>NC_080703.1:12053163-13346175 GCF_030445035.2 Dasypus novemcinctus
GGTCAGAAGGACTGTTGCAGGAAATAATGACTGAAAACTTCCCAAATCTACGGAAAGAGACAGATGTACATATCCAAGAAGCACAGCGCACTCCACTGGTCATAAACCCCAACAGGCCCACCCCAAGACATATACTTGTCAAATTATCCAATGCTCAAGACAAAGAAAAAATTCTAAAAGCAGCAAGAGAAAAGAAAACCATCACATACAAGGGAAACTCCATAAGATTAAGTGCTGATTTCTCATCTGAAACGATGGAGGCAAGAAGGCAGTGGTATGATATAGTCAAGGTACTAAAGGAAAAAAATTTCCAACCAAGAATACTCTATCCAGCTAAACTAGCATTCAAAAATGATGGAGAGTTCAAAATATTCACAGATAAACAGAAACTGAAAGAGTATATCAACAAGAAACCTCCCCTTCAAGAAATTCTTAAGGGAGTTCTGCAGGAAGAAAGGAAAAAACAGGACAGTCAGAGATGGAGGAGAGTGTAAAACAACAAGAAAGACAAAAATAGAAGGGGAAAATAAAATAATACAAACAAAATATAACAAACACAAATCCAACCAAAATATGGCTACCACAAATAACTCTCTAAACGTAATAACACTGAATGTCAATGGACTAAACTCACCTATCAAAAGATTCAGACTGGGACACTGGATTAGGAAATATGACCCATCTATATGCTGCCTACAAGAGACACATCTTAGACCCAGAGACTCATGGAGGTTGAAAGTGAATGGCTGGAAAACAATCATACAAGCAAACAACAACCAATAAAAGGCAGGAGTAGCTATATTAATATCAGACAAAATAGACTTTAAATGCGAAACAATTGTGAGAGACAAAGAATGATACTATATTTTAGTGAAAGGGACAATGTGTCAAGAAGATCGAACAATCATAAATGTTTATGCTCCTAACAAGGGCGCCTCTAAATATGTGAGGCAAACGCTGGAAAAACTAAGTGAAAGAATAGATGCATCTACAATTATAGTGGGGGATTTTAATACACAACTATCAACTCTGGACAGAACATCTCAAAAGAGAATCACTAATGAAACAAAAAATTTGAACAGTATATTAGAAGAGCTGGATCTAATAGACATATATAGATCATTACACCCAAACACAGCAGGATATACATTTTTCTCAAGCGCACATGGAACATTCTCCAAGATTGACCATATGCTAGGCCACAAAGAAAGGCTTAATGAATTCAGAAAGATCGAAATCATACAAAACAATATCTCTGACCACAGTGGAGTGAAGCTGGAAATTTGCAAGGGACAGAGACCCAGACTCCACACGACAATTTGGAAATTAAACAGCACACTCTTAGAAAAACAGTGGGTCAAAGAGGAAATCTCAAAAGAAATCAATGACTACCTTGAAACAAATGATAATGATAACACAACATACCAAAATTTATGGGATGCAGCAAAAGCGGTACTGAGAGGGAAATTTATAGCCATAAATTCATATATCAAAAAAGAAGAAAGAGCAAAAATTGGAGAACTAACTGCACTTTTGACGGAATTAGAAAAACAACAACAAAGTTACCCAAGAGGAAGAAGAAGGAAGGAAATAACAAAGATAAGAGCAGAACTAAATGAAATAGAAAAGAAGAAAGCACTTGAAAAAATAAACAAGACCAAGAGCTGGTTTTTTGAGAAGATCAACAAAATTGACAAACCTTTAGTGAGACTAACAAAGAAAAAAAGAGAAAAGATGCAAATACACAAAATAAGAAATGAGAAAGGTGATATCACCACTGACCCCACAGAAATAAAGACTATCATAAGAGGATACTTTGAAAAACTATATTCCAACAAAAATGACAATTTAGAGGAAATGGACAAATTCCTAGAAAGACATAAGCAGCCCATACTGACGAAAGAAGAAATTGATGATCTTAACAAAACAATCACAAGCAAAGAGATAGAATCAGTCATTAAAAATCTCCCAACTAAGAAGAGCCCAGGGCCAGACGGCTTCACAGGTGAATTCTACAAAACATTCCGGAAAGAACTAACACCAAGACACCACAAGAAAGGAAAATTACAGACCAATTTCTCTAATGAACCTAGACGCAAAAATACTTAACAAAATACTTGCTAATTGTATTCAACAACACATTAAACGAATTATACACCATGACCAAGTGGGATTTATTCCAGCTATGCAAGGATGGTTCAACATAAGAAAATCAATCAATGTAATACACCATATAAACAGATTGAGAGAAAAAAAACACATGATTATATCTATAGGTGCAGAAAAGGCATTTGACAAAATACAGCACCCCTTCCTGATAAAAACGCTCCAAAAGATCGGAATACAAGGAAACTTTTTGAACATGATAAAGAGTATATATGAAAAACTGTAAGCCAACATTGTTTATAATGGCAAAATCCTGAAATCCTTCCCTCTAAACTCAGGAACAAGACAAGGATGCCCATTGTCTCCGCTCCTATTTAACTTTGTCTTGGAAGTACTTGCTCGAGCACTGACACAAGAACCAGATATAAAAGGCATTCAAATTGGAAGGGAAGAAGATATAAAAGGCATTCAAATTGGAAGGGAAGAAGTCAAAATTTCATTATTTGCAGATGACATGATCCTATATATAGAAAACCCTGAGAGATCTACAACAAAGCTCCTAGAACTCATAAATGAGTTTAGTAAAGTTGCAGGTTATAAGATCAATGCGCAAAAATCAGTAGCATTTCTATACACCAATAATGAGCAAGATCAGGAGGAAATCAAGAAACAAATACCATTCACTATAGTAAATAAAAAAATCAAATACTTAGGAATAAATTTAACTAAAGAGGTAAAAAACTTATACATCGAGAACTACACAAGATTGTTCAAGGAAATCAAAGAAGACCTAAATAAATGGAAGAATATTCCCTGTTCATGGAGAGGAAGACTGAATATTATCAAGATGTCTATCTTACCAAAACTGATCTACACATTCAATGCAATCCCAATAAAAATCAACACAGCCTTCTTTAAGGAACTAGAAAAACTAACTATGAAATTTATTTGGAATAGAAAGAGGCCCCGAATAGCCAAAGACATATTGAAAAAGAAAAACGAAATAGGAGGAATCACACTTCCTGACTTCAAAACATACTAAAAAGCTACAGTAGTGAAAACAGCATGGTATTGGCATAAGGAGAGACACACAGACCAATGGAATTGAATTGAAAGTTCAGATATAGAACCTCATGTATACAGCCATATAATATTCGATAAAGCCACCAAACCCTCTCAACTGGGAGAGAATGGCCTATTCAACAAATGGTGCCTAGAGAACTGGATAGCCATATGTAGAAGAATGAAAGAGGATTACCATCTCACACCTTATACAAAGATCAACTCAAGATGGATCAAAGACCTAAATATAAGAGCCAAGACCATAAAGACCTTAGAAAGCAGTGTAGGGAAACATCTACAGGACCTTGTAATAGGAAATGGCTTCATGAATATCACACCAAAAGCACGAGCAGCAAAAGAACAAATAGATAAATGGGACTACCTCAAAATTAAAGCCTTCTGCACCTCAAAGGAGTTTGTCAAGAAAGTAAAAAGGGAACCCACACAATGGGAGAAAATATTTGGCAACCATATATCTGATAAGAGACTTATAACTTGCATATATAAAGAACTCATATATCTCAAAAACAAAAAGATAAACAACCCATTTAAAAAATGGAAAAAAGATTTAAACAGACATTTCTCCAAAGAAGAAATAGAAATGGCTAAAAAGCACATGAAAAAATCCTCCAAATCTCTAGCTATCAGGGAAATGCAAATCAAAACTACAATGAGATACCATCTTACTCCCATAAGATTGGCAGCCATGAAAAAAACAGTAGAATACAAATGCTGGAGAGGATGTGAAGAAAGGGGAACACTCATCCATTGCTGGTGGGAATGCAGAAGGATCCAACCATTCTGGAGGACAGTTTGGCAGTTTCTCAAAAAATTATCCATAGATCTGCCATATGACCCAGCAATACCACTGATGGGTATATACCCATCAGATCTGAAAACAAGGACACAAACCGATATATGTACACCAATGTTTATAGCAGCATTGTTCACCATTGCCAAAAGTTGGAATCAATCCAAAAGTCCATCAACAGATGAGTGGATCAATAAAATGTGGTATATACACACAATGGAATACTACTCAGCTGTAAGAACCAATACACTACAATCGCACGTGATAACATGGATGAACCTTGAGAATCTTATGTTAAGTGAAGCAACCCAGGCATTGAAGGACAAATACTATATGACCTCAATGATATGAAATAAGTTAACTGCCTCAGAGAGCTAGAGTCTGGAAAAGTGCCTTACTGGAAATCGGGGGGTGGAGGAAGGATGTGAGTTAATGTCTGTAGGGGTGGAATCTGTGATGAGCTGGGGGTAAGTATGAGCACAAAGAAGGGACAAAATGGGGGCAAGGGGTTACCTTCGGGTGGGGTTTTCTGGGTTTGAGGGGGGCTGGGGATGGGAAGAGGGGTAATATAGTCCAAGAAATAGGTGGGAGGGAGGGGCAACATACAAACATGGGAGAGTGCCAGAAATTCGTTGAGAACTAAATGTTGAGTAAAACGTATCAAAGTATAAGTAGGAGGGTCACCTGCTTAGGACGCTCAGGGGGTATGATCTGATGCAGGACGGACTCCGGAGGGAATAGCTGAAGGCTCATTTTGCCAAGGTGGGTTCTACCATTGGGTGGGGTGGACCCATATCCTGGGGAAGACTAATGCTGTCGAATAGAGAGAACTGTATCTCTCGTGAGAAAGAACGGCTCCCAGGGCATTAGATTGGCAGGCGTTGTGGGCCCTAAGGGGAGGGGAAAATGGACGTGCAATGGATAGAACAAAGGTAAATAAGGGGGCAAAAGAGGAGTTATGTGAGAGTACATGAGGATGAATATAAAACAGCTAATATTACACCAAAAACATATAGGGGACGACAGACCAATAATGAAAACCATAAGACAAAACATAGGATAACTAAAAAATTTAGAAAACTGTACAACCTAAAGTATGGACCACATAGTAAGCACAAATGTTACCTTGTTTGAAAACTATAGTTTCGGAATCTGTACATCAGTTTCAGGAAATATGATATGAATAAGTTAAAAGATTATTGCTGTGGAAGGGAAAAGGTTTTATGGTGGATCTGGGGAAATACTGTATATTGTATATATGAATTTCGGTGATCTAAGACTCTTCTGAAGCTGACATTATGTTGCGATTCACTTTACGGGAAGTTTTGGATCACAGAGTGGTTCAACAATGGCAGCGGAGGAATACTGATATGGGATGTTATTGACAGGATATATATGGTTGACAGGGAGTTATACAGGGCATATGCTCAGGGTATATGGTAATGTCTATATATACTCATAGTGGAAACAAAAACAACAGCTGGGGGGGTACTGGACTCCTGGCCGGGGGGTCACTTGTGGGCCCTGGGAGAGCAGCGGCAATCCTCTAGGTGCAACGGCAAGAACCAGGAAGGAAGGAGGGCCCAACAGTGGGCTCGTGATACTAATGGTTACACTTTTGAGCCTATACACCTGCAATAAGAAGAAGGCCTAGAGTAGCATTGTGCCTGGGGGTTTCCTCCTGACAGCCTGCATGTTACTCAAATGTGGCCACTCTCACAGCCAAACTCAGCGTGTAGATGCTATGCATTCCCCCCAGCATGGGACATGACAACCGGGGATGAGCCTCCCTGGCACCGAGGGATCACTACCACATACCAGCTGAAGAAGCAACTAGAAAATGACCTTGAATTAAAGATTCAATGCGGAACAGCAGAATATACCTGTCTACATATAATGACATGACTTCGGGAAGCTGTTTGACCTAATGTAAGGGGGAAATGGAAAGGAGAAATGAGATTATAAGGCTGTGAGTCTCTAAAAAAGAGTCTGGAGGTTGTCAGAAGGAATACCCCTATGTACAACTGAACAGAGTCTAAGAGACAGATAAGGTAGATACAACCCCAGGTATTGGTTCTTTTGAGGGATAAAGAGACCCACGGGTTCTATGGTCATGGCAGAAGGGGTTCACTGCCATGACAGATAGCCCTTCTTTGGAGCTGGTGTTTCTGCATGATGGAATTGGACTCAGAGGGGATCTCTTTTCACAAGACTTGCATGCTACTTTATTGGAATTGTAGTCGGTGCTGGGTTTAAGATATATGTAGGGGATTCGAATCTCTGGACTGATAATATGACACCCATGCCCAGAGCCTCAACAGACTTCAGCTCCTACACTTTGATTTATTGGATTTACTCCACTCAGCTAACATGGATTTGAAGAAGGTCAACCACCACAACATGGAGCCTAGAGTGTCTACAACTGGAAGCGGGAGGAGTGCATCCAGTACCCATATGGAATCTAAGCCCTCACTTGACATAGATGTGCAATGGACACAACAAATCCAATGTCCACAGAGAAAATGTGGAATGGGTGTGGGAAAGGTAGCCATGGTGGCTGCTAGATGTGGGGAACGGGAGGAAGAGATGAGATGTGGAGGCGTTTTTGGGACGTGGAGTTGTCCTGGATAGTGCTTCACGGACAATTACGGGACATTATAGATCCCCCAGGGCCCACTGGATGGAACGTGAGAGAGTCTGGGCTATGATGTGGACCATTGACTATGGGGTGCAGTGATGCTCAGAGATGAACTTACCAGGTGCAATGGATGTGTCCTGATGATGGGAGAGAGTATTGCTGTGGGGGGAGTGGGGGGAGGGGGGTGGGGTTGAATGGGACCTCATATTTTTCATAATGTAATTAAAAAATAAATAAATAAATTTAAAAAAAGGACACTGACCATCACTAGCCAAAGCCAATTACAGTCTCTGTGGTGCAGCAGTGCTCCAAAATGTATTCAACAAATACAATAAATGTGGCACACTAATGAAAGAGGTTGTTGATATGGGAGGAGTGGAGTGAGGGGTGGGGATATATGGGAAACTCGTATATTTTTTGAATGTAACATTTTTTGTGATCTATGTATCTTCAAAAAATACAACTAAAAAATGATTGGGGTGGGTGGTGGGGATTGGGGTATATGGGAACCTCTTATGTTTTTTAATGTAATGTTTTGTGTGATCTATTAACTTTAAAAAAAGGTAATTAAAAATTAAAAAATAAAAAAAAAACAGTAATTAGAGCTCCACTGACCCAGGGCTTACTGTGAGCCACTGTATGCATGCTAAATACATTCATTCTCATAAGTGGTCCATTAGGTCGGTTCTGTTTGATCTGTCCTAGAATGGCAAAGTGAGACAGAGAGGCTGTGACTTGTGAAGGCTCCACTGCTAGTCACCACAGAGCTGATACTTCCACTTGGGGCTCCTCACCCAGGGCTGCTAACCAACACACTGACTACTGTTAACTGTGCTCCAAAGAAATTGACTTAGGAAGTAATTTGATCAGTTTTGGTAAGGCCTGAAATAACTTGCAGTGAATTTTGGGGCAGTTCAGTCCTTCAGCAAACCTGTAGTGTGGAATTCACCCTCTTTATGACCAATGATCCCAAGGTCAGAGGAACTGCTCCTGGAGCCCTGGAGTTGATCAGATACCAGTGCCCATAATCCCAATATTATGGTGTGAACATTGGTTCAAATAGAATTTGAAATGCTTTTTGCTGTTCTTGCTGCTTTTAAGGCTCTTTTCTTCAGATTTTAATTAATATTTATTTCGGTTGCATCATTTCCTTTTGGCATGTACAAAGCCCCAGGACTTGAATTTGCCTGTAACCTCAGCTAATCAAAACTGCCCTGAAATGCTTTAAACACAAAATCCCATTAGAATGAATGTATTCAAAAGACAATTCCCATTTTCCAGGGGGCAGTAAGGCATTCGAGCAGGAGTCAGTGACTTTGTCTGTGCAGGGCCAGGTGGGAACTCTCTTGGCCCTGAGGGCTCTGTCACTATCACTCAACCCCAACATCCTAGACAGAGATAATAGAGAAATGAATGGGTGTGGCTGTGTTCTAATAAAACTTTGTCAAAACAGGCAGGGGCCAGGTCTTAGTTTGCCAACCCTGTCATATAGAAAGGAGTGCTTATGGCTCATTCCTGATTTCCTTCCAAGGGACAGAGCCCCAGTCACTTCCTACCTTGGGGCCCCTATCCGGCCCTTGTTCAGTCAGCCATGGAAGGCTGCCAAATTCAGACCGCCAAATTCAGGAAGGAGAAACTGAGTCTTCAGGCTCACTCTGCCCTTCTCCCTCTTGGGCCTGGCCCGCAGGGGGCAGGGGTTCTGCTCTGCTTTCCACCACATTCGAGCTTCAGAAGCCACAAGCCCCACTGTGCAGTCCTCAGTGGTACCTTCCATCAGTGGCACCCCATCGAGGAGCAGTCTACAGGCCACCTTAGGGTACTATGGAAAGAGACTCCTCAAAGGAACAAACAAAAAGGTGTAGCGTGAACTCTCTTTGTTATTCTGAGAATCCAGATGAATTTTATATTCTCTCAATAAAGAAGCATTGAACAACTTCATACACCAAGATCCTGGCTTTTTGACTATTAGCTCATGATGGCCATCAACTCACTGGCAGTGTCATAGGTACCGTAGACTCAAAATGTAAACCCCACTTAATAAGTGAAACTATTTACAGATGTTCAAAACCTATTGCTGACATGAAGAAAACAGATGAGGTGTATGTTGGCAGAAGGTTGGGAACCCTTCTGTTCCACCCCCCTCCTGTTTTAATGGCCAGCAGAGTCAGGTACCTTGTCAGATGGCCCTGGAAATCCCCTTCCTCTATCCAGTCCTTCCACATGCTAGAAGCCAGGCAGAGGGGCACCTCAGATGCAAGAGACATCCCGGGGGGCAGGCTGAGGGCCATGGTTGCTTCAACTGGAAAGTACGCTTCTGTGTGTGAAGTGAAGCTCATGAGACTCAATAGGCCTCCCACCAGTACTCCAGCGAGATTTGACCTGAACTGGCGACTTACCTGGGCACCACTAATTGTGGGTGGCTAGGAGAAGAGGAAGGAGGCATTTTGTGGGATTATTTTATACACCATTAACTTCCTTTCCAAGGGAATCTGCGTTCCACATTATGGGTTGAGCTGTGTACCCCAAAAAGATACCCTGAAGTCCTAATCCCAGGTACCTGGGAACACAAACTTTTTGCAAAAGCGTTATTGAAAGCAGAATCATTTAAACTGAATGAGGCCGACTGCAGTGGGTGGACCCTTAGTCCAGGATGGCTTGTGTCTTTAGAAGGGGGGTGTGGGCACAGACAGAAGGGGAGGGCGCCATGGGAAGAGAGACAGAGCAGGCCATAGGGTGACTGAGGAGACACGGAAAACCCAAGGCTTGCTGGCCAAGGGAGAGGCGCCCCAGGGGCCAGGACTGACCTACCAGCACGGCCCACGCAGCTGTGGCTTCAGCCTGCAGGGCTGAGAGAGCAGTTCCTGGTGTTTTTTAGCCACCTAGTTCATGGCACTTGTGACAGCAGCCTGAGAAAAGTGAGGTGTCCCTCTTCTGGCAGTCCCATTCCTCCAGGAGGGCTGAGGGATAGTCCAGGTGCCCAGGTGTCCACCAGGCTGAGGGTCCCCAAGGAAGGCTTTTATCTAATCAGATGCTCTGTGGAACGCCCTGGGGACTGACAGAAACAATGTTGAAAAGAAAGTAATGGGTGACCTGGACAACTCTGGACACCCTTCTCTTCCTTCCTTCCCCCCTCTCTTGGGGCCTTCAGCTGCTCAGACCCTCCAGCTCTTCCCACCACGCACACCTTCCCAGAGGGGCCAGGCCAGATGGTGCAGATGTATTTCTGGTTCTCCTTGGTGGGTGGGAAGGCTGCCAGAGGGTTCCCGGGGCCCAGGACCGTCCATTTGTCTGGCTGCTTATTCACGGCCTTGGGAACCACCGCACATACTGCTCAGGGGGCCGCACCCCACACACTGGATACCCTCGAGGCCCCCGTTCTAGACTGTCTGTGCGCCCTTGGATGGCCGCGAGGCCCCTCCAGCTCCGGGGCGGGGTCGGGGGGGGTGGTCTGTGTCTCGCAGTACTAAAAGCTCTGCTCTTTCGGGTCCAGGCACCCATCTCACTGACCCCACCGAGAGCAGCACCTGCCCCCTCCACCCCAGGGCGCCCCATCGAGTCTTCCGAGTCTTCCTCCCTGGTGAATATTCCCTCCTCCCTCCCCCGCCCCCCCCGCCACTCGACCTTCCCGGTAGCCCTTTCCCACTATGATATCCTGCTCCCACCCCCACAGAGCATCCCCCACCCTGTCCGGGCCCCACCCCCAAGCGCTGCCTGGCCCCCAGACCCCTTCCACACGGTGCCGCTGGGTCTCCAGTCCCCGCTCCGGGTGGCAGAACCCCGCCCCAGCCCCTCCCTGGCAGGGGACACCTGCCCCCAGCCCCGCCTCACCCCAGCCGCGCGGTGCCGCCCCTCCCGCCTCACCCGGGCCTGGCGGGAGAAGTAGCTGCGCTCCTTGGGGTCCAGGCACCGTGGCGGGAAGTAGCTGAAGGTGGTCAGCGCCGAGATGGGCGGCGGCCGGGGCTTGCCCCGCAGCGTGGCGGCGGTGATCTCCTCCTTGTGCTCCAGGCCGCCCGCGTCCACCTTTTCGGCCGAGGCCAGATCGGTCCCACCCGGCCAGGGGCCCCGCCCGAGTCCGCCTCCGGGCTGCCCGGAGCCCGCGTTCCGCAGTTGCCGGGAAACCGCAGCCTCGCGTCACAAAGCTGGGCGGGGGCACAGGGCTGGGGTGCAGGGCCAGGGGCGCAGGGCGGAGGGCGCTGCCGGGATGGGAATGGGACCGTGCCCTCCCGTCTCCTTGCGGGTCCCTGGAGGGCCCACTTGGGACGCGAGGAGCCATCTGCTGGACTGGCGGCCTGCGCTGGCTTGCCCTTGCCCTTGCCCTTGCACTCCAGGAAGGTTCCAAGCGGGCTGTCCAGGAGAAGTGCAGGCCACCCCAGCGCGGCATCTGAAACCCTCCAGGAGCTGCGGAACAGTAGTGGAAGGCACAGGTGGAATTCATTGCCTTCTTATATTAACTCTGTATCCGCAGCAGCATTGTGTCAACGTACAACGAGTTAGTTTTCAGCGCCTCGGTCAGCACGAGGGGCCACCGCTCACGGTACTGGCAGGTGCGGGTGTGCAGCGGCACGAATCTATCCAGCCAAGTGGTATCTGGCAAAACTGAGCTGTTCCGCAGCGCTCTGCTGTTTCTTGAGTCAGATGCTGGTTCAAGAGGCGCGTTCCTTATGTCGAAAATTCACTTAATTCTAAAGCCTCGAATGTGTGTGTGTATCAGTAAAAAGGAAAAGGGGAACTAAACAGGCCTTGGGAATACTTTAACCAGGGCGGCTCTAGGAAGGCTGGCTTGAAACATAAATGATAATGAGGAGCCAGACTTGTGAAATCTGGGGAACAGTCGGTCATTCCAGGCAGAGGGAAGAGCATCTGTGGTGACCCTGAGGCCGAGCCCATTGATGTGCAGGTGGCAGAACGGGAGGACAAGGGCTGTGCAACTTTCAGAAGGGGAAGGCAGCAGGGAGTGCAGGTGGACAGGCAGGCAGGGGAGGGGTTCTTCTCAGGCCCGGACCAACGAGCCCCCTCTCGTAGCTTCTTGCCTGCAGGTCGTTGACTCAAGCAGAGGTTTTTCAGTACCATGTCCTTGATGCTAATTAACAAAAACAATAACCACACGTTTACAGTGGCACCCCTACAAGTAGAGCACCCTAGAAGTATGACACCCCTAGAAGTACAGCACACCTAGCAGTAGGGAACCCTAGAATTATGGCACCCCTAGAAGTATGACCCAGCAAGCCAGTCTGTGCTCATCCTACACCTCCTTACACATGGACACAACTATTCTAAGGCCCACAGGATGGAGGAATAGAGTATGGATTGGAGTGGACTTAATGATATTCTATTCATGAACTATTGTGATTAGTAATAGAAGAAAATGTGGCATTGGTGTGGAGAAAGTGGCCATGGTGGCTTGGAGTTGTCCTGGGTGTTGCTGCAGGGACAGTTACTGGATATTGTATGTCCTCCCATGGCCCACTGGGTGGACTGTAGGAGAGTGTGGGCTATGGTGTGGACCATTGGCCGTGAGGTGCAGTGGTGCTCAGAGATGTATTCACCAAATGCAATGAATGTCTCATGATGATGGAGGAGGTTGTTGTTATGGGGAGAGGAGTGGGGTGAGCGGGGTGGGGGGTATAAGGTGGGGCAGGGAGGGGCAAGAGAGCTCACAGAAGGCAGAAGTGACACTGGGCTTGGACTCGGTAGTGAATAGGGACTGTGGATAGGTTTCTGAGGCATAGCATGATCCAGAATGGGGCTCAGGCCCAAAGCCATGAACTGCTCTAAGAACTGTAAGTGAGACCACTTCACAGGTTTCCAAGAGATGTGAGAATCCTTTTGGCCTGGCCCCCAGGTGAGCGGCAATTCACTTGGGTATATGAAGGCATCCCAATCAATTGCAGCTCTCTCCTGGTCAATCTTTCATTTGCTTTTATTTGTCCCATTCCTTCTCTGCAAAGAAGCATAAAATTTAAAAGTGAACTTGGGCCTCTAGAACTCATAGAGTTTCAATAACCTATGCTAAAGTTTAAAAAACCTTAAAAATTAAAGATAAACAGATCTAAAAAGTTACAGCATGATGGGGTCATGCGATGGTTAATCACCGTCCAGTTGGTGCTGAGTCATTGGATGATGCAAGCCCTGGCCTGCCAGTGTGAGGGCATTCTGTAGGTGGCTTTAGACCATTAGGCAGTTGGTTGCAGCTATGGCTGATTATATCCACAAACAAGGGCGACTGCCTTCAGCAAGGAGGGGAGTCCCATTACCCCAGCAGCTGGAGGTCTTAAAGCAACACCGAGGCTCTCAGCAGTCGCGCACACATAAGAATGGAAGCTCCTTGAGGGCAAAGTCACAGCTATCTTACTCAGGTACTCCCAGAGCCCAGAACAATGCCTAGCACATAATAAGAGCTCAATAAATATTTGTTGGTTAAATAAGAGGGATATTTAAAGAAGTATCAAATATGATTCCTGTCCTCAAAGACACAATCAATACTAGAAGTACACAACAAACCAGAGCAGCGTGTGTGAAGAAAATCAGCATTCCAGCCCTCAGAGGAGGTCAGGGTTTTAGGTTGTGGGGAAAGAAGAGACCTGAGTGGGGTGCTGCTGAGTGGACAGAATTTAGTCATGAGGAGATGCTGTCTGGAGGGAGAGGGGGCACCTGGGCAAAGGAGCAAGGTGAGAGAGAATGGATTGGGTTAGGTGGGAGGGAAGAGACCACCAGCTTGGAGCCAGGCAACAAGGTGCAGCCTCAGGGGGTCCCAAAAGTCAAAGCAGAGGAGGTTCTACTGTATCGTGTGAGCAGGAAAGAAAAAAGGTTTCTGATCACAGGCTGGCATGCTGAGGGTTTTCAGAAGATTAATCTGGGATGTGCAAGATGAACTGGACAAGAGTAAGCCAGAGAGGAAACCAGGGAGCAGACTAGCACCAATACCTTAGAGAACTTGGGAAACTCATCTACATTCTAGTCACTCATCATCATAATGCCTTATTAAGTAACTTACAAAGGAAACAATAAGGTCTTAGGTATTAGGGAGTGATGAAGATTATGGTTTTAGTGAGTCATCTTGTCTATTCTTACACTTACATCAGGAGGAAATTAAAACAGATATTCCAATAATTTAATAAGATTCTCAGTCCACTGGGCTAGCAGACTACTTAGGACCCTGGAAAAAGCAAGTATGAATTAGGGATTACTTTGGGGGGTGGAGGGAATGGACCCATACCTGGACAACTTGATAACCAAATAAATGTAGTTGCCTTTGTTTAACAGCCTCTTTTCCTAGTAAATTTTTGCTGTTAAAACAAACTCTTTTGGGGCCATTGATGCATAGTGCTACTCTGAAAAAAAAATCAAAGAGAAGTGAACTTAGTTTTATAACCATCCAAAATATTATTTTTCTGGCCAAAGTTTACTCAAGATTTGGCTTTTCCTAATGGCCAGTACTCTCACATGAATCATGAATGTGTTACTCTTTAGTCTACTGAAAAAGTACTTGGCTTAATTAATGATGCTGTTAATAAAATATTACAAGGAATTTCCAAAAAACATATCCTGAAATGTACTTTTAATTTCTGGAATCATCTATTTTTCTCACCTTTTTAAGAAAATGATCCTTTTCTATTCACTTCAACAGGCCTTGTAACATAAAAACAACAGCAGTTTCTCTACCTTTGGGCCCATCTTCATAAACTGTAAAAGGTAATATAAATCCTTCTTTATCTAATTTAATTTCAATATCTGGTGAGATAAGAAAAAAGGTCTTCATGTGATACCCTCACAAACGTTATCTTCCTTTACTTCTTTGTTCTATTTTGATTTATTCCAAACTGTATTTATCAATAGGACAGAAGGCTGCAAAGAAATGACCACAACCAAATGAGGGTGAGGATGTTCACTCACTCAGCTTCAAGAACAAGCCTGTCAGCCTGAAATTAAGGAGGCTTCCTGGGCTAAAGCAAGGAGTAGGTCCTCAAATTAACAGGGGAGCAGTAGGAACCACATACTTCCTCCTTCTCCTTACAAATCGCAGCACACTTTGAATTCTGACAGTGAAGAAAATGTCCTAAGTTCAGCAAAATTAGACAACTAAGCAGCTCAACACATCCATCTCTTCCAGTGCCTCCTGACAGCTAATGCAGCCCATATCTGTGGCACCCCACAACTGCAACATCTGGCCAAGGGGCATAGCTAGAATTCCCTTCCCAGCCCTCTGGTGTATGCCATTCCTTCTGTAGAAAGGGCCATGAGACAGGTGAGGTGGAACATGTGACCATTTGAAACCTATTAGAGATGGTTCTCTTTGAGATGACTTTTTTTTTAAAATTTATTTAATTCCCCTCCCCTCCCCTGGTTGTCTGTTCTCTGTGTCCATTTGCTGCATCTTGTTTCTTTGTCAGCTTCTGTTGTCAGCGGCATGGGAAGTGTGGGCAGTGCCATTCCTCGGCAGGCTGCTCCCTCCTTCGCGCTGGGTGGCTCTCCTTATGGGCGCACTCCTTGCGCGAGGGGCTCCCCCACGCGGGGGACACCCTTGCCTGGCACGACACTCCTTGCGTGCATCAGCACTGCGCATGGGCCAGCTCCACACGGGTCAAGGAGGCCCGGGGCTTGAACTGCGGACCTCCCATGTGGTAGACGGACGCCCTAACCACTGGGCCAAAGTCCGTTTCCCAAGATGACTTTTTAATTGATGAAAGGAAGGACTTGGACTCAAAGTCAGCATAGTCCAGCAGCTATTTCTGGGAGGATTTGTGTGCTTATATCTGTGCTAATGTGGTAGCCACCAGCTATGGGAGGCTTTGGAACGCTTGAAATGTGATATATGATTAGGGAAATGAATTATAAACTTTACTTATGTTTAATTTAAATTTAAGTCGCCATCTGCACTAGTGGCTACTATACTGGACAGTGCAGGCCTAGACTATAAGAGCGGCTAAACAGACATGAGCACTTACTGTGTTATTCCCTCATGTATTCCTTCTTACCATAGGTGTTTGAGGTCAAATTTTACAGATGAGGAAGCAAACCGAAAAAAGTTAAAAAGGGTAAATACTCTGTGCAAAGGCATTCTGCTAATCTGTGGCAAGCTGGATTCAAATATAGTCTATATACTATATTCTACCATCTACACTCTAGAGCCATATGCAGGGCAGGGAAGTTTCCATTTTGCATTCTGTGGCTACTAAGCTCCATGTGTCTCCCAAAGAGATAACAACCCACAAGGTTCTGTAAATAAATCCCCTGGTACTTACCTATTGTATACCAATAGGGTATTAACATTTTGGAAGCAAAGTAGGATCTTGCACCTAAAAGGTCGATCAATTCAATTACCTCAGATTTATGAGAGTGAAAATCCACAGGGGTCTCCAGGGAATGGTATGGAGTAAATAAAGGTTTCATTTGATATTTAGGAAGGAGTTTGGGATTCTAAAAATCATATATTCAAGCATGAGAGAGAAAAATAAGGTACAAAACCAGAGAATAAAGTGAAGGTAGTGAGTTACCTATGTATAAACGTTTGATACAAAATTCCTTTAACAAATGGTATTTTTCTAGACTTAGGACTGATATCTTTCTTAACACAGCAATGAAAAATATTCTTGTTATAGTTAAAATCTAATAGCTCAAAATATCTTTAAAATGTGTTTTGAAAGTAGTCACTGTAAAAAAGAACAATAGACATCATGACAATGCTGTCAAATTCAAGAAACATCTCTGAAACTCTCAGAATTGCTTTAAGGACCTGAAGGACACTCAGTTAAAATTTTTAATCCAAGAAGAAATGATAAAACTGACATCTCAATTCAATAAATAAAGGATTGCAATGAAACAACTAGTGCTGGAAAATTGCCTATCTGTCTAGTAAAGAAGAGTTAAACTCCTACCAAACATCAGACTATGGGTATATATCCTTTTACTGAGTTTTGCTTTATTCCATTTTGCAGATATTGTGGTTTTTTTTTTCTAAATAAACTGAGGGTTTGTGGCAATCCTGTGTCAAGCAAGTCTATCAGTTCCAGTTTTCCAACAATATGTACTCACTTCATCTGTGTCACATTTTAATTGGGGTATATACATTTAAAAATAAAAATAATGCTTTTGCATACTTAAAAGACTGTAGCATACATGCACTGGGAAAGCAAAACATGCATGTAACTCACTTTATTATGGTGGTCTGGAACTGAACCTGCCAAATCTCTGAGGTATACCTATATAATAAATCACAGGTGGATTAAAGATCCAATGGGGAAAAATTAGTAAAATACTTGCACTAACATATATTTTGTGAAATAATCTTATGCATGATGGGAATATCAGGAACCATTAAAAGACAGGTAGATTTGGTCACACAAAACTTAAAAACACAACACAATAGAAAGATGAATTAGGGAGCAGGACGGCAATTCCTAGGAAATACAAATGGCCAATAAGCATATGACAAAATGTTCAACTTCATTATTGCTCACTCAAATGCAATTTAAATACATGAGAAGTCACCCTTTTCCACTGAACTGAGTGGCAAAAGCTAACAGAACAAAAATACTGTGCAGTGGCAGTGGGGGTGACACAGCCACCTTCACTCTCTGCTGGGGAGGTGTGACATCTACCATTCAGAGTCACTATTTATTGACATTACACCAGTGGTCCCACTCTTAACATTCTAGTCTGCAGCTTAAAGGAACATGGGCCCCAGTAGAATGACATGCAAGAGTGTTTACTCTAGCACTGCGGATAGATGCCAAAGGTGGAAAGAACCTGAAAGATCATAAGCTGGGGAACTAGTAAGTCCCATAAAATACTGCACCACTTTGAGAAAGAACGTATTTGATCCACACACATTGGCCTTGAGGAAGGTCTATGTATACTGGACATAATGGTAAATTGTATGATATACTGGACATAAAGAGAAAAGAAAATTGGTTTATATATTTGTGTACATTTGGCATAGAAAGCACAGTTACAAATTTGTTATTGCAGGGAAGGGAGATGGTTGGGGTTAACTAATTTTAGTGTTTATCTTTATAAGCCTTGGCATTGTTAAATTTTTTTAAAAGAGTAATGAATTTCCTTATATTTACTTTATGCCAAGAATATGATCCTGAGTCAAGTCTGAAGGACAAAGCAGAAGGTGATGAAGTCTGGTGAGACTATTTCCAATCACACAAAAAAAGGTGTGCTGTGAAATTTATGAGAGTGAATCTTTATAGCACAGATACCACCTAAACTAAAGTCTACCAGAGAAGAGTGAAATTTCTGACTTGGTTTAAAAATGCACTCAGAAATAATTATTATTTGTAGAGTTCAGAGATTCAGACTTCTTTTTTTTTTTTTAAAGATTTATTTTTATTCATTTAATTCCCCTCCCCTCCCCCAGTTGTCTGTTTTCTGTGTCTTTTTGCTGCCTCTTGTTTCTCTGTCCGCTTCTGGTGTAGTCAGCGGCATGGGAAGTGTGGGCGGCGCCATTCCTCGGCAGGCTGCTCCCTCCTTGGCGCTGGGCGGCTCTCCTTATGGGTGCACTCCTTGCGCGTGGGGCTCCCCTACGCGGGGGACACCCCTGTGTGGCACGGCACTCCTTGTGCGCATCAGCACTGCGTGTGGGCCAGCTAAACACGGGTCAAGGAGGCCCGGGATTGAACCACGGACCTCCCATGTGGTAGACGGATGCCCCAACCACTGGGCCAAAGTCCGTTTCAACAGACTTCTTAATCAAATGGCTATTGTGCATGCTAAACCCTTTAAAACCCTTGAAGTGAATCAAGGAATACTAAGACTCATACACTGTCAACACTTGAAACCGTCTAGAAATCTCATACAGCAGGAACTGGTCCTATAGGACAAGACAGAAATGGGGTCAATTTATCAAAGAGAAGGCCAGCTGTTCCACCTAGCTCCAAGTAAATGAAAGTTTTCCCTTTTAATAAAGTTATGGAGACAGGTCAAAAGAGAAGGGCCTTAGTTTTCAGAAGGGGCACAAGCAAACTGTTCTCCCTCAGTGAAATAATGCCATACACTTTTTGTTTTTACCTTATAGAAAGGATATTCTAGGACTGAGGATAAGTACAATTGTGTCAGTTGTGCTAGCCTCAGTCTGTCCAGACATGATTCTTCACCTGAAATGAAAAGCATCCCAATCAGTTATGCTTCAATTTTCCTACATGTAATGAAAAAAATCATGAACATCCAGCACGAATTAATTCATTCCAGAAGTGTGATGGATTTTTAAGTAACACTAGAAAATGAACTTGTTAGAACTATGCCCTCATGCTTGCTTAACCAGTGACATCTTATTTTGACTTCTACAAACCCAAGCTCCTAACTTCTGCCCCTTGTTGGGATTCAGGCAGTTACAGCAGCAGACCTCTGCTAATGGGAGCATCTCGATGATCCCCCACAGGAGCATGAATGGCCTGTTGAGGTGCTGATGTCTTCCACCTATAGGAAGCATATCCACCAGCCCATCAAGCCACTGAACCACCACCATGGCAGCACCAATCACATGAGGGCTGACTTCTACAGGAAGAAGGAAATCCCCAGCATCAAGGCTCCCGGCTTTGGGTACTTTTCTCCAGCCTGAGGGTCACCCCAGCCCCCAAAGGCCCAGGGGCTCCTTTCATGGGGGAGGAGGGATACCTGGGGCCTTACATCCTCATTGTGCTGACATCTAGAAACCACAGAGATCCCCCCATCTGGCCTTATGGTGGGGACAATGAAAGACAAGCAGCTTCCCTAAGGGGCCTTGGTCAAGAGCCTGGCAGACACCTTTAGGATTTAGGCACATCCAGCAGGTGGATTTTTACATTAGACTATTTCAGATTAAGTGATGCTGGTGACTCATTCACTGCGGGCACCTTCAAACCTTACAAATATCCCCCCACCTTAAGTGACTGGGATTTTTGTTCATGGGTTCTCTGCATTTGTATTTGGGGAGGGGTGTGCAGTTATTTTCCTAATAGTCTCAGAAGCCACTACTGCCTGATATTATCTCTAGTGTACATAAAACAATGCTTGCATTTTACTTTCTTTAAGAGGAAATATCAGGAAAGTTACATGTTAGCACAGTTGAACTCTAGACATACTGCAATGCACTTTCTCCCCAGTGACTGAACTGCAAATAATGGAATTTTGTTAACTCAAGGACAAAAATCCCTAGGAAGGATGGATGGCCCTGGAGGCCAGCATTTTCTGTTGTCACCCTGTAAGTGAGAAGCAGCTGAGGTCATGAGGAATGCATGGGACTTGGCATTCACCAGGGTTGGGTAAAATTCTGGCTCCTCCATTTTCTAGCTCTGAGGACTAGTGTAAGTCATGTCCTGTTTGAGCCTACATTCTCCCATCTTTACAGTGGGGGATGCTAACCTCGTCTGTGTGAGTCTGGCAGGTCGACTGTAACACATACCATAGGCAGCAGGAATTCAGTAACTCAGGGTTTGGAGGCTAGACATCAAATCAAGGGATTAGCAGCCACACAGTCCTGCAGGGGGGCATCCTGCTGGTGGCTCAGCCTCTGCTCATCACATGGTCATCTGAATCCTGTGGTCTCCACTTCTGCACAGGGGTACATCTGCCTAGATCCTCTCCTTGTGAGGTCTCCAGTCCTGTAGGATGAAGGCCGTCCTGTCTCAATTTGGTTTCATCTTAAAAGGATCTTTGAGAATCTTCCAAATAGCTCCCACCCACAGCACCAGGGACCAGGATTTGAATGTGTCTTGGGGAATATGAGTCAGTCCCCATCACTAAGTCTGTGAGGGGCTTGGTGAGCTCTCAGAGTTGGTCATAAAACAGGTGGCCCTGTGGTACACCCCCTGCTCATCAATCATGGTGAGGATCCTCAACTTTGGATGGTTTTTATTTTTTATTTTTATTTTTTTTGATTTTTAATTATTTATTTATTATTTTTTTTAAATTACATTAAAAAAATGAGGTCCCATTCAACCCCACCGCCCCCACCCCCCACTCCCCCCACTCCCCCCACAGCAACACTCTCTCCCATCATCATGACACATCCATTGCACCTGGTAAGTTCATCTCTGAGCATCACTGCACCCCAGAGTCAATGGTCCACATCATAGCCCAGACTCTCTCACGTTCCATCCAGTGGGCCCTGGGGGGGATCTACAGTGTCCCGTAATTGTCCGTGAAGCACTATCCAGGACAACTCCATGTCCTGAAAACACCTTCACATCTCATCTCTTCCTCCCATTCCCCAAACCCAGCAGCCCCCATGGCTACCGTTCCCACACCCATTCCACATTTTCTCTGTGGACATTGGATTGGTTGTGTCCATTGCACACCTATGTCAAGTGAGGGCTTAGATTCCACATGGGTACTGGATGCACTCCTCCCACTTCTAGTTGTAGACACTCTAGGCTCCATGTTGTGGTGGTTGACCTTCTTCAACTCCATGTTAGCTGAGTGGAGTAAATCCAATAAATCAAAGTGTAGGAGCTGAAGTCTGTTGAGGCTCTGGGCATGGGTGTCATATTATCAGTCCAGAGATTCAAATCCCCTACATATATCTTAAACCCAGCACCAACTACAATTCCAATAAAGTAGCATGCAAGTCTTGTGAAAAGAGATCCCCTCTGAGTCCAATTCCATCACGCAGAAACACCAGCTCCAAAGAAGGGCCATCTGTCATGGCAGTGAACCCCTTCTGCCATGACCATAGAACCCGTGGGTCTCTTTATCCCTCAAAAGAACCAATACCTGGGGTTGTATCTACCTTATCTGTCTCTTAGACTCTGTTCAGTTGTACATAGGGGTATTCCTTCTGACAACCTCCAGACTCTTTTTTAGAGACTCACAGCCTTATAATCTCATTTCTCCTTTCCATTTCCCCCTTACATTAGGTCAAACCGCTTCCCGAAGTCATGTTATTATATGTAGACAGGTATATTCTGCTGTTCCGCATTGAATCTTTAATTCAAGGTCATTTTCTAGTTGCTTCTTCAGCTGGTATGTGGTAGTGATCCCTCGGTGCCAGGGAGGCTCATCCCCGGGTGTCGTGTCAACTTTGGGTGGTTTTTAAAGCAGTCTCTTTTAACCTCACTTGGAAATGTTTACTTTGGATAAAATTTGAAAAATTGTTCGAGTGTTAAGATACCATCTATATTTTTAATGAAGTGATCCCTTGGAAGAGATAATCCCTCATCTTTTGTGATTAAATTCTCCAGTTTAGTGGTTGATGGATAGGTGATTTAGTTGATTTCAACCCCGATTCCTCAATCATTGGTTTTATTGTTTTGAAGACCAGGTCATTCTCAAAGGACCCATGACATTGAATGACTGGAATTTCAAGGCTGAGTGACTTCTAAATATGTCTTTATTAATTTGAAGCCAGCTTTTTTCACAGTATGTGCCTTTTATTTTTTTCAAACAATTAACAATATTTTATTCAGAATGCCTTTGGGTTCATTATATCATATTGGTTATACCATAAAAGAAAATATATAAAGTTTGGGTTATAGGCATTTTTATAAATAATTCTTTCTTCAGTCCAGATTACCAAGAAAAACAATGCATCTGTAGGAGATGCCTTCATTTGAAAGTGACAGCAATAAATTAATTTCATACTTAAGTTATTTTCATTTAGTTTAAATTAGGTCTTTAACCTTTTAGTGCTTACTTTTAATAAGCAGGGTTTGAGATGGGCAAGATTTCAAAAGCTCTCATGTTTGTTAGACAGCTAGGGAAATTAAATGTATTTCTGTAGATGAGACGTTTTCAACTTAAATGTGTTAAGTATGCCCATTAAAGCCATATCAAACAGAAACATATTCTTAGATTAAAATAATTTGTTTCACTTAATCAGATTTCCACCATTAGTCAAAAATGATTTTTCTATTGTTAGACATATCTAGAGCAAGGGGAAGTGGAGTGGTTGCTGCCTTTAAGAATTGCACATTGAGTTTGGAAAAAGAAAAATATAGAGGATTCAAGATAAAGCCTAGTCATTTCTAAACAGATGCTTTGAAATACAGGAATTTTAAAGGATGTGGACTTAAAGTGTTTGTGTGTTTTCTAAAGATTTTATTATTTATTTATTCATTTATTTATTTAATTTATTTATATATTTCTCACCTGCTCATTGTTTATACTCACTGCCTGCTCTCTATGTCTAGTTCTTTTTTTTTTTTTAGGAGGCATTTGGAATAGAACCCAGGATCTCTCATATGGGTGGGAGGTGTTCAGCCACTTGAGCTACATCTGCTCCCTGCTTGTAGCATCTTTTGTAGTGTTTCCTCATTGTGTTGTCTCATTATGTCATTTTGTTGTGTCAGCTTTCTGCACCAACCCTTTGCATCAAATCTCTGTCTTGTTAGTTTTCTTTAAGAAACACTGGGAACTGAAGCCAGGATTTCCCAAGTGGTGCCCAACTGCTTGAGCCACATCTGCTTCCCCTAAAGTGCTTTTCATGAAAGAATACTTCCTACAAACCTTAAGGGTTTAGGAGAACTTTGAGTATGTGCATTTTTACTCACCTATAGATGTCACTGTTCATTGGCTTGACAGAAGTGAACTCCAAGGTTTCTGATTTGCATTTTTAGCTCACAGAGTTGTTTTCAGTTGCCTGAAGCTTTGGGTAGGTTTTACTCTGTCTTAGAATTCAGGGAAGAGGCAATTTTCCATTCCATTCTTGCCTCAGTCATTGGCCAACTGTGAAAATTTGGAGAAGTCCCTTATCCTCTCTGCAACTCAGTTTTGTTTTTGTAAAATACAGGGGCTGGTTTAGTGCCTGGATTCTCAGCCACAGGGTCTTAAGATTGACCTTGAATCAGAGTCTCCTGGACAACTGTTAAATAAAACAGCCTGCCCCATCCCTGGAGTTTCTGATTCAGCAGGTCTGGATCTGGGTCTGAGAATTTGCATTTCTAACAAATTCCCAGGTGATGCTGTGACTGCTGGCAGGTGGGTTGGGGGAACCCCACTCAGCCAGGCCCTTGTATGCACAGAGTTTCATCAGGTAGACTCTGATCATAATGCTGATTGCTTTTAAGGCCTATTGGTTAGAAAGACTGCTGATAAAGCCTCAGGAAAGAAAAATCTTCCCTTTGTGTTCTTTTTGCCATAAACCCCAAATTGAGATAATCTCATGGGGGTAAAAGGGAGGGATCATATTTAAGAGAATTTAGCAACCACTGGCTGTGGACATTTCCATGGGCTAGCAAAGGGGAAGGTTGTGCTACCTCAGGAAGGTCACTGTGATGTGGGTTATGGGTGGGAGGGTCTTCGTCTCTTCACAGATAACTTAAACATCTGACTTGTGGGTGTGAAATGGTAAGAGGCTGCAGTCCTGCCGTTGGTGACAATGACAATGACTCCAGTCCCAGGAAACAGTTTAACAATGCAAGGTCTATAAACTTTAAGTATTTAGGGGAAATGCAAACAAAATATGCTAAAAGCTTATCTAATATGTATGAAGTCCATGTTAAAAGCTTACCTAGAATGTGGAAGATATATATGCTAATTCAAGCCTTTTGAGAACTGAAACAAAGGGACCATTCAACGTTTCCTCTCTGTATAAAACAGATTCAAAAATATTGTTCGGGGCTCGGGATTGAAACAGAAAGCTCCAGAGTCTGGCTGGCCATCAATAAACCTTTTTTCCTTCTCAAAATCATTCCTGAGTCCTGGCCTCTCTATATGCAAATAATTGAACCTCTCTCAAATTCTACACCATTTTTGGTGACTCTGGTGGGATTGCAAATGAAGGCCAGAGACGGTAGCATTTTGCTGACCCTTCCAAATCCCCAAGTGTGGCTGAGCATGAGGGTCTCATCCTCGCTCAGGCCCAAGAGCCGGGGGGGCTTGCTCCTGCCGATCAGCCAGCAGGGGGTGCCCCGAGAGGGAGCACCGGTTCTCCAGGCGTGGGGGACGTGCGGTTGGGGAAAAACCATGGAGACCGCTTGAGCGCAAGAACAGGTCTGCTTTATTATGGAAGTACACTTAGCTATATAGGGTTGGGTAGAGGGAGGGGTGTGATGAAGGGAGGGTTGGCTAAGGGGCGGCTGTGGACAGGCTGAAGCTGATGGATAGACCTGAGGTAAGCAGTTACTGGGGAAGAGGGCAGATTGTGGGTTGGCAATATGGGCGGGACTGGCAGGAAGGATGGTGGGGGCTGGAAGGGGAGGAGGGGTGGAGAAAGGCAGCAACAATTGCTCCTTTTGTTTTTAAAAGGAAATAGAGGCAACAAGTTTTGGTGCGCACTGTGGGTGTGAATAACTCGGTGTGCGCAGCAACAAAAGACAAGGATTATGAGGAGGAGGAGGAAAAGGAGGTTATAAGGACGGGTATTGGAATAGGACGAGGGGTGGGGGGAGACCATGAGGACCGGCTGGCTGTGAGCGGATGACATAGCATCTGGCCAGGACGCATGTGCCCGCCATTAGGGTCGGCGCACGCCGGTGCCTGGCGCGCGCCAAGCCTTGCTAGCGAAACGGGCTCGTGATGTCCCCGGACCCCCCGACCGAGGGGGAGGAACAGTTGGGGAGAAGTGAGGGGAGGAATACAAGAAGCTATAGGCATGCAGTCTGGAGTAGGTGGTGCGGGCGGAAGGGGCGAGGTGGACGGCTGGGGGGGGGACTCAGCGGTGGCGAGGCATTGGTAGTGGACTTGTACAAAGGAGCTGAACACTGCATTGGCTTGATCTTTGGCAAGGTGGACTATCCTTCTGATGGTCCAGGGGCCCACAGTGAGGGCTAAGAGGATAATGATAAGGGGGCCTAGGAATGGGAGCAGGTATGGGAGGAGAGAGATAGGTAATATCTTGATCGACTGCCTGCCGGAGGGCAAGGGTGGCGATCCCCGTGCCTGCTCCAGCGAGACCTAAAAGGGTGGCGATGGGAGGGGGCTGGGGTACAGAGTAGGGGGTAAGCGAGGCTTGGGGTTGTGGGAGGTGAGGGAGGCAGTGGCGGGGGAGTTGCCGGGCAAAGGAGCGGGCGAGGTGGAGTGGGGCAGAGAAGGGGGCTGTGCCTTTGGAGGATTGAAAATCTGATTTGGGCCCACTGGGGTGGAACGTGTGGGAATTGGCTCCTTTTTTATAGTGATAATGGCATCGTAATCGTAGCCTACTGCATACAGGCAGGCTCCCCACATGCGGCCTCGTAACCAGAGGTCGGAGTTGGGGTCTTTGACTGTGAGTGTGATGGTGTTCCATCGAGTAGCATTACGCTGGAGAGTGAGGTATGGGTCTTTGTTAGGGGCGCTGGACCATCCGTGGGCGATGGTTTCGCACCCCCAGGAAGGACAGTAATAGTGCGTTGGGTCATGGCATCCTCTGGTGGAGGATGGGCGCATGTAGAAACCTGTGGCAGCGGGGTTGTGTCCCCCCCACTCATAAGACGGAAGGTTCGTGCGTCCAGTGAGGTTGGCGACATCAGTAGTGAAAGAGGGGGTGGAGGCGGTTACGTTCGAGGCGAGGAGCCATTTTTGTTGCCAGAGGGAGAGGGTCCAATTGAAGGGCTGGTGACTCGGGTTGGCAGTGGCTGAGAGAGCGAGGGAAGCCAGGACGAAGAGAACGGCTGCGAGGCTGTGTAGAGGCATCATCTGACGGTGCGGCATCTTGATGATGGCTGGTGCTGGATCCGGGTGAACGGGGCGACCTCTGGGCCGTATCCACTGTCAATGTTATCTCTCACCGAAGGCATAGGGTGCTGATCGTTCGGTGGAACTAGTGGGTCAGTGGCGGGCCGAATGCAATGCCCAGGAACCCAGAGCGGCTGCGGCTCAGACTCTGGAAAGATGCAAGCAAAGCCCCTCCCCTGTGCTAGGAGGGGAGCTGGATCTTGCCAACGATTTGTGGCAGGGTCTTTCCAATGGACAAGGGGAACTTGCGAGGGCTGCCACATGGGTCCCCAGTGCTTATGGGTAGGGGAGAATCCATTGTCATCGAAGGTCAGGAGATTGTGGTGAATGAGGCAGGCAGTTACGACGTCGGCTGGGGCCTTGTGGGGAGAAGAGGCCCTTTCTTTTTTAATAAGTAGCTTGAGCTGTTGGTGAGTGTGCTCGACGATTCCTTGCCCCTGTGGATTGTATGGAATGCCAAAATGATGCATGATGTGATACATCTGCACAAAGCTGGCGAAGGCGGCACTGCGATACACTGGTCCGTTGTCTGTTTTGAGATCCCATGGAATTCCCATGAACAAAATAGCTTGGCGAAGCACCTGGACGCAGTGTTTAGCACTTTCTCCCGCAAGAGGGACTGCATAGCACAGATGCGAAAAGGTGTCAATTGCCACATGAAGATATTTGAGGCGGCCGAATGCACTGACATGAGTGACATCTAATTGCCACCTTGAGTTCGGGCAGAGGCCGCGGGGGTTAACACCCTGAGGCTGCAAATGCCCAAGTGGCAACAATGGTGCGCAGGTCCTGCACACACGCACAAGGTGTTTGCAAGTTTCAATGGGAAGGTCTGGGAAGAGCTTCTGGATGGACCGCACAGAGAAGTGGAATTGGGAATGCAGGAGCTTGGCTTGATTAAGAAAGTCTCCAAGCCGCGGCCCGTCGGCAGGGCTTTCATGGAGGAGGACTGGGTTTACCTGGCGGCTGGACACAGAAGCATCAGCGAGGTCATTCTCTTGAGCCAGTGGTCCTGGTAGGCCAGAGTGGCTTCTGATATGAGCAATGAACCAGGGCTGCTGCCTCGGTTCAAGCAGTCGCTGTACGAAGGCGAGCACCCGATCGATGTTTGAGTCACCTGGTAGGAAAGTAGCAAGCGGGAGGCTGTGACACACCTGAAGAGTGTATAGGCTGTCAGTAAAGATGTTGAGAGGCTGGTCTGGGTGGAGATTGAGGACTGTAGCGACAGCTAGAAGCTCACCCACTTGAACAGAAGAGTCATTTGCGAACAGCAGTTGCCGTGGCTCAGGATTCTCAGGAGTGTATATGATGGCAGCAAACGCCATTTTTGAGGCATCTGTGAAGGCAGTGATAGCAGAAGGGATCGGGTTCCGTGTGGGCAATGGACGGAACGGGTTGGAAAACGCCAATTGAGACATTCCCTGCAGCAATCGGTGATGAGGATAGTGGTTGTCAAAGGAGCCGCGAAAGAGCTCTACCAGGCTCTGCATTTGGGCATTGTTCATGATGAGGGAGGTAACTTCCTTGGCATCTAAAGGCCAAACAATAGTGTGTGGTGGGATGCCATACGTTTGTATGGAGAGAAGTACTAAGTCAGTGGCCAGCGCGATCCAGGCTCTTATGAAAGGGCAGATTTTCGGGAGTTTGCTCTTTGACGTATGCAGAAAAAGGAGAGGGCCATCTTGCCACAAGAGACCTGTGGGAGTGATTGGCGTTGGCAGAACTAAAGCCAAGATTGGAAGGGTGGGGGAGAACCGCTCCAGGCGACACTGTTGCAGGGCGGCGCTGACTTGTTGGACGGCTTCTCGAGCCTCTGGAGTGATGATGATGCTGCGAGTGGTCGCCATTGGAGGGCTGTCCCTTGTCTGCAAAAGCTCGAAGAAAGGCTGCATTTGCGCTATTGTGATGGGAAGCGCCGAGCGAAGCCAATTGATTTGCCCGCAGAGCTGTTGGAGCTCAGGTAATGTCATCCTCGGAGAGAGGTGGATTTTTGGGCTTGTGGGCTGGATAAACCGATGAAAATGAAAGCCTAGGAATTGAAAAGGAGGCTGGAGGTTTATTTTGTTAGACTGCACAGTAAGCCCGAGGCTGGAGAGGTTTGTTATTATTGCCGAGAGCAGATCATTGAGGAGCGCACTGGAGCTCGCTGCTAAAAGGAGGTCATCCATGTAGTGGAGGATGTATGTGTGCTCCGATTGAACTTGGAGCGCAGCGGCTCAACAGCATGGTTGACATACAGTTGGCACATAGTCGGGCTGTTGCGCATGCCTTGAGGCAATACTCGCCATTGAAATCGCTGAGCTGCGCCTTGGTTGTTGATGCGTGGAACCGTGAATGCGAATCGTGGACAGTACCGGGGGTGAAGAGGAATAGAGAAAAAGCAGTCCTTGATGTCAATGGATGCCGCATGAAAATGCTGGGGGACTGCAGTGGGGTGCGGGCATCCTGGTTGAGGTGATCCCATTGGCTTAATATGTTTGTTGATCTCATGGAGGTCGTGAAGAAGGCGGTATTTGCTGGTGTTCTTTTTGCTAATGACAAAGACCGGTGAATTGTAGGGACTAGTGGACGGCTCTATATGCCCTGCTTGTAGCTGCTCTTTGACGAGGGCAGAGAGAGCCTGCAATTTGTGAGCTGGCAAGGGCCACTGCTCGACCCAGATGGGCTCCTCTGTGTCCCATTCCAGAGGGATAGGGTCAGGTTTTGAGATGGGAGCAGTGGCCCCTAGAAGGGGGGGGGCAGCGCAGCTGAGAAGGCTTCTGTAGTGATTAGGGCCTTTAGCTGGCTGAGGACATCTCTCCCCCATAAGATGGTCTGGACTGATGAGAGGACGAGTGGACGAATTTGGCCTTCGTGGCCTTCTCAGTCGCTCCAATGTAGAGGCTGGGATGTTTTCCAGGAGGCAGCAGCTCCTGTGGCGCTGATGACTTGAGGGCCAGTTTCGAGGGGCCAGTGATTGAATGCGGCGATTTCGAAGGGAACACAGGAGACTTCAGCGCCAGAATCCAGAAGCCCATCAAGCCATTGCCCATTAATCTTAAGTTCTAATGAGGGTTTCTGGCGGCGTGTGATGGCATTGTCCACATTATGGCTTGGGAATTTTTCTGGGGGCCTCTTGGGGGTGGGGCTGAGGCCTGCCCCGCTGGAAGTTTAAAGGCTGCTGGGAACCTTGGGCGGAACAGCAGTCGCGGGCCCAGTGATAACCTTTCCCACAACGCGGACACGGCGTAGAAGGGCCCCTTGGCCGTCGCATCGGCGGGTCTGAGCGAGGCACTGGGCCTGGCTGGGAGCACTCGCGGATGAAGTGGCCGGGCTGGCCGCACCGAAAGCAGACGGAAGTGGGGCTGGATGAAACAGCCATGGCAGAGGCAAAGGCAGCGGTGAGTGTTTTGACTTGTGGGTCGACGTCACGGCAAGCAAGGACCCATTCGTGCAGAGCTTTGTTGCATATGGGAAGGATTACGGCCCGGAACGGTGCAAGGCACCCGTCAATGACTAACTCTTTGGCTAACGCAAATTGGGCATCCTCGCTGGAAATTTTCCGCTGACAAGCTTCCAGTACATGGGCGACAAATGCTGGGAAGGTCTCATTGGAGTCCTGAAGCAGCTGCATGAACTTGGTGGGCTGCTTGGTGGAAACTAGAGAGAATGACCGCTGGACGAGAACCTTTACCCGGTGCCAAAACCCTGGGTCAATTTCGAGATAAGAACGAGGGTTTGCATAATTGTTGGTGCCCGTGTATGCATCGGAGGGATCGAGGACGCCAGCCTGGGCATTCTCCACGATTTGCCGGTCAACAGCCGCTTGGTAATGGGCGCGCCATTCGATAAATTGACCGGGCATCAGGATGGCATGGGCTAATGCAATCCAGTCATATGGGAGAACGAGTTGGGTCCCTAACTCCTAAAGTAGTTGCTGCGCATAAGGGCTGCCAATTCCATCTTCCTTTACAGCTTTGCGGAGGTTCCTGACCTCTTCCGCTGTAAAGGTTAGCCAAGTTTGGGGTCGCTGCAGCATGGGCTGCGGATTCAGCGGATATAGCTGGGGGGTTTGAGAAGACGTGGCACCGGGGACTGATGGAGCACCAAGGCAGGTGAAGGGCTATTGCCGTACGGCGGCGGCAAGGGATAAGCGGAACACAGGTGAGAAAATGGCGGCTTAGTGGCTTCCGGCCAACAACAAAATGGCGGCGGGACCCTTCCGGGCACCGGCAAAGATGGTGGAGCAGCGACATCTGGCAGCGGACAAGATGGCGCAAGGGGCGTTTCCGGTTTAGCGGAAGATGGCAACCATGTAGTTTCCGGGCCCGAACCAGATGCTGACTGGGCAGGAAGAGGCGGGTAGAGGCGGGAGGAGGACACCGGCAAAGAAGAAGCCGGATGCGCGCCATCTTCAGCAGAAGTGGGGGAAGAAGGCGGAAGTCCGCCATATTGGGGAGCGGCAGGAGTGGTTTCTGTCTGCTGCGGGGAGCTTGGGCGGGGAGGTTCGCGCTTGAGCGGCAGCAAGTTGGTTAGACAGAGAGTCAGTGTCGGCGGGCTCATCGGGATCACAGTCTAGAGGCCGTTTGGGAGAAGCTTCATATACGGCCTCGGTCGGAGCGCCAAGGAGACAGGCGCGAATGGCAACGAGAATGGGTAAGAGGCCTGTTGGGAAGGTGCGTTTCTCATGCTCCATGGCAGAGGTGACTTGATCTATGAGTCGCGAGTATGTGTCCGGGCTCCAGAGTTGGCAGGTGGCGAGCCACGGATTAAAAGGGAGCAAGAGATCCCAGTACTTTTGGAGCTGCCGCAAGGAGACGCGGACTCCATTGGCATCGAGCAGTGCAGCGAGGGCCCTGACTTGCGGCGCCTGACGCAATGACAAAGAGGCGCCCATGACGGGATAGGGACGGGATGACGGCGAGGGGTCCCTTGGGGCTCGTCCGGGTGAGGGGTCCCTACCTAGAGAGGAGGACGATCACAGCAGCAGCAGCAGCAGAGAGGGGCCGGGGGAGGAGCTGCCAGGTTGGGCGCCAGTTGTAGCTGAGCGAGAGGGTTTCGTCCTCGCTCAGGCCCAAGAGTCGGGGGGGCTTGCTCCTGCCGATCAGCCGGCGGGGGGTGCCCCAAGAGGGAGCACCGGTTCTCCAGGCGTGGGGGATGCGCGGTTGGGGAAAAACCACGGAGACCGCTTGAGCGCAGGAACAGGTCTGCTTTATTACGGAAGTACACTTAGCTATATAGGGTTGGGTAGAGGGAGGGGTGTGATGAAGGGAGGGTTGGCTAAGGGGCAGCTGTGGACAGGCTGAAGCTGATGGATAGACCTGAGGTAAGCAGTTACTGGGGAAGAGGGCAGATTGTGGGTTGGCAATATGGGCGGGACTGGCGGGAAGGACGGCGGGGGCTGGAAGGGGAGGAGGGGTGGAGAAAGGTGGCAACAGGGTGTGGCTATGTTCTAATAAAACTTTATCAAAACTGGCTGGGGGCCAGATTTGGCCCACGGGTTTAGTGTGCCGACAGTGTCATATAGAAAGGCGTGCTTATGGCTCATTCTTGATTTCCCTCCAAGGGGCAGAGCCCCAGTCACTTCCTACCTCCAGGCCCCTCTCCGGCCCTTGTTCAGTCAGCCCTGGAAGGTGGGACTGCTTATCAGACTGGCAAATTCAAAAAGGAGACACTGAGTCTTCAGGCTCACTCTGCCCTTCTCCGTCTTGGGCCTGGCCCACAGGGGGCAGGGGTTCTGCTCTGCTCTTCACCACATTTGAGATTCAGAAGCTACAAGCCCCACTGTGCAGTCCTCAGCGGTACTTTCCACCAGTGACACCCTATCAAGGAGCAATCTACAATCCACCTTAGGGTGCTATGGAAAGGGACTCCTCAAAGGTACAAACAAACCGGTGTAGCATGAACTCCCTTTGTTATTCTGAAAATCCAGATGAATTTTATATTCTCTCGATAAAGAAGCATTGAACAACTTCAGACACCAAGAGTTCTGGCTTTTTCACTATTATCATATGATGGCCATCAACTCACTGGCAGTATCATAGGTACCGTGGACTCAAAATGTAAACCCCACTTAATAAGTGAAACTATTTACAGCTGTTCAAAACCTATTGCTTACAGGAAGAAAATAAACGAAGTGTGTGTTGGCAGAAGGTCGGGAACCCTTCCGTTCCACCCCTCTCCTGTTTCAATGGCCAGCAGAGACAGGTACCTTGTCAGATGGTCCCAGAAGTCCCCTTCCTTCCTTCCTCCATCCAGTCCTTCCACATGCTAGAAGCCAGGCAGAGGGGTACCTCGGATTCAAGAGACATCCCGGGGGGCAGGCTGAGGGCCATGGTTGCTTCAACTGGAAACTATGCTTCTATGTGTGAAGTGAAGCTCATGAGACTCAAGAGGCCTCCCACTAGTACTCCAGCGAGAGTACTAGGGGACTCAGAACTAAGGGGACTCAGAACTGACCAGAACTGGGGACTCACCTGGGCACCACTGATATTGGGTGGCTAGGAGAAGAGGAAGGAGGCATTTTTTGGGATTATTTTACACACCATTAACTTCCCTTCCAAGGGAATCTGTGTTCCACGTTATGGGTTGAGCTGTGTACGCCAAAAAGATACCTTGAAATCCTAATCCCAGGTACCTGGGAACATGAACTATTTGCAAAAACATTATTGCAAGCAGAATCATTTAAACTGAATGAGGCCGACTGCAGTGGATGGACCTTTAGTCCAGGATGGCTGGTGTCTTTAGAAGGGGGGTGTGGGCACAGATAGAAGGGGAGGGCGCCATGGGAAGAGAGACAGAGCAGGCCATAGGGTGAATGAGGAGGCACTGAAAACCCAAGGCTTGCTGGCCAAGGGACAGGTGCCCCAGCGGCCAGGACTGACCCACCAGCACGGCCCATGCACTTGAAGCTTCAGTCTGCAGGGCTGAGAGAGCGGTTCCTGGTGTTTTTAGCCACCTAGTTCGTGGCACTTGTGACAGCAGCCTGAGAAAAGTGAGGTGTCCCTCTTCTGGCAGTCCCATCCCTCCAGGAGGCCTGAGGGATAGCCCAGGTGCCCAGCTGTCCTCCAGGCTGAGAGTCTCCAACCAAGGCTTTTATCTAATCAGATGCCCTGAGGAACGCCCTGGGGGCAGACAGAAACAATGTTGAAAAGAAAGGAATGGGTGACCTGGACAACTCTGAACACCCTTCTCTTCCTTCCTTCCACCCTCTCTTGGGTGCTTCGTCTGCTTAGACCCCAGAGCTCTTCCCACCACGCACACCTTCCCAGAGGGGCCGGGCCAGACGGTGCAGACCTATTCCTGGTTGCTGGTGGGTGGGAAGGCGGCCCGAGGGTTCCCGTGGTGGCCCAGGACCGTCCATTAGCCTGGCTGCTTATTCACAGCCCCGGGAACCACCGCACATACTGCTCAGGCGGATGCATCCTGCATGCTCCCTTTCTAGACTCTTCGAGCACCCCCGCATTGCCGCGGGGCCCCTCCAGCTCTGGGGGGAAGGGGTGCCTCTGTGTCTCTTAGTACTAGAAGCTCTGCTCTTTCGGGTCCAGGTGCCCGTCCCAGCGAACCCTCCAAGCAGCCCCTGCCCCCTCCACCCCGGGCGCCCCATGGAGTCTTCCTGGTGAGCACTCCCTCCTTGCCCCCCACCCCCCCACCGTCACTTGACCTCCCCGGTAGCCCTTTCCCACTATGATGTCCTGCTCCCACCCCCACAGAAGCATCCCCCACCCTGCCCGGGCCCCGCCCCCACGCCCTGCCTGGCCCCCAGACCCCTTCCACGCGGTGCCGCTGGGTGTCCAGTCCCCGCTCCGGGTGACACAGCACCGCCCCAGCCCCTCCCTGGCAGGGGACCCCTGCCCCCAGCCCCGCCTCACCCCCGCTGCTCGATGCCGCCCCTCCCGTCTCACCCTGGCCTGGCGGGAGAAGTAGCTGCGCTCCTCGGGGTCCAGGCGCCGCGGCGGGAAGTAGCTGAAGGCGGACAGCGCCGAGATGGGCTGCGGCCGGGGCTTGCCCCGCAGCGTGGCGGCGGCGATCTCCTCGTCCCCCAGGCCGCCCCGATCCAGCTTCTCCGCCCAGGCCAGGTCGGTCCCACCCGGCCGGGGGCCCCGCCCGAGTTCGCCTGCCTGGCTGCCCGTCGCCCGCATTCGGCAGTTGCCGGGAAACCGCAGCCTCACGTCACAAAGCTGGGCGTGGAGCGCAGGGCTGGGGCGCAGGGCCGAGGGCGCAGCCGGGATGGGGATGGGACCGTGCCCTCCCGTCTCCCTGCGGGTCCCTGGAACGCCCACTTGGGACGGGAGGAGCCGCGTCTGCTGGACTGGCGGCCTGCGCCGGCTTGCCCTTGCCCTTGCCCTTGAGCTCGGGGAGGGTCCCACGTGGGCTGACTGGAAGAAGTGCAGGCTACCCGCGCGCTGCATCTGAAACCCTCCAGGAGCCGCGGAACAGTAGTGGAAGAAACAGGTGGAATTCATTGCCATCGTATATTAACTCTGTGTCCGCAGCAGCATCATGTCAACGTGCAACGAATCAGTTTTCAGCGCCTCGGTCACCAGGAGGGGTCACCGCTCACGGTACTGGCAGGTGCGGCATGAATCGAATCCAGCCAAGTAATATCTGGGAAAACTGAGCTGTTCCGCAGCGCTCTGCTGTTTCTTGAGCCAAATGCTGGTTCAAGAGGTGCGTTCCTTTTGTCGAAAATTCACTTAATTCTAAAGCCTCGAAAGTGTGTGTGTGTATCAGTAAAAAGGAAAAGGGGAACAAAACTGGCCTTGGGAATACTTTAACCAAGGCGGCTCTAGGAAGACTGGCTTGAAACATAAATGATAATGAGGAGCCAGACTTGTGAAATCTGGGGAACAGTGGGTCATTCCAGACAGAGGGAAGAGCATCTGTGGTGGCCCTGAGGCCGAGCCCATTGATGTGCAGGCGGCAGAAAGGGAGGAGAAGGGGTAGGCAGCAGAGAGTGCAGGTGGACAGGCAGGGGAGGGGTAGCTCTCAGGCCAGGACCAAAGAGCACCCCTCTCAAGGGGCTTCTTGCCTGCAGGTCCTTGATTCAGGCAGAGGTTTTAGAGATTTTTCAGTACCATGTCCTTGATGCTAATTAACAAAAACAGTAACCACACATTCACAGTGGCACCCCTAGAAGTAGAGGACCCTAGAAGTATGGTACCCCTAGAAGTACAGCACACTAGCAGAAGGGAACCCTAGAATTATGGCACCCCTAGAAGTATGACCCAGCAAGCCAGTCTGTGCTTCTCCTACCCTTCCTTACATGTACCCTTACCAAAAGCTGTGTCAATAAAATTTGACTGGAAAAGAAAGCACCCTAGCACCTCTATGAGAAGCGACTATAGCACCTGCCATTGACTAAGCTTTCCCTTCACTGTTTGCCAGGTGCTGCCCTAAGCAATTCCATGGCATGTTTCATTGACTATCCTACAATATTTAGACTACACTTGTTTGAAATTTTGGGGATATTTCAGCCTCCAGAGGTGCTCAGTTCACCAATGAGCCAAAATCCCTTCTGGATTTGTGGCCCAAGCCCTTGTGGTGTGGAGTATTTTTGGAGGGAACTGACTGCCCTTCTTCCACAGGAGTATCTCAACTACACTGATTTCTGCTCCTCCCTAGTTTTCCTTCCATCTGACAAGCATTCCCCAAGTTCCTTATGCACCAGCTTACGAAGGTTTGGAAGGCAGCAACTTTAGGACCACACACTCCACAGGCACCTCTCCCAGCAGCACCATCCCTCTGCTTCCAGGCCTGGCTCAGGCAAAGTGCTTCTTCACTGGGAGGAAGGTAAGCAGTGCAAGAGAAACTGCTCCCCTTTTGCTCAGCCGGAACTGTCACTGTACCGTTCTGCAGCTACTGCTCTGCCCAGCAATTACAGGATCCAGGGACCATCCAGAGTTTCAAGGGTGGCCAATAAATCTACTAAGTTTTGCTGCCCCCTACTGACCGGAGAATACCTCCATTGCTTAAGAGGTGATGCTCACAAGTACAGCTCTTTTTAATCATTTTCCTTTCTCTGCTTTAATTTTGAAGACTAATAGCAAGAAGATGCTGTGTTCAAAATTATCTTCAAATGCATGGCTCCAATACTTCCAACAGGGACACTGGGAAATGTTTTGCTAATCTCTAACCATTTATGTGAATGTCACCTCAAATTCTTCAGGGTCATCATCAGAGACCAGTGCTAGGCAGTGAATACTAAAATGGTTTTGAATCTTGGTTTCACTTGCTACTAGATGTCATCTGCTTTCTCTAACACCACTACAGATTTGGTGGGCAGAGTATATGAGGAAGTCAGATGTGTGAAGTGTGCAGGGGGAGGCCAGATGAGGCAAGGGCTCCATGGAGGAGGGAACTGAAAGAGCAATGCAGGAAAAGGCCATGATGGATGAGGACCTGAGTGGAGAGGGTGGAGGAATGTTCTAGGCTGCACGTTTTCTTGACATTATTCACCACCACATTAACAATGTGCATGGCAATGTAGTCAGGTCTCCCCTCTTTAAACTCTAAACTCAGGGTTTACTTTCATACCAAGGGTGAGCTGAGAAACAAGGAGGATGGACTAGAGTTGTGGGTTGGTGGGGGAGGGCTGCAAGGTGGGGCAGAGAAGGACAAGAGAGCTCACAGAAGACAGAAGTGACACTGGGCTTGGTCTCGGTAGCAAAGAGGGACTGTGGAAGGGTTTCTGAGGCATAGAATGATCCAGAACAGGGCTCAGGCCCAAAGCCATGAACTGCATGAACTGTAAGTAAGTACTGCTAAGAACTGTAAATGAGACCACTTCACATGTTTCCAAGATGTGAGAGTCCTTTCAGCCTGGCCCCCAGGTGAGTGGCAATACACTTGGGCATATGAACACATCCGTATCGATTGCATCTCTCTCCCGGTCAATCTTTAATTTGATTCTATATGTCTCATTCCTTCTCTGCAAAGAATCATAAAATTTTAAAGGGAACTTAGAGCTCTAGAACTCATAGAGTTTCAATAACCTATGCTAAAGATAAAAAAAAAAACTTTAAAAAGTAAAGATAAAGAGATCTAAAAAGTTACATGTGATGGTTAATCACCATCCAGTTGGTGCCGAGTCATTGGATGATGCAAGCCCTGGCCTGCCACTGTGAGGACATTCTGTCGGTGACTTTAGATTATTAGGCAGTTGGTTGCATCTAAGGCTGGTTACATCCACAAACAAGGGTGACTGCCTTCAGCAAGGAGGGGAGTCCCATCACCCCAGCAGCTGGAGGTCTTAAAGCAACACCAAGTCTCTCAGCAGTCACAACTCCTTTCTCTACTTCTCCAGCTTCTCCCGAGGAAGTCATCTCCTGTGCTGTTTCCAATGCATGGCCTGCCCTAGGAAATCTGAACTTGCCTATCCCCAGGGTAACTAAGCCAATTCTACTAACAAATCCCTTCCTATTTACATATGGCCCCATATCCTATTGGCTGTTTCTTCAGAGAACCCTAATACTGGTAGAAATGCAGACATTACTAGCTAATATGTCCTGTGATTACTTTGTGGTGGGCCTTTTTCTAAATGTTTTTATGTGTATTAACTCATTTCATCCTTATTTTCTGATTAGCCATTTGGAAATGAGGCCCAAGGTCATACAATTTGCAAGAGAGGTTGAAATCAACCCCACGTGCCTGACTCCTGAACACAGATTCTCAGTCCTCTGCTGCATCGCTGCTCAGACTAGGTTCAAGTCTCATCTTCACCCATGGTTCTGTACCCAAGGCATGCATTGACCATCTCTGAGCTTTGGAGAGGGAACACTGCCCAAGTCCAAGGCCCCTGGAAGTCATACAGGCCTGTGTTCAAGTGCTTAGCATGGAGCTCGGCACAGAGCAGGTGAAAAGTAAATGGCAGCTACTTCCCCTGTTCAAGGTCCCAGAAATAGCCGGAGGTAGAAACCCAGTCTCCTAACTCTGCAGCCCTTTCCACACCTGCCTGCCTTGTCTCACTCTCCCCTTAAGCTTTAACCTGAGCATAATGGGCATCTATACTTCACTAAATACAATGTAATTCACTCATGATTTACATTTTAGAAGATTTCCCCCACAATCAAACCTGCCCCCTCACAACCCTCCCTAAATTTACTTTACTTCATTGTACATTTAAAAGAAAAGCTCCTGAATACATATATATTTAAGATTTTATTTTAATTGACCCCCCCAGTTGTTTGCACTTGCTGTCTGCTCATCTTCTTTTTAGGAGGCACTGGGAACAGAACCTGGGGCCTCCCATGTGGGAGGGAGGCACCTAATTACTCAAACCACCTCTGCTTCATTTGATATGTCTCATTGTGTTTCTTCACTGTGTCTCTTAGTTACATCACTCACTGCATCATCTGGTTGCATCAGCTCACTGTGTCACCTTGTTGCATCTGCTCACCAAGTAGGCTCGTCCTGCAAGGTGCAGCCTGCAGGGGACACAAAAGTGAGCAGAGGAGGTTCTACTGTATCCTGTGAGTAGGAAAGAGACAAGGTTTTTGATCACAGGCTGGCATGCTCAGGGTTTTCAGAAGATTAGTCTGGGGTGTCCAAGATGAACTGGACAAGAGAAAGCTAGAGAGGAAACCGGGGAGCAGACTAGCACCAATACCTTAGAGAACTTGGGAAACTCATCTACATTCTAGTCACTCATCATCATAATGCCTTATTAAGTAACTTACAAAGGAAACAATAAAGTCTTAGGCATTAGGGAGTGATGAAGATATTGGTTTAAGTGAGTCATCTTGTCCATTCTTTCCCTTATACCAGGGGGAAATTAAAACAGATATTCCAATAATTTAATAACTCTAAAAACAGAGTTGAGCATAGCTTATGAAGAATATAGGCATGTTCTGCTTTTGGAAAACTGAAGGTAAGAAAATTCCATATTTCAAAACAGAAGCCATGGATTTATAAAAAATATCCAGTACCCAGAAAAGCCTAATTAACAAAGTGGGTATTAAATTAGAGATATGAGTTTCTTAGTTCACTGGGCTAACAGACTACTTAGGACCCTGGAACAAGCAAGTTTGAATTAGGGATTACTTTGGGGGTGGGGGAAATGGAACCATACCTGGACAACTTGATAATCAAGTAACTGGAAGTGCCATTGTTTAATAGCCACTTTTCCTAGTAAATGTTTGCTGTTAAAATCTTTTGGGGCCATTAATGAGTAGTGCTACTCTGAAAAAAAATAGAAAAATAAACAAATTTTTTATAACAATCCAAAACATTCTTAATATTTTTTGGCCAAAGTTTACTCAAGATTTGGCTTTTCCTAATGGCCAATACTTTCACATCAATCACAAATCTGTTACTCTTTAGTCTACTGAAAAAGTACTTGGCTTTATTAATGATGCTATTTATAAAATATTATAAGGAATTTCAAAAAGAAATATCCTGAGAAGTAGTTTTAATTTCTGAAATCATCTATTTTTCTCACCCTTTCAAGAAAATAATCCTTGCCTATTCACTTCAACAGGCCTTGTAACGTAAAAACCACAACAGTTTCTTTACCTTTTGTTTACATCTTCATCAACTGTAAAAGGTAATACAAATCCTTCTTTATCTAATTTAATTTCAATATCTGGTGAGAGAAGGAAAAAATTCTTCATGTGATACCCTCACAAACACTATCTTCCTTTACTTCTTTGTTCTGTTTTGATTTCTTCCAAACTGTATTTACCAATAGGACAGAAGGCTGCAAAGTAATGACCACAACCAAATGAGGGTGTTCACTCCCTCAGCTTCAAGAACAAGCCTGTCAGCCTGCAATTAAGGAGGCTTCCTGGGCTAAAGCAAGGAGTAGGTCCTCAAATTAACAGGGGAGCAGTAGGAACCACACACTTTCTCCTTCTCCTTACAAATGGTGGCACACTCTCAATTCAGACAGTGAAAAAAATCCTCTAAGCTCAGCAAAGTTAGACACCTAAGCAGCTCAACACATCCATCTCTTCCATGTCTCCTGACAGCTAATGAAGCCCATGACCGCGGCACCCCATGACTGCAACATGTGGCCAAGGGAAGTGGCTGGAGTTCCCTTCCCAGCCCTCTGGTATATGCCATTCCTTCTGTAGAAAGGACCATGAGAGCAGCAGAGGTGGAACATGTGACATGAAGCCTATCAGAGATGGTCCTCTTTGAGATGACTTTTTAATTGATGAAAGGAAGGATTTGGACTTGAAGTCACCATAGTCCAGTAGCTATTTCCGGGATGATTCATGTGCTTACATCTGTGCTAATGTGGTAGCCACCAGCAATGGAAGGCCTTGGAGCACTTGAAATGTGATATATGACTAGGGAAATGAATTTTAAATTTTACTTATGTTTAATTTAAATTTAAGTAGCCATCTGCACTAGTGGCTATTATACTGAACAGCACAGGCCTAAACTATAAGAGCAGCTAAACAGACATGAGCACTTCTTGTGTTATTCCCTCATTTATACTCTCTTGCCATATGTGTTTGAGGTCAATATTCTTCTTATTCACATTTTACAGATGAGGAAGTAAAGAGAAAAAGGTTAAGAAGGGTAAATACACTGTGCAAAGACATTCTGCTGATCTGTGGCAAGCTGGATTCAAATACAGTCTATATTCTATATTCTACCATCTACACTCTAGAGCCTCATGCGGAGCAGGGAAGATTCCATTTTGTATTCTGTGGCTACTAAGCTCCACCTGTCTCCCAAAGAGATAACAACCACTAAGGTTCTGTAAGCAAACTCCCTGGTACTAACCTTTTGTATACCAATAGGGTGTTACATTTTGGAAGCAAAGTAGGATCTTGCTCCTAAAAGGTCAACCAATCCAATCACTAAAGATTTATGAAAGTGAATATCCACAGGGGTCTCCAGGGAATGGTATGGAATAAGAAATGATTTCACTTGATATTTAGGAAGAAGTTTGGGACCCTAAAAATTATATATACAAACATGAGAGAGATAAACAAGATAGAAAACCAGAGAATAAAGTGAAGGTAGTGAGTTACCTATGTATAAAAGTTTGATACAAAATTCCTTTAATAAATGATGCTTTTCCAGGACTTAGGACTGATACCTTTCTTAACACAGCAATGAAAAATATCCTTGTTATAGTTCAAGTCTAATAGCTCAAAATATCTTTAAAATGTGTTTTAAAAGTAGTCACTGGAAAAAGAACAATAAACATAATGACAGTGCTGTCAAGGTCAAGAAACATCTCTGAAAATCTCAGAAGTGCTTTAAGGGCCTGAAGGACACTTAGTTAAATTTTTTAATCCAAGAAGAAATGATAAAACTGACATCTCAATTCAATAAATAAAGGATTGCAATGGAACAAATAGTGATGGAAAATTGGTTATCTGTCTAGAAAAGAACAGGTAAACTCCTACCAAACATCAGACTATGGGCATATCTCCTTTTACTGAGTTTTGCTTTATTGCACTTTGCAGATATTGTGTTTGTTTGTCTTTTTAAATAGACTGTGGGTTTGTGGCAATCCTGTGTCAAGCAAGTCTATCAGTGCCAGTTTTCCAATAACGTGTGCTTGCTTCATCAGTGTCACATTTTATTTTGCCCGTTTTCCAACAACATGTGCTCGCTTCATCTGTGTCACATTTTAATTGAAGTATATGTATTTAAAAATAAAAAATAATGTTATAGCATACTTAAAAGACTATAGTATATGTGCACTGGGAAACCAAAACATGCATGTAACTCACTTTATTATGGTGGTCTGGAACTGAACCTGCCAAATCTCTGAGGTATACCTATATATTAAATCCCAGGTGGATTAAAGATCCAATGGGGAAAAATTAGCAAAATATTTGCACTAACACATATTTAGTGAAATAATCTTAGCATGATGGGAAAGTCAGGAACCATTAAATGACATGTAGATTTGGTCACACAAATCTTAAAAACACAACGCAATAGAAAGATGAGTTAGGGAGCAGGAAGGCAATTCCTAGAAAATAGAAATGGCCAATAAACATTTGACAAAATGCTCAACTTCATTATTGCTCACTCAAATGCAATTTAAATACATGACAAGACACCCCTTTCCTCTGAATTGAGTGGCAAAAGCTAACAGGACAAAAAAACTGTACAGTGGAGGTGGGGTGACACAGCCACCTTCACTCTCTGCTGGGGAGGTGTGACATCTACCATTCAGAATCACTATCTACTGACATTACACTAGTAGTCCCACTCTTAACATTCTAGTCTGCTGCTTGAAGGAACATGGGCCCCAGTAGAATGACATGCAAGGATGTTTACTACAGCATTGTGGATAGAGACCGAAGATGGAAAGAACCTGAAAGATTATAAGCTGGGGAACTGGTGAGTAAGCCCCATAAAATACACCACTTCGAAAAAGAACATATTTGATCCACACACATTGGTCTTGAGGAAGGTCTACGTATACTGGACATAACGGTAAATTGTATGATACACTGGACATAACAAAGAGAAAAGAAAATTGGTTTCCATATTTGTGTATGTTTGGCATAGAAAGCACAGTTACAAATTTGTTATTTCAGGGAATTGAGGTGGTTGGGGTTAACTAATTTTAGTGTTTATCTTTATAGGCCTTGGCATTGTTAAAAAATTTTTAAAAGAAAAGAGTAATGACTTTTCATGTATTTAGCTTTTACCAGAATATGATCCTGAGTCAAGTTTGAAGGACAAAGCAAAAGGTGTTGAAGTCTGTTGAGACTATTTCCAATCACACAAAAAAGGTGTGCTGTGAAATTTATGAGAGTGAATCTTTATAGCTCAGATACCACCTAAAATAAAGTCTCCCAGAGAAGAGTGAAATATCTGACTTGGTTTAAAAATGCACTCAGAAATAATTAGGATTTGTAGAGTTCAGAGATTCAGACTTTTTAATCAAATGGCTATTGTGTGTGCTAAACCCTTTAAAACCCTTGAAGTGAATCAAGGAATACTAAGACTCATACAACTTCAACACTTGAAACCATCTAGAAATCTCATACAGCAGGAACTGGTCTTATAGGAGAAGACAGAAATGGGGTCAATTTACCAAAGAAAAGGCCAGCTATTGCACATAGCTCCAAGTAAATGAAAGTTTTCCCTTTTAATAAAGTTATGGAGAAAGGTCAAAAGAGAAGCGACTTAGTTTTCAGAAGGAGCACAAGCAAACTGTTCGCCCTCAGTGAAATAATGCCATACACATTTGTTTTTACCTTATAGAAAGGATATTCTAGGACTGAGGATAAGTACAGTTGTGTCAGTTGTGCTAGACTCAGTCTGTCCAGACATGATTCTTCACCTGAAATGAAAAGCATCCCAATCAGTTACGTTTCAATTTTCCTACATGTAATGAAAAAAATCATGAACATCCAGCACTAATTCATTCATTCCAGAATTGTGATGGATTTTTAAGTGACACTAGAAAATGAACTTGTTAGAACTATGCCCTCATGCTTGCTTAACCAGTGACATCTCATTTTGACTTCTACAAACCCAAGCTCCTAACTTCTGCCCCTTGTTGGGATTCAGGCAGTTACAGCAGCAGACCCCTGCTAATGGGAGCATCTTGATGATCCCCCACAGGAGCATGAATGGCCCGTTGAGGTGCTGATGGCTTCCACCTATAGGAAGCACATCCACCAGCCCATCAAGCCACTGAACCACCACCATGGCAGCGCCAACCACGTGAGGGCTGACTTCTAAGGAAGAACGACATCCCCAGCATCAAGGCTCCTAGCTTTAGGTACTTTTCTCCAGCCTGAGGGTCACCTCAGGCCCCAAAGGCCCAGGATCTCCTTTCACGGTGGAGGAGGGACACCTGGGGCCTTAAATCCTCATTGTGATGACATCTCAAAATTGCAGAGATTCCCCCATTTGGCCTTATGGTGGGGACAATGAACGACAAGCAGCTTCCCTAAGGGGCCCTGGTCAAGAACCTGGCAGACACCTTTAGAATGTAGGGACATCCAGCAGATGGATTTTTACATGAGGCTATTTCAGATTAAGTGATGCTGATGGTTCATTCACTGCGGGCACCTTCACAACATTAAAAATATCCCCCCCACCTTAAGTGACTGGGATTTGTGTTCATGGGCTTTCTGCATTTGTATTCCGAGAGGGGTTTGCAGATATTTTCCTAATAGCCACAGAAGCCACTACTGCCTGATATTATCTCTAGTGTACCTAAAACAATGCTTCCAATTTACTTTCTTCAGGAGGAAATATCAGGAAAGTTACATTTTAGCACAACTGAACTCTAGATATACTGCAGTGCAATTTCTCCCCAGTGGTCTGAACTGCAAATAATGGAATTTTGTTCACTATAGGACAAAAATCCCTAGGAAGGATGGATGGCCCTTGTGGCCAGCATTTTCTGTTGTCACTCTGTAAGTGAGAAGCAGCTGAGGTCATGAGGAAAGCATGGGGCTTGGCATTCACCAGCATTGGGTAGAATTCTGGCTCCTCCATTTTCTAGCTCTGAGGTCTAGTGTAAGTCATATCGTCTCTCTGAGCCTACATTCCCCCATCTTTACAGTGGGGAATGCTAACCTTGTCTGTGTCTGAGTCTGACTGGTAAACTTTGACACATACCACGGGCAGCAGGAATTCAGTGTCTCAGGGTTTGGAGGCTAGACATCAGATCAAGGGATTAGCAACCACACAGTCCTGCAGGGGGGCATCCTGATGTTGGCTCAGCCTCTGCTCATCACATGGCCATCTGAATCCTGTGGTCTCCACTTCTGCAGAGGGGTACATCTGTCTAGATCCCCTCCTTGTGAGGTCTCCGGTCCTGTAGGATGAAGGCCCTCCTGGCTCAATTTGGTTTCATCTTAAAAGGATCTTTGAGATTCTTCCAAATAGCTCCCACCCACAGCACTAGGGACCAGGATTTGAATTTGTCTTGGGGGATATGAGTCAGCCCCCATCACTAAGTCTGTGAGGGGCTTGGTGAGCTCCCAGAGTTGGTCATAAAACAGGTGGTCCTCTGGTACACCACCCTGCTCATCAATCGTACTGAAGATCATCAACTTTTGATGATTTTAAAGCAGTTGCTTTTTCTTTCAAATTCTACTCAATTTATTCATTTTTTTAAAAAGATATTACATTAAAAAAATATGAGGTCCCCATTCACCCCACCAGCCCCACCCCACCACTCCCCCCACAGTAACACTCTCCCCCATCATCATGTCACATCCATTGCGTCTGGCGAGTACATCTCCAGGCATCGCTGTACCCCATGTCCCATATTCCACACCATAGCCCACACTTTCCCACCTTCCATCGGGTGGGCCATGAGAGGACAAACAACATCTGGCAATTGTCCCTGGGGCACCACCCAGGACAACTCCAAGTCCTGAGAATGCCTCCACATATCTTCTCTTCCTCCCCTTCCCTGCACCCAGCAGCCACCATGGCCACTTTTTCCTCATCAATGCCACATTTTCTCGATTATTAACCACAATAGCTCATGAATAGAATATCATTAAGTCCACTCTGATCCTTACTGTATTCCTCCTTCCTGTGGACCTTGGCTTGGTTGTGTCCATTCCACATCTATGTCAAGAGGTGGTTTAGATTCCACATAGATATTGGATGCAATCCTCCTGCTTTCAGTTGTAGGCACTCTAGGTTCCATGTTGTGGTGGTTGACATTCTTCAACTCCATGTTAGATGAGTGGAGTAAGTCCAATAAATCAGAGTGTAGGATCTGAAGTCTGTTGAGGGCAGGGCCTGCCTATCATATTGTCAGTCCAGAAATTCAAACCCCCAAGATATATCTTAAGCCCCAGCACCAACTACAATTCCAGTAAAGTAGCATGAAAGGCTTGTGAAAAGAGATCCCATCTGAGTCCAGCTTCATCACGCAGAAGCACTAGTTCCAAAGAAGGGCCATCTGACATGGCAGTGAACCCCATTTGCCATGACCATAGAAACTGTGGGTCTCTTTAGCCCTCAAAAGGACCAATACCTGGGGGTGTATTTACTTTATCTGTCTCTAAGACTCTGCTCAGGTGTGCATATGGGCAATCCTTCTGACAACCTACAGACTCTTTTTTAGAGACTCATAGCCATATAAACTCATTTGTCCTTTCCATTTCCGCCTTAATTTAGGTCAAACAGCATTTTTAACTCCTGTTATTATATGTAGATAGGGATATTCTGCTGGTCCGCATTGAACCTTTAATTCAAGGTCATTTTCTAGTTACATCATCAGCTGGTACTGGGAAGTGACCCCTCGGTGCCAGGAAGGCTCATCCCCGGATGTCATGTCCCACGCTGGTGGGAAAGCATTGCATTTACATGCTGAGTTTGGCTTCGAGACTGGCCACATTTGAGTAACACTGAGGCTGTCAGGAGGGAACTCCTAGGCACAGTGCTGCTCTAGGCCTTGTTCTTATTTCAGGTGTATAGGCTCACAAGCATAGTCATTAGTATCAGGGGCACACAGTTGGACCCTCATTCCTCCCTGATCCTTACCATTGCACCTGGGGGACTACCGCTGCTCCCCTCCAGACAATGGCAGAACCCCACTGGCCAGTAACTCAGTACCCCCCCAGCGGTTGTATTTAATTTTTTCCACTATGAGTATATCCAAACATTTCCATACCTTCTGGATGTATGCCTTGTATAACTCCCTGTCAATCACATATCGCCTGTCAATAACATCCCATACCAGTATTCCTCCACTGCCATTGTTGAACCACTCTGTGATCCAAAACTTCCTGAAGAGTAAAGCCCAATATAATGTCAGGTTCCCTTACTAGTAAAATGGAATATAGCGATGAGTTTAAAGGTTAGATATAGAATGCATATTGATTTGGAAAAATTCTACATCCTATCTTTTTCATTTCTTTTTTCCTAATTATACAGCTTCTCTTCAGAGGAGCCCCAGATCACAGTAATTCATATATACAATGTATAGTACTCCCACACATCCACCATAAAACCTTTTCCCTTCCACAGCGATAATCTTTCAACTTATTCATATCATATTTACTGAAACTGATGTACAGAATCTGAGACAATAGCTTTCAAACAAGGTGACATCTCTGCTTACATTGTGGTCCATACTTTAGGCTATAAAGTTTTCTAAATTTTTTAGTTATCCTATGTTTTACATTATGGTTTACATTATTAGTCTGTCGTCCCCTATATGTTTTTGGTGTAATATTACATGTTTTATATTCATCCTTGTGTACTCTCGCGAAACTCCTCTCTTGCCCCCACATTTACATGGCTCCATCCATTCAACATCCATTTTCCCCTCCCCTTGGGTCCCACAGCTACAGCCAATCTCCATTTCCCAAGAAGCCACGCCCAGATATACTTGCAAGAGTGTTCAGGGCCTGACTTGCTCAACTGCCCTAATGCCCTGGGAGCCATCCTTTCTCTCGATTGATACAGTTCCCTCTGTTTGATGGCATTAGTCCTCCCCAGGATGTGGGTCCACCCCCACTCTCACTAGTTGGGTCTCTACCCAATGGTACAACCCACCCTGGCAAAATGAGCATTCAGACATTCCCCAGGAGTCTGTCCCGCATCAGACCGTTCCCTCCGAGCATCCTAAACAGGTAACCCTCATAATTATATTTTGATACGGTTTTCTCTGCATTTTACTCTCAACCAACACCTGACACTCTCATATGTTCATATGTTGCCCCTCCCTCCCCCAATTTTTTTCACAATATTACCCTTCTGCCCATCCCCAGGCCCCCTCAAACCCGCAAAGCCCCACCCAAAGACAACCCCTTGACCCCATTTTATCTCTTCTTTGTGCTCATACTTACCGCCAGATCATCATAGATTCCACCCCTGCAGACGTCACCTTACATCCTTCCTCTACCCCCCAATTTCCTGTAAGCCTATCTTCCAGTCTCTAGCTCTCTGAGACAGCTTGCTTATTTCATATCATTGAGGTCATGTAGTATTTGTCCTTCAATGCCTGGGTTGCTTCACTCAATATAAGGTTCTCAAGATTCATCCATGTTATCACGTGTGTTTGTAGTGCATTTGTTCTTAAAGCCAAGTGGTATTCCATTGTATATATATACCACATTTTATTGATCCCCTCATCTGTTAATGGACATTTGGGTTGATTCCAACTTTTGGCAATAGTGAACAATGCTGCTATGAACATTCGTGGGCATATATCGGTTTGTGTCCTTGTTTTCAGTTTTGCTGCGTATATACCCGCAGTGGTATTGCTGGGTCAAATGGCAAATCTATGGTTAATTTTTTGAGAAACCACCAAACTGTCCTCCAGAATGGTTGGATCCTTCTGCATTCCCACCAGCAGTGGATGAGTGTTCCCATTTCTTCACATCCTCTCCAGCATTTGTACTCATCTGTTATTTTCATAGCTGCCAATCTTAAGAGAGTAAGATGGTACCTCATTGTAGTTTTGATTTGCATTGCCCTGATAGCTAAAGATTTGGAGCATTTTTTCGTGTCCTTTTTAGCCATTTGTATTTCTTCTTTGTAGAAGTGTCTGTTTAAACCTTTCTCCCATATTTTAAATGGGTTGTTTATCTTTTTATTTTCAAGATATAGGAGTTCTTTATATATGCAAGTTATTCATCTCTTATCAGATATATGGTTGCCAAATATTTTCTCCCATTGTGTGGGTTCCCTTTTTACTTCCTTGACAAACTCCTTTGAAGTGTAGAAGGCTTTAATTTTGAGGAAGTCCCATTTAACTATTTGTTCTTTTGCTACTCGTGCTTTTGGTGTGATGTTCATGAACCCATTTCCTATTACAAGGTCTTGTAGATGTTTCCTGACACTGCTTTCCAAGGTCTTTATGTTTTTGGCTCTTGTATTTAGGTCTTTGATCCATCTATTTAGGTCTTTGATCCATCTTGAGATGATCTTTGTATAAGGTGTGAGATGGTAATCCTCTTTCATTCTTCTACATATGGATATCCAGTTCTCCAGGCACCATTTGTTGAATAGGCCATTCTCTCCCAGTTGAGAAGGTTTGGTGTCTTTATCGAATATTATATGGCTATATATATGAGGTTCTATATCAGAACTTTCAATTCAATTCCATTGGTCTGTGTGTCTCTCCTTATGCCCATACCATGCTGTTTTCACTTCTGTAGCTTTGTAGTATACTTTGAAGTCAGGTAGTGTGATTCCTCCAATTTCATTTTTCTTTTTCAATATGTCTTTGGCTATTCGGGGCCGCTTTCCTTTCCAAATAAATTTCATAGTTAGTTTTTCTAGTTCCTTAAAGAAGGCTGTGTTGATTTTTATTGGGATTGCATTGAATGTGTAGATCAGCTTTTTTAGGATAGACATCTTAATAATATTTAGTCTTCCTATCCATGAGCAGGGAATATTCTTCCATTTATTTAGGTCTTCTTTGATTTCCATGAACAGTCTTCTGTAGTTCTCGGTGTATAAGTTTTTTTACCTCTTTAGTTAAATTTATTCCTAAATACTTGATTTTTAAATTTACTATTGTGAATGGTATTTGTTTCTTGATTTCCTCCTGATCTTGCTCATTATTGGTGTACAGAAATGCTACTGATTTTTGCGCATTGGTCTTGTAACCTGTGACTTTACTAAACTCATATATGAGTTCTAGAAGCTTTGTTGTAGACCTCTCAGGGTTTTCTATGTATAGGATCATGTCATCTGCAAATAATGAAATTTTGACTTCTTCCTTTCTAATGTGAATTCCTTTTATATCTAATTTGAGTTCCTTTGAATTCTTGCCTCAGTGCTCGATCAAATACTTCTAAGACAATGTTTAATAGAAGGGGAGACAGTGGGCATCCTTTTCTTGTTCCTGACTTTAGAGGGAAGGATTTTAGGATTTCTCCATTGTAAACAATGTTGACTGTAAGTTTTTCATATATACTCTTTATCATGGTCAAAAAATTTCCTTGTATTCCAATCTTTTGGAGTGTTTTTATCAAGAAAGTGTGCTGTATTTTGTCAAACACTTTTTCTGTATCTATAGATATAATCATGTGATTTTTTTCCTTCAGTCTGTTTATATGGTGTATTACATTGATTGATTTTCTTATGTTGAACCATGCTTGCATACCTGGAATGAATCCCACTTGGTCGTGGTGTATAATTCGTTTAATGTGTTGTTGAATATGATTAGCAAGTATTTTGTTAAGTATTTTTGCGTCTAAGTTCATTAGAGAAATTGGTCTGTAATTTTCCTTTCTTGTGGTTTCTTTGTTTGGCTTTCGTCCTAGGGTAATGTTGGCAAGAAAGAAGGAGTTAGGTAATGTTCCTTCTGTTTCAATTTTTTTGGAAGGGCTTCACCAGGATTGGTGTTAATTTTTTCCGGAATGTTTTGTAGAATTCATCTGTGAAGCCGTTTGGCCCTGGGCTCTTCTTAGCTGCAGTGTTTTTAATGACTAATTCTCTTCACTTGTGATTGGTTTGTTGAGATCATCATTTTCTTCTTTCATCAATATAGGCTGCTTATGTGTTTCTAGGAATTTGTCCATTTCCTCTGAATTGTCATTTTTGTTGGAATATAGCTTTTCAAAGTATCCTTTTATGATAGTCTTTATTTCTGTTGGGTCAGTGGTGATATCTCCTTTCTCATTTCTTATTTTGTGTATTTGCATCTTCTCTCTTTTTTCTTTGTTAGTCTTGCTAAAGGTTTGTCAATTTTATTCATGTTCTCAAAAAAACAGCTCTTGGTCTTGTTTATCTTTTCAAGTGCTTTCTTATTTTCTATTTCATTTAGTTCTGCTCTTATCTTTGTTATTTCCTTCCTTCTTCTTCCTGTGGGATTACTTTGTTGTTTGTTTTCTAATTCCTCCAAATATGCAGTTAGTTCTTCAATTTTTGCTCTTTCTTCTTTTTTGATGTATGAATTTATGGCTATAAATTTCACTGCCAGTACTGCTTTTGCTGCATCTCATAAATTTTGGTATGTTGTGTTATCATAATCATTTGTTTCAAGGTAGTCATTGATTTCTTTTGAGATTTCCTCTTTGACCCACTGTTTTTCTAAGAGTGTTCTGTTTATTTTCATTATTTTGGTGTGAAATCTGGGCCTCTGGCCCTAGCAGATTTCCAGCTTCACTCCACTGTGGTTAGAGATATTATTTTGTATGATTTCGATCTTTCTGAATTCATTAAGCCTTTCTTTGTGGCCTAGCATAGGTCTATCTTGGAGAATGATCCATGTGCACTTGAGAAAAATGTATATCCTGCTGTGTTTGTGTGTAATGATCTGTATATGTCTATTAGACAAGCTCCTCTAATATAGTGTTCAAATATTTCATTTCTTTGGAGATTCTCTTTTCAGATGTTCTGTCCAGAGTTGATAGTGGTGTATTAAAATCCCCCACTATAATTGTAGATGTGTCTATTCTTTCACTTAGTTTTTCCAGCATTTGCCTCACGTATTTAGAGGAGCTCTTGTTAGGAGCATAAGTAGTTATGATTGTCCATTCTTCTTGACAGATTGTCCCTTTCACTAATATGTAGTATCCTTCTTTATCTCTCACAATTGTTTCACATTTAAAGTCTACTTTGTCTGATATTAATATACCTACTCCTGCCTTTTTTTGGTTATTGTTTGCTTGTAAGATTGTTTTCCAACCATTCATTTTCAGCCTCCATGAATCTCTGGCTCTAAGATGTGTCTCTTGTAGACAACATATAGATGGGTCATATTTTCTTATCCAATGTTCCAGTCTGAATCTTCTCATAGGTGATTTTAATCCATTGACATTCAGTGTTATTACTTTCAAGATATTATTTATGTTAGCCATATTTTGATTGGACTTCTATTTGTCATATTTTGTTTGTTTTTTTTTTCTTCTTCTCTTTTTGTCATTTTTGTTGCTCTTACACTGTCCTTCAACTCTGCCTGTCCTGTTTTGTCCTTTCTTCCTGCAGAACTCCCTTTAGAATTTCTTGAGGGGGAAGTTTCTTGTTGGCATACTCTTTCAATTTCTGTTTATCTGTGATTATTTTGAACTCTCCATTATTTTTGAATGCTGGTTTATCTGGATAGAGTATTCTTGGTCAGAAATTTTTTCCCTTTAGTACTTTGACTATATCATACCACTGCCTTGCCTCCATGGTTTCAGATGAGAAATCAGCACTTAATTTTATGGAGCTTCCCTTGTATGTGACGGTTTTCTTTTCTCTTGCTGCTTTTAGAATTTTCTCTTTGTCTTGAGTGTTTGATAATTTGACAAGTATGTGTCTTGGGGTAGGCCTGTTGGGGTTTTTGATGTTTGGGGTTCACTGTGCTTCTTGGATATGTACATCTGTCTCTTTCAGTAGATTTGGGAAGTTTTCGGCCATTATTTCCTGCAACACTCCTTCTGACTCCTTTCTCTTCTCTTCTCCTTCTGGGATGCCTATAATACGTATGTTTGTGCATTTTGCATTGTCATTCATGTCTCTAAGTCCTAGCTGGATATTTTCTATCTTTTTATCAATCAATTTTTCTATCTCTTTGATTTCCGGTGTACTGTCTTCCACATCACTAATTCTCTGCTCTGCCTCTTCTAATCTGCTGCTATTTGCTGCAGGTGTATTTTTGATTTCTTGAACTGTGGTTTTCATTCCCATCATATCTGTTATCTTTTTGCATATGTCTGCAATTTCCCCTCCAAATGTTGACTTCATATTGTTAACCTCTTACTTTACTTCATTAAATTTGTCTGTGATATATGTTCTGAGATCTTTAATTACTTGTGCGAAGTTCTGCTCCCCTTCCTGATTTTTAGTTCGTTCATTGGATTCAGCCATGTTTTCCTGATTACTGGTTTGTTTTGTAGTTTTTTGTTGCTGTCTGGTCATCATTTTATCTTGATGGGTTAATCAGTTTCTTAGCTTCTTTGTCTAGTCTTTAGGGATTAATTAGCTGTTGTTTTTGTGTAAGTGTTATATCTTCTCTTTGTCACTTTGTTCTCCTCATTCTAATTTCTTGTTGCTGGATGAGTTCACTTTGGAGGAAAGTATTAGGGCCAGGGAAAGGCAATTGTGTAAGAAAGGAAAATGCATAAAGTAGTATTGGTAAGAAATGTTAACAGAGCAACAATATGAGTTCTGGGAGAATGGATATTAAGTTCATGTATGTTGTGTAGAGTTATAGCAGTAGGTAGAGTACCTATAATGAGGTAGTTGACTGAATATGGGTGGAATATGGTATGAATTAAAAAGCTAGTGTTTTCGTGAGAGATGGAAAGAGAAAAGAAAGGCAATAGTTTCAAGAGTGGATAAAAGACAGAAAACAAAACAAAGGTATTAGTAATTGACAGTTAGACAATTTTGGGGATCAAAGAAAGGGAGGTGGAATATAGGAGAAACAATAGATGATGGAGGATATCAAGATGTGGGGGAAAGTGGATAGTGTAGGTAGCCAAAATGAATTCACACAGAAATGAGGCAGTGGAGGATGAGGAAACCTAGCAAATGTGAGGTGTTCCCTCCAGCACCTATTGTATAAGTAAGATAAAATAAGAAGAAAATGAGTGACAAGAGAGAAAGAAGAAAAAAAAAAGACCTTGGGGGATACAATGGGAGAAAAGATTAGGAGATAATGCAATGTTATCAATCACTGCAATAAAAAATAAAAAAAATAAAACAAAACAAAACAAAAAAACAAAAAAGAAAAAACACAAATGTTGAGGGCTAGGACATTCAATGACATCAGATGGACCTCAGGGCATGGTGGATTCAGGGATGGAAAGTCTGTGATATTGCAGACTTAAGAGGTGTGATTCTTGGGGTGTAGGTCACCAGGGTTTAGGGGACACAGACCTGGCAACCTCAAATCTGGTTAACAGGGAGCCTAGGAGCACCGCAGTGCAACACAGCCTTCAGGGATCCCCACAGCTCAGTGCCAGACGTAGGGGGGAGATCACATCCACAAACTCTGACCTATGCTTCAGAACCCCACAATTCACCCTCTCACTAGTGTCTCCTCTGTGGCTGTATCACTAATTCGACTTCAGGACAGCTCCCGCCCTGCAATCACCCGAAACAGCCACCTCTGGGTCCCTCTACACTGCAGCCAATTTAATGACGCTGCAGATCAACAGCCAGGCCCAGCCGGCGTGGCTCCAGCCGGAAGCGCAGATATCAGTGTCCTAACCCGAAATTCCCAGGCCTCGCAAAAGATTCCCCTAATCGGCTTCCAGACATCTCCCACCCTGCAGGCCCCTGAACCAACCTCCTGGTGATGTCTTTTTTTTGTGAGTGATTTAAGGCTGCTACAGATTGGCAGCCAGCCTTGGGGGTGGGGCTCTAGCCGGAAGCACTATTATTCATGTCAGAAATAAAAAATTTCCCCATCTCACACAAAACTCCCATCTGTCTCCCCAAATCAGTCTGCGAAGGCCTCCTGCAGCTCCACCCACCCCAGCAGGGAACGTCACACACACAGCCCCCACCACTGTGTAGGAGAAACTCAATTTTATCTTATACATGAATTTTCTCTATTGCCTTCCCACCAAATCAATGTCCAGACACCTCCTGTCCTGCAAAATCCTGAAACAGCCTGGTCCCGAAGAATTTCCAATGCTGCCCAGTTGCTTCTATGCAGGAGAGACACTCAGGTGCACTCACTCAACCACCATCTTGCCCTGTCCCTCTCCCCCTGCCTTTGAATTCAGCCCCCTGCCCTCCAGCAAGTGTGAGGGAGGAACAATTCTTATCCAACAGTGACCCCTAGTGGTGGTAGTTTTGCCTCTGACTTTCCACCACAGAGCCGCTTTCTTTTTCCTATAGCTTCTTCTGCCTCTTTTCTTCCCATCAGACATACATGAGAGAACTGTCCAGGACACAAGAGCAGAGGTTCTCGTCTCACAAAATGATTTTAAGAGCCAAAGATGGGTTCCACATATTAGTAAAAGGGGTTAACTTTCAAGAAGAAAGAACGAAAATAAACTTTTATGCACCTAAGCACGAGGCTCAAAATACATGAGGCCAACACTGGGAAAATTAAGTGGAGAAATAGATGCTTATACAAGTATAGTGGGGGGATTTAATACAAAATTATTATGACTAGACAGAACATCTCAACAGAGAATCAATAAAGAAACAAAGACTCTGAATAATACACTAGAGGATCTCGACCTAACTGACATATACAGAACAATACACCCAAATACAGTGGGATATACTTTCTTCTCAAGTGCACATGGACCATTACCCAATATACACCACACACTAAGCCACAGAATAACACTCAAAGAATTAAAAAAGATTGAAATTATACAAAGTAATTTCTCTGATTATAATGGTATGAAGCTTGAAATTAGCAGCGGCCAGAAAACTAGGTCAGACACAAATATATGGAAATTAAACAACACACTCTACAACAAACACTGGGTCAAGGAGGAAATTACAAAAGAAATCAGGAAATACCTTGAAATGAATGAAAAGGACAACAATACATATCAAAACTTATTGGATTCAGCCAAAGCTGTATTGAGAGGGAAATTTATAGACATAAATATATAAATTAAAAAAAAAAAGAAGAGCCAAAATCAAAGACCTAACTACACACCTGTAGGAATTAGATAAAGAAAAACAAACTAACCCCAAATGAAGTAGAAAGAACTAAATAAAGATTAGAGTAGAATTAAATGAAATAGAAAATAAGAAATTACTAGAAAAAATTAAGAAAACTAAAACCTGGCTCTTTGAGAAGATCATTAAAATTGAAAAACTCTTAGCTATACCAACAAAGAAAAAAGGAGATAAGATGTAAATACACAAAATAATAAATGAAGAAGGGGATATCACCATTAACCCCATAGAAATAGAGTACCAGAAGAGGATACTTTGAGAAATAATATGCCAACAAGAAGGATAATTTAAAGGAAATGAAAAATTTCTTAGAAACACACAAGCAGCTTACATTGACAAAAGAATTTGATGAACTCAACAGACCAATCACAAGTCAATATGGAATCAGAACCTCCCAAATAAGAAGAGTGCAGGATCAGACAACTTCACAGGTGAATTCTACCAAACATTCCACAGAGAACTAACACCAATCCTGCTTAAACTCTTCCACGAAAAACAGAAGTAGAAGGACCGTTGCCTAGCTCATTCTATGATGCCAACATTACCCTAAAAACAAAGCCAAACAAAGACACCACAAGAAAGGAAAAATACAGACCAATTTCTGCAATGTCCTTAGATGCTAAAATCCTCAAAAAAATACTTGCTAATCATATTCAAAAACACATCAAATGAATTATATACCATAACCAAGTGAGTTTCATCCCAGGTATATAAGGATTATCCAACAAAAGAAAATCAATCAATGTAATACACCACATAAACAGATTGAAATTAAAAATCACATGATCATATCTACAGATGCAGAAAAGCATTCACCAAAATACATCACCCTTTTCCTGATAAAAATCCTGCAAAAGAGATAGTAATAGGAGGAAAATTTTTGAACAAGAGTATATATGAAAAAGCCACAGCTAACAACATGTACAATGGTGAAATCCTAAAACCTTTCCCACTAACATCAAGAACAAGACAAGGATCTCCACTGCCACTGCTTCTATTTAACATTGTGTTAGAAGTACTTACTCAAGCACTTAGGCAAGAAAAAGATATAAAATGCATCCAAATTGAAAGGAAGAAGTCAAAATTTCACTATTTGCAGATATCATGATCCAATATATGAAAGGCCCTGAGAAATCTACACCAAAACTTGTAGAACTTATAAATGATTTCAGTAATGTCACAGGTTATAATATTAATGCACTAAAGTCAGTAGCATTTCTGTACACTAGTAATGAGCAATCTGTGAAGGAAATCATGACAAAAAGCCAATGTACAAGATCAAATAAAAGAATCCAATACCTAGGAATAAACTTATTGAAAATGTAAAGGATTTCTACACAGAAAACTACACAGCCCTGTTAAAGTAAATCAAAGAAGACTTTTTAAAAAATGAAGAATATTCCATTTTCATGGATGGGAAGACCAAACTTCATTAAGATGTCCATCCTACTGAAAATGATCTACACATTTAAAACAATCTCAATAGAAATCAACACATCCTTTTTATTGAATTGGAAAAACTAAATATGAAATTTAAATGCAAGGGCAAGTGTCCCCAAATAGCAAAAGATATATTGAAAAAGAAAAATGAAATTGGAGGAATCACACTTTTTGACTTTAAAACATTCTATAAAGCTATGGTGGTCAAAACTTCATGGTATTGACACAAGGATAAACATACCAACAAATTGAGCCAAATTGAGAGTTCTGATATAGAATCAGATATTCAAAAAGGCCACCAAACACATTCAACTGGGAGAGAATGCCATCTCCAACAAATTGTGCTTGGAAAACTGGAATCCATATCCAAAAGAATGTGAGAGAAACACCATCTGACACCATATACAAAAATCAACTCAGGATTGATCAAAGATCTAAATGTAAGAGCAAACAGCATAAAGACCTTGAAAGATAATCTAGTGGAGCATTTACAGGACCTTGTAATAGGGAATATTTTTTCATCTTTTTATTGTTTTTAATGTTACATTAAAAAAATATGAGGCCTCCATATACCCCCCACCCCCCTCACCCCACTCCTCCCACATCAACAACTTCTTTCATCATTGTGGGATATTCATTGCATTTGGTGAATATAATTTGGAGCACTGCTTCACCACATGGATAGTGGTTTACATTGTAGTTTACACTCTCTCCCAGTCCACCTAGTGAGCCATGGCAGGACATACATTGCACAGTGTCTTTCCTTGCAGTACCACCGAGGACAACTCCAAGTCCTGAAAATGCCCCCACATCATATCTCTTCTTCCCTCTCCCTAACCTCAGCAGGTACTGTGGCCACTTTCTCCACATCAATGCTACAAATTCTTCCATTACTAATCACAATAGTTCCATAGTTGAATATATCAGTAAGTTTACTCTAATCCATACTCTAATCCTGCAGCCTGTGGACCCTGGGATGTTTATGTCCACTCCACCTCTATATTGCAGGAGCTTAGGTTCCACATGGATGAAGGATGCAATTTTCCTGCTTGCAGGTGTAGGCACTCTTGGCTCTGTGGTGTGGTGGTTGACCTTCTTCACCTCTCTGTTAGGTGGCGAGGGTAAGTCCAATAAACCAGACAGTATAAGTTGCAAGTCTGCTGAGGCTTAGGGCCTGACTATCACATGGACAGTCCAGAGATTCAGGTCTCCTGAATATACACCAACCCCATCACTTACCACAGGTCCAGTAAAAGTGACAGAAGAAGCATGTGTAGAAAGGTCATATGTGAATTCAACTCCATCACACTCAGGAACACAAACTCCAGAGTAGGGCCCACTGACATGGCACTGAACTCCAGAGCCATCTGCCATGACCATAGAACCTGTGGGTCTCTATAGCCCTCAAGAGAACCAGTACCTGAGGTTGTATCTACTTTGGCTGTCTCTGGGACCTTGCTGAGGTGTGTGTAAGCACAACCTCTTTGATCACCTCCTGACTCTCTTTTAGAGACTCATAGCCATATAAACTCATTTGTTCTTTTCATTTCCCCCTTTTATTCAAGATCATAAAGCAGTTTTTAATGCCTAATATTACACGTAGGCTGAGGTAGTCTGCTCTTCTGAGTTGACCCTTTTATTCAAAGTCTTTTTCTAGTTACATCACCAGCTGGTGCTTGGTAGTAATTCCTCAGCACTAGGGAGGTTCATCCCTGGGAGTTGTGTCCCATGATGGGGGGAAGGTAATGCATTTACATTCTGAGTTTGGCTTGAACTTCACATCCAAATCCCAAGCAGTGAAAGAAAAAAAAATAGATAAATGGGAACTCCTCAAAATTAAAACTTTTACACCTCAAAGGTGTGATGGAAGAAAATATTTGGTAATTATATATCTGATAGGAGCCTAACATACAGCATATATAAAGAAAACATATCTAAAAACAAAAGACAAACAACCCTTTTAAAAATGGGGAAAAGAGAAAGACAAAGTAGATACACCTCCAGGTATTGGTGCTCCTGAGAGGTATGGAGACACACATATTCTACGGTCATGGCAGATGGCTCTGGAGTGGGCCTTACTATGGAAATTGTGCTCCTGAGTGTGATGGAATTGGACTCAGATGTGACCTTTCTACACATGCCTCTTTTGTCACTTTTATTGAACTTGTAGTTTGTCACTGGGGTTGGTGTATCCTAAGAAGACTTGAAGCTATGGACTGGCCATGTGGCAGCTGGGCTCTAAGCCTCAGCAGATTTGAACTCCTATTCTCTGGTTTGCTGAACTTGCACAGGCCAGCTAACAGGAAAGTGAAAATGGCTAACCACCACACCAGGGAACTGAGATTGCCTACAACTTTAAGTAAGAGAATCATATCCACCAACCATGTTGGATATAAGTCCCCTCTCAATATAGAGGTGGAATGGACATCACCAACCCAGGATCTACAGGATGGAGGAATAAATTATGGAATAGTGTGAACTTATTGGTATTCTTCTGTAAAATTATTTTGAATAGTAAGGGAAGCAGCTGTAGCATTGATCTGGGGAAAGTGGCTATGGTAGTTGCTGAGGGAAGGGAGAAGGAAGAGTTGAGATGTGGGACATTTTTGCTACTTGGAGTTGTCCTAAATGATATTGCAGGGACAGATGCTGGACATTATATATCCTGCCATAACCCACTGAATGTACTGGGGAGAGTGTAAACTACAATGTAAATTATAATCCATGCGGTCTGGCAACGCTCCAAAATGTAGTCACCAAATGCAAATAATATGCCACAATGATAAACAAGGTTTTTGATGTGGGAGGAGTGGGAGGGTTGTGTGTCGGAAATGGAAGAACCTTTTACATTTTTTTAATACAACTTTAATTTGTGATCTATGTATCTTTAAGAAACATACAATTTAATAAGTAAAAAGAAAGAATACGGAACTAGGTCATGGAATAGCATGGATGAACCTTGAGGTCCTTATGTTCAGTGAAGCAAGTCAGACATTGAAGGACAAATATTACATGACTTTTGATATAAATTAAGCAAATCAAGCAGACTCAGAGAGCTATTGTCTGTAAGAGATATTTAGAGGAAATATAAAGGGAGAAGTTTGTGAGCCAATGCCCATATGGACCAAATCTATGATAAGGTGAAAGTGTGTCATTGGGTAGTGAAGGACTATGCCAAAACATTGGTGATACTATTGGGTTAGGCATTGCTGGTTTGACAGGGATGGGGTAGTGAGGGTACGTTGGACGGCTCATGGAACTGGGGGAGGGTTGGGCAATGGACCATGTGAACACTGGGAATTGTCAGGTATGTGGTTGAATGTAAAAAGTTGAGAACACTCCTATGGCAATATGACAAGGGAGGGTTACTGGTTTATGGTGTTGGATGGGGAGCATTCAGGACAGGGTGCACCTGGGGCAGGCTTCTAGGGAGAGTGTGCGTGATCATTTTGTCATAATGTTTTGTGTCGGTGTGTGGAAACCCACATAATGAGTGGGAAGCTGTTGAACTCCCATCCTGGGGAGAACCTATATCTTCTCAAACAATGGGACAGGAGTCATTTGAGGGCATAGGTGATTCCTAAGAGGGGAGGACAAACCAGAATGTCAGGACTTCAGTGTTGCAAGTAACTATGAATCTTATCCAAGTAGTGAAGCCAGATGATCAATATTGGCCCCAAGGGGAGGCAGAGGGAGCACACAGAGTATATGAAAGAGGGTTATTTATTGGGCAATGGAAGTGTTCTACATGATCTTACAATGATGGACACTGGTCATGTTAAATGTCATCAAAATTTATAAATGACCACACCATGGAGCCTAGAGTGTCTACAACTGAAAGCAGGAGGAGTGCATCCAGTCTCCATCTGGAATTTAAGCCCCCACTTGACATAGATGTGCAATGGACACAACCAATCCAATGTCCACAGAGAAAATGTGAAATGGGTGTGGGAAGGGTAGCCATGGTGGCTGCTGGGTTTGGGGAATGGGAGGAAGAGATGAGATGTGGAGGCACTTTCAGGATGAGGAGAAGTCCTGGGTGGTGCTTCATGGACAATTACGGGACATTGTAGATCCCCCCAGGGCCCACTGGATGGAACGTGGGAGAGTGTGGGCTATGATGTGGACCACTTACTAGGGGTGCAGTGATATTCAGAGATGTACTTACCAGGTGCAATGGATGAGTCACGATGATGGGAGAGAGTGTTGCTGTGGGGGGAGTGGGGGGTGGGGGTGGTGGGGTTGAATGGGACTTCATATTTTTTGAATGTAATTTTTAAAAATAAATAAATAATCTATTAAATAATTTATAAATTAATGTGCTGTAAAATGTAAACCATAATATAAACCATTGACCGTGGTTAGTAGCAATGATTTACTGCTTGTATAACAGTTGAAACAAATGTACAATCCACATGTAAAACGGTATTAACATGGGAAGGGGAAAAGGGGGGAGGATGTTGGGTATATCGGGTCCCCTATATGCTGTGTGTGACTTTTCTGTGACCTAAAACTTCTTTGAAAACAAAATTTTATATTTTGTTTAATGGAATAAACAAAATGGAGTAAATGGAAGGAAATGTCAGTATACACACAGTACAATATATATTAAACTGATGAAAGAAAAAAGTTTTTAAGAAAATAATAGTTTTCATTATTTTGTAATATCCCAAATTTTAAATTTTATTTTAATTTTTTTTGTATTTTATTTTTAATATTTAACCTATCATTATTATTTGATTTTCCTAATAATTGTATTTGGCTATTTTATTGGCTTCATTTTTGAAGAAGCTTTGGATCACAGAAGAGTTACAATTGGAGAAGGGGAGAATCATTAGTGTGAAGTGTCAGTAATGAGGGATACATGGGAGGAATTTCTCCTGGAAATACACGTAAGGTATATAAATGTTTTCACATATTCATGTGGCATTGCCACAGTGGGTGGAGAGACACACAATAACTGAGAGAATATTGAATTCTAATGCTGGAGAGCTCTGCTACATTCTCTAATGGAACAGCAGCAATCCCCCAAGTACAGGGGCAATGACTAGTGAAGAAAAATGGCCCATTGATGGACCCTTGATATTGATGACTATGCTTATGAGCCTTTGCTCTTGAAATTGAAACTTAGCCTTGTGTTTAGGGTGCCTAAAATTACCTTCTGAGATCCTCCTTGTTGCTCAAATGTAGCCTCTTTCTAAGACAAATTTAGCATACAAATGTGTTGTCTTCCCCCCAGAGTAGGACATGACTCCTAGGGATGAGCCTTCTGTACATTGAGGGATTACCATCACCAATCAAATAGCAGGGTAACTGGAAAAAGATGTAAAAGAAAAGGGGGGGAATGTAAAAACAAATGAGTTCAGAAGGCTGAGAGACTTCAAAGTGAATTGGGAGGTCATTTCAGAGGTAGCACTTATGCACATCTCAGCAGGATCTCATAGATTGCCAAAATAGATACTACCCCAAATAGTCTCCTGAGAGCTCTGGAGACACCTAGGTCCTATGGTCATGATAGATAGGTCAGGAATTTGGTGCCTTCCCAGTGGGCCTACCTTGGGGTTTGTGCTCCCCATTGTGACAGAGTTGGGACTCAGTTATGACTTCCCTATACATAGCTCATCTGTCCCTTCTATTTGAACTTGTACTTGGTGATGGTGTTAGTAGGTATACACCCAAGAAACTTAAGTCTTTGGACTGCCCATGTGCCAGCTGTGCCCTGAGCCTCAGTGGAGTTGCAACACCTACTCTCCAGTTCATTGGACCCACCCAGGGCAATTAACAAAGAGGTGAGGATGGGCAACCACTATACCAAGGAAATAAGAAAGCCTACAACTGCCAGCAAGAGCATCCCATCCATATATGGGATCAAACTCCCCTCTCAATTAGAGGTGGATTGGGCATCACCATCCCAGATTCCTTAAGAATGGGAAAGAACTATGGACTAGAGTGGACTTACTGGTATTCTTCTATAGCCTTATTGTCTATACTTATTGCTACTTATTGTAATTCTAGCAATGGAAGAAATTATAACATTGGTGTGGAGGCAGTGACCGCTGGAGGATCTGAGGGCAAGGAGAGGGAAAAACAGTTGTAACACGGGGGCATTTTGGGGACTTGGAGTTGTTCTGAATGGCTTTGCAATGAAAGATAAAGGCCATTATATGTCTTCCCATAACCTACAAAATTTTGTGGGAGAGAGTGTCAACTACAATGTAAACTATAATCAATGCTCAGTAGCAATATCCTGAAATGTGTTTATCAATTGCAATGAATGTATGTCCCTAATGAAAGATGTTGTTTATGTGGGAGAATGTGGGAGCTACCAGGAGCAGGGCATATGGAAATTCCTACACTTTTTATGTAACATTTATGTAATCTAAGTACCTATAAAATAATTTTAAAAAAATATTTTTTAAAAAAGAAACCAGTCTAATAGGATAAGACAAAACAGCGAGATATTAGAATGATCACTGTTTGCCCAGACCTTAGGCAGAGGGAGGTACATTGAGTAGGTGAAGCTCAGAAATTTTCAGAACAGTGAAATTATTCTCTATTATACTGGGATTGCAGGCATATGACATTATGCATTTTTCAAAACCCATTGAACTTGACAACATCCAAGTTCAAAAATAATCTAACTGTATTGTAAATGCATCAAATGTCCTATCTGAGGGGTATGGGAGGAAAAGATGCTGGATTAGTAATATTGGATATGAACAGTGTCTGTAATATGAAATCAATGGGCACTGTACACAGGTATGCTACTCTATTTGATATTGTGTCCCATCAGGGTATGGGTTAACAAATTTTACTTTTATACATGTACACTGGAATTAAGCAATGAAGTAAATGAATGGAATATGGGAAATATGCTTCCCAACATGGTGTGGAAGGATTCAGATAAGCAAGGGGAGGATGTTAGATTGTTCTGTTAATGATTTAGAGACAGACACATCAGTGTGAATTCGTGTGGAGGTAAATATAGTTACACAGGGTTGCTTGTAGAAATATTTGCAGATATGTATATATACATAGGATTGTGTACACACATGTGTGTTTTTGTAATATCCATGGAGATGGCCCAGTAGCAAGGCACATATATCGTCCAGACTTTAGATATTAAAAGCATTTTTGCAAGAAGAATTTTCTTGGAGAAATAGCTGCCTGCAAGACTAGGTCAAGAAATATACAAAAAGAGTCTGGAGTATCTCTTAGTACCAAAAATTTAGTATGTGTTAAAATAAAACTGGTAATGTTGGGGATAATTTCAAATAGACACAGGACAGGTCATAGCCAAAGGTCAAAACTGGAATAAACTGAAAAACAAAATAAAGTAGTACTGTATCACAACACAAAGTAAGAAATAAATGTCATGAGGCAATCCTAATATAAATAATTGATTTTTAAAAGATACATATTTATTGTGAAGATGAATTCCATAATATATGGAGATATTTTTCTCTCAAGGCAGTGGCACAAACATCACACTCCTGAATGTGGGCTTCATGTATTAATTTCATTCCAAAAGCCATATATGGAAATGCAGAGAATTGATGAGTATTGGGGAAGCTAGGGAAGCTCCAAACACTGTTGATCAAGGTCAACATCAAGAGTGATAAGTCATGTTGATAGGATGCACCCTAGATATGATGCAATGAAAATAACACATTATCCTGGTATCTTCCTCCAAAATCCCATTAACCCTGTCTAAACATGAGAAGAATATCAGGCAAATTCAGAATGAGGGGCACTTTACAAAATACCCGAACTACACTCCTCAAAAGTATACAAGTCATAAAACATGAGGAGAAAATCTGAGACGTTGTCACTGCCTGAATGGCTTAAGAATTTTTGAAAATAAATATAATTTGCTATTCTGGCTTGGAGGTGTTAAGATATTGGAAAAGTATGTGAGAAGTTCTTGAAAATCTTCTCTACTATCCTTGCACCTTTTCTGTAAATCTAACACAGTTTTAAAATATTAATTTTATTAATAAATAAATTATTAGTTAAGTGCAAAATTCTAGAAACTTTGAACTCCAAGGTTCAATCCATGACAATTACATTTACATACCTTGGATAAGAATATAGCATTGCTGCCTCACATTATTCTTCCATTAAATCAGAATAGTGAAAAACAATTTTATGGAATAATTGAATTAAATGAAATAATGAATACAAAATGCCTGACATTGTGCTTAGGATAAAAATGAATATTTTTCTTTGTAGTCCAAGCCCACACAGATTCACTTCCCACTACAATTGTGCTATTTCCATCCCTCATCCTCTCTGTAGGGTTTTGGCAACAGCGATCGTCATGTTGACTGAGAGTAAGCTTTCATCATGGCAAGTAATTTCATGACCATCACCTTCTATAAACCTGCCCTGACTCTCAATAATTTAAAACATAAATATCCATGTTCTGCACAAAACACCAGGCTCTCTATACTATGGCTACTGCCAAACTGGTCAGGCTGCTTATCCCCTTTTCACATCCTACCCCTTCATTGTTCATCAGATAGCAAGAACTAATTTTAAAACCTCACCACACCATATGGTTACCTTGATTGGATTGTTTCCCTCTTGTTTCTTCTTGGTGCGCTTCTGCACATTTCTCCTCTTGAAGTTAGCCCAATCTCTACTTTCATTGTCAGTGCAGTCATCTCCCTTGTGAAGCCTTCACTTGTCTCCACAGAATGAGCATAAACTTTTAGATCCACTTCACCAGGATGTCAGTGCCATCTCAGGGTATTTAATGTAGTCACTACAATTTTTGCTTGCACATAATCTCTATAAGATGTGGAAGAATATTTTACTTATCTCTTTATTCACAAAATATTATTTAGTAACTTCCATGATGTGTTTGATGACTAAATGGTTGTTGAATGACTAAAATTAAAAATGAATGAGGGATGTGCAGAAAGGTCACATCTGAGTAAAATTCCATCATACTCAGGAATACAAACTCCAAAGTAGGGCCCACTGACATGGCACTGAACTCCAGAGCCAGCTGCCATGACCATAGAACCCGTGGGTCTCTGTAGCCTTCAGGAGAACTAGTACCTGGGCTTCTATCTACTTTGGCTGTCTCTGGGACCCTGCTGAGGCATGCATAAGCACGACCCTTCTGATGACCCCCTGACTCTTTTTTGGAAACTCATAGCCATATAAACTCATTTCTCCTTTCCATTTCCCCCTTTTATTCAAGGTCAAAAAACAGTTTTTAACAACTGTTATTACGTTATTACGTGAAGGTTGAGATATTCTGCTGGTCTGACTTGACGCTTTTATTCAAAGTCTTCTTCTAGTTACATCATCAGCTGGTGCTTGGTAGTAATCCCTCAGCACCAGAGAAGCTCATCCCTGGGAGTCATGTCCCATGCTGGGGGAAAGTAATGCATTTTCATGCTGAGTTTGGCTTAGAGAGTGGCCACATTTGACCAACATGGAGGATCTCAGGAGGTAACTCAGGCAAACTGCACCTCTAGGCCTAGTTCATATTTTAGGCACACAGGCTCATAAGCATAGTCATCAGTATAAAGGGCTCATTGTTGGACCATCCTTATTAGTCTTTGTCATTGCATTTGGGGATTGATGCTGTTCCATTGGGGAATGTGATAGAGCTCCCTAGTTTAGGAACTCAACATTCCCTTATTTGAAGTTTTTAATTGTAACCACTATGAAAATATCCAAACATTTTTATGTACCCTATATACATGCCTGGAGAACTCCCTCCCAGCCATGTGGCTCCCATCAATAACATCCCACACAGTGTTCCTCCCCTGCCAGAGTTGAACCTCTCTGTTCACACTGAGACTATTTTAATATTTACTCTTTGAAATCTAAATGTGATTTTGAAAATAATTGATTCTTCCTTCCAATGTACAATATATAGTCAAAATAACCTGCTGGATGTTGATTAAATTTAGAATATTAAAATTTTGTTCAACACACACACACAAAAAAACTTCTTAAAAAATGAAGCCTAATATATTGTCAAGTTCCACAAATAATAAAGTGGAAGATAGTGATGGATTTAAAGGTTAGATATAGAATACATAGTAATTTAGAAAAACTAAATAAAGTAAAAATAAATTGGTGTATCAAAAAATGAAAATGCTTCATTTTTGATGTTTTGTCTTTCATTAATGCAATAGGTGTTGCCCCGTATGTACAGTGGCAAGGCAATTTCATTTCTTCCTCAGTGTCTACATCCTTTCATTTTTTCTAATTATTTGTTTTGTCTTCACAAAATGTTTAGATCACAGTAATTCACATATATAATATAGGGTATTCCCACATATCCAATATCAAACATTTTGTCCCTTCCCTAGCAATGATATTTTTACATGTTCATATTGTGTTTGCTGCACTTGATGTACAGATATTGAAACATAGATTGCAACCAAGGTTCCATTTTGTCTTACATTATGATCTATATTTTAGACTATACAATTTTCTAAATTTTTAGGTATCTTATGTTTTACATTATAGTTTACATTTTAACCTATATACTTTTATACAATTTTGGTGTAATTTAACATGTCCTATATCCATCATTGCATGATCTTGTGGAACACTTCCATTACCCTACAGTTACCCTGATTCCATCTATTCAATACCCCTCTCCCCCTCCCCATAGCACCCACAGTGACAATCAGTCTTCATTACTTGAAGGACCATATTCAGAGATACTTGCAACAGTGTTGATGGCTTGACATACTCGACTGTCCTAACCCATTGAGAGCCACCAGTATTCTTGAGAGACACATTTCCCTGTTTGAGAACATCAGTCCTCAGGATGTGGGTATAACTTCACACTAATTGTATGGATCTCCACCAAGTGATATAACCCACTATGACAAAATGAGCATTCACACACTACCTGGAAGCCTGACCTGTGTAAGATGTCCCACCTTAAGCATCTTAAACATGTAAACTTCCTTATTATATTTTCTAGAAAGTTTTCTCAACATTACAGTTTCAACCACATACCTGACAATCTACTATGTCCAAATATTTCCCCACCCTCCCCCCAATTTCTAGAGCCATCTGACCCTTCCTCCCATCCTTAGGCCCCCTCAAGCCATCAAAGCTCCACCCAAGGCATCCGTATGCCCCCATTTTATCCCTTCCCTCTACAAATATTTACATACAGCTAATCATAGATTTCACCCATGTAGGTGTTAGCTCTCTTCCAAACTTTCTTTAAGCCTATCAACCAGTCTGTAGCTCTCTGAGACAACTTATCATGTAATATTTGTGCTTCAATGCCTGGGTTGCTTCACTCAACATAAGGTTTTCAAGGTTCATCCATGTTATCACATGTGTTTGTACTGTATTCCATCTTATAGCTGAGTAGTAGTCCATTGTATGTATATGCCACATTTTATTTATCCATTCATCAATTGATGGCCATTTGCATTGATTCCAACTTTTGACAATAGTAAATAATGCTGCTATGAACATTGGTGTGCATATATCAGTTTGTATCCTTGTTTTCAGTTCTACTGGGTAAATACCCACCAGTGGACTTGCTGGGCCATATGGCAAATCCATAGCTAGTTTTTTTTGACAAACCACCAAACTGTTTTTCAGAATGGCTGTATCCTTCTGCATTTCCACCAGCATGAGTGAGTGTTCCCATTCCTCCACATCCTCTTCAGTACTTGTAGTCTTCTGTATTTTTGATGGCTGCTAGTCTCGTGGGAGTAAGATGGTATCTCATTGTAGTTTTGATTTGCATTTCCCTAATATCAAGTGATTTTGAGCATTTTTCATGTGCTTTTTAGTCATTTGCATTTCTTATTTGGAGAAGTTTCTATTTTTTTTTATTTTTATTATTTATTTATTTATTTATTTTTTATTGACTTTGTAATAATATTACATTAAAAATATATATATATATATATGAGGTCCCATTCAACCACACTACCCCCTCCCCACCTCTGCCCCCCAGCAACACTCATTCCCATCATCATGACACATCCATTGCATTTGGTAAGTACATCTTTGGGCACCTCTGCTCCTCATGGTCAATGGTCCACATCATGGCCCATACTCTCCCCCATTCCATCCAGTGGGCCCTGTGAGGATTTACAATGTCCGGTGATTGCCCCTGAAGCACCATCCAGGGCAGATCCATGTCCCAAAGACGCCCCCGCCTCTCATCTCTTCCTGCCTTTCCCCATACCCATCAGCCACCATGTCCACTTTTCCCAATCCAATGCCACCTTTTCTATGTGGACATTCGATTGGTTGTGTCCATTGCACCTCTATGTCAAGAGGAGGCTCAGAATCCACATGGATGCTGGATGCAATCCTCCCACTTTCAGTTGTAATCACTCTAGGCTCCATGGTGTGGTGGTTGTCCTTCTTCAACTCCATCTTAGCTGAGTGTGGTGAGTCCAATGAATCAGATTGTAGGTTCTGGAGTCTGTTGAGGCTCAGGACCTGGCTATCACATTGTCAGTCCAGAGATTCAAATCCCCTAAATATCTCTTAAACCCCAACACTAACTGCACCTCCAGCACATTAGCATGAAAGTCTTATGAAGAGAGATCCCATCTGAGTCCAGATTCATCACACATAAACAGCATTTCCAAGGAGGGGCCATCTGACCTGGTAGTTAAGCCCATCGGTCTTGACCATAACTCCCATGGGTCTCTTTAGCCCTCAGAGGAACCATTTACCTGGAGGTTGTATCTGCTTTATCTGTCTCTCAGACTCTCCTCAGTTGTGGATAAGGGCAATCCTTCTGCCAGCCTCCAGACTCCTTTTTAGAGACTCGTAGCCATATAAACTCATTTCTCCTTTCCATTTCCCCCTTACATTAGTCAAACAGCATTTTAAAGTCATGTTATTTTATGTAGACAGGGATATTCTGCTGGTCCGCATTGAACTTTCCATATAACGTCATTTTCCAGTTGCATCATCAGTTGGCAGTTGATAGTGGTCCCTCGGTGCCAGGGAGGCTCATCCCCGGGTGTCATGTCCCACGCTGGGGGGAAGGCATTGCATTTACATGCTGAGTTTGGCTTCAAGACTGGCCACATTTGAGTAACATGAAGGCTGACAGGAGGAAATTCCCAGGCACAATGCTGCTCTAGGCCTTGTTCTTATTTTAGGCTTATCAGCTCACAAGCATAGTCATTAGCATCAGGGGCTCACTGTTGAGCCCTCACTCCCTCCCGGTCCCTACCGCTGCACCTGGGAGAATGTCGCTGCTCCCCTAGGGACAACAACAGTGCACCACTGGCCAGGAACCCAGTACCCCCCCTGCTGTGGTTTTTAATTGTTGCCACTATGAGTATATCCAAACATTACCATGCACCCTGGACATATGTTCTGTACAGCTCCCTGTCAGCCATATATCACCTGTCAATGGTATCCTATACCAGTATCCCTCCATTGCCATTGTTGAACCACTCTGTGATCCAGAACTCCCTGAAATTTGAAGTCCAATATAATGTCAGGGTCCCTTACTAGGAAATGGCATATAGCGATAGGTTTAAAGGTTAGATAAAGAATACGTGATGACTTGGAAAAAATTCTACATCCTATCTTTTTCTTTTTTTTTTTTCCCCTAATTATTGAGCTTCTCTTCACAGGAGCCCTAGACCACAGCAATGCATATATATAATATACAGCACTCCCATACATACACCACAAAACCTTTTCCCTGCCACAGCGATACCCTTACACCCTATTCACATCATATTTACTTAACGTGATGTACAGAGTCTGAGACAATAGCTTTCTAACAAGGTGACATCTGTGCTTACATTGTGGTGCATACTTTAGGATACACAGTTTTTTACATTCTTAGTTATCCTATGTTTTACATTATGGTTTACATTATCAGTCTGTCATCTCCTATATGTTATGGTGTAATATTACATGTTTTATATCCATCCTTGTGTACTCTCACGAAACTCCTCTCTTACCCCCCATTTACCTTGGTTTGCGGGTTTGAGGGTGGCTGGGGAGGGGCGGATGGGTAACAATGCCCAAAAGTGGGGGGAGGGAGGAGTAGCATACGAACACAGGAGAGGGTCAGGTGTTGGTGGAGAGTAAAATGTGGAGAAAATCATATCAAAATACAATAAAGAGGGTTACCTGTTTAGAACGCTCGGAGGGGAGGGTCTGATGCAGGACGGGCTCCTGGGGAATGTCTACATGCTCATTCTGCCAGAGTGGGTGACACCATGGGGTAGAAACCCAAGTAGTGAGAGTGGGGGTGGACCCACATCCTGGGGAGGACTAATGCCATCAAATAGAGGGAACTGTATCCCCTCGAGAGAAAGGGTGGCTCCCAGGGCATTGGGGCAGTTGAGCAAGTTAGGCCCTGAACACTATTCCATCTATCTTTGGAAGTGGCTCCTCGGGAAACGGAGGTTGGCTGTCAATGTAGGCAGCAAGGTGGAAGGGAAAATGGAAGTTAAATGTGTGGAACCGAGGAGTTTCTATTTAAGTCTTGCCACTTTTTAAAATGGGTGGGATGTCTTTTTATTTTTGAGATATAGGAATTCTTTATATTTGAAGGATATTGGTCTCCTATCAGATATATGGTTACCAAATATTTTTACCCATGGGGTAGCCTCTCTTTCCATTTTCTTGACAAAATCCTTTGAGGTGCAAAAGGCTTTAATTTTGAAGAAGTCTCATGTATCTATTTGTTCTTCTACTCGTGCTTCTGGTGTGAAGTACATGAAGCCATTTCCTATTACAAGGTCCTGTAGGTGTTTCCCTACATTGCGTTCTAAGGTCCTTATGGTCTTATGGTCTTGGCTCTTCTTTCAGGTCTTTGATCCATCTTGAGTTGATTTTTTTATAAGGTGTGAGTTGGTAATCCTCTTTCAGTGGGTTTGGTGGTCTTGTGTATATCATATGACTGTATCTATGAGGAGCTATATCAGAATTTTCAAATTGGTTCCATTGGTCAGTGTGTCTCTCCTTGTGCCAGTACCATGCTGTTTTCACTACTGTACTATGTTTTGAAGTCAGGTAGTGTAATTACTCCAATTTTGTTTTTTCTTTTTCAATATGTCTTTGGCTATTCGGGGCCTCTTTCCTTTCCAAATAAATTTCTTAGTGAGTTTTTCTAGTTCACTAAAGAATGTTGTGTTGATTTTCATTGGGATTACATTGAATGTGTAGATCAGTTTTGGTAGGATAGACATCTTAGTAATATTTAGCCTTCTTATCCATGAACAGGGAGTATTCTTCCATTTATTTAAGTCTTCTTTGATTTCCTTGAAGAGTGTTGTGTAGTTTTCTGTGTATAAATTTTGTACATCTTTAGTTAAATTTATTTCTAGGTATTTGATTTTTTAATTTACTATTGCAAATGGTATTTTATCTTGATTTCCTCCTCAGGTTTTTCATTAGTGTTGTACAGACATGCTACTGATTTTTGCGCATTGATCTCATAACCTGTGACATTACTGAACTCATTTATAAATTCTAGAAGCTTTGTTGTAGATTTCTCAGGGTTTTCTATGTATAGGGTCATATCATCTGCAAATAGTGGAATTTTGACTTCTTTTCAAATTTGAATGCCTTTTATGTCTGGTTCTTGCCTCAATGCTCAGGCAAGTACTTCTAACACAATATTAAATAGAAGGGGTAATAATGGGCATCGTTGTCTTGTTCTTGATCTTAGAGGGAAAGATTTTCAGATTTCAAAATTGTAAATGATGTTAACTGGGGGTTTTCCATATATATCTTTTATCATATTCAGAAAGTTTCCATCTACTCCGATCTTTTGCAGAGTTTTTATTAAGAAATAGTGCTGTATTTTGTCAAATGCTTTTTCTGCATCTGCAGATATGATCATGTGATTTCTTTCCTTCAATCTGTTTATGTGGTGTTTACATTAGTGTATTTTCTTATGTTGAACCATCCTTGCATACGAGGAATGAATTCCTCCTGGTCATGGTGTATAATTCGTTTAATGTGCTGCTGAATATGATTAGTAAGTATTTTGTTGAGGATTTCCACATCTATGTTCATTAGAGAGATTGGTCTGTAATTTTCCTTTCCTGTGGCATCTTTGTTCAGCTTTGATATTAGGGCAATATTGGCATCATAGTATAAGTTAAGCAATGTTCTTCTGTTTCAATTTTTTGGAAGAGTTTCAGCAAGATTGGCATTAGTTCTTTATGGAAAGTTTGGTAGAATTCACCTCTGAAGCCATCTGGCCCAGAACTCTTATTAGATGGGAGGCTTTTAATGACTGATTTTATATCTTTACTTGTGGTTGATTTATTGAGATTGTCAGTTTCCTCTTTCATTAATATAGGTTGCTTATGTGTTTCCAGGAATTTGTCCATTTTCTCTGAATTTTCATTTTTGTTTTAATATAGTTTTTCAAAGTATCTTCTTATGATAGGCTTTTTTTCTGTGGGGTCAGTGGTGATATCCCCTTTCTCATTTCTTATTTTCTGTATTTGCATCTTTTTTTTTTCTTGTTAGTCTAGCTAAGGGTTTGTCAATTTTATAGATCTTGTCAAAGAACTGGCTCTTGGTTTTGTTTATTTTTTCAAGTGCTTTCTTATTTTTTCATTTAGTTCTGCTCTGGTCTTTGTTATTTCTTTCCTTTTCCTTTGCGTTTAGTTTGTCATTGTTTTTTTTTTTTTTACTAAATCCTCCAACTGTGAAGTTAGTTTTTCAATTTTAGCTCTTCTTTTATCACGTGTGAATTTATGGCTATAAATTGCCCTCTCAGTACCACTTTTGCTGCATCCCATAAGTTTTGATATGTGCATTATCATTTTCATTTGTTTCAAGGTAGTTATTGATTTCTTTTGAGAGTTCCTCCTTGACCCACTGTTTTTCTAAGAGTGTGTTATTTAACTTTCATATCTTGTTGCCAAATCCAGGTCTCTGACCCTTGCAGATTTCCAGCTTCATTCCACTGTAGTCAGAGAAATTATTTTGTATGATTTCAAACTTTCTGAATTCACTGAGACTTTCTCAGCAACCTATCCTGTTGTCTATCTTGGAGAATGATCCATGTGCACTTGAGAAGAATGTTTATCCTGCTTTATTTTTATGTAATGATCTGTATATGTCTATTAGGTCCAGTTCCTCTAATATATTGTTCAAAGTCTTTTCTTCTTTATTGATTTTCTTTTGAAATGTTCTGTCCAAAGGTGATAGTGGTGTATTAAAGTCCCCCACTATAACTGTAGAGGCATCAATTCCTTCCCTTAGATTCTCCAGTGTTTGTCTTACATATTTGTAGGCACCCTTGTTAGGAGTGTAATGTTTTTGTTTGTTTTTGTTTTTGTTGTTAAAGATGTATTTATTTATTTCTCTCCCCTCCCCCACACACTAGTTGTCTGTTCTCTCTCTTTTTGCTGCATCTTCTTTGTCTGCTTCTGTTGCCAGTGGCATTGGAATCTGTGTTTCTTTTTGTTGCATCATCTTGCTGTGTCAGCTCTCTGTGTGTGCAGTGCCATTCCTGAGTAGGCTGCACTTTCTTTCACACTGAGCAGCTCTCCTTACAGGGTGCACTCCTTATGCTTGGGGCTCCCCTACACGGGGACACCCCTGCATGGCACAACAATCTGTGTGCGCATCAGCACTGTGCATGGGCCAGCTCCACATGGGTCAAGGAGGCCCCAAGCAGGTCCAGGGTTTGAACCGTGGACCTTCCATGTGGTAGACAGATGCCCTAATCACTGAGTCAAGTCTGCTTCCCAGGAGCATAAATGTTTATACCTGTTCTTTCCTTTTTGAATGATTATCCCTTTCACTAATATGTAGTGTCCATATTTGTCTCTCACAATTATTTTGCATTTAAAGTCTATTTTGTCTGATATTAACATAGTTACTCCTGCCCATTTTTGGTTATTATTTGCCTGTAAGATGTTTTCCAGCTATTCACTTTCAACCTCCTTGAATCCCTAGGTCTAAGATGTTTTTCATGTAGACAACATATAGATGGATCATACTTTCTTATCCAATCTTCCAGTCTGAGTCCCTTGACAGGTGAGTTTAATCCATTGACATTCAGTGTTATCACTTTCAAGGAATTATTTATCTTAGCCATATTTTCTTTGGATTTGTGTTTGTTATATTTTGTTTGGTTTTTTACTTTTTTTGTCTTTTTATTGTTCTTACACTCTCGTCCAACTCTGTCTCTCCTGTTTTTTATCTTTCCCCCTATAGAACTTCCTTTAGTATTTCTTGAAGGGCAGTATTCTTGTTGGTATAATCTATTAATTTCTGTTTGTCTGTGAATATTTGAACTCTCTATCATATTGAATGTCAGTTTAGGTGGACAGAGTATTCTTTTTTGGAAATTATTTCTTTTAGTACTTTGACTATATCATCCCACTGCCTTCTTGCCTCCTTGGTTTGAGATGAGAAATCAGCACTTAGTTTTATGAAGCCTCCATTGTATGTGATGTTTCTCTTTTCTCCTGCTGCTTTTAGTATTTTCTCTTTGTCTTGAGCATTGGATAATTTGACAAGTATATGTCTTTGGGTAGGCCTGTTGGGATTTATGCTATTTAGGGTGCATTGTGCTTCCTGGATGTGGACATTCATCTCCCTCAATAGGTTTGGGAGGTTTTCACCCATTATTTCCTCCAACACCCCTTCTGTTCCCTTTCCCTTCTCTTCTTATTCTGGGATGCCTATAATGCATATGTTTTCACATTTTGCTTTGTCATTCAGGTCCCAAAGTCCCTGTTGAATTTTTTCTCTCTTTTTATCTATCAATTCTACTGTCCGTTTGATTTAGGATGTACTATCTTCCATAGTGGAAGACAGTACATCACTAGTTCTTTCCTCTCCCTCTTCAAATCTGCTGTTATTTGCTGAGAGTGTATTTTTGATTTCTTGGATTGTGCTGTTACTCCCCATCATATCCATTGTCTTTTTTTTTTTTTGCATGATTGCAATTTCTTCTGTATGCTCTCTAAGTGTTTTCTTCATAGTCTTATCTCTTCCTTCACCTCATTAAATTGGCCCCTATTAAATGTTTTGAGAGCTTTAATTACTTGTTTGATGTTCTGCTCTTCTTCCTACTTTTTAGTTTGTTCATTGGATTGGGTCATGTTTTCCTGATTATTGGTTTGGTATGTAGTTTTTTGTTGCTGTCTGGTCATCATTTTATCTTGGTGGGTTGATTAGCTTCTTTGTCTAGTGTCAGGGTTTAATTAGTTGCTGCTTTTCATGTGTGTTAAGTCTTCTCTTTGCCATTTTGTTCTTCTTATTCTATTTCTGTCCTGTTGGCTAAGTTCACTTGAAGGAAAATATTAGGGTAAGTGAAAGCAAAAAGAGTAAGAAAAGAAAAAAGTATAATAGTAGTATTGTTAGTAAATATTAGCAGAAGAACCATGTGAGATCTAGAAACATGGGTATTAGACTCATGTAAGCTGTGTAGAGTTATAACAGTAAGAAAAATGGAGTATCTATAATGAGACAGTAACCTGAATATGGTGAGGAATATCGTATTAATTAAAAGACCAGTGTGGTCAGGAAAGTGGGAAGAGAAAGGAAAGGACAATAATATAGAGAGTGAATAAAAGACAGAAAACAGTACAAAGGTATTAGAAATAAAAATCGGGGGCTAAAATAAGAGCAGTGGAATGTAAGAGAAACACTAAATGATGGAGGATAGAAAGATGTAGAGGAAAGGGGTAAGTATTGGTAGCCAAAATCAGTACACACAGAAAAGAGGAAATAGAGGATGAGGAAACATAGCAAATGTGAATCACTCCCTGCCACACCTAATATAAAAAATATAAAAAAGAAGAGAAAGGGAAAAAAGGGGGAAAAGTGGGGGTGGAAATTCAAGCAAGAAAAGGGGGATGAAGAAGAAGAGGAGGAGGAGAAGGAGGAGGGGGAGGAGGAAAGGGCTGTGGGGTTATAAAGAGGAAGGAAAAACAAAAAAATAAGCCATTAAAAAAGACCAACATTTCAAGCAAGGAATCCCTCTTTGCATTTAAATAAAATGCTTAGGAGTCTGACCTTCCCCCTTTCTCCCTTTTTCCCTTCTCTCTCTCCCAGGGCAGCAGGAAAGCTGTGTGAGGTGTCCAGTAGGAGAATCAAGTGGGTCCTTGGTGAACCAAATCACCAGAGAAAACAATGTCTCTTAATTTCAAAGAGAGCGTGCCCACACATCACCAGGAACACCAAATATGCTAATGGAAGTTTTCAAAACACATCTTTTTATTTATTGACTTTGTAATAATATTACATTAAAAATATATATGTGAGGTCCCATTCAACCCCACCCCCCCAACCCACCTCTCCCCCCCCCCCCAGCAACACTCGTTCCCATCATCATTACACATCCATTGGATTTGGTAAGTACATCTTTGGGCACCTCTGCTCCTCATAGTCAATGGTCCACATCATGGCCCATACTCTCCTCCATTCCATCCAGTGGGCCCTGTGAGGATTTACAATGTCCGGTGATTGCCTCTGAAGCACCATCCAGGGCAGGTTCTTGTCCCAAAGACGCCTCCACCTCTCATCTCTTCCTGCCTTTCCCCATACCCATCAGCCACCATGTCCACTTTTCCCAATCCAATGCCACCTCTTCTATGTGGAAATTGGATTGGTTGTGTCCATTGCACCTCTATGGCAAGAGGAGGCTCAGATTCCACATGGATGCTGGATGCAATCCTCCCACTTTCAGTTGTAATCAGTCTAGGCTCCATGGTGTGGTGGTTGTCCTTCTTCAACTCCATCTTAGCTGAGTGTGGTAAGTCCAATAAATCAGATTATAGGTGCTTGAGTCTGTTGAGGCTCAGGACCTGGCTATCACATTGTCCGTCCAGAGATTCAAATCCCCTGAATATATCTTAAACCCCAACATTAACTGCACCTCCAGCACATTAGCATGAAAGTCTTATGAAGGAAGATCCCATCTGAGTCCAGATTCATCACACATAAACACCATTTGCAAAGAGGGGCCCTCTGCCCTGGTAGTTAACCTCATCGGCCATGACCATAACTCCCATGGGTCTCTTTCGCCCTCAAAGGAACTAATATCTGGGGGTTGTATCTGCTTTATCCGTCTCTCTGACTCTGCTCAGTTGTGCATGAGGGCAAACCTTCTGCCAGCCTCCAGACTCTTTTTTAGAAACTCGTAGCCATATAAACTCATTTCTCCTTTCCATTTCCCCCTTACATTAGGTCAAACAGCATTTTAAAGTCATGTTATTTTATGTAGACAGGGATATTCTGCTGATCCGCATTGAACCTTCCATATAAGGTCATTTTCCAGTTGCATCATCAGTTGGTAGTTGATAGTGGTCCCTCGGTGCCAGGGAGGCTCATCCCCGGGTGTCATGTCCCACGCTGGGGGGAAGGCATTGCATTTACATGCTGAGTTTGGCTTCAAGACTGGCCACATTTGAGTAACATGAAGGCTGACAGGAGGAAATTCCCAGGCACAATGTTGCTCTAGGCCTTGTTCTTATTTTAGGCTTATCAGCTCACAAGCATAGTCATTAGTATCAGGGGCTCACTGTTGAACCCTCACTCTCTCCCGGTCCCCTCAAAACACATCTTACAGTTCATCTCCCTTAGTTGTACTACCGGAGGGCTAGTTGAATTTTTTTTAAAGATTTATTTATTTATTTCTCTCCCCTTCCTCCCCCCCCCAGTTTTCTGTGTCTCTTTGCTGTGTCTTCTTTGTTCGCTTCTGTTGTTGTCAGGGGCACGGGAATCTGTGTTTCTTTTTGTTGCATCATCTTGTTGTGTCAGCTCTCCGTGTGTGCGGCATCAATCCTGGGCAGACTGCTCTTTCTTTCATGCTGGGTGGCTCTCCTTACAGGGTACACTCCTTGCACATGGGGCTCCCCTATGTGGGGGACCCTCCTGCTTAGCAGGGTACTCTTTGCGTGCATCAGCACTGCGCATGGGCCAGCTCCACACAGGTCAATGAGGCCCGGGGGTTTGAACCGCAGACCTCCTATGTGGTAGGCAGACACTATAACAACTGGGCCAAGTCTGCTGCCTAGTTGATTTTCTGACTCCACCTTCTCCCAGACCAAGTTTCCAATCCCAGCACTTTTAGGTGAATTGGGCTTTCTCGGCAGATTTGCCTTTCCTTTCTTCCCCAGTTTTCCCCAAGCCAGCTGGAATGCTCCTTAGCTCAAAAAAAAAAAAAGGGGGGGGTGTCAGGACCTGAAAATTGAACCCCCATCTCATTTGGCCCCTCTGCACCTCCCACCAAAACCCTTCAACTCACAGAGTCACTCCAAAACTGAACGGCTAGTGTATTCCCTTACGGCAGGGAGCACTGGATTTGGCAGAGCGCTGGATTTGGGAGTGGGAAGTCTGGGATATTGTCCGCTTGGGGCCTGTGGGTCTGTGGAAAGTGGGCTGCGGTGGCTTAGGGGTCATGGACCTGGGGACCATTCTTCTGGGGAACACAGGGCTTGGGAATGTTGCCACACTACTAACAGTTCAGGGAATGCCCTAGGGGGAAGAGTCCCACCTCTCCACAACTTCTGACCTCAGTGTTAGAAACCCACAATTCTACCATTAGCAAGCACGACTTCTGTTCCAGTCTCTCCAAATCAATGTCCAAACACTTCCTGCCTTGCAAGTCCCCGAAACAGCCCACTGCAGCAAGATTCCAACTGTACTCAGCCGGCCTTTTGCAGGAACAATTATGAAGTGCATTCACTCAGGTGCCATCTTGCCCCACCCATCAGCTATCATCTTTTAATATCTCCATTTGTTCATCCCAGCTTGTCCTTAAAGGGAAAGTACATCTGCCTCATTATCTAAAAAAGATGAAGAAATGCACTTGCTAGCTGTTCTTTAATCCTCCCCTGGTTAGCCATGTATATCACTTTGGCTGCTTATATCCTCCCGACAGTGAACTCAGACACGTGGTCTTGCTGGATTTGGGCAGGATCAGGTCTCGAACCTAATGCCAGGTTGCCTAAGTTTGTTTTTGCCTTACTTTTTTCCTCTGGGTGGGTAACAAAAGGAAGCATTTCTACCAACTACTAGGCACAAGGTAGAAAGTACAGTTAAGAGAATGCAGCACATATGCAGAGTATGTTGGAAAACCCAGTAACCCCCAAGCTCACTGACTCCAGGAACTCAGACTGGGTGAAAGCAGCTTCAACTGAGTCTCTACAGACCCTTCACACACCTTCCATCCTGTGCAAGAAACCTGGTCATTCTGGGAGCGGTGTGAAGATAAGTCAGCCTGGTTGTTGTCCACAGCCACCCTGCTAAGGCCAGCAAGGCAATCCTTAGTATTGTCTTAAAGTTCTTAAGAACTCCAGGAGTGCCATGCTAAAAGAACTTGTCTCACAGCTACTGGAAAATCTGGTGTGCCTGTGCTCCAAGTCACTTTACAGGATGGGGAGGACAGAAAACCTCCCAGTATGGGCTCAGGTCTCCTGCTCACACACCACCACTGGCCAGAACAAGCCCACCACACCTGAGCTTCCTCCCACTGTGGCCTTCAAGCATGTCTACTTCTGGCATGGTCACAGGGTGCCCTGGTCCACTGTGCCTGTCCACTTCTGGCATGGTCACAGGGTGCCCTGGTCCACTGTGGCCTTCACTTCTGTGGAAAGCATCTCCTCCAGTATGGCTCCTATACTCCTAGGTTAACAAGAAGCCCAAACCATGGCCAGTGATAAAGTTTTCAGTGTTTGGTACTGTGAAAACTGGATAGATCTTTGGGTTAAAAATAAACTTGTATTTTCCCACTTCATTGCAGACAAAAGAAAATTCTGGATGGATTTTAAAAGGTAAGTGAAAAAACAGCTCTAAGGGCCTTTTAATCATCAAAGCAATGGGGAGAAATCAAAAAGAAAATAGCAAACACTTTGACTATATGCCTTAGTCAACAAAAGGGGTACTGATGCAAAGTACCAGAAATCTGTTGGCATTGACAAAGGGGGTTTATTTTGGGTAGAAGCTTACAGTCACAAGGCCATAAAGTGTAAGTTATTTCCCTCACCAAAGTCTGTTGCCACATGTTGGAGCAAGATGGCTGTTGGTCTCTGTGAGGATTCAGCCTTCTTCTTCAGACTCCATGATCCCAGCTTCTTCTGGTCTCAGCTGTAGGCTGGCATAAGGCTTGTCTCTTTGTCTGGGGCTTGTTTCTTTATGGGCTTGGCGGCTCTGGTGTTGCCACAAGGTCAACAGTAGACCATCAGGTTCTCTCTCTTTCCAGGCCTCTGCCATGTCTATAGAGCCATCTCTGTTCCTCTGTGTTCTTCTCCTGTGTGTTTACTTCCCTGGGATCCAGCATCAAAACTCCAACTACTTCCTTTGCCATGTCTTTTTCTTAGTGAGTCCCTGCCCATCAAGGGGGTGAAGACTCAATGTCCTACTGACATGGGCCATTTCAACCCCTGATCATAATTTAAAAAAGTAAAAGTGAAACCTCTGAAGTTAATACAATCTATTATGCCCATAGGAAGAGACCAGTTTACAAACATAATCCAATATCTATGTTTGGAATTCATAAACAGTATCAAATGGCTATACTATATAAAAATTAAAGATATTTGAATTAAATCAAATAAAATCCAACATTTTAAGAAATGTAATACACCATGGAGAGATCACATTATCTTTAACATACATAACGTAGGATGTTGATTGGCCGAGAGTCACCTCTTGCTGGCAGTGTTATGTCCTCTTGAAGGAAACTTTGTAGGTAAATCCCCAGATCAGAAGGCCCTTCGGGAACCCAAGGAAGCCCAAGCACCCCACCCACTCTTCTGGGATGATTCAAGGTCAATTCTCCAGAGGAGGAACTTGGTCTCCTGTCAGGGAAAGTTCTGGAATCCAGACCCTCCCCTCTGAGGTTCAGAGTTACTGCCCAGTCCACTTGAGGCCATCTGGAAAGGAAAAAAGATAACATGGTCCCCATCACTCACATCACCTCCATATGCCTAGTAAATTAAGGACTTAGAAGGAAGCTGGGCTCCTGGTCATTCCGTGGCTTAAGTCCTTCCTGGCCAGCCCACCAGTGGAACACATGTGTGGCTGGAGAAGAGCCACAGGGTCCAACACATAGACCAGGTCTCCAGACACGTGGTGGAGAGGTGGGAGGCACCTTCCTCTCTCACACCTGAAAGCCTGGTGCCAAAGGGGACAGGGCAGCAGGGCAGCCAGCAGGGGGCAGCGCTAACAGCAGGGGAACAAGGAAACAGAAGATCCTCATGGAAAAGGCTGGGCTTGTGCTTCCTCTGACCCTTCTGAGCTGAGTTAACCCCTAGGGTTCTTATTCTGAGAGAAAGATCCTAAAGGGGAAGGATGGACTTAAGAACAGAACATGCAATTACCCGATACTGAATGTAAGAGCTAATGGCACTTTATTTTGTTCCCTAAACTGGAGAAAATCAGCATAATAGAGTATGATACGCAACATTATTGAAAAATGCCCATTTCTTTTCCTAATGAGTTCTAAAACTCTCTTTAAAGTAAGAATGATGAGTAAGCAGCAATGCCTGTCCCCCAAGCCCTGGATTAGTTACCAGGAGCCTATCATAGCTCAGAATAACTTCCCTTAGCAATGCTGGTGGATGCTATCACAATCTTAGACAGCTCTTCTTTGTGGGGATTTCACATATTCAGAACTTTTGCAGAACAAAATGAAATTTTCTATCACAGAAAAATAAAGAAAAAAATATTCATCACCAGCCAGCCTCAGTTAGTAACATGACTATCCATTTCCAAAAACTAATCATACAAAAATCTGCTTTTCCTTGATTTGTTTCACCAATTTTTCTTCTTTCCTCGTTTTTTCTTTCACTACTTTATGGATTGAAGCAGAATGTCATTAATAAAACCGACCCAGATTTACATGCTACCACAAAACGGAGCTTCTGGGTTTACTGGTATTTCATTATTACCATTTCTCAAGGGATTTCTTGTTTCACACAGGATGTTGCTTTTAAAACACAAAGCAAAAAGAACCCCACTTACTTTTCTCTCTTGATGTCCATTTGGCCCTTTGTGTTTTGAGTATTATTGAAATTCAGTGTTTCCTGATACTGGTTTGGCCCTTGCTGTCTACCATCACTTTTCCCTCAGAAAATAGCTGAGGTGTGAACAAAGTGCAGGGTGACACAGAAGGAGGGTTGCTGAGGTTGGTGGTGCTGGGGGTAGGAAACAGACGTGACAGTGGAGGAGACCTTGCTACTGCAGGTAGAGCTGCTGGCTGAGAAAGGGCACTTGGTAGGAGAAGCAAGGGCTTTCCAACAGTGGGAAGTCGAGCCAGAGACACAACCTCAGAGTGTTGTTCAGGATCAGCTGAGTGGTAGATGGCACCAATAGCCAATTCTCCTCCTCTCCTGGTCACCCACAGGAGTAACCGTCCCTGCTCCTCTGCTAGGTGCTTGCATGTGACCAAGAAGCCATGTGTGACTCTTCAGGCAGAAGCATGTAAGCACCCATGGCCAGGAGATCCAAAGACTTCACACTGAAAGGACAACAGCCTGATTGTTGACCCTCCCTCCACCTGGGTTCCTGAGACTGGACTGAGCAGAGCCTCCCTGCCACATACACACACACACACACACACACACACACACACACACCTTGGCATGGGAAGTCTATCTTTACTTTTAGCCACTGTCTCAGTTTGCCAGGGCTAGTCTGACAATGCCCCAGAACTGCTTATTTAAGCCCCCAGGTTGAAGGTTCTATCATGTGCCTCTCTGACAGTGGTCAGATCAGGAAGGAAAGGCTTGGCCCAGTGGACCCAGTCCTTAGCAAAAGGGCACTGACCATCACTAGCCAAAGCCAATTAGTCTATGTGGTGCAGCAGTGCTCCAAAATGTATTCACCAAATACAATGAATGTGCCACACTAATGAAAGAGGTTGTTGATATGGGAGGAGTGGAGTGAGATGGTTGGGGGTATATGGGAACCTCTTATATTTTTTGAATGTAACATTTTTTGTGATCTATGTATCTTCAAAAAATACAACTAAAAAATTGATATGGGTGAGGGTGGGGAGTGGGGTATATGGGAACCTCTTATGTTTTCTAATGTAACATTTTGTGTGATCTATTAACTTTGAAAAAAGATAATTAAAAAATAAAAAAATAAAAACAAAACAGTAATTAGAGCTCCACCGATCCAGGGCTTACTGTGAGCCACTGTGTGCGCACTAAGCACATTCATTCTCTTAAGTGGTCCATGAGGTCAGTTCTGTTTGATCTGTCCTAGAATGGCAAAGTGAGACAGAGAGGCTGTGACTTGTGAAGGCTCCACAGCTAGTCACCACAGAGCTGATACTTCCACTTGGGGCTCCTCAGCCTGGGCTGCTAACCAACACACTGACTACTGTTAACTGTGCTCCAAGGAAATTGATTTAGGAAGAATTTGATCAGCTTTAGTACAGAGTTTGATCAGCTGTAGTACAGAATTCGCCCTCTTTATGACCAATGATCCCAAGGTCAGAGAAACTTCTCCTGGAGCCCTGGAGCTGATCAGATAACAGTGCCCATAATCCCAATACCATGGTGTGAACATTGGTTCAAATAGACTTTGAAATGCCTTTTGCTGTTCTTGTTGCTTTTAAGGCTCTTTTCTTTAGATTTTAATTAATATTTATTTCAGTTGCATCATTTCCTTTTGGCATGCACAAAGCCCCAGGACTTGTATTTGCCTGTAACCTCAGCTAACCAAAACTGCCCTGAAATGCTTTAAACACATAAAATCCCATTTGAATGCATGCGTTCTAAAGACAGTTACCAGACATTGTATGTCCTCCCATGGCCCACTGAGTGGACTGTGGGAGAGTGTGGGCTATAATGGGGACCATTGACCATGAGGTGCAGCGGTGCTCAGAGATGTATTCACCAAAAGCAATGAATGTCTCATGATGATGGAGGAGTTGTTGCTATGGGGGGAGGAGAGGGGTGAGGGGAGTGGGGGGGTATATGGGGACCTCATATTTTTTGAATGTAATATTAAAAAAATAAAGACAAAAAAAATAAATAAATAAAGACATTTCCCATTTTCCTGGAGGCAATAAGGCATTCGAGCAGCAGTCAGCGACTTTCTTTCTGGAGGGCCAGGGGGGAAGTCTTCTGGCCCTGTGGGCTCTGCCGTTATCACTCAACCCCAACATCCTGCACAGGAACGTTAGAGAAATGAATGGGTGTGGGTGTGTTCTAATAAAACTTTATCAAAACAGGCAGGCGGCCAGATTTGGCCTGCAGGCCTTAGTTTGCCGACCCTGTCATATAGAAAAATGTGCTTATGGCTCATTCCTGATGTCCCACCAAGACATAGAGCCCTGGTCACTTCTTACCTTGGGTCCCCTCTCTGGCCCTTGTTCAGTTAGCCCTGGAAGGCAGGGCCATTTATCAGACTGCCAAATTCTGGAAGGAGACACTGAGTCTTCAGGCTCACTCTGCCCTTCTCCCTCTTGGGCCTGGCCCGCAGGGGGCAGGGGTTCTGCTCTGCATTTCTACCACATTTAAGCTTCAGAATCCACAAGCCCCACTGTGCAGTATTCAGCGGTACCTTCCATCAGTGACACCCCATCGAGGAGCAGTCTATAGTCCACCTTATGGAAAGGGACTCCTCAAAGGTACAAACAAAACGGTGTAGTGTGAACTGTCTTTGTTATGCTGAAAATCCAGATGAATTTTATATTCTCTAGATAAAAAAGATTTGAACAACTTCATACACCAAGAGTCTTGGCTTTTTGACTATTATCTCATGATGGCCATCAACTCACTGGTAGTATAATAGGTACCGTAGACTCAAAATGTAAACCCCACTTAGTAGTGAAACTATTTACAGTTGTTCAAAAGCTATTGCTCACAGGAAGAAAACAGATGAGGTGTGTGTTTACAGAAGGTCAGGAACCCTTCCGTTCCACCCCCCTCCTGTTTTAATGGCCAGCAGACATAGGTACCTTGTCAGACGGCCCCAGAAGTCCCCTTCCTCCATCCAGGTCTTCCACACGCTAGAAGCCAGGCAGAGGGGTACCTCAGATTCAAGAGACATCCCAGGGGCAGGCTGAGGGCCATGGTTGCTTCAACCGGAAACTACGCTTCTGTGTGTGAAGTGAAGTTCATGAGACTCAAGGGGCCTCCCATCAGTACTTGAGCGAGAGTTGACCTGAACTGGGGACTCACCTGGGCACCACTGATTGTGGGTGGCTAGGAGAAGAGGAAGGAGGCATTTTGTGGGATTATTTTATGCATCATTAACTTCCTTTCCAATGGAATCTGTGTTCCACATTATGGGTTGAGCTGTGTACCCCAAAAAGTTACCTTGAAGTCCTAATCCTGGGTACCTGGGAACACGAACTTTTTGCAAAAGCGTTATTGCAAGCAGAATCATTTAAATTGAATGAGGCTGACTGCAGTGGGTGGACCCTTAGTCCAGGATGGCTGATGTCTTTAGAGGGGGGTGTGGACACAGACAAAAGTGGGGGCCGGGAGCACCATGGGAAAAGAGACAGAGCAGGCCATAGGGTGACTGAGGAGGCACTGAAAACCCAAGGCTTGCTGGCCAAGGGACAGGCGCCCCAGCGGCCAGGACTGACACACCAGCACGGCCCACGCACTTGCGGCTTCAGCCTGCCGGGCTGAGAGAGCCGTTTCTGGTGTTTTTAGCCACCCAGTTCATGGCACTTGTGACAGCAGCCTGAGAAAAGTGAGGTGTCCCTCTTCTGGCAGTCCCATCCCTCCAGGAGGCCTGAGGGATAGCCCAGGTGCCCAGCTGTCCGCCAGGCTGAGGGTCCACAATCAAGGCTTTTATCTAATCAGATGCCCTGAGGAACACCCTGGGGACGGACAGAAACAATGTTGAAAAGAAAGGAATGGGTGACCTGGACAACTCTGAACACCCTTCTCTTCCTTCCTTCAGCCCTCTCTTGGGAGCTTCAGCTGCTTAGACCCCCGAGGTCTTCCCACCACGCACACCTTCCCAGAGGGGCCGGGCCAGATGGTGCAGACTTATTCCTTGTTCTCCTTGTAGGTGGGAAGGCGGCCCGAGGGTTCCAGTGGCCCAGGACCATCCATCAGCCTGGTTGCTTATTCAAGGCCGCGGGAACCACCGCACATACTGCTCAGGGGGCCGCATCCTGCACACTGGATAGCCTCGGGGCTCCCTTTCTAGACTGTTCGCGCACCCCCGGATTGCTGCAAGGCCCCTCCAGCCCGGGGGAGGGGTGCCTCTGTGTCTCACAGAACTAAAAGCTCTGCTCTTTCGGGTCCAGGCGCCCATCTCACCGACCCTGCCGAGCAGCCCCTGCCCTCTCCACCCCCGGGCGCCCCATGGAGTCTTCCTCCCTGGTGAGCACTCCCTCCTTGCTCGCCCCCCACTTGACCTTCCCAGTAGCCCTTTCCCACTATGATGTCCTGCTCCCACCCCCACAGAAGCATCCCCCACCCTGCTGGGGTCCCGCCCCCACGCCCTTGCTTGGCCCCCAGATCCCTTCCACGCGGTGCCGCTGGGTACCCAGTCCCTGCTCCGGGTGGCACAGCCCTGCCCCAGCCCCTCCCTGGCAGGGGAACCCTGCCCCCAGCACCGTCTCACCCCCACCGGGCGGTGCCGCCCCTGCCTCCTCACCGGAGTCTGGCGGGAGAAGTAGCTGCGCTCCTTTGGGTCCAGGCGCCGCGGCGGGACATAGCTGAAGGCAGACTGCGCGGAGATGGGCGACGGCCCTGGCGTGCCCCGCAGCGTGGCGGCGGTGATCTCCTCCTCATCCGCCAGGCCGCCCGCTTCCAGCTTCTCCGCCCAGGCCTTGTCGGTCGCACCCGGCCAGGGGCCCCGCCCGAGTCCGCCTGCCTGGCTGCTCGGCGCCCGCGTTCAGCAGTTGCAGGGGATCAGCGGCCTCGCGTCACAAAGCTGGGCGGCGGGCGCAGGGCTGGGGCGCAGGTCCAGGGGCGCAGGGTGGAGGGCCCAGCTGGGCTGGGGATGGGACCGTGCCCTCCCGTCTCCTTGCGGGTCCCTGGAGGGCCCACTTGGGACGCAAGGAGCCGCGTCTGCTGGACTGGGGGCCTCCGCCTGCTTGCCCTTGCCCTTGCGCTCCCGGAGGGTTCCAAGCGGGCTGTCCGGAAGAAGAGCAGGCCATGGCAGCGCGGCATCTGAAACCCTCCAGGAGCCGCGGAACAGTAGCGGAAGACTCAGGTGGAATTCACTGCCGTGGTATATTAACTCAGTGTGTCCGCAGCAGCATCGTGTCAACGTGCAACGAGTCGGTTTTCAGCGCCTCGGTCACCAGGAGCGGGCACCGCTCACGGTACTGGCAGGTGCTGTTGTGCAGCGGCACAAATCGAATCCATTCAAGTGGTATCTGGCAAAACTGAGCTGTTCCGCAGCGCTCTGCTGTTTCTTGAGTCAAATGCTGGTTCAAGAGGTGTGTTCCTTCTGTCGAAAATTCGCTTAACTCTAAAGCCTGGGATGTGTGTGCATCAGTAGAAAGGAAAAGGAGAACTAAACAGGCCTTGAGAATACTTTAACCAGGGCGGCTCTAGGAAGACTGGCTTGAAACATAAATGATAATGAGGGGCAAGACTTGTGGAATCTGGGGAACAGTCGGTCATTCCAGGCAGAGGGAAGAGCATCTGTGGTGGCCCTGAGGCCGAGCCCATTGATGTGAGGGTGGCAGAAAGGGAGGACAAGGGCGGTGCAGCTTTCAGAAGGGGAAGGCAGTAGGGAGTGCAGGTGGACAGGCAGGCAGGGGAGGGGGCGGTCTCAGGCCCGGACCAACGAGCACCCCTCTCAGGAGGCTTCTTGCCTGTATGTCCTTGATTCAGGCAGAGGTTTCAGAGATTTTTCAGTACCATGTCCTTGATGCTAATTAACAAAAGCAATAACCACACACTTACAGTGGCACCCCTAGAAGTAGAGCACCCTAGAAATATGGCACCCCTAGAATTACAGCACACCTAGCAGTAGGGAACCCTAGAATTATGGCACCCCTAGAAGTATGACCCAGCAAGCCAGTCTGTGCTCCTCCTACACCTCCTTACACATGGACACAACCATTCTAAGGTCCACAGGATGTAGGAATAGAGTATGGATTGGAGTGGACTTACTGATATTTCTATTCATGAACTCTTGTGATTAGTAATTGAAGAAAATGTGGCACTGGTGTGGAGAAAGTGGCCATGGTGGCTCCTGGGGTTGGGAGTGGGAGGAAGAAATGTAAATGTGGGGGCATTTTCGGGATTTGGAGTTGTCCTGGGTGTTGCTGCAGGGACAGTTACTGGATATTGTATGTCCTCCCATGGCGCACTGGGTGGACTGTGGGAGAGTGTGGGCTATGGTGTGGACGATTGACCATGAGGTGCATCGGTACTCAGAGTTGTATTCACCAAATGCAATGAATGTCTCATGATGATGGAAGAGATTGTTGTTATGGGGGTTGGAGTAGGGTGAGTGGGGTGGGGGGTATAGGGTGTGACAGGGAGGGACAAGAGAGCTCACAGAAGGCAGAAGTGACACTGGGCTTGGTCTGGGTAGCAAAGAGGGACTGTGGAAGGGTTTCTGAGGCATAGTATGATCCAGAATAGTGCTCAGGCCCAAAGCCATGAAATGCTCTAAGAACTGTAAGTGAGACCACTTCACAGGTTTCCCAGAGATGTGAGAATCCTTTTGGCCTGGGTCCCAGGTGAGTGGAATTCACTTGGGTATATGAACACATCCGAATCGATTGCAGCTCTCTCCTGGTCAATCTTTCATTTGCTTCTATTTGTCTCATTCCTTCTCTGCAAAGAAGCATAAAATTTAAAAGTGAACTTAGAGCTCTAGAACTCATAGAGTTTCAATAACCTATGCTAAAGCTTAAAAAGCCTTAAAAAGTAAAGATAAAGAGATCTAAAATGTTACAGCATGATGGGGTCATGCGATGGTTAATCACCATCCAGTTGGTGCCGAGTCATTGGATGATGCAAGCCCTGGCCTGCCAGTGTGAGGGCATTCTGTAGGTGGCTTTAGACCATTAGGCAGTTGCAGCTATGGCTGATGACATCCACAAACAAGGGCGACTGCCTTCAGTAAGGACGGGAGTCCCATCACCCCAGCAGCTGGAGATCTTAAAGCAACACCAAGGCCCTCAGCAGTGGCAAATCCTTTCTCTCCTTCTCCAGCTTCTCCCAAGGAAAGTCATCCCCTGTGCTGTCTCCAATGCATGGCCTGCCCTAGGAAATCTGAACTTGCCTATCCCCAGGGTCACTGAGCCAATTCTACTAACAAATCCCTCCCTATTTATGTATGGACCCATATCCTGTTGGCTGTTTCTTCAGAGAATCCTAATACTGGTAGAAATGCAGATGTTACTAGCTAATATGTCCTGTGATTACTTTGTGGTGGGCCTTTTTCTAAATGTTTTTATGTGTATTAACTCATTTCATCCTTATTTTCTGATTAGCCATTTGGAAATGAGGCCCTAGGTCATACAATTTGCAAGAGAGATTGAAATCAACCCCACGTGCCTGACTCCTGAACACAGATTCTCAGTCCTCTGTTACATTGCTGCTCAGACCAGGTTCAAGTCTCATCTTCACCCGTGGTTCTGTATCCAAGGCAGGCATTGACCATCTGTGAGCTTTGGAGAGGAAACACTGCCCAAGTCCAAGGCCCCTGGAAATCATACAAGCCTGTGTTCAAGTGCTTAGCATAGAGCTCAGCACAGAGCGGGTGAGAAGTAAATGGAAGCTCCTTTCCCTGTCCAAGGCCCAGGAACTAGCCAGAGGTAGAAACCCAGTCTCCAAACTCTGCGGCCCTTTCCACATCTGTCTGCCTTGTCTCACTCTCCCCTCAAGCTTTAACCTGACCGTATTTGGAGAGTGAAGCATCTGTACTTCACTAAATACAATGTAATTCACGCATGATTTACATTTTAGATTTTCCCCCAATCAAACCTGCCCCCTTACAACCCTACCTAAATTTACTTTACTTCATTGTATATTTAAAAAGAGAATACTCCTGAATATAAATATACTTAAAGATTTTATTTTAATTTACCCCTCTCCCTGGTTGTTTGCACTTGCTGTCTGCTCATCTTCTTTTTAGGAGGCACTGGGAACCGAACCTGGGGCCTCCAATGTGGGAGGTAGGCACCTAATTACTCAAACCACCTCTGCTCCATTTCATATGTCTCATTGTGTTTCTTCACTGTGTCTCTTACTGCCTCATCTTGTTGAATCAGCTAACTGAGTCATCTTGTTGCATCAGCTCACCAAGTCATCTAGTCCTGTCAGCTTGCTATTTGGCTCATCATCTTTACGAGGCACTGGGAACTGAACCTGGGATCTACCACAGTGTGGGTACGAGTCCAGCTGCTTAAGACACATCCACTTCCCTATATTTTATTAAAGGATTATTTCTGTATAATTCTACAATTATAAATGTTATAGTAATCCAAAGTGCTGTCATCTGTTTTCCCATTGCTCCTCCTCACCATACATTATATCTGCTCACAAAGTACATCAGGAAATGGGAAAAAAAACATTTCTTATATTTGTAGGAGGAGGAAATGAAGGTCTCTAAAAAGCATACTCTTTTCATTTAGCAGATAACTGTTACAAGATGGCAGATTTAAAAATAGTCATTCATTGTATTCATTTATTGTACTTGATCGATTCTGTTTGACATATAAAATCAAGTATCTATGATACTAATATTAAATTGAACTTCAATTTTAAATCAATCACTGACACTAGGTATTCACGGTATAGGGAAAATAAAGGCTCCTTCCATGTCTCTGTAAGATCTAGACAGATCCTTTTCAGATCACCAAATAGTCCATAATTCTGCAAAATGGCTAATTCACAAATAAGGCTCTTTTTATGCTGAGACCCATAAAAACACAACTTCTTTCATGATCTGAGTTCTGAAGTCACTATTTCTTCTTGTCAGCACTGAACCCCGGGGTTTTGAGAAAACAATTTTCTTGATAAAGATTTGACAAATTCAAGCCTTGATTTTAGCATCTCAGCCTCATGAAAATGGATCTGTTATGGGAAGAATAAAAAAAAAAGGTACTGGCTAGTATAATCCTTCACAATTGAAATTACCGTGTTGAACTTGTTTGTCTCTAACAACCTGCCCACAAATACTTGCACACACATAAGAATGGAAGCTCCTTGAGGGCAAAGTCACAGCTATCTTACTTGTGTACTCCCAGAGCCCAGAACAATGCTTAGTACATAATAAGAGCTCAATAAATATTAGTTGCTTAAATAAGAGGGATATTTAAAGGATCAAAGATGATTCCTGTCCTCGAAGACACAATCAATACTAGAAGTATGCAACAAGCCAATGCAGAGTGTGTGAAGAAAATCAACATTTCAGCCCTCAGAGGAGGTCAGGGTTTTAGGTTGTGGGAAAAGAAGAGACCTGTGTGGGGTGTTGCTGAATGGACAGAATTTAGTCATGAGGAGATGCTGTCTGGAGGGAGAGGGGGCACCTGGTCAAAGGAACAAGGGGAGAGAGAATGGAGTGGGTTAGGTGGGAGGGAAGAGACCCCCAGCTTGAAGACAGGTAACAAGATGCAGCCTCAGGGGATCCCAAAAGTCAGAGCAGAGGAGGTTCTACTGTATCCCGTGAGTAGGAAAGAAACAAGGTTTCTGATCACAGGCTGGCATGCTGAGGGTTTTCAGAAGATTAGTCTGGGGTGTGCAAGATGAACTGGATAAGAGTAAGCCAGAGAGGAAACCAGGGAGCAGACTAGCACCAATACCTTAGAGAACTTGGGAAATTCATCTACATTCTAGTCACTCATCATCATAATGCCTTATTAAGTAACTTACAAAGGAAACAATAAGGTCTTAGACATTAGGTAGTGATGAAGATACTGGTTTTAGTGAGTCATCCTGTCCATTCTTACACTTACATCAGGGGGAAATTAAAACAGATATTCCCATAATTTAATACCTCTAAAAGCAGAGTTGAGCATATCTTATGAAGAATATAGGCATATTCTGCTTTTGGAAAACTGAAGATCAGAAAATTCTGTATTTCAAGGGAAGCAGACTTGGCCCAGTGGTTAGTGTATCTGTCTACCACATGGGAAGTCCACGGTTCAAACCCCGGGCCTCCTTGACCCGTGTGGAGCTGGCCCATGCACAGTGCTGATGCACGCAAGGAGTGCTGTGCCATGTAGGGGTGTTCCCCGCATAGGGGAGCCCCACACGCAAGGAGTGTGCCCCATAAGGAGAGCAACCCAGCATAAAAGAAAGTGCAGCCTGCCCAGGAATGGTGCTGCACACACGGAGAGCTGACACAACAGGATGACACAACCAAAAGAGACACAGATTCCCATGCCACTGACAACAACAGAAGCAGACAAAGAAGATGCAGCAAAAAGACACAGAGAACAGACAACCGGGGTGGGGGTTGGGAGGGGAGAGAAATAAATAAAATAGATAAATCTTAAAAAAAAAGAGAAAAATCTGTATTTCAAAACATAAGCCAAAGATTTATAAAAATTATCAAGTACACAGAAAAGCCTAATTAACAATGTGGGTACTTCAATTAGAGATATAAGATTCTCAGCCCACTGTCCTAGCAGACTACTTAGGACCCTGGAAAAAGCAAGTATGAATGAGGGATTACTTTGGGGGGTGGAGGGAATGGACCCATACCTGGACAACTTGATAACCAAGTAAATGGAGTTGCCGTTGTTTAATAGCCTCTTTTCCTAGTAAATTTTTGCTGTTAAAACAAACTCTTTTGGGGCCATTAATGCATAGTGCTCCTCTGAAAAAAAAATCAAAGAGAAATAAACTTAGTTTTTATAACAATCCAAAACATTATTTTTTTAGCCAAAATTTACTCAAAATGTGGCTTTTCCTAATGGCCAGTACTCTCACATCAATCATGAATGTCTTACTCTTTAGTCTACTGAAAAAGTACTTGGCTTAATTAATGATGCTGTTTATAAAATATTACAATGAATTTCCAGAAAACATATCCTGAAATGTAGTTTTAATTTCTGGAATCATCTATTTTTCTCACCTTTTTAAGAAAATGATCCTTTCCTATTCACCTCAACAGGCCTTTTAATATAAAAACTAGAACAATTTCTTTATCTTTTGTGTACATCTTCATCAACTGTAAAAGGTAATACAAATCCTTCTTTATCTAATTTAATTTCAATATCTAGTGAGAGAAGGAAAAAATTCTTCATGTGATACCCTCACAAACACTATCTTCCTTTAATTCTTTGTTCTGTTTTGATTTCTTCCAAACTGTATTTACCAATAGGACAGAAGGCTGCAAAGTAATGACCACAACCAAATGAGGATGTTCACTCACTCAGCTTCAAGAACAAGCCTGTCAGCCTGAAATTAAGGAGGCTTCCTGGGCTAAAGCAAGGAGTAGGTCCTCAAATTAACAGGGGAGCAGTAGGAACCACACACTTCCTCCTTCTCCTTACAAATGGGAGCACACTTTCAGTTCAGACAGTGAAGAAAATATTCTAAGTTCAGCAAAATTAGACAACTAAGCAGCTCAACACATCCCTCTCTTCCATGTCTCCTGACAGCTAATGCAGCCCATGACCGTGGCACCCCACAACTGCAACATGTGGCCAAGGGGAGTGGCTGGAGTTCCCTTCCCAGCCCTCTGGTATATGCCATTCCTTCTGTAGAAAGGACCATGAGAGCAGGAGAGGTGGAACATGTGACCATTTGAAGCCTATCAGAGATGGTTCTCTTTGAGATGATTTTTAATTGATGAAAGGAAGGACTTCGACTCAAAGTCAGCATAGTCCAGCAGCTATTTCTGGGAGGATATGTGTGCTTATATCTGTGATAATGTGGTAGCCACCAGCTATGGGAGGCTTTGGAGCACTTGAAATGTGATATATGATTAGGGAAATGAATTATAAACTTTACTTATGTTTAATGTAAATTTAAGTAGCCATCTGCACTAGTGGCTACTATATTGGACAGTGCAGGCCTAGACTATAAGAGCGGCTAAACAGACATGAGCACTTACTGTGTTATTCCCTCATTTATTCCTTCTTACCATAAGTGTTTGAGGTCAATATTCTTCTTAATCACATTTTACAGATGAGGAAGCAAACAGAAAAAGGTTAAAAAGGGTAAGTACACTGTGCAAAGACATTCTGCTACTCTGTGGCAAGCTGGATTCAAATACAGTCTATATACTATATTCTACCATCTACACTCTAGAGCCTCATGTGGGGCAGGGAAGATTCCATTTTGCATTCTGTGTCTACTAAGCTCCACCTGTCTCCCAAAGAGATAACAACCACTAAGGTTCTGTAAATAAATCCCCTGTTACTTACCTACTGTATACCAATAGGTTATTAACATTTTGGAAGCAAAGTAGGATCTTGCTCCTAAAAGGTCGATCAATTCAATTACCAGAGATTTATGAAAGTGAAAATCCACAGGGGTCTCCAGGGAATGGTATGGAGTAAAAAATGATTTCATTTGATATTTAGGAAGGAGTTTGGGATCCTAAAAATCATATATTCAAACATGAGAGAAAAATAAGATACAAAACCAGAGAATAAAGTGAAGGTAGTGAGTTACCTATGTATAAAAGTTTGATACAAAATTCCTTTAATGAATGATATTTTTCTAGGACTTAGGACTGGTATCTTTCTTAACACAGCAATGAAAAATATTCTTGTTATAGTTAAAGTCTAATAGCTCAACATATTCTTAAAATGTGCTTTAAAAGTAGTCACTGAAAAAAGAACAATAAACATCATGACAATGCTGTCAAATTCAAGAAACATCTCTGAAACTCTCAGAATTGCTTTAAGGAGGACACTCAGTTAAAATTTTTAATCCAAGAAGAAATGATAAAACTGACATCTCAAATCAATAAATAAAGGATTACAATGGAACAACTAGTGCTGGAAAATTAGTTATCTGTCTAGTAAAGAAGAGTTAAACTCCTACCAATCATCAGACTATGAGCATATCTCCTTTTACTGAGTTTTGCTTTATTGCACTTTGCAGATATTGTGTTTGTTTGTATTTTTAAATAAACCGAGGGTTTGTGGCAATCCTGGGTCAAGCAAGTCTATCAGTTCCAGTTTTCCAACAATGTGTGCTTTCTTCATCTGTGTCACATTTTAATTGAGGTATATACAGTTAAAAATAAAAATAATGCTTTTGCATATTTAAAAGGCTATAGTACACGTGCACTGGGAAACCAAAACATTCATGTAACTCACTTTATTATGGTGGCCTGAAACTCGACCAGCCAAATGTCTGAGGTATACCTATATAATAAATCACAGGTGGATTAAAGATCCAATGGGGAAAAATTAGTAAATATTTGCACTAACACATATTTGGTGAAATAATCTTATGCATGATGGAAAAGTCAGGAACCATTAAAAGACAGGTAGATTTGGTCACACAAAACTTAAAAACACAAAGCAATAGAAAGATGAATAAGGGAGCAGGAAGGCAATACCTAGGAAATACAAATGGCCAAAAACATTTGACAAAATGCTCAACTTCATTACTGCTCACTCAAATGCTATTTAAATACATGACAAGACACCCTTTTCCACTGAACTGAGTGGCAAAAGCTAACAGGATTAAAAAAACACAGCCACCTTCACTCACTGCTGGGGAGGTGTGACATCTACCATTCAGAGTCACTACTGACATTACACCAGTGGTAATGTGTAATGACATTACACACTCTTAACATTCTAGTCTGCAGCTTAAAGGAACATGGGCTGCAGTAGAATGACACACAAGGGTGTTTACTACAGCACTGCTGATAGAGACCAAAGTTGGAAAGAACCTGAAAGATCATAAGCTGGGAAACTGGTGAGTAAGTCCCATAAAATACTGCACCACTTTGAGGAAGAACGTATTTGTTCCACACACATTGGCCTTGAGGAAGGTCTATGTATACTTTACATAATGGTAAATTATATGATATACTGGACATAAAGAGAAAAGAAAATTGGTTGATATATTTGTGTATGTTGGGCATAGAAAGCACAGTTACAAATTTGTTATTTCAGGGAAGGGAGGTGTTTGGGGTTAACTAATTTTAGTGTTTATATGCCTTGGCATTGTTAAAAATGTTTTAAAAGAAAAGAGTAATGACTTTCCACTTCTTTACCTTTTACCACAATATGATCCTGAGTCAAGTTTGAAGGACAAAGCAGAAGGTGATGAAGTCTGTTGGAACTATTTCCAATCACACAAAAAAGATGTGCTGTGAAGTTTATGAGAGTGAATCTTTATAGCACAGATACCACCTAAAATAAAGTCTACCAGAAAAGAGTGAAATTTCTGACTTGGTTAAAAAATACACTCAGAAATAATTAGGATTTGTAGAGTTCAGAGATTCAGACTTTTTAATCAAATGGCTATTGTGCGTGCTAAGCCCTTTAAAACCCTTGAAATGAATCAAGGAATATTAAGATTTGTATGCCTTCAACACTTGAAACCATCTAGAAATCTAACACAGCAGGAATTGGTCCTATAGGACAAGACAGAAATGGGGTCAATTTATCAAAGAAAAGGCCAGCTGTTGCACCTAGCTCCAAGTAAATGAAAGTTTTCCCTTTTAATAAAGTTATGGAGACAGGTCAAAGGAGAAAAGACTTAGTTTTCAGAAGGGGCACAAGAAACCTGTTTGCCCTCCTTGAAATAATGCCATACACCTTTTGTTTTTACCTTATAGAAAGGATATTCTATGACTGAGAATAAGTAAAGTTGTGTCAGTTGTGCTAGACTCAGTCTGTCCAGATATGATTCTTCACCTGAAATGAAAACATCCCAATCAGTTATGCTTGAATTTTGGTACATGTAATGAAAAAAATCATGAACATACAGCACTAATTCATTCATTCCAGAAGTGTGATGTATTTTTAAGTGACACTAGAAAGTGAAGTTGTTAGAATTATGCTCTCATGCTTGTTTAACCAATGACATCTCATTTTGACTTCTATGAACCCAAGCTCCTACCTTCTGCCCCTTTGCATGATTCAGGCAGCTACAGCAGCAGACCCCTGCTAATGGGAGCATCTCAATGATCCCCTACAGGAGCATGAATGGCCCATTGAGGTGCTGATGTCTTCCACCTATGGGAAGCACATCCACCAGCCCATCAAGCCACTGAACCACCACCATGGCTGTGCCAACCATGTGAGGGCTGACTTCTACAGGAAGAACGACATCCCCAGCATCAATTCTCCTGGCTTTGGGCACTTTTCTCCAGTCTGAGGCTCACCCCAGGCTCCAAAGGCCCAGGGTCTCCTTTTACAGGGGGTGGGGGACCTAGGGCCTTATATCCTGGTTCTGCTGACATCTAGAAACTGCAGAGATGCCCCCATCTGGCCTTATGGTGGGGACAATGAAAGACAAGCAGCTTCCGTAAGGGCCCTTGGTCAAGAGCCTGGGAGACACCTTTAGGATATAGGCACATCCAGCAGGTGGACTTTTACATGAGACTATTTCAGATTAAGTGATGCTGGTGACTCATTGACTGCAGGCACCTTCACAACATTAAAAATATCCCCCCACCTTAAGTGACTGGGATTTTTGTTCATGGATTCTCTGCATTTGTATTTGGGGAGGGGTGTGCAGTTATTTTCCTAATAGTCACAGAAGCCACTACTACCTGATATTATCTCAAGTGTACCTAAAACAATGCTTGCATTTTACTTTCTTCAAGAGGAAATATCAGGAAAGTTACATTTTAGCACAATTGAACTCTAGATATACTGCAATGCACTTTCTCCCCAATGATCTGAACTGCAAATAATGGAATTTTGTTCACTCAAGGACAAAATCCCTAGGAGGATGGATGGCCCTGGTGTCCAGCATTTTCTCTTGTCACCCTGTGAGAAGCAGCTGAGGTCATGAGGAAAGCATGGGGCTTGGCATTCACCAGGGTTGGGTAAAATTCTGGCTCTTCCTTTTTCTAGCTCTGAGGTCTAGTGTAAGTCATGTCATCTCTTTGAGCCTACATTCCCCCATCTTTACAGTGGGTGATGTTAACCTCGTCTGTCTGAGTCTGGCTGGTTGACTGTGACACGTACCATAGGCAGCAGGAATTCAGTGTCTCAGGGTTTGGAGGCTAGACATCAAATCAAGGGATTAGCAGCCACATGATTGTGCAGGGGGGCATCCTACTGGTGGCTCAACCTCTGCTCATCACATGGCCATCTGAATCCTGTGGTCTCCACTTCTGCACAGGGGTCCATCTGCCTAGATCCTCTCCTTGTGAGGTCTCCAGTCCTGTAGGATGAAGGCCCTCCTGGCTCAATTTGGTTTTATCTTAAAAGGATCTTAGAGATTCTTCCAAATAGCTCCCACCCACAGCACCAGGGACCAGGATTTGAATGTGTCTTGGGGAATATGAGTCAGCCCCCATCACTAAGTCTGTGAGGGGCTTGGTGTGCTCCCGGAGTTGGTCATGAAACAGGTGGCCCTGTGGTACACCACCCTGCTCAACAATCGTGGTGATGATCACCAACTTTGGGTGGTTTTTATGGCAGTCGCTTTTAACCTCATTTGGAAATGTTTACTTTGGATAGAATATGAAAAATTGTTTGAGTTTTAAGATACTATCTATATTTTTAATGAAGTAATCCCTTGGAAAAGATAATCCCTCATCTTTTGTGATTAAATTCTCCAGTTCAGTAGTTGAAAGGTAGGTGATTCAGTTGATTTCAAGCCTGATTCCTCAATCATTGGTTTTATTGTTTTGAAGACCTGGTCATTCTCAAAGGACACATTACATTGAATTACTGGTAATTTCAAGGCTGAGTGACTTCTAAATATGTCTTTATTAATTTGAAGCCAGCTTTTTTCACAATATTTGCCTTTTATTTTTTTCAAACAATTAAAAATATTTTATTCAGAATGCCTTTGGGTCCGTGATATCATATTAGTAATGCCATAAAAGAAAATATATAAAGTTTGGGTTATAGACATTTTTATAAATAACTCTTTCTTCAGTCTAGATTACCAAGAAAAACAATGCATCTGTGGGAGATGCCTTCATCTGAAAGTGACAGCAATAAATTAATTTCAAACTTAAGTTATTTTCATTTAGTTTAAATTAGACCTTTAACCTTTTAGTGCTTACTTTTAATAAGCAGGGTTTGAAATGGGCAAGATTTCAAAAGCTCTCATGTTTGTTAGACAGCTAGGGAAATTAAATGTATTTCTGTAGATGAGACATTTTCAACTTAAATGTGTTAAGTATGCCCATTAGAGCCATATCAAGCAGAAACATATTCTTAGATTAAAATAATTTGTTTTACTAATCAGATATCCACCATTAGTCAAAAATGATTTTTCTATTGTTAGACATATCTAGAGCAAGGGGAAGTGGAGTGGTTGCTGGCTTTAAGAATTGCACATTGAGTTTGGAAAAAGAATAATATAGAGGATTCAAGACAAAGCCTAGTCATTTCTAAACAGATGCTTTGAAATACTGGAATTTTAAAGGGTGTGGACTTAAAGTGTTTTTGTGTTTTCTAAAGATTTTATTATTTATTTATTTATTCATTTATTTATTTAATTTATCTCTATATTTCTCACCCTCTCATTGTTTGTACTCACTGCCTGCTCTCTATGTCTAGTGTTTTTTTTGTTTTTGTTTTTTTTTTAGGAGGCATCTGGAACAGAACCCAGGATCTCTCATATGGGTGGGAGGTGTTCAGCCACTTGAGATACATCTGCTCCCTGCTTGTAGCATCTTTTGTAGTGTTTCCTCATTGTGTTGTCTCATTGTGTCATTTTGTTGTGTCAACTTGCTGCACCAACACTTTGCATCAGCTCTCTGTCTTGTTAGTTTTCTTTAAGAGACACTGGGAACTGAAGCCAGGACTTCCCAAGTGGTGCCCAACTGCTTGAGCCAATTCTGCTTCCCCTAAAGTGCTTTTAATGAAAGAATACTTCCTACAAAGCTTAAGCGTTTAGAAGAACTTTGAGTATGGGCATTTTTACTCACCTATGGATGTTACTGTTCATTGGCTTGACAGAAGTGAACTCCAAGGCTTCTGATTTGCATTTTTAGTTCATAGAGTTGTTCAGTTGCCTGAAGCTTTGCATAGGTTTTACTCTGTCTTGGAATTCAGGGAAGAGGCAATTTTCCATTCCATTCTTGCCTCAGCCATTGGACAACTGTGAAAATTTGGAGATGTCCCTTATCCTCTCTGCAATTCAGTTTTGTTTTTGGAAAATACAGGGGCTGGTCTAGTGCCTGGACTCTGAGCCACAGGGTCTCAAGATTGACCTTGAATCAGAGTCTCCTGGACAACTGTTAACTAAAACAGCCTGCCCTATCCCTGGAGTTTCTGATTCAGCAGGTCTGGATCTGGGTCTGAGAATTTGCCTTTCTAACAAATTCCCAGGTGAAGCTGTGGCTGCTGGTAGGTGGGTTGGGGGAACCCCACTTAGCCAGGCCCTTGTATGCATAGAGTTTTATCAGGTAGACTCTGATCATAATGCTGATTGCTTTTAAGGCCTATTGGTTAGAAAGACTGCTGATAAAGCCTCAGGAAAGAAAAATCTTCCCTTTGTGTTCTTTTTGCCATAAACCCCAAATTGAGATAATCTCATGGGGATAGAGGGGAGGGACCATATTTGAGAGGATTTAGCAATCACTAGCTGTGGACATTTCCATGGGCTAGCAAAGGGGACGGCTGTGCTACCTCAGGAAGGTCTCTATGACATGGGCTATGGGTGGGAGGCTCTTTGTCTCTTCAGAGATAACTTAAACTGTCTGACTTGTGGGTGTGAAATGGTAAGAGGCTGCAGTCCTGCCCTTGGTGACAATGGCAACATCTCCAGTCCCAGGAAACAGTTTAACAATGCAAGGTCTATAAACTTTAAGTATTAAGGGGAAATGTAAACCAAATATGCTAAAAGCTTATCTAGAATGTATGAAGTCCATGCTAAAACCTAACCTAGGATGTGGAAGATATATATGCTAATTCAAGCCTATTGAGAACTGAAACAAAGGGACCATTTAATGTTTCCTCCATATAAAAGGGATTCAAAAATCTTGTTCAGGGCTCAGGATTGAAACAGAAAGCTCTTGAGTCCGACCACCATCAATAAACCATTTTTCCTTCTCAAAATCATTCCTGAGTCCTGGCCTCTCTATACACAAATAATTGAACCTCTCTCAAATTCTACAACAATATCATACTACTTTCTGTCTTTTTACCATTTATTTCACCCTTTTTAATAACCTTCATTTCAACACTATTCTCCAAGTCTCTCTCTTTTTTTCCCTTTCAGGATGCAGTAGTCCCTTTTGTATCTCTTGTAAGTCTTTTGGTAACATTCTATTAGTGTTCGTTTTTTTTTTCCTGTAAAAACTTTGGACTCACCCTCATTTTTGAAGTTCAGTTTTACCAGATACAAAATTCTTGGCTGATGGATTTTTCTTTTTAAGTACATTAAGTACTTCATACCACTTTCTTCTCTTCTTCATGGTTTCAGATGTGAGGTCAGCATTTAATCTTACTGAGGTTCTATTGCATGTGATGCTTTTCTTTTGCTGCTTTCAGAATTCTTTTTATCTCTTATGTTTGTCATTCTGAATAGCAGGTGTCTCAGAGTAGGTCTATTTGGATTTACTCTACTTCTGGTGCATTGTCCTTCTTGGATTTTGATATTTATATCTTTCATAAAGGTTGGGAAGTTTCCATTTGCTATTCCCTCAAATATTCTTTCTACCCCTTTTCCATTCTCTTCTGGGAAACCAATAGTGTAAATTTGTGTACTTTCCATTGTTTTTTGATTTCTTGAACACTTGTTTCACTTTTTCCACTGTCTTCTCTTTTACTCTCCTGTCTTTTCCAGTTCAGGTGTTCTGTCTTTGAAATCACTAATTCTGTCATTGAACATTGAAAATCTGCATTTATTGTCTCTAATGTATTTTTAAATTCATTGAACTATATCACTCATACATAAACATACATAAACAGTAAGTGTATAGTAGTTGTAAACTTACAAAACATATATAACATCAAACAAACATATATATCTCACCCTACCACCAATAACTTATATTATTTTTAAACTTTTTAACTAATAAAAAGTATCATCAAAATATTACTACTAAACAATTTTCCCCTAACCAATCCAATTATTATCTTTACATCATTCATATATGAGCATACATAAACAATAAAGTGTATAGTATAAGTTGTGAACTTACAAAGCAAACCTGCATAACATCATACAGGGGTCCCATACATCAACCCTCCACCAACACCTTGCACTGTCATGAGACATTTGTTACAAATTATGAAAGAATATTGTCAAAATCTTACTATTAATCATAGCCCTTATGTTACATTTGTTGTGTTTTCCCCAACCCACCTCATTATTTTTTAAATATTTTCTATGACAGAAGTTGTAACCTTATAAAACATCATGCATATGTGCAGAATTCGCAACCAACACCCTCCATCAACACACCACAATGTGGTGTGTGTCATTTGCTACAGATGAAATAATATCAACTGATTGTTACCATGTCCATAGTGTACATTTGGCTCACTTTTTCTGTACTGCCTCAGTACCAACACAGTACATCTTTCACACAGATGCAAGAATATTACATTATTACTACTAACCACAGTCCATAGGTCACTCCAGCTGTGTTTTTCCCATCCTTCTCCATATTCCCAACACCCAGCAGTAGTGATCTACATTTGTTTTACCTAACAAAGGACACTCTTGAATCTGTATCATCAATCACAATTCTCACCCACCTCTTAGTTTACTATGCTACTCAGTTCCTAGATTATTTCCTAGCATTCTGTCAATTGGCATTTTCAGAACTAGACTACCATTTTCAGCCACATCTCCATTTATAAACTAGCTGTTACTCACTGTGTGTTACCATCCACTCTATATATTTCCATACCTTTACAGTAAAGCTAATTAAAAATTCTACATACATTAAACATCTGTAGTCCACTCAGTCCTTCTCTTATCTCTTCTAAGAATCCACCACCCACTACCAGGTATTGAAGATATTTTCCTAAAATGTCTTCTATAAATTTTATGGTGCTTACTTTTATTTTCAGTTTGTGATATATTTTGAGTTAATTTTTGGATAAGGTGTGAGATAGGAGTCCTCTTTCCTATTGTCAGCTATGGATGTCCAATATTTTCAGTGCCATTTGTTGAGTGGATTGTTCTGTCCAAGCTGTGTGACTTTGGCAGGCTAGTAAAAAATCACTTGAACATATATGTGAGTCTGTTTCTGAACCATAAATTTGATTCCATTGGTCTATTGTGTCTGTCTTTAGGCTAGAACCATGCTATTTTTACCACTATATGTAGGTATTATGATTTAAAGTCTGGAGATGAGGGCTTGCTTTTCCTTTTTATGATGTTTCTGGCTATTCAGGACTCCTTACCATCCCAAATAAATTTAATGATTGTGTTTTCAATTTTTTTCTTTAATGCTGGTGGAATTTTTATTAGGATTGCATTAAGTCTATATATCAACTTGAGTAGAATTGACATCTTGATGATATTTAGTCTTCCAATCCATGAGCATGGAATGTTCTCCCAGTTATTTAGGCCATTTTTGAATTGTTTTAACACTGAGTTGCAGTTTTCTGAATACAAGTGCTTTGCAACATTGGTTAGGTTTATTCCTGACTATTGAGTTTTATCTGTTATATTGTATTTTCACCACTCTTTTGACACTATTAGTTACTTTCATTGATATAATCTTCATTTCTATACTTTCTTCCAGGCCCCTCTCTCCTGTCTTTTCTTTTCAGGCTCTAGCACACCCTTTAGTATTTCCGAAAAATCTGGTCTCTTGCTTAGAAATTCTCTCAGTTTCTGTTCATCTGTGAATATTCTAATCTCACCCTCATTTTTGAATGACAGACTTGCTGGATATAAGATTCTTGGCAGGAAGTTTTTCTCTTGTAGTATCTTAAATATATCAGACCACTGTCTTCTTGCCTCCATGATTTCTGGTGAGAAATCAGCATATACTCTTATTGGATATCCCTTATATGTGATGTATTTCTTTTCTCTTGTTGCTCTCAGAATTCTCTGTCTTAGGCCCTTGACATTTTGATGAATATGTGTCTCAGAGTTGGGCTATTTGAATATTTTTTGGATGGAAGTACATTGTGCTTCTTGGACAGGGATCTGTCCTTCAATAAGGTTGGGAAATTATCTAACATTTTTTCTTCAAATATTTCTTCTGCCCCTTTTCCCTTCATTTCTCCTTCTGGGACACCCATGACTTTTATGTTTGCATGCTTTTGCTGTCATTTCTTTCCCCAAGACCTTGTTCAATTTTTTTCCATTCTTTTCTTCATCTGTTCTTTTATATGTTCACTTTCAGAGGCCATTTCTTCAAGTTCACCAATCCTTTCTTCTGCCTCCTCAAATCTGCTCTTATATGATTCCAATGTTTTTAAAATTTCATTGATTGCACCTTTCATTCCCGTAAGATCTGCTATTTTTCTATGTATGTTTTCAAATTCTTCTTCGTGCTCATCCAGTGTCTTCTTTTTTTATTTTTTATTTTTTGTCTTTATTTTTATATTTTAATATTACATTAAAAAAATAGAGGTCCCCATATACCCCCCACTCCCTCCCTCCCCCTCCCCCCATAGCAACAACCTCCTCCATCATCATGAGACATTCATTGCATTTGTTGAACACATCTCTGAGCACCACTGCACCTCATTGTTAATGGTCCACATTATAGCCCACACTCTCACACGTTCAATCCAGTGGCCCATGGGAAGACATACAATGTCCAGTAACTGTCCCTGCAGCATCACCCAGGACAACTCCAAGTCCCAAAAACACCTCCAGTGTCTTCTTAATATCCTTAATTTCTTTGGCCATCTCATTGAATTTATTAAGAAGATCTCTTTGAACATCTGTAATTAGTTGTCTCAACTCCTTTATGTCATCTGTAGGCTTATCTTGTTCCTTTAACTGGGTCATAGCTTCCTATTTCTTGGTGTGGATTGTACTATTTTTGTTGGTGTCTTGGCATCTGGCTTACTAGAGAATTTATTCTGGGTGCAGTTTTTCTCTTAGTTTAGGGCTTCCTATCATTTCTCCCTTGCTGGTTGAGCAATAGGAGCCAAGCATGTAGTTGGTGCTGTAAGCTATGGAGGCTCAAGCTGCCCTCATTGTGCCAGGGGCAAATGAAGCTTCTTCCAACTTTCTCCTTTGCCAGGGGTAGGGACAGAGTCACAGCTATGTAGAATAACCCAAGTGCAGGCCTAGACTGTAGTTGCTCAGAGAGACTGATGAAGCTTCATAACTTTTTCTCCCCTGCCTGGGACAGGGATGGAGCTGCAGGTGTGGGCAGCAATCTATGCAGTGCAGGTCAAAGATGACTACAGTTGCCCTGGTAGACTTCTGATTTTTCAGTCTTTTACAGCCAAAGTTACCTGCAGTTACCTGTATAGGCTGGTGCAGGGCTCCTCAGGCTTCTCCCTGCCAGAGGCAGGGCTGAAAGCCTAGGTGGGCTGCAGGCTGATCTGCATGAAAGAAACTGGTTCCTGCCAACACTGAGAATTTCAGTCAGCCTGGCTTCCCCTCAGGCTGTAGGTGAAGTCAGAATGATGGCTACTGGCCTCTTTTTGACTTGGGCTGGTTCACACCCCAGCTGTTCCCAGGGTTATATCTTAGCCAGCTGAGTCTACCAATCAGCAGCCCAAATTGGCAGCCAACTGTCTCCTCCTTCCCCATTTCTGGGAAATGGAGCTTCCAATTCCAGCCACAGAATAGCCTCTGGGGTGGCTCCTGCAGCCAGAGTAGGATAGTCACCAGCCTCCACGGCTTGGCTGGTAATTTCCCAGAGAGGCTGATGCAGGTCTCTGCAGCTTCCTCCCTGCTGAATAAGGCACTGGGGCCTAGGCTTGAGCTGTAATATGATCTGGGTGGGAAGAAGCCAGTCCCCAACAGCACTGGGACCCTCAGTCTACCCAGCTTCCCCTCATGCCAGGCGCAGAGTTAAGTTGGTGGCTCCCCACCTCTTTCTGACTTGGACAGTCTCAAACTTTAGCTGTTCTCAGGATTATATCATAGCACACTGAATTTACTCATCAGTAGCTGAAATTCGTGCCCAACTGACTCTTCCTCCCCCATTTTGGGGAAGTGGAGCTTTCAGTTACAGCCATGGAACAGCTCCCAAGGTGGCTTGTGCCTTCAGTGGATGATAAGCACCGACCTCCGTGGCATGGAGTACTCTACTTACGAGTCTTCTCTGAAGATTCATCTTCAGATGAATCGTCTACTCCTTCAAGGACATTGCAGGATGCTCTTCTGGCTTCCTGGAGCACCCAAAGAGGTGCTTCAGCTAGCTCCAGAGAGCTCTTTGTGTTTACTAACTGCCCCGTAGCAGGAGCTGATTCTAGGAGCTCCTTACTCTGCCGCCATCTTGCTGGTTCCTCTAATATATATTTTATATATATATAAATATTTTAAAGATACATAGATTACACCAAATGTTACATTAAAAAATATGGGAGGTTCCCATATGGCCCACCCCTACATCCCCCACTTTATCTTCATCAACAACTTCTTTAATTAGTGTGGTGCATTCATTGTATTTGCTGAATACATTTTGGAACACTGCTACACAGCATGAATTATAGTTTATGGTGTGGATTACACTACCCCAGTCCACCTAGTGGGTTATGTCCCTGCAATATCATTCAGGATAACTCCATGTCCCCAAAAAGCCCCATATCACACCTCTTACTCCCTCCCCCTGCCCTCAGTAGCTTCCATGCCCACAATCTCCACATCAGTGACATAATTTTCTTCCATTGCTAGAGTCACAGTAGTTCTATAGTAGAATACCAGCAAGCCCACTAAAATCTGTAATATATTCCTCCATCCTGTGTAACTTGGGATGGAGATGTACACTCCACCTCTAGAATCATCAAGTCGGGACTTAGATTCCACATGACTGATGGATGCAATTCTCCTGCTTGCAGTTGTACACATTCTTGGTTGCCTGGTGTGGTGGTTGACCATTATACTTCCCCATCAGCTGATCTGGGTAAGTCCAAGGAAACACAGAGTAGGTGTTCCAACTCTGTTGAGGTTCAGGACCCAGATGACACATGGAGCATCCAGAGATTCCAGTCTTCTGAGCATACACAAACTGCAGCATCAGTCACAGGTTCAGTAAAAATGACAGAAGAGGCATGTGTAGAGAGGTCACATCTGAGTCCAACTCCATCACAGTCAGGAGCACAAATTCCAAAGTAAGGCCCACTGCAAGGCAATGAATTCCACAGTCATCTTTCATGACTATAGGACCTGTGTGTCTCTGTTGCCCTCAGGAGCACCAGTATGTGGGGTTGTATCTACTTTGGCTGTCTTTCAGATCCTACTGAGATGTGCATTAGTGCGACCCCTCTGATGACCTTCCAACTCATTTTGAAATCTCTTAGCCATATAAATTAATTTGTCTTTACCACTTCCCCCTTTGATTTAAGGTCTTTTTCTAGTTGCATCACCAGTAGGTGATTGGTAGCAATCCATCAGCACTAGGTAGGCTCATCCCCGGGTGTCATGTCCCACGCTGGGGAGAAGGCAGTGCATTTGCATGCTGAGTTTGGCTTAGAGAGTGGCCACATTTGAGCAACATGGAGGCTCTCAGGAGGTAACTCTTAGGCACCCTGCAGCTCATGGCCTAGTTTAAATATCAAGCACAGAAGCTCATAAGCATAGTCATCAGTACAAAGGGCCCATCATTGGGCCATTCTTCTTCATGGGTCTTTTCCCTTGCACCTGGGGGATTATGCTCTTCCACTGGGGGATGCAACAGAGCTCCCCAGGATAGGAACTCAGCACTCCCTCAGTTGTCATGTGTAACTCTACTCACTATGACAATATCCAATGAACATCTGAACATATCTATATATCCTATATGCATACCCTGGAGAACTCCCTCCCACCCATATATTCCCTTTCAATGACACCCCTCACCAGTACTCTTCCCCTGTCATAGTGGATCCTCTCTGTAATCCAAAACTTCTTCAAAAATTAAGTCTAATATATTGCCAAATCCAATTAGAAGAATAATGAAACAGTATTGACATGCTTATAGATTAGACATAGAATTTATAATAATTTAGAAAAACTAAAATAAAGAAATAAATTGGGGTATTAAAAAATGAAAAATATCATAAAACTTTGTTCCTGATGTTCTGTGTTTCATCATTGTAATAGGTGTTGCCCTGCAAGTACAGTGGCAAGGCAATCTCTTCCATTCCTTCTGCAGTATCTACATCATTTTAAAAAATTTTAATTTTAACTTCTAAAGTTTTAGATCACAATAAAATCACATATACAATTAGGGGACCCCCATATACCCAATATCAAACCCTTTTCCCCCTTCCTCAGCAATGATCTTTTTACATGTGCATGTTGCGTTTGCTACAGCTGATGTACAGATTTAAAAATATAACTATTAACCATGATTCCGTTATGGCTAACATTATGGCTTATATTTTAGACTGTATACTTTTTGGTTACTGTATAGTTTACATTATGTTTTACATTTTTGACTATTCACTTTTATATATTTTTGGTGAAATTTAACAGGGCTTACATCCATTTTTGTAAGATCTTGTGGAACACTTCCATTGCCCTCCAGTAAACCCCACTTCCATCTATTCTATTCCACTCTCCCACTCCCCTCAGGGCCCACAGCGACAACCAAGCTTCACTGCTTGGAGAACAAGATTCATAGATACTTACAACAATGCTGAGGGCTTGACACTCTAGTCTATCCTCCCCCTTTGGGAACCACCCACGCTCTTGAGAGACACCTTCTCCTCTGTTTGAGAACATCAGGCCTCCCCAGGATGGGCGTACAATACCTTCCCACTCATTGTAAGTATCTCCACCCACTAATAAAACACAATATGACAAGATGAACCTTCACACACTCCCTAGAAGTCTGTCCCAGGTACATCCTGTGCCAAATGTTCCCCATCAAACACCTTAAACAAGTATCCTTTCCTTAATATATTTTCTAAAGAGTTTTCTCAACATGTAGTTTTAATCACATACCTGACAATCTCCCATGTTCTCCCCCTCCCCCAACCCTTGTCCTCAACTACATGGGCCAGCTGACCCACCCTCCCAATCCTAACCCCCCAAGCCTTCAAAACCCCACCCAATAGTATACCTATGCCCTCATCTTATCCCTTCACTCCACAAAAACTTACCCACATTTTATCATAGATTTCTCTCATGTAGACATCAGCTCATACACACACTCACACACACATTTCCTCTAAGCATATCGTCCAATCTCTAGCTCTCTGAAACAGTCTGATTTGCTTAATTCATGTCAGAGAAGATATGTAGTATTAGTCCTTCAATGTTTGGGTTACTTACTCAACGTAAGGTCCTCAAGGTTCATCCATGTTATCCCATGTGTTAGTACTGTATTCTTTCTTACAGATGAGTAGTATTCTGTTGTATGTATATACTACATTTTGTTTATCCATTCATCTTTTGATGGGCATTTGGGTTGATTCCAACTTTTGGCAAAAGTGAATAATGCTGCTATGAACATTGGTGTGCATGTATCAGTTTATGTCCTGGTTTTCAGTTCTTCTGGGGATATACCCAGCAGTAAAATTGCTGGTCATATGGCAAATCTGTAGCTAGTTTTTGAGGAACTGCCAAACTGAACTCCAGAATGGCTGGATTCTTCTACATTTCCACCAACGGTGGATAAGGGTTCCCATTCATCTGCATCCTCTCCAACACTTGCACTTCTCTATTTCTTTAATAGCCTCAAGTCTAATTGGTAAGATGGTATCTCATTGTAGCTTTGCTATGTATTTCCCTAATAGGTAGTGATGTTGAGCATCTTTTCATGTGTCTTTTATCCATTTGTATTTCTTCTTTGGAGAAACATCTGCTCAAATCTCTTGCCCACATTTTGAATGGGTTGTTTGTCTTTTTATTTTTGAGAAATAGGATTTTTTATATATGTTGGATATTAGGATCCTATCAGATATATGGTTACTAAATATTTTCTTCCATTGGGTAAGCTGTCTTTTTACTTTCTTGATAATCTCCTTTGAGGTGCAAAATGCTTTAATTTTGAGGAGGTCCCATTTATCTATTTTTTCTTTTGCTTTTGTGTTTTGGGTGTGAAGTTTATGTAGCAATTTCCTATTACAAGTTCCTGTAGATGCTTCCCTACATTGTCTTCCAAGGTCTTTATGGTCTTGGCTCTTATATTTAGATCTCTCATTTATTTGAGATGATTTTTGTATAAGGCATGAGTTGGTAATCCTCTCCTTCTTTTGCATATGGATATCCAGTTCTCCAAGGACCATTTGTTTAAGAGGCCATTCTTCCCAGTTTAGTGGGCTTTGTACTTTCTTGAATATCAGATGACTCTATATATGAGGATGTGTGTCTGAACTCTCAATTCAGTTTCATTGGTCAGTGTGTCTATCCTTCTGCCATTATGATGTTGTTTTGACCACTGTAGCTTTATTGTATGATTTAACATCAGGTAATATTGTTCCTCACATTTAATTTTTCGTTTTCAAATGTCTTTGACTGTTTGGGGCCACTTTCCCCTCTAAATCAATTTCATAGTTAGACATTCCAGTTCATTAAAAAATGCTGTGTTGATTTTTATTGGGTTTGCATTAACTGTGTAGATGAGTTTGGATAGGATAGTCATCTTAATGATGTTTATTCTTCCTATTCATGAACAGGGAGTATTCTTCCATTTATTTAAGTGTTCTTTGATTTCCTTTAACAATGTTGTGTAGTTTTCTCTAATATAAGTCCTTTACATGTTTAAATTTATTCCTAGGTATTTGATTTTTTAATTGGTATTGCAAATGGTATTTTTTTCTTGATTTCCTCCTCAGATTGTTTGATATTGGTGTGGAGAAATCCTACTGATTTTTACACATTTGATATTATACCCTGTGACTTTACTGAACACATTTATAAGTTCTAGAAGCTTTGTTTTAGATTTCTCATGGCTTTCTATGTAGAGAATCATGTCATCTGCAAAGAGTGAAATTTTACCTCTTCCTTTCCAATTTGGATACTTTTTATATCTGTTTCTTCCCTCATGCCCGACAAGGTACTTCTAACACAATTTTAAATGGGAGAGGTGATAATTGGTATTCTTGTCTTGTTCCAAATCTTAGAGGGAAAGATTTTATAATTTCAGCATGTATATGATGTTAGATGTGTGTTTTTCATATATATCCTTTATCCTGTTAAGAAAGTTTCCTTCTATTCTTATCTTTTGCAGTATTTTTATTGGGAAAGGGTGGGTAGTTTGTCAAATGCTTTTTTCTACATCTATAGATATGATCATGTGATTTTTATTTGACCTGATTATATGGTGTATTACTCTGATTAATTTTCTTATGTTTAGATTTCATTGCATACTAGGGATGAAATCCACTTTGTCATGGTGGATAATTCATTTGATGTGTTGCTGAATACAATTAGCAAGTATTTTGTTAAGGATTTTAGTATCTAGGTTCATTTGAGAGTTTGGTCTGTTAATTTCCTTTCTTGTGGTGTCTTTGTTTGCCTTTGGTATTATGGTAATGTTGACATCCTAGAATGAGTTACACAATGTTTCTTTTATTTCAATTTTTTGTAAGAGTTTAAGCAGAATTGGAGTTAGTTCCTTCCAGATGTTTGGTGGAAGTCACCTGCGAGGCTGTCTGACCCAGGGCTCTCCATATTTGGGTGGATTTAATGACAGGTTTTTTCTCTTTACTTGTGATTAGTTTGTTGAGATCATCAGTTTCTTCCTTTGTGAATGTCAACTGCTTATGTGTTCTTGTTGGTATATAGTTTTTCAAAATATTCTCCTATGATTCTTTTTATTTCTGTAGGTTCAGTGGTAATATCCCCTTTCTCATTTCTTATTTTGTCTATTCACATCTTTGGTCTTTTCTCTGTGTTAAAAAAAACACAGGAAAAAGCTAAGGGTTTGTCAATTTTATTGTCTTTTTCAAAGAACTAACTCTTTGTTTTGTTTATTTTTTCTAGTGCTTTCTTATTTTCTTTTTCATTTAGTTCTGCTCTGATCTTTGTTATTTCTTTCTTTCTTCTTCCTTTGGGGTTATTTATTCTTTCAAGAATTCCTCTAAATGTGAAGTTATTTGTTTGATTTTAGCTATTTTTTCTCTTATGATATATGAATTTATGGCTAAGAATTTCCCTCTCAGTACAGCTTTTGCTGCATCCCATAAGTTTTAATATGTTGTGTTATCATTTTCCCTTATTTCAAAGTAGTTGCTGATTTCTTTTGAGATTTCCTCCTGGGCCCACTGTTTGTCTAAGAGTGTGTTGCTTGACTTCCATATCCTTGTGCCTAATCTGGTTCTCCAGCCCTTGCAGACTTTCAGTTTCATCCCACTGTGGTCAGAGAAATTATTTTGTATGATTCCAATCTTTCTGAATTCATTGAGACTTTCTCTGTGGCCTAGCCTGTGTTCTATCTGGGAGAATGATCCATATGCACTTGAGAAGAATGTATTTATGCTGTATTTTGTTGTAGTGTTCTGCATATGTCTATTAGGTTCAGATCCTCTAATAAATTATTCAAATCTTTGTTTCTTTATTGATTCTCTGTCAAGATGTTCTGTCTAGTGATGATAATGGTATATTAAAGTCTCCCACAATGATTGTGGAGTCATCTATTCCTCCATTTAGTTTATCCAGTGTTTGCCTCATGTATTTTGAGGCACTCTGATTAGGTGCATAAATATTTATGATTGTTCTTTCTTGATAGATTACCACTTTTACTAATATGTAGTGCCCATTTTTGTCTCTCACAATACTTTTGTTTTTAAAGTCTGTTTTGTCTGATATTAGTATAGTTACTTTTGCCTTTTTTGGTTATTAGTTGCTTGTAATATTATTTTTCAGCTATTCACTTTCAACCTTCTTGAATCACTGGGTCTATGGTGAATTTCATATAGACAGCATATAGATGGGTCACATTTCCTTATCCATTCTGCCAATCTGTGTCTCTTGACAGGTGAGTTTAATCCATTAACATTCACTGATATTACTCACAAGAAATTACTTACATTAGCCATATTTTCTTTGAAGTTGTGTGTGTCATATGTTGTTTTTATTTCTTTTTTGTCTTTTATGTTCGTCTTAAACTGTCCTCCAACTCTGACTTCAGTTTTTTTCTTTCAAGCTACAGAATTCCCCTTGGTATTTCTTGAAGAGCACATTCATTATTGGCATACTCTGTTAGTTTCTGTTTATCTGTGAATATTTTGAGCTCTCCATCAATTTTGAATGCCAGTTCTACTCAATAGAGTATTCTTGGCTGGAAAATTTTTTCTTTTAGTATGTTGACTATGTCATACTACTGTCTTCTTGCATCCATGGTTTCAGATGAGAAATCAGCACTTAATCTTATTGAGCCTCCCTTGTGTTCTATGGTTCTCTTTTCTCTTGCTGCTTTCAATATTTTCTCTTTGTCTTGAGCATCAGATAATTTCGCAGATATGTTTTGTATTAGGTCTTTGGGATTTATACTGTTTGGGTTGTGCTGTGATTCCTGGGCATGTACCATCCATCTCTCTCAGTAAGTTTGGGAATTTTTCAGCCATTATTTCCTCCAAAAAACCTTCTGTCCCCTTTCCCTTATCTTCTCCTTCTGGGATATTTGTGCATTTTGTGTTGTCATTCAGATCCCTAAGTCTCTATTGGATTTCTTCTAAATTCTTATCTAATAATTCTACTCTTTCTTTGATTTCAGATTTAATGTTTTACACCTCAATGATTTTTTCCTCTGCCTATTCAATTCTGGTGTTATTTGCTTAGAGTGTTTTTTATTTATTTATTTATTTTTTATTTCTTGAATTGTGCCATTCATTACCAACAATTCTGTTATCTTTTTCCATATGTTTACAATTTCTTTAGTAGGCTCTGCAAGTGTTTTCTTAATATCCTTAATCTCTTCTTTCACTTCATTATAATGAGCCATGATATTAGTTTGGACATCTTTGTTTAGTTGTTCAAAGTTCTGCTTCTCTTTCTGGTTTTAAGTTTTTTTCATTGGTGTGGGCCATGTCTTCCTGATTATTGGTATGTTTTGTAATTTTTTGTGGCTCTCTGCTCATCATTTTATCTTGATGGGTTTCTTCAGTTGGTTATGTCCTCCATGTAGTCTCAGGTTTTATTTAGTTGCTGTTTTTGTGGGTGTATTAAGTTTTCTATTTTACACTTTGTTCTTCTTATTCTATTTCCTTGTTGTTGTCTAAGTTCCCTTGAATGAAAAGGTTTACATCCAGGGGAAGCAAAAGAAGTTAAAAAAAAGATTTAATAGTAATATTGATAGTAAATGTTAGCAGAAGAATCATATAAGACCTAAGAGATTGAATATTAAACTAATGTAACTGTGTAGAAATACAGGAATAAAAAAGTGGTGCACCTACAAGGAAATGGGAAACTGAATATCAAAAAGAATATAGTGTGAATTAACAGGTCAGTGTGATGAAGAGAGAGGGAAACAGAAAAGAAAGGATAAAAATAGAAAGGTAATAAAGGATAGAAAACAGAATGGTTAGAATTAAAAAGTCAGGAAAATTGTGGACTAAACAAAGGTAATTGGAATGTAAGGACAACAACAGAAGGTGGAAGTTAGAAAGATGCAGGAGGGAAATGAGACAGCATTGATTGCCAAAATAAGCACACACAGAAATGAGAAAATCAAGAAAGTGGAATCACACCAATCAAGAAACAAGCTGGCAGCATCGAAATGACTCTCAGTCTCTTTGAAAGAGAGCACCCACCCTTGCTGGGAACCCTAAATATGCTCTTGGAAGCTTATTAAGCACTTCCTACTGTCTCCCTCCCTTAGAGGAGTTGCACAGGACTAGTTAATTGCCTGGCTCCACCTTCTCCCAGACCAATTTTCCCTATCCCAGGGAGGCAAGGTAAATCAGATGGCCTCAGCAGATTTACCTCTCCCATCTTCCAGGTTTCTCCAGAGGCCAGCTGGTATGCTTCTGAAAGCTAAAAAACGGGGGGTCCAGACCATAGAACCCACACTCAGGGGATCCCTCTCCACCTTTCACCAGAACCCTCCCACTCTCAGAATTTGTCTCTTTTAGATGACTGACTGGCAAGGGTCAGGGAATGCTGTGGCTCCTGCCCTGAGGGAGGGGCTCAGCTGTCCAATAGCTCCTGCCTGAAGCATCAGAAACTCATCGTTTGACCTTGCACAATCACGCTTTTTGTTATGCTCTCTGCAGATGAATGCCCTTAAGCCTCCTGCTTTTTGGGTTCCCAAAACAGCTCAGTCAGGAAGGATTTTGCTGAACTCAGTTGTTTTACTTAGGAGAGATGATGTAGGTGTACTTAATCTGTCACCATCTTGCCTCTCTCCATTTTTTTTTCTTGATTGAATTTTTTATACAAAGGCTTTGTTAATTTCAGAAGAAAAGAAGTTAATATAGGAAGTAAGAGAAGTTGGGAAGAGTGCTGGTGAAGGAAGGGATGGGTCTGTGTGAAAGGACCTTTGTGCAGGAATACCAAACCCAGCAGTTAGATAGGGTGAAGGACATGTCACTGCTATTTGATAGGATTTGTTATCTTGTTGGTGAATGAATTGCAGTTGCTTAAAGAATTTTATCATATCACAGTTTACATAATGATTTCAAGTACTTTTCAAAAGTGAATCAATTTTCTCAGTTTATTCAACTATTTTAAAAGCAGAAACCTGGGAATGATATCTACCCTTTCCCCCCACATACCAACTAACTCTGTAGGGCACAGCTTTCTACTGGGATTCCCTCATTTTTGTCTGGAGCCAGAACCCTCAGCCCAGAAGAGAAGTGGCTCTTCTCATTCAAGACCCCCAGCACTTGCCCTCTGAATTTGAGTCATTTTCTGGTTGCATAGCAAACAGGAAATCTGCTTCTCCTCCCTTGGGTCTGACCAAGGCCACCAGACATTGAGCAGTGGGGCCAGGTCTGATGAGACCACAGTAAGCAGTAGCCATGTTTAAGGGTAAAGAACACATGTTGACTAGGTGCCCAAAGATGTACTTACCAAATCCGATGGATGTGTCATGATGATGGGAACGAGTGTTGTTGGGGGGGGAGAGGGGGGGTGGGGGTTGGGGATGAATGGGACCTCACATATATATTTTTAATGTAATATTATTACAAAGTCAATAAAAAAAATAAGTGATAAAAAAAATACACATGTTGAGGTCTGGATCTCAGAAATTCAGGGTCAGTCCATTCCTCTCTGCACCCCACCTTGGTCTGCAGGCAACATCTTCAGACTATCACACATAGCTTCTGAGAGAGGGAACCCACCCCATTCCCCACAGACAAAACACCAAAGGTCAGCCCGAATAGGGGTCCTGAATGTGAAAGAGAGCCCAGTGCTGACCCTGGTTCTTCCTTGCCTCTTCACGTTTATGGGTCTTGGTCTGTCCCTTTCCTTCACATGGCCTCAGTGTCCCCATCCCTAAATGAGGGCCTAGGACTCATATGTCAGTTGTAGAATTGGAATAGAGCCTGAGGGAGCTTTTGTTGATTCACTATCTTTTACCTTATTTATCCTTGAGTAAGCCAGCATAAGCAAACTATGTCTAGAATTAAATTCATGATCATCTTTGGGAATGGTTATTATGAAAAGGAAACTAATATTTTAATCACAGATATTTTTTTGTTTAAAAATTATTTCAAAGCTGTTTTGACTCTTGACCCCTAACTGAAATCCTAAAATGACTGGGCATAAATAAGACATTAACAGAGTAAGGGATTTATTGTTCTTTTATTATTCTCCCAATTACTATGAACAATTAAAAGAGGCAGGGAGTTATTGTTAAGTAAAATCAGTTCAGGAGAGTGACTGTGGCTCATGTATTGAGTGCCTGTCTCTGACATGGGAGATCCTGGGTTTGGTTCCTGGTGCCTTCTGAAAAACACAACAAAAAAGAAACACCAAGGAAACAAATGAAAAAAAAACCTCAGGGGATAAGTGATGATTTCTCACTTAAAATGTCCCAGGTTCAATCTCTGGCCCTGGGACATCAAAAAAACCCAGCACATCACAAAAATTCAAAACCCCTTATCTGGCAGATCCAGTCACAGAAATTCCTCTATTGTTTTATTTTTCCATAAATAATATAACACCAGTTTGTTATTTCATTTATATACCAAACTCTCCTAACTGGCTCTCCTGTTCATAGAAATCCTTTAAATAAAATACATTCCAAGAACTAAAAGCATCTGTAAGTAGTTAAGATTTCTACTTTGAAATCATCATCAGGACTAACAGGGATGCCTAGGCTTGCCATGACCCTGGACCACCACGTGGCATTAATCTGCATCTTCTGCCCACAGGATCAGAGCTGTGAAATGGGGGCTGTGTATCTGTGGTTCTCGGGCCCAGGAGGAACAGGACTCAGAGAAGGTGACCACTCAGGGGATGGCTGGTTGGGAAAGACAGAGAATGAGCAGGATTCTGCTGACCAAAAACAGCATTAGTCCTGAGCTTATGGAGGAATGGGAGGGTTAGGGAATATATAAAAAGGACAGGGAGGGGGAAAGGAGTTGTCTTAAATTGTCATGTTTCCATGCAAAAAAAACCATGTACAATTGTGTTAAAGCACCTGTAAACAGAGTGATAGAGAGGGTATATTGTGTACTTTTAAGTTAATATGCATAGACAAATATAAATAGGTAAAAATTAATATTGGTGTGAATGTGTCTGTAGGTAAATATAGCCACAGTTAGTTTGGCCTCACTGGCCCCAGGGCCTATAGTCAGTCTTATTTAGGCAACTGCGTGAAGTAGGAAACAGGGTTGTGGTCTGTAGACCAGGACAGAAAGTGGTCATAAGAGACCCAGGTGGGACTTTGCCTTGATTTAGGAGTCCCCATGGGAGTTTACTTTAAGAAAGTCAGTTGACATTAAAAAAAGGATCAGGCATTACTTGGCCTAGAATTGTCTCTTAATAAACAAACATCTATCTACTGTTATGGATTAGTGATATTAACCAGACCCAGACTTTGATTAAAGTTCCAATTGAGAGCTTCATTAGCTGTGCAGTGACTGTCTCATCCTATGCGGAGGAGACAGCAGCCCTGAGTTAAGGGAAGAGGTGTTTTTATAGCCTAGAGGATCGGGGGGGGAGAGTTACTAGCAAGCAAGCAGGCACAGAAGCAGAACACTGTGGTTAGCTGAAGATAGTGTATCTATTTTTTTCTTTTTTAAAAGCCCTTTCTTGTGAGCAGTCCCATGTTATTTTTTGGCCCTTTTCTTGGGGACAGCCCTAAGTTATTTACTGACACTCTCCTTGGAGACAGCCTAAGTTATTTATTTATCTGAAGGCACATGCAATTCCCATTTCCTAATGTAGTTCTATTCCTATTTTCCCAATGTGGCCTTACCCTTACACTACCAAGAAATGAAAGACCTTCCAAATGGTGTGTTTAACTTTATGATGATTGTCATCCTGTGCAGCAGCCCTTGGGGATGCATCCCTAGGAGGAGGCTTCCCTAGGAATCCCTCCACATTGAAAGCCCTCAGCACAGGGTCAGGGACAAATCATTTGTGGGAGGGGCTTAGCAGTGTTGGGAATGCTGATGAGTCATTTCAGATATAGTAGCTTTAAAACTCTCATGACTGGCTTGCCTAGCTGTCACTTTTGCAGAAAATCCTCTTGAGAAAATACCTGTGAAGAAATAAATTTATTTTGAGATCTTTGAGGCACAGCAAAACTCAAATAATTACACTTGCAATTGTCTTAAAATTAGCCCAATAAACATTTTTTAGCCATTTAGCATTAACTGGCTTTGCATACCCCAGGAAACTAGCTCAACATAGGCTCTCAATTTGTAGGTAAGCAGGGATGTTTATATGGTCCCAAGCTGCCTTGGCACTCCTTGCCCTGCTTCCCCTTCAGCGGACTCCTTCCCACCTGTGGCCTTTGGAAGCTTTTCTGTAGGGGTCCATCCTACAAAACAGTCAACACCATGTCCAATGAATAGATTGTCACTGCCATCTGGTGGTTATGTCTTCTGGGTCAACGACAAAATCCTCCATTTAAATTCCCCACAGTTGCACATCCTCTTAATGTGCTTCCTGTGTTCCCTGAGCATGTGAATTGTGGAATTTCCTTTCCGACCCAAAAAGGGGCTTCACCTGGTGTTCCACTGCTTTTTCTTTAGCTGCCCCAAGGGTAGAGAGGGAAGCTGTGGAAGGGGAGCAGATACCTGGATCCTGGCCCCAGATTTGGACAGGAGTATGTCCCAAGTGGGAAACATGTCATGGGGAGTCAAGAAGGAGGAACAGGTGCCAGAGAGCATCCTCCCTTCACCCAGACTCTTCTCTCCATATTTTATCCCAGCTCCAGCTGTCACACCCAGGCTCCGATTGTAGCACTGGGGACATCTTGATCACACATATGTGATGTTACACTGGGGCACCACTTCACATCACCATCCTCCCCCCAGGTGCTTGGCTCCCTCCATGGAATCCCCACCCTCTCAGAGCCCTCCCTCTCTTATGCCCATCAACTCTCTGCTGTGTCCTTTCAGGAAATGTCCACAGAGATCTAGAAAGTTCATCTGGGTAGAAGCTAAATGTCCTCCTCCATGCCAGTGATTCTCTAATAGGGGTAGGAAAAGTGAGGAATGGGATTTGCCCCAGACTGGGGGTTTCCCAGAGGCCCTCTAATTTTCAACCTGCGATCTGGGTGGGGGGGGGGAGTAGTTGAAAGAAGCCTGTGGCTGTATCCCATACTCCATTTACACTGATGCTTCTAGCTTTCAGAATGTCTGCATTTGAAAGAAGTGATTGAAATCTGCTATGGGTTTGGGAGCAAAGGTAAGGGATTGTATCTTTTTTTTCTATCTGGTTGCACCATCCTCTTTTTGGTGCTTAATTTTGCATGTGGGGGCAGGGGCTGCACCTCACTGCACAGGTCTGGGATGCCTTTATTTTTTAACAGGAGGTTCCAGGAATTGAACCTGAGTCCTACATATGGTAAATGGGAGCTCAATTGCTTGAGCCACAGCTGCTTCCTTAGAGTTGCATCTTAAACGATCAACCAAGCCTGAAGCCATCTATAGGAAATTATTCTCAGATAACTAAAAGAACTTCATTAATGCCACTTTTGGGAACCTGCACTAAATTCCTGTGACAGTTGACATCCTTCCATCTAAGCTCAGAAGCTTCCTGTGGAATAACAGTGTGAGGACTGGTCTCTAAAGGTAAGTTAATTCTTAAGCTGAAATTCAACAAGTGTTTTAGGCAAAGTCCCCATAGTGGTGACCCATTTGGGGATGAGACCTTTATCCTGGGATTGCCCTTCATATATCTGTGCTTTGGGATCTGGTTTTGGCTGTGAAAATCCTGGGGAGGCCTGTGGAAGGAGGTTGGTAGGGGAAGACCATAGGATGGCCAGCCAGTGGCCACTATATGGAGCTGATGCCACCCTTGACCTGAGAACACAGAGACCGCTGATCCCCAGATCTTGGGGAAGGGCAAATGGGAACCATCTGTGATCTTATGTATGCAATTGTCAGGGATTCTGTTTATTCCAGGCAAGGTGTTAAGACATCAATAACAATACTACAGGAAGTAATACCAATAGAAGTGACTACTAGTCACTGCTCTCGGATAAGAATTGTTTCAATATTCACAGTTCCTCAAGGGGCAGGGGACTGGGCTTTTATACAGGAGGAGGAGGCAGGGACACTTCTGTAAAGGGGTGTGTGGACCCATGTAGAGTGGGTGCCTGGGTTTGATCTGTGACTGATGTGTGACCCTCTCTCCTGCTGATAGCTCACCTTGCCCAAGGCTTGCTGGCAGTAGGAGCCTTGGTTGATCCAGGCTGCCTGGTAACATGGGCAGAGGGATTTCCTCACAAAAAATGTTCCATGACTGTGTCAAAGGGGCCTCCCCAAGGCTGGAGATATACTCAGGGTATCTTCTATCACAAGGCTCAAAGAAAAGTTCTGTCCATAGCATCATCTCCATCTTTTTATGTAAAAACGTGGCCTTATGAATTGTTGGTGGGAATCTGCCTTGTCTATCAGCCAGCTCTGCAGAGAACTGTCTCTCTCCTTTTGTATGTAAATAGAGGAGGGCCTCAGAGTCTTTAGTGTTAGGAGTCAATTACCTCTGTCTCTTTTTTTTCTGGGATGAGAGGGGCCACTCACACCCCCAGTTACACTTACCAGGCTGCCCTTTCTCCTCATTCCTCTATTTTTCACCCTGTTCATGATCATTTTTATTTTTATTTTTTTGAGTTCTTGTGACCAAGAAAACAGCTGCTTAAAGATTTGTGTACAAGATTGTATGTGGAAATATTTTCCATTCTCTTGAGTAAATATTTACAAGTGGGACTAAAGGAATATTTGTTAAGTGTATGATTTACTTTAGAAGAAACTGATATTATATTCCAAAGTGGCAGTTTTGTTTTGTTTGGTATTCATATGAGTAAAACATATGAGTTCCTGTTGTTCTGCATTCATGCCACTAGTTGTTATTCTCATTTTTTTCAAACTAGTGGTAGTGGTATCTCATGAGGTTCTAATTTGCATTTCTCTCATGGCTTTTATGTAGAACTTATTTTCATATATTTTTTCCTACCTATGTATTTTTTTAAAAGGTACTATTAGGATCACTTAGCTATTTCTTCATTTTTCTCCCCACTGAAAGCAACTGTGACATTCAGAACATAGCCTGCTGCAAACACACAATGAGACATTTAATCATGAGCTGTACTAGGTTAGACATGCTTATGGTTAACCAGGAAAATAGATTCATGTGTTATGTTTCATTTTTAATTCTCCATCAATGATAGAAACAGGAGAATATATATGGTTGAGTTTTGAGAATTCTTTGTATATATCTCTAAGGAAGAAATACAAATGGCCAAAAAGCACATGAAAAGATCCACAGTTCTGTGGTAACCGCTCTGGTCCAGGGCAGTCTGGGGCACCTCCCTGAAAAAAAAACCCTCTTCCGAGTCCCGAGCTTATACTGACTTGCTTAGGCTAAGAGGCGCCTTGTGTTCCCACAATGGACACAGCTGGGGATGGTTGAAACAAAAGGCTGAGTGAGTGTTGTGCAGTGTCAACACACAGAGGAAACATGGGAAGCACAGAAAGTAGGACCCCATTAAGTTATATGCAGAAAAACTTTCCCTGAGTTTTCCACGAAGATGTGGCATAAAGTTCTAACCAGGAAATGTTAGAATGCTTTGTGAACTACAATGGCTGGCTTTTGGCATGGGCTGGCCCCAGGAGGGCACCTTTGACCCCGGATCATCTGTAAAGTCCATGAGATGTTAACGAGAAAACCAGAGTGCCCTGGCCAGTTCCCCTACATTGATGCCTGGCAGGACACTGCAAGTCAAAGTCCGCCCTAGTTAAGGGTGAGTAAGGAAGCCAGGATTTGCCTGATACAAAAGCTCACAGGTGCTGTCTCAGGAACCAGGCCAAACAGGTGCCTTGCAAAGGGTCCAGAGAAAGTAAGCCCCAAATCTAGTGACAACCCACCCATTCTAGAGGGGCCACCAACTTATGAGATTGTTCCTACAGTGCCAGTGCCGAGGAGTGGGGATGAGCCAATTTTCCCAAGCAATGCAACCTCGCTGCCCCGACTGCCATCTCCACTGCCGTCCTCCCTGAGCAGTATGACCTCGCTACCCTGACAGCTGTCTCCACTGGCATCCTTCCTGAACAGCGTGACCTCACTGCCCCCACACCCACCGTCCTCCCAGAGCAGCTCTACCTCGCAGCCGTTCCTGCGGCCGCTTCCACAGCCATTCCCACAGCCGATTCTGCAGCTGCTTTCTCCAAGCAACACAGCCCAGCTGTTCCTACAGCCACTCCCACAGTCCTTTCCACAGCCGGTTCAGTTCCACGGCCACTTTCTCCAAGAAACAGGAGCCAGCTGCTCCTGCAGCTGTTTCCACAGCCGGTTTCGCAGCTGCTTTCTCCAAGCAACACAGCGCAGCTGCTGCAGCAGCCGCTCCCACAGCAGGTTCTGCTGGCAATTTCTCCAAGCAACATGGCCCAGCCACTCCCGCAGCCACTCCCACAGCCGCTTTCTCCAAACAGTGCAGCCTCTGCACCTCTGCAATGGCTGTCTCCACCAATCTTGACCACTGGCAGCATAGTGCTGGCCATCACTCAGGAGGAGTCCCTGAAAGATAGCAACTCAGACCACGAGGAGCCCCAGGGACAGGTGGAGCAGGGAGAAGGGCCACCCTGCAGCTACCTCTCTCTGAAGCCTGGGCTCCAATTTATTATGATGCTGATGACCATATACAAGGAGGACACTTCACTACTACTGATCTCTTTATCTGGAAAAGTCACACCCCACATACCTGGAGAAGCCTCAGTTCATGATGGACCTCTTCCAGTCTATCATTCAAACCTGCAAACCCACCAGGGCTGACTGACTGTAAGCAGCTCTTTATGACCTTACTCAACTTCAAGGAGAGAATGTGAGTCACAAAAGGAGCTTTCACCTGGCTTAAAGAGCACCCATCTGGTGGAAGACTGGATAGGGATCAATATGCCCACACTCAGTTCCCAGACAAGGACCCCCAATGGGATCCCAATGACATGACCAGGCCCAACTGATTAGAAACTTTCCATAGGGCCTTAGTTGAAGGTTTCAGAGCTGGGAGCCAAAAGGCAGTAAACATGGCAAAGACCACCCAAGTCCTACAGACTCTAGGGGGAAGTTGGCTCAATTCTGACAGGATTGACTCCTAACATTTATTTCAAACTTTGGGTTGTGATACAATACTACTTTTGTTGTTGATTTTCAATTTGTTCTACTTTTTAGCCATGGTAGCTTTTTGCAGTGCATCCTATTGGTCTTTACTATAACCCTATCATTGACGGAATTATTTTACATCTATTTACTTTTTGGTACTACAAAATATTCCAGATCCTTCTTGCATATTTCTTTCCTAGAAAGAGCAATTTCTCTAAGAAGGCATTTATTGGAGAATGGTTTTAAAACCTAAAGTCTGGGCATTATCTCTGCTCATTGTTACTGCAGCCTTGAGGGCCTCTCTGCAGAGAGTGTAAGGAAATATATGTGTATATACTAAGATATGTACATGCACATATCTAGAACAACAAGAAACCTCCCCTTTAAGAAATTCTAAAGAGAATTCTGCAGGAAGAAAGGAAAAAACAGGACAGGCAGAGTTCGAGGAGAGTGTAAGAGCAACAAAAAAGACAAAAAGACAAGGGAAAAAAAGCACACAAAATATGACAAACACAACTCCAATCAAAATATGGCTAACACAAATAATTCCTTGAAAGTGATAACACTGAATGTCAACGAACTTAACTCACCTATCAAAAGATTCAGACTGGGACATTGGATAAGGAAATATGACCCATCTATATGCTGTCTACAAGAGACACATCTTAGACCCAGAGACTCATGGAGGTTGAAAGTGAATGGTTGGAAAATAATCTTACAAGCAAACAATAATCAAAAAAATGCAGGAGTAGCTATATTAATATTAGACAAAATAGACTTTAAATGCAAAACAATGTTGAGAGACAAAGAAGGATACTACATTTTAGTAACAGGGAAAATCTGTCAAGAAGATCAAACAATCATAAATATTTATGCTCCTAACAAGGGGGCCTCTAAATACGTGAGGCAAATGCTGGAAAAACTAAGTGAAAGAATAGATGCATCTACAATTATAGTGGGTGATTTTAATACACCACTATCAACTCTGGACAGAACATCTCAAAAGAGAATCACTAAAGAAACAAAACATTTGAACGGTATGTTAGAGGAGCTGGACCTAATAGACATATATAGACCATTACACCCAAACACAGCAGGATATACATTTTTCTCAAGTGCACATGGATCATTCTCCAGGATAGACCATATGCTAGCCCACAAAGAAAGGCTTAATGAATTCAGAAAGATCGAAATCATACAAAATAATATCTCTGACCACAGTGGAGTGAAGCTGGAAATTTGCAAGGGTCAGAGGCCCAGATTTCAGACCATGATTTGGAAATTAAACAGCACACTCTTAGAAAAACAGTGGGTCAAAGAGGAAATCTCAAAAGAAATCAAAGACTACCTTGAAACAAATGATAATGATAACACAACATACAAAAATTTATGGGATGCAGCAAAAGCAGTACTGAGAGGGAATTTGATAGCCATAAATTCATATATCAAAAAGAAGAAAGCAAAAATTTAAGAACTAACTGCACATTTGGAGGAATTAGAAAAACAACAACAAAGTAATCTAATAGGAAGAAGAAGGAAGGAAATAACAAAGATAAGAGCAGAACTAAACAAAATAAAAAATAAGAAAGTACTTGAAACGATCAAGACCAAGAGCTGTTTTTTTGAGAAGGTCAATAAAATTGACAAACCTTTAGCGAGACTAAAAGCAAAAAAAGAAAAAAGATGCAAATACACAAAATAAGAAATGAGAAAGGCGATATTACCACTGACCCCACAGAAATAAAGACTATCATAAGAGGATACTTTGAAAAAACTATATTCCAACAAAAATGAGAATTCAGAGGAAATGGACAAATTCCTAGAAACACATAAGCAGCCCATATTGACAAAAGAAGAAATTGATGATCTCAACAAACCAATCACTAGTAAAGAGATAGAATCAGTCATTAAATACCTCCCAACTAAGAAGAGCCCAGGGCAAGACGGCTTCACAGGTGAATTCTACAAAACATTCCAGAAAGAACAAACACCAATCCTGCTGAAACTACTCCAAAAAATTGAAACAGAAGGAACATTGCTGAACTCCTTCTGTGATGCCAACATTACCCTAGTACCAAAGCCAAACAAATACACCACAAGAAAAGAAAATGACAGAACAATTTCTCTAATGAACCTAGACGCAAAAATACTTAACAAAATACTTGCTAATTGTATTCAACAACACATTAAACGAATTATACACCATGACCAAGTGAGATTCATTCCAGGTATGCAAGGATGGTTCAACATAAGAAAATCAATCAATGTAATACACCATATAAATAGATTGAAGGAAAAAAATCACGTGATTATAACTATAGATGCAGAAAAACCATTTGACAAAATACAGCACACTTTCTTGATAAAAATCCTCCAAAAGATCGGAATACAAGGAAATTTTTTGAACATGATAAAGAGTATATATGAAAAACCCACAGCCAACATCGTTTACAATGGAGAAATCCTAAATTCCTTCTCTCTAAAGTCAGGAACAAGACAAGGATGCCCATTGTCTCCCCTTCTATTTAACATTGTCTTAGAAGTACTTGCTGAAACACTGAGGCAAGAACCAGATATAAAAGGTATTCAAATGGGAAAGGAAGAAGTCAAAATTTCATTATTTGAAGATGACATGATCCTATACATAGAAAACCCTGAGAGATCTACAACAAAGCTTCCAGGACTCATAAATGAGTTCAGTAAAATCGCAGGTTATAAGTTCAATGTGCAAAAATCAGTAGCATTTTTGTACAACAATAATGAGCAAGATCAGGAGGAAATCAGGAAACAAATACCATTTACAATAGTAAGTAAAAAAATAAAATATTAAGAATAAATTTAACTAAAGATGTAAAAAACTTATACACTGAGAACTATAAAAGACTGTTCAAGGAAATCAAAGAAGACCTAAATAAATGGAAGAATATTCCCTGTTCATGGATAGGAAGACTAAATATTACTAAGATGTCTATTCTACCAACACTGATCTACACATTCAATGCAATCCCAATAAAAACCAAACAGCCTTCTTTAAGGAACTAGAAAAACTAACTATGAAATTTATTTAGAAAGGAAAGAGGCCCAAATAGCCAAGGACATATTGAAAATGAAAAACGAAATTGGAGGAATCACACTACCTGACTTCAAAACATACTACAAAGGAACAGTTGTGAAAACAGCATGGTATTGGCATAAGGAGAGATACACAGACCAATGGAATCGAATTGAAAGTTATGATATAGAACCTCATATATATAGCCATATAATATGTGATAAAGCCACCAAACCCTCTCAACTGGGAGAGAATGGCCTATTCAACAAATGGTGTCTGGAGAACTGGATCTCCAGATGTAGAAGAATGAAAGAGGATTACCATCTCACACCTTATACAAAGATCAACTCAAGATCGATCAAAGACCTAAATATAAGAGCCAAGACCATAAAGACCTTGGAAAGCAGTGTAGGGAAACATCTACAGGACCTTGTAATAGAAAATGGCTTCATGAATATCACACCAAAAGTACGAGCAGCAAAAGAACTAATAGATAAATGGGACTTCCTCAAAATTAAAGCCTTCTGCACCTCAAAGGAGTTTGTCAAGAAAGTAAAAAGGGAACGCACACAATGGGAGAAAATATTTGGTAACCATATATCTGATAAGAGACTTATAACTTGCATATATAAAGAACTCATATATCTTGAAAATAAAAAGATAAACAACCCGTTAAGAAATGGGAAAAAGATTTAAACAGAACTTTTCCATAGAAGAAATACAAATGGCTAAAAAGCACATGAAAAAATGCTCCAAATCTCTAGCTATCAGGGAAATGCAAATCAAAATTACAATGAGATACCATCTTATTCCCATAAGATTGGCAGCTATGAAAAAAACAGAAGACTACAAGTGCTAGAGAGGATGTGAAGAAAGGGGAACACTCATCCACTGCTGGTGGGAATGCAGAAGGATCCAGCCATTCTGGATGACAGTTTGGTGGTTTCTCAAAAAACTAACCATAGATTTGCCATATGACCCAGCAAAACCACTCCTGGGTATATACCCAGGAGAACTGAAAACAAGGACACAAACCAATATATGCACAACAATGTTCATAGCAGTATTGTTCACTATTGCCAAAAGTTGGAATCAACCCAAATGCCCATCAACAGACGAGTGGATCAATAAAATGAGGTATATACATACAATGGAATACTACGCAGCTGTAAGAACAAATACACTACAAACACACGTGATAACATGGATGAATCTTGAGAACCTATGTTGAGTGAATCAACCCAGGCATTGAAGGACAAATACTACATGACCTCAATGATATGAAATAAGCAAGCTGCCTCAAAGAGCTAGAGACTGGAAGATAGGCTTACAGGAAATCGGGGGGTGGAGGAAGGATGTGAGCCTACGTCTGCAGGTGTGAAATCTATGATGAGCTGATGGTAAGTATGAGCACAAAGAAGAGATAAAATGGGGGCAAGGGGTTGCCTTTGGGTTGGGCTTTGCAGATTTGAGGGGGGCTAGAGATGGGTGGATGGGTAATATTGCCCAAAAATTGGGAGGAGGGAGGGGCAACATATGAACATAGGAGAGAGTCAGGTGTTGGTTGAGAGTAAAATACTGAGAAAATCATATCAAAATATAATCAGGAGTGTTATCTGTTTAGGATGCTCGGAGGGGATGGTCTGATGCGGGATGGACTCCTGGGGAATGTCTGAATGCTCATTTTGCCAGGGTGGGTTGCACCATTGGGTAGAGACCCAAGGAGTGAGAGTGAGGGTGGAGCCACATCCTGGGCAGGACTAATGCCATCAAATAGAGGCAACTGTATCTCTTGAGAGAAAGGGTGGCTCCCAGGGCATTAGGGCAGCTGAGCAAGTCAGGCCCTGAACACTGTTGCAAGTATCTCTGTACGTGGCTCCTTGGGAAATGGAGGTTGACTGTCACTTTGGGCCACAAGGGGAGGGGGAAATGGATGTTGAATGGATAGAACCAAGGTAAATGTAGGGATAAGAGAGGATTTTCACGAGAGTACACAAGGATGGATATAAAACATGTAATATTACACCATAAACATATAGGGGATGACAGACTAATAATGTAAACCATAATGTAAAACATAGGATAACTAAAAATTTAGAAACCTGTGTATCCTAAAGTATGGACCACGATGTAAGCACAGATGTCACATTGTTTGAAAGCTATTGTCTCAGAGTCTGTACATCAGTTTCAGTAAATATGATATGAATAAGTTATTAAAATATCACTGTGGAAGGGAAAAGGTTTTATGGTGGATGTGTGGGAGTACTGTATATAATGTATATATGAATTACTGTGATCTAGGGCTCTTGTGAAGAGAAGCTCAATAGTTAGGAGAAAAGAAAAGAAAAAGAGAGGACATAGACACTGACGAAAAGACGGAAGTACTTGCCTTGCCTATTTGCATACAGGGCAACACTTATTGCAGTGACGGAAGGTAAAACATCCAAAACAAAGCTTTTGCATTTTTAAATTTTTTGATACCCCAATTTATTTTTAACTTAATTTTTCCAAGTTAATATGTATTCTATATCTAACCTTTAAACTCATCACTATATTCCATTTTACTATTAATGGAACCTGGCAATATATTGGGTTTCACTTTTCATGATGTTTTGGATCACAGAGAGGTTCATCAATGGCAGGGGAGGAATACTGGTGTGGGATGTTATTGACAGGGGACACATGGTTGGCAGGATGTTCTACAGGGCATATATCCAGGGTACATAAAAATGTTTGGATATTTTCATAGTGGATACAATTAAAAACAACTGAGGGAGTGCTGAGTTCCTAGCCAGGGGAGCTCTACCACAGCCCCTAAAGGAACAGTAACAATCCCCCAAGTGCAATAGCAAAGACCAAAAAATAAGTAAGGTCCAACAATGAGCCCTTGATACTAATGATTATGCTTGTGAGCCTGTGCACCTGAAATAAGAATAAGGCCTAGAGCTGCAGGGTGCCTAAGAGTTACCTCCTGAGAGCCTTCGTGTTGCTCAAATGTGGCCAGTCTTGAAGCCAAACTCAGCATGTAAATGTGTTGCCTCCCCCTCAGATTGGGACATGACTCCCAGGAATGAGCCTCCCTGGCATGGAGGGATTACTACCAAGTACCAGCTGATGATGTAACTAGAAAATGACCTTGACTAAAAGGTCAACTCGCACCAGAAAAATATCTCAATCTACATATAATACCAGGAGTTAAAAATGCTGTGTGACCTGAATCAACGGGGGAAATGGAAAGGACAAATTAGTCTATATGGCTGTGAGTCTCCAAAAAGATCCAGGAGATTATCAAAGGGGTTGCCCTTATGCATTCCTCAGCAGAGTTCCAGTGACAGATAAAGTAGATACAACCCCGGGTATTGGTTCTTTGGAGGGCTACAGAGATCCACAGGTCCTATGGTCATGGCACTTGGAGTTCAGTGCCATGTCAGTTGGCCCTACTTTGGAGTTTGTGTTTCTGTGTGATGGAGCTGGACTCAGATGTGATCTTTGTTCACAAGCCTCTCCTGTTGATATAGATGTGGAGTGGACACAACCATTCCAAGGTCCACAGGATGGATGAATAGAGTATGGATTAGAGTGGACTTACTGATATTCTATTCATGAAATATTGTGATTAGTAATCGAAGAAAATGTGGCATTGGTGTAGAGAAAGCGGCCATGGTGGCTGCTGGGGGTAGGGAATGGGAGGAAGAGATGAGATGTGGGGGCATTTTCAGGACTTGAGGTTGTCCTGGGTGGTGCTGCATGGACAGTTACCAGACATTGTATGTCCCCCCATGGCCGAGTGGGTGGAATATGGGAGAGTGTGAGCTATGATGTGGACCATTGACCATGAGGTGCAGTGGTGCTCACAGATGTATTCACCAAATGCAATGAATGTATCATGATGATGGAGGAGGTTGTTGTTAGGGGGGGATGTGGGGTGACGGGGTTGGGGGGTGTATGGGGACCTCATATTTTTTAATGTAATATTAAAAAATAAAGACAAAAAATAAATGATATTCACCTATTCCTAGAAAAATAAAAGTTGCCAAAAAATAGGCCCCCAAAATAAAAAATCTGAAAAGATTCATATATTCTTCAGTGATTGAATCTATAGATTAAAACAGTCTCATAAATTTTCATATTGACCAATGGCCTTATTGGGGAATTCCACTAAACTTTCAAGGAAAAATTATACTTATTTACTCAAACTTTTCCAAGGAATAGGAAAAAAATGGGAAAATATCTCCATTTATGATTACGGCTTAACATTTGTATCAAAATCTTATAAGGCCATTAAAAATAGGAAATTTACAGGTTTCTAGCTTTTTTAAACATAAGCTCACATATCATAAAAAAATAATCTGCAGTCTAATTCCAGCAATATTTTGTAAAGAAGATTTATCATGGCAAAGCAAGGTAATTCAGTATATGTACCCCCTGAAAAGTAGAAACTGTCATCTCAGTGAATGAAGGAAAATACTTAATAAAATTCAACACCCACCAGTGATTTTAGAACAAACAACAAAAGCATAACTTATCAAATAAAAATTGAGAAGAACCATCTTCATCCTTTTAAAGATACTTCCTGAAAACTAACACAAATTTCACATCATATTGAAGTATTTCATGCCTGGGAGATCAATAACAAAACAAAAATTTTCAATATTAACACATCTAACAATGCACTGGAGATCCTTCCCAAAGCAATATTGGCAAGAAAAAGATTGGAAGGAATAATTATTTGAAAGGATAAAGTAAAATTGACATAATTTGGAAAGGAGTTTATTGCATAAGTTGAAGATCAGGAAGATTTTATACACTCAGTTTAGTGGTCTGAATACAAGGGTAATATAAAAGCTTCTTATATATGCAACTCATAGGGCTTTATAAAATGAAACTTCCAAAGATGATATTTAAAATATCTTGAAAGTATTAAATGCCTAAAAATAATATTTAGGAAAGTTTGGAAAGACTTCTGTATAATAAAGGTATCAAGAAAAATTTAAAGAAAACTAAATAAATGGAGGGATGAACCATGTTCATAATTGAAAGGACTCAATATTGTAAAGATATCATTATTCTCCAAATTGATTGACTGAGTCAATGCAATTGTTATCACAATCACAACTTTATGGGGCAATTACAACTTATTAAATCATTCCTATGAGATCATTTTCAAAAAGCTTTGCTAAGGCAAACTTTAAAACAAGGAGTGAAATGGGAATGTATATTCTACCTGTTTCTTTTTTTAAGTCACTATAATGTTGTTTCATCATAAGGATAAAAAGGAAATAAAATGAACCAAATGACACATCTAGAAACAAATTGGTCACATGCAGATTCATCAATATCAGGAAAATTGTAATTCTAAATGTAAAAATAAAAACCTTAAAGAAACAAAAAGGAGAAGAATGTTTTCATTTTCAAAGGAGAAAATTTGTTTAATAAGACATGTATCATCATATATCATCAACCTTAAAGGAAAAGTTTAATGAATGTTAATTACATTAATACTGATATTTTCTGTTTGGCAATGAATGGTCAAGCCACAAGTGGAATAAATTATTTAACATAGATCTAGTCAATAGTGAATTACATCAAAATTATACAGGGACCATCTACAGAAACAAGCAGAAAATCCACTAGAAAAAGTATGATGTGTGGACAAGAAAAGAATGGAAGCTCAACAGTAAATAAATTACACTGTTATCAAATTGATGGACTGAATGTTTAAAAGAAAGCCAGAGGTCTAAGAGAAAGTTTAGGGAAGGAACAACAAGCACATTAAAGCACAGGGTTATTTAAAATCATCACAAGCTGGACAAATTTGGCTGAAATTGTCCAATGTTATTCTTTTGGGTCAAGTGAATAAGTGAGAATTACTGAACATGGGCTGATGACACTTTGCATTTCTCACCAGATGTAGAACACTGTGTGAAGTGTCCAGATCATCAGAATGCAAACAATGAGAGAACTCATTCCCTCCAAAAGACCCATTGGGGTTGACTCTGGTCTGCACAGCTCTTTGCTTCTCTTTCCTCACTACTGTTATTCTTGGGGTCTTTGTGAAGCACCAAGACACTCCCACCGTCAAGGCCAATAAATGGATCCTCAGCTACATCCCGCTCATCTCCCTTACCCTGTGTTTCCTATGCTCCTTGCTCTTCATCATTTATCCCAACACAGCCATCTGCATCCTCTGACAAATCACATTTAGAATTGTTTTTGCAGTGGCTGTGCCCACTGTTTTGGCCAAAACTATCACTGTGGTTCTGGAATTCAAGGTCCCTGCTCTAGGGAGAAGGATGAGGCAGTGTTTGGAATCAGGGCCACCTAACTTTGCTATTTCCATTTGCTCCCTAATCCAGATGATACTCTCTGGAATCTGGTTCAGAACCTCTCCCCCATTCATTGATAAAGATGCACACACTGAGCCTGGTTATATTACCATTGAGTGTCTTAAGGGCTCAGCTACTGCCTTCTACTGTGTCCTGGGATACCTGGGCTGCTTGGCCCTCTGGAGCTTCAATGTAGCTTTCATGGCCAGGAACCTGCTTGACACCTTGCTGGTGTTCTGCAGGGTTTGGGTCAGTTTCCTTTCTGTCTACCACAGCACCAAGGGGAAGGTAATGGCAGCTATTGAAATCTTCTCCAGCTTGGCTTCCAGTGCTGGATTACTAGGCTACATCTTTGCTCCTAGGTGCTATATTATTTTATTAAGACCAGATAGGAACACTCACCATGGATTATGGTATAGAACATATTCTGTGGACAATAAGACTTCTTAAGTTGTAACTGAATATTGTCCTGCAATAAATAGAATGCCTGAAGAAAATCAACACCATGCTTGCATTTACCTTCACCAATTAAGAAGTGAATCACATTTTTTCTCTAATAATGTCAGGAGAATGACAGTCACATCATCCAACTTTTCAACATTAAATTACATTTTTTTGTCCTTTTTCATTACATTAAATCTAATATTGAATACTCATATTCTAGTTAGTTTTGTATGTTTAGAATACATTTGAATAGACTTCCACTTTGGTTTTCAGTTTTTTGTTTATAAATTTCCTTTTTTCCTAATTATCGTGGAATGCATGATAAAGGTTTCCCTCCTTTCTTCTGTCGGTGGTTATTTTAAAGATCCAACAACATTTTGGGAATATTCCTTATTTTTCCACATATTTGAATTGCTATATATTGAGGATAATAAATACCTACATATAAGTTCTGTTTCTGGACACACTCTGTAGCAGTTTGATATTGATTATGAATTCCAAAAATAGATGTTAGATTTTGTTTGTGAACTGGTCAGCTCCTCTGGGCATATTAGATTAAATTGATTCAGAGGTTTCACTTTTACTTGATTGAATAATAAGCAAAGCTTTGATCGGGCCACATCTGTAGCACACTGGGTGTCCATAACTTTGGTTTCTGAGATTCCAGCTTTTGGACTCAGAAACCAATAATTCCCCAACATCAGAATAGTTTGCTGTGCAAACAGTGCACAGATGAATACCCTGTTGCCCCTAGCCCTAGAGGTGCTCGCAGTCAAGACATGGAGACCAAGCTGATACGTAAACTTTAACTGACTTTTGTACCAAGAAACACAGCATTTTTCCATTACTAGAGGCTGCAGAAACAATGGCAGGCACAGACAAGTAGTTTATTGAGGAACTAGCATGGACCAGGTGTGAAAACCATGTGGTGTATGAATGGTGGAATGGACCATTGTATAGCTCTTGCCCAGTCATATTAGGTATCATATTAAAACAATTTTTGTACCCCTCTTTCACCTGAATGCATTAAAAATGAATATACTTGCTTACTGGAAGTACTAAAGTGGAAGATGGGATCAGATTTTTAATCACTCTACTTCTGAATCACATTTAACCTGGTATAATTTATAGTCACTAGTACTGAATTACTGGACCTGAATTTACCCTGACATTGAAATGACATTATGCGTTTTACTCTTTAAGCCTTCAGAGGAAATGTTTCCTGTGCACAACACCTTGTGCACACTAGACATCAATATGTTAATTGAATAAATTTTGTGAATGTATAAAATTGTGATACTATGTGTGCATTTCATTTGTGTGTGTATGTTCATTCATTCAACATGTCTGCATTAATACACCTTAAGTATTTATTCCATGAAGATACAAAATTGAATACCATAGAGCCAGAAACTGTCCTCATTAGACTAACTGAAAAGTTCAATTGTTGGCATTGGCCTTTGAAGGGAGATTCAGGATGCAATGAGAAAATAGAATGGGATGCCCTAATCTGGATATGGCAATAAGAAAAACCCTTCCATGGTAAGGAAATTAGAGAAGATACCTTGAGGAGGAGTAGGAATTGAGACTAGGCAGGGAAAGGGGACATAGATGTAGAAAATGATATTACAAGCATGGGGACAAGCTGAGCATAGACCCCAAGTTTGACAGGTGCACTGAAGAAGACAGAGGCTCTGGAATCCAATGAGGAGGGAGAAGTGAGAATAGATAGGCATGAGTCAGACTGTATGGTTTTTGTAGTTCATTTTAGGGGGAGTATGAACAATTTTATGCTACTTTTATGCTAAAAAACTAGACAATGTAGATAAATTAGAAAACTTCCTAAGAATGTACAAACAACCTACACTGATGCTCAAAGAAATAGAAGACTCAACAAACCAATCACAAGTTAAGAGATTGAAACAGTCATTTAACAGTTCCCCAAAATGAAAAGCCCTTGACCAGACAGTTTCACAGGTGAGTACTACCAAGCATTCAAAGAAGATTTAATACCAATGTGACTCAAGTTCTTCCAAAAAATTGAACAAGAAGGAATGCTACAAAACTCATTCTATGAAACCAATATCACCCTAACACTAAAGCCAAATAAAGCTATTACAAAAAAATAAAGCTATAGGCCCATTTCTCTAATGAATATAGATGCAAAAATCCTCAATAAAATACTTGTTAATCAAATTGAACAACACATTAAAAGAATTATCCTTCTTTATCAATTGGATTATATACAAGGCATGTAAGGCTGGTTCAACACAAGAAAATCAATCAGCGTAATACACCACATTAATAAGTCAAAGAAATAAAATCACATGAGCTTATCAATTGACACAGAAAAGGCATCTGACAAAATACAGTATCCTTTCTTGAGAAAAATACGCAAAGAAATAGGAATTGAAGGAAACTTCTCGATATGATAAAAGCCATATAAGAAAAACCCACAGCTAACATTGTATTCAATGGTGAAAGACTGAAAACTTTCTGATTGACATCAGGGAAAGGACAAGGATGCTCACTAACCCCATTGTTCTTCAATGTAGTGGTAGAGTTTCTAGCTAAAGCAATTAGACAAGAAAAAGAAATAAAAGGCATGCAAATTGGAAAAGAAGAATTAAAATTTTCACTATTCGCAGATGATGATTATAGATCTAGAAAGTCCTGAAAAATCTACAACAAAGCTGTTAGAGCTAATAAATTATTTCAGTAGAGTGTCAGTATTCAAGATCAATAAGCAAAAATCAGTAGTGTTTCTTTACATGAAAAATGCACAATCTGAGGAGGAATTCAAGAAAAACACTCCATGTACAATAGCAACAAAAAGAATCAAATATTTAGGAATAAACTTAACCTAGGATGCAAAACACTTGTATTCAGAAAACTATAATGCATTGCAAAAAGGAATTAAAAACACCTAAATAATTGTCATAACATTTCTTGCTCGTGTATTGGAAGACTAAATATCATTAAGAAGTCAATTCTACCCAAATTGATATACAGATTCAATGCAATACAAATAAAAATTCCACCAGTATTTTTTTTAGCAAATGGAAAACACAATTATCAAGTCTATATGGAAGTGTAAGAGTCCCCAAAAGACCAAAAACATTTTCAAAAGGAAAAGTGAATTTGGAGGACTCTCACTTACAGACTTTAAATCATATAATTAGCTACAGTGGTAAAAACAACATGGTATTGTCATAAACATAGACACATAGACCAATGGAACCAAATTGATGGTTCATAAACAGACACTCACATCTATGGCCAAGTGATTTTTGACAATCCTGTCAAGCCCTCCCAGTTGGGGAAGAAAAGCTTATTCAAAAAATTTTGTTGGGAGAACTGGATATCCATAGCCAAAAGAAAGAAAAAAGACCCCTATCTCACATATTATACAAAAATAAACTCAAAGTCGACCAAAGACCTGAATATAAAAGGAAGTACAATAAAGCCTCTAGAGGAATATGTAGGAAAACATCTTCAAGACCTGGTGGTAGGTGAAGGATTCATAAACCTTACACCAAAAGCACGAGCAAAAAAAGAAAACATGGATAAATGGGACCTCCTCAAACTTAAACATTTCTATGATTCAAAGGGCTTCATCAAGAAGGTGAAAAGGCATCAAGACAATGGGAGAAAATATTTGGAAACCAATTATCTGATAAGGGTTTGATTTCCATGCTATATAAAGAGATCATACAACACAACAATAAAAAAGCAAGCAATAAATTTAAAAATGGACCAAAGATTTAAATAGACATTTCTCCAAAGAGGAAATACAAATGGCGAAAAAGCACATGAATAAATGTTTCATATCACTAGCTATTAGGGAAATGCAAATTAAAACAACAATAAGATATCATTTAACGCCACATAGATCGGCCATTATTAAAAAAAATAAACAGACAACAATACGTGCTGGAGAGGATGTGGAGAAACAGGAACACTCCTTCACTGTTGGTGGGAGTGTAAAATGGTGCAGCCTTCATGGAATACAGTTTGGAGGTTCCTGAGGAAGCTAAATATAGAACTGTCACATGATCCAGCAATTCCTCTACAAGGAATATATCCAGATGAACTAAAATCTAGGCCATAAACAGACATCTGCACACCAATGTTCATAACGAAGTTGTTCACAATTGCCAAAGACGGAAACAACTCAAGTGTCCCTTCATGATTGAATGTATAAACAAATGTGGTCTATACAAAGGAATATTATGCTGCAGTAAAAAGAAATGAAATTGGGACATATGTGATAACATGGATGAGTCTTGAAGACATTATACTAAGTGAAGTAAGCCAGACAGAAAAGGACAAATATTGCATGGTCTCATTAATATAAACTAATTACAAATAATAAACACATGGAATTGTATATGTTATTAGGAGATAAGAGGATTTTTGAGAATAAAGATGCTTAATGTATGTAGAAGTTTTTTCCTTTATTTTCTTTTAAATGTTACATTAAAAAAATAACAGGCCACTTTATACCTCCCACCACCCTCACCCCACTCCTCCCACAACAACAACCTCTTGCATCATCATGGCACATTGACTGCACCTGGTAAATACATTTTGGAGCACTGCAGTCCCGCATGTACATAGTAATGTACACTCTTCTCCAGTCCACCCAGTGGGTCATGGCAGGAAACACAATGTCCGGCAGCTGTCCTGCATCATCACCCAGGACAACTTCAAATCCTGAAAATGCACCCACATCATATCTTTTCTTCCTTCTCCCTAACATCAGCAGCTACCGTGACCACTTTCTTCACATCACTACTACAATTTCTTCCCTTACTAATCACAATAGTTCCCCAGCAGAACACCAGTAAGTCAACTCTAATCTATATCCTACTCCTCCATCCTGTAGACCCTGGGATGGTTCTGTCCAGTCCACCTCTACATCAAGAAGGGACTAACATTCCACATGGATGATGGATGCAATTCTCCTGCTTGCAGTTGTAGGCACTCTTGGCTCCCTGGTGTGGTGGTTGACCTTCTTCACCTCCCTGTTAGCTGGCCAGGATAAAAGCAATAAACCAGATGGTAGGAGTTGCAAGCCTGCTGAGGCTCAGGGCCTGGCTGTCACATGGACAGTCCAGAGATTTAGGCCTCCTGAGTATACCCGAAACCCAAAGCCAACTACAGGTCTGGTAAAAGTAATAGAAGAGGCATGTGTAGAAAGATCACATCTGAGTCTAACTCCATCTCACTCAGGAATGCAAACTCAAAGCAGGGCCAACTGACATGGCACTGAACTGCAGAGCCATCTGCCATGGACATAGGGTCTCTGCAGCCCTCAGGAGAACCAGTACCTGGGTTTCTATCTACTTTGGTTGTCTCTGGGACCCTGCTGAGATGTGCATAAACGTTACTCCATTGATGACCTCCCAACTGTTTTTGGAGAATCATAGCCATACAAACTCATTTGTCCTTTCCATTTCCCCCTTTTGTCCAAGACAAAAAGCAGTTTTAAACACTTGATATTACATGTAGGCTGAGATATTCTGCTGGTCTGAGTTGGCCCTTTTATTCAAGGTCTTTTTCTAATTACATCATCAAATGGTGCTTGGTAGTAATGCCTTGGCACCAGGGAGGTTCATCCCCAGAAGTCATGTTCCATGCTGGGGGGAAGGTAATGCATTTACATGCTAAGTTTGGCTTAGGGACCACATTTGAGCAACATGGAGGTCCTCAGGAGGTAACTCTTCAGCACCTGGCAGCTCTACGCCTAGTTCATATTTCAGGCACACAAGCTCATAATCGTAGCCATCAGTATCAAGGGCTCATTGCTGGGCCGCCCATCTTTATTGGTTTTTGACATTGCACTTGGGGTATTGTTGCTGTTCATTTGGGAATGTGATAGAGCTCCCCTGGATTGGAACTCAGCACTCCCTCAGTTGTCATTTTTAACTGAAACCACTATGAAAATACCCAAACATTTTCATGTACCCTGTGTACCCACCGTGGAGAACTCCCTCCCAATCATGTGCCCCCTTTCAATAACACACCACACCAGTATTCCTCCCCTGCCATAGTTGAACCCTTCTGTACTCCAAAACTTCTTTAGAAAGGAAGCCTAATATATTGCCAGATTCCATAAAGCGCAAAATGGTGTATAATGATGGGTTTAAAGGTTAGATACAGAATATATACTAATTTAGAAAAATTTAAAAAAGGAAAAATAAATTGGAGTATCAAAAAATGAAAAACTGAAAGTTCTGTTTTAACATTTTGCCTTTCATCACTGCTGTAGGTGTTGCCCTGCTGTAGGTGTTGCCGTGGCAAGGCAATTTCTTCCATTTCTTCCTCAGTGTCTACATACTTTCTTTTTTTTTCTTCTTCCAACTATTAAGTTTATCTTCACATAAGTTTTAGATCACAATAATTCACATATACAATATATGGTACTCCCACATATCCAACATCAAACCCTTTGTCCGTTCACAAACATTGATCTTTCTACATGTTCATATTCTATTTGCTGCAGTTCATGTACAGATATTGATACAATAGCTTTCAAACATGATTCCATTTGAGTTTCCATTATGGTTTATATTTTAGACTATACAATTTTCTAAATTTTTAGTTATCTTATGTTTTACATTATCATTTATATTTTAGCCTATAGACTTTAATACATTTTTGGTGTAATTTAACATGTCCTATATCCATCATTGCATGATCTTATGGAATACTTCCATTGACCCACAGTTACACTGATTCCATCTATTCAACACCTTTTTCCCCATCCTCTCAGGGCCCACTGTGACATTCAATCTTCATTACATGAAGGACCATATTCAGAGATACTTGCAACAATGTTGAGAGCTTGACGTACTCGACTGCCCTAACCTACTGGGAGCCACCAATTCTCTCAAGAGGTAAAATTCCCTCTATTTGAGAACATCAGTTCTCCCCAGGATGTGGGTATACTTTCACCCTCATTGTATGGGTCTCCACCCAATAGTATAACCCATTATGACACTCTCCCTAGAAGCTTTCCATGTGTCAGATTCCCCGCTTAAGCATCTTAAAACAGGTAACCTTCCATACTATATTTTCTAGAGTTTTCTCTAATTTATAATTTCAACTACATACCTGACAGTTTCCTATGTTCAAATGTTCTGCCCACCGTCCCCCCCAAAAATTGGGCCATCTGATCCATCCTTTCATCTCCAGCCCCCCTCATGCTCACAAAGCCCTGCCTCGAGGTATCCTTATGCCCCCATTTTATCCCTCTTCTGTGCAAATACTTATATTCAGCTTATCATAGCTTTCACCCATGCAGGTGTCAGCTTGCACCCTTTCTCTACTCCCCAACTTCCTTTAAGCATATCATCCAGTCACTCTGAAGCTGTTTCTATCTCTCTGAAACAGCTTGGTTTACTTATTTCTTATCAGAGAGGTCATGTAGTATTTGTCCTTCAATGCCTGGGTTACTTCACTCAATATAAAGTTCTCAAGATTCATCCATGTTATCAAATGTGTTTGTAGTGTATTTGTTCTTATAGCTGAGTAGTATTCCATTGTATGTATACACATTTTATTTATCCATTCATCTCTTGATGGCATTTGGATTGATTCCAACTTTTGCCAACAGTGGATAGTGCTGCTATGAACATTGGTGTGTGTATATCAGCTTGTGTCCTTGTTTTCAGATCTTCTGGGTATATACCCAGCAGTGGAATTGCTGGTTCATATGGTAAATCTGTACCTAGTTTTTTGAGAAACTACCAAACTGTCCTCCAGAATGGCTGGGTCCTTCTGCATTCCAACCAGCAGTGGATGAGAGTTCTCATTCCTCCACATTCTCTCCAGCACCTGTAGATCTCTGATTTTTTGATAGCTGCCAGAATTATGGGAGTAATATGGTATCTCATTGTGTTTTGACTTGCATTTCCCTAGTAGCTAGTGATTTTGAGCATTTTTTCATGTGCCTTTTAGCTATTTGTAAAACTTCTTTTGAGAAGCATCTGTTCAAATCTTTTTCCCATTTTTTAAATGGGTTGCTTGTCTTTTTATTTTCAAGATATAGGAATTCTTTATAAATGCAGGATATTTCTCCCATAAGATATATGGTTACCAAATATTTTCTCCCAATGTGTAGACTCTTTTCACTTTCTTGACAAAATCCTTTGAGGTGCAGAAGGCTTTAATTTTGAGGAAGCCCATTTATCTATTTGTTCTTTGGCTGCTCATGCTTTGTATGTGAAGTTCATGAAGCCGTTTCCTATTTCAAGGTCCTGTAGATGCTTCCCTACATTGCTTTCCAAAGTCTTTATTGTCTTGGCTCTTATATTTAGGTCTTTCATCCATCTTGAGTTGATTTTTGTAAAAGGTGTGAATTCGTAATCCTCTTTCATTCTTTTAAAAATGGATATCCAGTTCTCCAGGCACCATTTGTTGAAGAGGCCATTCTCTCACAGTTGAGAGGTTTGGTGGCCTTGTTGAATACCATATGGCTGTTTATTTGAGGATCTATATCAGAACTCTCATTTCAAGTCCATTGGTCAGTATGTCTATCCTTCTGTCAATACGATGCCATTTTCACAACTGTAGCTTTGTAGTACGTTTTGGAGTCAGGTAGTGTGATTCCTCCAATTTCATTTTTCTTTTTCAATATGTCTTTGGCTATTTGGGACCACTTTCCTTTTCAAATAAATATCATAGTAAGCTTATCTAGTTCATTAAAGAATGCTGCGTGGATTTTTATTGGGATTGCATTGAATCCATAGATCAGTTTTGGTAGGATAGACATTTTAATGATATTTAGTCTTCCTATCCATGGGCAGGGAATATTCTTCCATTTATTTAGGTCTTCTTTGATTTCCTTGAGCAGTGTTTGTAGTTTTCTGTGTATAAGTCCTTTACATCTTTATTTAAATTTATTCCTAGGTATTTTTTTTATTTACTATTGGAAATGGTATTTGATTTCTGATTTCATCCTCAGATTGATCATTATTGGTATACAGAAATGGTATTGATTATTGCATATTGATTTTGTAACCTGTGACTTTACTGAACTCATTTATGAGTTCTAGAAGATTTCTTGTAGACTTCCCAGGGTTTTCTATGAATAGGATCATATCATCTGCAAATAGTGAAATTTTCACTTCTTCCTTTCCAATTTGGATGTCTCTTATGTCTGGTTCTTCCCTCAGCGCTTGAGCAAGTAGTTCTAAGACAATGTTAAATAGAAGGGCTGATAGTGGGCATCCTTCTTTTGTTCTTGATCTTAGAGAGAAAGATTTTATATTTTCAACATTGTAAATGATGTTAGCTGTGGGTTTTTCATATATGCTCTTTATCATGTTGAGAAAATTTCCCTCTATTCTGACCTTTTGCATTGTTTTTATTAGGAAAGTGTGCTGTATTTTGTCAAATGCTTTTTCTGCATCTATAGATATGATCATGTGATTCTTTTTCCTTCAGTCTGTTTATATGGTGTATTACATTAATTGATTTTCCTATGTTGACCCATCCTTGCATACCTGGAATGAATCTCGCTTGGGCATGGTGTATAAATTATTTAATGTATTGTTGAATATGATTAGCAAGTATTTCTTTGAGGATTTTCATGTCTAAGTTCATTAGAGGGATTGGTCTGTAATTTTCCCTTCTTGTGGTGTCTTTGGCTTTGGTATTAGAGTAATGTTGGCATCATAGAATGAGTTAGGCAATGTTCCTTGTATTTTTTTTTTTTGGAAGAGTTTAAGCATGATTGGTGTTAGTTTTTTCTGGAATGCTTGGTAGAATTCACCTGTGAAGCTGTCTGGCCCAGGGCTCTTCTTAGTTGAGAGGTTTTAATGACTGATTCTATCTCTTTACTTGTGATTGGTTTGTTGAGATCATCAGTTTCTTCTTTCATCAATGTAAGCTGCTTATGTGTTTCTAGGAATTTGTCCATTTCCTCTAAATTGTCCTTTTTCTTGGAGTATAGTTTTTCAAAGTATCCTTTATAATAGTCTTTATTTCTGTGGGGTCAATGTTGATATCTCCTTTCTCATTTCTTATTTTGCATATTTGCATCATCTTCCTTCTTTTTTTCTTTGTTAGTCTAGGTAACGGTTTGTCAATTTTATTGATCTCAAAAAACCAGCTCTTGGTTTTGCTCATTTTTTCAAGTGCTTTCTTTTTTTCTATTTCATTTAGTTCTGTGCTGATCTTTGTTATTTCTTTCTTTCTTCTTCCTTTGTATTTAGTTTGTTGTTTTTTCACTAATTCCTCCAATTGTACAATTAGTTATTCAATTTTAGCTCTTTCTTCTTTTTTGATGTATGAATTTATGGCTATAAATTTCCCTATCGGTATTGCTTTTGCTGCATCCCATAAGTTTGGATATGTTGTGTTATAATTTTCATTAGTTTTAAGGTAGTTATTAATTTCTTTTGTCATTTCCTCCTTGACCCACTGTTTTTCTAAGAGTGCTGTTTAACTTCCAAATCTTGGTGCCAAATCTTGGTCTCTGTCCCTTGAAGATTTCCAGCTTCATTCTACTGTGGTCAGAGAAATTATTTTGTATGATTTCAGTCTTTCTGAATTCATTGAGACTTTTTCTGTGACCTAGCATGTAAATGTACAAGTATATGTCTTGGGTAGGCCTGTTGGAATTTATGCTGTTTGGAGTGCATTGTGCTTCCTGGACATGTACATCCATCTCCCTCAGTAGATATGGGAAGTTTTCAGCCATTATTTCCTCCAACACCCATTCTGTCCCTTTTCCCTTCTCTTCTCCTTCTGGGATGCCTGTAATGTATATGTTTGTGTGTTTTCCATTGTCATTCAGATCCCTAAATCCATGCTGGAATTTTTCTTTCTTTTTATCGATCACTTCTACTATCTGTTTGATTTCAGATATACTGTCTTCCACACCACTAATTCTTTTCTGTGCCTCTTTGAGTCTGCTGTTATTTGCTGAGAGTGTATTTTTGATTTCTAGAATTGTGCTGTTCATCACCATCACATCTTTTATCTTTTTGTGTATGATTGCAATTTCTTCTGTATTCTCTCTAAGTGTTTTTTTCTTCATATTCTTAATCTCTTCCTCCACCTCATCAAATTTGTCCCTAATATATGTTTTGAGATCTTTAATTACTTGTTTGATGTTCTGTTACTCTTCCTGATTTTAGTTTGTTCATTGGATTGGAGCATGTTTTCCTGATTGTTATTTTGGTTTGTAATTTTTTGTTGCTGTCTTGTCATCATTTTATATTGATGGTTTTAATCAGTTGCTTATCTTCTTTGTCTAGTTTGGTGTTTAATTAGTTGTTTTTGCATGTGTGTTAATTCTTCTCTTTGTCACTTTGTTCTTCTTATTCTATTTCCTTGTTGTTGGCTAAGTTCACTTGAAGGAAACTATTAAGGTCAGGGAAAGCCAAAAGAGTAAGAGAAGAAAAATGAACAATAGTAGCATTGATAATAAATATTAAGAGGAACCATGTGTGATCTAGGAGAATGGATATTTGACTCATGTAAGGTATGTATACTTATAACAGTATGAAAAGTAGTGTATGTATAATGAGACAGTAAACTAAATATGGGGAGGAATATAGTGTGAATTAAAAGGCCAGTGTGTTCAGGAGAGAGGGAAAGAGTAAAAAAAGGACAGTAATATAAAGAGTAAATATAAGACAGAAAACAGAGCAAAGGTATTAGAAATAAATTCAGAAAAATAGGGGGGCAAACAAAGAGATGTGTAATGTAATAGAAACAATAAATGATGGAGGATAGAAAGATGTAGAGGAAAGGGGATAGTGTTGGTGACCAAAATCAATATACACACAAAAGTGGAATGGAGGATGAGGAAATACAACAAATGTGAAGCACTCCCTGCAGCACCTAATTATTTTAAAAAATTTAAAAAAGGAGATGAAAGAAAGAAAAGGAAAAAAGGGACAAAAAGGAGGGGGTAATTAAGCAAGAAAAAGAAAAAGAGAAAAAAGGAAAAGAAAGAGAAAAAGGACCTTGGGGGATTAAGAGAAAGAAAACAAGAAGACAACCCAATAAAATGCCAGACAAAGTTTCAAGCAAGGTATCTCTTTGCAGTTAAATAAAATGCTTAGGGATTTGACATTCTCCTCTTTTCCCCTCCTTACTTCCCTGTCACCCAGGGCAGCAGGAAAGCTGCCTGAGAGGTCCAGTAGGAGATTCAAGTGGGTCCTTGTTGAACCAGCTCTGCACAGAAACCAGTGACTTTTGTTTTCCAGAGAGAGAGCACCCACAGCTCACCAGGAACCCCAAGTATGCTATTGGAAGCTTGGAAAGCACCTCCTACAGTCCCTCTCTTTTAGGTGTGCTATGAGAGGGCTAGTTGATTTTCCGACTCCACCTTCTCCCAGACCAAGTTTCATATCACAGGGTATTTAGGTGAATTGGGTTTTGTCAGCAGATTCACTACTCCTTTCTTCCCAGGCTCTCCCCAAGCCAGCTGGTATGCTCCTCGAAGCACAGATACACAGAAAAAGGAGGGAGGGAGAACCAGAAAATTGAACCTTCACTCGCTTGGCCCCTTTGCTGCACCTTCTACCGAATCCCTCCCACTCATGGAGTTAGTCCAAAACTGGAGGGCTTGGGCAATCCCGGACCTCCAGAAGTGCTGGACTTGGGAAACGGAAGCCCAGGACACTGCAGACTCAGAGTATGTAGGTGTGTGGAATGCGGGCTATGGAGCTTAGGGGACACAGACCTGGGGACCACATATCTGGGGATCATGGTGCCCAGGGACACCACCACACAACTGACAGTTCTCAGGGAACATTGTGGCCACCAGACATAAGTGGAAGGGTCCCACCTCCCCACAGCTTTCAACCTCTGTGCTTGTAACCTGCAATTCTACCTTTAGCAAGCACTACTTCTGTCACTGTCTCTAAAAAACAGACGTCCATACACCACCTGCCTTGCAAGGTCCTGAAACAGCCTGCTCCAGCAAGACTCCAACACCACTTTGCTACTTCTTTGCAGTTGCACTCACTCAGACACCACCTTGCCCTGCCTCCTCCTGTAGAATTTTTAATTAACTGGACTTAAAAGTGTAGTGATGGATAGAGCTGATAATAACACATTATAGTGAGTAGTAACTGGAGTATAAATGGGATTGTGGCTGAAAAAGTTAGTCTGGGTAAGTAAATGTCAATAGAAAGAAAGCTAAAGAATAACTGAGAGGGAAGCAGACTTGGCCCAGTGGATAGGGCATCCATCTACCACATAGGAGGTCCGCAGTTCAAACCCCAGGCCTCCTTGACCCATGTGGAGCTGGCCCATGTGCAGTGCTGATGCACACAAGGAGTGCCCTGCCACGCAGGGGTGTCCCCGCATAAGGGAGCTCCATGCGCAAGGAGTGAGCCCCATAAGGAGAGCCCTCCAGTGCAAAAGAAATTTCAGCCTGCCCAGGAATGGCAGGCAGCACACAGCAAGATGATGCAACAAAAAGAAACACAGATTCCCGTGCCACTAACAACAACAGAAGCGGACAAAGAAGAGCACACAGGAGATAGACACAGAGAACAGACAACTGGGGCAGGGTGGGGGGGAGAAATAAATAAATAAATCTTTAAAAAAATAACAGAATACCTGAAGGACTGAAATACACAGTAAACCCAGAGGCAGTTGAGAATTGTGGTTAAGGGTGCAAATACAAGCAATTTCTTCTGTGAACTAGAGCAGATGTATATCACTATTGTATATACATGGAAAACTACAATTAGTGTGACCTATAGACTGTGGTTAACAGCAATACTATAATATTCTTGCATAAATGTCAAGCTGTACTGTATTGATAAAGGAGGTGTATGGAAAAAGTGTGCTAAATGTATGCTATGGGCAGAGGACGTGACCCAGTGGTTAGGGCATCCATCTACCACATGGGAGGTCCGCAGTTCAAACCCTGGGCCTCGTTGACCCCTGTGCAGCTGGCCCATGTGCAGTCCTGATGCACACAAGGAGTGCCCTGCCATGCAGGGGTGTCTCCTATGTAGGGGAGCCCCATGCACAAGGAGAGCACCCCAGAAGGAGAGCTGCCCAGTGTGAAAGAAAGTGCAGCCTGCCCAGGAATAGTGCCACACACACAGAGAGCTGACACAATAAGATGACACAACAAAAAGAAACACAGATTCCTGTGCTGCTGACAATAACAGAAGCGGACAAAGAAGAAACAGCAAATAGACACAGAGAACAGACAACTGGGGTCGGGCTGGGGAAGGGTAGAGAAATAAATAAATAAATAAATCTTTAAAAAAAAGAAAAATAAAGGTTTGCATGACTCTAAAAAAATAGCATGCTAATGGACCATGATTGGTAGAAATAGTCTGGTCATATTGTCTCATAATCTGTAACAAATGTTCAACAAGGGTGAGGAATTGTATGGGAAATTTACACATCTGTATGATTGTTTTGCAAGTTCACAATATTTGTAATAAAAATATATTTAAAAAATAATATGGGTTGGGGAAAAATACACCAAATGTAAGATAGGAACTATAGTTGGTAGTAATATTGTGATGATGTTCATGCACAGTTTGTAACAAATGTTTCACAATGCAAAGAGTTGGTGAAAGGGTGATGTATGAGACACCTGTGTGATGTTATGTATGTATATTTTGTAAGATCACAATCTTTAGTGTGCATGTTAATGTATGAATGATATACTTCCATAAAATATAAAAAGTTTTTTAAGAATAGAGTGTTGAGAGATGATGAAGAAAGAGTTGGCCTTGCTGATTCTGAAACTTCAAGATTCAGAGAGCCACTTACGCACACATTGTTGTGACTGGCAATGGAAGAAATTGAGCATTGATGTGGAGTAAGTGGCCACAGTAGTTGCTGAGGGCAGGGAGAGGGAAGAAAAGAGGTGATGTGGGGACAATTTTGGGACTTGGAGTTGTCCTAAATGATATTGCAAGGACAGATCCTGGACATTATATATCCTGCCATAACCTACTGAATGGACTGGGGGAGAGTGTAAACTAAAATGTAAACTATAATCCACGTGGTGCAGCAGCGCTCCAAAATGTATTCACCAAATGCAACAAATGAACCCCAATGATGAATGAGGTTGTTGATGTGGGAAGAGTGGGGTAGGGGGTTTATGGGAACCTCTTATTTTTTGATGTATTTTGTGATCTATGTATCAATACAATTAAAAATGATGCAATTGGGGGTGGGGAGTGGGGTGTAAAGGAACTTCTTATATTTTTTCAGTGTAACATTTTGGAAAAAAATCTACTCATTCCCTATAAATGTGTATTATTTTCATAATTAATTATCTTTAAAGACATTTTCAATGATATGTTTTAAACTTTAAAAAAAGAAGTAATATTGGATATGAATGGACTCTGTAAAATGAAGCCTAAAGAAACTATGAAAGTACAGTTCTATAATTAACAATGTACCAACCCACCATGTATGGATTAACAATTCTAATACTTCTATGCATTTGAACTGGAATCAAGTTTCATAGATAGTTGACAGATGAGGGAATATTTTTCACACTGTGAAATAGGTGATTATAGATAAGCAAGGGAGGAGACTAGAATGTTCTATATGTTAATAGTTTAGATTTATTAACTCATATATCAGTAAATATAGAGTGTTGTATGTAGGCATATTTATAAACGTGTATATACACACATATGTTTCCTCACACTCTCTTCAGAGAGGCCTTAGAAGGCACAGTACCATGGAACTCAGAACATGGAATTTATCACCATTATCCAATAAGTGTCTTCTTGGAGAAATTGTTGACTCTAGGAGAGAAACATGCAAGAAATGACTGGCAGAATTTATAGTACCATAGAGTAAATATGTGCTAAAATAAAACTCTCAATGATGGGGTTATACTACAGATAAAGAGTACAGCTGACATTTTACCCCTATGGCCAAAAGTGGAACAAATTAAACAAGAAAAGTAATATTGTATCACTACTAAAAGTATCATATAAATTTCATGAGTTCATCCTGATATTAATAAATAATTGATTAAATAAATAAGAAGAGACAAATCTCTCTTGCAGGAAAAAAATCAATAATTTATGTAGATATTACTTTTTCAAGGCCATGGAGAAAAATCCCACTCTTGAAGTATGGGTTTCACTTAGTGACTTCTTCCCAAAGGTGATATAAGGAAGGTTAGAGATATGAGGAACTTTATGCTGGGGAACCACAAAACACTGCTGAAAGAAGTCAATATCAACAATGATAAGTCATGTTGATAGGATGCACCCTGGTTATGATGGTATGAAAATGATACTTTATTTCTGGTGCATTCTTCCAAAAACCCATAAGCTCAGTCTAATCATGAGAAGAACATCAGAAAATTCAAACTGAGGGAAACTTTACAATATATCTTACCTACACTCCTCGAAAGTATCCAGGTTATCAAAACCAAGAAGAGTCTGAGAAGCTGCCACAATCACAAAGTAACTAAGAAGTTATGACAAATAAATAAAAGGTGTTATTTTGGATGGCAGATGGTACAAACAGGGGAAAGGGGGTAAGAGATTCTTGGAAACTATTTATAACACCCTTACAGGATTTCTGCAACTCTAAAACTGTTCTAAATATTAAGTTTATTAAGAAGTAAAATTTTTAGTGAAATACAAATTCCTGGGATCATAAAACTCCAAGATTCAATACCGACACAATTATATGCATTGGAAAATTACTCCGATTTCACAGAGTAATTGGAATAACTAAATAAAATGATAAACATGAAATGACTGACATTATGCCAAGCATTAACAGTGAAAACTTTATGATTCAACCCCACATATGCTAACTCATCACACCTCCTTCCATGCATCCACTCTTCTATTTTCATCCCTCATCATCTTTCCAAAGTTTTTACAACAGATAGAGTCATATTAACCCAGAGAAATCTTTCTACTTGGCAAGGGTTTTCATGAACATCACTCTCTCTAAACCATACACAGACTCCAATAACCTCAAACATAAAGATCCAATTTGTGGACAGAACACAAGACTCTCTTTTACAAGGCTTATTTTCAACTTTTCATGAATGCCCATCATTGTTCATCAGATATTCAGAAATATTTCTAAAACTGCACCACATCCTATGGTTATACTGAACTCACATTTGTGTCCCTCTTATCTCTTTTTGTTGTGCTTCTACCTCCACATCCTCATGGAATTATTCCAATTCCTCCTTCAAGGCTCAGTTCAATCATGAGGTCCCATATGATGCCTTCATTAACTCACACAACACAGGATGAGTCCAAAGTTCTAGACCCTCTTCACTAGGAATTCAGAGCCATCTCAGGATTTTGCATGTACTCATTTCTATGTCTCTTAAATTGTTTAGATATAATCTTTTATAAAAGAAACAATGTGTCACTCAATTCTTCATTCCCAAATTCATATTTAGTTCTTCATATTGTTTGATGACTAAATGTCATGTGTTGAACCGGATTCTTCCCAAAATTTTAGAAAAAGAAAAAGCAGTGAAACAAAAATCTCTATCTATGAAATTATGTTCCGCTGTGTGTCTTCTCCAGTGTATCTTCATGAGTGAGTGTTAATTTATATAGGACACCAAGGGGGCAGGGACTCAACCATGAGTACCGCCAGTGATATGATCAAATCAAAGCTCTAATCTTGATTTATTTAAGTAAATGTAAAAAAATGAATTTAAATCAATCAAAGGGTATCATATACAGAGGAACAGACCAGTTTACAAACATAATTGAAATCTCTTCTTGGAATTCATAAATAGTATCAACCTGCCACAGAGACCTTTAGGGATTTCATTCCCATGAAACTCATTAATGAATTATTCTTTTGTCTCTCTTCTTGATAAGATACATACTTCTCTGGAGGTAAGAAAGAAAACCACAAAGCAAACTCGTGCCAGTTTTGAACCTCAGAAGACAGATAAGGAGAATCATGTCCATCTCTTATCCCACTGAACACCTTCCTTCCCTGTAGGAAGTCACCTTTCTTTAGATGTGAACTCTAATATTACAAGGTTTCCCAAAATGGTTTCTCTATCACTGATAGTAAAAAAGATTCTGGGTACACTAAAATATCTTGTTTCCAATCTGTCTCCTTTGGAGCCATGGGACTTCCCTCTCTCAACAAGATTTCCTTTTCTCTCACTTCTTCTCCATTCTCCCCAAAACTTAGCAATATATGTGCAAATCACTCAATCATTTATTTCTTAATCATTTGACAAATATTTATTCAACAATACTGTATGGTAAATAGTAAGTTATATTCTGGGAATGAATAGAAGAGTGAGATATTTTGCTTCTGCTCAAACAGCTCACAGACTTTAGAAGGCATGAGATAAGCAAATAAGTAAATGCAACATAATAAGATGGTACTGGAATCCTCCTGGGGTATATTTCCATATATCAGGATCAGCTTTTCCATTTCTGCTAAAAAGGCTCTTAGGACTTAGATGGGAATTACATCGAAGCTGTAGATAACTTTGGGTAGTACTGACATCTTAACAATATTAATTCTCCCTATTCATGAACACAGAATACCTTGCCATTTACTTAGTTCTTTTATTATTTCATTCAACTTTTTTTTTGAAGTTTTCATTGTGCATCCTTTTTAGTTAAAGTTATTCCTATGCATTTTCTTCTTTTAGATGGTATGGTGAGTGGATTTTTTTATTGTCCATTTAAGAATGTTCTTTCTGTTGTATAATATAAAACTTTTTTTTCATGTAAACCTGATAGGTTTCATTTGGTTGAATTCATTTATGATCTCTAGGGTTTTCTTGGGGCAGCTTGTCATGATATAGATAAGGATCACCACATTTCTTAAAACAGATGATTTTACTTTTTCTTTCTAAATTGGGTAGACTTTATTTAGTTTTATGGCCTAATTTCTTAACTTCCAGTATAATACTGAATAGCAATATTGAAAGCAGTCATCCTTGTTTTGTTCCAGATCTCAAAGAGATAACTTCCACTCTTTCAGGATTGAGGATAAGATTACCTGTGTTTTCTCATATTTTTTGTTTATTCTGTTTAGGGAGTTATTTATATTCTTATTTTTCTAAGTATTTTTATCATGAAAAGGTGTTGGAATTTATCATTCACATTTTCTGCATCAATTGAGATTTTCATGTGATTTCCTTTTCATTAGGTTAATGGGTATATTACATTGATTTTCTTCAGTTGAACATTCATTTTGAATCCCATTTTGTCTTAGTGGGTAATTCTTGTAATATTCTCTTGGATTTGACATGCTAGTATTTGTTAAGTGCTTTGCATCTATATTTATGAGAGAAATTGCTCCTTGCTTTACTTTCTTTGATATGCTTTATGTAGTTTTGGCATCAAAATAACTTTAGTCTCATAGAATGAGTTTGGAAGCTATATGTATCTTGAGTTTAAGTTGGAAGGTTATGAAAAATATTGTCATTAAGTCTTCTTTGAATATTTCATAGATTTCATTTTGGAAGATGTCTGATCCTAGACTTCTAGTTTTGAGAAGTTTTTGATAACTAATTGAATTTCTTTACTCATTATGTTTTTGTTGAGATCTATTTCTTTTCAGTCAATTTAGATAAATTGCATGCTTTTAGGAATTGGTCCATTTCTTCTATTTTCTAGATTTCGGTAGACAATTATTCATAGATTTAATTCATAATCCCTTTAATGTCAGCAATATTTAGCAACATCCCTGATTACATTTTTTATTTTGGTAATTTACATCCTCTTTCTTGTTTCTTTTTCAATCTAAATAAACCTTTTCTATTTTATTTATTTTTTCCAAGAAACAATTTCATTGGTTCACACAATTGTTTTTTCTATACTCTAGTTCATTTCTCTTCACTGAAATCTATATTGTTTTTCTCCTTCTTCTAGATTTAGGTACAGTTTGCCCTTCTTTTACTATTTCCCACAAATCTGTAGTTAAGCTTTTCAAAACAAATTTTCTCTCCCCTTCCTCCCTGCCCTCACCCCCCAGTTGTCTGTTCTCTGTGTCTATTTGCAGCATGTTCTTTGTCCGCTTCTGTTGTTGTCAGCAGCATGGGTATCTGTGTTTCTTTTTAGTTGTGTCATCTTGCTGCATGAGCTCTCCGTGTGTGCGGTGCCATTCCTGGGCGGGCTGAACTTTCTTTCACACTGGGTGGCTCTCTTTATGGGGTGCACTCCTTGCGCATGGGGCTCCCCTATGCAGGGACACCCCTGTGTGGAATGGTACTCCTTGCATGCAATAGCACTGTGCGTGGCCAACTGGACACAGGTCAAGGAGGCCCTGATTTGAACCGCAGACCTCCCATGGGGACCTCCCATGTGGTAGACAGATGCCCTATCCACTGGGCCAAGTCTGCTTCCCTGTAGATAGGTTTTTGATGTGTTATTTTTTAAAATATGAGGATTCACACCTACAAATTTCCCTGAATATTTCAAATTCATCCCAAATCTGGCCTAAAAGAATGAATTAGTTTAGCCACAAAATAAATAATAAAATGGACTGTGATGTGTAGTGGATTTCAAATGCCAGCTGCAGTTTTGAGAGACTGTCCACATTAAGGAATTTGAGATTCCATATTACTAAATATGTTCTATATGAAAATGAATTAGAAAATTATCCTAAGTGGGAACTCTGGTAAGAGATTCCTGTATAAAAGAGGGATCCTTAGAATTATAGTTGCATTGTAAAGGTTAACAAAGTATAAATACATTAATCAAGTATGTGTATGAAGAGACACACTTCTCCTGACCATGGTGCTACAAGTGCCAAAGCTCTCTGAATGAGGATCCAGCATGCAGTCTGAAATCACAGAAGCTTTGTGACCTTAAAGGCTCAAGGTGCACAACTTAACATTAAATTGTTTTAGCTTGCTAATTTCCAAATAATGTAAAACGTGAATCCTCTCTTTTCCACTGAGACCTCCAAGAATTCACACAAATATGTCCTCAAATTAAACAGCAGAATTTTAAAACTCAGTATATCAATGGATAAATTCTTACATTGCTAGAATCACAATAAGTCCATAGTAAGATACCAGTAAGTCTACTTTAGTCCAAATTTCATTCCCCAAACCAGAGGATTCTGGGATGGTGATGTCTACTCCACATCTCATAGAGAGGGGCTGTGATCCTTTAGAGCTGATGGATGGGACTATGTTGCTTGCAGTTTTAGGCTTTTTCTGTTACTTGGTATGTAGTTGTCCATCATCACCCCCTTGCCTGTTGTCTTGGGTGAAAGCAATGAACTGGAGAGTAAATGTTGCAAATCTATTGAGGTTCAGGGCCCAGTTGGCACATGGGCAGCCCCCAAACTTAAGTCACTTGTACATAAACCTACAAACTCTAGTACTAATTACAAGTACAAATGAAAGGACAGAAAAGCCACATGTAGGGAATCTGAAGGTAGTGGTCACTGGAGGTTCTGAGGGTAGGAAACAGTAAAAAGTGTTATAAGACAGGGGCATTTTTTGGAATTGGGAATTGTCCTAAAAGACATTGCAGTAACAGATGCAAACCATTATATATCTTGCCATAACCTATGAAATTATGTCGAAGAGAGTGTAAACTACAATGTAAACATTTGTCCATGCTTAGTGGCAATGCTCCACAGTTTGTTCATCAATTGCAATGAATGTACCTCACTAATGAAAGATGTTGTTCATGTGGGAAAATGTGGGAAGTGTGGGGAGTGGGGCATATTAGAATCCCCTATCTTTTTCATATGATATTTGTGTAATCTAAGTACCTTTTCAAAAATTAAAAATATCTATACAGACCCTAAGAAAGCAAGTTATCATGACTAAAAGACAGAAAAAAAGACAGACAATAGGAATAAAAGCTTTTAAGTTTTTCAGATTTTGACAATATTCAGAGAATATGAAACAACACTTTTTAATGAGTTTTAGAAGATGAAAAAGAATATCGCAATTATATTAAATGGTATATTTCAATGATTAAATAAATAGAATCTCTGAAGCTAAAATGTACAATGATGAAAATGTAAAATTTCCAAGTAGGAATGGGAGAAATTTATCTACCATGGGAATCAAAGACCCACTAATCCTGAAACAGAAATGGAAAATAAACCAAATTTATATCTGTGGACCTACTACACTTGACATTTTATCCATGTCCCTCCATTTACTGCCAGTAAAACATTCCCTTTCATATTTTCTTTGCACAGTGAAACAGATCTACAGGTTGATTTCAGTGATTTATTGTTCCACTGATGTTTTCCTTCTTGGATAATAAATAAATACAAAATATTTTCATTCAGGAAACGAAAAAAAAATATATATATATAACCACACTTAGGATGATGTATCTCAGAGCTATTAATATGCAGGTGCTTCCAATTCTTCTGAGAGGGATGATCTGGAAATGAGGAGAAATGGGAAGTGTGACATTGGAGAAAGACATTAGAATGTGAAATCCAGGACCTTCTCATTCAATACTGTTACTCTAGAATTTGCTTCTCTTGCAAACTCAGTTCTTGGCAGTGAAGGGAGGAGTAATTGCTCCTATGTTTGAAATATACTCACTTAGGCATCGGCTACCTTACTACAATGCATTATAATAGGTAAGCGTTCTGTTACAGTTTTCTACTTTCTCTTGGTTTAAATGATGTTCCTTGGACTTGGGTGTGTTTATTCTCACTTCGCCACTCTGGACAGTAAATCTTCAATTGGCAGTATTCATCTTTTCTAAATTTCTCATGTTAGGGTCCCAAAGTATTTATTCTACTCATAAAACATTCAATTAAACAGAACACAGATCACTCAAAATGTATCTTGCCCTCCTTCTATGTAACATATATTTCATGGTTTTCAGACAGCAAATAAATCCCCCACTTATCCAGGAAAAAAAACAGTTTTTCCCTCTGTAACTTGGTGTTTATCTCTCACTGAAATTATGGAAGTGTCTTTTAATGAAATCTATATTTTAGGAACTCTCTGCAAGGTTTCCCTTTTTAAAAAAACCTAACTGTACTTAAGTTTCACTGATAAAAGACAATATGATGCTTTTTTCCCCTTATAGCCATTTATAGACTCTTAAGGAATAAACTTTGTTTTACATGAGAACAAATTTTACCCTCAGTTTAGAGTGAATCATTGTTTTCACATATTATAGGATCCTGGAGAAGAATAAAATTCTACTGACAAAACCAGGAATACTTTTTTATTTTAAAGGAAAAGAGAAGATGCAGGAATGGGGAAATAAGAAAAGATCTTTGTAATAACATAAGTTCGAGGAGAATATAATAGAGTTGAAAAGGTCTCCATCACTCACATATGATATTTGCTTAATAAAAATGTTACCTTATGAATCAGTGTACCAGCTAAATATTTAGAAAGGAAACAGGAAGTTTCTTAGGGGATTTTGAAAGATACCAATCACTCTCTCTTCATAAATACAATCAAAGTGTAAGTAAGTTTGGCATCCACAACTGAGTCTTCTTAGGGTGTGACTTCAGTAGGGTAGGTTATTCTTAGCAGTCTTTTCTCCCTCTTTCTGGTTTGTATTCCTGTCCTCTAGATGGGGAAACTGCAGGTGGTGGTGCCTATTTAATCAATACTGAAGACATGAGCCTGCTTCTCCCGGACTGCAGAAAGGGGGCATATTTGTGTGGTCAATAATTCCAGTGGAGTCTTCTTGATTATACAGTGTTCCTGATTATAACAGAAGTATCACCTTTCTTAGCTGGACTGTTTTTCACTCTTTTCCATACTTCCAAATATTGGAAGACATAACTCTAGTTTCTTCAGTAACATGAGTGTTCATGATTCCACGTTTTTTCTCAAGATTCTTTTTCAAAATTTTCTTAATGTTTTTATTTTTAAAGAAGCTTTAGATTACATAAATGTTACATTAAAAATACAGGAGATTCCCATATGCTCCAGCCCCTCAAGATCCCACACTTTACCACATTAACAACTTGTTTCATTAGAGTTGTACATTTGTTAACATTGAAGGACACATATTGAAGCATTGCTACTAACCATGGACTACACTGTAGATTATAGTTTACCCTCAGTCTCAGACAATTTTATAGGCTGTGACAAAAGGTATAATGGCCTTGTTTCCATCATTGAAAGGTCATGTAGGAGAATTCTTATGTCTCCAAAATGTCTCCATATTACTCCTTATTCTTCCCTTCCCTCCCCTCAGAACCTCTGGTGGCCAATGCCTTTATTTTAATGATATAATTCTTTAATTACTATAATAACACATCTATAATAGTATAATAATATCTAGTTATTATAATGTACAATGGACTAAAGTAAAAATTCTTAAAAGCTTTTATTTGGAAAGAGATTTCTGCTCAAAAATATGCCTTTCATGTAAACTATTTTGTACCAGAACTGATTACAAAATAGCAGTCTTGCAGGGTAGCAACTGGGAAATGATACATCAAATTTTTGGGAGTGAGAAGACCACTGACACTATTTCCATGTGGTAAATGTACATAATTGCTCTTGTATAGCTTGGAAAAAATGATTCACAATATATTGTTTGCAGTAACATTTAAAGAAAGCACCTAGGAAAGGTATTGACAAACTGGTTTATGTGAAAAATGATTTTACTGAGAATCCTAATTCAAGTTAATGTGGAATAAGGTGGGGCTCTTACTTGCACTGGAGAGAATTCCAGAAAAAAGTGACAAGGTGAGGATTTTTAATTTTCAGATTAAGGCGTAATCAAAACATAGACATTTTATAAAACTGCATGAATGAAATATCTTTTCCTGAAAATTTCAGTTCTGATAAGTGTATGACTCATATCAGAGACTGAACCTGTGTGTCAATAAATTACAAGTGAAAATGAATTCACAGCTTTGCAAAGAATTTGAAGTGAATACAAATATGTAAGCAATTATTAACATCTTCAAATATGACCATTAGCTCAGAGAAATCATTACCTCCAAAATGCCACTCTGGTTTGCCATTTGTAGTGATGGCAAGGAAACCAGTTGACGAATGTAGCATTCACCTTAGTCTACCCAGAAGAAAACAGCAAGCTTACATAAAAGTCTGAAATTATGTCTTAATATCTGGGTTTAATATAAGAATAAGATATAGTAGGAAAGGCAGAAAAACACATATTTGCTTTTTATGACCCATACATGAGGACTATTATTGTAGGGAGTGCTGAAATAAATTTCCAGAAAATATCCTTCAATATGGAAATATTTTTTAAAGGGCAAACTTACATCGCTGGAAGAATGATAGAAATTATTGAAACCATCATTGTTTGAAAAATCAGGGAATGTGTTGTTGATTACAACCTCACTTGAATTATGATTTTGAAGGTACAGGAGAAAGGCACATATTGGAGATAGAATGTGGATTACTATAAAGCAGTCAGATGACATCTCCAGTTCAGGATGTGACCTCTTTCAGGAACTAATGAACAAGCCCTGGTAGCTGGTACAGAGCCTTTGCTAGGAGAGCTTATTTTTCACTAACACCATAAAACACAAGCAGTTTCTTTCATCTGGGAGTGACTGCAATACACTTTCATCCCTCCAGCACCTGCTATTATTTTATATATACAGAATAAACTGAATGAAATATTTTACTGCTGAAAATCCAGGCAGCAGTTTCTATCTTCAATCCTGAATCCAGGAATACAATGAGGGAACACATGATGTAAAATAATACAAAAGAAATAGGAATCCGTGATATACCAAAATGAAACAAATGTAAGTTTTTATTAGGCAAATGCAAGATTATCTCTCTATACACTTACAAAGTACCTAGATTAAGATCTCCTCTAATCCATATTTTATTCCTCCACCTTGTGTACCCTGGGATGGTGATGTCCACTCCACCTCTAAATTGAAAGATGGCTTAGATCCCACATGGCTGATGGGTGGAATTCTCCTGCTTGCACTTGTAGACTCTCTCGGTTCCCTGGTATGGTGGTTGACCATCCTCACCTCCCTGTTAGCTGACACTGGCAAATCCAATGAATTTGAGAGCAGGTGTTGCAACTCTCCTGAAGCTCATTCAAGTCTCTTGACCATACAACAACCCCAGCACCAACAAAAGGTTGAGTAAAAGTGACAGAGAGGCACATGTAGAAAGATCACATCTGAGTCCAACTCCATCACACTTCAGGGTACAAATTCCAAAGTAGTATCTTCTGGCAAGGCACCAAACTCCAGAATCATCTGCCATGACCATAGGAATGAGGTGTCTCTGTAGTCCTCAGGAGAACCACTACCTGGGGTAATACCTACTTAGGCTGTCTCTGAGATCCTGCTGAAAGATGCATAAGTCCAACTCATCTGAAGACCTGACTCATTTTGAAGTCTCTTAGCCATATGAACTCATTTGTCATTCCCATTTCCCCTTTTTATTCAAGGTATTTTTCTAATTGTATCACGAGCTGGTGGTTGGTAGTAATTCCTCAGCACTAGGGATTCTCAACCCAGCGGATATGTCCCATGCTGGAGGGAAAGTAATGTTGAGTTGACTTAGGGAGTGGCCACATTTGAGCAACACGGAGGCTCTCAGGAGGTTACTCTTAGGCACCTTGCATCTCTAGACCTAGTTGAAATTTCAAGCACACAGGCTCATAAGCATTGTCATCAGTATCAAGGGCCCATCATTGGACCATCCTTCTTCACTGGTCTTTGTTCTTGCACTTGGGGGATAGTTGCTCCTCAACTGGGGAGTGCAACATAGTTTCCCAGAATACGAACTCAGCACTTCCGCAGTTGTCATGTCAAACTCTACCTAATATGACAACTAATATCCAAAATATATTTATATACCCTGCATGAATGCCCTGGAGAACTGCCCCCTGCCCATGCATCCCCCATCAATGACATCCCACACCAGTGCTCCTGCCCTGCAATTGTTGAAACACTCTGTGATCCAAAACTTCTTCAAAACTATATGCTAATATATTTCTAAACTCAATTAACAGGAAAATGAAATATTAGTGATAGGTTTAATGATAAAAAATAGAATATTTTTATTGTATATTTAAGAAAAACTAAAAGTAAAAAATAAATCAGGGTATTAAAATGCAAAATATCATAAAATATATTTTACATTTTGCCTTCATCACTGTAATAGGTGTTGCTGTGTATGTACAGTAGAAAAGCTCTCTCTCCCATTCTTTTCTCAGGGTCTTCATCCCTTGCTTAAAAAAAATTATAATGTCTTCAAAAAAGTTTTAGATCACAATAAAGTCACATATACAATATAAGGGAATCTGATATGCCAACATCAAACACTTTTCTCTCTTCCCCCTGCAATTATCTTTTTAATGTGCGTATATTTGCTATAGCTGATGAACAGATATTGAAACATAGATACAAACCATGGTTTCACTATGGTTTACATTATGGTTTATATTTTAGATTGTACAATTTTATAAAAATTTGGTTGTACTATGGTTTACATTTAATTTTTTGGTGAAATTTAACAAGGCCTATATCCATCACTGCATAATCTTGTGGAACACTTCCACTGCCCCCAGTTGTCCCATCTTCCATCTATTCTATTCCTCTCTCCCCCACCCCTTGGGGCCCACAGTGACAACCAAGCTTCACTGCCTGAAATACACGATTCACAGATACTTGCAACAATGCTGAGGATTTGACACACTAGTCTGTCTGGAGACAGTGGCTGTGGGAGTTGCTGAGTGCTGGGAGAGGGAAGATGTGTGACATGGAGGCATTTTTAGGACTTGAAGTTGTCCTGAATGATATAGTACGGATAGATGAAGGACATTACATATCATGCCATAAGCCATTGAATGGACTGTGGGGAGTTGCAAACTACAATGCAAATGATAATCCACACAACCATAAGTTGTTGGTGTGAGAGGAGTGGGGGTGGGGTGGGGAGTGGTATATATGGGAACCTCATATTTTTAATGTTACATTTTGCGTTATCTATGTATCTTCAAAAAAAGACAACAAAATATTTCATTTTCGAAAAAAGAATCTTCTAGTGTTTGATCTCTGTTAATCATGAGCACTTTTGTAAACTTGAGACAAAGTATCCTTTTATAGACAGAATGTTTCCCAGCTTTTTAAAGGCCTGCTTTATGTCCTTGTTTCTAAGAATGTAAATAAAGGGGTTCAACATGGGAGTAATCACTGTGTACATCACTGAGGCTATTGCATTTGCCTTTGAGTGTTTGGTAGCAGCAGAGCTAAGATACACTCCAATACCTACCATAAAACAAGGTCACTACTGAGAGGTGAGATCCACAATTAGAAAATGCTTTATATTTACCACGAGCTGTTGAGATTCTCAAAATTGAGGATATAATTTTATAGTAAGAGAAAAAGATCCCAGTGAGTGGTATAACCCCCAGAAGTCCACCTGCAAAATACATCACAAGGTCATTGAGGAAGGTGTCAGAACAAGCATGTCTGACTACCTGATTAAGTTCACAGAAAAAGTAGGGCATTTCCATCTCTGTACAAAAAGACAATTGTAAAACCATTAAGTTATGCAAAAGAGAGTCCAAAACACTCAATAACCAGGATACCAGCAGTAGGAGGCCACAGAGCCAGGGGTTCATGATGACTGTGTAGTGCAGGGGGTGACAGATGGCCACGAAGCAGCCATAGGCCATTGCAGTCAAGAAGGAGTTATCTAATTGTCCAAAAAGCATGAAAAAATACATCTGGGTGAGACGGTTTTCAAAAGTTATGATTTTGTTGCCTGTCTGAATGTTCAGCAGCATCTTTGGTTTCGTGGTGGAGGTGAAACAGATATCAGTAAAAGACAGGTTGGAGAGGAAGAAGTACATGGGTGTGTGGAGATGGGAGTCCAAGATGATGGCCAGGATGATGAGCAGGCTGCCAATGAATGTAACCAGGTACATGGACAGGAACATTCCAAAGAGGAGGGGCTGCACCTCTGTATTTTCTGAGAGCCCCAGGAGGATGAATTCTAAAGCATATGTTTGGTTTTCTGTTTCCATGTGGATGATGAATTTCCTGAGGAGATATTCAATACAATGCAATTTAGCCTCAAGCCATAATCAGAAAAATATAATAAATGGTACTGTTTGTATTGTAATTACATTAAGTTAATATTTTTATGGATTTTATAGAGATCTAGTACCCTTTTCTGAAAATAGGGAAAACATATGTTCCTGCTTCTCCTTGATAGTTGTGATGGCTAGAAACCCTGGGCCATAATAGAATACACTTTGCCAAGGCAATAATTTCAATGATAAATTCTCTCAGACTTTATTTTAAGCAACAAACATTATGACCATGTTTTTGTACCCTGTGACAAAATAGAAAAGAAGAACAAAGTAGTAGGAACCATGTTATTTGGTTGTAACAGTTATTATAAAAACACAATAATTTAAAAAATCTTTTTGGTGAAATGGACAAATGACCCACACAAATGTGTTCCACTAATGTTTCACAGAGGACAAGGGTAATTCAGTGTAGAAAGTATGATCTTTTCAAGAAGTGGTGTTGGAACAGAAGTGAAGCAGGCTAGTAAGATAGGGAATAGATGGATCTAGAACCTGACAGAGTCCAAGTGGACATCAAAACCCCCTAAGATGGCTGCTGGAGGAATATCACCCTGGGATTCTGCTACGCAGAACAAAGCCTCCTTCCTGAGAATATGGAAAAGCCTGGATCTTCAATAGGAACTTTATCACTGGGTCTTCATTAAGGAATTGATGGGCAGGGTAATCAATCCAAAGAGCAAACAGCTGAAACCCCCACCCTGCCATTAGCAAAGGGGTGGAATAACTAACAGTTTAAAAGCAAACCATGAGGATTGAGCTTGCTCTTGCCTAGCTTTTTGCCTATGGACCCCTCTTGCCTTCTGCGTGTCACTTTCATCATTTTTCCTCTGCCATGTGGCCATGCAAGTTACCCTGGGGACTTATAATCTATAAAGGGGAATTGTAGCTTGTAAATTAGTCCTCTTCATCACTTTTCAGCCCCTTCCTCAGTACCTGCTGGGGCCCTGCTCTGTTATTTTCTCCCATTTCTCTTCCCTTCCTACCTGAATTAATTACTGGCCTAACTCACCTGGCGTGTTCTTGAAATTCACTTCTGCAGCATAGCCAAGAACTTAGTTAGAATCTGGTAACAATGGATGCACTCATGCCAAACAAAAAAAGGAACTTAGGCACTGATTGAATTCATTTCACAAAAATTAAATCAAAATGAATCATACCATTTTAAAGTAAAATGCATTGTAAAAGTGCTAGACTAAAATGTGAAGAAAATCTAAGGGCCCATAGGTTGGAAAAGAGTTTTTAGATATAGTAATGGAAGCATGATTCATGAGAGATTAAAATTTATAAGTCAGTTTTTATTCAAATGTAAAATACTCTGTGAAAGACATTGGTAAGGGGTTGTAAGAAAACATACAGATTTTGAAAAATACTTACAAAACACATCTGATAAATGATTTGTATACAAATGTAGAAATTAATATTAACACCACAAAATAAGAAAACATGTGCTGAATTAAAAAATCTGCAAAAGATATAAACAGAATCCTAACTTAGGAAGAAATTCAAAATACAAATACAAAATATAAAAAGAAATTCAACTTCACTGGCACCTAGGTATTATGACCAAATGCCAACTAGCAATGTCTCTGAAAATGACCTTGACCAAAAAGGGGAAATATTCAGTGCAGATGAGATTTTATGATTAAGAGATTTCAAAGTGAGTTTGGTGGTCATTCCAGAGGTTATGCTTATGCTCATCTCAGCAGAATCTCACTATCTGTTACAGTAAACAGTGCCTCAAACAGTAGGGATCCTGATGGTTCTAGAGATATCTAGACACTATAAGTAGTGCAGGGAATCTCAGGAATTTGGCACCCTGTCAGTAGACCTTACTTTGGAATTTATGCTCCCCAGTTTAAAAGAGTTAGCCTCATTTGTAGATTCCCAACATGTGGCTCTTCTCTACATGTTATTTACATAAAGCCATGTGTTGGCACTATTCTTGTTAAATACATGAGCCAGAGCCTTATGTTTTTGGTCTGTTCATGTGCCAGTTGAACCCTTAATCTAAGCAGAGTTTCAACACTTACTCGCCAGGTCATTGGACCTATGTAGAACATCTAATAAGGAGATGGTAATGGACAACACCTATCCCAAGGAGCAAAGAATGTCTGCACCTCTAAGCAAGCGAGTTCCACCCATATATCCCAAGGGATCTAAGCCCCCTCTCAATTAGAAACAGTGGGCATCACCATCACAAAATCCTGAAGATTGGGGAATGAACAATGGACTAAAGTAGACATTATTTTTATATTATAGACTTACTATTCTAGCAATGGAAGAATGTTTATCATTGATATAAACGCCATGGCCACCAGAGATTCTGAAAGGAGGGAGCCGGCAGAATAGGTGTAATATCAGGGCATTTTCAGGACATTTGGATTGTTCTGCATGACATTGCAATGATGGATATAGGCCATTATATGTTTGTCATTACCTAAAAGTGTGCAGGACAGGCTATTAACTATAATATAAACTATAATTCATGGTTAGCAGCATTGTTTCTATATGCATTCATCAATTGTAGCAAATGTACTATACTAATGAAAGATGTTGTTACTATGGGAAAGAGTGGGAGGGTGAAGGGGTGGGGCATATGGGTCCCCTCTATATTTTATGTAACATTTATGTAATCTAAACCTGTTTTAAAATTTAAAAATTTAAGTAAATAAATGAATTAATAAACTCATTTAAAAATATTTTAAAAATTAAACATCATCTGTCATTAGGGAATTGGAAGACTATGAACACAATAATATATGACCACATGCTTCTTAGAAGAGATAAAAACCTAAAAACTGAGAATACCAATTGCTGTTGAGTATATGGAGCAATACATCTCTCATTCACTGCTAGTGAGAACACAAAATGGTTCATCCAGAGGACAGTTTCTTTTAAAACTAAACATTGTCTTACCATACAATCCAGCAGTTTTGCTTTTAGGTATATATATATATATGATATGAAAATTAGAGTCCACACAAAAGTCCACACATGAATGTTTACAGCAGCTATATTTGTAAACTCCAAATCTGAAAGCAAACAAAATGTTTATCAACCACCACAACAGGGAACAGAGAGAGTCCACAACTGCAAGCAGAATTCCATCCATCAGACATGTGGGATCTAAGGCCCCTCTTGATTTAGAGGTGGAGTGGTCATCACCATCCCAAGATCCTCAAGATAGAGGAATAAAATAAGAATTAGAGTGGACTTAATGGTATTCTACTATCGACTTATTGTGACTCTAGCAATGGAAGAAATTGTGTCACTGTCATGGAGACAGTGACCACTGGAGTTGTTGAGTGCAGGGAGAGGGAAGAAGAGGGTGTGATATGGTGGCTTTTTTGGGGACTTGGGGTTGTCCTGAAATATATCACATGGGCAGATGCAGGATATTATATATCCTACCATATCACGCTGAATGGACTGGAAGAGAGTGTAAACTAACATGTAAACAATAATCCAAGCTTTGTAGCAATGATCCAAAATGTATTCATTAAATAAAAGGAATGTGCCACACTGATGAAAGGTTGTTAATGTGGGAGGATGGGGAGTTTAGGGAGTGGGGTATATGGGAACGTCATATTTTTTAATGTAAAATTTATTGTCATCTATGTATCTTAAAAAAAAGAAGACCATAATAATTTTTGCTAAAGAAATCTCATAGCGAATTTATAAAAACAAACAAGAAAAATCTTTACCTCTCAGTGAACATACTCTAATAATGACTGAAGTAATAAATGCACAATTATGTCATTATGGCAAATACAACAAATTTTACATGTCACAGGAATTGTATGCTTTTTTTTTAAATTAAAATTATTTATTTTTACAAATTACATTAAAAAAATACGAGGTCCCAATCAACCCCACCGCCCCCACCCCCCATGCCCCCCACAGCAACACGCTCTCCCATCATCGTGAGACATCCATTGCACCCAGTAAGTACATCTCTGAACATCACTACACCCCGTAGTCAGTGGTCCACATCATAGCCCACACTCTCCCACGTTCCATCCAGTGGGCCCTAGGGGGATCTATGATGTCCTGTAATTGTCCGTGAAGCACCACCCAGGACAACTCCACGTCCCAAAAATGCCTCCACATCTCATCTCTTCCTCCCATTCCCCAAACCCAGCAGCCACCATGGCTACCCTTCCCACACCCATTCCACATTTTCTCTGTGGACATTGGATTGGTTGTGTCCATTGCACATCTATGTCAAGTGGGGGCTTAGATTCCACATAGATACTGGATGCACTCCTCCTGCTTTCAGTTGTAGACACTCTAGGCTTCATGGTGTGGTGGTTGACCTTTCTCAACTCCATGTTAGCTGAGTGTGGTCAGTCCAATAAATCAAAGTGTAGGAGCTGAAGTCTGTTGAGGCTCTGGGCCTGGGTGTCTTATTATCAGTCCAGAGATTCAAATCCCCTAAATATATCTTAAACCCCAGCACCAACAACAATTCCAATAAAGTAGCATGCAAGTCTTGTGGGAAGAGATCCCCTCCGAGTTCTATTCCATCATGTAGAAATACCAGCTCCAAAGAAGGGCCATCTGCCATGGCAGTGAACCCCATCTGCCATGACCATAGGACCCATGGGTCTCTTTATCCCTCAGAAGAACCAATACCTGGGGCTGTATCTACTTTATCTGTCTCTTAGACTCTGCTCAGTTGTGCATAAGGGCATTCCTTCTGACAACCTCCAGACTCATTTTTAGAGACTCATAGCCTTATAATCTCATTTCTCCTTTCCATTTCCCCCTTATATTAGGTCAAACAGCATTTTGAAGTCATGTTATTATATGTAGACAGGGATATTCTGCTGATCCGTATTGAACCTTTAATTCAAGGTCATTTTCTAGTTGCATCTTCAGCTGGTATGTGGTAGTGATCCCTTGGTGCCAGGGAGGCTCATCCCTGGGTGTCATGTCCCATGTTGGGGGGAATGCACTGCATCTACATGCTGAGTTTGGCTGTGAGAGTGGCCACATTTGAGTAACATGAAGGCTGTCAGGAGGAAACTCCCAGGCACAGTGCTACTCTAGGCCTTGTTCTTATTGCAGATGTATAGGCTCAAAAGCATAGCCATTAGTATCAGGAACCCACTGCTGGGCCCTCCTTCCTTCCTGGTTCTTGCCGTTGCCCCTGGCGGACTGCCGCTGCTCCCCAGGGTCCATGACCGTGACCCCCCGGCCAGGCGCCCAGTACCCGCCCCAGCTGTTGTTTTTAATTGTTTCCACTATGAGTATATCTAGACATTACTATATACCCTGGGCATATGCCCTGTATAACTCCCTGTCAGCCATATATATCCTGTCAATAACATCCTGTATCAGTATTCCTCTGCTGCCATTGTTGAACCACTCTGTGATTCAAAACTTCCTGTAAAGTGAATCCCAACATAATGTCAGCTTCACAAGAGTCTTAGATCACCGAAATTCATATATACAATATACAGTACTTCCCCAGATCCACCATAAAACCTTTTCCCTTCCATAGCGATAATCTTTTAGCTTATTCATATCATATTTCCTGATACTGATGTACAGATTCCGGGACAATAGCTTTCAAACAAGGTGACATCTGTGCTTACTATGTGGTCCATGCTTTAGATTGTACAGTTTTCTAAATTTTTTAGTTATCCTATGTTTTGCCTTATGGTTTACATTATTAGTCTGTTGTCCCCTATATGTTTCTGGTGTAATATTGCATGTTTTATATTCATCCTCGTGTACTCTCACAAAAATCCTCTCTTGCCCCCATATTCACCTTGGTTCCATCCAATCCACATCCATTTTCCCCCTCCCCTTGAGGGCCACAATGCCAGCCAATCTCTATTTCCCAAGAAGCCATGTCCAGAGATCCTTGCAGCAGTATTCAGGGGCTGACTTTCTCAACTACCCTAATGCCCTGGGAGCCATCCTTTCTCATGAGAGATACAGTTCTCTCTATTTGATGGCATTAGTCCTCCCCAGGGTGTGGGTCCACCCCAACTCTCACTTCTTGGGTCTCTTCCCAATGGTACAACCCACCTTGGCAAAATGAGCCTTCAGCTATTCCCCCAGAGTCCGTCCCGCATCAGACTATACCCCCTGAGCATCCTAACCAGGTGTCCCTCCTACTTATACTTTGATACGATTTTCTCAACTTTTTGTTCTCAATGGACACCTACACTCTCCCATGTTTGTATGTTGCCCCTCCCTCCCCTGAATTTTTGGACAATATTACCCCTCTTCCCATCCCCAGCCCCCCTCAAACCAACAAAGCCCCACCCGAAGGCAACCCCTTGCCCCATTTTGTCCCTTCTTTGTGCTCATACTTACAGCCAGCTCATCACAGATTCCACTCCTGCAGACGTTAACTCACATCCTTCCTCCATTCCCCGCTTTCCTGTAAGCCTCTTTTCCAGACTCTAGCTCTCTGAGGCAGTTTGCTTATTTCACATCATTGAGGTCATGTAGTATTTGTCCTTCAATGCCTGGGTTGCTTCACTCAACATAAGGTTCTCAAGATTCATCCATGTTATCACGCGTGATTGTAGTGTATTTGTTCTAACAGCCGAGTAGTATTCCATTGTGTGTATATACCACATTTTATTGATCCACTCATCTGTTGATGGGCATTTGGATTGATTCCAAATTTTGGAGATAGTGAACAATGCTGCTATGAACATTGGTGTACATATATCAGTTTGTGTCCTTGTTTTCAGTTCTGCTGGGTATATACCCAGGAGTGGTATTGCTGGGTCATATGGCAAATCTATGGTTAGGTTTTTGAGAAACTGCCAAACTGTCCTCCAGAATGGTTGGATCCTTCTGCATTCCCACCAGCAGTGGATGAGTGTTCCCCTCTCTTCACATCCTCTCCAGCATTTGTATTCTTCTGTTTTTTTCATAGCTACCAATCTTATGGGAGTAAGATGGTATCTCATTGTGGTTTTGATTTGCATTTCCCTGATATCTAGAGATTTGGTGCATTTTTTCATGTGCTTTTTAGCCATTTGTGTTTCTTCTTTGGAGAAGTGTCTGTTTAATTCTTTTTCCCATTTTTTAAATGGGTGGTTTATCTTTTTGTTTTCAAGATATATGAGTTCTTTATATATGCAAGATATAAGTCTCTTATCAGATATATGGTTGCCAAATATTTTCTCCCATTATGTGGGTTCCCTTTTTACTTTCTTGACAAACTCCTTTGAGGTGAAGAAGGCTTTAATTTTGAGGAAGTCCCATTTATCTATTTCTTCTTTTGCTGCTCATGCTTTTGGTGTGATATTCACAAAGCCATTTCCTATTACAAGGTCCTGTAGATGTTTCCCTACACTGCTTTCCAAGATCTTTATGGTCTTGGCTCTTATATTTAGGTCTTTGATCCATCTTGAGTTGATCTTTGTATAAGGTGTGAGATGGTAATCCTCTTTCATTCTTCTACATATGGCTATCCAGTTCTCCAGGCAACATTTGTTGAATAGGCCATTCTCTCCCAGTTGCGAGGGTTTGATGGCTTTATCGAATATTATATGGCTATATACATGAGGTTCTATATCTGAACTTTCAATTCGATTCCATTGGTCTGTGTGTCTCTCCTTATTCCAATACCATGCTGTTTTCACTACTGTAGCTTTGTAGTATGTTTTGAAGTCAGGAAGTGTGATTCCTCCTATTTCATTTTTCTTTTTCAGAATGTCTTTGGCTATTCGGGGCCTCTTTCCTTTCCAAATAAATTTCATAGTTAGTTTTTCTAGTTCCTTGAAGAAGGCTGTGTTGATTTTTATTGGGATTGCATTGAATGTGCAGATCAGTTTTGGTAGGATAGACATCTTAATAATATTTAGTCTTCCTATCCATGAACAAGGAATATTCTTCCATTTATTTAGGTCTTCTTTGATTTCCTTGAACAGTCTTGTATAGTTCTCGGTGTATAGGTTTTTTACCTCTTTAGTTAAATTTATTCCTAAGTATTTGATTTTTTTTTTTACTATTGTGAATGGTATTTGTTTCTTGAATTCCTCCTGATGTTGCTCATTATTGGTGTACAGAAATGCTACTGATTTTTGCGCATTTATCTTATAACCTGTGACTTTGCTGAACTCATTTATGAGTTCTAGAAGCTTTGTTGTAGATCTCTCAGGGTTTTCTATGTATAGGATCATGTCATCTGCAAATAATGAAATTTTGACTTCTTCCCTTCCAATTTGAATGCCTTTTATATCTGGATCTTGCCTCAGTGCTCGAGCAAGTATTTCCAAGACAATGTTAAATAGGAGCCGAGACAATGGGCATCCTTGTCTTGTTCCTGAGTTTAGAGGGAAGGATTTCAAGATTTCTCCATTGTAAAGAATGTTGTTTGTAGGTTTTTCATATATACTCTTTATCATGTTCAAAAAATTTCCTTGTATTCCGATCTTTTGGAGTGTTTTTATCAAGAAGGGGTGCTGTATTTTGTCAAATGCCTTTTCTGCATCTATAGATATAATCATGTGATTTTTTTTCCTTGAATCTGTTTATATGGTGTATCACACTGATTGATTTTCTTATGTTGAACCATCCTTGCATACCTGGAATAAATCCCACTTGGTCATGGTGTATAATTCGTTTAATGTGTTGTTGAATACGATTAGCAAGTATTTTGTTAAGTATTTTTCATCTAGGTTCATTAGAGAAATTGGTCTGTAATTTTCCTTTCTTGTGGTGTCTGTTTGGCTTTGGTACTAGGATAATGTTGGCCTCATAGAAGGAGTTCGGCAATGTTCCTTCTTTTTCGATTTTTTGGAATAGTTTCAACAGGATTGGTGTTAGTTCTTTCCAGAATGTTTTGTAGAATTCACCTCTGAAGCCATCTGGCCCTGGGCTCTTCTTAGTTGGGAGATTTTTAATGACTGATTCTATCTCTTTGCTTGTGATTGGTTTGTTAAGATCATCAATTTCTTCTTTCGTCAATATGGGCTGCTTATGTGTTTCTAGGAATTTGTCCATTTCCTCTGAATTCTCATTTTTGTTGGAATATAGTTTTTCAAAGTATCCTCTTATGATAGTCTTTATTGCTGTGGGGTCAGTGGTGATATCCCCTTTCTCATTTCTTATTTTGTGTATTTGCATCTTTTCTCTTTTTTTCTTTGTTACTCTCGCTAAAGGTTTGTCAATTTTGTTGATCTTCTCAAAAAGCCAGCTCTTGGTATTGTTTATTTTTTCAAGTGCTTTTTTAGTTTCTATTTCATTTAGTTCTGCTCTTATCTTTGTTATTTCCTTCCTTCTTCTTCCTGTTGGGTTACTTTTTTTTGTTTTTCTAATTCCGTCAAAAGTGCAGTTAGTTCTTCAATTTTTGCTCTTTCTTCTTTTTTGATATGTGAATTTATGGCTATAAATTTCCCTCTCAGTACTGCTTTTGCTGCATCCCATAAATTTTGGTATGTTGTGTTATCATTATCGTTTGTTTCAAGGTAGTCATTGATTTGTTTTGAGATGTCCTCTTTGACCCACTGTTTTTCTAAGAGTGTGCTGTTTAATTTCCAAATTGTGGTGTGAAGTCTGGGCCTCCGTCCCTTGCGAATTTCCAGCTTCACTCCACTGTGGTCAGAGATATTGTTTTGTATGATTTCAATCTTTCTGAATTCATTAAGCCTTTCTTTGTGGCTTAGCATATGGTCTCTCTTGGAGAATGTTCCATGTGCGCTTGAGAAAAATGTATATCCTGCTGTGTTTGGGTGTAATGATCTATATATGTCTATTAGGTCCAGCTCTTCTAATATACTGTTCAAATGTTTTGTTTCCTTAGTGATTCTCCTTTGAGATGTTCTGTCCTGTCCAGAGTTGATAGTGGTTATTAAAATCCCCCACTATAATTGTAGATGCATCTATTTTGTCACTTAGTTTTCCAGCGTTTGTCTCACGTATTTAGAATCACCCTTGTTAGGAGCATAAATATTTATGATCGTTCGATCTTCTTGACAGATTGTCCCTTTCACTAAAATGTAGTATCCTTCTTTGTCTCTCACAATTGTTTCTCATTTAAAGTCTATTTTGTCTGATATTAATATAGCTACTCCTGCCTTTTTTTGATTGTTGTTTGCTTGTATGATTGTTTTCCAGCCATTCACTTTCAATCTCCATGCGTCTCTGGGTCTAAGATGTGTCTCTTGTAGACAGCATATAGATGGGTCATATTTCCTTATCCAGTGTCCCAGTCTGAATCTTTTGATAGGTGAGTTTAATCCATTGACATTCAGTGTTATTACGCTCATAGAATTATTTGTGGTAGCCATATTTTGGTTGGATTTGTGTTTGTTATATTTTGTTTGTATTATTATATTTTCCCCTTCTATTTTTGTCTTTTTTGTTGCTCTTATGCTCTCCTCCATCTCTGACTGTCCTGTTTTTTCCTCTCTTCCTGCAGAACTCCCTTAAGAATTTCTTGAAGGGGAGGTTTCTTGTTGATATACTCTTTCAGTTTCTGTTTATCTGTGAATATTTTGAACTCTCCATCATTTTTGAATGCTAGTTTAGCTGGATAGAGTATTCTTGGTTGGAAATTTTTTTCCTTTAGTACCTTGCCTATATCATACCACTGCCTTCTTGCCTCCATGGTTTCAGATGAGTAATCAGCACTTAATCTTATGGAGCTTCCCTTGTATGTGATGGTTTTCTTTTCTCTTGCTGCTTTTAGAATTTTCTCTTTCTCTTGAGCATTGGATAATTTGACAAGTATATTTCTTGGGGTGGGCCTGTTGGGGTTTATGACCAGTGGAGTGCGCTGTGCTTCTTGGATATGTACATCTGTCTCTTTCAGTAGATTTGGGAAGTTTTCAGTCATTATTTCCTGCAACATTCCTTCTGACCCCTTTCCCTTCTCTTCTTCTTCTGGAATGCCTATAATACCTATGTTTGAGCGTTTTGCATTATTATTCAGGTCCCTAAGTTCTATCTGGATTTTTTCTACCTTTTTATTGACCACTTCTACTATCTGTTTGATTTCCAATGCACTGTCTTCCACATCACTAATTCTCTGCTCTGCCTCTTCTAGTCTGCTGATATTTGCTGCAAGTATATTTTTGATTTCTTGAATTGTGGCATTCATTTCCATCATATCTGTTATTTTTTTGCGCATGTCTGCAATTTCCCCTCCAAGTGTTGTCTTCATGTTGTTAACCTCTTTCATTACTTCATCAAATTTGTCGGTGATAAATGTTTTGAGATCTTTCATTGCTTGTGCGAAGTTCTGCTCCCCTTCCTGATTTTTAGTTTTTTGATAGGATTTAGTCGTGTTTTCCTGATTACTGGTTTGGTTTGTAGATTTTTGTTGCTGTCTTGTCATCATTTTTCCTTGATGGGTTTAATCAGATCTGTAGCTTCTTTGTCTAGTCTTGGAGATTAATTAGCTGTTTTTTTTTTGCGTAAGTGTTATATCTTCTTTTGTCACTTTGTTCTTCCTATTCGAATTTCTTATTGCTGGTTAAGTTCACTTTAAAGGAAAGTATTAGTGCTGGGGAAAGGCAATTGTGTAAGGAAGGAAAAAGTGTAAAGTAGTATTTGTGATATATGTTAACAAAGCAGCAATATGAGTTCTGGGAGGATGGAGGTTAGATCATGTAAATTGTGTAGAGTTGTAGTAGTAGGAAAGTACCTATAATAAGGTAGATGACTGAATATGGTAGGAATATGGTACATACTAAGAAGCTATTGTTTTTGTGAGAGAGGGAAAGACAAAAGAAAGATAATCGTTTCAGGGGCAGATACCAGATGGAAAACTGAACAAAGGTATTAGAAATTAAGAGTTAGACGCTTAGTGGATCAAAGAAAGGGAGGTGGAATTTAGGAGAGATAGTAGATGGTGGAGGATATCAAGTTGTAGGGGAGAGGGGTTAGTGTAGATAGCCTAAATCTATTCACAGAGAAATGAGGCAGTGGAGGATGAGGAAACCCAGTAAATGTGAGGTGTTTCCTGCAGGACCTATCGTATTGTTAAGATAAAATAGAATAAGAGGAAGATCGGGGACAAGAAAGAGAGGATAAAAAAAAAAGGAAAAAGAGACTTTGGGGCATACGCTGGGAGAAAATACTAGGGGATAATGCAATGCCAGGAATCAGAACATTAAAAAACTGGAATAAAAAAAATAGAAATAGAATAAAAATAAAAGCAAAACAAAATAAAATAAAGAAGAAAAAATGCAAACTTTGAGGAATAGGATATTCAAGGGCCTCAGATGAACCTCAGGGCGTGGTGGATTCAGGGATGGACAGTCTGAGGTATTAAGACCTCAAGAGGTGTGAGTATCTGGCGTGTGGGCCGCCAGAGTCCAGGGAACTCAGACCTGGCAACCTCAAGTCCAGTTAACGGGAATCCTGGGAGCACCACAGTGCATCACAGCCTTCAGGTATCCCCGTAGCTGGGTGCCAGCTCTATGGGTGAGGTCTCATCCACAAGCTCTATCCTGTGTTCTGTGTCCTACAATTCACTCACTTACTAGGGTCTATTGTGTGGATATATCACCAATTGACTTCAGTAACCCTCCCACCCTGTGGTCCCCAGGAATGTCCACCTGGGGGCTCCTCTAGGCTGCAGCCAATTTAATGACTCAGATCAAATATCCAGGTCCAGGGGAGGGGCTCCAGCCAGAAACGCTAATAGCAGAGTCCAAACCCGAAATTCCCACGCTTCACAAAATATTCCCCTAATCAGTTTCCAAATGTCTGCCACCCCATGAAACCCTGGTAGCATCTCTTTGTTGCTATCACTTTGAGACTGCTGTAGTTCCGCAGCAGGGGTGAGGGGGGTGGGGGCGTGGCTCTAGGCGGAAACGCTATTGTTTGTGTCCGCAATCACAACTTCCCCCCGCTTTGCCCTAAAACCCCCGTCTGTCTGCCCAAATGGGTCTGCAAGCACCTCCCTTCCCACAAACCCCCAATAGGCCACCCAGGGCCCAGGAACTCCCCAGTACTGTTGAGGCTCCAAAAAAAATAATAAAAATAAAAAAATAAAATAAATAAAAAAATTTAAAAAAAACAAAGAACAGAAACCCCGCCGCAGGCCCGGCTCTGCCCGCCGCTGCCCGCCGCCGCGGCCCCAGCCCGACTCCGGCGTCCGCCACCTGCCACCATGGCCCAGACCGGCTCCGCCCAGCTCCGCTCGCTACAGCGGCCCAGCCCGGCTCCTGTGTCCACCGCCCGCCGCCGCGGCCTGGTCTGGCTCCGCCCGGCTCAGTACCCCGCCGCGGACCAGCCCGGCTCCGCCCGCCACCATGGCCCGGCTCAGCCCTGCCCGGCCCCCTCGCCGCCTCTGCAGCCCGGCCCAGCTCCATATGCTGCCGCGGCCCGGCCCGGCTCCGGCGTCTGCCACTGCGGCCCGGCCTGGCTCAGCCCCACTGTGCGGAGCTAGAATCCTCGGCTCCGCCTACCCAAGGAGGGAATCCTCCACACGTAGCTGGGATCTCTGCGTATATTTCACAGACGGATCCTCTCTGTTACCTTCCCTCCAAATCGATGTCCAGACACCTCCGGACCAGCAAAAATCCCAAAAAAATCCGGTCCCAAAAGCTGTATGCTTTTTAATATGTATCAATAAACTTCATTTCTTTTTTAAAAAGAACTATTTTTAAAACCTCACCACACCATATAATTATTGACTCCATATTTGTGTCCATGTCATCTCTTCTTCATGTACTTCTAGTCTTTTCTCCTTCTGAAATTACTCTAAATCCTCCTTCAAGCCTTATTACAATTAAAATCTCCCTTGTGATGACTTTACTAACCTCCCCAGGATGAGTCTGTAATTTCTGATCCACTTCACTAGAATTCCAGAGTCACATATATTGAATGACTAAAAGAAAAAAAATGAATAAACACAGGTAAACAGATAATTTCTACAAGTGTAGAGAAAGAAGAATGAGTGAAACAAGGAAACAATTCTTCTGAGAGAGGGAAGACCCAAGAGTAAGAGATCAGAGGAAACAGATTGGGAAAAAAAATCTATTTTAGTTTATCTGCTATTTTCACTCAGGCTTTTTAATAAGACAGGACTTAGTGTTTTAAGCTTTCTCTGTGGTCATAATCTGCTGATTTCCTTAAAGCTTCTATGAATAAAAGGTGTCCATGGAGTCAAAAATATATTCCCCCAGTACCTGTGAAGATTCTGTAAGTCGCTCTGAAATTATCAAGTCAGGGTCTAAGTTCACCAATGAAGGTTCTTCCTTGAATGATGAAAGAAGTTGGAAGCTCTGTTCCCAAGAAGTGAAGTGAGATGGAACGAGTCATAAGGTCTGTAGAAGACAAATTGTGTTTTCTTTGATATAGTGAAGGAGAAGCACATAGAGTATCTGAGCAATTAGGGATTCCATTCCCATGAACCACATTAATGAAGTATTCTTTTGTCTCAATCTCCCTGAGATAATTATTTCTCTGGAGATAAGAAAGGAAAACACAATGCAAATTTGTGCCAGTTTAGTCCCTTGTGACCGCTTTGGAGCTCCATGTTCATCTCTTATCCCTGTGGACACCTACCTCCCAGGAGGAGGTCACCCTTATTAAAGTGTGGGCTCTAGTCTTGTCAGGTTTCCCATACTGATTTCCCTCTTGTTGCTTCTGGAGAAAGATTCTGAATACATTAAACTATCTTATTTCCCAATTTTTCTCCTCTGGAGTTGGCTGTCATGAATGGAGACACCCACTCACAAGGGAATTTCCTCTTGTCTCACTGCTTCTCCTTTCTCCCCCATAATTAGCAATATCAGTTCAACCCACACAACCATCTGGTTTCTCAGTCATTCAACAATATTTATTCAGCAATACTGTATGGTAAATCCTAAAGTACATTCTGGGAATGAAGAGAAGACAAAGGTACTGTGTTTCCTAACAAACTGTTCACAGTTTTAAAAAGCCAAGAAATGAGCACTTACACAATCCTTAGAAGTCTGTCCCTGGTGCACCTTGTGCCAGATGTCCACCATCCAATACCCTAAAACAGTAACCCTTCCTTATTATATCATCTACAGTGTTTTCTCAAGGATGGATATAAGACATTTAAAATTACACAAAAAAATATAGGGGCTGATAGGCTAAATATAAATCATAATGTAAAACATAAGATAACTAAAAATATAGAAAATTGTATAGTCTAAAAAATAAACCACAATGTAAACACAAATGTTACCTTATTTGAAAGCTATTGTCTCATATCTGTACATCAGTTTTAGTAAATATGGTATGACTATGTTAAAAGATTACTGCTGTGGAAGGGAAAAGATATTAGGTGGGATATGTGGGATGACTGTATATTGTATATATGAATTACTGTGATCTAAAACTCTTGTGAAGATAAGCTTAATAATTAGAAAAAAGAAAAGAAAAAGATAGGATGTTGCATTTTTCCAAATTAATATGTACTGTATATCTAACCTTTAAACTCATCGCTATATTCCATTTTATTATTAAGGGAACCTGGCAATATATTGGGCTTCACTTTTTAGGAAGCTTTGGATCACAGAGAGGTTCAACAATGGCAGGGGAGGAATACTGGTGTGGGATGTTATTGACAGGGGACACATGGTTGTCAGGGAGTTCTACAGGGCATATATCCAAGGTACATAAAAATGTTTGGATATTTTCATAGTGGAAACAATTAAAAACAACTGAGGGAGTGCTGAGTTCCTAGCCAGGGGAGCTCTATCACAGTCCCTAAAGGAACAGCAACCATCCCCCAAGTGCAACAACAAAGACAAATAAGAATGAAGGTCCAACAATGAGCCCCTGATACTAATGACTATGCTTGTGAGCCTGTGCACCTGTAATAAGAACAAGGCCTAGAGCAGCAATGTGCCTAAGAGTTACCTCCTGAGAGCCTCCGTGTTACGCAAATATGGCCGGTCTTGAAGCCAAACTCAGCATGTAAATTTGTTGCCTTCCACCCAGTGTGGGACATGAATCCCAGGGATAAGCCTCCCTGGTGCCGAGGGATTAATACCAAGTAGCAGCTGATGATGTAACTAGAAAATGACCTTGAATAAAAGGTTCAACTTGGACCAGCAGAATATCTCTGTCTACATATAATAACAGGAGTTAAAAATGCTTTTTGACCTAAATCAAGGGGCAAATGGAAAGGGCAAATTAGATTATATGGCTATGAGTCCAAAAAAGAGCTGGGAGTTTATCAGAGGGGTTGCCCTTATGCACAACTCAGCAGAGTCTTAGAGAAAGATAAAGTAGATAGAACCCGAGGTATTTGTTCTTCTGAGGGCTACAGAGACCCACAGGTTTTATGGTCATGGCAGATGGAGTTCAGTGCCATGTCAGTTGGCCCTTCTTTGGAGTTTGTGTTTCTGTGTGATGGAGCTGGACTCAGATGTGATCACTTTTCAGAAGCCTTTCCTGTTACTTTACCAGAATTGTAGTTGGTGCTGGGGTTTAATATAAACCCAGGGAATCTGAATCTCTGGACTGACCATATGATAGCCAGGCCCCGAGCCTCAGTAGACTTCAGCTCCTACACTCTGGTTTATTGGACTTACCCCACTCAGATAAGATGGAGTTGAAGAAGGTCAACCACCATACCATGGAGTCAAGAGTGCCTACAACTGAAAGCAGGAGAATTGCATCCAGCATCCGTGTGGAATCTAAGCCCCCTGTTGACATAGATGTGGAATGGACACAACCAATCCAAGGTCCACAGGATGTAGGAATAGAATATTGATTAGAATGCACTTACTGATATTCTACTCATGAACTATTGTGATTAGTAATCAAAGAAAATGTGGCATTGGTGTGGAGAAATTGGCCATGGTGGCTGCTGAGTGTGCGGAATGGGATGAAGAGATGAGATGTGGAGGCGTTTTGGGGTCTTGGAGTTGTCCTGGGTGGTGCTGCAGGGACAATTAGCAGACATTTTGGTCCTCCCATGGCCCACTGGATGGAACATGGGAGAGTGTGGGCTATGATGTGGACCATTCACCATGAGGTGCAGCGATGCTCAGACATGTATTCACCAAATGCAATGAACGTGTCATGATGATGGAGGAGAATGTTGCTATGGGGGGGTAGTGGGGTGCCGGGGGTAGGGGGTATATGGGGACCTCGTATTTTTTGAATGTAATATTAAAAAAATGAATAAAGACCAAAAAAGTGAAAATAAAATAAAGATGCAGAATCAGGATTATAGTAAAAAAAAAAAGTGTTTTCTCAACATTATAATTTCAACCACGCACACATCAATCCTGCGTGTTCACCTTTCCACCCCGAACATACCCACAATTCCATGGACCATCTGACCCAGTGTGTTATATTCGTGGGCGTAGAGCAATACAATGAGCAAGAATTGTTGTACTCTGATAATGAAGAGGACACATATATGTTCTCAAATAGAGGGGAGAGTATCTCTCAAGAGGAAGGCTTGCTCCTAATGGGACAGGATAGACCAGTTTGTCAAGCCCTCAGCATTGTTGCAAGTATCTATGAATCTTGTCCTTCCATCAATGAAACTTGGTTGCCAATGTGGGCCCCAAGGAGAGGGAGAGAGAGAGAAAATAGATGGAAGAGGGGGTAACTGGGGGTAAATGGAAGTGTTCTGTATGATCTTGCAATGATGGATACAGGCCACGATAAATTTCAACAAAAATTTATAAAAGTGTATGGTCTAAATTGTAAACCATATTGTGTACTACTGAGCATGGTTGGTAGCTATCCAATATTTGTACATCAGTTGTAGCAAATGTAACATCCACATGTAAAAACATCATTGGTGAGGAAGAGGGAGGATGTTGTTTATATGGGAGATACCTATGTTCTGTGCATGACTTTACTGTGACCTTAAACTTTTTTGAAGATATAATGAAAAATAAAAGAGGCAAGACACTGAGGAAGAAATGGAAGAGATTTCCTTGCCACTATATATAAAAGACAACACCTATTAGAGTGATGAAAGGCAAAACCTTAAAAAAATTTTATAAAAATTTTCATTTTTGTTTTCTTTATATGAGGTCCTCATATACTCCCTCTATATGAGGTCCCCATATACCCCCCACACCCTCACCACACTCCTCCCCCCATAACAACAATCTCCTCCATCATCATGAGACATTCATTGCATTTGATGAATACATCTCTGAGCACCACTGTACCTCATGGTAAGTGGCCCACACCGTAGTGCACACTCCCATATTCCACCCAGTGGGCCATGGGAGGACATACAATGTCTTCTAACTATCCCTGCAGCACCATCCAGGACAACTCCAAGTCTGAAAATCGCCCCCACATCTCATCTCCTCCCACTCACTACCCCAGAAGCCACCATGGCCACTTTCTCTACACCAATGCCATATTTTCTTCGATTACTAATCACAATAGTTCATGAATAGAATATCAGTAAGTCCACTCTAATCCATACCCTATTCCTACATCCTGTGGACCTTAGAATGGTTGTGTCCACTCCACATCTATATCAAGAGGGGGCTTAGATTCCACATAGATGCTGGGTGCACTTCTCCTGCTTTCAGTTGTAGGCTCTCTTGGCTTCCTGGTGTGGTGGTTGACCTTCTTGACCTTCATGTTATCTGAATGGGGTAAGTCCAATAAACCAGAGTACAGGGGTTGCAAGTCTGTTGGGGCTCAGGGCGTGGCTATCAGATGGTCAGTCCAGATATTCAGGTCCTTTGGGTATACACTAAACCGTAGCACCAACTACAGATCCAGTAAAAGCAACAGGAGAGGCTTGTGGACAAATAACACATCTGAGTTCAGCTCCATCACACAGAAACACAAACTCCAAAGTAGGGCCATCTGACAAGGCACTGAATTCCATCTTCCATTACCATAAAACCTGTGGGTCTCTGTAGCCCTCAGAAGAACCAATACCTGAGGTTGTATCTACTTTATCTGTCTCTGGGACTCTGCTGAGGTGTGCGTAAGGGCAACCCCTCTAATAAGCTCTCAGCTATTTTGGAGACTCATAGCCATATAAACTCATTTGTCCTTTCCATTTTCCCTTTTTATTCAGGTCAAAAAACATTTTAACTCCTGGTATTCTATATAGACTGATATATTCTGCTGGTCTGAGTTGACCCTTTTATTCAAGGTCATTTTCTAGTTAAATCATCAGCTGGTACTTGGTAGTAATCCCTCAGTGCCAGGAAGCCTCATCCCCAGGAGTCATTTCCCACGCTGGGGGGAAGGCAAGACATTTACGTGCTGAGTTTGGCTTTGAGACTGGCCACATTGTAGCAACACGGAGGCTCTCAGGAGGTAACTCTTAGGCACCCTGCAGGTCTAGGCCTTGTTTTTATTTCAGGTGCACAGGCTTAAGAGCATAGTCATTAGTATCAAGGGCTCATTGTTGGACCTTCCTTCTTTTTTGGTCTTTGCCATTGCACTTGGAGGATTGTTGCTGTTCATTTCAGGACTGTGATAGAGCTCCCCTGACTAGGAACTCAGCACTCCCTTAGTTGTTTTTAATTGTAAGCACTATGAAAATATCCAAACATTTTTATGTACCCTGGATATATGCCCTAGAAAACTCCCTCCCAAACGTGCATCACCTGTCCATAACATCCCACACCAGTATTCCTACCCTGCCATTGTTGAGCTTCTCTGTGATCCAAAACTTCTTCAAAAATGAAGTCCAATATATTGCCAGGTCCATTAATAGTAAAAAGGAACATAGTGATGAGTGTAAAGGTTAGATATAGAATACATATTAATTTAGAAAAAATAACGTACAAATAAATTGGGGAATCAAAAAATTAAAAAATTCAAAGCTTTGTTTTTGATGCTCTGTCTTCCATCACTGCAATAAGTGTTGCACTGTATGCACATTGGCAAGGCAACTTCTTCCGTCTTTTCCTCACTGTCTATGTCCTTTCTTTTTCATTTATTTCCTAATTATTAAGCTTACCTTCACAAAAGTTTTAGGGCACCGTAATTCACATATACAATATACAGTACTCTCACATATCCAACATTAAACCCTTTTCCGTTCCACAGCAATAATTTTTTTTTACATATTCATACTATATTTACTGAAACTGATGTACAGATATTGACACAATAGCTTTCAAACAAGGTAAAAGTTGTGTTTACATTGTGGTTTATATTTTAGACTATACAATTTTCTAAATTTTTAGTTATCTTATGTTTTACATTATGATTTACATTTTAGCCTATCAGCCCCTATACATTTTTGGTGTAATTTAACATGTCTTATATCCATCCTTGCATAATCTTGTGGAACACTTCTATTGCCCACACAGTTATATTGGTTCCATCTATTCAATACTTCTTTTCCCCTCCCATCAGGGCCCACAGTGACAGCCAATCTTCACTGCTTGAAGGGCCATGTACAGAGATACTTGCAACAGTGTTGAGGGCTTGACATGCTCAACTGCCCTAATGCATTGGGTGCCACCATTTCTCTCAAGAGATACAATTTTCTCTACTTGAGAACATCAGTCCTCCCCAGGAAATGGGTATAACTTTGCTCTCATTATATGGGTCTCTATCCAATGATATAATCCGCTATGGCAAAATGAGCACTCACACACTGCCTAGAAGCCTGTTCTGCATTTGATTATCACCTTTGAGCATCTTAAATAGGTAACTTTCCTTATATTTTTGAAAAAGTTTTCTCAGCATTGTAGTCTCAACCAAATACCTGACAATCTCCTATGTTCCTATGTTCCCCCACCATCCTCCTAATTTCTTGGGCAATATTACCCATCCTCCCATTGCTAGGCCCCCTCAAGTCCACAAAGCCCTACCCAAATTTAGCCCTATGTCCCATTTTACCTCTTCCTTGTGCAAATACCTTCAGCTTATATAGATTTCTCCCATGTAGGTGTCAGCTTACATCTTTCCTCTACTCCCCAATATTCTTTAAACCTATCATCCAGTCTCTAGCTCTCTGAGGCAGCTTGGTTTACTTATTTCATATCATTGAGATCATGTAGTATTTGTTCTTCAATGCTTGGGTTGTTTCAATCAGTATAAGGGTCTCAAGATTCATCCATGTATTCACGTGTGTTTGTAGTGTATTCATTCTTAAAGCTGAGTAGTATTCCATTGGATGTATATACCACATTTTATTTATTTATTTATCCATTCATCTGTTGGTGGGCATTTGGGTTGATTCCAACTTTTGGCAATAGTGAACAATGCTGCTATGAACATTGGTGTGCAAATATCGGTTTGTGTCCTTGTTTTCAGTTCTACTGGATATATACCCAGCAGTGGAATTGCTGGGTCATATGGCAAATCTATAGCTAGTTTTTTGAGAAACTGCCAAACGGTCCTCCAGAATGGTTGGATCCTTCTGCATTTCCACCAGCAATGGCTGAGTGTTCCCATTCCTCCACATCCTCTCCAGCACTTGTATTCCTCTGTGTTTTTGATAGCTGCCAGTCTCATGGGAGTAAGATGATATCTCATTGTAATTTTGATTTGCGTTTCCATAATATCTAGTGATTTTGAGTATTTTCATATGCTTTTTAGCCATTTGAATTTTTTATTTGGAGAAGTGTCTGTTTAAGTCTTGCCACTTTTTAAGATGTGTAGGTTGTCTTTTTATTTTTTGAGATATAGAAGTTCTTTATATTTGAAGGATAGTAATCTCCTATCATATACATGGTTACCAAATATTTTTTCCCATTGGGTAGGCTCTCTTTTCATTTTCTTGACAAAGTCCTTTGATGTGTAAAAGGCTCTAATTTTGAAGAAGTCTCATTTATCTATTTGTTCTTTTGCTGCTAGTGTTTTGGGTGTGAAATTCATGAAGTCATTTCCTATTACAAGGTCCTGTAGATGTTTCCCTACATTGCTTTCTAAGGTCCTTATAGTCTTGGCTCTTATATTTAGGTCTTTGATTCACGTTGAGTTGGTTTTTGTATAAGATGTGAGTTGGTAATTCCCTTTCAGTGTGTTTGGTGGACTTCGGAATATCACGTGTCTGTATCTATGAGGATCTATATCAGAATTTTCAAATTGGTTCCATTGATCAGTGTGCCTCTCCTTGTGCCAATACCATGCTGTTTTCACTAGTGTACTATGTTTTGAAATCAGGTAGTGTGATTCCTCCAATTTCATTTTTCTTTTTCAATAATCTTTGGATATTCGTGGCCTCTTTCCTTTCCAAATAAATTTCATAGCTAGTTTTTCTAGTTCCTTAAAGAATGCTGTGTTGATTTTTATTGGAATTGTATTGAATGTGTAGATCAGTTTTGGTAGGATAGACATCATACGAATATTTAGCCTTCCTATCCATGAACAGGGAGTATTCTTCCTTATGTTCAAGTTTTCTTTGGTTTCATTGAATAGGGTTGTGTAGTTTTCTGTGTATAAATTTTTTACACCTTTAGTTAAATTTACGCCTAGGTATTTGATTTTTAATTTACTATTGTAAATGGTATTTTTTTCTTGATTGCATCCTCACATTTTTCATTATTGGTGTACAGACATGCTACTGATTTTTGCGCATTGATTTTATAACCTTCAACATTACTGAACTCATTTATAAGTTCTAGAAGTTTCGTTGTAGACTTCTCAGGGTTTTCTATGTATAGGATCATATCATCTGGAAACAGTAAATTTTGACTTCTTCCTTTCCAATTTGAATGCCTTTTATGTCTGATTCTTGCTTCAATGCTCACCCAAGTACTTCTAACAAATATTAAATAGAAGGGGTGATAATGGGTTCCTTGCCTTGTTCCTGATCTTAGAGGGAAAGATTTTCAGATTTCAAAATTGTAAATGATGTTAACTGGAGGTTTTCATGTATATCTTTTATTATGTTCAAAAAGTTTCCCTTTACTCCAGTCTTTTGCAGTGCTTTTATTAAGAAATATTGCTGTATTTTGTCAAATGCTGTTTCTGCATCTATAGATATGATCATGTGATTTTTTTCCTTTAATCTGTTTATGTGGTTTTTACATTAATGTATTTTCTTATGGTGAACAATCCTTGCACACCAGAAATGAATTCCACCTGGTCATGGAGTGTAATTGATTTATGGTGCTGTTGAATATGATTAGTAAGTATTTTGTTGAGGATTTCCACATCTATGTTGATTAGAGAGATTGGTCTGTACTTTTCCTTTCCTGTGGTCTCTTTGTTTGGCTTTCATATTAGGATAATTTTGGCATCATTTTATGAGTTATGCAATGTTCTTCTGTTTCAAATTTTTGGAAGATTTTCAGCAAGATTTGTGTTAGTTCTTTATGGAAAGTTTGGTAGAATTCACCTGTGAAGCCATTTGGCCCAGGGCTCTTAGTTGGGAGGTTTTTAATGACTGATTCTATCTCTTTACTTGTGATTAGTTTGTTGAGATCATCAATTTCTTCTTTCATCAATATAGGCTGTTTATGTACTTCTAGAAATTTGTCCATTTCCTCTGAATTGTCATTTTTGTTGGAATATAGTTTTTCAAAGTATCCTCTTATGATAGTCTTTATTTCTGTAGGGCCAGTGGTGATATCTCCTTTGTTATTTCTTATTTTGTGTATTTGCATCTTCTCTATTTTTTTCTTTGCTAGTCTAGCTAAGGGTTTGTCAATTTTATTGATCTTCTCAAAGATCCATCTCTTGGTTTTGTTTATCTTTTCAAGTGCTTTCTTATTTTCTATTTCACTTAGTTCTGCTCTTATCTTTGTTCTTTCTTTCTTTCTTCTTCCGGCGGGGTTAATTTGTGTTCTTTTTTTCTAATTCCTCCAAATGTTCAGTTAGTTCCTCTATTTTTCCTCTTTCTTCTTTTTTGATGTATGAATTTATGGTTATAAGTTTCACTCTCAGTACTGCTTTTGCTGCATCCCATAAGTTTTGGTATGTTGTGTTATAATTTTCATTAGTTTCATGGTAGTTATTAATTTGTTTTGAGATTTCCTCTTTGACCCACTGTATTTCTAAGAGTGTGCTGTTTAATTTCCATATCTTGGTGTGAAATCTGGGCCTCTGGCCCTTGCAGATTTTCAACTTGATAGTGGTGTATTAAAGTCCCCCACTGTAATTGTAGAGACATCTATTCCTTCCCTTAGTTTCTCCAGTGTTTGCCTCAGATATTTGGAGGTACCCTTGTTAGGAGCATAAATGTTTATAACTGTTCTTTCTGTTTGAATGATTATCCCTTTCACTAATATGTAGTGTCAATATTTGTCTCTCACAATTGTTTTGCATTTAAAGTCTGTTTTGTCTGATATTAACATAGTTACTCCTGCCCTTTTTTGGTTATTATTTGCTTGTAAGATTCTTTTCCAGCCATTCATTTTCAACCTCCTTGAATCCCTGGGTCTAAGATGTTTTTCATGTAGACAACATATAGATGGAACATACTTTCTTATCCAATTTTCCAGTCTGAGACTCTGGACAGGTGAGTTTAATTCATTGACATTCAGTGTTATCACTTTCAAGGAATTATTTATACTAGCAATTTTTTCTTTGGATTTGTGTTTGTTATATTTTGTTTGTTTTTTTTTTAGTCTTTTTAGTTGTTCTTATACTCTTCTCCAACTCTGTCTCTCCTGTTTTTTTCTTTCCTTCTATAGAATTTCCTTTAGTATTTCTTGAAGGGCAGGATTCTTGTTGGCATACTCTATTAATTTCTGTTTATCTGTGAGTATTTGAACTCTCCATCATATTTGATTGTTAGTTTAGCTGGAAAGAGTATTCTTTTTTGGGAATTTTTTTTTCATTTAGTACCTTGACTATGTCATACCACTACCTTCTTGCCTCCATGGTTTCAGATGACAAATCAGCACTCAATCTTATGAAGCCTCCTTTGTATGTGTGTTTTTTTTCTCTTGCTGCTTTTAGAATTTTCTCTTTGTCTTGAGCATTGGATAATTTGACAAGTATACGTCTTTGGGTAGGCCTGTTGGGATTTATGCTATTTAGGGTGCATTGTGTTTCCTGGATGTGGACGTTCATCTCCCTCACTAGGTTTGGGAAGTTTTTATCCATTATTTCCTCCAACACCCCTTCTGTTCCCTTTCCCTTCTTTTCTTTTTCTTGGATGCCTATAATGCATATGTTTTCACATTTTCATTGTCTTTCAGGTCCCAAAGTTCCTGTTGAATTTTTTCTCTCTTTTTATCTGTCAATTCTACTAACTGTTTGATTTCAGATGTACTGTCTTCCACATCACTAGTTCCTCTCCCTCTTCAAATGTACCGTCATTTGCTGAGAGTGTATTTTTGATTTCTTGGATTATGCTGTTCCTTCCCATCACATCCGTTGTCTTTTTTTTTTTCATGATTGCAATTTCTCCTGCATGCTCTCCAAGTGTTTTCTTCATATTCTTATCTCTTACTTCACCTCATTAAATTGGCCCCTATTTAATGTTTTGAGAGGTTTAAATACTTGCTTGATGTTCTGCTGTTCTTCCTAATTTTAGTTTGTTCACTGGATTGGGTCATGTTTTCCTGATTATTGGTTTGGTTTGTAGTTTCTTGTTGCTGTCTGGTCATCATTTTATCTTTTTGGTTTGATTAACTTCTTTGTCTAGTCTCAGGGATAACTAGTTGTTTTTGCGTGTGTGTTAAGTCTTCTCTTTGCCACTTTGTTCTTCTTCTTCTATTTCCTTGCTGTTGGCTAAGTTCACTTGAAGGAAAATATTAGGGCAAGTGAAAACAAAACAAGTAAGAAAAGAAAAAAGTAGAATAGTAGTATTGATAGTAAATGTTAGCAGAAGAACCATGTGAGATCTAGGAGAATGGGTATTAGACTCATGTAAACTGTGTAGAGTTAGAACAGTAAGAAAAATGGAGTATCTATAATGAGACAGTAAACTGAATATGGGGAGGAATATAGTATGAATTAAAAGACCAATGTGGTCAGGAAAGTGGGAAAGAGAAAGGAAAAGACAATAATATGGAGAGCGAATAAAAGACAAAACCACACAAAGGTATTAGAAATGAAAATTGAGGGCTAAATTAAGAGCAGTGGAATGTAAGAGAAACATTAAATGATGGAGGATAAAAAGATGTAGAAGAAAGGAGTTAGCATTGGTAGCGAAAATCAGTACACACAGAAAAGAGGAAATCGAGGATGAGGAAACACAGCAAATGTGAATCACTTCCTGGAACACCTAATATAAAAAAAGAAGAGAAGGAATAAAGGGGGGAAGGTGGAAAACGGGGTTGGAAATGCAAGCAAGAAAAACAGGAAGATGAAGAAAAAGAAGAAGAAGAGGAGGAGGAGGAGGAAAGGGCTGTCGGGGTATAAAGAGGAAGGAAAAAATAAGAAAATAAACCAATAAAAAAGACCAAAATTTCAAGCAAGGAATCCTTTCTGCATTTAAGTAAAATGCTTAGGAGTCTGGCCTTCCCTCTTTCTCCCTTTCTCACTTCCCTCTCTCCCAGGGCAGCAGGGAAGCTGTGTGATGTGTCCAGTAGGAGATTCAAGTGGGTCCTTGGTGTACCAAATCACCACAGAAAACAATGTGTCTTAATTTCCAAAGACAGAGTGCCCCCACCTCACCAGAAACCCCAAATATGCTAATGGAAGTTTTCAAAACACATCTTACAGCTATCTCCCTTAGGTGTGCTACAGGAGGGGCAGTTAATTTTCTGACTCCACCTTCTTCCAGACCAAGTTTCCTAACCCAGCATTTTTAGGTAAATAGGGCTTTCTCAGCAGATTTGCCTCTCCTTTCTTCCCCAGCTTTCCCCAAGCCAGCTGGTATGCTCCTCCAAGTTAAAAAAAAAAAGGGGGAGGGGCAGGACCTGAAAATGAACCCGCACTCATTTTGCCCCTCTACACCTCCCACCCAACCCTCCAACTCACAAAGTCAGTCCAAAACTGAATGGCTAGTGTATTCTTTTACAGCAGGGAGCTCTGGATTTGGGAGTGAGAAGTCTGGGATATTGCAGACTTAGGGTATGTAGGTCTGTGGAACGTCCGCTGTGGTGACTTAGGGGTCATGGCTCTGGAGACCATGCTTCTGGGGAACACAGGGCCTAGGAATGCCACCACACTACTGACAGTCCAGGGAATGCCTAAGGGGGAAGAGTCCCACCTCTCCACAACTTCCGACCTCGGTGCTAGAAATCTACAATTCTACCTTAGCAAGCATGATTTCTGTCTCTCCAAATCAATGTCCAAACACCTCCTGCCTTGCAAGTTCCCAAAACAGCCCACTGCAGCAAGATTCCAACCCTACTCAGCCGCTCTTCTGAGGGCGCAATTATGAAGTGCATTCACTCAGATGCCATCTTGCCCCACCCATCAGCTATCATCTTTTAATATCTCCATTTGTTCACCCCAGCTTGTCCTTAAAGGGAAAGTACATCTGCCTCATTATCTAATAAAAGATGAAGAAATGCACATGCTGGCTGTTCTTTAATCCTCCCCTGGTCAACCATGTATATCACTCTGGCTGCTTAGATACTCCCAACAGTGAACTCAGACACTTGTTCTTGCTGGATTTGGGAAGTATCAGGTCTCGAACCTAATGCCAGGTTGCCTAAGTTTGTTTTTGCATTACTTTTTTCCTCTGGGTAGTAACGCTAGGAAGCATTTCTACCAACTGCAAGGCACAAGGCAGAAAGTACAGTGAAGAGAATGCAGCACATATGCAGAGTATGTTGGAAAACCCAGTAACGCCCATGCTCACTGACCCCAGGAACTCAGACTGGGTGAAAGCAGCTTCAAATGAGCCTCTATAAACCCTTCACACACCTTCCATCCTGTGCAAAACACCTGGTCATTCTGGGAGAGGTGTGAAGATAAGTCAGCCTGGTTGTTGTCCACAGCCACCTGCTAAGGCCAACAAGGCAATCCTTAGTATTGTCTTAAAGTTCTTAAGAACTCCAGGGGTGCCATATGAAAGGAACTTGTCCCACGGCTGCTGGAAATCCTGGTGTGCCTGTGCTCCAAGTCACTTTACAGGACGGGGAGGACAGAAAACCTCCCAGCATGGGCTCAGGGCTCCTGCTCCCACACCATGGCTAGCCAGAACCAGCCCGCAATACCCGAGCTTCCTCCCACTGCTGCCTTCAAGCTTGTCCAATTCTGGCATGGCCACAGGATGCCCTGGTCCACTGTGGCCTTCACTTCTGTGGAAAGCATCTCCTCCAGTATGGCTCCTACACTCCTAGGTTAACAAGAAGCACAAACAATGGCCAGTGATAAAGTTTTCAGTGTTTGGTACTGTGAAAGTTGGATAGCTCTTTAGGTTAAAAATAAACTTGTATCTTCCCACTTCATTGTAGACAAAAGAAAATTCTGGATGGATTTTAAATGGTGAAAAAACAGCTCTAAGGGTCTTCTAATCATCAAAGCAATGGGGAGAAATCACAAAAAAATATCAACCACTTTGACTATATGTATTAGTCAACTAAAGGGGTACTGATGCAAAGTACCAGAAAGCTGTTAATATTTACAAAGAGGGTTTATTTTGGGTAGAAGCTTACAGTCACATGATCATAAAGTGTAAGTTACTTCCCTTACCAAAGTCTGTTGCCACATGTTGGAGCAAGATGGCTGCTGGTCTCTGTGAGGGTTCAGGCTTCTTCTTCACACTCCATGGTCCCAGCTTCTTCTGGTCTCAGATGTAGACTGACGTAGGGCTTGTCTCTCTATCTTGCACTTGTTACTTTATGGGCTTGGCTTCTCTGGTCTCTCCACAAGGTCAGCTGTAGACCCTGAGGTTATCTCTCTTCCTAGGCCTATGCCATGTCTACGGAGACATCTCTATTTCTCTGTGTTCTTCTCCTGTGTGTTTACTTCCCCAGGTTCCAGCATCAAAACTCCAACTACTTCCTTTGCCATGTCTTTCTCTTGCTGAGTCCCTGCCCACCAAGGGGGTGAAGACTCAATGTCCTACTGACATGGGCCATTCAAACCCCTGATCATAATTTAATACGTAAAAATGAAACCTATGAAGTTAATACAATCTATCATGCCCAGAGGAACAGACCAGTTTACAAACATAATCCAATATCTATGTTTGGAATTCATAAACAATATCAAATGGCTACACTATATAAAAATTAAAGATATTTGAATTAAATCAAATAAAATGCAACAGTTTAAAAAACGTAATGCACCATGGAGAGATCACATTACCTTTAACATACATAACGTAGGATGTTGATTGGCCGAGAGTCACCTCTAGCTAGCAGTGTTATGTCCTCTAGAAGGAAACTTTGTAGGTAAGCCCCTAGACCAGAAGGCCCTTCAGGAGCCCAAGGAAGCCCAAGCACCCAACCCACACTCCTGGGATGATGGAAGGTCAATTCTCCAAAGAAGAAACTTGGTCTCCTGTCAGGCAAAGTTCTGGAATCCAGAGGTTCTGAGTTACTGCCCAGCCCACTTGAGGCCAGCTGGCAAGAAAGAAAGATGACATGCTCTCCATCACTCACACCACTTCCATATGCCCAGTAAATTAAGGACTTAGAAGGGAGCTGGGCTCCTGGTCATTCTGTGGCTTAAGTCACTCCTGGCCAGCCCACCCATGGAACACATATGTGGCTGGAGAACACATAGACCAGGCCTGCAGGCACCTGGTGGAGAGGTGGGAGGCACCTTCCTCTCTCAAATCTGAAAGCCTGGTGCCAAAGTGGATAGGGCAGTAGGTCAGCCAGCTGGGGGCAGCACTAACAGTAGGGGAACAGGGAAAGGGAAGATCGTCATGGAAGATGCTGGGCTTGTGCTTTCCTCTGATCCTTCTGCGCTGAGTAAGCCCCTAGGGTTCTGATTCTGAGGGGAAGATCCTAAAGGGGAAGAAGGGACTCAAGAACAGAACATGCAATCAACCTACACTGAATGTGAGAGCAAATGGCACTTTATTTTGTTCCCTAAGCTGGAGAAAATCAGCATAATAGAGTATGATATGCAACACGACAGAAAAATGCCCATTTCTTCTCCTTCTAATTAGTTCTAAAACTCTCTGTAATGTGAGAATGATAAGAAAGCAGCAATGCCTGCCTCCCAAGCCCTGGATTAGTTACCAGGAGCCTATCATAGCTCAGAATACCCTTCCTTAACAATGCTGGTTGATGTTATCAGAATCTTAGATAGGTCTTCATTGTGGGGATTTCGTGTCTTCAGAAATTTTGCAGAACAAAATGAAATTTTTTTTAATCACAGAAAAATAAAGAAAATAGTATTCATCACCAGTCAACCTCAGTTAATAACATGGCTATCCATTTCCAACAACTAATCAAACTGAAAAATCTGCTTTTCCTTGATTTGTGTCATCAATTTTTCTTCTTTCCTCTTTTTTTTTTCTTTCACTACTTTATGGATTGAAGCAGAATGTCATTAATAAAACTGATCCAAATTTAGATGCTACCACAAAACGGAGCTTCTGGGTTTATTGGTATTTCATTATTACCATTTCTCAAGGGAGTTCTTGTTTCACAAAGGATGTTGCTTTTAAAACACAAAGCAAGGTTATACTCAGGTAAGACGGCATCTGAGTGAGTGCACCTTATAACCTCTCCTGCAAAGAAGCAGCTGAATAGGGTTGGGATTTTGCTGGACTGGGCTGTTTCAGGCATTTGCAGGGCAGGAGGTGTCTGGATATCAAATTAGTGGCACTGTGAAAAAGAAGATTCATGTATAATGTAGAATTTTGGGTCTCTTTCATGGAGATTGGGGCTGCTCGTATTAAGCTTCCCCCTGGGGTGGGCAGTCCTGGAGACTTTGCTGCACCAGGGAATTCCCAAGACCTGAGTGGGCTATTTGGGGGCTTGCAGGGTGGGAGGTGTCTGGAAGTCGATTTGGTGAGACAGAGATGGAAGCATTCTTGCAAGACGTGGAATTTTGGGTTTCTGACACAGAGATCAGAGCTTCCAGATAGAGCCCCTCCAACTGGAGCCAACAGCCCATCTGTGGCATCCCCAAACTGCTTGTAGTACAGCGGTGCCCCCAGCAGGCTGTTTCAGGGGCTTGCAGGTTGGGAGGTGTCTGGAAGCCAATTAGACAAAGATGGAGATTTTTGCGAGATGTGGAATTTTGGATTTCTGACATGGAGCTCAGAGCTCCCAGCTAGAGCCCCTTCTCGTAGGACTGGCGGCCCATCTGCAGCAGTCCCTGAATTGTCTATAGTACAGTGGCATCCCCAGCAGGCTGTTTCAGGGGCTTGCAGGGCAGGAGGTGTCCTGAAGTTGACTTGGTGAGACAGTGACAGAAGAGACTCCTGTGAGAGGGGGAATTTTGGGTTTCTGACATAGAGGTCAGAGTTTGTGGGCATGACCCCTCCCCATAGGGCTGGTGCCAAGCTGCGGGGATCCCTGAAGGCTGTGTTGCACTGTGGTTCTCCCAGGCTCCCTGTTCACTGGATTCGTGGTTCCCAGGTCTGTGCCCCCTAAACCCTGGTGGCTCACACCCCAGAGACTCACACCTCTTGAGTCTGCAATATCACAGACTTCCTATCCCTGAATCTTCCATGCCCTGAGGGCCATCAGACGTCCTTGACTGTCCTAGCCCTTGGAGTTTGTGGGTTTTTTTTTTCCTTTTTCCTTTTTTAAAATTGTCTTGGTTGCTAATATTGCATTATCTCCTGGTCTTTTCTCCCATTGTATCCCCCAAGGTCCTTTTTTGTTTATTGGGTTTTTTTCTTTCTTCTTTTCTTTTTCTTGCTTGTTTCCCTCTCTTTTCTTTGCCCACCCCCTTTTTTCCTTCTCTTTTTTTCTTTTCTCTCTTTTTCTTCCTATTTTAAATTATTTTATTTATACAATAGGTGCTGCAGGGAGCGCCTCACTTTTGCTGTGTTTCCTCATCCTCCATTTGCTCAGTTCTGTGTGAATTGATTTTGGTCACCTACACTAACACCTTTCCCCCACATCTTTCTATCCTCTACCATCTACTGTTTTTCTTACATTCCACCTCCATTTCTTTGGTCCCCAAATTGTCTAACTTTTAATTTCTAATACCTTTGTTCTGTTTTCTGTCTTTTAATCACTCTTGATACTATTGTCTTTCTTTTCTCTTTCGTCTCTCATGAAAACACTGGCCTTTTAATTCATACTATATTCCCCCAATAATCAGTTGACTGTCTCATTATAGGTACTTTAATTACTGTTATAACTCTCCACAACTTACATGAATCTAATATCCATTCTCCCAGATCTCATATTGTTGCTCTGTTAACATTTTTACCAATACTACTTTAAACATTTTCTTTTCTTACACAATTTCCTTTCCCTGGCCCTAATATTTTCCTTCAAAGTGAACTCATCCAGCAACAAGAAATTAGAATAAGAAGAACAAAGTTACAAAGAGAAGATTTGACACTTATGCAAGAACATCAACTAATTAATCTCCTAGACTAGACAAAGAAACTAAGGATGATTAAACTCATGAAGATAAAACGATGGCCAGACAGCAAAAAAAAAGCTACAAACCAAAAGAATAATCAGGAAAACATGCTGAATCCAATGAACAAACTAAAAACCAGGAAGGGGCAGAACACTGGACAAGTAATTAAAGATCTCAGAACATATATTAGAGACCAACTTAATGAAGTAAAGGAAGAGTTTAAAAATATGAAGAAAGCACTTGGAGAGGAAATTTCAGACATACATAAAAAGATAACAGATATGATGGGAATGAATGCCACAGTTCAACAGTTGAAGAAATCAAAAATACACCCACAGCAAATAGCAGATTAGAAGAGGCAGAGGAGAGAATTAGCAACGTGGAAGGCAGTACATCGGAAATCAAACAGATATTAGAATTCATCGATAAAAAGATAGAAAAAATCCAGCTAGGACTTAGGGACCTGAATGACAATGCAAAATGCACAAACATACGTATTATAGGCATCCCAGAAGGAGTAGAGAAGGGAGAGGGGTCAGAAGGGGTGTTGCAGGAAATAATGGCTGAAAATTTCCCAAATCTACTGAGAGAGACAGATGTACATATCCAGGAAGCACAATACACCCCAAACATCATAAATCCCAACAGGCCCACCCCAGGACATATACTTGTCATATTATCCAATGCTCAAGACAAAGAGAAAATTCTAAAAGCAGTAAGAGAAAAGAAAACGATCACATACAAGGAGGGTCCATAAGATTAAGTGCTGATTTCTCTTCTGAAACCATGGAGGCAAGAAGGCAGTGGTATGCTATAGTCAACGTACTAAAAGAAAAAATTCCAACCCAGAATACTCTACCAAGCTAAACTAGCATTTAAAAATGATGGAGAGTTCAAAATATTCACAGATAAACAGAAATTGAAAGAGTATGCCAACAAGAAACCTCCCCTTCATGAAATACAAAAGGGAGCTCTGCAGGAAGAAAGGAAAATACAGGAGAGACAGAGTTTGAGGAGAGTGTAAGAGCAACAAAAAAGACAAAAAGAGAAGGAAAAAAAAACAGACAAAATATGACAAACCCAAGTCCAATCAAAATATGGCTAACATAAATAATTCCTTGAAAGTAATAACACTGAATGTCAATGGATTAAGCTCACCTATCAAAAGATTCAGACTGAGACATTGGATAAGGAAATACGACCCATCTATATGCTGTCTACAAGAAGCACATCTTAGACCCAGCAATTCATGGAGGCTGTAAGGGAATAGTTGGAAAACAATCTTACAAGCAAACAATAACCAAAAAAAAAAAAGGAAGCAGCTATATTTTTATCAGACAAAATGGACTTTAATTGCAAAACAATTGTGAGAGACAAAGAAGGATACTACATATTAGTGAAAGGGACAATCTCTCAAGAAGAATGAACAATCATAAATATTTATGCTCCTAACTAGGGCGCCTCCAAATACGTGAGGCAAACACTGGAAAAACTAAGAGAAAGAATAGATTCCTCTACGACTATAATGGGAGTTTTTTTTTTTAATTACATTCAAAAAATTTGAGGTCCCATTCAACCCCACCACCCCCACCCCCCACTCCTCCCACAGCAACACTCTCTCCCATCATCATGACACATCCATTGCACCTGGTAAGTACATCTCTGAGCATCACTGTGCCCCATAGTCAATGGTCCACATCATAGCCCACACTCTCCCACTTTCCATCCAGTGGGTCCTGGGGGGATCTACAATGTCCTGTAATTGTCCATGAAGCACCACCCAGGACAACTCCATGTCCCGAAAATGACTCCCCATCTCATCTCTTCCTCCCATTCCCCGCACCCAGCAGCCACCATGGCCACCCTTCCCACACCCATGTCACAATTTCTCTGTGGACATTGGATTGGTTGTGTCCATTGCACATCTATGTCAAGTGGGGGCTTGGATTCCACATGGATACTGGATGCACTCCTCCCGCTTTCAGTTGTAGGCACTCTAGGCTCCATGGTGTTGTGGTTGACCTTCTTCAACTTCATGTTAGCTGAGTGGGATAAGTCCAATAAATCAGAGTGTAGGAGTTGAAGTCTGTTGAGGCTCAGGGCCTGGCTATCATGTTGTCAGTCCAGAGATTCAAATCCCCCAAATATATCTCAAACCCCAGCACCAACTACAATTCCAGTAAAGTAGCATGCGAGTCTTGTGAAAAGAGATCCCCTCTGAGTCCAGTTCCATCACGCAGAAACACCAACTCCAAAGAAGGGCCATCTGACATGGCAGTGAGCCCCATCTGCATAATGGGAGATTTTAAACACCACTATCAACTTTGGACAGAACATTTCAAAACAGAATCACTAAAGAAAGAAAATATTTGAACAGTATATTAGAGGAGCTGGATCTAATAGACATATACAGATCATTACACCAGAATACAGCAGAATATACATTTTTCTCAAGGATACATGGATCATTCTCCAAGACAGACCATATGCTAGGTCACAAAGAAAGGCTTAATGAATTCAGAAAGATTGAAATCATACAAAATAATATCTCTCACCACAGTGGAGTGAAGCTGGAAATCTGCAAGGGCCAGAGGCCTAGATTTCACACCAAGATATGGAAATTAAACAGCACACTCTTAGAAAAACAGTGGGTAAAAGAGGAAATCTCAAATGAACTTAATATCTACCTTGAAACTAATGATAATGATAATAAAACATACCAAAATTTATGGGATGCAGCAAAAGCAGTACTGACAGGGAAATTTATAACCATAAATTCATACATCAAAAAAGAAGAAAGAGCAATAATTAAAGAACTGCACATTTGGAGGATTTAGGAAAAGAAACAACAAAGTAACCCCATAGGAAGAAGAAAGAAAGAAAGAACAAAGATAAGAGCAGAACTAAATGAAATAGAAAATAAGAAAGCACTTGAATAGATAAACAAGACCAAGAGCTGGTTGTTTGAGAAGAGGAATAAAAATGACAAGCCCTTAGCTACACTAACAAAGAAAAAAATAGAAAATATGCAAATACACAAAATATGAAATGAGAAAGGAGATATCACCCCTGACCCCACAGAAATAAAGACTATCATAAGAGGATACTTTGAAAAAGTATGTTCCAACAAAAATGACAATTCATAGGAAATGGAGAAATTCATAGAAACACATAGGCAGCCTATACTGACAAAAGAAGAAATTACTGATCTCAACAAACCAATCACAAGTAAAGAGATAGAGTCAGTCTTTAAAAACCTCCCAACTAAGAAGAGCGCAGGGCCAGATGGCTTCACAGGTGAATTCTACAAAACATTCCAGAAAGAACTAACACCAATCTTGCTAAAACTCTTCCAAAAAAACGAAACAGAAGGAACATTTTCAAACTCATTCTATGATGCCAACAATACTCTAGTACCAAAGCCAAACAAAGACACCACAAGAAAGGAAAATTACAGACCAATTTCTCTAATGAACTTAGATGCAAAAATACTTAACAAATACTTGCTAACCATATTCAACAACACATTAAATGAATTATACACCATGACCAATTAGGATTCATTCCATGTATGCAAGGATGGTTCAACATAAGAAAATCAATGAAAGTAATACACCATATAAACAGATTGAATGAAAAAAATGAGGTGATTATATTTATAGATACAGAAAAAGCATTTGACAAAATACAGCACCCTTTCATGATAAAAACACTGCAAAAGATTGGAATACAAGGAAATTTTTTGAACATGATAAAGAGTATATATGAAAAACCCACAGCCAACATCGTTTACAATGGTGAAATCCTAAAATTCTTCCTCTAAGATCAGGAACAAGACAAGGATGTCCACTATCACGTCTTCTATTAAACATTGTCTTAGAAGTACTTGCTCAAGGACTGAGGCAAGAACCAGATATAAAAGGCATTCAAATTGGAAACGAAGGAGTCAAAATTTCATTATTTGCAGATGACATGATCCTATACATAGAAAACCCTGAGAGGTCTCCAACAAAGCTTCTAGAACTCATAAATGAGTTTAGTAAAGTCGCAGGTTATAATATCAAAGCACAAAAATCAGTAGCATTTCTGTACGCCAATAATGAGCAAGCTCAGGAGGAAATCAAGAAACAAATACCATTTACAATAGTCAATAAAAAATCAAATACCTAGGAATAAACTGAACTAAAGAGGTAAAGAACTTATACACACAGAACTACACAAGATTGTTCTAGGAAATCAAAGAAGACCTAAATAAATGGAAGAATATTCCCTGTTCATGGATAGGAAGACTAAATATTATTAAGATGTCTATCCTACCAAAACTGATCTACACATTCAATGCAATCCCAATAAAAACCAACACAGCATTCTTTAAGGAACTAGAAAAACTAACTGTGAAATTTATTTGGAAAGGAAAGAGGCCTGGAATAGCCAAAGACATATTGAAAAAGAAAAATGAAATTGGAGGAATCACACTACCTGACTTCAAAACATACTACAAAGCTACAGTAGTGAAAACAGCATGGTATTGGCATAAGGAGAGACACACAGACCAATGGAACCGAACTGAAAGTTCTGACATAGATTCTCATATATATAGCCATATAATATTTGATAAAGCCACCATACACTCTCAACTGGGAGAGAATGGCCTATTCAACAAATGGTGCCTGGAGAACTGGATATCCATATGTAAAAGAGTGACAGAGGATTACCATCTCACACATTATACAAAGATCAACTCAAGATGGATCAAAGACCTAAATATAAGAGTCAAGTAATAGGAAATGGCTTCATGAACTTCACAGCAAAAGCACACGCAGCAAAAGAACAAATAGATAAATGGGACTTCCTGAAAATTAAAGCCTTCTGGACCTCAAAGGAGTTTGTCAAGAAAGTAAAAAGGGAGCCTACACAATGGGAGAAAATATTTGGTAACCATATATCAGATAGGAGACTTATAACTTGCATATATAAAGAAATCCTATATCTTGAAAATAAAAAGATAAACAACCCATTTAAAAAATGGGGGAAAGTTTTAAATAGACACTACTCCAAAGAAGAAATACAAATGGCTAAAAAGGACATGAAAAAATGCTCCAAAGCTCTAGCTATCAGGGAAATGTAAATCAAAACTACAATGAGATACCATCTTACTCCCATAAGATTGGCAGCTATGAAAAAAACAAAAGAGTACAAATGCTGGAGAGGATGTGGAGGAATGGGAACACTCATCCACAGCTGGTGGGAATGCAGAAGGATCCAACCATTCTGGAGGACATTTTGGCTGTTGCTCAAAACTAACCATAGATTTGACATATGACCCAGCAATTCCGCTGCTGGGTATATACGCAGCAGAACTGAAAACAAGGACACGAACTGATAGATGCACACCAGTGTTCATAGCAGCATTGTTCACTGTTGCCAAAAGTTGGAATCAACCCAAATGCCCAGCAACAGATGAATGGATCAACAAAATGTGGTATATACATACAATGGAATACTACTTGGCTTTAAGAACAAATACACTACAAACACATGTGATAACATGGATGAATCTTGAGAACCTTATATTGAGTGAAGCAACCCAGGCATTGAAGGACAAATACTACATGACATTAATCATATGAAATAAGTAAACACAAGGTGCCTTAGAGAGCTAGAGACTGGATGATAGGCTTACAGGAAATCGTGGTGTAGAGGAAGGATGTAAGCTGACATCTACATGGGTGAATCTGTGATAAGCTGGAGGTAAATATGTGTACCTGGAAGGGATAAAATTGGGGCATAGGGTTACCTTTGGATGGGGCTTTGTGGGTTTTAGGGGGGCTAGGGATAGGCAAATGGGTAATATTGCCAAGAAATTGGGGGGAGTTTGGGGCAACATACGAACATAGAAGATTGTCAGGTATTTGGTTGAGAGTATAATGCTGAGAAAACCTTTTCAAAAATATAATAACGAAAGTGACCTGTTTAACATCCTTAAAGGGAATAATCTGATGCAGGACAGACTCCTAGGGAATATGTGAATTTCCATTTTGCCAGAGAGGGTTATATCACTGGGTAGAGACCCATATAATGAGAGTGAAGGTATACCCACATCCTGGGGAGGACTGATGCCATCAAATAGAGGGAACTGTATCTCTCAAGAGAAATGGTGGCTCCCAGGGCATTAGGGCTGTTGAGCATGTCAAGCCCTCAACACTGTTGCAAGTATCTCTGAACATGGCTCTTCAAGAAATGAAGATGGACTGTCATTGTAGGCCCTAAGGGGAGGGGGAAATAGGTATTGAATAGATGGAACCAACATAACTGTGAGGGCAATAGAAGTGTTTCATAAGAGTACACAAGGATGGATATAAGACATGTAAAATTACACCAAAAATACATAGGGGCTGATAGGCTAAAATGTAACTCATAATGTAAAACATAGGATAACTGAAAATTTAGAAAATCGTATAGCCTAAAGTATAAACCACAATGTAAAAACAAATGTTACCTTGTTTGAAAGCTATTGTCTCAATGTCTGTACATAAGTTTCAGTAAATATGGTATGACTATGTTAAAAGATTATTGCGGTGGAAGGAAAAAGGTTTTATGTTGGATATGTGAGATTACTATATATTGTATATATGAATTACTGTGATCTAAAACTCTTGTGAAGATAAGCTTAATAATTAGAAAAAAGAAAAGAAAAAGATAGGATGTTGAATTTTTCCAAATTAGTATGTATTCTATATCTAACCTTAAAACTCATTGCTATATTCCATTTTACTATTAAGGGAACCTGGCAATATATTGGGCTTCACTTTTCAGGAAGTTTTGGATCACAGAGTAGTTCAACAATGGCAGCAGAGGAATACTGGTGTGGTATGTTATTGACAGGGGACATATGGTTGACAGGGAGTTCTACAGGGCATATATGTTTGGATATTTTCTTAGTGGAAACAATTAAAAATAACTACTGAGGGAGTGCTGTATTCCTAACCAGGGAGCTCTATCACAGTCCCTAAGGGAACGGCAACAATCCCCCAAGTGCAATGGCAAAGACAAAAAAGGAATGAAGTTCCAACAATGAGCCCCTGATACTAATGACTATGCTTGTGAGTCTGTGCACCTGAAATAAGAGCAAGGCCTAAAGCCGTAATGTGCCTAAGAGTTACCTCCTGAGAGCCTCCGTGTTGCTCAAATATGGCAAGTCTCGAAGCCAAACTCAGCATGTAAATGCATTGCCTCCCCCCCCCCAGCATGGGACATGACTCCTGGGGATGAGCCTCCCTCGTGCTGAGGGATCACTACCAAGCACCAGCTGATGACGTAACTAGACAATGACCTTGAATAAATGCTTCAACTCGGACCAGCAGAATATCCCTGTCTACATATAATAACAGGAGTTAAAAATGCTTTTTGACCTAAATCAAGGGGGAAATGGAAAGGACAAATGAGTTTATATGGCTATGAGTCTCTAAAAAAGAGCCTGGAGGTTATCAGAGGGTTTGCCATTATGCACACCTGAGCAGAGTCTCAGAGACAGATAAAGTAGATACAACCCCCGGTATTGGTTCTTCTGAGGGCTACAGAGACGCACAGGTCTTATGGTCATGGCAGATGGAGTTCAGTGCCATGTCAGTTGGCCCTTCTTTGGAGTTTGTGTTTCTGTGTGATAGACCTGGACTCAGATGTGATCTCTTTTCACAAGCCTTTCCTGTTACTTTATCAGAATTGTAGTAGGTGCGGGGGTTTAAGATATTTCTAGGGCATCTGAATCTCTGGACTGACTATGTGATAGTCAGGCCCTGAGCCTTAACAGACTTCAGCTCCTACACTCTGGTTTATTGGACTTACCCCAGTCAGATAACATGGAGTTGAAGAAGTTCAACCACCACACCATGGAGCCTAGAGTGCCTACAACTGAAAGCAGGAGGAATGCATCCAGCATCCATGTGGAGTCTGAGCCCCCTGTTGACATAGATGTGGAATGGACACAACCAATCTAAGGTCCACAGGATGGAGGGATAGAAAATGGATTAGAGTGGACTTACTGATATTCTATTCATGAACTATTGTGGTTAATATTCAAAGAAAATGTGGCATTGGTGTGGAAAAAGTGGCCATGGTGGCTGCTGGGTGTGGGGAATGGGAGGAAGAGATGAGATGTGGAGGCATTTTCGGGACTTGGAGTTGTCCTGGGTCGTGCTGCAGGGACAATTACTGGACATTGTAGATCTTCCCATGGCCCACTGGATGGAACGTGGGAGAGTGTGGGCTATGATGTGGACCATTGACCATGATGTGTAGCGATGCTCAGAGATGTATTCAGCAATTGCAATGAATGTGTCATGATGATGGAGGAGAATGTTGCTATGGGGGGAGTAGTGGGGTTAGGGGGATGGGGGGTACATGTGGACCTCATATTTTTAATGTAATATTTTAAAAAATGAATTAAAAAAATAAAAACACAAAGCAAAGCAAACTCCATTTACCTTTCTCTCTTGATATCCATTTGGCCCTTTGTGTTTTGAGTATTGTTGAAATTGAGTGTTTCCTGATACTGGTTTGGCCCTTGTTGTGTACCATCAGTTTTCCCTCAGGAAATAGCTGAGGTGTGAACAAAGTGCAGGGTGACACAGAAGGAGGGTTGCTGATGTTGGTGGTGCTGAGGGTAGGAAACAGACGTGACAGTGGAGGAGACTTTGGTAGTGCAGGTAGAGCTGCTGGCTGAGAAAGGGCACTTGGTAGGAGAAGCAAGGGCTTTCCAGCAGTGGGAAATGCAGCCAGAGACCCAACCCTGGAGGGCACTTCAGGATCAGCTGAGTGGTAGATGGCACCAATAGCCAATTCTCCTCCACTCCCGGCCACCCACAGGAGTAACCGTCCCTGCTCCTCTCCTAGGTGCTTGCATGTGACCAAGGAGCCATGTGTGACTCTTCAGGCAGAAGCATGTAAGTACCTATGGCCAGGAGCTCCAAAGACTTCACACTGAAAGGACAACAGCCTGACTGGTGACCCGCCCTCCACCTGGGTTCCTGAGACTGGACTGAGCAGAGCCTCCCTGCCACACACACACACACACACACATTTTGGCATGGGAAGTCTATCTTTACTTTTAGCCACTGTCTCAGTTTGCCAGGGCTGGTCTGACAATGCCCCAGAACTGCTTATTTAAGCCCCCAGGTTGATGGTTCTATCATGTGCATCTCTGACAGTGGTCAGATCAGGAAGGAAAGGCTTGGCCCTGTGGACCCAATCCTTAGCAAAAGGGCACTGACCATCACTAGCCAAAGACAATTAGTCTATGGGGTGCAGCAGTGCTCCAAAATGTATTCACCAAATACAATGAATGTGCCACACTAATGAAAGAGGTTGATGATGTGGGAGGAGTGGGGTGAGGGGGGTGGGGGTATATGGGAACCTCTTACATTTTTTTAATTTAACATTTTTTGTGATCTATGTATCTTTAAAAAATACAACTAAAAAATTGATGGGAGTGGGGAGTGGAGTATATGGGAACCTCTTATGTTTTTTAATGTAACTTTTTGTGTGATCTATTAACTTTAAAAAAAGATAATTAAAAAATTAAAAATTAAAAACAAAACAGTAATTAGAGCTCCACTGACCCAGGGCTTACTGTGAGCCCCTGTATGCATGCTAATTACATTCATTCTTGTAAGTGGTCCATGAGGTCGGTTCTGTTTGATCTGTTCTAGAATGGCAAAGTGAGACAGAGAGGCTATGACTTGTGAAGGCTCCATAGCTAGTCACCGTAGAGCTGATACTTCCACACGGGACTCCTCAGCCTGGGATGCTAACCAACACACTGACTACTGTTAACTGTGCTCCAAGGAAATTGACTTAGGAAGTAATTTGATCAGCTTTGTTAGGGGCTGAAAGTACCTGCAATGAATTTTGGGGCAGTTTGGTCCTTCAGCAAACCTGTAGTACATAATTCACCCTCTTTATGACCAATGATCCCAAGGTCAGAGAAACTGCTCCTGGAGCCCTGGAGTTGATCAGATACCAGTGCCCATAATCCCAGTACCATGGTGTGAACATTGGTACAAATGGACTTTGAAATGCCTTTTGCTGTTCTTGTTGTTTTTAAGGTTCTTTTCTTTAGATTTTTTTAATTGACTTTGTAATAATATTACATTAAAAATATATATGTGAGGTCCCATTCAACCCCACCCTCCCACCCCCCCTCCCCCCCCCAACAATACTCGTTCCCATCATCATGACACATCCATTGGATTTGGTAAGTACATCTTTGGGCACCTCTCCACCTCATAGACAATGGTTCACATCATGGCCCATACTCTCCTCCATTCCATCCAGTGGGCCCTGTGAGGATTTACAATGTCCGGTGCTTCCTCTTAATATTTATTTCAGTTGCATCATTTCCTTTTGGCATACACAAAGCCCCAGGACTTGAATTTGCTTGTAACCCCAGCTAAGCAAAACGGCCATGAAATGCTTTAAACACATAAAATCCCATTTGAATGAATGTATTCTGAGGACAATTCCCATTTTCCAGGCGGCAATAAGGCATTAGAGGAGGAGTCAGCGACTTTCTCTGTGAACGGCCAGGTGGGAACTCTCCTGTCCCAGGGGCTCTGCCACTATCACTCAACCCCAACATCCTACACAGGGAGGCTAGAGAAATGAATGGGTGTGGCTATGTTCTAATAAAACTTTATCAAAACTGGCTGGGGACCAGATTTGGCCCACGGGTTTAGTGTGCCGACAGTGTCATATAGAAAGGCGTGCTTATGGCTCATTCTTGATTTCCCTCCAAGGGGCAGAGCCCCAGTCACTTCCTACCTCCAGGCCCCTCTCCGGCCCTTGTTCAGTCAGCCCTGGAAGGTGGGACTGCTTATCAGACTGGCAAATTCAAAAAGGAGACACTGAGTCTTCAGGCTCACTCTGCCCTTCTCTGTCTTGGGCCTGGCCCGCAGGGGGCAGGGGTTCTGCTCTGCTCTTCACCACATTTGAGATTCAGAAGCTACAAGCCCCACTGTGCAGTCCTCAGCGGTACTTTCCACCAGTGACACCCTATCAAGGAGTAATCTACAATCCACCTTAGGGTGCTATGGAAAGGGACTCCTCAAAGGTACAAACAAACCGGTGTAGCATGAACTCTCTTTGTTATTCTGAAAATCCAGATGAATTTTATATTCTCTCGATAAAGAAGCATTGAACAACTTCAGACACCAAGAGTTCTGGCTTTTCCACTATTATCACATGATGGCCATCAACTCACTGGCAATATCATAGGTACCGTGGACTCAAAATGTAAACCCCACTTAATAAGTGAAACTATTTACAGTTGTTCAAAACCTATTGCTTACAGGAAGAAAATAAACGAAGTGTGTGTTGGCAGAAGGTCAGGAACCCTTCCGTTCCACCCCTCTCCTGTTTCAATGGCCAGCAGAGACACGTACCTTGTCAGATGGTCCCAGAAGTCCCCTTCCTTCCTTCCTTCCTCCATCCAGTCCTTCCACATGCTAGAAGCCAGGCAGAGGGGTACCTCGGATTCAAGAGACATCCCGGGGGGCAGGCTGAGGGCCATGGTTGCTTCAACTGGAAACTATGCTTCTATGTGTGAAGTGAAGCTCATGAGACTCAAGAGGCCTCCCACTAGTACTCCAGCAAGAGTTGACCAGAACTGGGGACTCACCTGGGCACCACTGATTGTGGGTGGCTAGGAGAAGAGGAAGGAGGCATTTTTTGGGATTATTTTACACACCATTAACTTCCTTTCCAAGGGAATCTGTGTTCCACGTTATGGGTTGAGCTGTGTACCCCAAAAAGATACCTTGAAGTCCTAATCCCAGGTACCTGGGAACATGAACTTTTTGCAAAAGCATTATTGCAAGCAGAATCATTTAAACTGAATGAGGCCGACTGCAGTGGGTGGACCTTTAGTCCAGGATGGCTGGTGTCTTTAGAAGGGGGGTGTGGGGACAGATAGAAGGGGAGGGTGCCATGGGAAGAGAGACTGAGCAGGCCATAGGGTGAATGAGGACGCACTGAAAACCCAAGGCTTGCTGGCCAAGGGACAGGTGCCCCAGCGGCCAGGACTGACCCACCAGCACAGCCCATGCACTTGAAGCTTCAGTCTGCAGGGCTGAGAGAGCGGTTCCTGGTGTTTTTAGCCACCTAGTTCGTGGCACTTGTGACAGCAGCCTGAGAAAAGTGAGGTGTCCCTCTTCTGGCAGTCCCATCCCTCCAGGAGGCCTGAGGGATAGCCCAGGTGCCCAGCTGTCCTCCAGGCTGAGAGTCTCCAACCAAGGCTTTTATCTAATCAGATGCCCTGAGGAACGCCCTGGGGACAGACAGAAACAATGTTGAAAAGAAAGGAATGGGTGACCTGGCCAACTCTGAACACCCTTCTCTTCCTTCCTTCCACCCTCTCTTGGGTGCTTCGGCTGCTTAGACCCCAGAGCTCTTCCCACCATGCACACCTTCCCAGAGGGGCCCGGCCAGATGGTGCAGACCTATTCCTTGTTGTTGGTGGGTGGGAAGGCGGCCCGAGGGTTCCCGTGGTGGCACAGGACCGTCCATTAGCCTGGCTGCTTATTCACAGCCCCGGGAACCACCGCACATACTGCTCAGGGGGGCACATCCTGCACGCTCCCTTTCTAGACTCTTCGAGCACCCCCGCATTGCCGCGGGGCCCCTCCAGCTCTGGGGGGAAGGGGTGTCTCTGTGTCTCTCAGTACTAGAAGCTCTGCTCTTTCGGGTCCAGGTGCCCGTCCCAGCGACCCCGCCAAGCAGCCCCTGCCCCCTCCACCCCCGGGCGCCCCATGGAGTCTTCCTGGTGAGCACTCCCTCCTTGCCCCCCACCCCGCCACCGTCACTTGACCTCCCCGGTAGCCCTTTCCCACTATGATGTCCTGCTCCCACCCCCACAGAAGCATCCCCCACCCTGCCCGAGCCCCGCCCCCACGCCCTGCCTGGCACCCAGACCCCTTCCACGCGGTGCCGCTGGGTGTCCAGTCCCCGCTCCGGGTGACACAGCCCCGCCCCAGCCCCTCCCTGGCAGGGGACCCCTGCCTCCAGCCCCGCCTCACCCCCGCCGCTCGATGCCGCCCCTCCCTTCTCACCCTGGCCTGGTGGGAGAAGTAGCTGCCCTCCTTGGGGTCCAGGCGCCGCGGCGGGAAGTAGCTGAAGGCGGACAGCGCCGAGGTGGGCGGAGGCCGGGGCTTGCCCCGCAGCGTGGCGGCGGCGATCTCCTCGTCCCCCAGGCCGCCCGCATCCAGCTTCTCCGCCCAGGCCAGGTCGGTCCCACCCGGCCGGGGGCCCCGCCCGAGTTCGCCTGCCTGGCTGCCCCGCGCCCGCGTTCGGCAGTTGCTGGGAAACCGCAGCCTCACGTCACAAAGCTGGGCGGGGAGAGCAGGGCTGGGGCGCAGGGCCGAGGGCGCAGCCGGGATGGGGATGGGACCGTGCCCTCCCGTCTCCCTGCGGGTCCCTGGAGCGCCCACTTGGGACGCGAGGAGCCGCGTCTGCTGGACTGGCGGCCTGCGGAGGCTTGCCCTTGCCCTTGCCCTTGAGCTCGGGGAGGGTCCCAAGCCGGCTGTCTGGAAGAAGTGCAGGCCACCCTCGCGCTGCATCTGAAACCCTCCAGGAGCCGCGGAACAGTAGTGGAAGAAACAGGTGGAATTCATTGCCATCGTATATTAACTCTGTGTCCGCAGCAGCATCGTGTCAACGTGCAACGAATCAGTTTTCAGCGCCTCGGTCACCACGAGGGGTCACCGCTCACGGTACTGGCAGGTGCGGCACGAATCGAATCCAGCCAAGTAATATCTGGGAAAACTGAGCTGTTCTGCAGCGCTCTGCTGTTTCTTTTTCTTTTCTTTTTTTTTTTTAAAAGATTTATTTATTTATTTAATTTCCCCCTCTCCCCTGGTTGTCTGTTCTTGGTGTCTATTTGCTGCGTCTTGTTTCTTTGTCCGCTTCTGTTGTCGTCAGCGGCTCGGGAAGTGTGGGCGCGCCATTCCTGGGCAGTCTGCTCTTTTCTTTTCACGCTGGGCGGCTCTCCTTACGGGGCGCACTCCTTGCGCTTGGGGCTCCCCCACGCGGGGGACACCCTTGCGTGGCAGGGCACTCCTTGCGCGCATCAGCGCTGCGCATGGCCAGCTCCACACGGGTCAAGGAGGCCCGGGGTTTGAACCTCGGACTTCCCATGTGGTAGACGGACGCCTAACCACTGGGCCAAAGTCCTGTTTCTTGAGTCAAATGCTGGTTTGGCCCAGTGGTTAGGGCGTCCGTCTACCATATGGGAGGTCCGCGGTTCAAACCCCGCGCCTCCTTGACCCGTGTGGAGCTGGCCATGCGCAGAGCTGATGCGCGCAAGGAGTGCCTTGCCACGCAAGGGTGTCCCCCGCGTCGGGAGCCCCACGCGAAAGTAGTGCGCCCGTGAGGAAAGCCGCCCAGCGTGAAAAGAAAGAGCAGCCTGCCCAGGAATGGTGCCGCCCATACTTCCCGTACCGCTGACGACAACAGAAGCGGACCATTGACTACGGGGTGCAGTGATGCTCAGAGATGAACTTACCAGGTGCAATGGATGTGTCATGATGATGGGAGAGAGTGTTGCTGTGGGGGCGGTGGGGTTGAATGGGACCTCATATTTTTCATAATGTAATTAAAAAAAATAATAATAAATAATTAAAAAAAAACTGATTGCCAAAAAAAAAAAAAAAAGAAACAAGACGCAGCAAATAGACACCAAGAACAGACAACCAGGGGAGGGGGGGGAATTAAATAAAATAAATAAATCTTAAAAAAAAAAAAAAAAAGAGGTGCGTTCCTTTTGTCGAAAATTCACTTAATTCTAAAGCCTCGAATGTGTGTGTGTGTATCAGTAAAAAGGAAAAGGGGAACAAAACTGGCCTTGGGAATACTTTAACCAGGGCGGCTCTACGAAGACCGGCTTGAAACATAAATGATAATGAGGAGCCAGACTTGTGAAATCTGGGGAACAGTGGGTCATTCCAGACAGAGGGAAGAGCATCTGTGGTGGCCCTGAGGCCGAGCCCATTGATGTGCAGGCGGCAGAAAGGGAGGAGAAGGGGTAGGCAGCAGCGAGTGCAGGTGGACAGGCAGGCAGGGGAGGGGTAGCTCTCAGGCCAGGACCAACGAGCACCCCTCTCAAGGGGCTTCTTGCCTGCAGGTCCTTGATTCAGGCAGAGGTTTTAGAGATTTTTCAGTACCATGTCCTTGATGCTAATTAACAAAAACAGTAACCACACATTCACAGTGGCACCCCTAGAAGTAGAGGACCCTAGAAGTATGGTACCCCTAGAAGTACAGCACACTAGCAGAAGGGAACCCTAGAATTATGGCACCCCTAGAAGTATGACCCAGCAAGCCAGTCTGTGCTTCTCCTACCCTTCCTTACATGTACCCTCACCAAAAGCTGTGTCAATAAAATTTGACTGGAAAAGAAAGCACCCTAGCACCTCTATGAGAAGCGACGATAGCACCTGCCATTGACTAAGCTTTCCCTTCACTGTTTGCCAGGTGCTGCCCTAAGCAATTCCATGGCATGTTTCATTGACTATCCTACAATATTTAGACTACACTTGTTTGAAATTTTGGGGATATTTCAGCCTCCAGAGGTGCTCAGTTCACCAATGAGCCAAAATCCCTTCTGGATTTGTGGCCCAAGCCCTTGTGGTGTGGAGTATTTTTGGAGGGAACTGACTGCCCTTCTTCCACAGGAGTATCTCAACTACACTGATTTCTGCTCCTCCCTAGTTTTCCTTCCATCTGACAAGCATTCCCCAAGTTCCCTATGCACCAGCCTACGAAGGCTTGGAAGGCAGCAACTTTAGGACCACACACTCCACAGGCACCTCTCCCAGCAGCACCATCCCTCTGCTCCCAGGCCTGGCTCAGGCAAAGTGCTTCTTCACTGGGAGGAAGGTAAGCAGTGCAAGAGAAACTGCTCCCCTTTTGCTCAGCCGGAACTGTCACTGTACCGTTCTGCAGCTACTGCTCTGCCCAGCAATTACAGGATCCAGGGACCATCCAGAGTTTCAAGGGTGGCCAGTAAATCTACTAAGTTTTGCTGCCCCCTACTGACCGGAGAATACCTCCATTGCTTAAGAGGTGATGCTCACAAGTACAGCTCTTTTTAATCATTTTCCTTTCTCTGCTTTAATTTTGAAGACTAATGGCAAGAAGATGCTGTGTTCAAAATTATCTTCAAATGCATGGCTCCAATACTTCCAACAGGGACACTGGGAAATGTTTTGCTAATCTCTAACCATTTATGTGAATGTCACCTCAAATTCTTCAGGGTCATCATCAGAGACCAGTGCTACGCAGTGAATACTAAAATGGTTTGAATCTTGGTTTCACTTGCTACTAGATGTCACCTGCTTTGTCTAACACCACTACAGAGTTGGTGGGCAGAGTATATGAGGAAGTCAGATGGCCGCAGCATTATCGGCCATTTGGCTTGTGTCTGTAGAAACATTAGAATTAGATATACAAGAGGATTCGGGTCGTAAGGACTGGACTTCGAAATCTAACAACTTGTCAAATCCCTCCTCTTGTAGTGGGATGGTTAGTGTAAGCAGCAGTCATGTACTCAGTAGCTTAAATTTTTCATAACAAGCACATGCATTCTTGCAGGATGAAACATTTTAAGCAGTTGCAGAGGGAGCGCCAGCCCCGTGGCCTGACTTTGCTTCATGCTTTGCACAGTGTGCTGCAGCCGGCGCCATGTCTCAGATGCTCCCCATCCATGGCAGCCTGCAACTCAGGAACCCACCCAAGGGCCTCCTCTCACTCCCTGGGTTGGCCTGAAGTCTCCTGCACTCCCACAGTGGTTTGCAGAATGCCGGCTGCACATCACTGGAATGTGGGCTCACTTACCTCTTTTTCCCGCACACCTGCTAAGGCAAGCACAGGGGGTCTTTTCTCCTTTACCCTGGAGCACTTAGCACAATACCTGCAAGTGGGAATCCCTTATATGATAGATGTGTGAAGTGGGCAGGGGGAGGCCAGATGAGGCAAGGGCTCCATGGAGGAGGGAACTGAAAGAGCAATTCAGGAAAAGGCCATGATGGATGAGGACCTGAGTGGAGAGGGTGGAGGAATGTTCTAGGCTGCACGTTTTCTTCACATTATTCACAACCACATTACCAATGTGCATGGCAATGTAGTCAGGTCTCCCCTCTTTACACTCTAAACTCAGGGTTTACTTTCATACCAAGGGTGAGCTGAGAAACAAGTAGGATGGACTAGAGTTGTGGGTTGGTGGGGGAGGGCTGCAAGGTGGGGCAGAGAAGGACAAGAGAGCTCACAGAAGACAGAAGTGACACTGGGCTTGGTCTCGGTAGCAAAGAGGGACTGTGGAAGGGTTTCTGAGGCATAGAATGATCCAGAACAGGGCTCAGGCCCAAAGCCATGAACTGCATGAACTGTAAGTAAGTACCACTAAGAACTGTAAATGAGACCACTTCACATGTTTCCAAGATGTGAGAGTCCTTTCAGCCTGGCCCCCAGGTGAGTGGCAATTCACTTGGGCATATGAACACATCCGAATCGATTGCATCTCTCTCCCGGTCAATCTTTAATTTGATTCTATATGTCTCATTCCTTCTCTGCAAAGAAGCATAAAATTTTAAAGGGAACTTAGAGCTCTAGAACTCATAGAGTTTCAATAACCTATGCTAAAGATTAAAAAAACTTTAAAAAGTAAAGATAAAGAGATCTAAAAAGTTACATGTGATGGTTAATCACCATCCAGTTGGTGCCGAGGCATTGGATGATGCAAGCCCTGGCCTGCAACTGTGAGGACATTCTGTCAGTGACTTTAGATTATTAGGCAGTTGGTTGCATCTAAGGCTGGTTACATCCACAAACAAGGGTGACTGCCTTCAGCAAGGAGGGGAGTCCCATCACCCCAGCAGCTGGAGGTCTTAAAGCAACACCAAGTCTCTCAGCAGTCACAACTCCTTTCTCTACTTCTCCAGCTTCTCCCGAGGAAGTCATCTCCTGTGCTGTTTCCAATGCATGGCCTGCCCTAGGAAATCTGAACTTGCCTATCCCCAGGGTCACTAAGCCAATTCTACTAACAAATCCCTTCCTATTTACATATGGCCCCATATCCTATTGGCTGTTTCCTCAGAGAACCCTAATACTGGTAGAAATGCAGACATTACTAGCTAATATGTCCTGTGATTACTTTGTGGTGGGCCTTTTGCTAAATGATTTATGTGTATTAACTCATTTCATCCTTATTTTCCAATTAGCCATTTGGAAATGAGGCCCAAGCTTATACAATTTGCAAGAGAGGTTGAAATCAACCCCACGTGCCTGACTCCTGAACACAGATTCTCAGTCCTCTGCTGCATCGCTGCTCAGACCAGGTTCAAGTCTCATCTTCACCCGTGGTTCTGTACCCAAGGCACACATTGACCATCTCTGAGCTTTGGAGAGGGAACACTGCCCAAGTCCAAGGCCCCTGGAAATCATAGAAGCCTGTGATCAAGTGCTCAGCATAGAGCTCAGCACAGAGCGGGTGAAAAGTAAATGGAAGCTCCTTTCCCTGTCCAAGGCCCCAGAACTAGCCAGAGGTAGAAACCCAGTCTCCAAACTCTGCAGCCCTTTCCACATCTGCCTGCCTTGTCTCACTCTCCCCTCAAGCTTTAACCTGACCGTAATTGGAGAGAGAAGCATCTGTACTTCACTAAATACAATGTAATTCACACATGATTTACATTTTAGATTTTCCCCCAATCAAACCTGCCCCCTTACAACCCTACCTAAATTTACTTTACTTCATTGTATATTTAAAAAGAGAATACTCCTGAATATATATATACTTAAAGATTTTATTTTAATTTACCCCTCTCCCCGGTTGTTTGCACTTGCTGTCTGCTCATCTTCTTTTTAGGAGGCACTGGGAACAGAACCTGGGGCCTCCCATGTGGGAGGGAGGCACCTAATTACTCAAACCACCTCTGCTCCATTTGATATGTCTCATTGTGTTTCTTCACTGTGTCTCTTAGTTACATCACTCACTGCACCATCTGGTTGCATCAGCTCACTGTGTCACCTTGTTGCATCTGCTCACCAAGTCAGCTCGTCCTGCAAGGTGCAGCCTGCAGGGGTCACAAAAGTCAGCAGAGGGGGTTCTACTGTATCCTGTGAGTAGGAAAGAGACAAGATTTTTTATCACAGGCTGGCATGCTGAGGGTTTTCAGAAGATTAGTCTGGGCTGTGCAAGATGAACTGGACAAGAGTAAGCTAGAGAGGAAACCGGGGAGCAGACTAGCACCAATACCTTAGAGAACTTGGGAAACTCATCTACATTCTAGTCACTCATCATCATAATGCCTTATTAAGTAACTTACAAAGGAAACAATAAAGTCTTAGGCATTAGGGAGTGATAAAGATATTGGTTTTAGTGAGTCATCTTGTCCATTCTTTCCCTTATACCAGGGGGAAATTAAAACAGATATTCCAATAATTTAATAACTCTAAAAACAGAGTTGAGCATAGCTTATGAAGAATATAGGCATGTTCTGCTTTTGGAAAACTGAAGGTAAGATAATTCCATATTTCAAAACAGAAGCCAAAGATTTATAAAAAATATCCAGTACCCAGAAAAGCCTAATTAACAAAGTGGGTATTAAATGAGAGATATGAGATTCTTAGTTCACTGGGCTAGCAGACTACTTAGGACCCTGGAAAAAGCAAGTTTGAATTAGGGATTACTTTGGGGGTGGGGGAAATGGAACCATACCTGGACAACTTGATAATCAAGTAACTGGAAGTGCCATTGTTTAATAGCCTCTTTTCCTAGTAAATGTTTGCTGTTAAAATCTTTTGGGGCCATTAATGAGTAGTGCTACTCTGAAAAAAAATAGAAAAATAAACATATTTTTTATAACAATCCAAAACATTTTTAATATTTTTTGGCCAAAGTTTACTCAAGATTTGGCTTTTCCTAATGGCCAATACTTTCACATCAATCACAAATCTGTTACTCTTTAGTCTACTGAAAAAGTACTTGGCTTTATTAATGATGCTATTTATAAAATATTATAAGGAATTTAAAAAGAAAATATATCCTGAAAAGTAGTTTTAATTTCTGAAATCATCTATTTTTCTCACCCTTTTAAGAAAATAATCCTTGCCTATTCTCTTCAACAGGCCTTGTAACATAAAAACCACAACAGTTTCTTTACCTTTTGTGTACATCTTCATCAACTGTAAAAGGTAATACAAATCCTTCTTTATCTAATTTAATTTCAATATCTAGTGAGAGAAGGAAAAAATTCTTCATGTGATACCCTCACAAACACTATCTTACTTTACTTCTTTGTTCTGTTTTGATTTCTTCCAAACTGTATTTACCAATACGACAGAAGGCTGCAAAGAAATGACCAAAACCAAATGAGGATGTTCACTCACTCAGCTTCAAGAACAAGCCTGTCAGCCTGAAATTAAGGAGGCTTCCTGGGCTAAAGCAAGGAGTAGGTCCTCAAATTAACAGGGGAGCAGTAGGAACCACACACTTTCTCCTTCTTCTTACAAATGGTGGCACACTCTCAATTCAGACAGTGAAGAAAATCTAAGCTCAGCAAAGTTAGACACGTAAGCAGCTCAACACATCCCTCTCTTCCATGTCTCCTGACAGCTAATGCAGCCCATGACCGCGGCACCCCACGACTGCAACATGTGGCCAAGGGGAGTGGCTGGAGTTCCCTTCCCAGCCCTCTGGTATATGCCATTCCTTCTGTAGAAAGGACCATGAGAGCAGCAGAGGTGGAACATGTGACATGAAGCCTATCAGAGATGGTCCTCTTTGAGATGACTTTTTAATTGATGAAAGGAAGGATTTGGACTTGAAGTCACCATAGTCCAGTAGCTATTTCCGGGATGATTCATGTGCTTACATCTGTGCTAATGTGGTAGCCACCAGCAATGGGAGGCCTTGGAGCACTTGAAATGTGATTTATGACTAGGGAAATGAATTTTAAATTTTACTTATGTTTAATTTAAATTTAAGTAGCCATCTGCACTAGTGGCTACTATACTGAACAGCACAGGCCTAAACTATAAGAACAGCTAAACAGACATGAGCACTTCTTGTGTTATTCCCTCATTTAGACCCTCTTGCCATATGTGTTTGAGGTCAATATTCTTCTTACTCACATTTTACAGATGAGGAAGTAAAGAGAAAAAGGTTAAGAAGGGTAAATACACTGTGCAAAGACATTCTTCTGATCTGTGGCAAGCTGGATTCAAATACAATCTATATACTATATTCTACCATCTACACTCTAGAACCTCATGCGGAGCAGGGAAGATTCCATTTTGTATTCTGTGGCTACTAAGCTCCATCTGTCTCCCAAAGAGATAACAACCACTATGGTTCTGTAAACAAACCCCCTGATACTTACCTTTTGTATACCAATAGGGTGTTACATTTTGGAAGCAAAGTAGGATCTTGTTCCTAAAAGGTCAACCAATCCAATCACTAAAGATTTATGAAAGTGAAAATCCACAGGGGTCTCCAGGGAATGGTATGGAATAAGAAATGATTTCACTTGATATTTAGGAAGAAGTTTGGGACCCTAAAAATTATATATACAAACATGAGAGAGATAAACAAGATAGAAAACCAGAGAATAAAGTGTAGGTAGTGAGTTACCTATGTATAAAAGTTTGATACAAAATTCCTTTAATAAATGATGCTTTTCTAGGACTTAGGACTGATACCTTTCTTAACACAGCAATGAAAAATATCCTTGTTATAATTCAAGTCTAATAGCTCAAAATATCTTTAAAATGTGTTTTAAAAGTAGTCACTGGAAAAAGAACAATAAACATAATGACAATGCTGTCAAGTTCAAGAAACATCTCTGAAAATCTCAGAATTGCTTTAAGGACCTGAAGGACACTCAGTTAAATTTTTTAATCCAAGAAGAAATGATAAAACTGACATCTCAATTCAATAAATAAAGGATTGCAATGGAACAAATAGTGATGGAAAATTGGTTATCTGTCTAGAAAAGAACAGGTAAACTCCTACCAAACATCAGACTATGGGCATATCTCCTTTTACTGAGTTTTGCTTTATTGCACTTTGCAGATATTGTGTTTGTTTGTTTTTTAAAATAGACTCAGGGTTTGTGGCAATCCTGTGTCAAGCAAGTCTATCAGTGCCAGTTTTCCAATAACGTGTGCTTGCTTCATCAGTGTCACATTTTATTTTGCCCGTTTTCCAACAACATGTGCTCGCTTCATCTGTGTCACATTTTAATTGAAGTATATGTATTTAAAAATACAAAATAATGTTATAGCATACTTAAAAGACTATAGTATATGTGCACTGGGAAACCAAAACATGCATGTAACTCACTTTATTTTGGTGGTCTGGAACTGAACCTGCCAAATCTCTGAGGTATAACTATATAATAAATCCCAGGCGGATTAAAGATCCAATGGGGAAAAATTAGTAAAATATTTGCACTAACACATATTTAGTGAAATAATCTTGTACATGATGGGAAAGTCAGGAACCATTAAATGACATGTAGATTTGGTCACACAAATCTTAAAAACACAACGCAATAGAAAGATGAGTTAGGGAGCAGGAAGGCAATTCCTAGAAAATAGACATGGCCAATAAACATTTGACAAAATGCTCAACTTCATTATTGCTCACTCAAATGCAATTTAAATACATGACAAGACACCCCTTTCCACTGAATTGAGTGGCAAAAGCTAACAGGACAAAAAAACTGTACAGTGGAGGTGGGGGTGACAAAGCCACCTTCACTCTCTGCTGGGGAGGTATGACATCTACCATTCAGAATCACTATCTACTGACATTACACTAGTAGTCCCACTGTTAACATTCTAGTCTGCCACTTGAAGGAACATGGGCCCCAGTAGAATGACATGCAAGGATGTTTACTACAGCATTGTGGATAGAGACCAAAGATGGAAAGAACCTGAAAGATTATAAGCTGGGGAACTGGTGAGTAAGTCCCATAAAATACACCACTTGAAAAAGAACATATTTGATCCACACACATTGGTCTTGAGGAAGGTCTACATATACTGGACATAATGGTAAATTGTATGATACACTGGACATAACAAAGAGAAAAGAAAATTGGTTTCCATATATGTGTATGTTTGGCATAGAAAGCACAGTTACAAATTTGTTATTTCAGGGAATTGAGGTGGTTGGGGTTAACTAATTTTAGTGTTTATCTTTATAGGCCTTGGCATTGTTAAAAAATTTTTAAAAGAAAAGAGTAATGACTTTTCATGTATTTAGCTTTTACCAGAATATGATCCTGAGTCAAGTTTGAAGGACAAAGCAAAAGGTGTTGAAGTCTGTTGAGACTATTTCGAATCACACAAAAAAGGTGTGCTGTGAAATTTATGAGAGTGAATCTTTATAGCTCAGATACCACCTAAACTAAAGTCTCCCAGAGAAGAGTGAAATATCTGACTTGGTTTAAAAATGCACTCAGAAATAATTAGGATTTATAGAGTTCAGAGATTCAGACTTTTTAATCAAATGGCTATTGTGTGTGCTAAACCCTTTAAAACCCTTGAAGTGAATCAAGGAATACTAAGACTCATACACCTTCAACACTTGAAACCATCTAGAAATCTCATACAGCAGGAACTGGTCTTATAGGACAAGACAGAAATGGGGTCAATTTACCAAAGAAAAGGCCAGCTATTGCACATAGCTCCAAGTAAATGAAAGTTTTCCCTTTTAATAAAGTTATAGAGAAAGGTCAAAAGAGAAGCGACTTAGTTTTCAGAAGGAGCACAAGAAAACTGTTCGCCCTCAGTGAAATAATGCCATACACTTTTTGTTTTTACCTTATAGAAAGGATATTCTAGGACTGAGGATAAGTACAGTTGTGTCAGTTGTGCTAGACTCAGTCTGTCCAGACATGATTCTTCACCTGAAATGAAAAGCATCCCAATCAGTTACGTTTCAATTTTCCTACATGTAATGAAAAAAATCATGAACATCCAGCACTAATTCATTCATTCCAGAATTGTGATGGATTTTTAAGTGACACTAGAAAATGAACTTGTTAGAACTATGCCCTCATGCTTGCTTAACCAGTGACATCTCATTTTGATTTCTACAAAGCCAAGCTCCTAACTTCTGCCCCTTGTTGGGATTCAGGCAGTTATAGCAGCAGACCCTGCTAATGGGAGCATCTTGATGATCCCCCACAGGAGCATGAATGGCCCATTGAGGTGCTGATGGCTTCCACCTATAGGAAGCACATCCACCAGCCCATCAAGCCACTGAACCACCACCATGGCAGCGCCAACCAGTGAGGGCTGACTTCTAAGGAAGAACGACATCCCCAGCATCAAGGCTCCTGGCTTTAGGTACTTTTCTCCAGCCTGAGGGTCACCTCAGGCCCCAAAGGCCCAGGATCTCCTTTCACGGGGGAGGAGGGACACCTGGGGCCTTAAATCCTCATTGTGCTGACATCTCAAAATTGCAGAGATTCCCCCATTTGGCCTTATGGTGGGGACAATGAACGACAAGCAGCTTCCCTAAGGGACCCTGGTCAAGAACCTGGCAGACACCTTTAGAATGTAGGCACATCCAGCAGATGGATTTTTACATGAGGCTATTTCAGATTAAGTGATGCTGGTGGCTCATTCACTGCGGGCACCTTCACAACATTAAAACCCCCCCCCCCCACCTTAAGTGACTGGGATTTGTGTTCATGGGCTTTCTGCATTTGTATTCTGAGAGGGGTGTGCAGATATTTTCCTAATAGCCACAGAAGCCACTACTGCCTGATATTATCTCTAGTGTACCTAAAACAATGCTTGCAATTTACTTTCTTCAAGAGGAAATATCAGGAACGTTACATTTTAGCACAACTGAACTCCAGATATACTGCAGTGCAATTTCTCCCCAGTGGTCTGAACTGCAAATACTGGAATTTTGTTCACTCGAGGACAAAAATCCCTAGGAAGGATGGATGGCCCTGGTGGCCAGCATTTTCTGTTGTCTCTCTGTAAGTGAGAAGCAGCTGAGGTCATGAGGAAAGCATGGGGCTTGGCATTCACCAGCGTTGGGTAGAATTCTGGCTCCTCCATTTTCTAGCTCTGAGGTCTAGTGTAAGTCATATCATCTCTCTGAGCCTACATTCCCTCATCTTTACAGTGGGGAATGCTAACCTTGTCTGTGTCTGAGTCTGACTGGTAAACTTTGACACATACCACGGGCAGCAGGAATTCAGTGTCTCAGGGTTTGGAGGCTAGACATCAGATCAAGGGATTAGCAACCACACAGTCCTGCAGGGGGGCATCCTGATGTTGGCTCAGCCTCTGCTCATCACATGGCCATCTGAATCCTGTGGTCTCCACTTCTGCAGAGGGGTACATCTGTCTAGATCCCCTCCTTGTGAGGTCTCCGGTCCTGTAGGATGAAGGCCCTCCTGGCTCAATTTGGTTTCATCTTAAAAGGATTTTTGAGATTCTTCCAAATAGCTCCCACCCACAGCACTAGGGACCAGGATTTGAATTTGTCTTGGGGGATATGAGTCAGCCCCCATCACTAAGTCTGTGAGGGGCTTGGTGAGCTCCCAGAGTTCGTCATAAAACAGGTGGTCCTCTGGTACACCACCCTGCTCATCAATCGTACTGATGATCATCAACTTTTGATGATTTTAAAGCAGTTGCTTTTTTTTTTTCAAATTGTACTCAATTTATTCATTTTTTTAAAAGATATTACATTAAAAAAATATGAGGTCCCCATTCACCCCCACCAGCACCACCCCACCACTCCCCCCACAGTAACACTCTCCCCCATCATCATATCACATCCATTGCATCTGGCGAGTACATCTCCAGGAATCGCTGTACCCCATGTCCCGTATTCCACACCATAGCCCACACTTTCCCACCTTCCATCGGGTGGGCCATGGGAGGACAAACAACATCCGGCAATTGTCCCTGGGGCACCACCCAGGACAACTCCAAGTCCTGAGAATGCCTCAACATATCTTCTCTTCCTCCCCTTCCCTGCACCCAGCAGCCACCATGGCCACTTTTTCCTCATCAATGCCACATTTTCTCGATTATTAACCACAATAGCTCATGAATAGAATATCATTAAGTCCACTCTGATCCTTACTGTATTCCTCCTTCCTGTTGACCTTGGCTTGGTTGTGTCCATTCTACATCTATGTCAAGAGGGGGTTTAGATTCCACATGGATATTGGATGCAATCCTCCTGCTTTCAGTTGTAGGCACTCTAGGTTCCATGTTGTGGTGGTTGACATTCTTCAACTCCATGTTAGCTGAGTGGAGTAAGTCCAATAAATCAGAGTGTAGGAGCTGAAGTCTGTTGAGGGCAGGGCCTGCCTATCATATTGTCAGTCCAGAAATCCAAACCCCCAAGATATATCTTAAGCCCCAGCACCAACTACAATTCCAGTAAAGTAGCATGAAAGGCTTGTGAAAAGAGATACCATCTGAGTCCAGCTTCATCACGCAGAAGCACTAGTTCCAAAGAAGGGCCATCTGACATGGCAGTGAACTCCATCTGCCATGACCATAGAAACTGTGGGTCTCTTTAGCCCTCAAAAGGACCAATAACTGGGGGTGTATTTACTTTATCTGTCTCTAAGACTCTGCTCAGGTGTGCATATGGGCAATCCTTCTGACAACCTCCAGACTCTTTTTTAGAGACTCATAGCCATATAAACTCATTTGTCCTTTCCATTTCCGCCTTAATTTAGGTTAAACAGCATTTTTAACTCCTGTTATTATATGTAGATAGGGATATTCTGCTGGTCCGCATTGAACCTTTAATTCAAGGTCATTTTCTAGTTACATCATCAGCTGGTACTGGGAAGTGACCCCTCGGTGCCAGGAAGGCTCATCCCCGGATGTCATGTCCCATGCTGGTGGGAAAGCATTGCATTTACATGCTGAGTTTGGCTTCGAGACTGGCCACATTTGAGTAACACTGAGGCTGTCAGGAGGGAACTCCTAGGCACAGTGCTGCTCTAGGCCTTGTTCTTATTTCAGGTGTATAGGCTCACAAGCATAGTCATTAGTATCAGGGGCACACTGTTGGAACCTCTTTCCTTCCTGATCCTTACCGTTGCACCTGGGGGACTACCGCTGCTCCCCTCCAGACAATGGCAGAGCCCCACTGGCCAGTAACTCAGTACCCCCCCAGCGGTTGTATTTAATTTTTTCCACTATGAGTATATCCAAACATTTCCATACCTTCTGGATGTATGCCTTGTATAACTCCCTGTCAATCATATATCGCCTGTCAATAACATCCCATACCAGTATTCCTCCACTGCCATTGTTGAACCACTCTGTGATCCAAAACTTCCTGAAGAGTAAAGCCCAATATAATGTCAGGTTCCCTTACTAGTAAATTGGAATATAGCGATGAGTTTAAAGGTTAGATATAGAATGCATATTGATTTGGAAAAATTCTACATCCTATCTTTTTTCATTTCTTTTTTCCTAATTATACAGCTTCTCTTCAGAGGAGCCCCAGATCACAGTAATTCATATATACAATGTATAGTACTCCCACACATCCACCATAAAACCTTTTCCCTTCCACAGCGATAATCTTTCAACTTATTCATATCATATTTACTGAAACTGATGTACAGAATCTGAGACAATAGCTTTCAAACAAGGTGACATCTGTGCTTACATTGTGGTCCATACTTTAGGCTATACAGTTTTCTAAATTTTTTAGTTATCCTATGTTTTACATTATGGTTTACATTATTAGTCTGTCGTCCCCTATATGTTTTTGGTGTAATATTACATGTTTTATATTCATCCTTGTGTACTCTCACGAAACTCCTCTCTTGCCCCCACATTTACATGGCTCCACCCATTCAACATCCATTTTCCCCTCCCCTTGGGTCCCACAGCGACAGCCAATCTCCATTTCCCAAGGAGCCACGCCCAGATATACTTGCAACAGTGTTCAGAGCCTGACTTGCTCAACTGACCTAATGCCCTGGGAGCCATCCTTTCTCTCGATTGATACAGTTCCCTCTGTTTGATGGCATTAGTCCTCCCCAGGATGTGGGTCCACCCCCACTCTCACTAGTTGGGTCTCTACCCAATGGTACAACCCACCCTGGCAAAATGAGCATTCAGACATTCCCCAGGAGTCTGTCCCGCATCAGACCATTCCTTCCGAGCATCCTAAACAGGTAACACTCCTAATTATATTTTGATACGGTTTTCTCTGCATTTTACTCTCAACCAACACCTGACACTGTCATATGTTCATATGTTGCCCCTCCCTCCCCCAATTTTTTTCACAATATTACCCTTCCGCCCATCCCCAGGCCCCCTCAAACCCGCAAAGCCCCACCCAAAGGCAACCCCTTGACCCCATTTTATCTCTTCTTTGTGCTCATACTTACCGCCAGATCATCATAGATTCCACCCCTGCAGACGTCAGCTTACATCCTTCCTCTACCCCCCAATTTCCTGTAAGCCTATCTTCCAGTCTCTAGCTCTCTGAGACAGCTTGCTTATTTCATATCATTGAGGTTATGTAGTATTTGTCCTTCAATGCCTGGGTTGCTTCACTCAATATAAGGTTCTCAAGATTCATCCATGTTATCACGTGTGTTTGTAGTGCATTTGTTCTTAAAGCCGAGTGGTATTCCATTGTATATATATACCACATTTTATTGATCCCCTCATCTGTTAATGGACATTTGGGTTGATTTCAACTTTTGGCAATAGTGAACAATGCTGCTATGAACATTCGTGGGCATATATCGGTTTGTGTCCTTGTTTTCAGTTCTGCTGGGTATATACCCGCAGTGGTATTGCTGGGTCAAATGGCAAATCTATGGTTAATTTTTTGAGAAACCACCAAACTGTCCTCCAGAATTGTTGGATCCTTCTGCATTCCCACCAGCAGTGGATGAGTGTTCCCATTTCTTCACATCCTCTCCAGCATTTGTACTCATCTGTTATTTTCATAGCTGCCAATCTTAAGGGAGTAAGATGGTACCTCATTGTAGTTTTGATTTGCATTTCCCTGATAGCTAAAGATTTGGAGCATTTTTTCGTGTCCTTTTTAGCCATTTGTATTTCTTCTTTGGAGAAGTGTCTGTTTAAACCTTTCTCCCATATTTTAAATGGGTTTTTTATCTTTTTATTTTCAAGATATAGGGGTTCTTTATATATGCAAGTTATTCATCTCTTATCAGATATATGGTTGCCAAATATTTTCTCCCATTGTGTGGGTTCCCTTTTTACTTCCTTGACAAACTCCTTTGAGGTGTAGAAGGCTTTAATTTTGAGGAAGTCCCATTTAACTATTTGTTCTTTTGCTACTCGTGCTTTTGGTGTGATGTTCATGAACCCATTTCCTATTACAAGGTCTTGTAGATGTTTCCCGACACTGCTTTCCAAGGTCTTTATGTTTTTGGCTCTTATATTTAGGTCTTTGATCCATCTTGAGTTGATCTTTGTATAAGGTGTGAGATGGTAATCCTCTTTCATTCTTCTACATATGGATATCCAGTTCTCCAGGCACCATTTGTTGAATAGGCCATTCTCTCCCAGTTGAGAGGGTTTGGTGTCTTTATCGAATATTATATGGCTATATATATGAAGTTCTATATCAGAACTTTCAATTCAATTTCATTGGTCTGTGTGTCTCTCCTTATGCCCATTCCATGCTGTTTTCACTTCTGTAGCTTTGTAGTATGTTTTGAAGTCAGGTAGTGTGATTACTCCAATTTTGTTTTTCTTTTTCAATATGTCTTTGGCTATTCGGGGCCGCTTTCCTTTCCAAATAAATTTCATAGTTAGTTTTTCTAGTTCCTTAAAGAAGGCTGTGTTGATTTTTATTGGGATTGCATTGAATGTGTAGATCAGCTTTGGTAGGATAGACATCTTAATAATATTTAGTCTTCCTATCCATGAGCAGGGAATATTCTTCCATTTATTTAGGTCTTCTTTGATTTCCTTGAACAGTCTTCTGTAGTTCTCAGTGTATAAGTTTTTTACCTCTTTAGTTAAATTTATTCCTAAATACTTGATTTTTAAATTTACTATAGTTAATGGTATTTGTTTCTTGATTTCCTCCTGATCTTGCTCATTATTGGTGTACAGAAATGCTACTGATTTTTGCGCATTGGTCTTGTAACCTGTGACTTTACTAAACTCATATATGAGTTCTAGAAGCTTTGTTGTAGACCTCTCAGGGTTTTCTATGTATAGGATCATGTCATCTGCAAATAATGAAATTTTGACTTCTTCCTTTCTAATTTGAATTCCTTTTATATCTAATTTGAATTCCTTTGAATTCTTGCCTCAGTGCTCGATCAAGTACTTCTAAGACAATGTTTAATAGAAGGGGAGACAGTGGGCATCCTTTTCTTGTTCCTGAGTTTAGAGGGAAGGATTTTAGGATTTCTCCATTGTAAACAATGTTGACTGTAAGTTTTTCATATATACTCTTCATCATGGTCAAAAAATTTCCTTGTATTCCAATCTTTTGGAGTGTTTTTATCAAGAAAGCGTGCTCTATTTTGTCAAACACTTTTTCTGTATCTATAGATATAATCATGTGATTTTTTTCCTTCAGTCTGTTTATATGGTGTATTACATTGATTGATTTTCTTATGTTGAACCATGCTTGCATACCTGGAATGAATCCCACTTGGTCGTGGTGTATAATTCGTTTAATGTGTTGTTAAATATGATTAGCAAGTATTTTGTTAAGTATTTTTGCGTCTAAGTTCATTAGAAAAATTGGTCTGTAATTTTCCTTTCTTGTGGTGTCTTTGTTTGGCTTTCGTCCTAGGGTAATTTTGGCAAGAAAGAAGGAGTTAGGTAATGTTCCTTCTGTTTCGATTTTTTTGGAAGAGCTTCACCAGAATTGGTGTTAATTTATTCCGGAATGTTTTGTAGAATTCACCTGTGAAGCTGTTTGGCCCTGGGCTCTTCTTAGCTGCAAGGTTTTTAATGACTGATTCTATCTCTTTACTTGTGATTGGTTTGTTGAGATCATCATTTTCTTCTTTCATCAATATAGGCTGCTTATGTGTTTCTAGGAATTTGTCCATTTCCTCTGAATTGTCATTTTTGTTGGAATATAGCTTTTCAAAGTATCCTTTTATGATAGTCTTTATTTCTGTTGGGTCAGTGGTGATATCTCCTTTCTCGTTTCTTATTTTGTGTATTTGCATCTTCTCTCTTTTTTCTTTGTTAGTCTTGCTAAAGGTTTGTCAATTTTATTCAGGTTCTCAAAAAAACAGCTCTTGGTCTTGTTTATCTTTTCAAGTGCTTTCTTATTTTCTATTTCATTTAGTTCTGCTCTTATCTTTGTTATTTCCTTCCTTCTTCTTCCTGTGGGATTACTTTGTTGTTTGTTTTCTAATTCCTCCAAACATGCAGTTAGTTCTTCAATTTTTGCTCCTTCTTCTTTTTTGATGTATGAATTTATGGCTATAAATTTCACTGCCAGTACTGCTTTTGCTGCATCTCATCAATTTTGGTATGTTGTGTTATCATAATCATTTGTTTCAAGGTAGTCATTGATTTCTTTTGAGATTTCTTCTTTGACCCAGTGTTTTTCTAAGAGTGTTCTGTTTAATTTCATTATTTTGGTGTGAAATCTGGGCCTCTGGCCCTTGCAGATTTCCAGCTTCACTCCACTGTGGTCAGAGATATTATTTTGTATGATTTCGATCTTTCTGAATTCATTAAGCCTTTCTTTGTGGCCTAGCATAGGTCTATCTTGGAGAATGATCCATGTGCACTTGAGAAAAATGTATATCCTGCTGTGTTTGGGTGTCATGATCTGTATATGTCTATTAGACAAGCTCCTCTAATATACTGTTCAAATATTTCATTTCTTTGGTGATTCTCTTTTGAGAAGTTCTGTCCAGAGTTGATAGTGGTGTATTAAAATCCCCCACTATAATTGTAGATGTGTCTATTCTTTCACTTAGTTTTTCCAGCATTTGCCTCACGTATTTAGAGGAGCTCTTGTTAGGAGCATAAGTAGTTATGATTGTTCATTCTTCTTGACAGATTGTCCCTTTCACTAATATGTAGTATCCTTCTTTGTCTCTCACAATTGTTTTGCATTTAAAGTCTACTTTGTCTGCTATTAATATAGCTATTCCTGCCTTTTTTTGGTTATTGTTTGCTTGTAAGATTGTTTTCCAACCATTCATTTTCAGCCTCCATGAATCTCTGGCTCTAAGATGTGTCTCTTGTAGACAAAATATAGATGGGTCATATTTTCTTATCCAATGTTCCAGTCTGAATCTTCTCATAGGTGATTTTAATCCATTGACATTCAGTGTTATTACTTTCAAGATATTATTTATGTTAGCCATATTTTGATTGGACTTCTATTTGTCATATTTTGTTTGTTTTTTTTTCTTCTTCTCTTTTTGTCTTTTTTGTTGCTCTTACACTCTCCTTCACCTCTGCCTGTCCTGTTTTGTCCTTTCTTCCTGCAGAACTCCCTTTAGAATTTCTTGAGGGGGAAGTTTCTTGTTGGCATACTCTTTCAATTTCTGTTTATCTGTGATTATTTTGAACTCTCCATTATTTTTGAATGCTGGTTTATCTGGATAGAGTATTCTTGGTCAGAAATTTTTTTGCTTTAGTACTTTGACTATATCATACCACTGCCTTGCCTCCATGGTTTCAGATGAGAAATCAGCACTTAATTTTTTGGAGCTTCCCTTGTATGTGACAGTTTTCTTTTCTCTTGCTGCTTTTAGAATTTTCTCTTTGTCTTGAGCGTTGGATAATTTGACAAGTATGTGTCTTGGGGTAGGCCTGTTGGGGTTTTTGATGTTTGGGGTTCACTGTGCTTCTTGGATATGTACATCTGTCTCTTTCAGTAGATTTGGGAAGTTTTCGGCCATTATTTCCTGCAACACTCCTTCTGACTCCTTTCTCTTCTCTTCTCCTTCTGGGATGCCTATAATACGTATGTTTGTGCATTTTGCATTGTCATTCATGTCTCTAAGTCCTAGCTGGATATTTTCTATCTTTTTATCAATCAATTTTTCTATCTCTTTGATTTCTGGTGTACTGTCTTCCACATCACTAATTCTCTGCTCTGCCTCTTCCAATCTGCTGCTATTTGCTGCAGGTGTATTTTTGATTTCTTGAACCATGGTGTTCATTCCCATCATATCTGTTATCTTTTTGCATATGTCTGCAATTTCCCCTCCAAATGTTGACTTCATATTGTTAACCTCTTCCTTTACTTCATTAAATTTGTCTGTGATATATGTTCTGAGATCTTTAATTACTTGTGCGAAGTTCTGCTCCCATTCCTGATTTTTAGTTCGTTCATTGGATTCAGCCATGTTTTCCTGATTACTGGTTCATTTTGTAGTTTTTTGTTGCTGTCTGGTCATCATTTTATCTTGATGGGTTAATCAGTTTCTTAGCTTCCTTGACTAGTCTTGGGGATTAATTAGCTGTTGTTTTTGTGTAAGTGTAATATCTTCTCTTTGTCACTTTGTTCTTCTCATTCTAATTTCTTGTTGCTGGATGAGTTCACTTTGGAGGAAAGTATTAGGGCCAGGGAAAGGCAATTGTGTAAGAAAGGAAAATGCATAAAGTAGTATTGGTAATAAATGTTACCAGAGCAACAATATGAGTTCTGGGAGAATGGATATTAGGTTCATGTATGTTGTGTAGAGTTATAGCAGTAGGTAGAGTACCTATAATGAGGTAGTTGACTGAATATGGGAGGAATATGGTATGAATTAAAAAGCTAGTGTTTTCGTGAGAGAGGGAAAGAGAAAAGAAAGGCAATAGTTTCAAGAGTGGATAAAAGACAGAAAACAAAACAAAGGTATTAGTAATTGACAGTTAGACAATTTTGGGGATCAAAGAAAGGGAGGTGGAATATAGGAGAAACAATAGATGATGGAGGATATCAAGATGTGGGGGAAAGGGGATAGTGTAGGTAGCCAAAATCAATTCACTCAGAAATGAGGCAGTGGAGGATGAGGAAACCTAGCAAATGTGTGGTGTTCCCTCCAGCACCTATTGTATAAGTAAGATAAAATAAGAAGAAAATGAGTGACAAGAGAGAAAGAAGAAAAAAAAAAGACCTTGTGGGATACAATGGGAGAAAAGATTAGGAGATATTGCAATGTTAGCAATCACTACAATAATAAATAAAAAAATAAAACAAAGCAAAACAAAACAAAAAAACAAAAAAGAAAAAACACAAATGTTGAGGGCTAGGACATTCAATGACATCAGATGGACCTCAGGGCATGGTGGATTCAGGGATGGAAAGTCTGTGATATTGCAGACTCAAGAGGTGTGATTCTTCGGGTGTAGGTCACCAGGGTTTAGGGGACACAGACCTGGCAACCTCAAATCTGGTTAACAGGGAGCCTAGGAGCACCGCAGTGCAACACAGCCTTCAGGGATCCCCACAGCTCAGTGCCAGACGTATGGGGGAGATCACATCCACAACCTCTGACCTATGCTTCAGAACCCTACAATTCACCCTCTCACTAGTGTCTCCTCTGTGGCTGTATCACTAATTCGACTTCAGGACAGCTCCCGCCCTGCAATCACCCGAAACAGCCACCTCTGGGTCCCTCTACACTGCAGCCAATTTAATGACGCTGCAGATCAACAGCCAGGCCCAGCCGGTGTGGCTCCAGCCGGAAGCGCAGATATCAGTGTCCTAACCCGAAATTCCCAGGCCTCGCAAAAGATTCCCCTAATCGGCTTCCAGACATCACCCACCCTGCAGGCCCCTGAACCAACCTCCTGGTGATGTCTTTTTTTTGTGAGTGATTTAAGGCTGCTACAGATTGGCAGCCAGCCTTGGGGGTGGGGCTCTAGCCGGAAGCACTATCATTCATGTCAGAAATAAAAAATTTTCCCACCTCACACAAAACTCCCATCTGTCTCCCCAAATCAGTCTGCGAAGGCCTCCTGCAGCTCCACCCACCCCAGCAGGGAACGTCCCACACACAGCCCCCACCACTGTGTAAGAGAAACTCAATTTTATCTTATACATGAATTTTCTCTATTGCCTTCCCACCAAATCAATGTCCAGACACCTCCTGCCCTGCAGAATCCTGAAACAGCCTGGTCCGAAAGAATTTCCAATGCTGCCCAGTTGCTTCTATGCAGGAGAGACACTCAGGTGCACTCACTCAACCACCATCTTGCCCCGTCCCTCTCCCCCTGCCTTTGATTTCAGCCCCCTGCCCTCCAGCAAGTGTGAGGGAGGAACAATTCTTATCCAACAGTGACCCCTAGTGGTGGTAGTTTTGCCTCTGACTTTCCACCACAGAGCCGCTTTCTTTTTCCTATAGCTTCTTCTGCCTCTTTTCTTCCCATCAGACATACATGAGAGAACTGTCCAGGACACAAGAGCAGAGGTTCTCGTCTCACAAAATGATTTTAAGAGCCAAAGATGGGTTCCACATATTAGTAAAAGGGGTAAACTTTCAAGAAGAAAGAACGAAAATAAACTTTTATGCACCTAAGCACGAGGCTCAAAATACATGAGGCAAACACTGGGAAAATTAAGCGGAGAAATAGATGCTTATACAAGTATAGTGGGGGGATTTAATACAAAATTATTATGACTAGACAGAACATCTCAACAGAGAATTAATAAAGAAACAAAGACTCTGAATAATACACTAGAGGATCTCGACCTAACTGACATATACAGAACAATACACCCAAATACAGTGGGATATACTTTCTTCTCAAGTGCACATGGACAATTACCCAATATACACCACATACTAAGCCACAGAATAACACTCAAAGAATTAAAAAAGATTGAAATTATACAAAGTAATTTCTCTGATTATAATGGTATGAAGCTTGAAATTAGCAGCGGCCAGAAAACTAGGTCAGACACAAATATATGGAAATTAAACAACACACTCTACAACAAACACTGGGTCAAGGAGGAAATTACAAAAGAAATCAGGAAATACCTTGAAATGAATGAAAAGGACAACAATACATATCAAAACTTATTGGATTCAGCCAAAGCTGTATTGAGAGGGAAATTTATAGACATAAATATATAAATGAAAAAAAAAAAAGAAGAGCAAAAATCAAAGTCCTAACAACACACCTGTAGGAATTAGATAAAGAAAAACAAACTAACCCCAAATGAAGTAGAAAGAATTAAATAAAGATTAGAGTAGAATTAAATGAAATAGAAAATAAGAAATCACTAGAAAAAATTAAGAAAACTAAAACCTGGCTCTTTGAGAAGATCATTAAAATTGAAAAACGCTTAGCTATACCAGCAAAGAAAAGAGGAGATAAGATGTAAATACACAAAATAATAAATGAAGAAGGGGATATCACCATTAACTCCATAGAAATAGAGTACCAGAAGAGGATACTTTGAGAAATTATATGTCAACAAGAAGGATAATTTAAAGGAAATGAAATATTTCTTAGAAACACACAAGCAGCTTACATTGACAAAAGAATTTGATGAACTCAACAGACCAATCACAAGTAAATATGGAATAAGAACCTCCCAAATAAGAAGAGTGCAGGATCAGACAGCTTCACAGGTGAATTCTACCAAACATTCCACAGAGAACTAACACCAATCCTGCTTAAACTCTTCCAAAAAAAACAGAAGTAGAAGGACCGTTGCCTAGCTCATTCTATGATGCCAACATTACCCTAAAAACAAAGCCAAACAAAGACACCACAAGAAAGGAAAAATACAGACCAATTTCTGCAATGTCCTTAGATGCTAAAATCCTCAAAAAATACTTGCTAATCATATTCAAAAACACATCAAATGAATTATATACCATAACCAAGTGAGTTTCATCCCAGGTATATAAGGATTATCCAACAAAAGAAAATCAATCAATGTAATACACCACATAAACAGATTGAAATAAAAAATCACATGATCATATCTACAGATGCAGAAAAGCATTCACCAAAATACATCACCCTTTTCCTGATAAAAATCCTGCAAAAGAGATAGTAATAGGAGGAAAATTTTTGAACAAGAGTATATATGAAAAAGCCACAGCTAACAACATGTACAATGGTGAAATCCTAAAACCTTTCCCACTAAGATCAAGAACAAGACAAGGATCTCCACTGCCACTGCTTCTATTTAACATTGTGTTAGAAGTACTTACTCAAGCACTTAGGCAAGAAAAAGATATAAAATGCATCCAAATTGAAAGGAAGAAGTCAAAATTTCACTATTTGCAGATATCATGATCCAATGTATGAAAGGCCCTGAGAAATCTACACCAAAACTTGTAGAACTTATAAATGATTTCAGTAATGTCATAGGTTATAATATTAATGCACTAAAGTCAGTAGCATTTCTGTACACTAGTAATGAGCAACCTGTGAAGGAAATCATGACAAAAATCCAATGTACAAGATCAAATAAAAGAATCCAATACCTAGGAATAAACTTATTGAAAATGTAAAGGATTTCTACACAGAAAACTACACAGCCCTGTTAAAGTAAATCAAAGAAGACTTTTTAAAAAATGAAGAATATTCCATTTTCATGGATGGGAAGACCAAACTTCATTAAGATGTCCATCCTACTGAAAATGATCTACACATTTAAAACAATCTCAATAGAAATCAACACATCCTTTTTATTGAATTGGAAAAACTAAATATGAAATTTAAATGCAAGGGCAAGTGTCTCCAAATAGCAAAAGATATATTGAAAAAGAAAAATGAAATTGGAAGAATCACACTTTTTGACTTTAAAACATTCTATAAAGCTACAGTGGTCAAAACTTCATGGTATTGACACAAGGATAAACATACCAACAAATTGAGCCAAATTGAGAGTTCTGATATAGAATCAGATATTCAAAAAGGCCACCAAACACATTCAACTGGGAGAGAATGCCATCTCCAACAAATTGTGCTTGTAAAACTGGAATCCATATCCAAAAGAATGTGAGAGAAACACCATCTCACACCATATACAAAAATCAACTCAGGATTGATCAAAGATCTAAATGTAAGAGCAAACAGCATAAAGACCTTGAAAGATAATCTAGTGGAGCATTTACAGGACCTTGTAATAGGGAATATTTTTTTCATCTTTTTATTGTTTTTAATGTTACATTAAAAAAATATGAGGCCTCCATATACCCCCCACCCCCCTCACCCCACTCCTCCCACATCAACAACTTCTTTCATCATTGTGGGATATTCATTGCATTTGGTGAATATAATTTGGAGCACTGCTTCACCACATGGATAGTGGTTTACATTGTAGTTTACACTCTCTCCCAGTCCACCTAGTGAGCCATGGCAGGACATACATTGCACAGTGTCTTTCCTTGCAGTACCACCGAGGACAACTCCAAGTCCTGAAAATGCCCCCACATCATATCTCTTCTTCCCTCTCCCTAACCTCAGCAGGTACTGTGGCCACTTTCTCCACATCAATGCTACAAATTCTTCCCTTACTAATCACAATAGTTCCATAGTTGAATATATCAGTAAGTTTACTCTAATCCATATTCTAATCCTCTAGCCTGTGGACCCTGGGATGTTTATGTCCACTCCACCTCTATATTGCAGGAGCTTAGGTTCCACATGGATGAAGGATGCAATTTTCCTGCTTGCAGGTGTAGGCACTCTTGGCTCTGTGGTGTGGTGGTTGACCTTCTTCACCTCTCTGTTAGGTGGCCAGGGTAAGTCCAATAAACCAGACAGTATAAGTTGCAAGTCTGCTGAGGCTTAGGGCCTGACTATCACTTGGACAGTCCAGAGATTCAGGTCTCCTGAATATACACCAACCCCAGCGCTAACCACAGGTCCAGTAAAAGTGACAGAAGAAGCATGTGTAGAAAGGTCATATGTGAATCCAACTCCATCACACTCAGGAACACAAACTCCAGAGTAGGGCCCACTGACATGGCACTGAACTCCAGAGCCATCTGCCATGACCATAGAACCTGTGGGTCTCTATAGCCCTCAGGAGAACCAGTACCTGAGGTTGTATCTACTTTGGCTGTCTCTGGGACCTTGCTGAGGTGTGTGTAAGCACAACCTCTCTGATGACCTCCTGACTCTCTTTTAGAGACTCATAGCCATATAAACTCATTTGTTCTTTTCATTTCCTTTTATTCAAGATCATAAAGCAGTTTTTAATGCCTAATATTACATGTAGGCTGAGGTAGTCTGCTCTTCTGAGTTGACCCATTTATTCAAAGTCTTTTTCTAGTTACATCACCAGCTGGTGCTTGGTAGTAATTCCTCAGCACTAGGGAGGTTCATCCCTGGGAGTTGTGTCCCATGATGGGGGGAAGGTAATGCATTTACATTCTGAGTTTGGCGTGAACTTCACATCCAAATCCCAAGCAGTGAAAGAAAAAAATAGATAAATGGGAACTCCTCAAAATTAAAACTTTTACACCTCAAAGGTGTGATGGAAGAAAATATTTGGTAATTATATATCTGATAGGAGCCTAACATACAGCATATATAAAGAAAACATATCTAAAAACAAAAGACAAACAACCCTTTTAAAAATGGGGAAAAGAGAAAGACAAAGTAGATACACCTCCAGGTATTGGTGCTACACAGATTCTACGGTCATGGCAGATGGCTCTGGAGTGGGCCTTACTATGGAAATTGTGCTCCTGAGTGTGATGGAATTGGACTCAGATGTGACCTTTCTACACATGCCTCTTTTGTCACTTTTATTGAACTTGTAGTTTGTCACTGGGGTTGGTGTATCCTAAGAAGACTTGAAGCTATGGACTGGCCATGTGGCAGCTGGGCTCTAAGCCTCAGCAGATTTGAACTCCTATTCTCTGGTTTGCTGAACTTGCACAGGCCAGCTAACAGGAAAGTGAAAATGGCTAACCACCACACCAGGGAACTGAGATTGCCTACAACTTTAAGTAAGAGAATCATATCCACCAACCATGTTGGATATAAGTCCCCTCTCAATATAGAGGTGGAATGGACATCACCAACCCAGGGTCTACAGGATGGAGGAATAAGTTATGGAATAGTGTGAACTTATTGGTATTCTTCTGTAAAATTATTTTGAATAGTAAGGGAAGCAGCTGTAACATTGATCTGGAGAAAGTGGCTATGGTAGTTGCTGAGGGAAGGGAGAAGGAAGAGTTGAGATGTGGGACATTTTTGCTACTTGGAGTTGTCCTAAATGATATTGCAGGGACAGATGCTGGACATTATATATCCTGCCATAACCCACTGAATGTACTGGGGAGAGTGTAAACTACAATGTAAATTATAATCCATGCGGTCTGGCAACGCTCCAAAATGTAGTCACCAAATGCAAATAATATGCCACAATGATAAACAAGGTTTTTGATGTGGGAGGAGTGGGAGGGTGGTGTGTCGGAAATGAAAGAACCTTTTACTTTTTTTAATACAACTTTATTTTGTGATCTATGTATCTTTAAGAAACATACAATTTAATAAGTAAAAAGAAAGAATACGGAACTAGCTCATGGAATAACATGGATGAACCTTGAGGTCCTTATGTTGAGTGAAGCAAGTCAGACATTGAAGGACAAATATTACATGACCTTTGATATAAATTAAGCAAATCAAGCAGACTCAGAGAGCTATTGTCTGTAAGAGATATTTAGAGGAAATATAAAGGGAGAAGTTTGTGAGCCAATGCCCATATGGACCAAATCTATGATAAGGTGAAAGTGTGTCATTGGGTAGTGAAGGACTATGACAAAACATTGGTGATACTATTGGGTTAGGCATTGCTGGTTTGACAGGGGTGGGGTAGTGAGGATACGTTGGACGGCTCATGGAACTGGGGGAGGGTTGGGCAATGGACCATGTGAACACTGGGAATTGTCAGGTATGTGGTTGAATGTAAAAAGTTGAGAACACTCCTATGGCAATATGACAAGGGAGGGTTACTGGTTTATGGTGTTGGATGGGGAGCATTCAGGACAGGGTGCACCTGGGGCAGGCTTCTAGGGAGAGTGTGCGTGATCATTTTGTCATAATGTTTTGTGTCGGTGTGTGGAAACCCACATAATGAGTGGGAAGCTGTTGAACTCCCATCCTGGGGAGAACCTATATCTTCTCAAACAATGGGACAGGAGTCATTTGAGGGCATAGGTGATTCCTAAGAGGGGAGGACAAACCAGAATGTCAGAACTTCAGTGTTGCAAGTAACTAGAATCTTATCCAAGTAGTGAAACCAGATGATCAATATTGGCCCCAAGGGGAGGCAGAGGGAGCACACAGAGTATATGAAAGAGGGTTATTTATTGGGCAATGGAAGTATTCTACATGATCTTACAATGATGGACACTGGTCATGTTAAATGTCATCAAAATTTATAAATGACCACACCATGGAGCCTAGAGTGTCTACAACTGAAAGCAGGAGGAGTGCATCCAGTCTCCATCTGGAATTTAAGCCCCCACTTGACATAGATGTGCAATGGACACAACCAATCCAATGTCCACAGAAAAAATGTGGAATGGGTGTGGGAAGGGTAGCCATGGTGGCTGCTGGGTTTGGGGAATGGGAGGAAGAGATGAGATGTGGAGGCGTTTTCGGGACGCGGAAAAGTCCTGGGTGGTGCTTCATGGACAATTACGGGACATTGTAGATCCCCCCAGGGCCCACTGGATGGAACATGGGAGAGTGTGGGCTATGATGTGGACTACTGACTAGGGGTGCAGTGATACTCAGAGATGTACTTACCAGGTGCAATGGATGAGTCACGATGATGGGAGAGAGTGTTGCTGTGGGGGGAGTGGGGGGTGGGGGTGGTGGGGTTGAATGGGACTTCATATTTTTTGAATGTAATTTTTAAAAATAAATAAATAATCTATTAAATAATTTATAAATTAATGTGCTGTAAAATGTAAACCATAATATAAACCATTGACCGTGGTTAGTAGCTATGATTTACTGCTTGTATAACAGTTGAAACAAATGTACCATCCACATGTAAAACGGTATTAACATGGGAAGGGGAAAAGGGGGGAGGATGTTGGGTATATCGGGTCCCCTATATGCTGTGTGTGACTTTTCTGTGACCTAAAACTTCTTTGAAAACAAAATTTTATACTTTTGTTTAATGGAATAAACAAAATGGAGTAAATGGAAGGAAATGTCAGTATACACACAGTACAATATATATTAAACTGATGAAAGAAAAAAGTTTTTAAGAAAATAATAGTTTTCATTATTTTGTAATATCCCAAATTTTAAATTTTATTTTTAATATTTAACCTATCATTATTATTTGATTTTCCTAATAATTGTATTTGGCTTTTTTATTGGCTTTATTTTTGAAGAAGCTTTGGATCACAGAAGAGTTACAATTGGAGAAGGGGAGAATCATTAGTGTGGAGTGTCAGTAACGAGGGATACATGGGAGGAATTTCTCCTGGAAATACACGTAAGGTATATAAATGTTTTCACATATTCATGTGGCATTGCCACAGTGGGTGGAGAGACACACAATAACTGAGAGAATATTGAATTCTAATCCTGGAGAGCTCTGCTACATTCTCTAATGGAACAGCAGCAATCCCCCAAGTACAGGGGCAATGACTAGTGAAGAAAAATGGCCCATTGATGGACCCTTGATATTGATGACTATGCTTATGAGCCTTTGCTCTTGAAATTGAAACTTAGCCTTGTGTTTAGGGTGCCTAAAATTACCTTCTGAGATCCTCCTTGTTGCTCAAATGTAGCCTCTTTCTAAGACAAATTCAGCATACAAATGCGTTGTCTTCCCCCCAGAGTAGGACATGACTCCTAGGGATGAGCCTTCTGTACATTGAGGGATTACCATCACCAATCAAATAGCAGGGTAACTGGAAAAAGATGTAAAAGAAAAGGGGGGGGGGATGTAAAAACAAATGAGTTCAGAAGGCTGAGAGACTTCAAAGTGAATTGGGAGGTCATTTCAGAGGTAGCACTTATGCACATCTCAGCAGGATCTCATAGATTGCCAAAATAGATACTACCCCAAATAGTCTCCTGAGAGCTCTGGAGACACCTAGGTCCTATAGTCATGATAGATAGGTCAGGAATTTGGTGCCTTCCCAGTGGGCCTACCTTGGGGTTTGTGCTCCCCATTGTGACAGAGTTGGGACTCAGTTATGACTTCCCTATACATAGCTCATCTGTCCCTTCTATTTGAACTTGTACTTGGTGATGGTGTTAGTAGGTATACACCCAAGAAACTTAAGTCTTTGGACTGCCCATGTGCCAGCTGTGCCCTGAGCCTCAGTGGAGTTGCAACACCTACTCTCCAGTTCATTGGACCCACCCAGGGCAATTAACAAAGAGGTGAGGATGGGCAACCACTATACCAAGGAAATAAGAAAGCCTACAACTGCCAGCAAGAGCATCCCATCCATATATGGGATCAAACTCCCCTCTCAATTAGAGGTGGATTGGGCATCACCATCCCAGATTCCTTAAGAATGGGAAAGAACTATGGACTAGAGTGGACTTACTGGTATTCTTCTATAGCCTTATTGTCTATACTTATTGCTACTTATTGTAATTCTAGCAATGGAAGAAATTATAACATTGGTGTGGAGGCAGTGACCGCTGGAGGATCTGAGGGCAAGGAGAGGGAAAAACAGTTGTAACACGGGGGCATTTTGGGGACTTGGAGTTGTTCTGAATGGCTTTGCAATGAAAGATAAAGGCCATTATATGTCTTCCCATAACCTACAAAATTTTGTGGGAGAGAGTGTCAACTACAATGTAAACTATAATCAATGCTCAGTAGCAATATCCTGAAATGTGTTTATCAATTGCAATGAATGTATGTCCCTAATGAAAGATGTTGTTTATGTGGGAGAATGTGGGAGCTACCAGGAGCAGGGCATATGGAAATTCCTACACTTTTTATGTAACATTTATGTAATCTAAGTACCTATAAAATAATTTTAAAAAAATATTTTTTAAAAAAGAAACCAGTCTAATAGGATAAGACAAAACAGCGAGATATTAGAATGATCACTGTTTGCCCAGGCCTTAGGCAGAGGGAGGTACATTGAGTAGGTGAAGCTCAGAAATTTTCAGAACAGTGAAATTATTCTCTATTATACTGGGATTGCAGGCATATGACATTATGCATTTTTCAAAACCCATTGAACTTGAAAACATCCAAGTTCAAAAATAATCTAACTGTATTGTAAATGCATCAAATGCCCTATCTGAGGGGTATGGGAGGAAAAGATGCTGGATTAGTAATATTGGATATGAACAGTTTCTGTAATATGAAATCAATGGGCACTGTACACAGGTATGCTACTCTATTTGATATTGTGTCCCATCAGGGTATGGGTTAACAAATTTTACTTTTATACATGTACACTGGAATTAAGCAATGAAGTAAATGAATGGAATATGGGAAATATGCTTCCCAACATGGTGTGGAAGGACTCAGATAAGCAAGGGGAGGATGTTAGATTGTTCTGTTAATGATTTAGAGACAGACACATCAGTGTGAATTCGTGTGGAGGTAAATATAGTTACACAGGGTTGCTTGTAGAAATATTTGCAGATATGTATATATACATAGGATTGTGTACACACATGTGTGTTTTTGTAATATCCATGGAGATAGCCCAGTAGCAAGGCACATATATCGTCCAGACTTTAGATATTAAAAGCATTTTTGCAATAAGAATTTTCTTGGAGAAATAGCTGCCTGCAGGACTAGGTCAAGAAATATGCAAAAAGAGTCTGGAGTATCTCTTAGTACCAAAACGTTAGTATGTGTTAAAATAAAACTGGTAATGTTGGGGATAACTTCAAATAGACTCAGGACATAGCCAAAAGGGTTCCAAAGATCAAAACTGGAATAAACTGAAAAACAAAATAAAGTAGTACTGTATCACAACACAAAGTAAGAAATAAATGTCATGAGGCAATCCTAATATAAATAATTGATTTTTAAAAGATACATATTTATTGTGAAGATGAATTCCATAATATATGGAGATATTTTTCTCTCAAGGCAGTGGCACAAACATCACACTCCTGAATGTGGGCTTCATATATTAATTTCATTCGAAAAGCCATATATGGAAATGCAGAGAATTGATGAGTATTGGGGAAGCTAGGAAAGCTCCAAACACTGTTGATCAAGGTCAACATCAAGAGTGATAAGTCATGTTGATAGGATGCACCCTAGATATGATGCAATGAAAATAACACATTATCCTGGGATCTTCCTCCAAAATCCCATTAACCCTGTCTAAACATGAGAGAATATCAGGCAAATTCAGAGTGAGGGGCACTTTACAAAATACCCGACCTACACTCCTCAAAAGTATACAAGTCATAAAACATGAGGAGAAAATCTGAGACGTAGTCACTGCCTGAATGGCTTAAGAATTTTTGAAAATAAATATAATTTGCTATTCTGGCTTGGAGGTGTTAAGATATTGGAAAAGTATGTGAGAAGTTCTTGAAAATCCTCTCTACTATCCTTGCACCTTTTCTGTAAATCTAACACAGTTTTAAAATATTAAATTTATTAATAAATAAATTATTAGTTAAGTGTAAAATTCTGGAAACTTTGAACTCCAAGGTTCAATCCATGACAATTACATTTATATACCATGGATAAGAATATAGCATTGCTGCCTCACATTATTCTTCCATTAAATCAGAATAGTGAAAAACAATTTCATGGAATAATTGAATTAAATGAAATAATGAATACAAAATGCCTGGCATTGTGCTTAGGATAAAAATGAATATTTTTCTTTGTAGTCCAAGCCCACACAGATTCACTTCCCACTACAATTGTGCTATTTCCATCCCTCATCCTCTCTGTAGGGTTTTGGCAACAGCGATCGTCATGTTGACTGAGAGTAAGCTTTCATCATGGAAAGTAATTTCACGACCATCACCTTCTATAAACCTGCCCTGACTCTCAATAATTTAAAACATAAATATCCATGTTCTGCACAAAACACCAGGCTCTCTATACTATGGCTACTGCCAAACTGGTCAGGCTGCTTATCCCCTTTTCACATCCTACCCCTTCATTGTTCATCAGATAGCAAGAACTAATTTTAAAACTTCACCACATCATATGGTTACCTTGATTGGATTGTTTCCCTCTTGTTTCTTCTTGGTGCGTTTCTGCACCTTTCTCCTCTTGAAGTTACCCCAATCTCTACTTTCAGTGTCAGTGCAGTCATCTCCCTTGTGAAGCCCTCACTTGTCTCCACAGAATGAGCATAAACTTTTAGATCCACTTCACCAGGATGTCAGTGCCATCTCAGGGTATTTCATGTAGTCACTACTATTTTTGCTTGCACATAATCTCTATAAGATGTGGAAGAATATTTTACTTATCTCTTTATTCACAAAATATTATTTAGTAACTTCCATGATGTGTTTGATGACTAAATGGTTGTTGAATGACTAAAATTAAAAATGAATGAGGGATGTGCAGAAAGGTCACATCTGAGTAAAATTCCATCATACTCAGGAATACAAACTCCAAAGTAGGGCCCACTGACATGGCGCTGAACTCCAGAGCCAGCTGCCATGACCATAGAACCCGTGGGTCTCTGCAGCCTTCAGGAGAACTAGTACCTGGGCTTCTATCTACTTTGGCTGTCTCTGGGACCCTGCTGAGGCATGCATAAGCACGACCCTTCTGATGACCCCCTGACTCTTTTTTGGAAACTCATAGCCATATAAACTCATTTCTCCTTTCCATTTCCCCCTTTTATTCAAGGTCACCGGACATTGTAAATCCTCACAGGGCCCACTTGATGGAATAGAGGAGAGTATGGGCCATGATGTGAACCAATGTATATGAGGTGCAGAGGTGCCCAAAGATGTACTTACCAAATCCAATGGATGTGTCATGGTGATGGGAACGAGTGTTATTGGGGGGGGGGAGAGGAGGGGTGGGGGGTGGGGTTGAATGGGACCTCACATATATATTTTTAATGTAATATTATTACAAAGTCAATAAAAAATAAAAAAATAAAAAAATAAAAAAAAATTTCTGAAAAAAAAAACAAAACAGTTTTTAACAACTGTTATTATGTTATTACGTGAAGGTTGAGATATTCTGCTGGTCTGACTTGACCCTTTTATTCAAAGTCTTCTTCTAGTTACATCATCAGCTGGTGCTTGGTAGTAATCCCTCAGCACCAGAGAAGCTCATCCCTGGGAGTCATGTCCCATGCTGGGGGAAAGTAATGCATTTTCATGCTGAGTTTGGCTTAGAGAGTGGCCACATTTGACCAACATGGAGGATCTCAGGAGGTAACTCAGGCAAACTGCACCTCTAGGCCTAGTTCATATTTTAGGCACACAGGCTCATAAGCATAGTCATCAGTATAAAGGGCTCATTGTTGGACCATCCTTATTAGTCTTTGTCATTGCATTTGGGGATTGATGCTGTTCCATTGGGGAATGTGATAGAGCTCCCTAGTTTAGGAACTCAACATTCCCTTATTTGAAGTTTTTAATTGTAACCACTATGAAAATATCCAAACATTTTTATGTACCCTATATACATGCCTGGAGAACTCCCTCCCAGCCATGTGGCTCCCATCAATAACATCCCACACAGTGTTCCTCCCCTGCCAGAGTTGAACCTCTCTGTTCACACTGAGACTATTTTAATATTTACTCTTTGAAATCTAAATGTGATTTTGAAAATAATTGATTCTTCCTTCCAATGTACAATATATAGTCAAAATAACCTGCTGGATGTTGATTAAATTTAGAATATTAAAATTTTGTTCAACACACACACACAAAAAAACTTCTTAAAAAATGAAGCCTAATATATTGTCAAGTTCCACAAATAATAAAGTGGAAGATAGTGATGGATTTAAAGGTTAGATATAGAATACATAGTAATTTAGAAAAACTAAATAAAGTAAAAATAAATTGGTGTATCAAAAAATGAAAATGCTTCATTTTTGATGTTTTGTCTTTCATTAATGCAATAGGTGTTGCCCCGTATGTACAGTGGCAAGGCAATTTCATTTCTTCCTCAGTGTCTACATCCTTTCATTTTTTCTAATTATTTGTTTTGTCTTCACAAAATGTTTAGATCACAGTAATTCACATATATAATATAGGGTATTCCCACATATCCAATATCAAACATTTTGTCCCTTCCCTAGCAATGATATTTTTACATGTTCATATTGTGTTTGCTGCACTTGATGTACAGATATTGAAACATAGATTGCAACCAAGGTTCCATTTTGTCTTACATTATGATCTATATTTTAGACTATACAATTTTCTAAATTTTTAGGTATCTTATGTTTTACATTATAGTTTACATTTTAACCTATATACTTTTATACAATTTTGGTGTAATTTAACATGTCCTATATCCATCATTGCATGATCTTGTGGAACACTTCCATTACCCTACAGTTACCCTGATTCCATCTATTCAATACCCCTCTCCCCCTCCCCATAGCACCCACAGTGACAATCAGTCTTCATTACTTGAAGGACCATATTCAGAGATACTTGCAACAGTGTTGATGGCTTGACATACTCGACTGTCCTAACCCATTGAGAGCCACCAGTATTCTTGAGAGACACATTTCCCTGTTTGAGAACATCAGTCCTCAGGATGTGGGTATAACTTCACACTAATTGTATGGATCTCCACCAAGTGATATAACCCACTATGACAAAATGAGCATTCACACACTACCTGGAAGCCTGACCTGCGTAAGATGTCCCACCTTAAGCATCTTAAACATGTAAACTTCCTTATTATATTTTCTAAAAAGTTTTCTCAACATTACAGTTTCAACCACATACCTGACAATCTACTATGTCCAAATATTTCCCCACCCTCCCCCCAATTTCTAGAGCCATCTGACCCTTCCTCCCATCCTTAGGCCCCCTCAAGCCATCAAAGCTCCACCCAAGGCATCCGTATGCCCCCATTTTATCCCTTCCCTCTACAAATATTTACATACAGCTAATCATAGATTTCACCCATGTAGGTGTTAGCTCTCTTCCAAACTTTCTTTAAGCCTATCAACCAGTCTGTAGCTCTCTGAGACAACTTATCATGTAATATTTGTGCTTCAATGCCTGGGTTGCTTCACTCAACATAAGGTTTTCAAGGTTCATCCATGTTATCACATTTGTTTGTACTGTATTCCATCTTATAGCTGAGTAGTAGTCCATTGTATGTATATGCCACATTTTATTTATCCATTCATCAATTGATGGCCATTTGCATTGATTCCAACTTTTGACAATAGTAAATAATGCTGCTATGAACATTGGTGTGCATATATCAGTTTGTATCCTTGTTTTCAGTTCTACTGGGTAAATACCCACCAGTGGACTTGCTGGGCCATATGGCAAATCCATAGCTAGTTTTTTTTGACAAACCACCAAACTGTTTTTCAGAATGGCTGTATCCTTCTGCATTTCCACCAGCATGAGTGAGTGTTCCCATTCCTCCACATCCTCTTCAGTACTTGTAGTCTTCTGTGTTTTTGATGGCTGCTAGTCTCGTGGGAGTAAGATGGTATCTCATTGTAGTTTTGATTTGCATTTCCCTAATATCAAGTGATTTTGAGCATTTTTCATGTGCTTTTTAGTCATTTGCATTTCTTATTTGGAGAAGTTTCTATTTTTTTTTATTTTTATTATTTATTTATTTATTTATTTTTTATTGACTTTGTAATAATATTACATTAAAAATATATATATATATATATGAGGTCCCATTCAACCACACTACCCCCTCCCCACCTCTGCCCCCCAGCAACACTCATTCCCATCATCATGACACATCCATTGCATTTGGTAAGTACATCTTTGGGCACCTCTGCTCCTCATGGTCAATGGTCCACATCATGGCCCATACTCTCCCCCATTCCATCCAGTGGGCCCTGTGAGGATTTACAATGTCCGGTGATTGCCCCTGAAGCACCATCCAGGGCAGATCCATGTCCCAAAGACGCCCCCGCCTCTCATCTCTTCCTGCCTTTCCCCATACCCATCAGCCACCATGTCCACTTTTCCCAATCCAATGCCACCTTTTCTATGTGGACATTCGATTGGTTGTGTCCATTGCACCTCTATGTCAAGAGGAGGCTCAGAATCCACATGGATGCTGGATGCAATCCTCCCACTTTCAGTTGTAATCACTCTAGGCTCCATGGTGTGGTGGTTGTCCTTCTTCAACTCCATCTTAGCTGAGTGTGGTGAGTCCAATGAATCAGATTGTAGGTTCTGGAGTCTGTTGAGGCTCAGGACCTGGCTATCACATTGTCAGTCCAGAGATTCAAATCCCCTAAATATCTCTTAAACCCCAACACTAACTGCACCTCCAGCACATTAGCATGAAAGTCTTATGAAGAGAGATCCCATCTGAGTCCAGATTCATCACACATAAACAGCATTTCCAAGGAGGGGCCATCTGACCTGGTAGTTAAGCCCATCGGTCTTGACCATAACTCCCATGGGTCTCTTTAGCCCTCAGAGGAACCAATACCTGGAGGTTGTATATGCTTTATCTGTCTCTCAGACTCTCCTCAGTTGTGGATAAGGGCAATCCTTCTGCCAGCCTCCAGACTCCTTTTTAGAGACTCGTAGCCATATAAACTCATTTCTCCTTTCCATTTCCCCCTTACATTAGTCAAACAGCATTTTAAAGTCATGTTATTTTATGTAGACAGGGATATTCTGCTGGTCCGCATTGAACTTTCCATATAACGTCATTTTCCAGTTGCATCATCAGTTGGCAGTTGATAGTGGTCCCTCGGTGCCAGGGAGGCTCATCCCCGGGTGTCATGTCCCACGCTGGGGGGAAGGCATTGCATTTACATGCTGAGTTTGGCTTCAAGACTGGCCACATTTGAGTAACATGAAGGCTGACAGGAGGAAATTCCCAGGCACAATGCTGCTCTAGGCCTTGTTCTTATTTTAGGCTTATCAGCTCACAAGCATAGTCATTAGCATCAGGGGCTCACTGTTGAGCCCTCACTCCCTCCCGGTCCCTACCGCTGCACCTGGGAGACTGTCGCTGCTCCCCTAGGGACAACAACAGTGCACCACTGGCCAGGAACCCAGTACCCCCCCTGCTGTGGTTTTTAATTGTTGCCACTATGAGTATATCCAAACATTACCATGCACCCTGGACATATGTTCTGTACAGCTCCCTGTCAGCCATATATCACCTGTCAATGGTATCCTATACCAGTATCCCTCCATTGCCATTGTTGAACCACTCTGTGATCCAGAACTCCCTGAAATTTGAAGTCCAATATAATGTCAGGGTCCCTTACTAGGAAATGGCATATAGCGATAGGTTTAAAGGTTAGATAAAGAATACGTGATGACTTGGAAAAAATTCTACATCCTATCTTTTTCTTTTTTTTTTTTCCCCTAATTATTGAGCTTCTCTTCACAGGAGCCCTAGACCACAGCAATGCATATATATAATATACAGCACTCCCATACATCCACCACAAAACCTTTTCCCTGCCACAGCGATACCCTTACACCCTATTCACATCATATTTACTTAACGTGATGTACAGAGTCTGAGACAATAGCTTTCTAACAAGGTGACATCTGTGCTTACATTGTGGTGCATACTTTAGGATACACAGTTTTTTACATTCTTAGTTATCCTATGTTTTACATTATGGTTTACATTATCAGTCTGTCATCTCCTATATGTTATGGTGTAATATTACATGTTTTATATCCATCCTTGTGTACTCTCACGAAACTCCTCTCTTACCCCCCATTTACCTTGGTTTGCGGGTTTGAGGGTGGCTGGGGAGGGGCGGATGGGTAACAATGCCCAAAAGTGGGGGGAGGGAGGAGTAGCATACGAACACAGGAGATGGTCAGGTGTTGGTGGAGAGTAAAATGTGGAGAAAATCATATCAAAATATAATAAAGATGGTTACCTGTTTAGAACGCTCGGAGGGGAGGGTCTGATGCAGGACGGGCTCCTGGGGAATGTCTACATGCTCATTCTGCCAGAGTGGGTGACACCATGGGGTAGACACCCAAGTAGTGAGAGTGGAGGTGGACCCACATCCTGGGGAGGACTAATGCAATTAAATAGAGGGAACTGTATCCCCTCGAGAGAAAGCGTGACTCCCAGGGCATTGGGGCAGTTGAGCAAGTTAGGCCCTGAACACTATTCCATCTATCTTTAGAAGTGGCTCCTCGGGAAACGGAGGTTGGCTGTCAATGTAGGCAGCAAGGTGGAAGGGAAAATGGAAGTTAAATGTGTGGAACCGAGGAGTTTCTATTTAAGTCTTGCCACTTTTTAAAATGGGTGGGTTGTCTTTTTATTTTTGAGATATAGGAATTCTTTATATTTGAAGGATATTGGTCTCCTCTCAGATATATGGTTACCAAATATTTTTACCCATGGGGTAGCCTCTCTTTTCATTTTCTTGACAAAGTCCTTTGAGGTGCAAAAGGCTTTAATTTTGAAGAAGTCTCATGTATCTATTTGTTCTTCTACTCGTGCTTCTGGTGTGAAGTACATGAAGTCATTTCCTATTACAAGGTCCTGTAGGTGTTTCCCTACATTGCGTTCTAAGGTCCTTATGGTCTTGGCTCTTCTTTCAGGTCTTTGATCCATCTTGAGTTGATTTTTTTATAAGGTGTGAGTTGGTAATCCTCTTTCAGTGGGTTTGGTGGTCTTGTGAATATCATATGACTGTATCTATGAGGAGCTATATCAGAATTTTCAAATTGGTTCCATTGGTCAGTGTGTCTCTCCTTGTGCCAGTACCATGCTGTTTTCACTACTGTACTATGTTTTGAAGTCAGGTAGTGTAATTCCTCCAATTTTGTTTTTTCTTTTTCCATATGTCTTTGGCTATTCGGGGCCTCTTTCCTTTCCAAATAAATTTCTTAGTGAGTTTTTCTATTTCACTAAAGAATGTTGTGTTGATTTTCATTGGGATTACATTGAATGTGTAGATCAGTTTTGGTAGGATAGACATCTTAATAATATTTAGCCTTCTTATCCATGAACAGGGAGTATTCTTCCATTTATTTAAGTCTTCTTTGATTTCCTTGAACAGTGTTGTGTAGGTTTCTGTGTATAAATTTTGTACATCTTTAGTTAAATTTATTTCTAGGTATTTGATTTTTTAATTTACTATTGCAAATGGTATTTTTTCTTTATTTCCTCCTCAGGTTTTTCATTAGTGTTGTACAGACATGCTACTGATTTTTGTGCATTGATCTCATAACCTGTGACATTACTGAACTCATTTATAAATTCTAGAAGCTTTGTTGTAGATTTCTCAGGGTTTTCTATGTATAGGGTCATATCATCTGCAAATAGTGGAATTTTGTCTTCTTCTTTTCAAATTTGAATGCCTTTTATGTCTGGTTCTTGCCTCAATGCTCAGGCAAGTACTTCTAACACAATATTAAATAGAAGGGGTAATAATGGACATCGTTGTCTTGTTCTTGATCTTAGAGGGAAAGATTTTCAGTTTTCAAAATTGTAAATGATGTTAACTGGGGTTTTTCCATATATATCTTTTATCATGTTCAGAAAGTTTCCATCTACTCCAATCTTTTGCAGAGTTTTTATTAAGAAATAGTGCTGTATTTTGTCAAATGCTTTTTCTGCATCTGCAGATGTGATCATGTGATTTTTTTCCTTCAATCTGTTTATGTGGTGTTTACATTAGTGTATTTTCTTATGTTGAACCATCCGTGCATACGAGGAATGAATTCCTCCTGGTCATGGTGTATAATTCGTTTAATGTGCTGCTGAATATGATTAGTAAGTATTTTGTTGAGGATTTCCACATCTATGTTCATTAGATAGATTGGTCTGTAATTTTCCTTTCCTGTGGTGTCTTTGTTCAGCTTTGATATTAGGGCAATATTGGCATCATAGTATAAGTTAAGCAATGTTCTTCTGTTTCAATTTTTTGGAAGAGTTTCAGCAAGATTGGCATTAGTTCTTTATGGAAAGTTTGGTAGAATTCACCTCTGAAGCCATCTGGCCCAGAACTCTTATTAGTTGGGAGGCTTTTAATGACTGATTTTATATCTTTACTTTTGGTTGATTTATTGAGATTGTCAGTTTCCTCTTTCATTAATATAGGTTGCTTATGTGTTTCCAGGAATTTGTCCATTTTCTCTGAATTTTCATTTTTGTTGGAATATAGTTTTTCAAAGTATCTTCTTATGATAGTCTTTTTTTCTGTGGGGTCAGTGGTGATATCCCCTTTCTCATTTCTTATTTTCTGTATTTGCATCTTTTTTTTTCTTGTTAGTCTAGCTAAGGGTTTGTCAATTTTATAGATCTTGTCAAAGAACTGACTCTTGGTTTTGTTTATTTTTTCAAGTGCTTTCTTATTTTTTCATTTTGTTCTGCTCTGATCTTTGTTATTTCTTTCCTTTTCCTTTGCGTTTAGTTTGTCATTGTTTTTATTTTTAATAAATCCTCCAACTGTGAAGTTAGTTTTTCTATTTTAACTCTTCTTTTAAGACGTGTGAATTTATGGCTATAAATTGCCCTCTTAGTACCACTTTTGCTGCATCCCATAAGTTTTGATATGTGCATTATCATTTTCATTTGTTTCAAGGTAGTTATTGATTTCTTTTGAGAGTTCCTCCTTGACCCACTGTTTTTCTAAGAGTGTGTTATTTAACTTTCATATCTTGTTGCCAAATCCAGGTCTCTGACCTTTGCAGATTTCCAGCTTCATTCCATTGTAGTCAGAGAAATTATTTTGTATGATTTCAAACTTTCTGAATTCACTGAGACTTTCTCAGCAACCTATCCTGTTGTCTATCTTGGAGAATGATCCATGTGCACTTGAGAAGAATGTTTATCCTGCTTTATTTGGGTGTAATGGTCTGTATATGTCTATTAGGTCCAGTTCCTCTAATATATTGTTCAAAGTCTTTTCTTCTTTATTGATTTTCTTTTGAAATGTTCTGTCCAAAGGTGATAGTGGTGTATTAAAGTCCCCCACTATAACTGTAGAGGCATCAATTCCTTCCCTTAGATTCTCCAGTGTTTGTCTTACATATTTGTAGGCACCCTTGTTAGGAGTGTAATGTTTTTGTTTGTTTTTGTTTTTGTTGTTAAAGATGTATTTATTTATTTCTCTCCCCTCCCCCACACACTAGTTGTCTGTTCTCTGTCTTTTTGCTGCATCTTCTTTGTCTGCTTCTGTTGTCAGTGGCATTGGAATCTGTGTTTCTTTTTGTTGCATCATCTTGCTGTGTCAGCTCTCTGTGTGTGCAGTGCCATTCCTGAGTAGGCTGCACTTTCTTTCACACTGAGCAGCTCTCCTTACAGGGTGCACTCCTTACGCTTGGGGCTCCCCTACACGGGGACACCCCTACATGGCACAACAATCCGTGTGCGCATCAGCACTGTGCATGGGACAGCTCCACATGGGTCAAGGAGGCCCCAAGCAGGTCCAGGGTTTGAACCGTGGACCTCCCATGTGGTAGACAGATGCCCTAATCACTGAGTCAAGTCTGCTACCCAGGAGCATAAATGTTTATACCTGTTCTTTCCTTTTTGAATGATTATCCCTTTCACTAATATGTAGTGTCCATATTTGTCTCTCACAATTATTTTGCATTTAAAGTCTATTTTGTCTGATATTAACATAGTTACTCCTGCCCATTTTTGGTTATTATTTGCCTGTAAGATGATTTCCAGCTATTCACTTTCAACCTCCTTGAATCCCTAGGTCTAAGATGTTTTTCATGTAGACAACATATAGATGGATCATACTTTCTTATCCAATCTTCCAGTCTGAGTCCCTTGACAGGTGAGTTTAATCCATTGACATTCTGTGTTATCACTTTCAAGGAATTATTTATGTTAGCCATATTTTCTTTGGATTTGTGTTTGTTATATTTTGTTTGGTTTTTTACTTTTTTTTTGTCTTTTTATTGTTCTTACACTCTCCTCCAACTCTGTCTCTCCTGTTTTTTATCGTTCCCCCTATAGAACTTCCTTTAGTATTTCTTGAAGGGCAGGATTCTTGTTGGTATAATCTATTAATTTCTGTTTGTCTGTGAATATTTGAACTCTCTATCATATTGAATGTCAGTTTAGGTGGACAGAGTATTCTTTTTTGGAAATTATTTCTTTTAGTACTTTGACTATATCATACCACTGCCTTCTTGCCTCCTTGGTTTGAGATGAGAAATCAGCACTTAGTTTTATGAAGCCTCCTTTGCATGTGATGTTTCTCTTTTCTCCTGCTGCTTTTAGTATTTTCTCTTTGTCTTGAGCATTGGATAATTTGACAAGTATATGTCTTTGGGTAGGCCTGTTGGGATTTATGCTATTTAGGGTGCATTGTGCTTCCTGGATGTGGACATTCATCTCCCTCAATAGGTTTGGGAGGTTTTCACCCATTATTTCCTCCAACACCCCTTCTGTTCCCTTTCCCTTCTCTTCTTATTCTGGGATGCCTATAATGCATATGTTTTCACATTTTGCTTTGTCATTCAGGTCCCAAAGTCCCTGTTGAATTTTTTCTCTCTTTTTATCTATCACTTCTACTGTCTGTTTGATTTAGGATGTACTATCTTCCATAGTGGAAGACAGTACATCACTAGTTCTTTCCTCTCCCTCTTCAAATCTGCTGTTATTTGCTGAGAGTGTATTTTTGATTTCTTGGATTGTGCTGTTACTCCCCATCATATCCATTGTCTTTTTTTTTTTTTTGCATGATTGCAATTTCTTCTGTATGCTCTCTAAGTGTTTTCTTCATAGTCTTATCTCTTCCTTCACCTCATTAAATTGGCCCCTATTAAATGTTTTGAGAGCTTTAATTACTTGTTTGATGTTCTGCTCTTCTTCCTACTTTTTAGTTTGTTCATTGGATTGGGTCATGTTTTCCTGATTATTGGTTTGGTTTGTAGTTTTTTGTTGCTGTCTGGTCATCATTTTATCTTGGTGGGTTGATTAGCTTCTTTGTCTAGTGTCAGGGTTTAATTAGTTGCTGCTTTTCATGTGTGTTAAGTCTTCTCTTTGCCATTTTGTTCTTCTTATTCTATTTCTGTCCTGTTGGCTAAGTTCACTTGAAGGAAAATATTAGGGTAAGTGAAAGCAAAAAGAGTAAGAAAAGAAAAAAGTATAATAGTAGTATTGTTAGTAAATATTAGCAGAAGAACCATGTGAGATCTAGAAGAATGGGTATTAGACTCATGTAAGCTGTGTAGAGTTATAACAGTAAGAAAAATGGAGTATCTATAATGAGACAGTAACCTGAATATGGTGAGGAATATAGTATTAATTAAAAGACCAGTGTGGTCAGGAAAGTGGGAAGAGAAAGGAAAGGACAATAATATAGAGAGTGAATAAAAGACAGAAAACAGTACAAAGGTATTAGAAATAAAAATTGGGGGCTAAATTAAGAGCAGTGGAATGTAAGAGAAACAGTAAATGATGGAGGATAGAAAGATGTAGAGGAAAGGGGTAAGTATTGGTAGCCAAAATCAGTACACACAGAAAAGAGGAAATAGAGGATGAGGAAACACAGCAAATGTGAATCACTCCCTTCCACACCTAATATAAAAAATATAAAAAAGAAGAGAAAGGGAAAAAAGGGGGAAAATTGGGGGTGGAAATTCAAGCAAGAAAAGGGGGATGAAGAAGAAGAGGAGTAGGAGGAGAAGGAGGAGGGGGAGGAGGAAAGGGCTGTGGGGTTATAAAGAGGAAGGAAAAACAAAAAAATAAGCCATTAAAAAAGACCAACATTTCAAGCAAGGAATCCTCTTTGCATTTAAATAAAATGCTTAGGAGTCTGACCTTCCCCCTTTCTCCCTTTTTCCCTTCTCTCTCCCAGGGCAGCAGGAAAGCTGTGTGAGGTGTCCAGTAGGAGAATCGAGTGGGTCCTTGGTGAACCAAATCACCAGAGAAAACAATGTCTCTTAATTTCCAAAGAGAGCGTGCCCACACATCACCAGGAACACCAAATATGCTAATGGAAGTTTTCAAAACACATCTTTTTTTTTTGATTTTTTTATTGACTTTGTAATAATATTACATTAAAAATATATATGTGAGGTCCCATTCAACCCCACCCCCCCACCCCACCTCTCCCCCCCCCCCCCAGCAACACTCGTTCCCATCATCATGACACATCCATTGGATTTGGTAAGTACATCTTTGGGCACCTCTGCTCCTCATAGTCAATGGTCCACATCATGGCCCATACTCTCCTCCATTCCATCCAGTGGGCCCTGTGAGGATTTACAATGTCTGGTGATTGCCTCTGAAGTACCATCCAGGGCAACTCCTTGTCCCAAAGACTCCTCCACCTCTCATCTCTTCCTGCCTTTCCCCATACCCATCAGCCACCATGTCCACTTTTCCCAATCCAATGCCACCTCTTCTATGTGGAAATTGGATTGGTTGTGTCCATTGCACCTCTATGTCAAGAGGAGGCTCAGATTCCACCTGGATGCTGGATGCAATCCTCCCACTTTCAGTTGTAATCACTCTAGGCTCCATGGTGTGGTGGTTGTCCTTCTTCAACTCCATCTTAGCTGAGTGTGGTAAGTCCAATAAATCAGATTGTAGGTGCTTGAGTCTGTTGAGGCTCAGGACCTGGCTATCACATTGTCAGTCCAGAGATTCAAATCCCCTGAATATATTTTAACCCCAACATTAACTGCACCTCCAGCACATTAGCATGAAAGTCTTATGAAGGAAGATCCCATCTGAGTCCAGATTCATCACACATAAACACCATTTCCAAAGTGGGGCCATCTGACCTGGTAGTTACCCCATCGGCCATGACCATAACTCCCATGGGTCGCTTTAGCCCTCAAAGGAACTAATATCTGGGGGTTGTATCTGCTTTATCTGTCTCTCTGACTCTGCTCAGTTGTGCATGAGGGCAATCCTTATGCCAGCCTCCAGACTCTTTTTTAGAAACTCGTAGACATATAAACTCATTTCTCCTTTCCATTTCCCCCTTACTTTAGGTCAAAGAGCATTTTAAAGTCATGGTATTTTATGTAGACAGGGATATTCTGCTGATCCGCATTGAACCTTCCATATAAGGTCATTTTCCAGTTGCATCATCAGTTGGCAGTTGATAGTGGTCCCTCGGTGCTAGGGAGGCTCATCCCCGGGTGTCATGTCCTACGCTGGGGGGAAGGCATTGCATTTACATGCTGAGTTTGGCTTCGAGACAGGCCACATTTGAGTAACATGAAGGCTGAAAGGAGGAAATTCCCAGGCACAATGTAGCTCTAGGCCTTGTTCTTATTTTAGGCTTATCAGCTCACAAGCATAGTCATTAGTATCAGGGGCTCACTGTTGAACCCTCACTCTCTCCCGGTCCCCTCAAAACACATTTTACAGTCCATCTCCCTTAGTTGTACTACAGGAGGGCTAGTTGAATTTTTTTTAAACATTTATTTATTTATTTCTCTCCCCTCCCCCCCCCCCCCCCCCCCAGTTTTCTGTGTCTATTTCCTGTGTCTTCTTTGTTCGCTTCTGTTGTCAGGGGCACGGGAATCTGTGTTTCTTTTTGCTGCATCATCTTGTTGTGTCAGCTCTCCGTGTCTGCGGCATCAATCCTGGGCAGACTGCACTTTCTTTCATGCTGGGTGGCTCTCCTTACAGGGCACACTCCTTGCACATGGGGCTCCCCTATGTGGGGGACCCTCCTGCTTAGCAGGGTACTCTTTGTGTGCATCAGCACTGCGCATGGGCCAGCTCCACACGGGTCAATGAGGCCCGGGGGTTTGAACCGGAGACCTCCTATGTGGTAGGCAGACACTATAACAACTGGGCCAATTCTGCTGCCTAGTTGATTTTCTGACTCCACCTTCTCCCAGACCAAGTTTCCGATCCCAGCACTTTTAGGTAAATTGGGCTTTCTCGGCAGATTTGCCTTTCCTTTCTTCCCCAGTTTTCCCCAAGCCAGCTGGAATGCTCCTTAGCTCAAAAAAAAAAAAAAGTGGGGGGGTGTCAGGACCTGAAAATTGAACCCCCATCTCATTTGGCCCCTCTGCACCTCCCACCAAAACCCTCCAACTCACAGAGTCACTCCAAAACTGAACGGCTAGTGTATTCCCTTATGGCAGGGAGCACTGGATTTGGCAGAGCGCTGGATTTGGGAGTGGGAAGTCTGGGATATTGTCCGCTTGGGGCCTGTGGGTCTGTGGAAAGTGGGCTGCGGTGGCTTAGGGGTCATGGACCTGGGGACCATTCTTCTGGGGAACACAGGGCTTGGGAATGTTGCCACACTACTAACAGTTCAGGGAATGCCCTAGGGGGAAGAGTCCCACCTCTCCACAACTTCTGTGTTAGAAACCCACAATTCTACCCTTAGCAAGCACGACTTCTGTTCCAGTCTCTCCAAATCAATGTCCAAACACTTCCTGCATTGCAAGTCCCCGAAACAGCCCACTGCAGCAAGATTCCAACTGTACTCAGCCGGCCTTTTGCAGGAACAATTATGAAGAGCATTCACTCAGGTACCATCTTGCCCCACCCATCAGCTATCATCTTTTAATATCTCCATTTGTTCATCCCAGCTTGTCCTTAAAAGGAAAGTACATCTGCCTCATTATCTAAAAAAGATGAAGAAATGCACTTGCTAGCTGTTCTTTAATCCTCCCCTGGTTAGCCATGTATATCACTTTGGCTTCTTATATCCTCCCGACAGTGAACTCAGACACGTGGTCTTGCTGGATTTGGGCAGGATCAGGTCTCGAACCTAATGCCAGGTTGCCTAAGTTTGTTTTTGCCTTACTTTTTTCCTTTGGGTGGGTAACAAAAGGAAGCATTTCTACCAACTACAAGGCACAAGGTAGAAAGTACAGTTAAGAGAATGCAGCACATATGCAGAGTATGTTGGAAAACCCAGTAACCCCCAAGCTCACTGACTCCAGGAACTCAGACTGGGTGAAAGCAGCTTCAACTGAGTCTCTACAGACCTTTCACACACCTTCCATCCTGTGCAAGACACCTGGTCATTCTGAGAAAGTTGTGAAGATAAGTCAGCCTGGTTGTTGTCCACAGCCACCCTGCTAAGGCCAGCAAGGCAATCCTTAGTATTGTCTTAAAGTTCTTAAGAACTCCAGGGGTGCCATGCTAAAAGAACTTGTCTCACAGCTGCTGGAAAATCTGGTGTGCTTGTACTCCAAGTCACTTTACAGGATGGGGAGGACAGAAAACCTCCCAGTATGGGCTCAGGGCTCCTGCTCACACACCACCACTGTCCAGAACAAGCCCACCACACCTGAGCTTCCTCCCACTGTGGCCTTCAAGCTTGTCCACTTCTGGCATGGTCACAGGGTGCCCTGGTCCACTGTGCCTGTCCACTTCTGGCATGGTCACAGGGTGCCCTGGTCCACTGTGGCCTTCACTTCTGTGGAAAGCATCACCTCCAGTATGGCTCCTACACACCTAGGTTAACAAGAAGCCCAAACCATGGCCAGTGATAAAGTTTTCAGTGTTTGGTACTGTGAAAACTGGATAGCTCTTTGGGTTAAAAATAAACTTGTATTTCCCCACTTCATTGCAGACAAAAGAAAATTCTGGATGGATTTTAAAAGGTAAGTGAAAAAACAGCTCTAAGGGCCTTTTAATCATCAAAGCAATGGGGAGAAATCAAAAAGAAAATATCAAACACTTTGACTATATGCCTTAGTCTACAAAAGGGGTACTGATGCAAAGTACCAGAAATCTGTTGGCATTGACAAAGGGGGTTTATTTTGGGTAGAAGCTTACAGTCACAAGGCTATAAAGTGTAAGTTATTTCCCTCACCAAAGTCTGTTGCCACATGTTGGAGCAAGATGGCTGCTGGTCTCTGTGAGGATTCAGCCTTCTTCTTCAGACTCCATGGTCCCAGCTTCTTCTGGTCTCAGCTGTAGGCTGGCATAAGGCTTGTCTCTCTGTCTGGCACTTGTTACTTTATCAGCTTGGCGGCTCTGGTGTTGCCACAAGGTCAACAGTAGACCATCAGGTTCTCTCTCTTTCCAGGCCTCTGCCATGTCTATAGAGCCATCTCTGTTCCTCTGTGTTCTTCTCCTGTGTGTTTACTTCCCTGGGATCCAGCATCAAAACTCCAACTACTTCCTTTGCCATGTCTTTTTCTTAGTGAGTCCCTGCCCACCAAGGGGGTGAAGACTCAATGTCCTACTGACATGGGCCATTTCAACCCCTGATCATAATTTAACAAAGTAAAAGTGAAACCTCTGAAGTTAATACAATCTATTATGCCCATAGGAAGAGACCAGTTTACAAACATAATCCAATATCTATGTTTGGAATTCATAAACAGTATCAAATGGCTATACTATATAAAAATTAAAGACATTTGAATTAAATCAAATAAAATCCAACATTTTAAGAAATGTAATACACCGTGGAGAGATCACATTATCTTTAACATACATAACGTAGGATGTTGATTGGCCGAGAGTCACCTCTTGCTGGCAGTGTTATGTCCTCTTGAAGGAAACTTTGTAGGTAAACCCCCACATCAGAAGGCCCTTCGGGAACCCAAGGAAGCCCAAGCACCCCACCCACTCTTCTGGGATGATACAAGGTCAATTCTCCAGAGGAGGAACTTGGTCTCCTGTCAGGGAAAGTTCTGGAATCCAGACCCTCCCCTCTGAGGTCCAGAGTTACTGCCCAGCCCACTTGAGGCCATCTGGAAAGAAAAAAAAGATAACATGGTCCCCATCACTCACATCACCTCCATATGCCTAGTAAATTAAGGACTTAGAAAGAAGCTGGGCTCCTGCTCATTTTGTGGCTTAAGTCCTTCCTGGCCAGCCCACCAGTGGAACACATGTGTGGCTGGAGAAGAGCCACAGGGTCCAACACATAGACCAGGTCTTCAGACACGTGGTGGAGAGGTGGGAGGCACCTTCCTCTCTCACACCTGAAAGCCTGGTGCCAAAGGGGACAGGGCAGCAGGGCAGCCAGCAGGGGGCAGTGCTAACAGCAGGGGAACAAGGAAACAGAAGATCCTCATGGAAAAGGCTGGGCTTGTGCTTCCTCTGACCCTTCTGAGCTGAGTTAACCCCTAGGGTTCTTATTCTGAGAGAAAGATCCTAAAGGGGAAGGATGGACTCAAGAACAGAACATGCAATTACCCTACACTGAATGTAAGAGCTAATGGCACTTTATTTTGTTCCCTAAACTGGAGAAAATCAGCATAATAGAGTATGATATGCTACATTATTGAAAAACGCCCATTTCTTTTCCTAATGAGTTCTAAATCTCTCTTTAAAGTAAGAATGATGAGTAAGCAGCAATGCCTGTCCCTCAAGCCCTGGATTAGTTACCAGGAGCCTATCATAGCTCAGAATAACTTCCCTTAGCAATGCTGGTGGAAGCTATCACAATCTTAGACAGCTCTTCTTTGTGGGGATTTCACATATTCAGAACTTTTGCAGAACAAAATGAAATTTTCTATCACAGAAAAATAAAGAAAAAAATATTCATCACCAGCCAGCCTCAGTTAGTAACATGACTATCCATTTCCAAAAACTAATCAAACAAAAATCTGCTTTTCCTTGATTTGTTCCACCAATTTTTCTTCTTTCCTCTTTTTTTCTTTCACTACTTTATGGATTGAAGCAGAATGTCATTAATAAAACCGACCCAGATTTACATGCTACCACAAAACGGAGCTTCTGGACTTATTGGTATTTCATTATTACCATTTCTCAAGGGATTTCTTGTTTCACAGAGGATGTTGCTTTTAAAACACAAAGCAAAAAGAACCCCATTTACTTTTCTCTCTTGATGTCCATTTGGCCCTTTGTGTTTTGATAATTATTGAAATTCAGTGTTTCCTGATACTGGTTTGGCCCTTGCTGTCTACCATCAGTTTTCCCTCAGAAAATAGCTGAGGTGTGAACAAAGTGCAGGGTGACACAGAAGGAGGGTTGCTGAGGTTGGTGGTGCTGGGGGTAGGAAACAGACGTGACAGTGGAGGAGACCTTGCTACTGCACGTAGAGCTGCTGGCTGAGAAAGGGCACTTGGTAGGAGAAGCAAGGGCTTTCCAACAGTGGGAAGTGGAGCCAGAGACACAACCTCAGAGCATTGTTCAGGATCAGCTGAGTGGTAGATGGCACCAATAGCCAATTCTACTGCACTCCCGGCCACCCACAGGAGTAACCAACCCTGCTTCTCTGCTAGGTGCTTCCATGTGACCAAGAAGCCATGTGTGACCCTTCAGGCAGAAGCATGTAAGCACCCATGGCCAGGAGCTCCAAAGACTTCACACTGAAAGGACAACAGCCTGGCTCGTGACCCGCCCTCCACCTGGGTTCCTGAGACTGGACTGGGCAGAGCCTCCCTGCCACACACACAAACACACACACAAACACACTCACACACACACACACACACACACACACACCTTTTGGCATGGGAAGTCTATCTTTACTTTTAGCTGCTGTCTCAGTTTGCCAGGGCTAGTCTGACAATGCCCCAGAACTGCTTATTTAAGCCCCCAGGTTGAAGGTTCTATCATGTGCCTCTCTGACAGTGGTCAGATCAGGAAGGAAAGGCTTGGCCCAGTGGACCCAGTCCTTAGCAAAAGGCCACTGACCATCACTAGCCAAAGCCAATTAGTCTATGGGGTGCAGCAGTGCTCCAAAATGTATTCACCAAATACAATGAATGTGCCACACTAATGAAAGAGGTTGTTGATGTGGGAGTAATGGAGTGAGGCGGTTGGGGGTATATGGGAACCTCTTATATTTTTTGAATGTAACATTTTTTGTGATCTATGTATCTTCAAAAAATACAACTAAAAAATTGATAGGGGTGGGGGTGGGGAGTGGGGTATATGGGAACCTCTTATGATTTCTAATGTAACATTTTGTGTGATCTATTTACTTTGAAAAAAGATAATTAAAAAATAAAAAAATAAAAACAAAACAGTAATTAGAGCTCCACCGACCCAGGGCTTACTGTGAGCCACTGTATGCGCACTAAGCACATTCATTCTCTTAAGTGGTCCATGAGGTCAGTTCTGTTTGATCTGTCCTAGAATGGCAAAGTGAGACAGAGAGGCTGTGACTTGTGAAGGCTCCACAGCTAGTCACCACAGAGCTGATACTTCCACTTGGGGCTCCTCAGCCTGGGCTGCTAACCAACACACTGACTACTGTTAACTGTGCTCCAAGGAAATTGATTTAGGAAGAATTTGATCAGCTTTAGTACAGAGTTTGATCAGCTATAGTACAGAATTTGCCCTCTTTATGACCAATGATCCCAAGGTCAGAGAAACTGCTCCTGGAGCCCTGGAGCTGATCAGATACCAGTGCCCATAATCCCAATACCATGGTGTGAACATTGGTTCAAATAGACTTTGAAATGCCTTTTGCTGTTCTTGTTGCTTTTAAGGCTCTTTTCTTTAGATTTTAATTAATATTTATTTCAGTTGCATAATTTCCTTTTGGCATGCACAAAGCCCCAGGACTTGAATTTGCCTGTAACCTCAGCTAACCAAAACTGCCCTGAAATGCTTTAAACACATAAAATCCCATTTGAATGCATGCGTTCTAAAGACAGTTACCAGACATTGTATGTCCTCCCATGGCCCACTGGGTGGACTGTGGGAGAGTGTGGGCTATAATGTGGACCATTGACCATGAGGTGCAGCGGTGCTCAGAGATGTATTCACCAAATGCAATGAATGTCTCATGATGATGGAGGAGATTGTTGCTATAGGGGGAGGAGAGGGGTGAGGGGAGGGGGGGATATATGGGGACCTCATATTTTTTTAATGTAATATTAAAAAAGTAAAGACAAAAAAATAAATAAATAAAGACATTTCCCATTTTCCAGGAGGCAATAAGGCATTCGAGCAGCAGTCAGAGACTTTCTTTCTGGAGGGCCAGGGGGGAACTCTTCTGGCCCTGTGGGCTCTGCCGTTATCACTCAACCCCAACATCCTGCACAGGAACGTTAGAGAAATGAATGGGTGTGGGTGTGTTCTAATAAAACTTTATCAAAACAGGCAGGCGGTAGGATTTGGCCTGCAGGCCTTAGTTTGCCGACCCTGTCATATAGAAAAGTGTGCTTATGGCTCATTCCTGATGTCCCACCAAGAGATAGAGCCCTGGTCACTTCTTACCTCGGGGCCCCTCTCTGGCCCTTGTTCAGTTAGCACTGGAAGGCGGGGCCATTTAACAGACCGCCAAATTCTGGAAGGAGACACTGAGTCTTCAGGCTCACTCTGCCCTTCTCCCTCTTGGGCCTGGCCCGCAGGGGGCAGGGGCTCTGCTCTGCATTTCTACCACATGTAAGCTTCAGAAGCCACAAGCCCCACTGTGCAGTATTCAGCGGTACCTTCCATCAGTGACATCCCATCGAGGAGCAGTCTATAGTCCACTTTATGGAAAGGGACTCCTCAAAGGTACAAACAAAACGGTGTAGTGTGAACTGTCTGTTATTCTGAAAATCCAGATGAATTTTAAATTCTCTAGATAAAGAAGATTTGAACAACTTCATATACCAAGAGTCTTGGCTTTTTGACTACTATCTCATGATGGCCATCAACTCACTGGCAGTATCATAGGTACCGTAGACTCAAAATGTAAACCCCACTTAGTAGTGAAACTATTTACAGTTGTTCAAAAGCTATTGCTCACAGGAAGAAAACAGATGAGGTGTGTGTTTACTGATCAGGAACCCTTCCGTTCCACCCCTCTCCTGTTTTAATGGCCAGCAGAGACAGGTACCTTGTCAGACAGACCCAGAAGTCCCCTTCCTCCATATTGTTCTTCCACACGCTAGGAGCCAGGCAGAGGGGTACCTCAGATTCAAGAGACATCCCGGGGGGCAGGCTGAGGGCCATGGTTGCTTCAACCGGAAACTACGCTTCTGTGTGTGAAGTGAAGCTCATGAGACTCAAGGGGCCTCCCATCAGTACTCGAGCGAGAGTTGACCTGAACTGGGGACTCACCTGGGCACCACTGATTGTGGGTGGCTAGGAGAAGAGGAAGGAGGCATTTTGTGGGATTATTTTATACACCATTAACTTCCTTTCCAATGGAATCTGTGTTCCACGTTATGGGTTGAGCTGTGTACCCCAAAAAGATACCTTGAAGTCCTAATCCTGGGTACCTGGGAACACGAACTTTTTGCAAAAGCGTTATTGCAAGCAGAATCATTTAAATTGAATGAGGCTGACTGCAGTGGGTGGACACTTAGTCCAGGATGGCTGGTGTCTTTAGAGGGGGGTGTGGACACAGACAAAAGTGGGGGCCGGGAGCACCATGGGAAAAGAGACAGAGCAGGCCATAGGGTGACTGAGGAGGCACTGAAAACCCAAGGCTTGCTGGCCAAGGGACAGGCGCCCCAGCGGCCAGGATTGACACACCAGCACGGCCCACGCACTTGCGGCTTCAGCCTGCCGGGCTGAGAGAGCCGTTTCTGGTGTTTTCAGCCACCCAGTTCATGGCACTTGTGACAGCAGCCTGAGAAAAGTGAGGTGTCCCTCTTCTGGCAGTCCCATCCCTCCAGGAGGCCTGAGGGATAGCCCAGGTGCCCAGCTGTCTGCCGGGCTGAGGGTCACCAATCAAGGCTTTTATCTAATCAGATGCCCTGAGGAACACCCTGGGGATGGACAGAAACAATGTTGAAAAGAAAGGAATGTGTGACCTGGACAACTCTGAACACCCTTCTCTTCCTTCCTTCCGCCCTCTCTTGGGGGCTTCGGCTGCTTAGACCCCCGAAGTCTTCCCACCACGCACACCTTCCCAGAGGGGCCGGGCCAGACGGTGCAGACCTATTCCTGGTTCTCCTTGTCAGTGGGAAGGCGACCTGAGGGTTCCGGTGGCCCAGGACCGTCCATCAGCCTGGTTGCTTATTCACGGCCGCGGGAACCACCGCACATACTGCTCAGGGGGCCGCATCCTGCACACTGGGTAGCCTCGGGGCTCCCTTTCTAGACTGTCCACGCACCCCCGGATTGCTGCAAGGCCCCTCCAGCCCGGGGGAGGGGTGCCTCTGTGTCTCGCAGTACTAAAAGCTCTGCTCTTTCGGGTCCAGGCGCCCATCTCACTGACCCTGCCGAGCAGCCCCTGTCCTCTCCACCCCTGGGCGCCCCATCGAGTCTTCCTCCCTGGTGAGCACTCCCTCCTTGCTCGCCCCCCACTTGATCTTCCAGGTAGCCCTTTCCCACTATGATGTCCTGCTCCCAAACCCACAGAAGCATCGCCCACCCTGCCGGGGTCCCGCCCCCACGCCCTTGCTTGGCCCCCAGATCCCTTCCACGCGGTGCCGCTGGGTGTCCAGTCCCCGCTCCGGGTGGCACAGCCCTGCCCCAGCCCCTCCCTGGCAGGGGAACCCTGCCCCCAGCACCGTCTCACCCCCACCGCGTGGTGCGGCCCCTCCCGCCTCACCCGGGTCTGGCGGGAGAAGTAGCTGCGCTCCTTGGGGTCCAGGCGCCGCGGCGGGATGTAGCTGAAGGTGGACTGCGCGGAGATGGGCGGCGGCCCTGGCATGTCCCGCAGCGTGGCGGCGGTGACCTCTTCCTCATCCGCCAGGCCGCCGGCTTCCAGCTTCTCCGCCCAGGCCATGTAGGTCGCACCCGGCCGTGGGCCCCGCCGGAGTCTGCCTCCTGGCTGCTAGGCGCCCGTGTTCAGCAGTTGCCGGGGAACAGCGGCCTCGCATCACAAAGCTGGGCGGCGGGCGCAGGGCTGGGGCGCAGGGCCAGGGGCGCAGGGTGGAGGGCGCAGCTGGGCTGGGGATGGGACCGTGCCCTCCCGTCTCCTTGTGGGTCCCTGGAGGGCCCACTTGGGAAGCAAGGAGCCGCGTCTGCTGGACTGGGGGCCTCCGCCTGCTTGCCCTTGCCCTTGCGCTCCCGGAGGGTTCCAAGCGGGCTGTCCGGAAGAAGAGCAGGCCATGGCAGCGCGGCATCTGAAACCCTCCAGGAGCCGCGGAACAGTAGTGGAAGACTCAGGTGGAATTCACTGCCATGGTATATTAACTCAGTGTGTCCGCAGCAGCATCGTGTCAACGTGCAACGAGTCGGTTTTCAGCGCCTCGGTCACCACGAGCGGGCACCGCTCACGGTACTGGCAGGTGCTGTTGTGCAGCGGCACAAATCGAATCCATTCAAGTGGTATCTGGCAAAACTGAGCTGTTCCGCAGCGCTCTGCTGTTTCTTGAGTCAAATGCTGGTTCAAGAGGTGTGTTCCTTCTGTCGAAAATTCGCTTAACTCTAAAGCCTGGGATGTCTGTGTATCAGTAGAAAGGAAAAGGAGAACTAAACAGGCCTTGGGAATACTTTAACCAGGGCGGCTCTAGGAAGACTGGCTTGAAACATAAATGATAATGAGGGGCAAGACTTGTGGAATCTGGGGAACAGTCGGTCATTCCAGGCAGAGGGAAGAGCATCTGTGGTGGCCCTGAGGCCGAGCCCATTGATGTGCGGGTGGCAGAAAGGGAGGACAAGGGCGGTGCAGCTTTCAGAAGGGGAAGGCAGTAGGGAGTGCAGGTGGACAGGCAGGCAGGGGAGGGGGCGGTCTCAGGCCCAGACCAAGGAGCACCCCTCTCAGGAGGCTTCTTGCCTGTATGTCCTTGATTCAGGCAGAGGTTTCAGAGATTTTTCAGTACCATGTCCTTGATGCTAATTAACAAAAGCAATAACCACACACTTACAGTGGCACCCCTAGAAGTAGAGCACCCTAGAAATATGGCACCCCTAGAAGTACAGCACACCTAGCAGTAGGGAACCCTAGAATTATGGCACCCCTAGAAGTATGACCCAGCAAGCCAGTCTGTGCTCCTCCTACACCTCCTTACACATGGACACAACCATTCTAAGGTCCACAGGATGGAGGAATAGAGTATGGATTGGAGTGGACTTACTGATATTTCTATTCATGAACTATTGTGATTAGTAATTGAAGAAAATGTGGCATTGGTGTGGAGAAAGTGGCCATGTTGGCTGCTGGTGGTGGGAGTGGGAGGAAGAAATGTAAGTGTGGGGGCATTCTCGGGATTTGGAGTTGTCCTGGGTGTTGCTGCAGGGACAGTTACTGGGTATTGTATGTCCTCCCATGGCGCACTGGGTGGACTGTGGGAGAGTGTGGGCTATGGTGTGGACGATTGACCATGAGGTGCAGCGGTACTCAGAGTTGTATTCACCAAATGCAATGAATGTCTCATGATGATGGAAGAGATTGTTGTTATGGGGGTTGGAGTAGGTTGAGGGGGGTGGGGGGTATAGGGTGTGACAGGGAGGGACAAGAGAGCTCACAGAAGGCAGAAGTGACACTAGGTTTGGTCTGGGTAGCAAAGAGGGACTGTGGAAGGGTTTCTGAGACATAGTATGATCCAGAATAGTGCTCAGGCCCAAAGCCATGAAATGCTCTAAGAACTGTAAGTGAGACCACTTCACAGGTTTCCCAGAGATGTGAGAATCCTTTTGGCCTGGCCCCCAGGTGAGCGGAATTCACTTGGGTATATGAACACATCTGAATAGATTGCAGCTCTCTCCTGGTCAATCTTTCATTTGCTTCTATTTGTCTCATTCCTTCTCTGCAAAGAAGCATAAAATTTAAAAGTGAACTTAGAGTTCTAGGACTCATAGAGTTTCAATAACCTATGCTAAAGCTTAAACAGCCTTAAAAAGTAAAGATAAAGAGATCTAAAATGTTAGAGCATGATGGGGTCATGCGATGGTTAATCACCATCCAGTTGGTGCCGAGTCATTGGATGATGCAAGCCCTGGCCTGCCAGTGTGAGGGCATTCTGTAGGTGGCTTTAGACCATTAGGCAGTTGCAGCTATGGCTGATGACATCCACAAACAAGGGCGACTGCCTTCAGTAAGGATGGGAGTCCCATCACCCCAGCAGCTGGAGGTCTTAAAGCAACACCAAGGCCCTCAGGAGTGGCAAATCCTTTCTCTCCTTCTCCAGCTTCTCCCAAGGAAAGTCATCCCCTGTGCTGTCTCCAATGCATGGCCTGCCCTAGGAAATCTGAACTTGCCTATCCCCAGGGTCACTGAGCCAATTCTACTAACAAATCCCTCCCTATTTACGTATGGACCCATATCCTGTTGGCTGTTTCTTCAGAGAATCCTAATACTGGTAGAAAGGCAGACGTTACTAGCTAATATGTCCTGTGATTACTTTGTGGTGGGCCTTTTTCTAAATGTTTTTATGTGTATTAACTCATTTCATCCTTATTTTCTGATTAGCCGTTTGGAAATGAGGCCCAAGGTCATACAATTTGCAAGAGAGGTTGAAATCAACCCCACGTGCCTGACTCATGAACACAGATTCTCAGTCCTCTGCTGTATCGCTGCTCAGACCAGGTTCAAGTCTCATCTTCACCCGTGGTTCTGTATCCAAGGCAGGCATTGACCATCTGTGAGCTTTGGAGAGGAAACACTGCCCAAGTCCAAGGCCCCTGGAAATCATACAAGCCTGTGTTCAAGTGCTTAGCATAGAGCTCAGCACAGAGTGGGTGAGAAGTAAATGGAAGCTCCTTTCCCTGTCCAAGGCCCCGGAACTAGCCAGAGGTCGAAACCCAGTCTCCAAACTCTGCGGCCCTTTCCACACCTGCCTGCCTTGTCTCACTCTCCCCTCAAGCTTTAACCTGACCGTAATTGGAGATTGAAGCATCTGTACTTCACTAAATACAATGTAATCCACGCATGATTTACATTTTAGATTTTCCCCCAATCAAACCTGCCCCCTTACAATCCTACCTAAATTTACTTTACTTCATTGTATATTTAAAAAGAGAATACTCCTGAATATATATATATACTTAAAGATTTTATTTTAATTTACCCCTCTCCCCGGTTGTTTGCACTTGCTGTCTGCTCATCTTCTTTTTAGGAGGCACTGGGAACTGAACCTGGGGCCTCCCATGTGGGAGGGAGGCACCTAATTACTCAAACCACCTCTGCTCCATTTGATATGTCTCATTGTGTTTCTTCACTGTGTCTCTTACTGCATCATCTTGTTGCATCAGCTCACTGAGTCATCTTGTTGCATCAGCTCACCAAGTCAGCTAGTCCTGTCAGCTTGCTATTTGGCTCATCATCTTTACGAGGCACTGGGAACTGAACCTGGGATCTACCACAGTGTGGGTATGAGTCCAGCTGCTTAAGACACATCCACTTCCCTATATTTTATTAAAGGATTATTTCTGTATAATACTACAATTATAAATGTTATAGTAATCCAAAGTGCTGTCATCTGTTTTCCCATTGCTCCTCCTCACCATACATGATATCTGCTAACAAAGTACATCAGGAAATGGGAAAAAAACATTTCTTATATTTGTAGGAGGAGGAAATGAAGGTCTCTAAAAAGCATACTCTTTTCATTTAGCAGATAACTGTTACAAGATGGCAGATTTAAAAATAGTCATTCATTGTATTCATTTATTGTACTTGATCGATTCTGTTTGACATATAAAATCAAGTATCTATGATACTAATATTAAATTGAACTTTAATTTTAAATCAATCACTGACACTTGGTATTCACGGTATAGGGAAAATAAAGGCTCCTTCCATGTCTCTGTAAGATCTAGACAGATCCTTTTCAGATCACCAAATAGTCCATAATTCTGCAAAATGCCTAATTCACAAATAAGGCTCTTTTTATGCTGAGACTCATAAAAACACAACTTCTTTCATGATCTGAGTTCTGAAGTCACTATTCCTTCATGTCAGCACTGAAACCCGGGGTTTTGAGAAAACAATTTTCTTGATAAAGATTTGACAAATTCAAGCCTTGATTTTAGCATCTCAGCCTCATGAAAATGGATCTGTTATGGGAAGAATAAAAAAAAGAAACTGGCTAGTATAATCCTTCACAATTGAAATTACCGTGTTGAACTTGTCTCTAACAACCTGCCCACAAATGCTTGCACACACATAAGAATGGAAGCTCCTCGAGGGCAAAGTCACAGCTACCTTACTTGTGTACTCCCAGAGCCCAGAACAATGCTTAGTACATAATAAGAGCTCAATAAATATTAGTTGCTTAAATAAGAGGGATATTTAAAGGATCAAAGATGATTCCTGTCCTTGAAGACACAATCAATACTAGAAGTATGCAACAAGCCAATGCAGAGTGTGTGAAGAAAATCAACATTCCAGGCCTCAGAGGAGGTCAGGGTTTTAGGTTGTGGGGAAAGAAGAGACCTGAGTGGGGTGTTGCTGAATGGACAGAATTTAGTCATGAGGAGATGCTGTCTGGAGGGAGAGGGGGCACCTGGTCAAAGGAGCAAGGGGAGAGAGAATGGAGTGGGTTATGTGGGAAGGAAGAGACCGCCAGCTTGAAGACAGGTAACAAGGTGCAGCCTCAGGGGATCCCAAAAGTCAGAGCAGAGGAGGTTCTACTGTATCCCGTGAGTAGGAAAGAAACAAGGTTTCTGATCACAGGCTGGCATGCTGAGGGTTTTCAGAAGATTAGTCTGGGGTGTGCAAGATGAACTGGACAAGAGTAAGCCAGAGAGGAAACCAGGGAGCAGACTAGCACCAATACCTTAGAGAACTTGGGAAATTCATCTACATTCTAGTCACTCATCATCATAATGCCTTATTAAGTAACTTACAAAGGAAACAATAAGGTCTTAGACATTAGGTAGTGATGAAGATACTGGTTTTAGTGAGACATCCTGTCCATTCTTACACTTACATCAGGGGGAAATTAAAACAGATATTCCAATAATTTAATAACTCTAAAAGCAGAGTTGAGCATATCTTATGAAGAATATAGGCATATTCTGCTTTTGGAAAACTGAAGATCAGAAAATTCTGTATTTCAAGGGAAGCAGACTTGGCCCAGTGTTTAGTGCATCTGTCTACCACCTGGGAAGTCCACGGTTCAAACCCCGGGCCTCCTTGACCCGTGTGGAGCTGGCCCATGGACAGTGCTGATGCACGCAACGAGTGCTGTGCCATGCAGGGGTGTTCCCCGCATAGGGGAGCCCCACACGCAAGGAGTGCGCCCCATAAGGAGAGCAACCCAGCATAAAAGAAAGTGCAGCCTGCCCAGGAATGGTGCTGCACACACGGAGAGCTGACACAACAGGATGACGCAACCAAAAGAGACACAGATTCCCATGCCACTGACAACAACAGAAGCAGACAAAGAAGATGCAGCAAATAGACACAGAGAACAGACAACCGGGGTGGGGGTTGGGAGGGGAGAGAAATAAATAAAATAGATAAATCTTAAAAAAAAAAGAAAAATCTGTATTTCAAAACATAAGCCAAACATTTATAAAAAATATCAAGTACACTGAAAAGCCTAATTAACAAAGTGGGTACTTCAATTAGAGATATAAGATTCTCAGCCCCGTCCTAGCAGACTACTTAGGACCCTGGAATAAGCAAGAATGAATGAGGGATTACTTTGGGGGGTGGAGGGAATGGACCCATACCTGGACAACTTGATAACTAAGTAAATGGAGTTGCCGTTGTTTAATAGCCTCTTTTCCTAATAAATTTTTGCTGTTAAAACAAACTCTTTTGGGGCCATTAATGCATAGTGCTCCTCTGAAAAAAAAATCAAAGAGAAATAAACTTAGTTTTTATAACAATCCAAAACAATATTTTTATGGCCAAAATTTACTCAAAATGTGGCTTTTCCTAATGGCCAGTACTCTCACATCAATCATGAATGTGTTACTCTTTAGTCTACTGAAAAAGTACTTGGCTTAATTAACGATGCTGTTTATAAAATATTACAAGGAATTTCCAGAAAACATATCCTGAAATGTAGTTTTAATTTCTGGAATCATCTATTTTTCTCACTTTTTAAGAAAATGATCCTTTCCTATTCACCTCAACAGGCCTTTTAATATAAAAACTAGAACAATTTCTTTATCTTTTGTGTACATCTTCATCAACTGTAAAAGGTAATACAAATCCTTCTTTATCTAATTTAATTTCAATATCTGGTGAGAGAAGGAAAAAAGTCTTCATGTGATACCCTCACAAACACTATTTTCCTTTACTTCTTTGTTCTGTTTTGATTTCTTCCAAACTGTATTTACCAATAGGACAGAAGGCTGCAAAGTAATGACCACAACCAAATGAGGATGTTCACTCACTCAGCTTCAAGAACAAGCCTGTCAGCCTGAAATTAAGGAGGCTTCCTGGGCTAAAGCAAGGAGTAGGTCCTCAAATTAACAGGGGAGCAGTAGGAACCACACACTTCCTCCTTCTCCTTACAAATGGGAGCACACTTTCAATTCAGACAGTGAAGAAAATGTTCTAAGTTCAGCAAAATTAGACAACTAAGCAGCTCAACACATCCCTCTCTTCCAGTGCCTCCTGACAGCTAATGCAGCCCATGACCGTGGCACCCCACAACTGCAACATGTGACCAAGGGGAGTGGCTGGAGTTCCCTTCCCAGCCCTCTGGTATATGCCATTCCTTCTGTAGAAAGGACCATGAGAGCAGGAGAGGTGGAACATGTGACCATTTGAAGCCTATCAGAGATGGTTCTCTTTGAGATGATTTTTAATTGATGAAAGGAAGGACTTTGACTCAAAGTCAGCATAGTTCAGCAGCTATTTCTGGGAGGATTTGTGTGCTTATATCTGTGATAACGTGGTTGCCACCAGCTATGGGAGGCTCTGGAGCACTTGAAATGTGATATATGATTAGGGAAATGAATTATAAACTTTACTTATGTTTAATGTAAATTTAAGTAGCCATCTGCACTAGTGGCTACTATACAGGACAGTGCAGGCCTAGACTATAAGAGCAGCTAAACAGACATGAGCACTTACTGTGTTATTCCCTCATTTATTCCTTCTTACCATAAGTGTTTGAGGTCAATATTCTTCTTAATCACATTTTACAGATGAGGAAGCAAACAGAAAAAGGTTAAAAAGGGTAAGTACACTGTGCAAAGACATTCTGCTACTCTGTGGCAAGCTGGATTCAAATACAGTCTATATACTATATTCTACCATCTATACTCTAGAGCCTCATGTGGGGCAGGGAAGATTCCATTTTGCATTCTGTGTCTACTAAGCTCCACCTGTCTCCCAAAGAGATAACAACCACTAAGGTTCTGTAAATAAATCCCCTGTTACTTACCTACTGTATACCAATAGGTTATTAACATTTTGGAAGCAAAGTAGGATCTTGCTCCTAAAAGGTCGATCAATTCAATTACCAGAGATTTATGTAAGTGAAAATCCACAGGGGTCTCCAGGGAATGGTATGGAATAAAAAATGATTTCATTTGATATTTAGGAAGGAGTTTGGGATCCTAAAAATCATATATTCAAACATGAGAGAAAAATAAGATACAAAACCAGAGAATAAAGTGAAGGTAGTGAGTTACCTATGTATAAAAGTTTGACACAAAATTCCTTTAATGAATGATGTTTTTCTAGGACTTAGGACTGATATCTTTCTTAACACAGCAATGAAAAATATTCTTGTTATAGTTAAAGTCTAATAGCTCAACATATTCTTAAAATGTGTTTTAAAAGTAGTCACTGAAAAAAGAACAATAAACATCATGACAATGCTGTCAAATTCAAGAAACATCTCTGAAACTCTCAGAATTGCTTTAAGGAGGACACTCAGTTAAAATTTTTAATACAAGAAGAAATGATAAAACTGACATCTCAATTCAATAAATAAAGGATTGCAATGGAACAACTAATGCTGGAAAATTAGTTATCTGTCAAGTAAAGAAGAGTTAAACTCCTACCAAACATCAGACTATGAGCATATCTCCTTTTACTGAGTTTTGCTTTATTGCACTTTGCAGATATTGTGTTTGTTTGTTTTTTTAAATAGACTGAGGGTTTGTGGCAATCCTGGGTCAAGCAAGTCTATCAGTTCCAGTTTTCCAACAATGTGTGCTTTCTTCATCTGTGACACATTTTAATTGAGGTATATACATTTAAAAATAAAAATAATGCTTTTGCATATTTAAAAGGCTATAGTACACGTGCACTGGGAAACCAAAACATGCATGTAACTCACTTTATTATGGTGGCCTGAAACTCGACCAGCCAAATGTCTGAGGTATACCTATATAATAAATCACAGGTGGATTAAAGATCCAATGGGGAAAAATTAGTAAATATTTGCACTAACACATATTTGGTGAAATAATCTTATGCATGATGGAAAATTCAGGGACCATTAAAAGACAGGTAGATTTGGTCACACAAATCTTAAAAACACAAAGCAATAGAAAGATGAATTAGGGAGCAGGAAGGCAATTCCTAGGAAATACAAATGGCCAAAAACATTTGACAAAATGCTCAACTTCATTACTGCTCACTCAAATGCTATTTAAATACATGACAAGACACCCTTTTCCACTGAACTGAGTGGCAAAAGCTAACAGGACTAAAAAAACACAGCCACCTTCACTCACTGCTGGGGAAGTGTGACATCTACCATTCAGGGTCACTACTGACATTACACCAGTGGCCCACTCTTAACATTCTAGTCTGCAGCTTAAAGGAACATGGGCTGCAGTAGAATGACACACAAGGGTGTTTACTACAGCACTGCTGATAAAGACCAAAGTTGGAAAGAACCTGAAAGATCATAAGCTGGGAAACTGGTGAGTAATTCCCATAAAATACTGCACCACTTTGAGGAAGAACGTATTTGTTCCACACACATTGGCCTTGAGGAAGGTCTATGTATACTGTACATAATGGTAAATTATATGATATACTGGACATAAAGAGAAAAGAAAATTGGTTTATATATTTGTGTATGTTGGGCATAAAAAGCACAGTTACAAATTTGTTATTTCAGGGAAGGGAGGTGTTTGGGGTTAACTAATTTTAGTGTTTATATGCCTTGACATTGTTAAAAATGTTTAAAAAAAAAAGAGTAACAACTTTCCACTTCTTTACCTTTTACCAGAATATGATCCTGAGTCAAGTTTGAAGGACAAAGCAGAAGGTGAGGAAGTCTGTTGGGACTATTTCCAATCACACAAAAAAGATGTGCTGTGAAGTTTATGAGAGGGAATCTTTATAGCACAGATACCACCTAAAATAAAGTCTACCAGAGAAGAGTGAAATTTCTGACTTGGTTAAAAAATACACTCAGAAATAATTAGGATTTGTAGAGTTCAGAGATTCAGACTTTTTAATCAAATGGCTATTGTGCATGCTAAGCCCTTTAAAACCCTTGAAATGAATCAAGAAATATTAAGATTTGAATGCCTTCAACACTTGAAACCATCTAGAAATCTAACACAGCAGGAATTGGTCCTAAAGGACAAGACAGAAATGGGGTCAATTTATCAAAGAAAAGGCCAGCTGTTGCACCTAGCTCCAAGTAAATGAAAGTTTTCCCTTTTAATAAAGTTATGGAGACAGGTCAAAAGAGAAAAGACTTAGTTTTCAGAAGGGGCACAAGAAACCTGTTTGCCCTCCTTGAAATAATGCCATACACCTTTTGTTTTTACCTTATAGAAAGGATATTCTATGACTGAGAATAAGTAAAGTTGTGTCAGTTGTGCTAGACTCAGTCTGTCCAGATATGATTCTTCACCTGAAATGAAAACATCCCAATCACTTATGCTTGAATTTTGGTACATGTAATGAAATAATCATGAACATACAGCACTAATTCATTCATTCCAGAAGTGTGATGTATTTTTAAGTGACACTAGAAAGTGAAGTTGTTAGAATTATGCTCTCATGCTTGTTTAACCAATGACATCTCATTTTGACTTCTATGAACCCAAGCTCCTACCTTCTGCCCCTTTGCATGATTCAGGCAGCTACAGCAGCAGACCCCTGCTAATGGGAGCATCTCAATGATCCCCTACAGGAGCATGAATGGCCCATTGAGGTGCTGATGTCTTCCACCTATGGGAAGCACATCCACCAGCCCATCAAGCCACTGAACCACCACCATGGCTGTGCCAACCACGTGAGGGCTGACTTCTACAGGAAGAAAGACATCCCCAGCATCAATTCTCCTGGCTTTGGGCACTTTTCTCCAGTCTGAGGCTCACCGCAGGCTCCAAAGGCCCAGGGTCTCCTTTTACAGGGGGTGGGGAACCTAGGGCCTTATATCCTGGTTCTGATGACATCTAGAAACTGCAGAGATGATGTTAGATGTGTGTTTTTCATATATATCCTTTATCCTGTTCAGAAAGTTTCCTTCTATTCTTATCTTTTGCAGTATTTTTATTGGGAAAGGGTGGGTAGTTTGTCAAATGCTTTTTTCTACATCTATAGATATGATCATGTGATTTTTATTTGACCTGATTATATGGTGTATTACTCTGATTAATTTTCTTATGTTTAGATTTCATTGCATACTAGGGATGAAATCCACTTTGTCATGGTGGATAATTCATTTGATGTGTTGCTGAATACAATTAGCAAGTATTTTGTTAAGGATTTTAGTATATAGGTTCATTTGAGAGTTTGGTCTGTTAATTTCCTTTCTTGTGGTGTCTTTGTTTGCCTTTGGTATTATGGTAATGTTGACATCCTAGAATGAGTTACACAATGTTTCTTTTATTTCAATTTTTTGTAAGAGTTTAAGCGAATTGGAGGTAGTTCCTTCCAGATGTTTGGTGGAAGTCACCTGCGAGGCTGTCTGACCCAGGGCTCTCCATATTTGGGTGGATTTAATGACAGGTTTTTTCTCTTTACTTGTGATTGGTTTGTTGAGATCATCAGTTTCTTCCTTTGTGAATGTCAACTGCTTATGTGTTCTTGTTGGTATATAGTTTTTCAAAATATTCTCCTATGATTCTTTTTATATCTGTAGGTTCAGTGGTAATATCCCCTTTCTCATTTCTTATTTTGTCTATTCACATCTTTGGTCTTTTTTCTGTGTTAAAAAAAAACACAGGAAAAAGCTAAGGGTTTGTCAATTTTATTGTTTTTTTCAAAGAACTAACTCTTTGTTTTGTTTATTTTTTCTAGTGCTTTCTTATTTTCTTTTTTATTTAGTTCTGCTCTGATCTTTGTTATTTCTTTCTTTCTTCTTCCTTTGGAGTTATTTATTCTTTCAACAATTCCTCTAAATGTGCAGTTATTTGTTTGATTTTAGCTATTTTTTCTCTTATGATATATGAATTTATGGCTAAGAATTTCCCTCTCAGTACAGCTTTTGCTGCATCCCATAAGTTTTAATATGTTGTGTTATCATTTTCCCTTATTTCAAAGTAGTTGCTGATTTCTTTTGAGATTTCCTCCTGGGCCCACTGTTTGTCTAAGAGTGTGTTGCTTGACTTCCATATCCTTGTGCCTAATCTGGTTCTCCAGCCCTTGCAGACTTTCAGTTTCATCCCACTGTGGTCAGAGAAATTATTTTGTATGATTCCAATCTTTCTGAATTCATTGAGACTTTCTCTGTGGCCTAGCCTGTGTTCTATCTGGGAGAATGATCCATATGCACTTGAGAAGAACGTATTTATGCTGTATTTTGTTGTAGTGTTCTGCATATGTCTATTAGGTTCAGATCCTCTAATAAATTATTCAAATCTTTGTTTCTTTATTGATTCTCTGTCAAGATGTTCTGTCTAGTGATGATAATGGTATATTAAAGTCTCCCACAATGATTGTGGAGTCATCTATTCCTCCATTTAGTTTATCCAGTGTTTGCCTCATGTATTTTGAGGCACTCTGATTAGGTGCATAAATATTTATGATTGTTCTTTCTTGATAGATTACCACTTTTACTAATATGTAGTGCCCATTTTTGTCTCTCACAATAGTTTTGTTTTTAAAGTCTGTTTTCTCTGATATTAGTATAGTTACTTTTGCCTTTTTTGGTTATTAGTTGCTTGTAATATTATTTTTCAGCTATTCACTTTCAACCTTCTTGAATCACTGGGTCTATGGTGAATTTCATATAGACAGCATATAGATGGGTCACATTTCCTTATCCATTCTGCCAATCTGTGTCTCTTGACAGGTGAATTTAATCCATTAACATTCAGTGTTATTACTCACAAGAAATTACTTACATTAGCCATATTTTCTTTGAAGTTGTGTGTGTCATATGTTGTTTTTATTTCTTTTTTGTCTTTTATGTTCGTCTTAAACTGTCCTCCAACTCCGACTTCAGTTTTTTTCTTTCAAGCTACAGAATTCCCCTTAGTATTTCTTGAAGAGCACATTCATTATTGGCATACTCTGTTAGTTTCTGTTTATCTGTGAATATTTTGAGCTCTCCATCAATTTTGAATGCCAGTTCTACTCAATAGAGTATTCTTGGCTGGAAAATTTTTTCTTTTAGTATCTTGACTATGTCATACTACTGTCTTCTTGCATCCATGGTTTCAGATGAGAAATCAGCACTTAATCTTATTGAGCCTCCCTTGTGTTCGATGGTTCTCTTTTCTCTTGCTGCTTTCAATATTTTCTCTTTGTCTTGAGCATCAGATAATTTTGCAGATATGTTTTGTATTATGTCTTTGGGATTTATACTGTTTGGGTTGTGCTGTGATTCCTGGGCATGTACCATCCATCTCCCTCAGTAAGTTTGGGAATTTCTCAGCCATTATTTCCTCCAAAAAACCTTCTGTCCCCTTTGCCTTATCTTCTCCTTCTGGGATATTTGTGCATTTTGTGTTGTCATTCAGATCCCTAAGTCTCTATTAGATTTCTTCTAAATTCTTATCTAATAATTCTACTCTTTCTTTGATTTCAGATTTAATGTTTTCCACCTCAATGATTCTTTCCTCTGCCTATTCAATTCTGGTGTTATTTGCTTAGAGTGTTTTTTTTAATTTATTTTTTATTTCTTGAATTGTGCCATTCATTACCAACAATTCTGTTATCTTTTTCCATATGTTTACAATTTCTTTAGTAGGCTCTGCAAGTGTTTTCTTAATATCCTTAATCTCTTCTTTCACTTCATTATAATGAGCCATGATATTAGTTTGGACATCTTTGTTTAGTTGTTCAAAGTTCTGCTTCTCTTTCTGGTTTTAAGTTTTTTTCATTGGTGTGGGCCATGTCTTCCTGATTATTGGTATGTTTTGTAATTTTTTGTGGCTCTCTGCTCATCATTTTATCTTGATGGGTTTCTTCAGTTGGTTATGTCCTCCATGTAGTCTCAGGTTTTATTTAGTTGCTGTTTTTGTGGGTGTATTAAGTTTTCTATTTTACACTTTGTTCTTCTTATTCTATTTCCTTGTTGTTGTCTAAGTTCCCTTGAATGAAAACGTTTACATCCATGGGAAGCAAAAGAAGTTAAAAAAAAGATTTAATAGTAATATTGATAGTAAATGTTAGCAGAAGAATCATATAAGACCTAAGAGATTGAATATTAAACTAATGTAACTGTGTAGAAATACAGGAATAAAAAAGTGGTGCACCTACAAGGAAATGGGAAACTGAATATCAAAAAGAATATAGTGTGAATTAACAGGTCAGTGTGATGAAGAGAGAGGGAAACAGAAAAGAAAGGATAAAAATAGAAAGGTAATAAAGGATAGAAAACAGAACGGTTAGAATTAAAAAGTCAGGAAAATTGGGGACTAAACAAAGGTAATTGGAATGTAAGGACAACAACAGAAGGGGGAAGTTAGAAAGATGCAGGAGGGAAATGAGACAGCATTGATTGCCAAAATAAGTACACACAGAAATGAGAAAATCAAGAAAGTGGAATGACAGCAATCAAGAAACAAGCTGGCAGCATCGAAATGACTCTCAGTCTCTTTGAAAGAGAGCACCCACACCTTGCTGGGAACCCTAAATATGCTCTTGGAAGCTTATTAAGCACTTCCTACTGTCCCCCTCCCTTAGAGGAGTTGCACAGGACTAGTTAATTGCCTGGCTCCACCTTCTCCCAGACCAATTTTCCCTATCCCAGGGAGGCTAGGTAAATCAGACTGCCTCAGCAGATTTACCTCTCCCTTCTTCCTGGTTTCTCCAGAGGCCAGGTGGTATGCTTCTCAAAGCTAAAAAAAGGGGGGTCCAGACCATAGAACCCACACTCAGGGGATCCCTCTCCACCTTTCACCAGAACCCTCCCACTCTCAGAATTTGTCTCTTCTAGCTGACTGACTGGCAAGGGTCAGGGAATGCTGTGGCTCCTGCCCTGAGGGAGGGGCTCAGCTGTCCAATAGCTCCTGCCTGAAGCATCAGAAACTCATGGTTTGACCTTGCACAATCATTCTTTTTGTTATGCTCTCTGCAGATGGATGCCCTTAAGCTTCCTGCTTTTTGGATTCCCAAAACAGCTCAGTCAGGAAGGATTTTGCTGAACTCAGTTGTTTTACTTAGGAGAGATGATGTAGGTGTACTTAATCTGTCACCATCTTGCCTCTCTCCATTTTTTTTTCTTGATTGAATTTTTTATACAAAGTCTTTGTTAATTTCAGAAGAAAAGAAGTTAATATAGGAAGGAAGAGAAGTTGGGAAGAGTGCTGGTGAAGGAAGGGATGGGTCTGTGTGGAAAGACCTTTGTGCAGGAATGCCAAACCCAGCAGTTAGACAGGGTGAAGGACATGTCACTGCTATTTGATAGGATTTGTTATCTTGTTGGTGAATGAATTGCAGTTGCTTAAAGAATTTTATCATATCACAGTTTACATAATGATTTCAAGCACTTTTCACAAGTGAATCAATTTTCTCAGTTTATTCAACTATTTTAAAAGCAGAAACCTGGGAATGATATCTACCCTTTCCCCCCACATACCAACTAACTCTGTAGGGCACAGCTTTCTACTGGGATTCCTTCATTTTTGTCTGGGGCCAGAACCCTCAGCCCAGAAGAGAAGTGGCTCTTCTCATTCAAGACCCCCAGCACTTGCCCTCTGAATTTGAGTCATTTTCTGGTTGCATAGCAAACAGGAAATCTGCTTCTCCTCCCTTGGGTCTGACCAAGGCCACCAGACATTGAGGAGTGGGGCCAGGGCTGATGAGACCACAGTAAGCAGTAGCCATGTTTAAGGGTAAAGAACACATGTTGAGGTCTGGACCTCAGAAATTCAGGGTCACCCCATTCCTCTCTGCACCCCACCTTGGTCTGCAGGCAACATCTTCAGACTATCACACATAGCTTATGAGAGAGGGAACCCACCCCATTCCCCACAGACAAAACACCAAAGGTCATCCCGAATAGGGGTCCTGAATGTGAAAGAGAGCCCAGTGCTGACCCTGGTTCTTCCTTGCCTCTTCACGTTTATGGGTCTTGGTCTGTCCCTTTCCTTCACATGGCCTCAGTGTCCCCATCCCTAATTGAGGGCCTAGGACTCATATGTCAGTTGTAGAATTTGAATAGAGCCTGAGGGAGCTTTTGTTGATTCACTATCTTTTACCTTATTTATCCTTGAGTAAGCCAGCATAAACAAACTATGTCTAGAATTAAATTCATGATCATCTTTGGGAATGGTTATTATGAAAAGGAAACTAATATTTTAATCACAGATATTTTTTTGTTTAAAAATTATTTCAAAGCTGTTTTGACTCTTGACCCCTAACTGAAATCCTAAAATGACTGGGCATAAATAAGACATTAGCAGAGTAAGGGATTTATTGTTCTTTTATTATTCTCCCAATTACTATGAACAATTAAAAGAATCAGGGAGTTATTGTTAAGTAAAAACAGTTCAGGAGAGTGACTGTGGCTCATGTATTGAGTGCCTGTCTCTGACATGGGAGATCCTGGGTTTGGTTCCTGGTGCCTTCTGAAAAACACAACAAAAAAGAAACGCCAAGGAAACAAATGAAAAAAAAACCTCAGGGGATAAGTGATGATTTCTCACTTAAAATGTCCCAGGTTCAATCTCTGGCCCTGGGACATCAAAAAAACCCAGCACATCACAAAAATTCAAAGCCCCTTATCTGGCAGATCCAGTCACAGAAATTCCTCTATTGTTTTATTTTTCCATAAATAATATAACACCAGTTTGTTATTTCATTTATATACCAAACTCTCCTAACTGGCTCTCCTGTTCATAGAAATCCTTTAAATAAAATACATTCCAAGAACTAAAAGCATCTGTAAGTAGTTAAGATTTCTACTTTGAAATCATCATCAGGACTAACAGGGATGCCTAGGCCCGCCATGACCCTGGAGCACCACGTGACATTAATCTGCATCTTCTGCCCACAGGATCAGAGCTGTGAAAGGGGGGCTGTGTATCTGTGGGTCTGGGGCCCAGGAGGAACAGGACTCAGAGAAGGTGACCACTCAGGGGATGGCTGGTGGGGAAAGACAGAGAATGAGCAGGATTCTGCTGACCAAAAACAGCATTTGTCCTGAGCTTATGGAGGAATGGGAGGGTTAGGGAATATATAAAAAGGACAGGGAGGGGGAAAGGAGTTGTCTTAAATTGTCATGTTTCCATGCAAAAAAAAATCATGTACAATTGTGTTAAAGCACCTGTAAACAGAGTGATAGAGAGGGTATATTGTGTACATTTAAGTTAATATGCATAGACAAATATAAATAGGTAAAAATTAATATTGGTGTGAATGTGTCTGTAGGTAAATATAGCCACAGTTAGTTTAGCCTCACTGGCCCCAGGGCCTATAGTCAGTCTTTTTTAGGCAACTGCGTGAAGTAGGAAACAGGGTTGTGGTCTGTAGACCAGGACAGAAAGTGGTCATAAAAGACCCAGGTGGGACTTTGCCTTGATTTAGGAGTCCCCATGGGAGTTTATTTTAAGAAAGTCAGTTGACATTAAAAAAAGGATCAGGAAGCCATTATAAATGGCATTACTTGGCCTAGAATTGTCTCTTAATAAACAAACATCTATCTACTGTTATGGATTAGTGATATTAACCAGACTCAGACTTTGAATAAAGTTCCAATTGAGAGCTTCATTAGCTGTGCAGTGACTGTCTCATCCCATGCGGAGGAGACAGCAGCCCTGAGTTAAGGGAAGAGGTGTTTTTATAGCCTTTGAGGATGGGGGGGGAGAGTTACTAGCAAGCAAGCAGGCACAGAAGCAGAACACTGTGGTTAGCTGAAGATAGTGTATCTATTTTTTTCTTTTTTAAAAGCCCTTTCTTGTGAGCAGTCCCATGTTATTTTTTGGCCCTTTTCTTGGGGACAGCCCTAAGTTATTTACTGACACTCTCCTTGGAGACAGCCTAAGTTATTTATTTATCTGAAGGCACATGCAATTCCCATTTCCTAATGTAGTTCTATTCCTATTTTCCCAATGTGGCCTTACCCTTACACTACCAAGAAATGAAAGACCTTCCAAATGGTGTGTTTAACTTTATGATGATTGTCATCCTGTGCAGCAGCCCTTGGGGATGCATCCCTAGGAGGAGGCTTCCCTAGGAATCCCTCCACATTGAAAGCCCTCAGCACAGGGTCAGGGACAAATCATTTGTGGGAGGGGCTTAGCAGTGTTGGGAATGCTGATGAGTCATTTCAGATATAGTAGCTTTAAAACTCTCATGACTGGCTTGCCTAGCTGTCACTTTTGCAGAAAATCCTCTTGAGAAAATACCTGTGAAGAAATAAATTTATTTTGAGATCTTTGAGGCACAGCAAAACTCAAATAATTACACTTGCAATTGTCTTAAAATTAGCCCAATAAACATTTTTTAGCCATTTAGCATTAACTGCCTTTGCATACCCCAGGAAACTAGCTCAACATAGGCTCTCAATTTGTAGGTAAGCAGGGATGTTTATATGGTCCCAAGCTGCCTTGGCACTCCTTGCCCTGCTTCCCCTTCAGCGGACTCCTTCCCACCTGTGGCCTTTGGAAGCTTTTCTGTAGGGGTCCATCCTACAAAACAGTCAACACCATGTCCTATGAATAGATTGTCACTGCCATCTGGTGGTTATATCTTCTGGGTCAACGACAAAATCCTCCATTTAAATTCCCCACAGCTGCACATCCTGTTAAGGTGCTTCCTGTGTTCCCTGAGCATGTGAATTGTGGAATTTCCTTTCTGACCCAAAAAGGGGCTTCACCTGGTGTTCCACTGCTTTTTCTTTAGCTGCCCCAAGGGTAGAGAGGGAAGCTGTGGAAGGGGAGCAGATACCTGGATCCTGGCCCCAGATTTGGACAGGAGTATGTCCCAAGTGGGAAACATGTCATGGGGAGTCAAGAAGGAGGAACAGGTGCCAGAGAGCATCCTCCCTTCACCCAGACTCTTCTCTCCATATTTTATCCCAGCTCCAGCTGTCACACCCAGGCTCCGATTGTAGCACTGGGGACATCTTGATCACACATATGTGATGTTACACTGGGGCACCACTTCACATCACCCTCCTCCCCCCAGGTGCTTGGCTCCCTCCATGGAATCCCCACCCTCTCAGAGCCCTCCCTCTCTTATGCCCATCAACTCTCTGCTGTGTCCTTTCAGGAAATGTCCACAGAGATCTAGAAAGTTCATCTGGGTAGAAGCTAAATGTCTGCCTCCATGCCAGTGATTCTCTAATAGGGGTAGGAAAAGTGAGGAATGGGATTTGCCCCAGACTGGGGGTTTCCCAGAGGCCCCCTAATTTTCAACCTGCGACATGGGTGGGGGGGTGAGTAGTTGAAAGAAGCCTGTGGCTGTATCCCATACTCCATTTACACTGATGCTTCTAGCTTTCAGAATGTCTGCATTTGAAAGAAGTGATTGAAATCTGCTATGGGTTTGGGAGCAAAGGTAAGGGATTGTATCTTTTTTTTTCTATCTGGTTGCACCAACCTCTTTTTGGTGCTTCATTTTGCATGTGGGGTCAGGGGCTGCACCTCACTGCACAGGTCTGGGATGCCTTTAATTTTTAACAGGAGGTTCCAGGAATTGAACCTGAGTCCTACATATGGTAAATGGGAGCTCAATTGCTTGAGCCACAGCTGCTTCCTTAGAGTTGCATCTTAAATGACAAACCAAGCCTGAAGCCATCTATAGGAAATTATTCTCAGATAACTAAAAGAACTTCATTAATGCCACTTTTGGGAACCTGCACTAAATTCCTGTGACAGTTGACATCCTTCCTTCTAAGCTCAGAAGCTTCCTGTGGAATAACAGTGTGAGGACTGGTCTCTAAAGGTAAGTTAATTCTTAAGCTGAAATTCAACAAGTGTTTTAGGCAAAGTCCGCATAGTGGTGACCCATTTAGGGATGAGACCTTTATCCTGGGATTGCCCTTCATATATCTGTGCTTTGGGATCTGGTTTTGGCTGTGAAAATCCTGGGGAGGCCTGTGGAAGGAGGTTGGTAGGGGAAGACCATAGGATGGCCAGCCAGTGGCCACTATATGGAGCTGATGCCACCCTTGACCTGAGAACACAGAGACCGCTGATCCCCAGATCTTGGGGAAGGGCAAATGGGAACCATCTGTGATCTTATGTATGCAATTGTCAGGGATTCTGTTTATTCCAGGCAAGGTGTTAAGACATCAATAACAATACTACGGGAAGTAATACCAATAGAAGTGACTACTAGTCACTGCTCTCGGATAAGAATTGTTTCAATATTCACAGTTCCTCAAGGGGCAGGGGACTGGGCTTTTTATATAGGAGGAGGAGGCAGGGACACTTCTGTAAAGGGGTGTGTGGACCCATGTAGAGTGGGTGCCTGGGTTTGATCTGTATCTGATGTGTGACCCTCCCTCCTGTTGATAGCTCACCTGGCCCAAGGCTTGCTGGCAGTAGGAGCCTTGGTTGATCCAGGCTGCCTGGTAACATGGGCAGAGGGATTTCCTCACAAAACATGTTCCATGACTGTGTCAAAGGGGCCTCCCCAAGGCTGGAGATATACTCAGGGTATCTTCTATCACAAGGCCCAAAGAAAAGTTCTGTCCATAGCATTATCTCCATCTTTTAATGTAAAAACGTGGCCTTATGAATTGTTGGTGGGAATCTGCCTTGTCTATCAGCCAGCTCTGCAGAGAACTGTCTCTCTCCTTTTGTATGTAAATAGAGGAGGGCCTCAGAGTCTTCAGTGTTAGGAGTCAATTACCTCTGTCTCTTTTTTTTCTGGGATGAGAGGGGCCACTCACACCCCCAGTTACACTTACCAGGTTGCCCTTTCTCCTCATTCCTCTATTTTTCACCCTGTTCATGATCATTTTTATTTTTATTTTTTTGAGTTCTTGTGACCAAGAAAACAGCTGCTTAAAGATTTTTGTACAAGATTGTATGTGGAAATATTTTCCATTCTCTTGAGTAAATATTTACAAGTGGGACTAAAGGAATATTTGTTAAGTGTATGATTTACTTTAGAAGAAACTAATATTATATTCCAAAGTGGCAGTTTTGTTTTGTTTGGTATTCATATGAGTAAAACATATGAGTTCCTGTTGTTCTGCATTCATGCCACTATTTGATATTCTCATTTTTTTCAAACTAGTGGTAGTGTTGTCCTACGAGGTTCTAATTTGCATTTCCCTAATGGCTAATATGTAGAACTTTTTTTCATATATTTTTTCCTACCTATGTATTTTTTTAAAAGGTACTATTAGGATCACTTAGCTATTTCTAAAATTAGAATGTTTGTATTCTTATGGTTGAGGTTTTTTCTAATGGTCAGAGAAGAAGCTTCCTTCCTTCATTTTTCTCCCCATTGAAAGTAACTGTGACATTCAGAACATAGCCTGCTGCAAACACACAATGAGACATTTAATCATGAGCTGTACTAGGTTAGACATGCTTATGATTAACCAGGAAAATAGATTCATGTGTTATGCTTCATTTTTAATTCTCCATCAATGATAGAAACAGGAGAATATATATGGTTGAGTTTTGAGTATTCTTTGTATATATCTCTAAGGAAGAAATACAAATGGCCAAAAAGCACATGAAAAGATCCACAGTTCTGTGGTAACCGCTCTGGTCAAGGGCAGTCTGGGGCCCCTCCCTGAAAAAAAACCCTCTTCCGAGTCCCGAGCTTATACTGACTTGCTTAGGCTAAGAGGCGCCTTGTGTTCCCACAATGGACACAGCTGGGGATGGTTGAAACAAATGGCTGAGTGAGTGTTGTGCAGTGTCAACACACAGAGGAAACATGGGAAGCACAGAAAGTAGGACCCCATTAAGTTATATGCAGAAAAACTTTCCCTGAGTTTTCCACGAAGATGTGGCATAAAGTTCTAACCAGGAAATGTTAGAATGCTTTGTGAACTACAATGGCTGGCTTTTGGCATGGGCTGGCCCCAGGAGGGCACCTTTGACCCCGGATCATCTGTAAAGTCCATGAGATGTTAACGAGAAAACCAGAGTGCCCTGGCCAGTTCCCCTACATTGATGCCTGGCAGGACACTGCAAGTCAAAGTCCGCCCTAATTAAGGGTGAGTAAGGAAGCCAGGATTTGCCTGATACAAAAGCCCACAGGTGCTGTCTCAGGAACCAGGCCAAACAGGTGCCTTGCAAAGGGTCCAGAGAAAGTAAGCCCCACATCTAGTGACAACCCACCCATTCTAGAGGGGCCACCAACTTATGAGATTGTTCCTACAGTGCCAGTGCCGAGGAGTGGGGATGAGCCAATTTTCCCAAGCAATGCAACCTCGCTGCCCCGACTGCCATGTCCACTGCTGTCCTCCCTGGGCAGCATGACCTCGCTACCCTGACAGCTGTCTCCACTGCCATCCTTCCTGAACAGTGTGACCTCACTGCCCCCACACCCACCGTCCTCCCTGAGCAGCGCTACCTCGCAGCCGTTCCTGCAGCCGCTTCCACAGCCATTCCCACAGCCGATTCTGCAGCTGCTTTCTCCAAGCAACACAGCCCAGCTGTTCCTACAGCCACTCCCACAATCCTTTCCACAGCCGGTTCAGTTCCACAGCCACTTTCTCCAAGAAACAGGAGCCAGCTGCTCCTGCAGCTGTTTCCACAGCCGGTTTCGCAGCTGCTTTCTCCAAGCAACACAGCGCATCTGCTGCAGCAGCCGCTCCCACAGCAGGTTCTGCTGGCAATTTCTCCAAGCAACATGGCCCAGCCAATCCCGCAGCCACTCCCACAGCCGCTTTCTCCAAACAGTGCAGCCTCTGCACCTCTGCAATGGCTGTCTCCACCAATCTTGACCACTGGCAGCATAGTGCTGGCCATCACTCAGGAGGAGTCCCTGAAAGATAGCAACTCAGACCACGAGGAGCCCCAGGGACAGGTGGAGCAGGGAGAAGGGCCACCCTGCAGCTACCTCTCTCTGAAGCCTGGGCTCCAATTTATTATGATGCTGATGACCATATACAAGGAGGACACTTCACTACTACTGATCTCTTTATCTGGAAACGTCACACCCCACATACCTGGAGAAGCCTCAGGTCATGATGGACCTCTTCCAGTCTATCATTCAAACCTGCAAACCCACCTGGGCTGACTGACTGTAAGCAGCTCCTTATGACTTTATTCAACTTCAAGGAGAGAATGTGAGTCACAAAAGGAGCTTTCACCTGGCTTAAAGAGAACCCATCTGGTGGAAGCCTGGACAGGGATCAATATGCCCCCACTCAGTTCCCAGACAAGGACCCCCAATGGGATCCCAATGACATGACCAGGCCCAACTGTTTAGAAACTTTCCATAGGACCTTAGTTGAAGGTTTCAGAGCTGGGAGACAAAAGGTAGTAAACATGGCAAAGACCACCCAAGTCCCACAGACTCTAGAGGGAAGTTGGCTCAATTCTGACAGGATTGACTCCTGACATTTATTTCAAACTTTGGGGTGTGATACGATACTACTTTTGTTGTCGATTTTCAATTTGTTCTACTTTTTAGCCATGGTAGCTCTTTGCAATGCATCCTATTGCTCTTTACTATAACCCTATCATTGACGGGTTTATTTTACATCTATTTACTTTTTGGTACTACAAAATATTCCAGATCCTTCTTGCATATTTCTTTCCTAGAAAGAGCAATTTCTCTAAGAAGGCATTTATTGGAGAATGGTTTTAAAACCTGAAGTCTGGGCATTATCTCTGCTCATTGTTACTGCAGCCTCGATGGCCTCTCTGCAGAGAGTGTAAGGAAATATATGTGTATATACTAAGATGTGTACATGCACATATCTAGAACAACAAGAAACCTCCCCTTTAAGAAATTCTAAAGAGAATTTTGCATGAAGAAAGGAAAAAACAGGACAGGCAGAGTTCGAGGAGAGTGTAAGAGGAACAAAAAAGACAAAAAGACAAGGGGAAAAAGAGCACACAAAATATGACAAACACAACTCCAATCAAAATATGGCTAACATAAATAATTCCTTGAAAGTGATAACACTGAATGTCAACGAACTTAACTCACCTATCAAAAGATTCAGACTGGGACATTGGATAAGGAAATATGACCCATCTATATGCTGTCTACAAGAGACACATCTTAGACCCAGAGACTCATGGAGGTTGAAAGTGAATGGTTGGAAAATAATCTTACAAGCAAACAATAATCAAAAATTGCAGGAGTAGCTATATTAATATTAGACAAAATAGACTTTAAATGCAAAACAATGTTGAGAGATAAAGAAGGATACTACATTTTAGTAAAAGGGAAAATCTGTCAAGAAGATCAAACGATCATAAATATTTATGCTCCTAACAAGGGGGCCTCTAAATACATGAGGCAAATGCTGGTAAAACTAAGTGAAAGAATAGATGTCTCTTCAATTATAGTGGGGGATTTTAATACACCACTATCAACTCTGGACAGAACATCTCAAAAGAGAATCACTAAAGAAACAAAACATTTGAACAGTATATTAGAGGAGCTGGATCTAATAGACATATATAGATCATTACACCCAAACACAGCAGGATATACATTTTTCTCAAGTGCACATGGATCATTCTCCCGGATAGACCATATGCTAGGCCACAAAGAAAGGCTTAATGAATTCAGAAAGATCGAAATCATACAAAATAATATCTCTGACCACAGTGGAGTGAAGCTGGAAATTTGCAAAGATCAGAGGCCCAGATTTCAGACCATGATCTGGATATTAAACAGCACACTCTTAGAAAAACAGTGGGTCAAAGAGGAAATCTCAAAATAAATCAAAGACTACCTTGAAACAAATGATAATGATAACACAACATACAAAAATTTATGGGATGCAGCAAAAGCAGTACTGAGAGGGAAATTGATAGCCATAAATTCATATATCAAAAAGAAGAAAGAGCAAAAATTGAAGAACTAACTGCACATTTGGAGGAATTAGAAAAACAACAACAAAGTAATCTAATAGGAAGAAGAAGGAAGGAAATAACAAAGATAAGAGCAGAACTAAACAAAATAAAAAATAAGAAAGTACTTGAAATGATCAACAAGACCAAGAGCTGTTTTTTTGAGAAGATGAATAAAATTGACAAACCTTTAGCGAGACTAAAAGCAAAAAAAGAAAAAAGATGCAAATACACAAAATAAGAAATGAGAAAGGCGATATTACCACTGACCCCACAAAAACAAAGACTATCATAAGAGGATACTTTGTAAAAACTATATTCCAACAAAAATGAGAATTCAGAGGAAATGGACAAATTCCTAGAAACACATAAGAAGCCCATATTGACAAAAGAAGAAATTGATGATCTCAACAAACCAATCACTAGTAAAGAGATAGAATCAGTCATTAAAAACCTCCCAACTAAGAAGAGCCCAGGGCAAGACGGCTTCACAGGTGAATTCTACAAAACATTCCAGAAAGAACAAACACCAATCCTGCTGAAACTATTCCAAAAAATTGAAACAGAAGGAACATTGCTGAACTCCTTCTGTGATGCCAACATTACCCTAGTACCAAAGCCAAACAAATACACCACAAGAAAGGAAAATGACAGACCAATTTCTCTAATGAACCTAGACGCAAAAATACTTAACAAAATACTTGCTAATTGTATTCAACAACACATTAAACGAATTATACACCATGACCAAGTGAGATTCATTCCAGGTATGCAAGGATGGTTCAACATAAGAAAATCAATCAATGTAATACACCATATAAATAGATTGAAGGAAAAAAATCACATGATTATAACTATAGATGCAGAAAAACCATTTGACAAAATACAGCACACTTTCTTGATAAAAATCCTCCAAAAGATCGGAATACAAGGAAATTTTTTGAACATGATAAAGAGTATATATGAAAAACCCACAGCCAACATCGTTTACAATGGAGAAATCCTAAATTCCTTCTCTCTAAAGTCAGGAACAAGACAAGGATGCCCATTGTCTCCCCTTCTATTTAACATTGTCTTAGAAGTACTTGCTGAAACACTGAGGCAAGAACCAGATATAAAAGGTATTCAAATTGGAAAGGAAGAAGTCAAAATTTCATTATTTGAAGATGACATGATCCTATACATGGAAAACCCTGAGAGATCTACAACAAAGCTTCCAGGACTCATAAATGAGTTTAGTAAAATCGCAGGTTATAAGTTCAATGTGCAAAAATCAGTAGCATTTTTGTACACCAATAATGAGCAAGATCAGGAGGAAATCAGGAAACAAATACCATTTACAATAGTAAGTAAAAAAATAAAATATTTAGGAATAAATTTAACTAAAGATGGAAAAACTTATACACTGAGAACTATACAAGACTGTTCAAGGAAATCAAAGAAGACCTAAATAAATGGAAGAATATTCCCTGTTCATGGATAGGAAGACTGAACATTATTAAGATGTCTATCCTACCAAAACTGATCTACACATTCAATGCAATCCCAATAAAAACCAAACAGCCTTCTTTAAGGAACTAGAAAAACTAACTATGAAATTTATTTAGAAAGGAAAGAGGCCCAAATAGCCAAGGACATATTGAAAATGAAAAACGAAATTGGAGGAATCACACTACCTGACTTCAAAACATACTACAAAGCAACAGTAGTGAAAACAGCATGGTATTGGCATAAGGAGAGACACACAGACCAATGGAATCGAATTGAAAATCATGATATAGAACCTCATATATATAGCCATATAATATGTGATAAAGCCACCAAACCCTCTCAACTGGGAGAGAATGGCCTATTCAACAAACGGTGTCTGGAGAACTGGATCTCCAGATGTAGAAGAATGAAAGAGGATTACCATCTCACACCTTATACAAAGATCAACACAAGATGGATAAAAGACCTAAATATAAGAGCCAAGACCATAAAGACCTTAGAAAGCAGTGTAGGGAAACATCTACAGGACCTTGTAATAGAAAATGGCTTCATGAATATCACACCAAAAGTACGAGCAGTAAAAGAACTAATAGATAAATGGGACTTCCTCAAAATTAAAGCCTTCTGCACCTCAAAGGAGTTTGTCAAGAAAGTAAAAAGGGAACCCACACAATGGGAGAAAATATTTGGTAACCATATATCTGATAAGAGACTTATAACTTGCATATATAAAGAACTCATATATCTTGAAAATAAAAAGATAAACAACCCGTTAAGAAATGGGAAAAAGATTTAAACAGAACTTTTCCATAGAAGAAATACAAATGGCTAAAAAGCACATGAAAAAATGCTCCAAATCTCTAGCTATCAGGGAAATGCAAATCAAAATTACAATGAGATACCATCTTATTCCCATAAGATTGGCAGCTATGAAAAAAACAGAAGACTACAAATGCTGGAGAGGATGTGAAGAAAGGGGAACACTCATCCACTGCTGCTGGTGGGAATGCAGAAGGATCCAGCCATTCTGGATGACAGTTTGGTGGTTTCTCAAAAAACTAACCATAGATTTGCCATATGACCCAGCAAAACCACTCCTGGGTATATACCCAGCAGAAATGAAAACAAGGACACAAACCAATATATGCACACCAATGTTCATAGCAGTATTGTTCACTATCGCCAAAAGTTGGAATCAACCCAAATGCCCATCAACAGACGAGTGGATCAATAAAATGAGGTATATACATACAATGGAATACTATGCAGCTGTAAGAACAAATACACTACAAACACACGTGATAACATGGATGAATCTTGAGAACCTTATGTTGAGTGAAGCAACCCAGGCATTGAAGGACAAATACTACATGACCTCAATGATATGAAATAAGCAAGCTGCCTCAAAGAGCTAGAGACTGGAAGATAGGCTTACAGGAAATCGGGGGGTGGAGGAAGGATGTGAGCCGACATCTGCAGGTGTGAAATCTATGATGAGCTGATGGTAAGTATGAGCACAAAGAAGAGATAAAATGGGGGCAAGGGGTTGCCTTTGGGTGGGGCTTTGCAGATTTGAGGGGGGCTAGGGATGGGTGGATGGGTAATATTGCCCAAAAATTGGGAGGAGGGAGGGGCAACATATGAACATAGGAGAGAGTCAGGTGTTGGTTAAGAGTAAAATACTGAGAAAATCGTATCAAAATATAATCAGGAGTGTTACCTGTTTAGGATGCTCGGAGGGGATGGTCTGATGCGGGATGGACTCCTGGGGAATGTCTGAATGCTCATTTTGCCAGGGTGGGTTGCACCATTGGGTAGAGACCCAAGGAGTGAGAGTGAGGGTGGACCCACATCCTGGGGAGGACTAATGCCATCAAATAGAGGGAACTGTATCTCTTGAGAGAAAGGGTGGCTCCCAGGGCATTAGGGCAGCTGAGCAAGTCAGGCCCTGAACACTGTTGCAAGTATCTCTGTACGTGGCTCCTTGGGAAATGGAGGTTGACTGTCACTTTGGGCCACAAGGGGAGGGGAAAATGGATGTTGAATGGATAGAACCAAGATAAATGTAGGGATAAGAGAGTAGTTTCGCGAGAGTACACAAGGATGGATATAAAACATGTAATATTACACCATAAACATATAGGGGACGACAGACTAATAATGTAAAAACCATAATGTAAAACATAGGATAACTAAAAATTTAGAAACCTGTGTATCCTAAAGTATGGACCATGATGTAAGCACAGATGTCACCTTGTTTGAAAGCTATTGTCTCAGAGTCTATACATCAGTTTCAGTAAATATATGAATAAGTTATTAGGAAATCACTGTGGAAGGGAAAAGGTTTTATGGTGGATGTGTGGGAGCACTGTATATAATGTATATATGAATTACTGTGATCTAGGGCTCTTGTGAAGAGAAGCTCAATAGTTAGGAGAAAAGAAAAGAAAAAGAGAGGACATAGACACTGAGGAAAAGACGGAAGTACTTGCCTTGCCTATTTGCATACAGGGCAACACTTATTGCAGTGACGGAAGGTAAAACATCCAAAACAAAGCTTTTGCATTTTTAAATTTTTTGATACCCCAATTTATTTTTACCTTAATTTTTCCAAGTTAATATGTATTCTATATCTAACCTTTAAACTCATCACTATATTCCATTTTACTATTAATGGAACCTGGCAATATATTGGGTTTCACTTTTCATGATGTTTTGGATCACAGAGAGGTTCATCAATGGCAGGGGAGGAATACTGGTGTGGGATGTTATTGACAGGGGACACATGGTTGGCAGGATGTTCTACAGGGCATATATCCAGGGTACATAAAAATGTTTGGATATTTTCATAGTGGATACAATTAAAAACAACTGAGGGAGTGCTGAGTTCCTAGCCAGGGGAGCTCTACCACAGCCCCTAAAGGAACAGTAACAATCCCCCAAGTGCAATAGCAAAGACCAAAAAATAAGTAAGGTCCAACAATGAGCCCTTGATACTAATGATTATGCTTGTGAGCCTGTGCACCTGAAATAAGAATAAGGCCTAGAGCTGCAGGGTGCCTAAGTGTTACCTCCTGAGAGCCTTCGTGTTGCTCAAACGTGGCCAGTCTTGAAGCCAAAGTCAGCATGTAAATGTGTTGCCTCCCCCTCAGATTGGGACATGACTCCCAGGAATGAGCCTCCCTGGCATGGAGGGATTACTACCAAGTACCAGCTGATGATGTAACTAGAAAATGACCTTGAATAAAAGGTCAACTCGCACCAGCAAAATATCTCAATCTACATATAATACCAGGAGTTAAAAATGCTGTGTGACCTGAATCAAAGGGGGAAATGGAAAGGACAAATTAGTCTATATGGCTGTGAGTCTCCAAAAAGATCCAGGAGATTATCAAAGGGGTTGCCCTTATGCATTCCTCAGCAGAGTTCCAGTGACAGATAAAGTAGATATAACCCCGGGTATTGGTTCTTTGGAGGGGTACAGAGATCCACAGGTCCTATGGTCATGGCACTTGGAGTTCAGTGCCATGTCAATTGGCCCTACTTTGGAGTTTGTGTTTCTGTGTGATGGAACTGGACTCAGATGTGATCTTTGTTCACAAGCCTCTCCTGTTGATATAGATGTGGAGTGGACACAACCATTCCAAGGTCCACATTCCAAGGATGGACGAATAGAGTATGGATTAGAGTGGACTTACTGATATTCTATTCATGAAATATTGTGATTAGTAATCGAAGAAAATGTGGCATTGGTGTAGAGAAAGCGGCCATGGTGGCTGCTTGGGGTAGGGAATGGGAGGAAGAGATGAGATGTGGGGGCATTTCAGGCCTTGAGGTTGTCCTGGGTGGTGCTGCATGGACAGTTACCAGACATTGTATGTCCCCCCATGGCCCAGTGGGTGGAATATGGGAGAGTGTGAGCTATGATGTGGACCATTGACATGAGGTGCAGTGGTGCTCAGAGATGTATTCACCAAATGCAATGAATGTATCATGATGATGGAGGAGGTTGTTGTTATGGGGGGGAAGTGGGGTGAGGGGGTTGGGGGGTGTATGGGGACCTCATATTTTTTAATGTAATATTAAAAAATAAAGACAAAAAAATAAATGATATTCACCTATTCTTAGAAAAATAAAAGTTGCCAAAAAATAGGCCCCCAAAATAAAAAATCTGAAAAGATTCATATCTTCTTCAGTGATTGAATCTATAGATTAAAACATTCTCATAAATTTTCATATTGACCAATGGCCTTATTGGGGAATTCCACTAAACTTTCAAGGAAAAAAAAATACTTATTTACTCAAACTTTTCCAAGGAATAGGAAAAAAATGGGAAAATATCTCCATTTATGATTACGGCTTAACATTTGTATCAAAATCTTATAAGGCCATTAAAAATAGGAAATTTACAGGTTTCTAGCTTTTTTAAACATAAGCTCACATATCATAAAAAAATAATCTGCAGTCTAATTCCAGCAATATTTTATAAAGAGGATTTATCATGGCAAAGCAAGGTAATTCAGTATATGTACCCCATGAAAAGTAGAAACTGTCATCTCAGTGAATGAAGGAAAATACTTAATAAAATTCAACACCCACCAGTGATTTTAGAACAAACAACAAAAGCATAACTTATCAAATAAAAATTGAGAAGAACCATCTTCATCCTTTAAAAGATACTTCCTGAAAACTAACACAAATTTCACATCATATTGAAGTATTTCATGCCTGGGAGATCAATAGCAAAACAAAAATTTTCAGTATTAACACATCTAACAATGCACTGGAGATCCTTCCCAAAGCAATATTGGCAAGAAAAAGATTGGAAGGAATAATTATTTGAAAGGATAAAGTAAAATTGACATAATTTGGAAAGGAGTTTATTGCATAAGTTGAAGATCTGGAAGATTTTATAAACTCAGTTTAGTGGTCTGAATACAAGGGTAATATAAAAGCTTCTTATATATGCAAATCATAGGGCTTTATAAAATGAAACTTCCAAACATGATATTTAAAATATCTTGAAAGTATTAAATGCCTAAAAATAATATTTAGGAAAGTTTGGAAAGACTTCTGTATATTAAAGGTATCAAGAAAAATTTAAAGAAAACTAAATAAATGGAGGGATGAACCATGTTCATAATTGAAAGGACTCAATATTGTAAAGATATCATTATTCTCCAAATTGATTGACTGAGTCAATGCAATTGTTATCACAATCACAACTTTATGGGGCAATTACAACTTATTAAATCATTCCTATGAGATCATTTTCAAAAAGCTTTGCTAAGACAAACTTTAAAACAAGGAGTGAAATGGGAATGTATATTCTACCTGTTTCTTTTTTTAAGTCACTATAATGTTGTTTCATCATAAGGATAAAAAGGAAATAAAATGAACCAAATGACATATCTAGAAACAAATTGGTCACATGCAGATTCATCAATATCAGGAAAATTGTAATTCTAAATGTAAAAATGAAAACCTTAAAGAAACAAAAAGGAGAAGAATGTTTTCATTTTCAAAGGAGAAAATTTGTTTAATAAGACAAGTATCATCATATATCATCAACCTTAAAGGAAAAGTTTAATGAATGTTAATTACATTAATACTGATATTTTCTGTTTGGCAATGAATGGTCAAGCCACAAGTGGAATAAATTATTTAACATAGATCTAGTCAATAGTGAATTACATCAAAATTATACAGGGGCCATCTACAGAAACAAGCAGAAAATCCACTAGAAAAAGTATGATGTGTGGACAAGAAAAGAATGGAAGCTCAACAGTAAATAAATTACACTGTTATCAAATTGATGGACTGAATGTTTAAAAGAAAGCCAGAGGTCTAAGAGAAAGTTTAGGGAAGGAACAACAAGCACATTAAAGCACAGGGTTATTTAAAATCATCACAAGCTGGACAAATTTGGCTGAAATTGTCCAATGTTATTCTTTTGGGTCAAGTGAATAAGTGAGAATTACTGAACATGGGCTGATGACACTTTGCGTTTCTCACCAGATGTAGAACACTGTGTGAAGTGTCCAGATCATCAGAATGCAAACAATGAGAGAACTCATTCCCTCCAAAAGACCCATTGGGGTTGACTCTGGTCTGCACAGCTCTTTGCTTCTCTTTCCTCACTACTGTTATTCTTGGGGTCTTTGTGAAGCACCAAGACACTCCCACCGTCAAGGCCAATAAATGGATCCTCAGCTACATCCCGCTCATCTCCCTTACCCTGTGTTTCCTATGCTCCTTGCTCTTCATCATTTATCCCAACACAGCCATCTGCATCCTCTGACAAATCACATTTAGAATTGTTTTTGCAGTGGCTGTGCCCACTGTTTTGGCCAAAACAATCACTGTGGTTCTGGAATTCAAGGTCCCTGCTCTAGGGAGAAGGATGAGGCAGTGTTTGGAATCAGGGCCACCTAACTTTGCTATTTCCATTTGCTCCCTAATCCAGATGATACTCTCTGGAATCTGGTTCAGAACCTCTCCCCCATTCATTGATAAAGATGCACACACTGAGCCTGGTTATATTACCATTGAGTGTCTTAAGGGCTCAGCTACTGCCTTCTACTGTGTCCTGGGATACCTGGGCTGCTTGGCCCTCTGGAGCTTCAATGTAGCTTTCATGGCCAGGAACCTGCTTGACACCTTGCTGGTGTTCTGCAGGGTTTGGGTCAGTTTCCTCTCTGTCTACCACAGCACCAAGGGGAAGGTCATGGCAGCCATTGAAATCTTCTCCAGCTTGGCTTCCAGTGCTGGATTACTAGGCTACATCTTTGCTCCTAGGTGCTATATTATTTTATTAAGACCAGATAGGAACACTCACCATGGATTATGGTATAGAACATATTCTGTGGACAATAAGACTTCTTAAGTTGTAACTGAATATTGTCCTGCAATAAATAGAATGCCTGAAGAAAATCAACACCATGCTTGCATTTACCTTCACCAATTAAGAAGTGAATCACATTTTTTCTCTAATAATGTCAGGAGAATGACAGTCACATCATCCAACTTTTCAACATTAAATTACATTTTTTTGTCCTTTTTCATTACATTAAATCTAATATTGAATACTCATATTCTAGTTAGTTTTGTATGTTTGGAATACATTTGAATAGACTTCCACTTTGGTTTTCAGTTTTTTGTTTATAAATTTCCTTTTTTCCTAATTATCGTGGAATGCATGATAAAGGTTTCCCTCCTTTCTTCTGTCTGTGATTATTTTAAAGATCCAACAACCTTTTGGGAATATTCCTTATTTTTCCACATATTTGAATTGCTATATATTGAGGATAATAAATACCTACATATAAGTTCTGTTTCTGGACACACTCTGTAGCAGTTTGATATTGATTATAAATTCCAAAAATAGATGTTAGATTTTGTTTGTGAACTGGTCAGCTCCTCTGGGCATATTAGATTAAATTGATTCAGAGGTTTCACTTTTACTTGATTGAATAATAAGCAAAGCTTTGATCGGGCCACATCTGTAGCACACTGGGTGTCCATAACTTTGGTTTCTGAGATTCCAGCTTTTGGACTCAGAAACCAATAATTCCCCAACTTCAGAATAGTTTGCAGTGCAAACAGTGCACAGATGAATACCCTGTTGCCTCTAGCCCTAGAGGTGCTCACAGTCAAGACATGGAGACCAAGCTGATACGTAAACTTTAACTGATTTCTGTACCAAGAAACACAGCATTTTTCCATTACTAGAGGCTGCAGAAACCATGGCAGGCACAGACAAGTAGTTTATTGAGGAAATAGCATGGACCAGGTGTGAAAACCATGTGGTGTATGAATGGTGGAATGGACCATTGTATAGCTCTTGCCCAGTCATTTTAGGTATCATATTAAAACAATTTTTGTACCCCTCTTTCACCTGAATGCATTAAAAATGAATATACTTGCTTACTGGAAGTACTAAAGTGGAAGATGGGATCAGATTTTTAATCACTCTACTTCTGAATCACATTTAACCTGGTATAATTTATAGTCACTAGTACTGAATTACTGGACCTGAATTTACCCTGACATTGAAATGACATTATGCGTTTTACTCTTTAAGCCTTCAGAGGAAATGTTTCCTGTGCACAACACCTTGTGCACACTAGACATCAATATGTTAATTGAATAAATTTTGTGAATGTATAAAAGTGTGATACTATGTGTGCATTTCATTTGTGTGTGTATGTTCATTCATTCAACATGTCTGCATTAATACACCTTAAGTATTTATTCCATGAAGATACAAAATTGAATACCATAGAGCCAGAAACTGTCCTCATTAGTCTAACTGAAAAGTTCAATTGTTGGCATTGGCCTTTGAAGGGCGATTCAGGATGCAATGAGAAAATAGAATGGGATGCCCTAATCTGGATATGGCAATAAGAAAAACCCTTCCATGGTAAGGAAATTAGAGAAGATACCTTGAGGAGGAGTAGGAATTGAGACTAAGCAGGGAAAGGGGACATAGATGTAGAAAATGATATTACAAGCATGGGGACAAGCTGAGCATAGACCCCAAGTTTGACAGGTGCACTGAAGAAGACAGAGGCTCTGGAATCCAATGAGGAGGGAGAAGTGAGAATAGATAGGCATGAGTCAGACTGTATGGTTTTTGTAGTTCATTTTAGGGGGAGTATGAACAATTTTATGCTACTTTTATGCTAAAAAAACTAGACAATGTAGATAAAATAGAAAACTTCCTAAGAATGTACAAACAACCTACACTGATGCTCAAAGAAACAGAAGACTCAACAAACCAATCACAAGTAAAGAGATTGAAACCGTCATTTAACAGTTCCCCGAAATGAAAAGCCCTTGACCAGACAGTTTCACAGGTGAGTACTACCAAGCATTCAAAGAAGATTTAATACCAATGTGACTCAAGTTCTTCCAAAATATTGAACAAGAAGGAATGCTACAAAACTCATTCTATGAAACCAATATCACCCTAACACTAAAGCCAAATAAAGCTATTACAAAAAAAATAAATTTATAGGCCCATTTCTCTAATGAATATAGATGCAGAAATCCTCAATAAAATACTTGTTAATCAAATTGAACAACACATTAAAAGAATTATCCTTCTTTATCAAGTGGATTATATACAAGGCATGTAAGGCTGGTTCAACACAAGAAAATCAATCAGCGTAATACACCACATTAATAAGTCAAACAAGAAAAATCACATGATCTTATCAATTGACACAGAAAAGGCATCTGACAAAATACAGTATCCTTTCTTGAGAAATATACGCAAAGATATAGGAATTGAAGGAAACTTCTCGACATGATAAAAGCCATATAAGAAAAACCCACAGCTAACATTGTATTCAATGGTGAAAGACTGAAAATTTTCTGATTGACATCAGGGAAAGGACAAGGATGCTCACTAACCACATTGTTCTTCAATGTAGTGGTAGAGTTTCTAGCTAAAGCAATTAGACAAGAAAAAGAAATAAAAGGCATGCAAATTGGAAAAGAAGAATTAAAATTTTCACTATTCGCAGATGATGATTATATATCTAGAAAGTCCTGAAAAATCTACAACGAAGCTGCTAGAGCTAATAAATTATTTCAGTAGAGTGTCAGTATTCAAGATCAATAAGCAAAAATCAGTAGTGTTTCTTTACATGAAAAATGCACAATCTGAGGAGGAAGTCAAGAAAAACACTCCATGTACAATAGCAACATAAAGAATCAAATATTTAGGAATAAACTTAACCTAGGATGCAAAACACTTGTATTCAGAAAACTATAATGCATTGCCAAAAGGAATTTAAAACACCTAAATAATTGGAATAACATTTCTTGCTCATGGATTGGAAGACTAAATATCATTAAGAAGTCAATTCTACCCAAATTGATATACAGATTCAATGCAATACAAATAAAATTTCCACCAGTATTTTTTTTTTAGCAAATGGAAAACACAATTATCAAGTCTATATGGAAGTGTAAGAGTCCCCAAAAGGCCAAAAACATTTTCAAAAGGAAAAGTGAATTTGGAGGACTCTCACTTACAGACTTTAAATCATATAATTAGCTACAGTGGTAAAAACAACATGGTATTGTCATAAACATAGACACATAGACCAATGGAACCAAATTGATGGTTCATAAACAGACACTCACATCTATGGCCAAGTGATTTTTGACAATCCTGTCAAGCTCTCCCAGTTGGGGAAGAAAAGCATATTCAAAAAATTTTGTTGGGAGAACTGGATATCCATAGCCAAAAGAAAGAAAGAAGACCCCTATCTCACATATTATACAAAAATAAACTCAAATTCGACCAAAGATCTGAATATAAAAGGAAGTACAATAAAGCCTCTAGAGGAATATGTAGGAAAACATCTTCAAGACCTGGTGGTAGGTGAAGGATTCATAAACCTTACACCAAAAGCACGAGCAAAAAAAGAAAACATGGATAAATGGGACCTCCTCAAACTTAAACATTTCTATGATTCAAAGGGCTTCATCAAGAAGGTGAAAAGGCATCAAGACAATGGGAGAAAATATTTGGAAACCAATTATCTGATAAGGGTTTGATTTCCATGCTTTATAAAGAGATCATACAACACAACAATAAAAAAGCAAGCAATAAAATTAAAAATGGACCAAAGATTTAAATAGACATTTCTCCAAAGAGGAAATACAAATGGCCAAAAAGCACATGAATAAATGTTTCATATCACTAGCTATTAGGGAAATGCTAATTAAAACAACAATAAGATATCATTTAACACCACATAGAACGGCCATTATTAAAAAAAATAAACAGACAACAATATGTGCTGGAGAGGATGTGGAGAAACAGGAACACTCCTTCACTGTTGGTGGGAGTGTAAAATGGTGCAGCCCTCATGGAATACAGTTTGGAGGTTCCTGAGGAAGCTAAATATAGACCTGTCACATGATCCAGCAATTCCTCTACAAGGAATATATCCAGATGAACTAAAAACTAGGCCATAAACAGACATCTGCACACCAATGTTCATAACGAAGTTGTTCACAATTGCCAAAGATGGAAACAACTCAAGTGTCCCTTCATGATTGAATGTATAAACAAATGTGGTCTATACAAAGGAATATTATGCTGCAGTAAGAAGAAATGAAATTGGGACATATGTGATAACATGGATGAGTCTTGAAGACATTATACTAAGTGAAGTAAGCCAGACACAAAAGGACAAATATTGCATGGTCTCATTAATATAAACTAAATACAAATAATAAACACATGGAATTGTATATGTTATTAGGAGATAAGAGGATTTTTGAGAATAAAGATGCTTAATGTATGTAGAAGTTTTTTTCTTTATTTTCTTTTAAATGTTACATTAAAAAAATAACAGGCCCCTTTATACCTCCCACCACCCTCACCCCACTCCTTCCACAACAACAACCTCTTGCATCATCATGGCACATTCACTGCACCTGGTAAATACATTTTGGAGCACTGCAGTCCCGCATGTACAGTGGTCTACATAGTAATCTACACTCTTCTCCAGTCCACCCAGTGGGTCGTGGCAGGAAACACAATGTCCGGCAGCTGTCCTGCATCATCACCCAGGACAACTCCAAATCCTGAAAATGCACCCACATCATATCTTTTCTTCCTTCTCCCTAACATCAGCAGCTACCGTGACCACTTTCTTCACATCACTACTACAATTTCTTCCCTTACTAATCACAATAGTTCCCCAGCACAACACCAGTAAGTCAACTCTAATCTATATCCTACTCCTCCATCCTGTAGACCCTGGGATGGTTCTGTCCAGTCCACCTCTACATCAAGAAGGGACTAACATTCTACATGGATGATGGATGCAATTCTCCTGCTTGCAGTTGTAGGCACTCTTGGCTCCCTGGTGTGGTGGTTGACCTTCTTCACCTCCCTGTTAGCTGGGCAGGATAAAAGCAATAAACCAGAGGGTAGGAGTTGCAAGCCTGCTGAGGCTCAGGGCCTGGCTGTCACATGGACAGTCCAGAGATTCAGGCCTCCTGAGTATACCCGAAACCCAAAGCCAACTACAGGTCTGGTAAAAGTAACAGAAGAGGCATGTGTAGAAAGATCACATCTGAGTCTAACTCCATCTCACTCAGGAATGCAAACTCAAAGCAGGGCCAACTGACATGGCACTGAACTGCAGAGCCATCTGCCATGAACATAGGGTCTCTGCAGCCCTCAGGAGAACCAGTACCTGGGTTTCTATCTACTTTGGCTGTCTCTGGGACCCTGCTGAGATGTGCATAAACGTTACTCCATTGAGGACCTCCCAACTGTTTTTGGAGAATCATAGCCATACAAACTCATTTGTCCTTTCCATTTCCCCCTTTTGTCCAAGACAAAAAGCAGTTTTAAACACTTGATATTACATGTAGGCTGAGATATTCTGCTGGTCTGAGTTGGCCCTTTTATTCAAGGTCTTTTTCTAATTACATCATCAAATGGTGCTTGGTAGTAATGCCTTGGCACCAGGGAGGTTCATCCCCAGAAGTCATGTTCCATGCTGGGGGGAAGGTAATGCATTTACATGCTAAGTTTGGCTTAGTGACCACATTTGAGCAACATGGAGGTCCTCAGGAGGTAACTCTTCAGCACCTGGCAGCTCTACGCCTAGTTCATATTTCAGGCACACAAGCTCATAATCGTAGCCATCAGTATCAAGGGCTCATTGCTGGGCCGCCCATCTTTCTTGCTTTTTGACATTGCACTTGGGGTATTGTTGCTGTTCATTTGGGAATGTGATAGAGCTCCCCTGGATTGGAACTCAGCACTCCCTCAGTTGTCATTTTTAACTGAAACCACTATGAAAATACCCAAACATTTTCATGTACCCTGTGTACACACCGTGGAGAACTCCCTCCCAATCACGTGCCCCCTTTCAATAACACACCACACCAGTATTCCTCCCCTGCCATAGTTGAACCCTTCTGTACTCCAAAACCTCTTTAGAAAGGAAGCCTAATATATTGCCAGATTCCATAAATAGCAAAATGGTGTATAATGATGGGTTTAAAGGTTAGATACAGAATATATACTAATTTAGAAAAATTTAAAAAAGGAAAAATAAATTGGAGTATCAAAAAATGAAAAACTGAAAGTTTTGTTTTAACATTTTGCCTTTCATCACTGCTGTAGGTGTTGCCCTGCATATACCGTGGCAAGGCAATTTCTTCCATTTCTTCCTCAGTGTCTACATACTTTCTTTTTTTTTCTTCTTCCAACTATTAAGTTTATCTTCACATAAGTTTTAGATCACAATAATTCACATATACAATATATGGTACTCCCACATATCCAACATCAAACCCTTTGTCCGTTCACAAACATTGATCTTTCTACATGTTCATATTCTATTTGCTGCAGTTCATGTACAGATATTGAAACAATAGCTTTCAAACATGATTCCATTTGAGTTTCCATTATGGTTTATATTTTAGACTATACAATTTTCTAAATTTTTAGTTATCTTATGTTTTACATTATCCTTTATATTTTAGCCTATAGACTTTAATACATTTTTGGTGTAATTTAACATGTCCTATATCCATCATTGCATGATCTTATGGAATACTTCCATTGACCCACAGTTACACTGATTCCATCTATTCAACACCTTTTTCCCCATCCTCTCAGGGCCCACTGTGACATTCAATCTTCATTACATGAAGGACCATATTCAGAGATACTTGCAACAATGTTGAGAGCTTGACGTACTCGACTGCCCTAACCTACTGGGAGCCACCAATTCTCTCAAGAGGTAAAATTCCCTCTATTTGAGAACATCAGTTCTCCCCAGGATGTGGGTATACTTTCACCCTCATTGTATGGGTCTCCACCCAATAGTATAACCCATTATGACACTCTCCCTAGAAGCTTTCCATGTGTCAGATTCCCCGCTTAAGCATCTTAAAACAGGTAACCTTCCATACTATATTTTCTAGAGTTTTCTCTAATTTATAATTTCAACTACATACCTGACAGTTTCCTATGTTCAAATGTTCTGCCCACCGTCCCCCCCAAAAATTGGGCCATCTGATCCATCCTTTCATCTCCAGCCCCCCTCATGCTCACAAAGCCCTGCCTCGAGGTATCCTTATGCCCCCATTTTATCCCTCTTCTGTGCAAATACTTATATTCAGCTTATCATAGCTTTCACCCATGCAGGTGTCAGCTTGCACCCTTTCTCTACTCCCCAACTTCCTTTAAGCATATCATCCAGTCACTCTGAAGCTGTTTCTATCTCTCTGAAACAGCTTGGTTTACTTATTTCTTATCAGAGAGGTCATGTAGTATTTGTCCTTCAATGCCTGGGTTACTTCACTCAATATAAAGTTCTCAAGATTCATCCATGTTATCAAATGTGTTTGTAGTGTATTTGTTCTTATAGCTGAGTAGTATTCCATTGTATGTATACACATTTTATTTATCCATTCATCTCTTGATGGCATTTGGATTGATTCCAACTTTTGCCAACAGTGGATAGTGCTGCTATGAACATTGGTGTGTGTATATCAGCTTGTGTCCTTGTTTTCAGATCTTCTGGGTATATACCCAGCAGTGGAATTGCTGGTTCATATGGTAAATCTGTACCTAGTTTTTTGAGAAACTACCAAACTGTCCTCCAGAATGGCTGGGTCCTTCTGCATTCCAACCAGCAGTGGATGAGAGTTCTCATTCCTCCACATTCTCTCCAGCACCTGTAGATCTCTGATTTTTTGATACCTGCCAGAATTATGGGAGTAATATGGTATCTCATTGTGTTTTGACTTGCATTTCCCTAGTAGCTAGTGATTTTGAGCATTTTTTCATGTGCCTTTTAGCTATTTGTAAAACTTCTTTTGAGAAGCATCTGTTCAAATCTTTTTCCCATTTTTTAAATGGGTTGCTTGTCTTTTTATTTTCAAGATATAGGAATTCTTTATAAATGCAGGATATTTCTCCCATAAGATATATGGTTACCAAATATTTTCTCCCAATGTGTAGACTCTCTTTTCACTTTCTTGACAAAATCCTTTGAGGTGCAGAAGGCTTTAATTTTGAGGAAGCCCATTTATCTATTTGTTCTTTGGCTGCTCATGCTTTGGGTGTGAAGTTCATGAAGCCGTTTCCTATTACAAGGTCCTGTAGATGCTTCCCTACATTGCTTTCCAAAGTCTTTATTGTCTTGGCTCTTATATTTAGGTCTTTCATCCATCTTGAGTTGATTTTTGTAAAAGGTGTGAATTGGTAATCCTCTTTCATTCTTTTAAATATGGATATCCAGTTCTCCAGGCACCATTTGTTGAAGAGGCCATTCTCTCACAGTTGAGAGGTTTGGTGGCCTTGTTGAACACCATATGGCTGTTTATTTGAGGATCTATATCAGAACTCTCATTTCAAGTCCATTGGTCAGTATGTCTATCCTTCTGTCAATACGATGCCATTTTCACAACTGTAGCTTTGTAGTACGTTTTGGAGTCAGGTAGTGTGATTCTTCCAATTTCATTTTTCTTTTTCAATTTGTCTTTGGCTATTTGGGACCACTTTACTTTCCAAATGAATATCATAGTAAGTTTATCTAGTTCATTAAAGAATGCTGCGTGGATTTTTATTGGGATTGCATTGAATCCATAGATCAGTTTTGGTAGGATAGACATTTTAATGATATTTAGTCTTCCTATCCATGGGCAGGGAATATTCTTCCATTTATTTAGGTCTTCTTTGATTTCCTTGAGCAGTGTTTGTAGTTTTCTGTGTATAAGTCCTTTACATCTTTATTTACATTTATTCCTATGTATTTTATTTTTTTTATTTACTATTGGAAATGGTATTTGATTTCTGATTTCATCCTCAGATTGATCATTATTGGTATACAGAAATGGTATTGATTATTGCATATTGATTTTGTAACCTGTGACTTTACTGAACTCATTTATGAGTTCTAGAAGATTTCTTGTAGACTTCCCAGGGTTTTCTATGAATAGGATCATATCATCTGCAAATAGTGAAATTTTCACTTCTTCCTTTCCAATTTGGATGGCTCTTATGTCTGGTTCTTCCCTCAGCGCTTGAGCAAGTAGTTCTAAGACAATGTTAAATAGAAGGGCTGATAGTGGGCATCCTTCTTTTTTTCTTGATCTTAGAGAGAAAGATTTTATATTTTCAACATTGTAAATGATGTTAGCTGTGGGTTTTTCATATATGCTCTTTATCATGTTGAGAAAATTTCCTCTATTCTGATCTTTTGCATTGTTTTTATTAGGAAAGTGTGCTGTATTTTGTCAAATGCTTTTTCTGCATCTATAGATATGATCATATGATTCTTTTTCCTTCAGTCTGTTTATATGGTGTATTACATTAATTGATTTTCCTATGTTGACCCATCCTTGCATACCTGGAATGAATCTCACTTGGGCATGGTGTATAATTTATTTAGTGTATTGTTGAATATGATTAGCAAGTATTTCTTTGAGGATTTTCATGCCTAAGTTCATTAGAGGGATTGGTCTGTAATTTTCCCTTCTTGTGGTGTCTTTGGCTTTGGTATTAGAGTAATGTTGGCATCATAGAATGAGTTAGACAATGTTCCTTGTATTTTTATTTTTTGGAAGAGTTTAAGCATGATTGGTGTTATTTTTTTCTGGAATGCTTGGTAGAATTCACCTGTGAAGCTGTCTGGCCCAGGGCTCTTCTTAGTTGAGAGGTTTTAATGACTGATTCTATCTTTTTACTTTTGATTGGTTTGTTGAGATCATCAGTTTCTTCTTTCATCAATGTAAGCTGCTTATGTGTTTCTAGGAATTTGTCCATTTCCTCTAAATTGTCCTTTTTCTTGGAATATAGTTTTTCAAAGTATCCTTTTATAATAGTCTTTATTTCTGTGGGGTCAATGTTGATATCTCCTTTCTCATTTCTTATTTTGCATATTTGCATCATCTTCCTTCTTTTTTTCTTTGTTAGTCTAGGTAACGGTTTGTCAATTTTATTGATCTCAAAAAACCAGCTCTTGGTTTTGCTCATTTTTTCAAGTGCTTTCTTTTTTTCTATTTCATTTAGTTCTGTGCTGATCTTTGTTATTTCTTTCTTTCTTCTTCCTTTGTATTTAGTTTGTTGTTTTTTTCACTAATTCCTCCAATTGTACAATTAGTTATTCAATTTTAGCTCTTTCTTCTTTTTTGATGTATGAATTTATGGCTATAAATTTCCCTATCGGTATTGCTTTTGCTGCATCCCATAAGTTTGGATATGTTGTGTTATAATTTTCATTAGTTTTAAGGTAGTTATTAATTTCTTTTGTCATTTCCTCCTTGACCCACTGTTTTTCTAAGAGTGCTGTTTAACTTCCAAATCTTGGTGCCAAATCTTGGTCTCTGTCCCTTGAAGATTTCCAGCTTCATTCTACTGTGGTCAGAGAAATTATTTTGTATGATTTCAGTCTTTCTGAATTCATTGAGACTTTTTCTGTGACCTAGCATGTAAATGTACAAGTATATGTCTTGGGTAGGCCTGTTGGAATTTATGCTGTTTGGAGTGCATTGTGCTTCCTGGACATGTACATCCATCTCCCTCAGTAGATATGGGAAGTTTTCAGCCATTATTTCCTCCAACACCCCTTCTGTCCCTTTTCCCTTCTCTTCTCCTTCTGGGATGCCTGTAATGTATATGTTTGTGTGTTTTCCATTGTCATTCAGATCCCTAAATCCATGCTGGAATTTTTCTTTCTTTTTATCGATCACTTCTACTATCTGTTTGATTTCAGATATACTGTCTTCCACACCACTAATTCTTTTCTGTGCCTCTTTGAGTCTGCTGTTATTTGCTGAGAGTGTATTTTTGATTTCTAGAATTGTGCTGTTCATCACCATCACATCTTTTATCTTTTTGCGTATGATTGCAATTTCTTCTGTATTCTCTCTAAGTGTTTTCTTCATATTCTTAATCTCTTCCTCCACCTCATCAAATTTGTCCCTAATATATGTTTTGAGAACTTTAATTACTTGTTTGATGTTCTGTTACTCTTCCTGATTTTAGTTTGTTCATTGGATTGGAGCATGTTTTCCTGATTATTATTTTGGTTTGTAATTTTTTGTTGCTGTCTTGTCATCATTTTATATTGATGGTTTTAATCAGTTGCTTATCTTCTTTGTCTAGTTTGGTGTTTAATTAGTTGTTTTTGCATGTGTGTTAATTCTTCTCTTTGTCACTTTGTTCTTCTTATTCTATTTCCTTGTTGTTGGCTAAGTTCACTTGAAGGAAAATATTAAGGTCAGGGAAAGCCATAAGAGTAAGAGAAGAAAAATGAACAATAGTAGCATTGATAATAAATATTAAGAGGAACCATGTGTGATCTAGGAGAATGGATATTTGACTCATGTAAGGTATGTATACTTATAACAGTATGAAAAGTAGTGTATGAATAATGAGACAGTAAACTAAATATGGGGAGGAATATAGTGTGAATTAAAAGGCCACTGTGTTCAGGAGAGAGGGAAAGAGTAAAAAAAGGACAGTAATATAAAGAGTAAATATAAGACAGAAAACAGAACAAAGGTATTAGAAATAAATTCAGAAAAATAGGGGGGCAAACAAAGAGATGTGTAATGTAAGAGACACAATAAATGATGGAGGATAGAAAGATGTAGAGGAAAGGGGATAGTGTTGGTGACCAAAATCAATATACACACAAAATTGGAATGGAGAATGAGGAAATACAGCAAATGTGAAGCACTCCCTGCAGCACCTAATATTTTAAAAAATTTAAAAAAGGAGATGAAAGAAAGAAAAGGAAAAAAGGGACAAAAAGGAGGGGGTAATTAAGCAAGAAAAAGAAAAAGAGAAAAAAGAAAAAGAAAGAGAAAAAGGACCTTGGGGGATTAAGAGAAAGAAAACAAGAAGACAACCCAATAAAATGCCAGACAAAGTTTCAAGCAAGGTATCTCTTTGCAGTTAAATAAAATGCTTAGGGATTTGACATTCTCCCCTTTTCCCCTCCTTACTTCCCTGTCACCCAGGGCAGCAGGAAAGCTGCCTGAGAGGTCCAGTAGGAGATTCAAGTGGGTCCTTGTTGAACCAGCTCTGCACAGAAAACAGTGACTTTTGTTTTCCAGAGAGAGAGCACCCACAGCTCACCAGGAACCCCAAGTATGCTATTGGAAACTTGGAAAGCACCTCCTACAGTCCCACTCTTTTAGGTGTGCTATGAGAGGGCTAGTTGATTTTCCGACTCCACCTTCTCCCAGACCAAGTTTCACATCACAGGGTATTTAGGTGAATTGGGTTTTGTCAGCAGATTCATTACTCCTTTCTTCCCAGGCTCTCCCCAAGCCAGCTGGTATGCTCCTCGAAGCACAGATACACAGAAAAAGGAGGGAGTGAGAACCAGAAAATTGAACCTTCACTCGCTTGGCCCCTTTGCTGCACCTTCTACCGAATCCCTCCCACTCATGGAGTCAGTCCAAAACTGGAGGGCTTGGGCAATCCCGGACCTCCAGAAGTGCTGGACTTGGGAAACGGAAGCCCAGGACACTGCAGACTCAGAGTATGTAGGTGTGTGGAATGCGGGCTATGGAGCTTAGGGGACACAGACCTGGGGACCACGTATCTGGGGATCATGGTGCCCAGGGACACCACCACACAACTGACAGTTCTCAGGGAACATTGTGGCCACCAGCCATAAGTGGAAGGGTCCCGCCTCCCCACAGCTTTCAACCTCTGTGCTTGTAACCTGCAATTCTACCTTTAGCAAGCACTACTTCTGTCACTGTCTCTAAAAAACAGACGTCCATACACCACCTGCCTTGCAAGGTCCTGAAACAGCCTGCTCCGGCAAGACTCCAACACCACTTTGCTGCTTCTTTGCAGTTGCACTCACTCAGACACCACCTTGCCCTGCCTCCTCCTGTAGAAGTTTTAATTAACTGGACTTAAAAGTGTAGTGATGGATAGAGCTGATAATAACACATTATAGTGAGTAGTAACTGGATTATAAATGGGATTGTGGCTGAAAAAGTTAGTCTGAGGAAGTAAATGTCAATAGAAAGAAAGCTAAAGAATAACTGAGAGGGAAGCAGACTTGGCCCAGTGGATAGGGCATCCATCTACCACATAGGAGGTCCACAGTTCAAACCCCAGGCCTCCTTGACCCATGTGGAGCTGGCCCATGTGCAGTGCTGATGCACACAAGGAGTGCCCTGCCACGCAGGGGTGTCCCCGCATAAGGGAGCTCCATGAGCAAGGAGTGAGCCCCATAAGGAGAGCCGTCCAGTGCAAAAGAAATTTCAGCCTGCCCAGGAATGGCAGGCAGCACACAGCAAGATGACACAACAAAAATAAACACAGATTCCCGTGCCACTAACAACAACAGAAGCGGACAAAGAAGAGCACACAGGATATAGACACAGAGAACAGACAACTGGGGCAGGGTGGGAGGAGAAATAAATAAATAAATCTTTAAAAAAATATAAAAGAATACCTGAAGGACTGAAATACACAGTAAACCCAGAGGCAGTTGAGAATTGTGGTTAAGGGTGCAAATACAAGCAAGTTCTTCTGTGAACTAGAGCAGATGTATATCACTATTGTATATACATGGAAAACTACAATTAGTGTGACCTATAGACTGTGGTTAACAGCAATACTATAATATTCTTGCATAAATGTCAAGCTGTACTGTGTTGATAAAGGAGGTGTATGGAAAAAGTGTGCTAAATGTATGCTATGGGCAGAGGACGTGGCCCAGTGGTTAGGGCATCCATCTACCACATGGGAGGTCCGCAGTTCAAACCCTGGGCCTCGTTGACCCCTGTGCAGCTGGCCCATGTGCAGTCCTGATGCACACAAGGAGTGCCCTGCCATGCAGGGGTGTCTCCTACGTAGGGGAGCCCCATGTACAAGGAGAGCACCCCAGAAGGAGAGCTGCCCAGCGTGAAAGAAAGTGCAGCCTGCCCAGGAATAGTGCCACACACACAGAGAGCTGACACAATAAGATGACACAACAAAAAGAAACACAGATTCCTGTGCTGCTGACAATAACAGAAGCGGACAAAGAAGACACAGCAAATAGACACAGAGAACAGACAACTGGGGTCGGGCTGGGGAAGGGTAGAGAAATAAATAAATAAATAAATCTTAAAAAAAAAGGAAGATAAAGGTTTGCATGACTCTAAAAAAAAAGCATGCTAATGGACCATGATTGGTAGTAATAGTCTGGTCATATTGTCTCATAATCTGTAACAAATGTTCAACAAGGGTGTGGAATTGTATGGGAAATTTACACATCTGTATGATTGTTTTGCAAGGTCACAATATTTGTAATAAAAATATATTTAAAAAATAATATGGGTTGGGGAAAAAATACACCAAATGTAAGATAGGAACTATAGTTGGTAGTAATATTGTGATGATGTTCATGCACAGTTTGTAACAAATGTTTCACAATGCAAAGAGTTGTTGGAAGGGTGATGTATGAGACACCTGTGTGATGTTATGTATGTATATTTTGTAAGATCACAATCTTTAGTGTGCATGTTAATGTATGAATGATATACTTCCATAAAATATAAAAAGTTTTTTAAGAATAGAGTGTTGAGAGATGATGAAGAAAGAGTTGGCCTTGCTGATTCTGAAACTTCAAGATTCAGAGAGCCACTTACGCACACATTGTTGTGACTGGCAATGGAAGAAATTGAGCATTGATGTGGAGTAAGTGGCCACAGTAGTTGCTGAGGGCAGGGAGAGGGAAGAAAAGAGGTGATGTGGGGACAATTTTGGGACTTGGAGTTGTCCTAAATGATATTGCAAGGACAGATGCTGGACATTATATATCCTGCCATAACCTACTGAATGGACTGGGGGAGAGTGTAAACTAAAATGTAAACTATAATCCACGTGGTGCAGCAGTGCTCCAAAATGTATTCACCAAATGCAACAAATGAACCACAATGATGAATGAGGTTGTTGATGTGGGAAGAGTGGGGTAGGGGGTTTATGGGAACCTCTTATTTTTTTGATGTAATTTGTGATCTATGTATCAATACAATTAAAAATGATGCAATTGGGGGTGGGGAGTGGGGTGTAAAGGAACTTCTTATATTTTTTCAGTGTAAAATTTTGGAAAAAAATCTACTCATTCCCTATAAATGTGTATTATTTTCATAATTAATTATCTTTAAAGACATTTTCAATGATATGTTTTAAACTTTAAAAAAAGAAGTAATATTGGATATGAATGGACTCTGTAAAATAAAGCCTAAAGAAACTATGAAAGTACAGTTCTATAATTAACAATGTACCAACCCACCATGTATGGATTAACAATTCTAATACTTCTATGCATTTGCACTGGAATCAAGTTTCATAGATAGTTGACAGATGAGGGAATATTTTTCACACTGTGAAATAGGTGATTATAGATAAGCAAGGGAGGAGACTAGAATGTTCTATATGTTAATAGTTTAGATTTATTAACTCATGTATCAGTAAATATAGAGTGTTATATGTAGGCATATTTATAAACATGTATATACACACATATTTTTCCTCACACTCTCTTCAGAGAGGCCTTAGAAGACACAGTACCATGGAACTCAGAACATGGAATTTATCACCATTATCCAATAAGTGTCTTCTTGGAGAAATTGTTGACTCTAGGAGAGAAACATGCAAGAAATGACTGGCACAATTTATAGTACCATAGAGTAAATATGTGCTAAAATAAAACTCTCAATGATGGGGTTATACTATAGATAAAGAGTACAGCGGACATTTTACCCCCATGGCCAAAAGTGGAACAAATTAAACAAGAAAAGTAATATTGTATCACTACTAAAAGTATCATATAAATTTCATGAGTTCATCCTGATATTAATAAATAATTGATTAAGTAAATAAGAAGAGACAAATCTCTCTTGTAGGAAAAAAATCAATAATTTATGTAGATATTACTTTTTCAAGGCCATGGAGAAAAATCCCACTCTTGAAGTATGGGTTTCACTTAGTGACTTCTTCCCAAAGGTGATATAAGGAAGGTTAGAGATATGAGGAACTTTATGCTGGGGAACCACAAAACACTGCTGAAAGAAGTCAATATCAACAATGATAAGTCATGTTGATAGGATGCACCCTGGTTATGATGGTATGAAAATGATACTTTATTTCTGGTGCATTCTTCCAAAAACCCATAAGCTCAGTCTAATCATGAGAAGAACATCAGAAAATTCAAACTGAGGGAAACTTTACAATATATCTTACCTACACTCCTCGAAAGTATCCAGGTTATCAAAACCAAGAAGAGTCTGAGAAGCTGCCACAATCACAAAGTGACTAAGAAGTTATGACAAATAAATAAAAGGTGTTATTTTGGATGGCAGATGGTACAAACAGGGGAAAGGGGGTAAGAGGTTCTTGGAAACTATTTATAACATCCTTACAGGATTTCTGCAACTCTAAAACTGTTCTAAATATTAAGTTTATTAAGAAGTAAAATTTTTAGTGAAATGCAAATTCCTGGGATCATAAAACTCCAAGATTCAATACCGACACAATTATATGCATTGGAAAATTACTCCGATTTCACAGAGTAATTGGAATAACTAAACAAAATGATAAACATGAAATGACTGACATTATGCCAAGCATTAATAGTGAAAACTTTATGATTCAACCCCACATATGCTAACTCATCACACCTCCTTCCATGCATCCACTCTTCTATTTTCATCCCTCATCATCTTTCCAAAGTTTTTACAACAGATAGAGTCATATTAACCCAGAGAAATCTTTCTGCTTGGCAAGGGTTTTCATGAACATCACTCTCTCTAAACCATACACAGACTCCAATAACCTCAAACATAAAGATTCAATTTGTGGACAGAATACAAGACTCTCTTTTACAAGGCTCATTTTCAACTTTTCATGAATGCCCATTATTGTTCATCAGATATAAAGAAATATTTCTAAAACTGCACCACATCCTATGGTTATACTGAACTCACATTTGTGTCCCTCTTATCTCTTTTTGTTGTGCTTCTACCTCCACATCCTCATGGAATTATTCCAATTCCTCCTTCAAGGCTCAGTTCAATCATCAGGTCCCATATGATGCCTTCATTAACTCACACAACACAGGATGAGTCCAAAGTTCTAGACCCTCTTCACTAGGAATTCAGAGCCAGCTCAGGATATTGCATGTACTCATTTCTATGTCTCTTAAATTGTTTAGATATAATCTTTTATAAAAGAAACAATGTGTCACTCAATTCTTCATTCCCAAATTCATATTTAGTTCTTCATATTGTTTGTTGACTAAATGTCATGTGTTGAACCGGATTCTTCCCAAAATTTTAGAAAAAGAAAAAGCAGTGAAACAAAAATCTCTATCTATGAAATTATGTTCCGCTGTGTGTCTTCTCCAGTGTATCTTCATGAGTGAGTGTTCATTTATATAGGACACCAAGGGGGCAGGGACTCAACCATGAGTACCGCCAGTGATATGATCAAATCAAAGCTCTAATCTTGATTTAATTAAGTAAATGTAAAAAAAAGAATTTAAATCAATCAAAGGGTATCATATACAGAGGAACGGACCAGTTTACAAACATAATTGAAATCTTTTCTTGGAATTCATAAATAGTATCAACCTGCCACAGAGACCTTTAGGGATTTCATTCCCATGAAACTCATTAATGAATTATTCTTTTGTCTCTCTTCTTGATAAGATACATACTTCTATGGAGGTAAGAAAGAAAACTACAAAGCAAACTCGTGCCAGTTTTGAACCTCAGAAGACAGATAAGAATCATGTCCATCCCTTATCCCACTGAGCACCTTCCTTCCCTGTAGGAAGTCACCTTTCTTTAGATGTGAACTCTAATATTACAAGGTTTCCCAAAATGGTTTCTCTATCACTGATAGTAAAAAAGATTCTGGGTACACTAAAATATCTTGTTTCCAATCTGTCTCCTTTGGAGTCATGGGACTTCCCTCTCTCAACAAGATTTCCTTTTCTCTCACTTCTTCTCCATTCTCCCCAAAACTTAGCAATATATGTGCAAATCACTCAATCATTTATTTCTTAATCATTTGACAAATATTTATTCAACAATACTGTATGGTAAATAGTAAGTTATATTCTGGGAATGAATAGAAGAGTGAGATATTTTGCTTCTGCTCAAACAGCTCACAGACTTTAGAAGGCATGAGATAAGCAAATAAGTAAATGCAACATAATAAGATGGTACTGGAATCCTCCTGGAGTATATTTCCATATATCAGGATCAGCTTTTCCATTTCTGCTAAAAAGGCTCTTAGGACTTAGATGGGAATTACATCGAAGCTGTAGATAACTTTGGGTAGTACTGACATCTTGACAATATTAATTCTCCCTATTCATGAACACAGAATACCTTGCCATTTACTTAGTTCTTTTATTATTTCATTCAACTTTTTTTTTGAAGTTTTCATTGTGCATCCTTTTTAGTTAAAGTTATTCCTATGTATTTTCTTCTTTTAGATGGTATGGTGAGTGGATTTTTTTATTGTCCATTTAAGAATGTTCTTTCTGTTGTATAATATAAAACTTTTTTTTCATGTAAACCTGATAGGTTTCATTTGGTTGAATTCATTTATGATCTCTAGGGTTTTCTTGGGGCAGCTTGTCATGATATAGATAAGGATCACCACATTTCTTAAAACAGATGATTTTACTTTTTCTTTCTAAATTGGGTAGACTTTATTTAGTTTTATGGCCTAATTTCTTAACTTCCAGTATAATACTGAATAGCAATATTGAAAGCAGTCATCCTTGTTTTGTTTCAGATCTCAAAGAGATAACTTCCACTCTTTCAGGATTGAGGATAAGATTACCTGTGTTTTCTTATTATTTTGTTTATTCTGTTTAGGGAGTTATTTATATTCTTATTTTTCTAAGTATTTTTATCATGAAAAGGTGTTGGAATTTATCATTCACATTTTCTGCATCAATTTAGATTTTCATGTGATTTCCTTTTCATTAGGTTAATGGGTATATTACATTGATTTTCTTCAGTTGAACATTCATTTTGAATCCCATTTTGTCTTAGTGGGTAATTCTTGTAATATTCTCTTGGATTTGACATGCTAGTATTTGTTAAGTGCTTTGCATCTATATTTATGAGAGAAATTGCTCCTTGCTTTACTTTCTTTGATATGCTTTATGTAGTTTTGGCATCAAAATAACTTTAGTCTCATAGAATGAGTTTGGAAGCTATATGTATCTTGACTTCAAGTTGGAAGGTTATGAAAAATATCGTCATTAATTCTTCTTTGAATATTTCATAGATTTCATTTTGGAAGATGTCTGATCCTAGACTTCTAGTTTTGAGAAGTTTTTGATAACTAATTTAATTTCTTTACTGATTATGTTTTTGTTGAGATCTATTTCTTTTCAGTCAATTTAGATAAATTGCATGTTTTTAGGAATTGGTCCATTTCTTCTATTTTCTAGATTTTGATAGACAATTATTCATAGATTTAATTCATAATCCCTTTAATGTCAGCAATATTTAGCAACATCCCTGATTACATTTTTTATTTTGGTAAATTACATCCTCTTTCTTGTTTCTTTTTCAATCTAAATAAACCTTTTCTATTTTATTGATCTTTTCCAAGAAACAAGTTCATTGGTTCACACAATTGTTTTTTCTATACTCTAGTTCATTTCTCTTCACTGAAATCTATATTGTTTTTCTCCTTCTTCTAGATTTAGGTACAGTTTGCCCTTCTTTTTCTATTTCCCACAAATCTGTAGTTAGGCTTTTTAAAAAAAATTTTCTCTCCCCTTCCTCCCTGCCCCCACCCCCCAGTTGTCTGTTCTCTGTGTCTATTTGCAGCATGTTCTTTGTCCGCTTCTGTTGTTGTCAGCAGCATGGGAATCTGTGTTTCTTTTTTGTTGTGTCATCTTGCTGCGTGAGCTCTCCGTGTGTGCGGTGCCATTCCTGGGCGGGCTGAACTTTCTTTCACACTGGGTGGCTCTCTTTATGGGGTGCACTCCTTGCGCATGGGGCTCCCCTATGCAGGGACACCCCTGCGTGGAATGGTACTCCTTGCATGCAACAGCACTGTGTGTGGCCAACTGGACACAAGTCAAGGAGGCCCTGATTTGAACCGCAGACCTCCCATGGGGACCTCCCATGTGGTAGACAGATGCCCTATCCACTGGGCCAAGTCTGCTTCCCTGTAGATAGGTTTTTGATGTGTTATTTTTTAAAATATGAGGATTCACACCTACAAATTTCCCTGAATATTTCAAATTCATCCCAAATCTGGCCTAACAGAATGAATTAGTTTAGCCACAAAATAAATAATAAAATGGACTGTGATGTGTAGTGGATTTCAAATGCCAGCTGCAGTTTTGAGAGACTGTCCACATTAAGGAATTTGAGATTCCATATTACTAAATATGTTCTATATGAAAATGAATTAGAAAATTATCCTAAGTGGGAACTCTGGTAAGAGATTCCTGTATAAAAGATGGATCCTTAGAATTATAGTTGCATTGTAAAGGTTAACAAAGTATAAATACATTAATCAAGTATGTGTATGAAGAGACACACTTCTCCTGACCATAGTGCTACAAGTGCCAAAGCTCTCTGAATGAGGATCCAGCATCCAGTCTGAAATCACAGAAGCTTTGTGACCTTAAAGGCTCAAGGTGCACAACTTAACATTAAATTGTTTTAGCTTGCTAATTTCCAAATAATGTAAAACGTGAATCCTCTCTTTTCCACTGAGACCTCCAAGAATTCACACAAATATGTCCTCAAATTAAACAGCAGAATTTTAAAACTCAGTATATCAATGGATAAATTCTTACATTGCTAGAATCACAAAAGTCCATAGTAAGATACCAGTCAGTCTACTTTAGTCCAAATTTCATTCCCCAAACCAGAGGATTCTGGGATGGTGATGTCTACTCCACATCTCATAGAGAGGGGCTGTGATCCTTTAGAGCTGATGGATGGGACTATGTTGCTTGCAGTTTTAGGCTTTCTCTGTTACTTGGTATGTAGTTGTCCATCATCACCCCCTTGCCTGTTGTCTTGGGTGAAAGCAATGAACTGGAGAGTAAGTGTTGCAAATCTATTGAGGTTCAGGGCCCAGTTGGCACATGGGCAGCCCCCAAACTTAAGTCACTTGTACATAAACCTACAAACTCTAGTACTAATTACAAGTAAAAATGAAAGGACAGAAAAGCCACATATAGAGAATCTGAAGGTAGTGGTCACTGGAGGTTCTGAGGGTAGGAAACAGTAAAAAGTGTTATAAGACAGGGGCGTTTTTTGGAATTGGGAATTGTCCTAAAAGACATTGCAATAACAGATGCAAACCATTATATATCTTGCCATAACCTATGGAATTATGTCGAAGAGAGTGTAAACTACAATGTAAACATTTGTCCATGCTTAGTGGCAATGCTCCACAGTTTGTTCATCAATTGCAATGAATGTACCTCACTAATGAAAGATGTTGTTCATGTGGGAAAATGTGGGAAGTGTGGGGAGTGGGGCATATTAGAATCCCCTATCTTTTTCATATGATATTTGTGTAATCTAAGTACCTTTTCAAAAATTAAAAATATCTATACAGACCCTAAGAAAGCAAGTTATCATGACTAAAAGACAGAAAAAAAGACAGACAATAGGAATAAAAGCTTTTAAGTTTTTCAGATTTTGAAAATATTCAGAGAATATGAAACAACACTTTTTAATGAGTTTTAGAAGATAAAAAAGAATATTGCAATTATATTAAAGGGTATATTTCAATAATTAAATAAATAGAACCTCTGAAGCTAAAATGTACAATGATGAAAATGTAAAATTTCCAAGTAGGAATGGGAGAAATTTATCTACCATGGGAATCAAAGACCCACCAATCCTGAAACAGAAATGGAAAATAAACCAAATTTATATCTGTGGACCTACTACACTTGACATTTTATCCATGTCCCTCCATTTACTGCCAGTAAAACATTCCCTTTCATATTTTCTTTGCACAGTGAAACAGATCTACAGGTTGATTTCAGTGATTTATTGTTCCACTGATGTTTTCCTTCTTGGATAATAAATAAATACAAAATATTTTCATTCAGGAAATGAAAAATATATATATATAACCACACTTAGGATGATGTATCTCAAAGCTATTAATATGCAGGTGCTTCCAATTCTTCTGAGAGGGATGATCTGGAAATGAGGAGAAATGGGAAGTGTGACATTGGAGAAAGACATTAGAATGTGAAATCCAGGACCTTCTCATTCAATACTGTTACTCTAGTATTTGCTTCTCTTGCAAACTCAGCTCTTGGCAGTGGAGAGAGGAGTAATTGCTCCTATGTTTGAAATATACTCACTTAGGCATGGGCTACCTTATTACAATGCATTATAATAGGTAAGCGTTCTGTTACAGTTTTCTACTTTCTCTTGATTTAAATGATGTTCCTTGGTCCTGGGTGTGTTTATTCTCACTTCCCCACTCTGGACAGTAAATCTTCAATTGGCAGTATTCATCTTTTCTAAATTTCTCATGTTAGGGTCCCAAAGTATTTATTCTACTCATAAAACATTCAATTAAACAGAACACAGATCACTCAAAATGTATCTTGCCCTCCTTCTATGTAACATATATTTCATGGTTTTCAGACAGCAAATAAATCCCCCACTTATCCAGGAAAAAAAAAAAACAGTTTTTCCCTCTGTAACTTGGTGTTTATCTCTCCCTGAAATTATAGAAGTGTCTTTCAATGAAATCTATATTTTAGGAACTCTCTGCAAGGTTTCCCTTTTTAAAAAAACCTAACTGTACTTAAGTTTCACTGATAAAAGACAATATGATGCTTTTTTCCCCTTATAGCCATTTATAGACTCTTAAGGAATAAACTTTGTTTTACATGAGAACAAATTTTACCCTCAGTTTAGAGTGAATCATTGTTTTCACATATTTTAGGATCCTGGAGAAGAATAAAACTCTACTGACAAAACCAGGAATACTGTTTTATTTTAAAGGAAAAGAGAAGATGCAGGAATGGGGAAATAAGAAAAGATCTTTGTAATAACATAAGTTCGAGGAGAATATAATAGAGTTGAAAAGGTCTCCATCACTCACATATGATATTTGCTTAATAAAAATGTTACCTTATGAATCAGTGTACCAGCTAAATATTTAGAAAGGAAACAGGAAGTTTCTTAGGGGATTTTTAAAGATACCAATCACCCTCTCTTCATAAATACAATCAAAGTGTAAGTAAGTTTGGCATCCACAACTGAGTCTTCTTAGGGTGTGACTTCAGTAGGGTAGGTTATTCTTAGCAGTCTTTTCTCCCTCTTTCTGGTTTGTATTCCTGTCCTCCAGATGGGGAAACTGCAGGTGGTGGTGCCTATTTAATCAATACTGAAGACATGAGCCTGCTTCTCCCTGACTGCAGAAAGGGGGCATATTTGTGTGGTCAATAATTCCAGTGGAGTCTTCTTGATTATACAGTGTTCCTGATTATAACAGAAGTATCACCTTTCTTAGCTGGACTGTTTTTCACTCTTTTCCATACTTCCAAATATTGAAAGACATAACTCTAGTTTCTTCAGTAACATGAGTGTTCATGACTACCACGTTTTTTCTCAAGATTCTTTTTCAAAATTTTCTTAATGTTTTTATTTTTAAAGAAGCTTTAGATTACATAAATGTTACATTAAAAATACAGGAGATTCCCCTAGGCTCCAGCCCCTCAAGATCCCACACTTTACCACATTAACAACTTGTTTCATTAGAGTTGTACATTTGTTAACATTGAAGGACACATATTGAAGCATTGCTACTAACCATGGACTACACTGTAGATTATAGTTTACCCTCAGTCTCAGACAATTTTATAGGCTGTGACAAAATGTATAATGGCCTTGTTTCCATCATTGAAAGGTCATGTAGGAGAATTCTTATGTCTCCAAAATGTCTCCATATTACTCCTTATTCTTCCCTTCCCTCCCCTCAGAACCTCTGGTGGCCAATGCCTTTATTTCAATGATAAAATTCTTTAATTACTATAAAAACACATCTATAATAGAATAATAATATCTAGTTATTATAATGTACAATGGACTAAAGTAAACATTCTTAAAAGCTTTTATTTGGAAAGAGATTTCTGCTCAAAAATAAGCCTTTCATGTAAACTATTTTGTACCAGAACTGATTACAAAATAGCAGTCTTGCAGGGTAGCAATTGGGAACTGATGCATCAAATTGTTGGGAGTGAGAAGACCACTGACACTATTTCCATGTGGTAAATGTACATAATTGCTCTTGTATAGCTTGGAAAAAATGATTCACAATATATTGTTTGCAGTAACATTTAAAGAAAGCACCTAGGAAAGGTATTGACAAACTGGTTTATGTGAAAAATGATTTTACTGAGAATCCTAATTCAAGTTAATGTGGAATAAGGTGGGGCTCTTACTTGCACTGGAGAGAATTCCAGAAAAAAGTGACAAGGTGAGGATTTTTAATTTTCAGATTAAGGTGTAATCAAAACATAGACATTTTATAAAACTGCATGAATGAAATATCTTTTCCTGAAAATTTCAGTTCTGATAAGTATATGACTCACATCAGAGACTGAACCTGTGTATCAATAAATTACAAGTGAAAATGAATTCACAGCTTTTCCAAAGAATTTGAAGTGAATACAAATATGTAAGCAATTATTAACATCTTCAAATATGAACATTAGCTCAGAGAAATCATTACCTTCAAAATGCCACTCTGGTTTGCCATTTGTAGTGATGGCAAGGAAATCAGTTGACGAATGAAGCATTCACCTTAGTCTACCCAGAAGAAAATAGCAAGCTTACATAAAAGTCTGAAATTATGTCTTAATATCTGGGTTTAATATAAGAATAAGATATAGTAGGAAAGGCAGAAAAACACATATTTGCTTTTTATGACCCTTAAATGAGGACAATTATCGTATGGAGTGCTGAAAAAAATTTCCAGATAATATCCTTCAATATGGAAATATTTTTTAAAGGGCAAACTTACATCACTGGAAGAATGATAGAAATTATTGAAACCATCATTGTTTGAAGAATCAGGGATTGTGTTGTTGATTACAATCTCACTTGAATTATGATTTTGAAGGTGCAGGAGAAAGGCACATATTGGAGATGGAATGTGGAGTACTATAAAGCAATCAGATGACATCTCCATTTCAGGATGTGACCTCTTTCAGGAACTAATGAACAAGCCCTGGTAGGTGGTACAGAGCCTTTGCTAGGAGAGCTTATTTTTCACTAACACCATAAAACACAAGCAGTTTCTTTCATCTGGGAGCGACTGCAATACACTTTCATCCCTCCAGCACCTGCTATAATTTTATATATACAGAATAAACTGAATGAAATATTTTACTGCTGAAAATCCAGGCAGCAGTTTCTATCTTCAATCCTGAATCCAGGAATACAATGAGGGAACACATGATGTAAAATAATACAAAAGAAATAGGAATCCGTGATATACCAAAATGAAACAAATGTAAGTTTTTATTAGGCAAATGCAAGATTATCTCTCTATACACTTACAAAGTACCTAGATTAAGATCTCCTCTAATCCATATTTTATTCCTCCACCTTGTGTACCCTGGGATGGTGATGTCCACTCCACCTCTAAATTGAAAGTTGGCTTAGATCCCACATGGCTGATGGGTGGAATTCTCCTGCTTGCACTTGTAGACTCTCTCGGTTCCCTGGTATGGTGGTTGACCATCCTCACCTCCCTGTTAGCTGACACTGGCAAATCCAATGAATTGGAGAGCAGGTGTTGCAACTCTCCTGAAGCTCATTCAAGTCTCCTGACCATACAACAACCCCAGCACCAACAAAGGGTTGAGTAAAAGTGACAGAGAGGCGCATGTAGAAAGATCACATCTGAGTCCAACTCCATCACACTTCAGGGTACAAATTCCAAAGTAGTATCTTCTGGCAAGGCACCGAACTCCAGAATCATCTGCCATGACCATAGGAATGAGGTGTCTCTGTAGTCCTCAGGAGAACCACTACCTGGGGTAGTACCTACTTAGGCTGTCTCTGAGATCCTGCTGAAAGATGCATAAGTCCAAACTCATCTGAAGACCTGACTCATTTTGAAGTCTCTTAGCCATATGAACTCATTTGTCATTCCCATTTCCCCTTTTTATTCAAAGTATTTTTCTAATTGTATCACGAGCTGGTGGTTGGTAGTAATTCCTCAGCACCAGGGATTCTCAACCCAGCGGATATGTCCCATGCTGGAGGGAAAGTAATGTTGAGTTGACTTAGGGAGTGGCCACATTTGAGCAACATGGAGGCTCTCAGGAGGTTACTCTTAGGCACCTTGCATCTCTAGACCTAGTTGAAATTTCAAGCACACAGGCTCATAAGCATTGTCATCAGTATCAAGGGCCCATCATTGGACCATCCTTCTTCACTGGGCTTTGTTCTTGCACTTGGGGGATAGTTGCTCCTCAACTGGGGAGTGCAACATAGTTTCCCAGAATAGGAACTCAGCACTTCCTCAGTTGTCATGTCAAACTCTACCTAATATGACAATTAATATCCAAAATATATTTATATACCCTGCATGAATGCCCTGGAGAACTGCCCTCTGCCCATGCATCCCCCATCAATGACATCCCACACCAGTGCTCCTGCCCTGCAATTGTTGAAACACTCTGTGATCCAAAACTTCTTCAAAACTATATGCTAATATATTTCTAAACTCAATTAACAAGAAAATGAAATATTAGTGATAGGTTTAAAGATAAAAAATAGAATATTTTTATTCTATATTTAAGAAAAACTAAAAGTAAAAAATAAATCAGGTTATTAAAATGCAAAATATCATAAAATATATTTTACATTTTGCCTTCGTCACTGTAATAGGTGTTGCTGTGTATGTACAGTAGAAAAGCTCTCTAACCATTCTTTTCTCAGGGTCTTCATCCTTTGTTTAAAAAAATTATAATGTCTTCAAAAAAGTTTTAGATCACAATAAAGGCACATATACAATATAAGGGAATCTGATATGCCAACATCAAACACTTTTCTCTCTTCCCCCTGCAATTATCTTTTTAATGTGCGTATATTTGCTATAGCTGATGAACAGATATTGAAACATAGATACAAACCATGGTTTCACTATGGTTTACATTATGGTTTATATTTTAGATTGTACAATTTTATAAAAATTTGGTTGTACTATGGTTTACATTTAATTTTTTGGTGAAATTTAACAAGGCCTATATCCATCACTGCATAATCTTGTGGAACACTTCCACTGCCCCCAGTTGTCCCATCTTCCATCTATTCTATTCCTCTCTCCCCCACCCCTTGGGGCCCACAGTGACAACCAAGCTTCACTGCCTGAAATACACGATTCACAGATACTTGCAACAATGCTGAGGATTTGACACACTAGTCTGTCTGGAGACAGTGGCTGTGGGAGTTGCTGAGTGCTGGGAGAGGGAAGATGTGTGACATGGAGGCATTTTTAGGACTTGAAGTTGTCCTGAATGATATAGTACGGATAGATGAAGGACATTACATATCATGCCATAAGCCATTGAATGGACTGTGGGGAGTTGCAAACTACAATGCAAATGATAATCCACACAACCATAAGTTGTTGGTGTGAGAGGAGTGGGGGTGGGGTGGGGAGTGGTATATATGGGAACCTCATATTTTTAATGTTACATTTTGCGTTATCTATGTATCTTCAAAAAAAGACAACAAAATATTTCATTTTCGAAAAAAGAATCTTCTAGTGTTTGATCTCTGTTAATCATGAGCACTTTTGTAAACTTGAGACAAAGTATCCTTTTATAGACAGAATGTTTCCCAGCTTTTTAAAGGCCTGCTTTATGTCCTTGTTTCTAAGAATGTAAATAAAGGGGTTCAACATGGGAGTAATCACTGTGTACATCACTGAGGCTATTGCATTTGCCTTTGAGTGTTTGGTAGCAGCAGAGCTAAGATACACTCCAATACCTACCATAAAACAAGGTCACTACTGAGAGGTGAGATCCACAATTAGAAAATGCTTTATATTTACCACGAGCTGTTGAGATTCTCAAAATTGAGGATATAATTTTATAGTAAGAGAAAAAGATCCCAGTGAGTGGTATAACCCCCAGAAGTCCACCTGCAAAATACATCACAAGGTCATTGAGGAAGGTGTCAGAACAAGCATGTCTGACTACCTGATTAAGTTCACAGAAAAAGTAGGGCATTTCCATCTCTGTACAAAAAGACAATTGTAAAACCATTAAGTTATGCAAAAGAGAGTCCAAAACACTCAATAACCAGGATACCAGCAGTAGGAGGCCACAGAGCCAGGGGTTCATGATGACTGTGTAGTGCAGGGGGTGACAGATGGCCACGAAGCGGCCATAGGCCATTGCAGTCAAGAAGGAGTTATCTAATTGTCCAAAAAGCATGAAAAAACACATCTGGGTGAGACGGTTTTCAAAAGTTATGATTTTGTTGCCTGTCTGAATGTTCAGCAGCATCTTTGGTTTCGTGGTGGAGGTGAAACAGATATCAGTAAAAGACAGGTTGGAGAGGAAGAAGTACATGGGTGTGTGGAGATGGGAGTCCAAGATGATGGCCAGGATGATGAGCAGGCTGCCAATGAATGTAACCAGGTACATGGACAGGAACGATCCAAAGAGGAGGGGCTGCACCTCTGTATTTTCTGAGATCCCCAGGAGGATGAATTCTAAAGCATATGTTTGGTTTTCTGTTTCCATGTGGATGATGAATTTCCTGAGGAGTTATTCAATACAATGCAATTTAGCCTCAAGCCATAATCAGAAAAATATAATAAATGGTACTGTTTGTATTGTAATTACATTAAGTTAATATTTTTATGGATTTTATAGAGATCTAGTACCCTTTTCTGAAAATAGGGAAAACATATGTTCCTGCTTCTCCTTGATAGTTGTGATGGCTAGAAACCCTTGGTCATAATAGAATACACTTTGCCAAGGCAATAATTTCCATGATAAATTCTCTCAGACTTTATTTTAAGCAACAAACATTATGACCATGTTTTTGTACCCTGTGACAAACTAGAAAAGAAGAACAAAGTAGTAGGAACCATGTTATTTGGTTGTAACAGTTATTATAAAAACACAATAATTTAAAAAATCTTTTTGGTGAAATGGACAAATGACCCCACACAAATGTGTTCCACTGATGTTTCACAGAGGACAAGGGTAATTCAGTGTAGAAAGTATGATCTTTTCAAGAAGTGGTGCTGGAACAAAAGTGAAGCAGGCTAGTAAGATAGGGAATAGATGGATCTAGAACCTGACAGAGTCCACATGGACATCAAAACCCCCTAATGATGGCTGCTGGAGGAATCTCACCCTGGGATTTGCTACCCAGAACAAAGCCTCCTTCCTGAGAATATGGAAAAGCCTGGATCTTCCCTAGGAACTTTATCACTGGGTCCTCACTAAGGCATTGATGGGCAGGGTAATCAATCCAAAGAGCAAACAGCTGAAACCCCCTCCCCTGCCATTAGCAAACGGGTGGATAACTAGCAGTTTAAAAGCAAACCATGAGGTTTGAGCTTGCTCTTGCCTAGCTTTTTGCCTATTGACCCGTCTTGCCTTCTGCATGTCACCTTCATCATTTTTCCTCTGCCATGTGGCCATGCAAGTTACCCTCGGGATTTATAATCTATAATGGGGAATTGTAGCTTGTAAATTAGCCCTCTTCATCCCTTTTCAGCCCCTTCCTCACTACATGTTGGGGCCCTGCTCTGTTATTTTCTCCCATTTCTCTTCCCTTCCTACCTGAATTAATTACTGGCCTAACTCACCTGGCGTGTTCTTGAAATTCACTTCTGCAGCATAGCCAAGAACTTAGTTAGAATATGGTAGCAATAGGATGCACTCATGCCAAATAAAAAAGGAACTTAGGCACTGATTGAATTCATTTCACAAAAATTAAATCAAAATGAATCATACCATTTTAAAGTGAAATGCATTGTGAAAGTGCTAGACTAAAATGTGAAGAAAATCTAAGGGCCCATAGGTTGGAAAAGAGTTTTTAGATATAGTAATGGAAGCATGATTCATGAGAGATTAAAATTTATAAGTCAGTTTTTATTCAAATGTAAAATATCTACTCTGTGAAAGACATTGATAAGGGGTTGTAAGAAAACATGCAGATTTGGAAAAATACTTACAAAACACATCTGATAAAAGATTTGTATACAAATTGTAGAAATTAATATTAACACCACAAAATAAGAAAGCATAAGCTGAATTTAAAAATCTGCAAAAGATATAAACAGAATCCTAACTTAGGAAGAAATTCAAAATACAAATACAAAATACAATATATAAAAAGAAATTCAACTTCACTGGCACCTAGGTATTATGACCAAATGCCAACTAGCAATGTCTCTGAAAAAGACCTTGGCCAAAAAGGGGAAATATTCAGTGCAGATGAAATTTTATGATTAAGAGATTTTAAAGTGAGTTTGGTGGTCATCCAGAGGTTATGCTTATGCTCATCTCAGCAGAATCTCACTATCTGTTACAGTAAATAGAGCCTCAAACAGTAGGGATCCTGATGGTTCTAGAGATATCTAGACACTGTAAATAGTGCAGGGAATCTCAGGAATTTGGCACCCTGTCAGTAGACCTTACTTTGGAATTTATGCTCCCCAGTGTAAAAGAGTTAGCCTCATTTCTAGATTCCCAACATGTGGCTCTTCTCTAAATGTTATTTACATAAAGCCATGTGTTGGCACTATCCTTGTTAAATACATGAGCCAGAGCATTATGTTTTTGGTCTGTTCATGTGCCAGTTGAAACCTTAATCTAAGCAGAGTTTCAACACTTACTCTCCAGTTCATTGGACCTATATAGAACAACTAATAAGGAGATGCTAATGGACAACACCTATCTCAAGGAGCAAAGAATGTCTTCACCTCTAAGCAAGCTAGTTCCACCCATATATCCCAAGGGATCTAAGCCCCCTCTCAATTAGAAACAGTGGGCATCACCATCACAAAATCCTGAAGATTGGGGAATGAACAATGGACTAAAGTAGACATTATTTTTATATTATAGACTTACTATTCTAGCAATGGAAGAATGTTTATCATTGATATAAAGGCCATGGCCACCAGAGATTCTGAGAGGAGGGAGCAGGCAGAATAGGTGTTATATCAGGGCATTTTCAGGACATTGGGATTGTTCTGCATGACTTTGCAATGACGGATAAAGGCCATTATATGTTTTATCATTACCTAAAATTGTGCAGGACAGGCTCTTAACTATAATATAAACTATAATTCATGGTTAGCAGCATTGTTTCTATATGCATTCATCAATTGTAGCAAATGTACTATACTAATGAAAGTTGTTGTTACTATGGGAAAGAGTGGGAGGGTGAAGGGATGGGGCATATGGGTCCCCTCTATATTTTATGTAACATTTATGTAATCTAAACCTGTTTTAAAATTTTTAAAATTTAAATAAATAAATGAATAAATAAACTCATTAAAACTCTTTTAAAAATTAAACATCATCTGTCATTAGGGACTTGGAAGACTATGAACACAATAATATATGACCACATGTTTATTAGAAGAGATAAAAACCTAAAAACTGAGAATACCAATTGCTGTTGAGTATATGGAGCAATACATCTCTCATTCACTGCTAGTGAGAACACAAAATGGTTCATCCAGAAGACAGTTTCTTTTAAAACTAAACATTGTCTTACAATACAATCCAGCAGTTTTGCTTTTACGTATATATATATACACACCATATCATATATATATATGATATGAAAATTAGAGTCCACACAAAAGTCCACACATGAACGTTTACAGCAGCTATATTTTTAAACTCCAAATCTGAAAGCAAACAAAATGTTGGTCAACCACCACACCAGGGAACAGAGAGAGTCCACAACTGCAAGCAGAATTCCATCCATCAGACATGTGGGATCAAAGGCCCCTCTTGATTTAGAGGTGGAGTGGTCATCACCATCCCAAGATCCTCAAGATAGAGGAATAAAATAAGAATTAGAGTGGGCTTAGTGGTATTCTACTATAGACTTATTGTGACTCTAGCAATGGAAGAAATTGTGTCACTGTCATGGAGACAGCGACCACTGGAGTTGTTGAGTGCAGGGAGAGGGAAGAAGAGGGTGTGATGTGGTGGCTTTTTTGGGGACTTGGAGTTGTCCTGAAATATATCTCATGGACAGATGCAGGATATTATATATCCTACCATATCACACTGAATGGACTGGAAGAGAGTGTAAACTAACATGTAAACAATAATCCAAGCTTTGTAGCAATGATCCAAAATGTATTCATTAAATAAAAGGATTGCGCCACACTGATGAAAGGTTGTTAATGTGGGAGGATGGGGAATTTAGGGAGTGGGGTATATGGGAATGTCATAGTTTAAAATGTAAAATTTAGTGTGATCTATGTATCTTAAAAAAAGAAGACCGTAATAATTTTTGCTAAAGAAATCTCATAGCGAATTTATAAAAACAAACAAGAAAAATCTTTACATCTCAGTGAACATACTCTAATAATGACTGAAGTAATAAATGCACAATTATGTCATTAAGGCAAATACAACAAATTTTACATGTCACAGGAATTGTATGCTTTTTAATATGTATCAATAAAGTTGATTTCTTTTTTAAAAAGAACTATTTTTAAAACCTCACCACACCATATAATTATTGACTCCATATTTGTGTCCATGTCATCTCTTCTTCATGTACTTCTAGCCTTTTCTCCTTCTGAAATTATTCTAAATCCTCCTTCAAGCCTTATTGCAATTAAAATCTCCCTTGTGATGCCTTTACTAACCTCCCCAGGATGAGTCGGTAATTTCTAATCCACTTCACCAGAATTCCAGAGACACATATATTGAATGACTAAAAGAAAAAAAAATGAATAAACACAGGTAAACAGATAATTTCTACAAGTATAGAGAAAGAAGAATGAGTGAAACAAGGAAACAATGCTTCTGAGAGAGGGAAGACCCAAGAGTAAGAGATCAGAGGAAGAGATTGGGAAAAAAAATCTATTTTAGTTTATCTGCTATTTTCACTCAGGCTTTTTAATAAGACAGAACTTTGTGTTTTAAGCTTTCTCTGTGGTCATAATCTGCTGATTTCCTTAAAGCTTCTACCAATAAAAGGTGTCCATGGAGTCAAAAATATATTCCCCCAGTACCTGTGAAGATTCTGTAATTCGCTCTGAAATTATCAAGTCAGGGTCTAAGTTCACCAATGCAGGTTCTTCCTTGACAGATGAATGAAGTTGGAAACTCTGTTCCCAAGAAGTGAAGTGAGATGGAATGAGTCATAAGGTCTGTAGAAGACAAATTGTGTTTTCTTTCATACAGTGAAGGAGAAGCACATAGAGTATCAGAGCAATTAGGGATTCCATTCCCATGAACCACATTAATGAAGTATTCTTTTGTCTCAATCTCCCTGAGATAATTATTTCTCTGGAGATAAGAAAGGAAAACACAATGCAAATTTGCACCAGTTTAGTCCCTTGTGACAGCTTTGGAGCTCCATGTTCATCTCTTATCCCTGTGGACACCTACCTCCCAGGAGGAGGTCACCCTTATTAAGGTGTGGGCTCTAGTCTTGTCAGGTTTCCCATACTGATTTCCCTCTTGTTGCTTCTGGAGTAAGATTCTGAATACACTAAACTATCTTATTTCCCAAATTTTCTCCTCTGGAGTTGGCTGTCATGAATGGAGACACCCACTCACAAGTGAATTTCCTCTTGTCTCACTGCTTCTCCTTTCTCCCCCATAATTAGCAATATCTGTTCAACCCACAAAACCATCTGGTTTCTCAGTCATTCAACAATGTTTATTCAGCAATACTGTATGGTAAATCCTAAAGTACATTCTGGGAATGAAGAGAAGACAAAGGTACTGTGTTTCCTAACAAACTGTTCACAATTTTAAAAAGCCAAGAAATGAGCACTCACACAATACTTAGAAGCCTGCCCCTGGTGCACCTTGTGCCAGATGTCCACCATCCAATACCCTAAAACAGTAACCCTTCCTTATTATATCATCAACAGTGTTTTCTCAAGGATGGATATAAGACATTTAAAATTACACAAAAAATATATAGGGGCTGATAGGCTAAATATAAATCATAATGTAAAACATAAGATAACTAAACATATAGAAAATTGTATAGTCTAAAAAATAAACCACAATGTAAACACAAATATTACCTTATTTGAAAGCTATTGTCTCATATCTGTACATCAGTTTTAGTAAATAAGGTATGAATGTTAAAAGATTACTGCTGTGGAAGGGAAAAGATATTATGTGGGATATGTGGGATTACTGTATATTTTATATATGAATTACTGTGATCTAAAACTCTTGTGAAGATAAGCTTAATAATTAGAAAAAAGAAAAGGAAAAGATAGGATGTTGAATTTTTCCAAATTAATACGTACTGTATATCTAACCTTTAAACTCATCGCTATATTCCATTTTACTATTAAGGGAACCTGGCAATATATTGGGCTTCACTTTTCAGGAAGTTTTGGATCACAGAGAGGTTCAACAATGGCAGGGGAGGAATACTGGTGTGGGATGTTATTGACAGGGGAAACATGGTTGACAGGGAGTTCTACAGGGCATATATCCAAGGTACATAAAAATGTTTGGATATTTTCATAGTGGAAAAAATTAAAAATAAATGAGGGAGTGCTGAGTTCCTAGCCAGGGAAGCTCTATCACAGTCCCTAAAGGAATAGCAACAATTCCCCAAGTGCAACAACAAAGACAAATAAGAATGAAGGTCCAACAATGAGCCCCTGATACTAATGACTATGCTTGTGAGCCTGTGCACCTGAAATAAGAACAAGGGCTAGAGTAGCAATGTGCCTAAAAGTTACCTCCAGAGAGCCTCCGTGTTACGCAAATATGGCCAGTCTTTAAGCCAAACTCAGCATATAAATTTGTTGCCTTCCCCCCAGCATGGGACATGAATCCCGGGGATAAGCCTCCCTGGTGCCAAGGGATTAATACCAAGTACCAGCTGATGAAGTAACTAGAAAATGACCTTGAATAAAAGGTTCAACTCGGACCAGCAGAATATCTCTGTCTACATATAATAACAGGAGTTAAAAATGCTTTTTGACCTAAATCAAGGGGCAAATGGAAAGGGCAAATGAGTTTATATGGCTATGAGTCCAAAAAAGAGCTGGGAGTTTATCAGAGGGGTTGCCCTTATGCACAAATCAGCAGAGTCTTAGAGACAGATAAAGTAGATATAACCCGAGGTATTTGTTCTTCTGAGGGCTACAGAGACCCACAGGTTTTATGGTCATGGCAGATGGAGTTCAGTGCCATGTTAGTTGGCCCTTCTTTGGAGTTTGTGTTTCTGTGTGATGGAGCTTGACTCAGATGTGATCACTTTTCACAAGTCTTTCCTGTTACTTTACCAGAATTGTAGTTGTTGATGGGGATTAATATATACTCAGGGGATCTGAATCTCTGGACTGACCATATGATAGCCAGGCCCTGAACCTCAACAGACTTCAGCTCCTACACTGGTTTATTGGACTTACCCCACTCAGAGAACATGGAGATGAAGAAGGTCAACCAGCACACCATGGAGTCAAAAGTGCCTACAACTGAAAGCAGGAGAATTGCATCCAGCATCTATGTGGAATCTAAGCCCCCTGTTAACATAGATGTGGAATGGACACAACCAATCCAAGGTCCACAGGATTTAGGAATAGAATATGGATTAGAGTGGACTTACTGATATTCTACTCATGAACTATTGTGATTAGTAATCGAAGAAAATGTGGCATTGGTGTGGAGAAATTGGCCATGGTGGCTGCTGGGTGTGGGGAATGGGATGAAGAGATGAGCTGTGGAGGCGTTTTTGGGGACTTGGAGTTGTCCTTGGTGGTGCTGCAGGGACAATTAGTGGATATTGTAGGTCCTCCCATGGCCCACTGGATGGAACATGGGAGAGTGTGGGCTATGATGTGGACCATTCACCATGAGGTGCAGCGATGCTCAGACATGTATTCACCAAATGCAATGAACGTGTCATGATGATGGAGGAGAATGTTGCTATGGGGGGAGTAGTGGGGTGAGGGGAGTAGGGGATATATGGGGACCTCGTATTTTTTGAATGTAATATTAAAAAAATGAATAAAGACCAAAAAAGTGGAAATAAAATAAAGATGCAGAATCAGGATTATAGTGAAAAAAAAAAAGTGTTTTCTCAACATTATAATTTCAACCACGCACACATCAATCCTGCGTGTTCACCTTTCCTCACCGAACATACCCACAATTCCATGGACCAACTGACCCAGTGTGTTATATTCGTGAGTGTAGAGCAATACAATGAGCAAGAATTGTTGTACACTGATAATGGAGAGGACACTTAGATGTTCTCAAATAGAGGGGAGAGTATCTCTCAAGAGCAGGGCTTGCTCCTAATGGGAGAGGATAGACCAGTTTGTCAAGCCCTCAGCATTGTTGCAAGTATCTATGAATATTGTCCTTCAAGCAATGAAGCTTGGTTGCCAATGTGGGCCCCAAGGAGAGGGAGAGAGAGAGAAAATAGATGGAAGAGGGGGTAAATGGGGGTAAATGGAAGTGTTCTGTATGATCTTGCAATGATGGATACAGGCCATGATAAATTTCAACAAAAATTTATAAAAGCGTATGGTCTAAATTGTAAACCATATTGTGTACTACTGAGCATGGTTGGTAGCTATGTCCCAATATTTGTACATCAGTTGTAGCAAATGTAACATCCACAAGTAAAAACATCATTGGTGAGGAAGAGGGATGATGTTGGGTATATGGGAGATACCTATATTCTGTGCATGATTTTACTGTGACCTTAAACTTTTTTGAAGATATAATGAAAAATAAAAAAGGCAAGACACTGAGGAAGAAATGAAAGAGATTGCCTTGCCACTATATATACAAGACAACACCTATTAGAGTGATAAAAGGCAAAACCTTAAGAAAAATATATAAAAATTTTCATTTTTGTTTTCTTTATATGAGGTCCTCATATACCCCCTCTATATGAGGTCTCCATATACCCCCCACACCCTCACCACACTCCTCCCCCCATAACAACAATCTCCTCCATCCTCATGAGACATTCATTGCATTTGATGAATACATCTCTGAGCACAGAGAATACATCTCATGAGCACCTCATGGTCAGTGGTCCACAATAGCACACACTCCCACATTCCACCCAGTGGGCAATGGGAGGACATACAATGTCTGGTAACTGTCCCTGCAGCACCATCCAGGACAACTCCAAGCCCAAAAATCGCCCCCACATCTCATCTCCTCCCACTCCCTACCCCCAGAAGCCACCATGGCCACTTTCTCCACACCAATGAGATATTTTCTTCGATTACTAATCACAATAGTTCATGAATAGAATATCAGTAAGTCCACTCTAATCCATACTCTATTCCTCCATCCTGTGGACCTTAGAATGGTTGTGTCCACTGCACATCTATATCAAGAGGGGGCTTAGAGTCCACATAGATGCCGGATGCACTTCTCCTGCTTTCAGTTGTAGGCTCTCTTGGCTTCCTGGTGTGGTGGTTGACCTTCTTGACCTTCATGTTATCTGAGTGGGGTAAGTCCAATAAACCAGAGTACAGGGGTTGCAAGTCTGTTGGGGCTCAGGGCCTGGCTATCAGATCATCATTCCAGAGATTCAGGTCCTCTGGGTATACACTAAACCCTAGCACCAACTACAGATCCAGTAAAAGCAACAGGAGAGGCTTGTGGACAAAGAACACATCTGAGGTCAGCTCCATCACACAGAAACACAAACTCCAAAGTAGGGCCATCTGACATGGCACTGAATTCCATCTTCCTTTACCATAAAACCTGTGGGTCTCTGTAGCCCTCAGAAGAACCAATACCTGGGGTTGTATCTACTTTATCTGTCTCTGGGACTCTGCTGAGGTGTGCGTAAGGGCAACCCCTCTAATAAGCTCTCAGCTATTTTGGAGACTCAAAGCCATATAAACTCATTTGTCCTTTCCATTTTCCCCTTTTATTCAGGTCAAAAAACATTTTAACTCCTGGTATTCTATGTAGACTGAGATATTCTGCTGGTCTGAGTTGACCCTTTTATTCAAGGTCATTTTCTAGTTACATCATCAGCTGATACTTGGTAGTAATCCCTCGGTGCCAGGAAGGCTCATCCCCAGGAGTCATTTCCCACGCTGGTGGGAAGACAACACACTTACGTGCTGAGTTTGGCTTTGAGACTGGCCACATTGTAGCAACACGGAGGCTCTCAGGAGGTAACTCTTAGGCACCCTGCAGCTCTAGGCCTTGTTTTTATTTCAGGTGCACAGGCTTAAGAGCATAGTTATTAGTTTCAAGGGCTCATTGTTGGACCTTCCTTCTTTTTTGGTCTTTGCCATTGCACTTGGGGGATTGTTACTGTTCGTTTCAGGATTTATAGAGCTCCCCTGGCTAGGAACTCAGCACTCCCTTAGGTGTTTTTAAATGTAAGCACTATGAAAATATCCAGACATTTTTATGTACCCTGGATATATGCCCTAGAGAACTCCCTCCCAAACGTGCATCACCTGTCCACAACATCCCACACCAGTATTCCTGCCCTGCCATTGTTGATCTTCTCTGTGATCCAAAACTTCTTCAAAAATGAAGTCAAATATATTGCCAGGTCCATTAATAGTAAAAAGGAACATAGTGATGAGTGTAAAGGTTAGATATAGAATACATATTAATTTAGAAAAAATAACGTACAAATAAATTGGGGAATCAAAAAATTAAAAAATTCAAAGCTTTGTTTTTGATGCTCTGTCTTCCATTACTGCAATAAATGTTGCCCTGTATGCACATTGGCAAGGCAACTTCTTCTATCTTTTCCTCTCTGTCTATGTCCTTTTTTTTCTTTTATTTCCTAATTATTAAGCTTACCTTCACAAAAGTTTTAGGGCACTGTAATTCACATATACAATATACAGTACTCTCACATATCCAACATTAAACTCTTTTCCCTTCCACAGCAATAATTTTTTTACATATTCATACTATATTTACTGAAACTGATGTACAGATATTGACATAATAGCTTTCAAACAGGGTAACATTTCTGTTTACATTGTGGTTTATATTTTAGACTATACAATTTTCTAAATTTTTAGTTATCTTATGTTTTACATTATGATTTACATTTTAGCCTATCAGCCCCTATACATTTTTGGTGTAATTTAACATGTCTTATATCCATCCTTGCAAAACCTTGTGGAACACTTCTATTGCCCACACAGTTATATTGGTTCCATCTATTCAATACTTCTTTCCCCCTCCCATCAGGACCCACAGTGACAGCCAATCTTCACTGCTTGAAGGGCCATGTACAGAGATACTTGCAACAGTGTTGAGGGCTTGACATGGTCAACTGCCCTAATGCATTGGGTGCCACCATTTCTCTCAAGAGATACAATTTCCTCTAATTGAGAACATCAGTCCTCCCCAGGAAATGGGTATAACTTTGCTCTAATTATATGGGTCTCTATCCAATTATATAACCCGCTATGGCAAAATGAGCACTCACACACTCCCTAGAAGCCTGTTCTGCATCAGATTATTACCTTTGAGCATCTTAAATAGGTAACTTTCCTTATATTTTTGAAAAAGTTTTCTCAGCATTGTATTCTCAACCAAATACCTGAGAATCTCCTATGTTCCTATGTTCCCCCACCGTACTCCTAATTTCTTGGGCAATATTAACCATCCTCCCATTGCTAGCCCCCCTCAAGTCCACAAAGCCCTACCCAAATTTAGCCCTATGTCCCATTTTACCCCTTCTTTGTGCAAATAACTTCAGCTTATATAGATTTCTCCCATGTAGGTGTCAGCTTACATCTTTCCTCTACCCACCAATATTCTTTAAACCTATCATCCAGTCTCTAACTCTCTGAGGCAGCTTGGTTTACTTATTTCATATCATTGAGATCAAGTAGTATTTGTCCTTCAATGCTTGGGTTGTTTCACTCAGTATAAGGGTCTCAAGATTCATCCATGTTATCACTTGTGTTTGTAGTGTATTCATTCTTAAAGCTGAGTAGTATTCCATTGTATGGATATACCACATTTTATTTATTTATTTATCCATTCATCTGTTGGTGGGCATTTGGGTTGATTCCAACTTTTGGCAATAGTGAACAATGCTGCTATGAACATTGGTGTGCATATATCGGTTTGTGTCCTTGTTTTCAGTTCTACTGGGTATATACCCAGCAGTGGAATTGCTGGGTCATATGGCAAATCTATAGCTAGTTTTTTGAGAAACTGCCAAACTGTCCTCCAGAATGGCTGGATCCTTCTGCATTTCCACCAGCAATGGCTGAGTGTTCCCATTCCTCCACATCCTCTCCAGCACTTGTAGTCCTCTGTGTTTTTGATAGCTGCCAGTCTCATGGGAGTAAGACGATATCTCACTGTAATTTTGATTTGCGTTTCCATAACATCTAGTGATTTTGAGTATTTTTCATATGCTTTTTAGCCATTTGTATTTTTTATTTGGAGAAGTGTCTGTTTAAGTCTTGCCACTTTTTAAGATGTGTAGGTTGTCTTTTTATTTTTTGAGATATAGAAGTTCTTTATATTTGAAGGATATTAGTCTCCTATCATATACATGGATACCAAATATTTTTTCCCATTGGGTAGGCTCTCTTTTCATTTTCTTGACTAAGTCTTTTGAGGTTCAAAAGGCTCTAGTTTTGAAGAAGTCTCATTTATCTATTTGTTCTTTTGCTGCTCGTGTTTTGGGTGTGAAATTCATGAAGTCATTTCCTATTACAAGGTCCTGTAGATGTTTCCCTACATTGCTTTCTAAGGTCCTTATAGTCTTGGCTCTTATATTTAGGTCTTTGATTCACCTTGAGTTGGTTTTTGTATAAGGTGTGAGTTGGTAATTCCCTTTCAGTGTGTTTGGTGGCCTTCGGAATATCATGTGTCTGTGTCTATGAGGATCTATATCAGAATTTTCAAATTGGTTCCATTGACCAATGTACCTCTCCTTGTGCCAATACCATGCTGTTTTCACTAGTGTACTATGTTTTGAAGTCAGGTAGTGTGATTCCTCCAATTTCATTTTTCTTTTTCAATATATCTTTGGATATTCGTGGCCTCTTTCATTTCCAAATAATTTTCATAGCTTGTTTTTCTAGTTCCTTAAAGAATGCTGTGTTGATTTTTATTGGGATTGTATTGAATGTGTAGATCAGTTTTGGTAGGATAGACATCATACGAATATTTAGCCTTCCCATCCATGAACGGGGAGTATTCTTCCTCTTGTTTAAGTTTTCTTTGGTTTCGTTGAATAGTGTTGTGTAGTTTTCTGTGTATAATTTTTTTACATCTTTACTTAAATTTAATCCTAGGTATTTGATTTTTAAATTTACTATTGTAAATGGTATTTTTTTCTTGATTGCCTCCTCACATTTTTCATTATTGGTGTACAGACATGCTACTGATTTTTGCACATTGATTTTATAACCTTCAACATTACTGAACTCATATATAAGTTTTAGAAGTTTCGTTGTAGACTTCTCAGGGTTTTCTATGTATAGGATCATATCATCTGCAAATAGTAAATTTTGACTTCTTCCTTTCCAATTTGAATGACTTTTATGTCTGATTCTTGCTTCAATGCTCACCCAAGTACTTCTAACAAATATTAAATAGAAGAGGTGATAATGGGTTCCTTCCTTGTCCCTGATTTTAGAGGGAAAGATTTTCAGATTTCAAAATTGTAAATGATGTTAACTGGAGGTTTTCATATATATCTTTTATTATGTTCAGAAAGTTTCCCTCTACTCCAATTTTTGCAGTGTTTTTATTAAGAAATAGTGCTGTATTTTGTCAAATGCTTTTTCTGCATCTATAGATATGATCATGTGATTTTTTTCCTTCAATCTGTTTATGTGGTTTTTACATTAATGAATTTTCTTATGGTGACCAATCCTTGCACACCAGGAATGAATTCCACCTGGTCATGGAGTATAATTGATTTATGGTGCTGTTGAATATGATTAGTAAGTATTTTGTTGAGGATTTCCACATCTATGTTCATTAGAGAGATTGGTCTGTAATTTTCCTTTCCTGTGGTGTCTTTGTTTAGCTTTCATATTAGGGTAATTTTGGCATCATAGTATGAGTTATGCAATGTTCTTCTGTTTCAAATTTTTGGAAGAGTTTCAGCAAGATTCGTGTTAGTTCTTTATGGAAAGTTTGGTAGAATTCACCTGTGAAGCCTTTTGGCCCAGGGCTCTTAGTTGGGAGGTTTTTAATGACTGATTCTATCTCTTTACTTGTGATTAGTTTGTTGAGATCATCAATTTCTTCTTTCATCAATATAGGCTGGTTATGTATTTCTAGAAATTTGTCCATTTCCTCTGAATTGTCATTTTTGTTGGAATATAGTTTTTCAAAGTATCCTCTTATGATAGTCTTTATTTCTGTGGGGCCAGTGGTGATATCTCCTTTGTTATTTCTTATTTTGTGTATTTGCATCTTCTCTATTTTTTTCTTTGTTAGTCTAGCTAAGGTTTTGTCAATTTTATTGATCTTCTCAAAGACCCATCTCTTGGTTTTGTTTATCTTTTCAAGTGCTTTCTTATTTTCTATTTCACTTAGTTCTGCTCTTATCTTTGTTCTTTCTTTCTTTCTTCTTCCGGCAGGGTTACTTTGTTGTTTTTTTCCTAATTCCTCCAAATGTGCAGTTAGTTCCTCAATTTTTCCTCTTTCTTCTTTTTTGATGTATGAATTTATGGTTCTAAGTTTCACTCTCAGTACTGCTTTGTTGCATCCCATAAGTTTTGGTATGTTGTGTTATCATTTTCATTAGTTTCAAGGCAGTTATTAATTTCTTTTGAGATTTCCTCTTTGACCCACTGTATTTCTAAGAGTGTGCTGTTTAATTTCCATATCTTGGTGTGAAATCTGGCCCTTGCAGATTTTCAGCTTGATAGTGGTGTATTAAAGTCCCCCACTATAATTGTAGAGACACCTATTCCTTCCCTTAGTTTCTCCAGTGTTTGCCTCAGATATTTGGAGGTACCCTTGTTAGGAGCATAAATGTTTATAACTGTTCTTTCTGTTTGAATGATTATCCCTTTCACTAATATGTAGTGTCCATATTTGTCTCTTACAAATGTTTTGCATTTAAAGTCTGTTTTGTCTGATATTAACATAGTTACTCCTGCCCTTTTTTGGTTATTATTTGCTTGTAAGATTCTTTTCCAGCCATTCATTTTCAACCTCCTTGAATCCCTGGGTCTAAGATGTTTTTCATGTAGACAACATATAGATGGATCATACTTTCTTATCCAATTTTCCAGTCTGAGACTCTGGACAAGTGAGTTTAATTCATTGACATTCAGTGTTATCACTTACAAGGAATTATTTATATTAGCAATTTTTTCTTTGGATTTGTGTTTGTTATATTTTGTTCAGTTTTTTAGTCTTTTTAGTTTTTCTTACACTCTCCTCCAACTCTGTCTCTCCTGTTTTTTTCTTTCCTCCTATAGAATTTCCTTTAGTATTTCTTGAAGGGCAGGATTCTTGTTGGCATACTCTATTAATTTCTGTTTATCTGTGAGTATTTGAACTCTCTATCATATTTGATTGTTAGTTTAGCTGGAAAGAGTATTCTTTTTCGGAAATTTTTTTTTCATTTAGTATCTTGACTATGTCGTAAGACTGCCTTCTTGCCTCCATGGTTTCAGGTTAGAAATCAGCACTCAATCTTATGAAGCCTCCTTTGTATGTGTGGTTTTTTTCTCTTGCTGCTTTTAGAATTTTCTCTTTGTCTTGAGCATTGGATAATTTGACAAGTATATGTCTTTGGGTAGGCCTGTTGGGATTTATGCTATTTAGGGTGCATTGTGCTTCCTGGATGTGGATGTTCATCTCCCTCACTAGGTGTGGGAAGTTTTTATCCATTATTTCCTCCAACACCCCTTCTGTTCCCTTTCCCTTCTCTTCTTTTTCCGGGATGCTTATAATGCATATGTTTTCACATTTTGCATTGTCATTCAGGTCCCAAAGTCCCTGTTGAATTTTTTCTCTCTTTTTATCTATCAATTCTCCTAACTGTTTGATTTCAGATGTACTGTCTTCCACATCACTAGTTCCTCTCCCTCTTCAAATGTACTGTTATTTGCTGAGAGTGTATTTTTGATTTCTTGGATTATGCTGTTCCTTCCCATCATATCCGTTGTCTTTTTTTTTTTTTTGCATGATTGCAATTTCTCCTGCATGCTCTCCAAGTGTTTTCTTCGTATTCTTATCTCTTACTTCACCTCATTAAATTGGCCCTTATTAAATGTTTTGAGAGGTTTAATTACTTGCTTGATGTTCTGCTCTTCTTCCTAATTTTAGTTTGTTCACTGGATTGGGTCAAGTTTTCCTGATTATTGGTTTGGCTTATAGTTTCTTGTTGCTGTCTGGTCATCATTTTATCTTGCTGGCTTGATTAACTTCTTTGTCTAATCTCAGGGATAACTAGTTGTTTTTGCGTGTGTGTTAAGTCTTCTCTTTGCCACTTTGTTCTTATTCTATTTCCTTGCTGTTAGCTAAGTTCACTTGAAGGAAAATATTAGGGCAAGTGAAAACAAAACAAGTAAGAAAAGAAAAAAGTAGAATAGTAGTATTGATAGTAAATGTTAGCAGAAGAACCATGTGAGATCTAGGACAATGGGTATTAGACTCATGTAAGCTGTGTAGAGTTAGAACAGTAAGAAAAATGGAGTATCTATAATGAGACAGTAAACTGAATATGGGGAGGAATATGGTATGAATTAAAAGACCAGTGTGGTCAGGAAAGTGGGAAAGAGAAAGGAAAAGACAATAATATGGAGAGCGAATAAAAGACAAAACCACACAAAGGTATTAGAAATGAAAATTGAGGGCTAAATTAAGAGCAGTGGAATGTAAGAGAAACACTAAATGACAGAGGATAAAAAGATGTAGAGGAAAGGGGTTAGCATTGGTAGCCAAAATCAGTACACACAGAAAAGAGGAAATCGAGGATGAGGAAACACAGCAAATGTGAATCACTTCCTGGAACACCTAATATTAAAAAAACAAGAGAAGGAAAAAAGAGAGGGAAGGGGGGGAAACGGGGGTGGAAATGCAAGCAAGAAAAACAGGAAGATGAAGAAAAAAAAGAAGAGGAGGAGGAGAAGGAGGAGGAAAGGGCTGTGGGGGTATAAAGAGGAAGGAAAAAATAAGAAAATAAACCAATAAAAATGACCAAAATTTCAAGCAAGGAATCCTTTCTGTATTTAAATAAAATGCTTAGGAGTCTGACCTTCCCCCTTTCTCCCTTTCTCACTTCCCTCTCTCCCAGGGCAGCAGGGAAGCTGTGTGAGGTGTCCAGTAGGAGATTCAAGTGGGTCCTTGGTGTACAAAATCACCAGAGAAAAAATGTGTCTTAATTTCCAAAGAGAGAGTGCCCCGACCTCACCAGGAACCCCAAATATGCTAATGGAAGTTTTCAAAACACATCTTACAGCTATCTCCCTTAGGTGTGCTACAGGAGGGGCAGTTGATTTTCTGACTCCACCTTCTTCCAGACCAAGTTTCCTAACCCAGCATTTTTAGGTAAATAGGGCTTTCTCGGCAGATTTGCCTCTCCTTTCTTCCCCAGCTTTCCCCAAGCCAGCTGGTATGCTCCTCCAAGTTCAAAAAAAAAGGGGGGGTCAGGACCTGAAAATGAACCCGCACTCATTTTGCCCCTCTGCACCTCCCACCCAAACCCTCCAACTCACAGAGTCAGTCCAAAACTGAATGGCTAGTGTGTTCTTTTACTGCAGGGAGCTCTGGATTTGGGAGTGGGAAGTCTGGGATATTGTAGACTTAGGGTATGTAGGTCTGTGGAACGTCCGCTGTTGTGGCTTAGGGGACATGGATCTGGAGACCATGCTTCTGGGGAACACAGGGCCTAGGAATGCCACCACACTACTGATAGTCCAGGGAATGCCTAAGGGGGAAGAGTCCCACCTCTCCACAATTTCCGACCTCGGTGCTAGAAACCTACAATTCTACCTTAGCAAGCATGATTTCTGTCTCTCCAAATCAATGTCCAAACACCTCCTGCCTTGCAAGTTCCCAAAACAGCCCACTGCAGCAAGATTCCAACCCTACTCAGCTGCTCTTCTGAGGGCGCAATTATGAAGTGCATTCACTCAGATGCCATCTTGCCCCACCCATCAGCTATCATCTTTTAATATCTCCATTTGTTCACCCCAGCTTGTCCTTAAAGGGAAAGTACATCTGCCTCATTATCTAATAAAAGATGAAGAAATGCATATGCTAGCTGTTCTTTAATCCTCTCCTGGTTAGCCATGTATATCACTCTGGCTGCTTAGATACTCCCAACAGTGAACTCAGACACTTGTTCTTGCTGGATTTGGGAAGTATCAGGTCTCGATGCCAGGTTACCTAAGTTTGTTTTTGCATTACTTTTTTCCTCTGGGTAGTAATGCTAGGAAGCATTTCTACCAACTGCAAGGCACAAGGCAGAAAGTACAGTGAAGAGAATGCAGCACATATGCAGAGTATGTTGGAAAACCCAGTAATCCCCAAGCTCACTGACTCCAGGAACTCAGACTGGGTGAAAGCAGCTTTAATTGAGTCTCTACAGACCCTTCACACACCTTCCATCCTGTGCAAGACACCTGGTCATTCTGGGAGAGATGTGAAGATAAGTCAGCCTGGTTGTTGTCCACAGCCACCTGTTAAGGCCACCAAGGCAATCCTTAGTATTGTCTTAAAGTTCTTGAGAATTCCAGGGGTGCCATACTAAAGGAACTTGTCCCATGGCTGCTGGAAATCCTGGTGTGCCTGTGCTCCAAGTCACTTTACAGGACGGGGAGGACAGAAAACCTCCCAGCATGGGATCAGGGCTCCTGCTCCCACACCACGGCTAGCTGGAACCAGCCCGCCATACCCGAGCTTCCTCCCACAGCTGCCTTCAAGCTTGTCCACTTCTGGGATGGTCACAGGGTGCCCTGGTCCACTGTGGCCTTCACTTCTGTGGAAAGCATCACCTCCAGTATGGCTCCTACACTCCTAGGTTAACAAGAAGCCCAAACAATGGCCAGTGATAAAGTTTTCAGTGTTTGGTACTGTGAAAGTTGGATAGCTCTTTAGGTTAAAAATAAACTTGTATCTTCCCACTTCATTGTAGACAAAAGAAAATTCTGGATGGATTTTAAAAGTTGAAAAACAGCTCTAAGGGTCTTCTAATCATCAAAGCAATGGGGAGAAATCACAAAAAAAATCAACCACTTTGACTATATGTATTAGTCAACTAAAGGGTTACTGATGCAAAGTACCAGAAAGCTGTTGGTATTTACAAAGAGGGTTTATTTTGGGTAGAAGCTTACAGTCACATGATCATAAAGTGTAAGTTACTTCCCTTACCAAAATCTGTTGCCACATGTTGGAGCAAGATGGCTGCTGGTCTCTGTGAGGATTCAGGCTTCTTCTTCACACTCCATGGTCCCAGCTTCTTCTGGTCTCAGATGTAGACTGGCATAAGGCTTGTCTCTCTGTCTGGCACTTGTTACTTTATGGGCTTGGCTTCTCTGGTCTCTCCACAAGGTCAGCTGTAGACCCTCAGGTTATCTCTCTTCCCAGGCCTCTGCCATGTCTATGGAGCCATCTCTATTTCTCTGTGTTCTTCTCCTGTGTGTTTACTTCCCCAAGTTCCAGCAACAAAACTCCAACTACTTCCTTTGCCATGTCTTTTTCTTGCTGAGTCCCTGCCCACCAAAGGGGTGAAGACTCAATGTCCTACTGACATGGGCCATTCAAACCCCTGATCATAATTTAATACGTAAAAATTAAACCTATGAAGTTAATACAATCTATCATGCCCAGAGGAACAGACCAGTTTACAAACATAATCCAATATCTATGTTTGGAATTCATAAACAATATCAAATGGCTACACTATATAAATATTAAAGATATTTGAATTAAATCAAATAAAATCCAACAGTTTAAAAAACGTAATGCACCATGGAGAGATCACATTATCTTTAACATACATAACGTAGGATGTTGATTGGCCGAGAGTCACCTCTAGCTAGCAGTGTTATGTCCTCTAGAAGGAAACTTTGTAGGTAAGCCCCTAGACCAGAAGGCCCTTCAGGAACCCAAGGAAGCCCAAGCACCCCACCCACACTCCTGGGATGATGGAAGATCAATTCTCCAAAGAAGGAACTTGGTCTCCTGTCAGGCAAAGTTCTGGAATCCAGAGGTTCAGAGTTACTGCCCAGCCCACTTGAGGCCAGCTGGCAAGAAAGAAAGATAACATGCTCTCCATCACTCACACCACTTCCATATGCCCAGTAAATTAAGGACTTAGAAGGGAGCTGGGTTCCTGGTCATTCTGTGGCTTAAGTCACTCCTGGCCAGCCCACCCATGGAACACATATGTGGCTGGAGAACACATAGACCAGGCCTCCAGACAACTGGTGGAGAGGTGGGAGGCACCTTCCTCTCTCACACCTGAAAGCCTGGTGCCAAAGTGGATAGGGCAGCAGGTCAGCCAGCTGGGGGCAGCACTAACAGCAGGGGAACAGGGAAAGGGAAGATCCTCATGGAAGAGGCTGGGCTTGTGCTTTCCTCTGATCCTTCTAGGCTGAGTAAGTCACTAGGGTTCTTATTCTGAAGGGAAGATCCTATAAGGGAAGAAGGGACTCAAGAACAGAACATGCAATCACCCTACACTGAATGTGAGGGCAAATGGCACTTTATTTTGTTCCCTAAGCTGGAGAAAATCAGCATAATAGAGTATGATATGCAACATGACAGAAAAATGCCCATTTCTTCTCCTTCTAATTAGTTCTAAAACTCTCTTTAATGTACGAATGATAAGAAAGCAGCAATGCCTGCCTCCCAAACCCTGGATTAGTTACCGGGAGCCTATCATAGCTCAGAATAACCTTCCTTAACAATGCTGGTGGAATTTATCAGAATCTTAGACAGCTCTTCTTTGTAGGGATTTCATGTCTTCAGAACTTTTGCAGAACAAAATGAAATATTTTTATCACAGAAAAATAAAGAAAATAATATTCATCACCAGTCAACCTCAGTTAATAACATGGTTATCCATTTCCAACAACTAATCAAACTGAAAAATCTGCTTTTCCTTGATTTGTGTCATCAATTTTTCTTCTTTCCTCTTTTTTTTTTCTTTCACTACTTTATGGATTGAAGCAGAATGTCATTAATAAAACTGATCCAAATTTAGATGCTACCACAAAACGGAGCTTCTGGGTTTATTGGTATTTCATTATTACCATTTCTCAAGGGAGTTCTTGTTTCACAAAGGATGTTGCTTTTAAAACACAAAGCAAGGCTATACTCAGGCAAGACGGCATCTGAGTGAGTGCACCTTATAAACTCTCCTGCAAAGAAGCAGCTGAATAGGGTTGGAATGTTGCTGGACTGGGCTGTTTCAGGCATTTGCAGGGCAGGAGGTGTCTGGATATCAAATTAGTGGCACGGTGAAAAAGAAAATTCATGTATAATGTAGAATTTTGGGTCTCTTTCATGGAGATTGGAGCTGCTCATACGAAGCTTCCCCCTGGGGTGGGCAGTCCTGGAGACTTTGTTGAACCAGGGAATTCCCAAGACCTGAGTGGGCTATTTGGGGGCTTGCAGGGTGGGAGGTGTCTGGAAGTCGATTTGGTGAGACAGAGATGGAGGCATTCTTGCGAGACGTGGAATTTTTGGTTTGTGACACAGAGATCAGAGCTTCCAGCTAGAGCCCCTCCCACTAGAGCAGACAGCCCATCTACCGCATCCCCAAACTGCTTGTAGTACAGCGGTGCCCCCAGCAGGCTGTTTCAGGGATTTGCAGGATGGGAGGTGTCTGGAAGCCAATTAGACAAAGACGGAGATTTTTGCGAGATGTGGAATTTTGGATTTCTGAAATGGAGCTCAGAGCTTCTGGCTAGAGTCCCTTCTCGTAGGGCTGGCGGCCCATCTGCAGCAGTCCCTGAATTGTCTATAGTAGTGTGGCATCCCCAGCAGGCTGTTTCAGGGGCTTGCAGGGCAGGAGGTGTCCTGAAGTTGACTTGGTGAAACAGTGACAGAAGAGACTCTTGTGAGAGGGGGAATTTTGGGTTTCTGACATAGAGGTCAGAGTTTGTGGGCGTGACCCCTCCCCATAGGGCTGGTGCCCAGCTGTGGGGATCCCTGAAGGCTGAGTTGCACTGTGTTGCTCCCAGGCTCCCTGTTAACTGGATTTGTGGTTCCCAGGTCTGTGCCCCATAAACCCTGGTGGCTTACACCCCAGAGACTCACACCTCTTGAGTCTGCAATATCACAGACTTCCTATCCCTGAATGCTCCATGCCCTGAGGGCCATCAAGGTCCTTAACTGTACTAGCCCTTGGCATTTGTGGTTTTTTTTTTCCTTTTTTTTTTTTAACTGTCTTGGTTACTAATATTGCATTATCTCCTGGTCTTTTCTCCCATTGTATCCCCCAAGGTCCTTTTTTGTTTATTGGGTTTTTTTTCTTTCTTCTTTTCTTTTTCTTGCTTGTTTCCCTCTCTTTTCTTTGCCCACCCCCTTTTTTCCTTCTCTTTTTTTCTTTTCTCTCTTTTTCTTCCTATTTTATATTATTTTATTTATACAATAGGTGCTGCAGGGAGCGCCTCACATTTGCTGTTTTTCCTCATCCTCCATTTACTCAGTTCTGTGTGAATTGATTTTGGTCACCTACACTAACCTCTTTCCCCCACATCTTTCTATCCACCACCATCTACTGTTTTTCTTACATTCCACCTCCATTTCTTTGGTCCCCAAATTGTCTAACTTTTATTTTCTAATACCTTTGTTCTGTTTTCTGTCTTTTATCCACTCTTGATAATATTGTCTTTCTTTTCTCTTTCCTCTCTCATGAAAACACTGGCCTTTTAATTCATACTATATTCTCCCCATAATCAGTTGACTGTCTCATTACAGATACTTTAATTACTGCTATAACTCTACACAACTTACATGAATCTAATATCCATTCTCCCAGATCTCATATTGTTGCTCTGTTAACATTTATTACCAATACTACTTTAAACATTTTCTCTTCTTATACAATTTCCTTTCCCTGGCCCTAATATTTTCCTTCAAAGTGAACTCATCCAGCAACAAGAAATTAGAATAAGAAGAACAAAGTTACAAAGAGAAGATATGACCCTTATGCAAGAACATCAACTAATTAATCCCCTAGACTAGACAAAGAAACTAAGGATGATTAAACTCATGAAGATAAAACGATGGCCAGACAGCGAAAAAAAGCTACAAAGCAAAAGAATAATCAGGAAAACATGCTGAATCCAATGAACAAACTAAAAACCAGGAAGGGGCAGAACATTGGACAAGTAATTAAAGATCTCAGAACATATATTAGAGACCAACTTAATGAAGTAAAGGAAGAGTTTAAAAATATGAAGAAAGCACTTGGAGAGGAAATTGCAGACAGACACAAAAAGATAACAGATATGATGGGAATGAACACCACAGTTCAAGAAATCAAAAATACACCCGCAGGAAATAGCAGATTAGAAGAGGCAGAGGAGAGAATTAGCAACGTGGAAGGCAGTACAAATCAAACAGATATTAGAATTCATCGATAAAAAGATAGAAAAAATCCAGCTAGGACTTAGGGACCTGAATGACAATGCAAAATGCACAAACATACGTATTATAGACATCCCAGAAGGAGTAGAGAAGGGAGAGGGGTCAGAAGGGGCGTTGCAGGAAATAATAGCTGAAAATTTCCCAAATCTACTGAGAGAGACAGATGTACATATCCAGGAAGCACAATGCACCCCAAACATCATAAATCCCAACAGGCCCACCCCAGGACATACACTTGTCATATTATCCAATGCTCAAGACAAAGAGAAAATTCTAAAAGCAGTAAGAGAAAAGAAAATGATCACATACAAGGAGGGTCCATAAGATTAAGTGCTGATTTCTCATCTGAAACCATGGAGGCAAGAAGCAGTGGTCTGCTATAGTCAACGTACTAAAAGAAAAAATTCCAACCCAGAATACTCTACCAAGCTAAACTAGCATTCAAAAATGATGGAGAGTTCAAAATATTCACAGATAAACAGAAATTGAAAGAGTATGCCAACAAGAAACCTCCCCTTCAAGAAATACTAAAGGGAGCTCTGCAGGAAGAAAGGAAAATACAGGAGAGACAGAGTTTGAGGAGAGTGTAAGGGCAACAAAAAAGACAAAAAGCGAAGGAAAAAAACAAACAAAATATGACAAACACAAGTCCAATCAAAATATGGCTAACATAAATAATTCCTTGAAAGTAATAACACTGAATGTCAATGGATTAAGCTCACCTATCAAAAGATTCAGAGTGAGACATTGGATAAGGAAATATGACCCATCTATATGCTGTCTACAAGAAACACATCTTAGACCCAGGGATTCATGGAGGCTGAAAGTGAATAGTTGGAAAACAATCTTACAAGCAAACAATAACAAAAACAAAACAAAAAAGCAGCAGTAGCTATATTTTTATCATACAAAATGGACTTTAATTGCAAAACAATTGTGAGAGAAAAGAAGGAAACTACATATCAGTGAAAGGGACAATCTCTCAAGAAGTATGAACAATCATAAATATTTATGCTCCTAACTAGGGCACCTCCAAATACGTGAGGCGAGCACTGGAAAAACTAAGGGAAAGAATAGATGCCTCTACAAATATAATGGGAGACTTTTTTTTTTTAATATTACATTCAAAAAATTTGAGGTCCCATTCAACCCCACCGCCCACACCCCCCACTCCCCCCACAGCAACACTCTCTCCCATCATCATGACACATCCATTGCACCTGGTAAGTACATCCCTGATCATCACTGCACCCCATAGTCAATGGTCCACATCATAGCCCACATTCTCCCACGTTCCATCCAGTGGGCCCTGGGGGGATCTACAATGTCCCGTAATTGTCCATGAAGCACCACCCAGGACAACTCCATGTCCCGAAAACGCCTCCCCATCTCATCTCTTCCTCCCATTTCCAGCACCCAGCAGCCACCATGGCCACCCTTCTCACGCCCATGTCACATTTTCCCTGTGGACATTGGATTGCTTGTGTCCATTGCACATCTATGTCAAGTGGGGGCTTGGATTCCACATGGATACTGGATGCACTCCTCCTGCTTTCAGTTGTAGACACTCTAGGCTCCATGGTGTGGTGGTTGACCTTCTTCAACTCCATGTTAGCTGAGTGGGGTAAGTCTAATAAATCAGAGTGTAGGAGTTGAAGTCTGTTGAGGCTCAGGGCCTGGCTATCATATTGTCAGTCCAGAGATTCAAATCCCCCAAATATATCTCAAACCCCAGCACCAACTACAATTCCAGTAAAGTAGCATGCGAGTCTTGTGAAAAGAGATCCCCTCTGAGTCCAGTTCCATCATGCAGAAACACCAACTCCAAAGAAGGGCCATCTGACATGGCAGTGAGCCCCATCTGTATAATGGAAATAAAGACTATCATAAGAGGATACTTTGAAAAAATATGTTCCAACAAAAATGACAATTCAGAGGAAATGGAGAAATTCATAGAAACACATAAGCAGCCTATACTGACAAAAGAAGAAATTACTGATCTCAACAAACCAATCACAAGTAAAGAGATAGAATCAGTCTTTAAAAACCTCCCAACTAAGAAGAGCCCAGGACCAGATGGGTTCACAGGTGAATTCTACAAAACATTCCAGAAAGAACTAACACCAATCTTGCTAAAACTCTTCCAAAAAACTGAAACAGAAGGAACATTTTCAAACTCATTCTATGATGCCAACAATAAACAATACCCTAGTACCAAAGCCAAACAAAGACACCACAAAAGGAAAATTACAGACCAATTTCTCTCATGAACTTAGACGCAAAAATACCTAACAAATACTTGCTAACCATATTCAACAACACATTAAATGAATTATACACCATGACCAATTGGGATTCATTCCAGGTATGCAAGGATGGTTCAACATAAGAAAATCAATGAAAGTAATACACCATCTAAACAGAATGAATGAAAAAAATGACGTGATTATATTTATAGATGCAGGAAAAGCATTTGACAAAATACAGCACCCTTTCATGATAAAAACACTGCAAAAGATTGGAATACAAGGAAATTTTTTGAGCATGATAAAGAGTATATATGAAAAACCTACAGCCAACATCGTTTACAATGGTGAAATCCTAAAATTCTTCCTCTAAGATCAGGAACAAGACAAGGATGTCCACTATCACGTCTTCTATTAAACATTGTCTTAGAAGTACTTGCTCAAGGACTGAGGCAAGAACCAGATATAAAAGGCATTCAAATTGGAAACGAGGAAGTAAAAATTTCATTATTTGCAGATGACATGATCCTATACATAGAAAACCCTGAGAGGTCTCCAAGAATGCTTCTCGAACTCATGAGTTTAGTAAAGTCGCAGGTTATAATATCAATGTGCAAAAATCAGTAGCATTTCTGTACAACAATAATGAGCAAGCTCAGGAGGAAATCAAGAAACAAATACCATTTACAATAGTCACTAAAAAAATCAAATACCTAGGAATAAACTTAACTAAAGAGGTAAAGAACTTATACACACAGAACTACACAAGATTGTTCAAGGAAATCAAAGAAGACCTAAATAAATAGAAGAATATTCCCTGTTCATGGATAGGAAGACTAAATATTATTAAGATGTCTATCCTACCAAAACTGATCTACACATTCAATGCAATCCCAATAAAAATCAACACAGCATTCTTTAAGGAACTAGAAAAAAGTAATTGTGACATTTATTTGGAAAGGAAAGAGACCGGAATAGCCAAAGACATATTGAAAAAGAAAAATATAATTGGAGGAATCACACTACCTGACTTCAAAACATACTACAAAGCTACAGTAGTGAAAACAGCATGGTATTGGCATAAGGAGAGACACACAGACCAATGGAACCGAACTGAGAGTTCTGACATAGAGTCTCATATATATAGCTATATAATATTTGATAAAGCCACCACACACTCTCAACAGGGAGAGAATGGCCTATTCAACAAATAGTGCCTGGAGAAGTGGATATCCATATGTAAAAGAAAGAAAGAGGATTACCATCTCACACCTTATACAAAGATCAACTCAAGATGGATCAAAGACCTAAATATAAGAGTCAAGTAATAGGAAATGGCTTCATGAACTTCACACCAAAAGCACACGCAGCAAAAGAACAAATAGATAAATGGGATTTCCTGAAAATTAAAGCCTTCTGGACCTCAAAGGAGTTTGTCAAGAAAGTAAAAAGGGAGCCTACACAATGGGAGAAAATATTTGGTAAACATATATCAGATAGGAGACTTATAACTTGCATATATAAAGAAATCCTATATCTTGAAAATAAAAAGATAAACAACCCATTTAAAAAATGGGGGAAAGGTTTAAACAGACACTTCTCCAAAGAAGAAATACAAATGGCTAAAAAGGACATGAAAAAATGCTCCAAATCTCTAGCTATCAGGGAAATGCAAATCAAAACTATAATGAGATACCATCTTACTCCCATAAAATTGGCAGCTATGAAAAAAACAGAAGAGTACAAATGCTGGAGAGGATGTGGAGGAATGGGAACACTCATCCACTGCTGGTGGAAATGCATAAGGATCCAACCATTCTGGAGGACATTTTGGCTGTTGCTCAAAACTAACCATAGATTTGCCATATGACCCACCAATTCCGCTGCTGGGTATATACGCAGCAGAACTGAAAACATGGACACAAACTGATAGATGCACACCAATGTTCATAGCAGCATTGTTCACTATTGCCAAAAGTTGGAATCAACCCAAGTGCCCATCAACAGATGAATGGATCAAGAAAATGTGGTATATACATACAATGGAATACTACTTGGCTTTAAGAACAAATACACTACAAACACATGTGATAACATGGATGAATCTTGAGAACCTTATATTGTGTGAAGCAACCCAGGAATTGAAGGACAAATACTACATGACATTAATGATATGAAATAAGTAAACACAAGGTGCCTTAGAGAGCTAGAGACTGGATGATAGGCTTACAGGAAATCGTGGTGTAGAGGAAGGATGTAAGCTGACATCTACATGGGTGAAATCTGTAATAAGCTGGAAGTAAATATGTGTACCCAGAAGGGATAAAATTGGGGCATAGGGTTACCTTTGGTTGGGGCTTTGTGGGCTTTAGGGGGGCTAGGGATAGGCAAATGGGTAATATTGCCAAGAAATTGGGGGGAGTTTGGGGCAACATACGAACATAGAAGATTGTCAGGTATTTGGTTGAGAGTATAATGCTGAGAAAACCTTTTCAAAAATATAATAAGGAAAGTTACCTGTTTAACTTCCTTAAAGGGGATAATCTGATGCAGGACAGACTCCTAGGGAATATGTGAATTCTCATTTTGCCAGAGAGGTTTATATCACTGGGTAGGGACCCATATAATGAGAGTGAAGGTATACCCACATCCTGGGGAGGACTGATGCCATAAAATAGAGGGACCTGTATCTCTCAAGAGAAATGGTGGCTCCCAGGGCATTAGGGCAGTTGAGCATGTCAAGCCCTCAACACTGTTGCAAGTATCTCTGAACATGGCTCTTCAAGAAATGAAGATGGACTGTCACTGTAGGCCCTAAGGGGAGGGGGAAATAGGTATTGAATAGATGGAACCAACATAACTGCAAGGGCAATAGAAGTTTTTCATAAGAGTACGCAAGGATGGATATAAGACATGTAAAATTACACCAAAAATACATAGGGGCTGATAGCCTAAAATGTAAATCATAATGTAAAACATAAGATAACTATAAATTTAGAAAATCGTATAGCCTAAAGTATAAACCACAATGTAAACACAAATGTTACCTTGTTTGAAAGCTATTGTCTCAATGTCTGTACATCAGTTTCAGTAAATATGGTATGACTATGTTAAAAGATTATTGCTGCGGAAGGGAAAAGGTTTTCTGTTGGATATGTGGGAGTACTGTATATTGTATATATGAATTACTGTGATCTAAAACTCTTGTGAAGATAAGCTTAATAATTAGAAAAAAGAAAAGAAAAAGATAGGATATTGAATTTTTCCAAATTAGTATGTACTCTATATCTAACCTTAAAACTCATTGCTATATTTCATTTTACTATTAAGGGAACCTGGCAATATATTGGGCTTCACTTTTCAGGAAGTTTTGGATCACAGAGTAGTTCAACAATGGCAGCAGAGGAATACTGGTGTGGTATGTTATTGACAGGGGACATATGGCTGACAGGGAGTTCTACAGGGCATATATGTTTGGATATTTTCTTAGTGGAAACAATTAAAAATAACAACTGAGGGAGTGCTGAATTCCTAACCAGGGAGCTCTATCACAGTCCCTAAGGGAACAGCAACAATCCCCCAAGTGCAACAGCAAAGATGAAAAAGGAATGAAGTTCCAACAATGAGCCCCTGATACTAATGACTATGCTTGTGAGTCTGTGCACCTGAAATAAGAGCAAGGCCGAAAGCAGTAGTGTGCCTAAGAGTTACCTCCTGAGAGCCTCTGTGTTGCTCAAATATGGCAAGTCTCGAAGCCAAACTCAGCATGTAAATGCATTGCCTTCCCCACTCCCCCACCCCGAGCATGGGACATGACTCCTGGGGATGAGCTTCCCTGGTGTTGAGGGATCACTACCAAGTACCAGCTGATGACGTAACTAGACAATGACCTTGAATAAATGGTTCAACTCGGAACAGCAGAATATCCCTGTCTACATATAATAACAGGAGTTAAAAATGCTTTTTGACCTAAATCAAGGGGGAAATGGAAAGGACAAATGAGTTTATATGGCTATGAGTCTCTAAAAAAGAGCCTGGAGGTTATCAGAGGGTTTGCCATTATGCACACGTGAGCAGAGTCTCAGAGACAGATAAAGTAGATACAACCGCAGGTATTGGTTCTTCTGAGGGCTACAGAGACCCACAGGTCTTATGGTCACGGCAGATGGAGTTCAGTGCCATGTCAGTTGGCCCTTCTTTGGAGTTTGTGTTTCTGTGTGATAGAGCTGGACTCAGATGTGATCTCTTTTCACAAGCTTTTCCTGTTACTTTATCAGAATTGTAGTTGGTGCTGGGGTTTAAGATATTTCTAGGGCATCTAAATCTCTGGACTGACCACGTGATAGTCAGGCCCTGGGCTTCAGCACACTTCAGCTCCTACACTCTGGTTTATTGGACTTACCCCACTCAGATAACATGGAGATGAAGAAGGTCAATCACCACACCATGGAGCCTAGAGTACCTACAACTGAAAGCAGGAGGAATGCATCCAGCATCCATGTGGAATCTGAGCCCCCTGTTGACATAGATGTGCAATGGACACAACCAATCTAAGGTCCACAGGATGGAGGGATAGAATATGGATTAGAGTGGATTTACTGATATTCTATTCATGAACTATTGTGGTTAGTATTTAAAGAAAATATGGCATTGGCATGGAAAAAGTGGACATGGTGGCTGCTGGGTGTGGGGAATGGGAGTAAGAGATGAGATGTGGAGGCATTCTTGGGACTTGGAGTTGTCCTGGGTGGTGCTGCAGGGACAATTACTGGACATTGTAGATCTTCCCATGGCCCACTGGATGGAACGTGGGAGAGTGTGGGCTATGATGTGGACCATTGACCATGAGGTGCAGTGATGCTCAGAGATGTATTCACCAAATGCAATGAATGTGTCATGATGATGGAGGAGAATGTTGCTATGGGGGGAGTAGTGGGGTTAGGGGGATGGGGGGTACATGCAGACCTCATATTTTTTTAATGTAATATTTTAAAAAATGAATTAAAAAAAATAAAAACACAAAGCAAAGCAAACTCCATTTACCTTTCTCTCTTGATATCCATTTGGCCCTTTGTGTTTTGAGTATTGTTGAAATTGAGTGTTTCCTGATACTGGTTTGGCCCTTGTTGTGTACCATCAGTTTTCCCTCAGGAAATAGCTGAGGTGTGAACAAAGTGCAGGGTTACACAGAAGGAGGGTTGCTGATGTTGGTGGTGCTGGGGGTAGGAAATGGACGTGACAGTGGAGGAGACCTTGGTACTGCAGATAGAGCTGCTGGCTGAGAAAGGGCACTTGGTAGGAGAAGCAAGGGCTTTCCAGCAGTGGGAAATGCAGCCAGAGACCCAACCCTGGAGGGCACTTCAGGATCAGCTGAGTGGTAGATGGCACCAATAGCCAATTCTCCTGCACTCCCAGCCACCCACAGGAATAACCATCCCTGCTCCTCTGCTGGTGCTTGCATGTGATCAAGGAGCCATGTGTGACTCTTCAGGCAGAAGCATGTAAGCACCCATGGCCAGGAGCTCCAAAGACTTCACACTGAAAGGACAACGGCCTGACTGGTGACCCTCCCTCCACCTGGGTTCCTGAGACTGGACTGAGCAGAGCCTCCCTGCCACACACACACACATACACACACACACACACACACCCCTTGGCATGGGAAGTCTATCTTTACTTTTAGCCACTGTCTCAGTTTGCCAGGGCTAGTCTGACAATGCCCCAGAACTGCTTATTTAAGCCCCCAGGTTGAAGGATCTATCATGTGCCTCTCTGACAGTGATCAGATCAGGAAGGAAAGGCTTGGCCCTGTGGACGCAATCCTTAGCAAAAGGGCACTGACCATCACTAGCCAAAGCCAATTAGTCTATGGGGTGTAGCAGTGCTCCAAAATGTGTTCACCAAATAGAATGAATGTGCCACACTAATGAAAGAGGTTGATGATGTGGGAGGAGTGGAGTGAGGGGGTGGGGGTATATGGGAACCTCTTATATTTTTTGAATGTAACATTTTTTGTGATCTATGTATCTTTAAAAAATACAACTAAAAATTGATGGGAGTGGGGAGTGGAGTATATGGGAACCTCTTATGTTTTTTAATGTAACTTTTTGTGTGATCTATTAACTTTAAAAAAAGATAATTAAAAGATTAAAAATTAACAACCAAACAGTAATTAGAGCTCCACCGACCCAGGGCTTACTGTGAGCCACTGTATGCATGCTAATTACATTCATTCTTATAAGTGGTCCATGAGGTCGGTTCTGTTTGATCTCTCCTAGAATGGCAAAGTGAGTCAGAGAGGCTGTGACTTGTGAAGGCTCCACAGCTAGTCACCGTAGTGCTGATACTTCCACCCGGGACTCCTCAGCCTGGGATGCTAACCAACACACTGACTACTGTTAACTGTGCTCCAAGGAAATTGATTTAGGAAGTAATTTGATCAGCTTTGCTAGGGGCTGAACGTACCTGCAATGAATTTTGGGGCAGTTTGGTCCTTCAGCAAACCTGTAGTACAGAATTCACACTCTTTATGATCAATGATCCCAAGGTTGGAGAAACTGCGCCTGGAGCCCTGGAGTTGATCAAATACCAGTGCCCATAATCCCAATACCATGGTGTGAACATTGGTACAAATGGACTTTGAAATGCCTTTTGCTGTTCTTGTTGCTTTTAAGGCTCTTTTCTTTAGATTTTAATTAATATTTATTTCAGTTGCATAATTTCCTTTTGGCATACAGAAAGCTCCAGGACTTGAATTTGCCTGTAACCCCAGCTAATCAAAACGGCCATGAAATGCTTTAAACACATAAAATCCCATTTGAATGAATGTATTCTAAAGACAATTCCCATTTTCCAGGCGGCAGTAAGGCATTAGAGCAGGAGTCAGCGACTTTCTCTGTGAAGGGCCAGGTGGGAACTCTCCTGTCCCAGGGGCTCTGTCACTATCACTCAACCACGACATCCTACACAGGGAGGATAGAGAAATGAATGGGTGTGGCTATGTTCTAATAAAACTTTATCAAAACTGGCTTGGGGCCAGATTTGGCCCACAGGCCTTAGTGTGCCTACAGTGTCATATAGAAAGGCGTGCTTATGGCTCATTCTTGATTTTCCTCCAAGGGGCAGAGCCCCAGTCACTTCCTACCTCCAGGCCCCTCTCCGGCCCTTGTTCAGTCAGCCCTGGAAGGTGGGACTGCTTATCAGACCAGCAAATTCAAGAAGGAGATACTGCGTCTTCAGGCTCACTCTGCCCTTCTTCGTCTTGGGCCTGGCCCGCAGGGGGCAGGGGCTCTGCTCTGCATTTCTACCACATTCAAGCTTCAGAAACCACAAGCCCCACTGTGCAGTCCTCAACAGTACTTTCCATCAGTGACACCCTATCAAGGAGCAATCTACAATCCACCTTAGGGTGCTATGGAAAGGGACTCCTCAAAGGTACAAACAAACCGGTGTAGCATGAACTCTCTTTGTTATTCTGAAAATCCAGATGAATTTTATATTCTCTCGATAAAGAAGCATTGAACAACTTCAGACACCAAGAGTCCTGGCTTTTTCACTATTATCACATGATGGCCATCAACTCACTGGCAGTATCATAGGTACCATAGACTCAAAATGTAAACCCCATTTAATAAGTGAAACTATTTACAGTTGTTCAAAACCTATTGCTCACAGGAAGAAAATACATGAATTGTGTCTTGGCAGAAGGTCGGGAACCCTTCCATTCCACCCCTCTCCATTTCAATGGCCAGCAGAGACAGGTACCTTGTCAGATGGCCCCAGAAGTCCCCTTCCTTCCTTCATCCATCTAGTCCTTCCACATGCTAGAAGCCAGGCAGAGGGGTACCTTGGATTCAAGAGACATCCCGGGGGGCAGGCTGAGGGCCATAGTTGCTTCAACTGGAAACTACGCTTCTATGTGTGAAGTGAAGCTCATGAGACTCAAGAGGCCTCCCACTAGTACTCCAGCGAGAGTTGACCAGAACTGGGGACTCACCTGGGCACCACTAATACTGGGTGGCTAGGAGAAGAGGAAGGAGGCATTTTTTGGAATTATTTTCCACACCATTAACTTCCTTTCCAAGGGAATCTGTGTTCCATATTATGGGTTGAGCTGTGTGCCCCAAAAAGATACCTTGAAGTCCTAATCCCAGGTACCTGGGAACATGAACTTTTTGCAAAAGCATTACTGCAAGCAGAATCATTTAAACTGAATGAGGCCGACTGCAGTGGGTGGACCTTTAGTCCAGGATGGCTGCTGTCTTTAGAAGGGAGGTGTGGGCACAGATAGAAGGGGAGTGCGCCATGAGAAGAGAGACAGAGCAGGCCATAGGGTGACTGAGGAGGCACTGAAAACCGAAGGCTTGCTGGCAAAGGGACAGGTGCCCCATTGGCCAGGACTGACCCACCAGAACGGCCCACACACTTGAGGCTTCAGCCTGCAGGGCTGAGAGAGCGGTTCCTGGTGTTTTTAGCCACCTAGTTCATGGCACTTGTGACAGCAGGCTGAGAAAAGTGAGATGTCCCTCTTCTGGCACTACCATCCCTCCAGGAGGGCTGAGGGATAGCCCAGGGGCCCAGCTGTCTGCCAGGCTCAGGGTCCTCAACCAAGGCTTTTATCTAATCAGATGCCTTGAGGAACGCCCTGGGTACGGACAGAAACAATGTTGAAAAGAAAGGAATGGGTGACCTGGACAACTCTGAACACCCTTCTCTTCCTTCCTTCTGCCCTCTCTTGGGTGCTTCCAGTGCTTAGACCCCAGAGCTCTTCCCACCACGCACATCTTCCCAGAGGGGCCGGGCCAGACGGTGCAGACCTATTCCTGGTTCTTGGTGGGTAGGAAGGCGGCGCGAGGGTTCCCGGGACCCAGGACTGTCCATCAGCCTGGCTGCTTATTCACAGCCCCGGGAACCACCGCACATACTGCTCAGGGGGCCGCATCCTGCACACTGGATAGCCTCGGGGCTCCCTTTCTAGACTCTTCGAACACACCCGGATTGCCGCGGGGCCCCTCCAGCTCTGGGGGGGAGGGGTGCATCTGTGTCTCTCAGTAATAGAAGCTCTGCTCTTCAGGGTCCAGGTGCCTGTCCCAACGACCCCGCGGAGCAGTCCCTGCCCCCTCCACTCCTGGGCGCCCCATCGAGTCTTCCTCCCTGGTGAGCAATCCCCGCCCCCTCCCGTCACTTGACCTTCCCGGTAGACCTTTCCCAGTATGATGTCCTGCTCCCACCCCCACAGAAGCATCCCCCAGCCTGCCCAGGCCCCGCCCCCACCCCCTGCCTGGTCCCCAGACCCCTTCCACGCGGTGCCGCTGGGTGTCCAGTCCCCGCTCCGGGTGGCACAGCCCCGCCCCAGCCGCTCCCTGGCAGGGGAGCCCTGCCTCCAGCACCGCCTCACCCCGGCCGCTCGATGCCGCCCCTCCCGTCTCACCCTGGCCTGGCGGGAGAAGTCGCTGTGCTCCTCGGGGTCCAGGCCCAGCGGCGGGAAGTAGCTGAAGGCGGACAGCGCCGAGATGGGCGGCGGCCGTGGCTTGCCCCTCAGCGTGGCGGCGGCGATCTCCTCGTCCCCCAGGCCGCCCCCATCCAGCTTCTCCGCCCAGGCCAGGTCGGTCCCACCCGGCCGGGGGCCCCGCCCGAGTCCGCCTAGCTGCCAGGCGCCCGCGTTCGGCAGTTGCCAGGAAACCGCGGCCTCGTGTCACAAAGCTGGGCAGGGAGCGCAGGGCTGGGGCGCAGGGCCAGGGGCGCAGGGCCGAGGGCGCAGCCGGGCTGGGGATGGGACCGTGCCCTCCCGTCTCCCTGCGGGTCCCTGGAGCGCCCACTTGGGACGCTAGGAGCCGCGTCTGCTGGACTGGGGGCCTGCGCCGGCTTGCCCTTGCCCTTGAGCTCGCGGAGGGTCCCAAGCGGGCTGTCTGGAAGAAGTGCAGGCCACCCGCGCGCTGCATCTGAAACCCTCCAGGAGCCGCGGAACACTAGTGGAAGAAAAAGGTGGAATTCATTGCCATGGTATATTAACTCAGTGTGTCCGCAGCAGCATCGTGTCAACGTGCAACGAATCAATTTTCAGCGCCTCGGTCATCATGAGGGATCACCGCTCACGGTACTGGCAGGTGCGGGTGTGCAGCGGCACGAATCGAATCCAGCCAAGTAATATCTGGGAAAACTGAGCTGTTCCGCAGCGCTCTGCTGTTTCTTGAGTCAAATGCTGGTTCAAGAGGTGCGTTCCTTTTGTCGAAAATTCACTTAATTCTAAAGCCTCGAATGTGTGTGTGTGTATCAGTAAAAAGGAAAAGGGGAACAAAACTGGCCTTGGGAATACTTTAACCAGGGTGGCTCTAGGAAGACCGGCTTGAAACATAAATGATAATGAGGAGCCAGACTTGTGAAATCTGGGGAACAGTTGGTCATTCCAGGCAGAGGGAAGAGCATCTGAGGTGGCCCTGAGGCCGAGCCCATTGATGTGCAGGAGGCAGAAAGAGAGGACAAGGACGGTGCAGCTTTCAGAAGGGGAAGGCAGCAGGGAGTGTAGGTGGACAGGCAAGCAGGGGAGGGGTCGCTCTCAGGCCGGGACCAATGAGCACCCCTCTCAGGGGGCTTCTTGCCCGCAGGTCCTTGCTGCAGGCAGAGGTTTTAGAGATTTTTCAGTACCATGTCCTTGATGCTAATTAACAAAAACAGTAACCACACATTCACAGTGGCACCCCTAGAAGTAGAGGACCCTAGAAGTATGGTACCCCTAGAAGTACAGCACACTAGCAGTAGGGGACCCTAGAATTATGGCACCCCTAGAAGTATGACCCAGCAACCCAGTCTGTGCTTCTCCTACCCCTCATTAAACGTACCCTCACCAAAAGCTGTGTCAATAAAATCTGACTGGAAAAGAAAGCACCCTAGGCACCTCTATGAGAAGCGACGATAGCACCTGCCATTGACTAAGCATTCCCTTCACTGTTTGCCAGGTGCTGCCCTAAGCAATTCCATGGCATGTTTCATTGACTATCCTCCACTATTTAGACTACACTTATTTGAAATTTTGGGAATATCTCAGCCTCCAGAGGTGCTCAGTTCACCAATGAGCCAAAATCCCCTCTGAATTTGTGGCCCAAGCCCTTGTGGTGGTGTAGCATTTTTGGAGGGAACTGACTGCTCTTCTTCCCCAGGACTATCTCAACTACACTGATTTCTGCTCCTCCCTAGTTTTCCTTCCATCTGACAAGCATTCCCCAAGTTCCTTATGCACCAGCCTACGAAGGCTTGGAAGGCAGCAACTTTAGGACCACACACTCCACAGGCACCTCTCCCAGCAGCACCATCCCTCTGCCTCCAGGCCTGGCTCAGGCAAAGTGCTTCTTCACTGGGAGGAAGGTAAGCAGTGCAAGAGAAACTGCTCCCCTTTTGCTCAGCCGGAACGGTCACTGTACCCTTCTGCAGCTACTGCTCTGTCCAGCAATTACAGGATCCAGGGACCATCCAGAGTTTCATGGGTGGCCAATAAATCTAAGCTTTGCTGCCCCCTACTGACCGGAGAGTACCTCCATTGCTTAAGAGGTGATGCTCACAAGTACAGCTCTTTTTAATCATTTTCCTTTCTCTGCTTTAATTTTGAAGACTAATGGCAAGAAGATGCTGTGTTCAAAATTATCTTCAAATGCATGGCTCCAACACTTCCAACAGGGACACTGGGAAATGTCTTGCTAATCTCTAACCATTTATGTGAATGTCACCTCAAATTCTTCAGGGTCATCATCAGAGACCAGTGCTACGCAGTGAATACTAAAATGGTTTGAATCTTGGTTTCACTTGCTACTAGATGTCACCTGCTTTGTCTAACACCACTACAGGGTTGGTGGGCAGACTATATGAGGAAATTCAGATGGCCCCAGCATTATCGCCCATTTGGCTTGTGTCTATAGAAACATTAGAATTAGATATACATGAGGATTCGGGTCGTAAGGACTGGACTTTGAAATCTAACAACTTGTCAAATCCCTCCTCTTGTAGTGGGATGGTTAGTGAACGCAGCAGTCATGTACTCAGTAGCTTAAATTTTTCATAACAAGCACATGCATTCTTGCAGGATGAAACATTTTAAGCAGTTGCAGAGGGAGCACCAGCCCCGTGGCCTGACTTTGCTTCATGCTTTGCACAGTGTGCTGCAGCCGGCGCCATGTCTCAGATGCTCCCCATCCACGGCAGCCTGCAACTCAGGAACCCACCCAAGGGCCTCCTCTCACTCCCTGGGTTGGCCTGAAGTCTCCTGCACTCCCGCAGTGGTTTGCAGAATGCCGGCTGCACATCACTGGAATGTGGGCTCACTTATCTCTTTGTCCCACACAACTGCTAAGGCAAGCACAGGGGATCTTTTCTCCTTTACCCTGGAGCACTTAGCACAACACCTGCAAGTGGGAATCCCTTATATGATAGATGTGTGAAGTGGGCAGGGGGAGGCCAGATGAGGCAAGGGCTCCATGGAGGAGGGAACTGAAAGAGCAATGCAGGAAAAGGCCATGATGGATGAGGACCTGAGTGGAGAGGGTGGAGGAATGTTCTAGGCTGCACGTTTTCTTCACAGTATTCACAACCACATTACCAATGTGCATGGCAATGTAGTCAGGTCTCCCCTCTTTAAACTCTAAACTCAAGGTTTACTTTCATACCAAGGGTGAGCTGAGAAACAAGGAGGATGGACTAGAGTTGTGGGTTGGTGGGGGAGAGCTGCAAGGTGAAGCAGAGAAGGACAAGAGAACTCACAGAAGGCAGACGTGACACTGGGCTTGGTCTCGGTAGCAAAGAGGGACTGTGGAAGGGTTTCTGAGGAATAGAATGATCCAGAACAGGGCTCAGGCCCAAAGCCATGAACTGCATGAACTGTAAGTAAGTACCGCTAAGAACTGTAAATGAGACCACTTCACATGTTTCCAAGATGTGAGAGTCCTTTCAGCCTGGCCCCCAGGTGAGTGACAATTCACTTGGGCATATGAACACATCCGAATCGATTGCATCTCTCTCCCGGTCAATCTTTAATTTGCTTCTATATGTCTCATTCCTTCTCTGCAAAGAAGCATAAAATTTTAAAGGGAACTTAGAGCTCTAGAACTCATAGAGTTTCAATAACCTATGCTAAAGATTAAAAAAAAACCTTAAAAATTAAAGATAAAGAAATCTAAAAAGTTACATGTGATGGTTAATCACCATCCAGTTGGTGCCGAGTCATTGGATGATGCAAGCCCTGGCCTGCCACTGTGAGGACATTCTGTCGGTGACTTTAGCTTATTAGGCAGTTGGTTGCATTTAAGGCTGGTTACATCCACAAACAAGGGTGACTGCCTTCAGCAAGGAGGGGAGTCCCATCACCCCAGCAGCTGGAGGTCTTAAAGCAACACCAAGGCTCTCAGCAGTTACAACTCCTTTCTCTACTTCTCCAGCTTCTCCTGAGGAAGTCATCTCCTGTGCTGTTTCCAATGCATGGCCTGCCCTAGGAAATCTGAACTTGCCTATCACTAGGGTCACTAAGCCAATTCTACTAACAATCCCTTCCTATTTACATATGGCCCCATATCCTATTGGCTGTTTCTTCAGAGAACCCTAATACTGGTAGAAATGCAGACATTACTAGCTAATATGTCCTGTGATTACTTTGTGGTGGGCCTTTTGCTAAATGTTTTTATGTGTATTAACTCATTTCATCCTTATTTTCTGATTAGCCATTTGGAAATGAGGCCCAAGGTTATACAATTTGCAAGAGAGGTTGAAATCAATCCCACGTGCCTGACTCCTGAACACAGATTCTCAGTCCTCTGCTGCATCGCTGCTCAGACCAGGTTCAAGTCTCATCTTCACCCGTGGTTCTGTACCCAAGGCACGCATTGACCATCTCTGAGCTTTGGAGAGGGAACACTGCCCAAGTCCAAGACCCCTGGAAGTCATACAGGCCTGTGTTCAAGTGCTTAGCATGGAGCTCGGCACAGAGCAGGTGAAAAGTAAATGGCAGCTACTTACCCTGTTCAAGGTCCCAGAAATAGCCGGTGGTAGAAACCCAGTCTGCTAACTCTGCAGCCCTTTCCACACCTGCCTGCCTTGTCTCACTCTCCCCTTAAGCTTTAACCTGACTGTAATTGGAGAGTGAAGCATCTGTACTTCACTAAATGCAATGTAATTCACTCATGATTTATGTTTTAGAAGATTTCCCCCACAATCAAACCTGCCCCCTCACAACCCTCCCTAAATTTACTTTACTTCATTGTACATTTAAAAAAAAATCTCCTGAATACATATATACTTAAAGATTTTATTTTAATTGACCCCCCCCAGTTGTTTGCACTTGCTGTCTGCTCATCTTCTTTTTAGGAGGCACTGGGAACAGAACCTGGGGCCTCCCATGTGGGAGGGAGGCACCTAACTACTCAAACCACCTCTGCTCCATTTGATATGTCTCATTGTGTTTCTTCACTGTGTCTCTTAGTTACATCACTCACTGCATCATCTGGTTGCATCAGCTCACTGTGTCACCTTGTTGCATCAGCTCACCAAGTCAGCTCCTCCTGTCAGCTTGTTATTTGGCTCATCCTCTTTAGGAGGCACTGGGAACTGAATCCGGGACCTACCACATTGTGGGTAGGAGTCCAGCTGCTTAAGACACATTCACTTCCCTGTATTTTATTAAAGGATTTTTTTCTGTATCGTTCTATAATTATAAATGTTATAGTTGTCTAAAGTGCAGTCATCTGTTTTCCCATTGCTCCTCCTCACCATACATTATATCTGCTAACAAAGTACATCAGGACATGGGGAAAAAATATTTCTTATATTTGTAAAAAGAGGAAATGAAGTTCTCTAAAGAGCATACACTTTTCATTTAGCAGATAACTGTTACAAGATGGCAGATTTAAAAATAGTCATTCATTGTATTCCTTTATTGTACTTGATCAGTTCTGTTTGACATATAAAGTCAAGTATCTATGATACTAATATTAAATTGAACTTTAATTTTAAATCAATCACTGACACTTGGTATACACAGTATAGGGAAAATAAAGGCTCCTTCCATGTCTCTGTAAGATCTGGACAGATCCTTTTCAGATCACCAAATAGTCCATAATTCTGCAAAATGGCTAATTCACAAATAAGGCTCTTTTTATACTGACTCCCATAAAAACACAACTCCTTTCATGATCTGAGTTCTGAAGTCACTATTCCTTCTTGTCAGCACTGAACCCCAGGGATTTGAGAAAAGAATTTTCTTGATAAATATTTGACAAATTCAAGCCTTGATTTTAGCATCTCAGCCTCATGAAAATGGATCAGTTATGAGAGGAAGAAAGAAAAAAGGAAATGGCTGGTATAATCCTTCATAACTGAAATTACCATGTTGAACTTGTTTGTCTCTAACAACCTGCCCACCAACACTTGCACACACATAAGAATGGAAGCTCCTTGAAGGCAAAGTCACAGTTTTCTTACTTGTTTACTCCCAGAGCCCAGAACAATGCCTGGCACATAATAAGAGCTCAATAAATATTTGTTGGTTAAATAAGAGGGATTTTTAAAGAAGGATCAAACATGATTCCTGTCCTCAAAGACACAATCAATAATAGAAGTATGCAACAAGCCAAAGCAGAGTGTGTGAAGAAAATCAGCATTCCAGCCCTCAGAGGAGTTCAGGGTTTTAGTTTGTGGGGAAAGAAGAGTCCTGAGTTGGGTGCTAATGAATGGACAGAATTTAGTCACAGGGAGATGCTGTCTGGAGGGAGAGGGAGCACTGGGCAAAGGAGCAAGGCAAGAGAGAATGGAGTGGATTAGGTGGGAGGGAAGAGACCACCAGCTTGGAGCCAGGTAACAAGGTGCAGCCTGCAGGGGTCGCAAAAGTCAGAGCAGAGGAGGTTCTACTGTATCCTGTGAGTAGGAAAGAGACAAGGTTTTTGATAACAGGCTGGCATGCTGAGGGTTTTCAGAAGATTAGTCTGGGGTGTGCAAGATGAACTGGACAAGAGTAAGCCAGAGAGGAAACCGGGGAGCCGACTAGCACCAATACCTTAGAGAACTTGGGAAACTCATCTACATTCTAGTCACTCATTATCATAATGCCTTATTAAGTAACTTACAAAGGAAACAATAAGGTCTTAGGCATTAGGGAGTGATGAAGATATTGGTTTTAGTGAGTCATCTTGTCCATTCTTTCCCTTATACCAGGGGGAAATTAAAACAGATATTCCAATAATTTAATAACACTAAAAACAGAGTTGAACATAGCTTATGAAGAATATATGCATGTTCTGCTTTTGGAAAACTGAAGGTAAGAAAATTCCATATTTCAAAACAGAAGCCAAAGATTTATAAAAAATATCCAGTACCCAGAAAAGCCTAATTAACAAAGTGGGTATTTAAATTAGAGATATGAGATTCTTAGACCACTGGGCTAGCAGACTACTTAGGACCCTGGAAAAAGCAAGTTTGAATTAGGGATTACTTTGGGGGTGGGGGAAATGGAACCATACAAGGACAACTTGATAATCAAGTAACTGGAAGTGGCATTGTTTAATAGCCTCTTTTCCTAGTAAATTTTTGCTGTTAAAATCTTTTGAGGCCATTAATGCGTAGTGCTACACTGAAAAAAGATCAAAAAATAAACTTATTTTTTATAACAATCCAAAACATTCTTAATATTTTTTGGCCAGTGTTTACTCAAGATTTGGCTTTTCCTAATGGCCAATACTTTCACGTCAATCACAAATCTGTTACTCTTTAGTCTACTGAAAATGTACTCGGCTTTATTATTGATGCTATTTATAAAATATTATAAGGAATTTCAAAAAGAAATATCCTGAGAAGTAGTTTTAATTTCTGAAATCATCTATTTTTCTCACCCTTTTAAGAAAATAATCCTTGCCTATTCACTTCAACAGGCCTTGTAACGTAAAAACCACAATAGTTTCTTTATCTTTTGTGTACATCTTCATCAACTGTAAAAGGTAATACAAATCCTTCTTTATCTAATTTAATTTCAATATCTGGTGAGAGAAGGAAAAAAGTCTTCATATGATACCCTCACAAACACTATCTTCCTTTACTACTTTATTCTATTTTGATTTCTTCCACACTATTTATCAATACGACAGAAGGCTGCAAAGAAATGACCACAACCAAATGAGGATGTTCACTCACTCAGCTTCAAGAACAAGCCTATAACCTGAAATTAGGGAGGCTTCCTGGGCTAAAGCAAGGAGTAGGTCCTGAAATTAGCCAGGAGCAGTAGGAACCACCCACTCTCTCCTTCTTCTTACAAATGGTGGCACACTCTCAATTCAGACAGTGAAGAAAATCTTCTAAGTTCAGCAAAGTTAGACTCCTAAGCAGCTCAACCCATCCATCTCTTCCATGCCTCCTGGCAACTAATGCAGCCCATGACTGCAGCACCCCGTCACTGCAACATGTGGCCAAGGGGAGTGGCTGGAGTTCCCTTCCCAGCCCTCTGGTGTATGCCATTCCTTCTGTAGAAAGGACCATGAGAGCAGCAGAGGTGGAACATGTGACATGAAGCCTATCAGAGATGGTCCTCTTTGAGATGACTTTTTAATTGATGAAAGGAAGGATTTGGACTTGAAGTCACCATAGTCCAGTAGCTATTTCCGGGATGATTCATGTGCTTACATCTGTGCTAATGTGGTAGCCACCAGCAATGGGAGGCCTTGGAGCACTTGAAATGTGATATATGACTAGGGAAATGAATTTTAAATTTTACTTATGTTTAATTTAAATTTAAGTAGCCATCTGCACTAGTGGCTACTATACTAAATAGCACAGGCCTAAACTATAAGAGCAGCTAAGCAGACATGAGCACTTCTTGTGTTATTCCCTCATTTATACCCTCTTGCCATATGTGTTTGAGGTCAGTATTCTTCTTACTCACATTTTACAGATGAGGAAGTAAAGAAAAAGTTTAAGAAGGGTAAATACACTGTCCAAAGCCATTCTGCTGATCTGTGGCAAGATGGATTCAAATACAATCTATATACTATATTCTACCATCTACACTCTAGAGCCTCATGCGGGGCAGGGAAGATTCCATTTTGCATTCTGTGGCTACTAAGCTCCACCTGTCTCCCAAAGAGATAACAACCACTAAGGTTCTGTAAACAAAATCCCTGGTACTTACCTATTGTATACCAATAGGGTGTTACATTTTGGAAGCAAAGTAGATCTTGCTCCTAAAAGGTCAACCAATCCAATCACTAAAGATTTATGAAAGTGAAAATCCACAGGGGTCTCCAGGGAATGGTATGGAATAAGAAATGATTTCACTTGATATTTAGGAAGAAGTTTGGGACCCTAAAAATTATATATACAAACATAAGAGAGATAAACAAGATACAAAACCAGAGAATAAAGTGAAGGTAGTGAGTTACCTATGTATAAAATTTTGATACAAAATTCCTTTAATAAATGATGCTTTTCCAGGACTTAGGACTGATACCTTTCTTAACACAGCAATGAAAAATATCCTCGTTATAGTTCAAGTCTAATAGCTCAAAATATCTTTAAAATGTGTTTTAAAAGTAGTCACTGGAAAAAGAACAATAAACATCACGACAATGCTGTCAAGTTCAAGAAACATCTCTGAAACTCTCAGAATTGCTTTAAGGACCTGAAGGACACTCAGTTAAATTTTTTAATCCAAGAAGAAATGATAAAACTGACATCTCAATTCAATAAATATAGGATTGCAATGGAACAAATAGTGATGGAAAATTGGTTATCTGTCTAGAAAAGAACAGGTAAACTCCTACCAAACATCAGACTATGGGCATATCTCCTTTTACTGAGTTTTGCTTTATTGCACTTTGCAAATATTGTGTTTGTTGGTTTTTTTAAATAAACTGAGGGTTTGTGGCAATCCTGTGTCAAGCAAGTCTATCAGTGCCACTTTTCCAACAACGTGTGCTTGCTTCATCAGTGTCACATTTTATTTTGCCCGTTTTCCAACAACATGTGCTCGCTTCATCTGTGTCACATTTTAATTGAGGTATATGTATTTAAAAATTACAAATAATGTTATAGCATACTTAAAAGACTATAGTATATGTGCACTGGGAAACCAAAACATGCATGTAACTCACTTTATTATGGTGGTCTGGAACTGAACCTGCCAAATCTCTGAGGTATACCTATATAATAAATCCCAGGTGGATTAAAGATCCAATGGGGAAAAATTAGTAAAATATTTACACTAACACATATTTAGTGAAATAATCTTATGCATGATGGGAAAGTCAGGAACCATTAAATGACATGTAGATTTGGCCACACACATCTTAAAAACACAGGGCAATAGAAAGATGAATTAGGGAGCAGGAAGGCAATTCCTAGAAAATACAAATGGCCAATAAACATTTGACAAAATGCTCAACTTCATTATTGCTCACTCAAATGCAATTTAAATACATGACAAGACACCCTTTTCCACTGAATTGCGTGGCAAAAGCTAACAGGACAAAAAAACTGTACAGTGGAGGTGGCGGTGACCCAGCCACCTTCACTCTCTGCTGGGGAGGTGGGACATCTACCATTCAGAATCACTATCTACTGACATTACACTAGTAGTCCCACTCTTAGCATTCTAGTCTGAGGCTTGAAGGAGCATGGGCCCCAGTAGAATGACATGCAAGGATGTTTACTACAGCATTGTGGATAGAGACCAAAGATGGAAAGAACCTGAAAGATTATAAGCTGGGGAACTGGTGAGTAAGTCCCATAAAATACTACACCACTTTGAAAAAGAACGTATTTGATCCACACATATTGGTCTTGAGGACGGTCTATGTATACTGAACATAACGGTAAATTATATGATACACTGGACATAACAAAGAGAAAAGAAAATTGGTTTCCATATTTGTGTACGTTTGGCATAGAAAGCACAGTTACAAATTTGTTATTTCAGGGAATTGAGGTGGTTGGGGTTAACTAATTTTAGTGTTTATCTTTATAGGCCTTGGCATTGTTAAAATTTTTTTAAAAGAAAAGAGTAATGACTTTTTATATATTTAGCTTTTACCAGAATATGATCCTAAGTCAAGTTTGAAGGACACAGAAGAAGGTGTTGAAATCTGTTGAGACTATTTCCAATCACACAAAAAAGGTGTGCTGTGAAATTTATGAGAGGGAATCTTTATAGCACAGATACCACCTAAACTAAGGTTTCCCAGAGAAGAGTGAAATTTCTGACTTGGTTTAAAAATGCACTCAGAAATAATTAGGATTTGTAGAGTTCAGAGATTCAGACTTTTTAATCAAATGGCTATTGTGCGTGCTAAACCCTTTAAAACCCTTGAAGTGAATCAAGGAATACTAAGACTCATACACCTTCAACACTTGAAACCATCTAGAAATCTCATATAGCGGGAACTGGTCCTATAGGACAAGACAGAAATGGGGTCAATTTACCAAAGAAAAGGCCAGCTATTACACATAGCTCCACGTAAATGAAAGTTTTCCCTTTTAATAAAGTTATGGAGAAAAGTCAAAAGAGAAGTGACTTAGTTTTCAGAAGGGGCACAAGAAAACTGTTTGCCCTCAGTGAAATAATGCCATACACTTTTTTTTTTACCTTATAGAAAGGATATTCTAGAACTGAGGATAAGTACAGTTGTGTCAGTTGTGCTAGACTCAGTCTGTTCAGACATGATTCTTCACCTGAAATGAAAAGCATCCCAATCAGTTACGTTTCAATTTTCCTACATGTAATGAAAAAAATCATGAACATCCAGCACTAATTAATTCATTCCAGAAGTGTGATGGATTTTTAAGTGACACTAGAAATTGAAGTTGTTAGAATTATGCCCTCATGCTTGCTTAACCAGTGACATCTCATTTTGACTTCTACATACCCCAGCTCCTAACTTCTGCCCCTTGTTGGGATTCAGGCAGTTACAGCAGCAGACCCCTGCTAATGGGAGCATCTCGATGATCCCCCACAGGAGCATGAATGGCCTGTTGAGGTGCTGATGTCTTCCACCTATAGGAAGCATATCCACCAGCCCATCAAGCCACTGAACCACCACCATGGCAGCGCCAACCACGTGAGGGCTGGCTTCTACAGGGAGAACAACATCCCCAGCATCAAGGCTCCTGGCTTTTGGTACTTTTCTCGAGCCTGAGGGTCACACCAGGCCCCAAAGCCCCAGGAGCTCCTTTCATGGGGGAGGAGGGACACCTGGGGCCTTAAATCCTCATTGTGCTGACATCTCGAAACTGCAGAGATTCCCCCATTTGGCCTTATGGTGGGGACAATGAACGACAAGCAGCTTCCCTAAGGGGCCCTGGTTAAGAACCTGGCAGACACCTTTAGAATGTAGGCACATCCAGCAGGTGGATTTTTACATGAGACTATTTCAGATTAAGTGATGCTGGTGACTCATTCACTGTGGGCACCTTCACATCATTAAAAATATCCCCCCACGTTAAGTGACTGGGATTTGTGTTCATGGGCTTTCTGCATTTGTATTCTGGGAGGGGTGTGCAGTTATTTTCCTAATAGTCACAGAAGCCACTACTACCTGATATTATCTCTAGTGTACCTAAAACAATGCTTGCAATTTACTTTCCTCAAGAGGAAATATCAGGAAAGTTATATTTTAGCACAAATGAACTCTAGATATACTGCAGTGCAATTTCTCCCCAGTGGTCTGAACTGTAAATAATGGGATTTTGTTCACTCGAGGACAAAAATCCCTAGGAAGGATGGATGGCCCTGGTGGCCAGCATTTTCTGCTGTCACCCTGTAAGTGAGAAGCAGCTGAGGTCATGAGGAAAGCATGGAGCTTAGCATTCACCAGGGTTGGGTAGAATTCTGGCTTCTCCATTTTCTAGCTCTGAGGTCAAGTGTAAGTCTTGTCATCTCTCTGAGCCTACATTCCCCCATCTTTACAGTGGGGAATGCTAACCTTGTCTGTGTCTGAGTCTGAATTCAGTGTCTCAGGCTTTGGAGGCTAGACATCAGATCAAGGGATTAGCAACCACACAGTCCTGCAGGGGGCATCCTGATGTTGGCTCAGCCTCTGCTCATCACATGGCCATCTGAATCCTGTGGTCTCCACTTCTGCACAGGGGTACATCTGTCTAGATCCCCTCCTTGTGAGGTCTCCAGTCCTGTAGGATGAAGGCCCTCCTGGCTCTCAAAATTTGGTTTCATCTTAAAAGGATCTTTGAGATTCTTCCAAATAGCTCCCACCCACAGCACTAGGGACCAGGATTTGAATGTGTCTTGGGGGATATGAGTCAGCCCCCATCAGTAAGTCTGTGAAGGGCTTGGTGAGCTCACAGAGTTGGTCATAAAACAGGTGGCCCTCTGGTACACCACCCTGCTCATCAATCGTGCTGAAGATCATCAACTTTTGATGATTTTAAAGCAGACTGCTTTTTTTTTCAAATTCTACTCAGTTTATTCATTTTTTAACAAGATATTACATTAAAAAAAATATGAGGTCCCCATTCACCCCCACCGCCCCCACCCCACCACTCCCCCGACAGTAACACTCTCCCCCATCATCATGTCACATCCATTGCGTCTGGCGAGTACATCTCCAGGCATCGCTGTGCCCCATGTCCTGTATTCCACACCATAGCCCACACTTTCCTACGTTCCATCGGGTGGACCACGGGAGGACAAACAACATCTGGCAATTGTCCCTGGGGCACCACCCAGGACAACTCCAAGTCCCGAGAATGCCTCCACATTTCTTCTCTTCCTTGCCTTCCCCGCACCCAGCAGCCACCATGGCCACTTTTTCCTCATCAATGCCACATTTTCTTGATTATTAACCACAATAGCTCATAAATAGAATATCATTAAGTCCACTCTGATCCTTACTGTATTCCTCCTTCCTTTGGACCTTGGAAGTGATCCCTCGGTGCCAGGGAGGCTCATCCCCGGGTGTCATGTCCCACGTTGTTGGGAAGGCATTGCATTTACATGCTGAGTTTGGCTTCGAGACTGGCAACATTTGAGTAACACGGAGGCTGTCAGGAGGGAACTCCTAGGCACAGTGCTGCTCTAGGCCTTGTTCTTATTTCAGGCATTTAGGCTCACAAGCATAGTCATTAGTATCAGGGGCTCACTGTTGGACCCTCATTCCTTCTTGATCCTTACCGTTGCACCTGGGGGACTACCGCTGCTCCCCTCCAGACAATGGCAGAGCCCCCACTGGCCAGTAACCCAGTACCCCCCCAGCTGTTGTATTTAATTTTTTCCACTATGAGTATATCCAAACATTTCCATACCCTCTGGACATATGCCCTGTATAACTCCCTGTCAATCATATATCGCCTGTCAATAACATCCCACACCAGTATTCCTCCGCTGCCATTGTTGAACCACTCTGTGATCCAAAACTTACTGAAAAGTAAAGCCCAATATAATGTCAGGTTCCCTTACTAGTAAAATGGAATATAGCAATGAGTTTAAAGGTTAGCTGTAGAATGCATATTGATTTGGAAAAATACTACATCTTATCTTTTTCTTTTCTTTTTTCCTAATTATACAGCTTCTCTTCAGAGGAGTCCCAGATCACAGTAATTCATATATACAATGTATAGTACTCCCACACATCCACCATAAAACCTTTTCCCTTCCACAGCGATAATCTTTCAACTTATTCATATCATATTTACTTAAACTGATGTACAGAATCTGAGACAATAGCTTTCAAACAAGGTGACATTTGTACTTACATTGTGGTCCATACTTTAGGATATACAGTTTTCTAAATTTTTTAGTTATCCTTTGTTTTACATTATGGTTTACATTATTAGGCTGTCGTCCCCTATATGTTTTTGGTGTAATATTACATGTTTTATATTCATCCTTGTGTACTCTCACGAAACTCCTCTCTTGCCCCCACATTTACATGGTTCCATCCATTCAACATCCATTTTCCGCTCCCCTTGGGTCCCACAGCGACAGCCAATCTCCATTTCCCAAGGAGCCACGCCCAGATATACTTGCAACAGTGCTCAGGGCCTGACTTGCTCAACTGACCTAATGCCCTGGGAGCCATCCTTTCTCTCGATTGATACAGTTCCCTCTGTTTGATGGCATTAGTCCTCCCCAGGATGTGGGTCCACCCCCACTCTCACTAGTTGGGTCTCTACCCAATGGTACAACCCACCCTGGCAAAATGAGCATTCAGACATTCCCCAGGAGTCTGTCCCGCATCAGACCATTCCCTCCAAGCATCCTAAACAGGTAACACTCCTAATTATATTTTGATACGGTTTTCTCTGCATTTTACTCTCAACCAACACCTGACACTCTCATTTGTTCATATGTTGCCCCTCCCTCCCCCAATTTTTTGGGCAATATTACCCCTCCGCCCATCCCCAGGCCCCCTCAAACCCCCAAAGCCCCACCCAAAGGCAGCCCCTTGCCCCCATTTTATCTCTTCTTTGTGCTCATGCTTACCACCAGATCATCATAGATTCCACCCGTGCAGACGTCAGCTTACATCCTTCCTCTACCCCCCGATTTCCTGTAAGCCTTTCTTCCAGTCTCTAGCTCTCTGAGACAGCTTGCTTATTTCAAATCATTGAGGTTATGTAGTATTTGTCCTTCAATGCCTGAGTTGCTTCACTCAATATAAGGCTCTCAAGATTCATCCATTTTACACGTGTGTTTGTAGTGTATTTGTTCTTAAAGCTGAGTAGTATTCCACTGTATATATATACCATATTTTATTGATCCACTCATCTGTTAATGGGCATTTGGGTTGATTCCAACTTTTGGCAATTAGTGAACAATGCTGCTATGAACATTCGTGGACATATATCTGTTTGTGTCCTTGTTTTCAGTTCTTCTGGGTATATACCTGCAGTGGTATTGCTGGGTCAAATGGCAAACCTATGGTTAATTTTTTGAGAAACCACCAAACTGTCCTCCAGAATGGTTGGATCCTTCCGCATTCACACCAGCAGTGGATGAGGATTCACATTTCTTCACATCCTCTCCAGCATTTGTATTCTTCTGTTTTTTTCATAGCTGCCAATCTTAAGGGAGTAAGATGGTACCTCATTGTAGTTTTGATTTGCATTTTCCAGATAGCTAAAGATTTGGAGCATTTTTTCATGTCCTTTTTAGCCATTTGTATTTCTTCTTTGGAGAAGTGTCTGTTTAAACCTTTCCCACATTTTTTAAATGGGTTGTTTATATTTTTATTTTCAAGATATAGGAGTTCTTTATATATGCAAGTTACTCAACTCTTATCAGATATATGGTTGAAAAATATTTTCTCCCATTGTGTAGGTTCCCTTTTTACTTCCTTGACAAACTACTTTGAGGTGTAGAGGGCTTTAATTTTGAAGAAGTCCCATTTAACTATTTGTTCTTTTGCTGCTCGTGCTTTTGGTGTGATGTTCATGAACCCATTTCCTAATACAAGGTCATGTAGATGTTTCCCTACACTGCTTTCCAAGGTCTTTATGTTTTTGGCTCTTATATTTAGGTCTTTGATCCCTCTTGAGTTGATCTTTGTATAAGGTGTGAGATGGTAATCCGCTTTCATTCTTCTACATATGGATATCCAGTTCTCCAGGCACCATTTGTTGAATAGGCCATTCTCTCCCAGTTGAGAGGGTTTGGTGTCTTTATCGAATATTATATGGCTATATATATGAGGTTCTATATCAGAACTTTCAATTCAATTCCATTGGTCTGTGTGTCTCTCCTTATGCCCATACCATGCTGTTTTCACTTCTGTAGCTTTGTAGTATGTTTTGAAGTCAGGTAGTGTGATTACTCCAATTTTAATTTTTCTTTTTCAATACGTCTTTGGCTATTTGGGGCCTCTTTCCTTTACAAATAAATTTCATAGCTAATTTTTCCAGTTCCTTAAAGAAGGCTGTGTTGATTTTTATTGGGATTGCATTGAATGTGTAGATCAGCTTTGGTAGGATACACATCTTAATAATATTTAGTCTTCTTATCCATGAGCAGGGAATATTCTTCCATTTATTTAGGTCTTCTTTGATTTCCTTGAACAGTCTTGTATAGTTCTCGGTGTATAAGTTTTTTACCTCTTTAGTTAAATTTATTCCTAAGTATTTGATTTTTTTCTTTACTATTGTGAATGGTATTTGTTTCTTGATTTCCTCCTGATCTTGCTCATTATTGGTGTACAGAAATGCTACTGATTTTTGCGCATTGGTCTTGTAACCTGCGACTTTACTAAACTCATTTATGAGTTCCAGAAGCTTTGTTGTAGACCTCTCAGTGTTTTCTGTGTATAGGATCATGTCATCTACAAATAATGAAATTTTGACTTCTTTCTTTCTAATTTGAATTCCTTTTATATCTGGTTCTTGCCTCAGTGCTCGATCAAGTACTTCTAAGACAATGTTTAATAGAAGGGGAGACAGTGGGCATCCCTGTCTTGTTCCTGACTTTAGAGGGAAGGATTTTAGGATTTCTCCATTGTAAACAATGTTAACTGTAGGTTTTTTTTACACAGACCTGGCAACCTCAAATCTGGTTAACAGGGAGCCTGGGAGCACCGCAGTGCAACACAGCCTTCAGGGATCCCCACAGCTCAGTGCCAGACCTATGGGGGAGATCACATCCACAAACTCTGACCTATGCTTCAGAACCCCACATTTCACCCTCTCACTAGTGTCTCCTCTGCAGCTGTACCACTAATTCGACTTCAGGACAGCTCCCGTCCTGCAATCACCTGAAACAGCCACCTGTGAGTCCCTCTACACTGCAGCCAATTTAGTGACGCTGCAGATCAGCAGCCAGGCCCAGCCCGCGTGGCTCCAGCCGGAAGCGCAGATATCAGTTTCTGAACCTGAAATTCCCATGCCTTGCAAAATATTCCTCTAATCAGCTTCCAGACATTTCCCACCCTGCAGGCCCCTGAACCAACCTCCTGGCGATGTCTCTTTTTTGTGAGCGATTTAAGGCTGCTGCAGATTGGCAGCCAGCCTTGGGGGTGGGGCTCTAGCCAGAAGCACTATTATTCATGTCAGAAATAAAAAATTTCCCCATCTCACACAAAACTCCCATCTGTCTCCCCAAATCGGTCTGCGAAGGCCTCCTGCAGCTCCGCCCACCCCAGGTGGGAGCGTCCCACATGCAGCCCCCACCACCGTGTAAAAGAGCCTCAATTTTATCTTATACATGAATTTTCTCTATTGCCTTCCCACCAAATCAATGTCCAGACACCTCCTGCCCTGCAAAATCTTGAAACAGCCTGGTCCTGAAGAATTTCCAATGCTGCCCAGTTGCTTCTATGCAGGAGAGACACTCAGGTGCACTCACTCAACCACCATCTTGCCCCATCCCTCTCCCCCTGCCTTTGAATTCAGCCCCCCGCCCTCCAGCAAGTGTGAGGGAGGAACAATTCTTATCCAACAGTGGCCCCTAGTGGTGGTAGTTTTGCCTCTGACTTTCCACCACAGAGCCACTTTCTTTTTCCTATAGCTTCTTCTGCCTCTTTTCTTCCCATCAGACATACATGAGAGAACTGTCCAGGACACAAGAGCAGAGGTTCTCTTCTCACAAAATGATTTTAAGAGCCAAAGATGGGTTCCATATATTAGTAAAAGGGGTAAACTTTCAGGAAGAAAGAACAAAAATAAAGATTTATGCACCTAAGCATGAGGCTCAAAATACATGAGGCAAATACTGGGAAAATTAAGTGGAGAAATAGATGCTTATACAAGTATAGTGGGGGAATTTAATACAAAATTATTATGACTAGACAGAACATCTCAACAAAGAATCAATAAAGAAACAAAGACTCTGAATAATACATTAGAGGATCTGGACCTAATTGACATATACAGAACAATACACCCAAATACAGTGGGATATACTTTCTTCTCAAGTGCACATGGACCATTATCCAATATACACCACATACTAAGCCACAGAATAACACTCAAAGAATTTAAAAAGATTGAAATTATACAAAGTAATTTCTCTGATTATAATGGTATGAAGCTTGAAATTAGCAGGGGCCAGAAAACTAGGTCAGACACAAATATATGGAAATTAAACAACACACTCTACAACAAACACTGGGTCAAGGAGGAAATTACAAAAGAAATCAGGAAATACCTTGAAATGAATGAAAATGACAACAATACATATCAAAACTTATTGGATTCAGCCAAAGCTGTACTGAGAGGGAAATTAATAGACATAAATATATAAATGAAAAAAAAAAAGAAGAGCAAAAATCAAAGACCTAACTACACACCTGTAGGAATTAGAAAAAGAAAAACAAACTAACCCCAAATGAAGTAGAAAGAACTAAATAAAGATTAGAGTAGAAATAAATGAAATAGAAAATAAGAAATCACTAGAAATATTAAGAAAACTAAAACATGGCTCTTTGAGAAGATCATTAAGATTGAAAAACTCTTAGCTCTATCAACAAAGAAAAAAGGAGATAAGATGTAAATACACAAAATAATAAATGAAGAAGGGGATATCACCATTAACCACACAGAAATAGAGTACCAGAAAAGGATACTTTGAGAAATTATATGCCAACAAGAAGGATAATTTAAAGGAAATGAACTAATTCTTAGAAACACACAAGCAGCTTACATTGACAAAAGAATTTGATGAACTCAACAGACCAATCACAAGTAAATATGGAATCAGAACCTCCCAAATAAGAAGAGTGCAGGATCAGACAGCTTCACAGGTGAATTCTACCAAACATTCCACAGAGAACTAACACCAATCCTGCTTAAACTCTTCCAAAAAAAAAAAACCAAAGTAGAAGGACCATTGCCTAGCTCATTCTATGATGCCAACATTACCCTAAAAACAAAGCCAAACAAAGACACCACAAGAAAGGAAAATTACAGACTAATTTTTGCAATGTCCAGATGCTAAAATACTCAAAAAAATACTTGCTAATCATATTCAAAAGCACATCAAATGAATTATATACCATAACCAAGTGTGTTTCATGCCAGGTATATAAGGATTATCCAACAAAAGAAAATCAATCAATGTAATACACCATATAAACAGATTGAAATAAAAAATCACATGATCATATCTACAGATGCAGAAAAGCATTCACCAAAATACATCACCCTTTTCCTGATAAAAATCCTGCAAAAGAGATAGTAATAGGAGGAAAATTTTTGAACTGGAGTATATATGAAAAAGCCACAGCTAACAACATGTACAATGGTGAAATCCTAAAACCTTTCCCACTAAGATCAAGAACAAGTCAACGATCTCCACTGCCCCTGCTTCTATTTAACATTGTGTTAGAAGTACTTACTCAAGCACTTAGGCAAGAAAAAGATATAAAATGCATCCAAATTGAAAGGAAGAAGTCAAAATTTCACTATTTGCAGATATCATGATCCAATGTATGAAAGGCCGTGAGAAATCTACACCAAAACTTGTAGAACTTATAAATGATTTCAGTAATGTCACAGGTTATAATATTAATGCACTAAAGTCAGTAGCATTTCTGTACACTAGTAATGAGCAACCTGTGAAGGAAATCATGACAAAAATCCAATGTACAAGAGCAAATAAAAGAATCCAACACCTAGGAATAAACTTATCAAAAATGTAAAGGATTTCTACACAGAAAACTACACAGCCCTGTTAAAGTAAATCAAAGAAGACTTTTTAAAAAATGAAGAATATTCCATTTTCATGGATGGGAAGACCAAACTTCATTAAGATGTCCATCCTACTGAAAATGATCTACACATTTAAAACAATCTCAATAGAAATCAACACATCCTTTTTATTGAATTGGAAAAACTAAATATGAAATTTAAATGCAAGGGCAAGTGTCCCCAAATAGCAAAAGATATATTGAAAAAGAAAAATGAAATTGGAGGAATCACACTTTTTGACTTTAAAACATTCTATAAAGCTACAGTGGTCAAAACTTCATGGTATTGACACAAGGATAAACATACCAACAAATTGAGCCAAATTGAGAGTTCTGATATAGAATCAGATATTCAAAAAGGCCACCAAACACATTCAACTGGAGAGAATGGCATCTCCAACAAATTGTGCTTGGAAAACTGGAATCCATATCCAAAAGAATTTGAAAGAAACACCATCTCACACTATATACAAAAATCAACTCAGGATTGATCAAAGATCTAAATGTAAGAGCAAACAGCATAAAGACCTTGAAAGATAATCTAGTGGAACATTTACAGGACCTTGTAATAGGGAATATTTTTTCATGTCTTTATTGTTTTTAATGTTACATTAAAAAAATATGAGGCTTCCATATACTCCCCACCCCCCTCACCCCACTCCACCCACATCAACAACTTCTTTCATCATTGTGGGATATTCATTGCATTTGGTGAATATAATTTGGAGCACATGGAAAATGGTTTACATTGTAGTTTACACTCTCTCCCAGTCCACCTAGTGAGCCATGGCAGGACATACATTGTACAGTGTCTTTCCTCGCAGTACCACCGAGGACAACTCCAAGTCCTGAAAATGCCCACACATCATATCTCTTCTTCCTTCTCCCTAACCTCAGCAGGTACTGTGGCCACTTTCTCCACATCAATGCTACAAATCTTCCATTACTAATCACAATAGTTCCATAGTAGAATGCGGTCACACCTCGGGCTGAAGTGTGGTTTGCTGGCCTGGCAGGGGAGCGGCCATGGCAGGCCAAGCCGCTGCCCCCATAAGGGTGGCTGGTCGGACTCACCGCCACCCCCGAAGGGAGCTCGGCATGGGCGCAGAGTGCCCTCGGGTCTCCCCTTCTTGGCAGCCATGCTTCCACAGCCGCCCCTCCTCCCGGATGGCGCCACACGATGCCTGTGGGGCGGCACCCTTCTTCTTCTTTCTCCCTGCGCAGGCGCAGGGCGGAAAATTCCAGTCTGCCCTTTTCCCCTCCCCCGACAGCAGCAACAGCCAGGCGTGGGCGGAAAAATCCAGTCTGCCCTTTTCCCTCCCACCAACAGCAGCAACAGCCAGGCATGGGCGGAAAAATCCAGTCTGCCCTCTTCCCTTCCCCCGACAGCAGCAACAGCCAGGAGTGGGCGGGAAACTCGTCTGCCCTCCACCCCAGCAACAGCAGCCACCAATCCCTAAACCCTGCCCCTTCCCCCAGCAATAGCGACAGCCAATCCCTAATCACCACCCCTCCCCCATCCAGTACCGCTCACTGACCTTTCTCTGGCAACCAATCAGAACAGGGCGTGGCTTCAACCAATCAGCCTTCCCCAGCCCCTGTAAAACTGTTGCCTCTCCCTCAATAAAGTGGACTTGTGTGTTTACCTTGTCTTCGCGGTGGTTCTTCTGCCGTGCACCCTCCAGTCCTGAGAGCCCCCGGCAAGGGCCTGGCCTCCCTTGTCTCCAGTTCGTCGCCTGCTTCTCCAGGCAACCCCTTCATTGCCGGCTTCACCGGGCGACCCCGTCAGCCGATCCGCGCAACCCCTGTGAGACCGATCCCTCGTCTGCTGCCGGACCGACCCCTCATCCCAAGCGGGACGGACCCCTCGTCCTAAGCTGGACCGACCCCTCGTCCACAGCCAGATCCCACCTCTACCGACCGAGCAAGCCGTCGCAGCTGGCGCCCAATGTGGGGCAAGGTAACTCCACCAGACGGATCCCTCGTCTGCTGCCGGACCGACCCCTCGTCCCAAGTGGGACCGACCCCTCGTCCAGAGCTGGACTGACCCCTCGTCCGCAGCCAGACCCCACCTCTACCGACCGAGCAAACCGTCGCAGTAAAATATCAGTAAGTTTACTCTAATCCATACTCTAATCCTCCAGCCTGTGGACCCTGGGATGTTTATGTCCACTCCACCTCTATATTGCAGGAGCTTAGGTTCCACATGGATGAAGGATGCAATTTTCCTGCTTGCAGGTGTAGGCACTCTTGGCTCTGTGGTGTGGTGGTTGACCTTCTTCACCTCTCTGTTAGGTGGCCAGGGTAAGTCCAATAAACCAGACAGTATAAGTTGCAAGTCTGCTGAGGCTTAGGGCCTATCACATGGACAGTCCAGAGATTCAGGTCTCCTGAATATACACCAACTTCAGTGCTAACCACAGGTCCAGTAAAAGTGACAGAAGAGGCATGTGTAGAAAGGTCATATGTGAATCTAACTCCATCACACTCAGGAACACAAACTCCAAAGTAGTGCCCACTGACATGGCACTGAACTCCGGAGCCATCTGCCATGACCATAGAACCTGTGGGTCTCTATAGCCCTCAGGAGAACCAGTACCTGAGGTTGTATCTACTTTGGCTGTCTCTGGGACCTTGCTGAGGTGTGTGTAAGCACAACCTCTCTGATGACCTCCTGACTCTCTTTTAGAGACTCATAGCCATATAAACTCATTTGTTCTTTTCATTTCCCCCTTTTATTCAAGATCATAAAGCAGTTTTTAACGCCTAATATTACATATAGGCTGAGGTATTCTGCTCTTCTGAGTTGACCCTTTTATTCAAAGTCTTTTTCTAGTTACATCACCAGCTGGTGCTTGGTAGTAATTCCTCAGCATCAGGGAGGGGCATCCCTGGGAGTTGTGTCCCATGATGGGGGGAAGGTAATGCATTTACATTCTGAGTTTGGCTTGAACTTCACATCCAAATCCCAAGCAGTGAAAGAAAAAATAGATAAATGGGAACTCCTCAAAATTAAAACTTTTACACCTCAAAGATGTGATGGAAGAAAATATTTGGTAATTATATATCTGATAGGAGCCTAACATACAGCATATATAAAGAAAACATATCTAAAAACAAAAGACAAACAACCCTTTTAAAAATGGGGAAAAGAGAAAGACAAAGTAGATACAACTCCAGGAATTGGTGCTCCTGAGAGGTATGGAGACACACAGATTCTACGGTCATGACAGATGCCTCTGGAGTGGGCCTTACTATGGAAATTGTGCTCCTGAGTGTGATGGAGTTGGACTCAGATGTGACCTTTCTACACATGCCTCTTTTGTCACTTTTACTGAATTTGTAGTTTTTCACTGGGGTTGGTGTATCCTAAGAAGACTTGAAGCTATGGACTGGCCATGTGGCAGCTGTGCTCTAAGCCTCAGCAGATTTGAACCTCCTATTCTCTGGTTTGTTGAACCTCCTATTCTCTTTTGTTGAACACCAGCCAGCTAACAGGAAAGTGAAAATGGCTAACCACCACACCAGGGAACTGAGATTGCCTACAACTTTAAGTAAGAGAATCACATCCACCAACCATGTTGGAATAAGTCCCCTCTCAGTATAGAGGTGGAATGGACATCACCAACCCAAGGTCTACAGGATGGAGGAATAAATTATGGAATAGTGTGAGCTTAATGGTATTCTACTGTAGAATCATTTTGAATAGTAAGGGAAGCAGCTGTAGCATTGATCTGGGGAAAATGGCTATGGTATTTGCTGAGGGAAGGGAGAAGGAAGAGTTGAGATGTGGGACATTTTTGCTACTTGAGGTTGTCCTAAATGATATTGCAGGGACAGATGCTGGACATTATATATCCTGCCATAACCCACTGAATGTACTGGGGAGAGTGTAAACTACAATGTAAACTATAATCCATGCGGTCTGGCAGTGCTCCAAAATGCAAATAATATGCCACAATGATAAACAAGGTTTTTGATGTGGGAGGAGTAGGAGGGTGGTGTGTGGGAAATGGAAGAACCTTTTACTTTTTTTAATACAACTTTATTTTGTGATCTATGTATCTTTAAGAAACATACAATTTAATAAGTAAAAAGAAAGAATACGGAACTAGCTCATGGAATAACATGGATGAACCTTGAGGTCCTTACGTTGAGTGAAGCAAGTCAGACATTGAAGGACCAATATTACATGACATTTGATATAAATTAAGCAAATCAAGCAGACTCAGAGAGCTATTGTCTGTAAGAGATATTTAGAGGAAAAACAAATGGAGAAGTTTGTGAGCCAATGCCCATGTGGACCAAATCTATGAAAAGGTGAAAGTGTGTCATTGGGTAGTGAAGTACTATGACAAAACATTGGTGATACTATTGGGTTAGGCATTGCTGGTTTGACCGGGGTGGGGTACTGAGGGTAGGTTGGACGGCTCATGGAATTGGGGGAGGGTTGGGCAATGGACCATGTGAACACTGGGAGTTGTCAGGTATGTGGCTGAACGTAAAAAGTTGAGAACCCTCCTATGGCAATATGACAAGGGAGGGTTACTGCCTTATGGTGTTGGATGGGGAGCATTCAGGACAGGGTGCACCTGGTGCAGGCTTCCAGGGAGAGTGTGAGAGATCATTTTGTCATAATGTTTTGGGTCGGTGTGGGAAAACCCACATAATGAGTGGGAAACTGTTTAACTCCCATCCTGGGGAGAACCTATATCTTCTCAAACAATGGGACAGGAGTCATTTGAGGGCATAGGTGATTCCTAGGAGGGGAGGACAAACCAGAATGTCAAGACTTCAGTGTTGCAAGTAACTATGAATCTTATCCAAGTAGTGAAGCCAGATGATCAATATTGGCCCCAAGGGGAGGCAGAGGGAGCACATAGAATACATGAAAGAGGGGTATTTATTGGCAATGGAAGTGTTCTACATGATCTTACAATGATGGACACTGGTCATGTTAAATGTCATCAAAATTTATAAATGTATGTGCTGTAAAATGTAAACCACAATATAAACCATTGACCGTGGTTAGTAGCTATGATTTACTGCTTGTATAACAGTTGAAACAAATGTACCATCCACATATAAAACGGGATTAACATGGGAAGGGGAAAATGGGGGAGGATTTTGGGTATATGGGAGTCCCCTATATGCTGTTTGTGACTTTTCTGTGAACTAAAACTTCTTTGAAAACAAAATTTTATAGTTTTGTTTAATGGAATAAACAAAATGGAGTAAATGGAAGGAAATGTCAGTATACACAAAGTACAATATATATTAAACTGATAAAAGAAAAAAGTTTTTAAAAAAATAATAGTTTTCATTATTTTGTAATATCCCAAATTTTAAATTTTATTTTACATTTTTTCTGTATTTTATTTTTAATATTTAACCTATCATTATTATTTGATTTTCCTAATAATTGTATTTGGCTATTTTATTGGCTTCATTTTTGAAGAAGCTTTGGATCACAGAAGAGTTACAATTGGTGAAGGGGAGAATCATTAGTGTGGAGTGTCAGTAATGAGGGATACATGGGAGGAATTTCACCTGGAAATACACATAAGGTATATAAATGTTTTCAAATATTCATGTGGCATTGCCCCAGTGGATGGAGAGACACACAATAACTGAGAGAATATTGAATTCTAATCCTGGAGAGCTCTGCTACATTCTCTAATGGAACAGCAGCAATCCCCCAAGTACAGGGGCAATGACTAGTGAAGAAAAATGGCCCATTGATGGACCCTTGATATTGATGACTGTGCTTATGATCCTTTGCTCTTGAAATTGAAACTTAGCCTTGTGTTTAGGGTGCCTAAAAGTTACCTTCTGAGATTCTCCTTGTTGCTCAAATGTAGCCTCTTTCTAAGACAAATTCAGCATACAAATGCGTTGTCTTCCCCCCAGAGTAGGACATGACTCCTAGGGATGAGCCTTCACCAATCACAAAGCAGGGTAACTGGAAAAAGATGTAAAAGAAAAGGGGGGGAATGCAAAGACAAACGAGTTTATAAGGCTGAGAGACTTCAAAGTGAATTGGGAGGTCATTTCAGAGGTAGCAGTTATGCACATCTCAGCAGGATCTCATAGACTGCCAAAATAGATACTTCCCCAAATAGTGAATCTCCTGAGAGCTCTGGAGACACCTAGGTCCTATGGTCATGGTAGATAGGTCAGGAATTTGGTGACTTCCCAGTGGGCCTACCTTGGGGTCTGTGCTCCCCATTGTGACAGAGTTGGGACTCAGTTATGACTTCCCTACACAAAGCTCATCTGTCCCTTCTATTGGAACTTATAGTTGGTGATGGTGTTAGTAGGTGTACACCCAAGAAACTTAAGTCTTTGGACTGCCCATGTGCCAGCTGTGCCCTGAGCCTCAGTGGAGTTGCAACACCTACTCTCCAGTTCATTGGACCCACCCAGGGCAATTAACAAAGAGGTGAGGATGGGCAACCACTATACCAAGGAAATAAGAAAGCCTATAACTGCCAGCAAGAGCATCCCATCCATATATGGGATCAAACTCCCCTCTCAATTAGAGGTGGATTGGGCATCACCATCCCAGAATCCTTAAGAATGGGAAAGAACTATGGACTAGAGTGGACTTACTGGTATTCTTCTATAGCCTTATTGTCTATACTTATTGTTACTTATTGTAATTCTAGCAATGGAAGAAATTATAACATTGGTGTGGAGGCAGTGATCGCTGGAGGATCTGAGGGCAAGGAGAGGGAAAAACAGTTGTAACATGGGGGCGTTTTGGGGAATTGGAGTTGTTCTGAATGGCTTTGCAATGACAGATAAAGGCCATTATATGGTGGCCAGTCTCGAAGCCAAACTCAGCATGTAAATGCAATGCCTTCCCCCCAGCGTGGGACATGACACCCGGGGATGAGCCTCCCTGGCAACGAGGGACCACTATCAACTACCAACTGATGATGCAACTGGAAAATGACCTTATACAGAAGTTTCCATGCGGATCAGCAGAATATCCCTGTCTACATAAAATACCGTGACTTTAAAATGCTGTTTGACCTAAAATAAGGGGGAAATGGAAAGGAGAAATGAGTTTATATGGCTACGAGTTTCTAAAAAAGAGTCTGGAGGCTGGCGGAAGGATTGCCCTCATGCACAACTGAGCAGAGTCAGAGAGACAGATAAAGCAGATACAACCCCCAGATATTAGTTCCTTTGAGGGCTAAAGAGACCCATGGGAGTTATGGTCATGGCCGATGGGGTTAACTACCAGGTCAGATGGCCCCTCTTTGGAAATGGTGTTTATGTGTGATGAATCTGGGGTCAGATGGGATCTTCCTTCATAAGACATTCATGCTAATGTGCTGGAGGTGCAGTTAATGTTGGGGTTTAAGATATATTCAGGGGATTTGAATCTCTGGACTGACAATGTGATAGCCAGGTCCTGAGCCTCAACAGACTCAAGCACCTACAATCTGATTTATTGGACTTACCACACTCAGCTAAGATGGAGTTGAAGAAGGACAACCACCACACCATGGAGCCTAGAGTGATTACAACTGAAAATGGGAGGATTGCATCCAGCATCCATGTGGAATCTGAGCCTCCTCTTGACATAGAGGTGCAATGGACACAACCAATCCAATTTCCACATAGAAGAGGTGGCATTGGATTGGTTAAAGTGGACATAGTGGCTGATGTGTATGGGGAAAGGCAGGAAGAGATGAGAGGTGGAGGCGACTTTGGGACAAGGAGCTGCCCTGGATGGTGCTTCAGAGGCAATCACCGGACATTGTAAATCCTCACAGGGCCCACTGGATGGAATGGAGGAGAGTATGGGCCATGATGTGGACCATTGACTATGAGGAGCAGAGGTGCCCAAAGATGTACTTACCAAATCCAATGGATGTGTCATGATGATGGGAACGATTGTCGCTGGGGGGGGGGGAGAGGTGGGGTGGGGGGGTGGGGTTGAATGGGACCTCACATATATATTTTTAAGGTAATATTATTACAAAGTCAATTAAAAAATAAAAAAAAAAGATGTGTTTTGAAAACTTCCATTAGCATATTTGGTGTTCCTGGTGATGTGTGGGCACGCTCTCTTTGGAAATTAAGAGACATTGTTTTCTCTGGTGATTTGGTTCACCAAGGACCCACTCGATTCTCCTACTGGACACCTCACACAGCTTTCCTGCTGCCCTGGGAGAGAGAGAAGGGAAAAAGGGAGAAAGGGGGAAGGTCAGACTCCTAAGCATTTTATTTAAATGCAAAGAGGATTCCTTGCTTGAAATGTTGGTCTTTTTTATTGGTTTATTTTTTTGTTTTTCCTTCCTCTTTATAACCCCACAGCCCTTTCCTCCTCCCCCTCCTCCTTCTTCTCCTCCTCCTCCTCTTCTTCTTCATCCCCCTTTTCTTGCTTGAATTTCCACCCCCACTGTTCCCCCTTTTTTTCCCTTTCTCTTCTTTTTTATATTTTTTATATTAGGTGTGGCAGGGAGTGATTCACATTTGCTGTGTTTCCTCATCCTCTATTTCCTCTTTTCTGTGTGTACTGATTTTGGCTACCAATAGTTACCCCTTTCCTCTACATCTTTCTATCCTCCATCATTTAGTGCTTTTCTTACATTCCACTGCTCTTAATTTAGCCCCCAATTTTTATTTCTAATACCTTTGTACTGTTTTCTGTCTTTTATTCACTCTCTATATTATTGTCCTTTCCTTTCTCTTCCCACTTTCCTGACCACACTGGTCTTTTAATTAATACTATATTCCTCACCATATTCAGGTTACTGTCTCATTATAGATACTCCATTTCTCTTACTGTTATAACTCTACACAGCCTACATGAGTCTAATACCCATTCTTCTAGATCTCACATGGTTCTTCTGCTAATATTTACTAACAATACTACTATTATACTTTTTTCTTTTCTTACTCTTTTAGCTTTCACTTACCCTAATATTTTCCTTCAAGTGAACTTAGCCAACAGGACAGAAATAGAATAAGAAGAACAAAATGGCAAAGAGAAGACTCAACACACATGAAAAGCAGCAACTAATTAAACCCTGACACTAGACAAAGAAGCTAATCAACGACCAAGATAAAATGATGACCAGGCAGCAACAAAAAACTACAAGCCAAACCAATAATCAGGAAAACATGACCCAATCCAATGAACAAACTAAAAAGTAGGAAGAAGAGCATAACATCAAACAAGTAATTAAATCTCTCAAAACATTTAATAGGGGCCAATTTAATGAGGTGAAGGAAGAGATAAGACTATGAAGAAAACACTTAGAGAGCATACAGAAGAAATTGCAATCATGCAAAAAAAAAGACAATGGGTATGATGGGGAGTAACAGCACAATCCAAGAAATCAAAAATACACTCTCAGCAAATAACAGCAGATTTGAAGAGGGAGAGGAAAAAACTAGTGATGTACTGTCTTCCACTATGGAAGATAGTACATCCTAAATCAAACACACAGTAGAATTGATAGATAAAAAGAGAGAAAAAATTCAACAGGGACTTTGGGACCTGAATGACAAAGCAAAATGTGAAAACATATGCATTATAGGCATCCCAGAATAAGAAGAGAAGGGAAAGGGAACAGAAGGGGTGTTGGAGGAAATAATGGGTGAAAACCTCCCAAACCTATTGAGGGAGATGAATGTCCACATCCAGGAAGCCCAATGCACCCTAAATAGCATAAATCCGAACAGGCCTACCCAAAGACATATACTTGTCAAATTATCCAATGCTCAAGACAAAGAGAAAATACTAAAAGCAGCAGGAGAAAAGAGAAACATCACATGCAAAGGAGGCTTCATAAAACTAAGTGCTGATTTCTCATCTCAAACCAAGGAGGCAAGAAGGCAGTGGTATGATATAGTCAAAGTACTAAAAGAAATAATTTCCAAAAAAGAATACTCTGTCTACCTAAACTGACATTCAATATGATAGAGAGTTCAAATATTCACAGACAAACAGAAATTAATAGATTATACCAACAAGAATCCTGCACTTCAAGAAATACTAAAGGAAGTTCTATAGGAGGAAAGATAAAAAACAGGAGAGACAGAGTTGGAGGAGAGTGTAAGAACAATAAAAAGACAAAAAAAAAGTAAAAAACCAAACAAAATATAACAAACACAAATCCAAAGAAAATATGGCTAATATAAATAATTCCTTGAAAGTGATAACACAGAATGTCAATGGATTAAACTCACCTGTCAAGGGACTCAGACTGGAAGATTGGATAAGAAAGTATGATCCATCTATATGTTGTCTACATGAAAAACATCTTAGACGTAGGGATTCAAGGAGGTTGAAAGTGAATAGCTGGAAAACATCTTACAGGCAAATAATAACCAAAAATGGGCAGGAGTAACTATGTTAATATCAGACAAAATAGACTTTAAATGCAAAATAATTGTGAGAGACAAATATGGACACTACATATTAGTGAAAGGGATAATCATTCAAAAAGGAAAGAACAGGTATAAACATTTATGCTCCTGGGAAGCAGACTTGACTCAGTGATTAGGGCATCTGTCTACCACATGGGAGGTCCGCGGTTCAAACCCTGGACCTACTTGGGGCCTCCTTGACCCATGTGGAGCTGTCCCATGCATAGTGCTGATGCGCACACGGATTGTTGTGCCATGCAGGGGTGTCCCCATGTAGGGGAGCCCCAAGCATAAGGAGTGCACCCTGTAAGGAGAGCTGCTCAGTGTGAAAGAAAGTGCAGCCTACTCAGGAATGGCACTGCACACACAGAGAGCTGACACAGCAAGATGATGCAACAAAAAGAAACACAGATTCCAATGCCACTGACAACAGAAGCGGACAAAGAAGATGCAGCAAAAAGAGAGAGAACAGACAACTAGTGTGGGGGGGAGGGGAGAGAAATAAATAAATACATCGTTAACAACAAAAACAAAAACAAACAAAAAATATTACACTCCTAACAAGGGTGCCTACAAATATGTAAGACAAACACTGGAGAATCTAAGGGAAGGAATTGATGCCTCTACAGTTATAGTGGGGGACTTTAATACACCACTATCACCTTTGGACAGAACATCTCAAAAGAAAATCAATAAAGAAGAAAAGACTTTGAACAATATATTAGAGGAACTGGACCTAATAGACATATACAGAACATTACACCCAAATAAAGCAGGATAAACATTCTTCTCAAGTGCACATGGAACATTCTCCAAGATAGACAACAGGATAGGTTGCTGGGAAAGTCTCAGTGAATTCAGAAAGTTTGAAATCATACAAAATAATTTCTCTGACTACAGTGGAATGAAGCTGGAAATCTGCAAAGGTCAGAGACCTGGATTTGGCAACAAGATATGAAAGTTAAATAAAACACTCTTAGAAAAACAGTGGGTCAAGGAGGAACTCTCGAAATCAATAACTACCTTGAAACAAATGAAAATGATAATGCACATATCAAAACTTATGGGATGCAGCAAAAGTGGTACTGAGAGGGCAATTTATAGCCATAAATTCACACGTGATAAAAGAAGAGTTAAAATTGAAAAACTAACTTCACAGTTGGAGGATTTAGTAAAAAAAAAAAACAATGACAAACTAAACGCAAAGGAAAAGGTAAGAAATAACAAAGATCAGAGCAGAACTAAATGAAAAAATAAGAAAGGACTTGAAAAAATAAACAAAACCAAGAGCCAGTTCTTTGACAAGATCTATAAAATTGACAAACCCTTAGCTAGACTAACAAGAAAAAAAAAAGATGCAAATACAGAAAATAAGAAATGAGAAAGGGGATATCACCACTGACCCCACAGAAAAAAAGACTATCATAAGAGGATACTTTGAAAAACTATATTCCAACAAAAATGAAAATTCAGAGGAAATGGACAAATTCCTTCAAACACATAAGCAACCTATATTAATGAAAGAGGAAACTGACAATCTCAATAAATCAACCACAAGTAAAGATATAAAATCAGTCATTAAAAGCCTCCCAACTAATAAGAGTTCTGGGACAGATGGCTTCAGAGGTGAATTCTACCAAACTTTTCATAAAGAAGTAATGCCAATCTTGCTGAAACTCTTCCAAAAAATTGAAACAGAAGAACATTGCTTAACTTATACTATGATGCCAATATTGCCCTAATATCAAAGCTGAACAAAGACGCCACAGGAAAGGAAAATTACAGACCAATCTCTCTAATGAACATAGATGTGGAAATCCTCAACAAAATACTTACTAATCATATTCAGCAGCACATTAAACGAATTATACACCATGACCAGGAGGAATTCATTCCTCGTATGCAAGGATGGTTCAACATAAGAAAATACACTAATGTAAACACCACATAAACAGATTGAAGGAAAAAAATCACATGATCATATCTGCAGATGCAGAAAAAGCATTTGACAAAATACAGCACTAATTCTTAATAAAAACTCTGCAAAAGATTGGAGTAGATGGAAACTTTCTGAACATGATAAAAGATATATATGGAAAAACCCCAGTTAACATCATTTACAATTTTGAAATCTGAAAATCTTTCCCTCTAAGATCAAGAACAAGACAACGATGCCCATTATTACCCCTTCTATTTAATATTGTGTTAGAAGTACTTGCCTGAGCATTGAGGCAAGAACCAGACATAAAAGGCATTCAAATTTGTAAAGAAGAAGTCAAAATTCCACTATTTGCAGATGATATGACCCTATACATAGAAAACCCTGAGAAATCTACAACAAAGCTTCTAGAATTTATAAATGAGTTCAGTAATGTCACAGGTTATGAGATCAATGCACAAAAATCAGTAGCATGTCTGTACAACACTAATGAAAAACCTGAGGAGGAAATCAAGAAAAAATACCATTTGCAATAGTAAATTAAAAAATCAAATACCTAGAAATAAATTTAACTAATGATGTACAACATTTATACACAGAAAACTACACAACACTGTTCAAGGAAATCAAAGAAGACTTAAATAAATGGAAGAATACTCCCTGTTCATGGATAAGAAGGCTAAATATTATTAAGATGTCTCTCCTACCAAAACTGATCTACACATTCAATGTAATCCCAATGAAAATCAACACAACATTCTTTAGTGAAATAGAAAAACTCACTAAGAAATTTATTTGGAAAGGAAAGAGGCCCCGAATAGCCAAAGACATATTGAAAAAGAAAAAACAAAATTGGAGGAATTACACTACCTGACTTCAAAACATAGTACAGTAGTGAAAACAGCATGGTACTGGCACAAGGAGAGACACACTGACCAATGGAACCAATTTGAAAATTCTGATATAGCTCCTCATAGATACAGTCATATGATATTTACAAGACCACCAAACCCACTGAAAGAGGATTACCAACTCACACCTTATAAAAAAATCAACTCAAGATGGATCAAAGACCTGAATATAAGAGCCAAGACCATAAGACCATAAGGACCTTAGAATGCAATGTAGGGAAACACCTACAGGACCTTGTAATAGGAAATGGCTTCATGTACTTCACACCAGAAGCACGAGTAGAAGAACAAATAGATACATGAGACTTCTTCAAAATTAAAGCCTTTTGCACCTCAAAGGACTTTGTCAAGAAAATGAAAAGAGAGCCTACCCCATGGGTAAAAATATTTGGTAACCATATATCTCATAGGAGACCAATATCCTTCAAATATAAAGAATTCCTATATCTCAAAAATAAAAAGACAACCCAGCCATTTTAAAAGTGGCAAGACTTAAATAGAAACTTCTCCAAATAAGAAATGCAAATGACTAAAAAGCACATGAAAAATGCTCAAAATCACTAGATATTATGGAAATGCAAATCAAAACTACAATGAGATACCATATTCTCCCACAAGACTGGCAGCTATCAAAAACACAGAAGATTACAAGTACTGGAGAGGATGTGGAGGAATGCTAGTGGAAATGCAGAAGGATACAGCCATTCTGGAGAACAGTTTGGTGGTTTGTCAAAAAAAAAAAACTAGCTATGGATTTGCCATATGGCCCAGCGATTCCACTGGTGGGTATTTACCCATTAGAACTGAAAACAAGGATACAAACTGATATATGCACACCAATGTTCATAGCAGCATTATTTACTATTGCCAAAAGTTGGAATCAATGCAAATGCCCATCAATAGATGAATGGATAAATAAAATGTGGCATATACATACAATGGACTACTACTCAGCTATAAGATGGAATACAGTACAAACACATGTGATAACATGGATGAATCTTGAGAACCTTACGTTGAGTGAAGCAACCCAGGCATTGAAGCACAAATATTACATGATAAGTTGTCTCAGAGAGCTACAGACTGGTTGATAGGCTTAAAGAAAGTTTGGAAGAGAGCTAACACCTACATGGGTGAAATCTATGATAAGCTGTATGTAAGTATTTGTAGAGGGAAGGGATAAAATGGGGGCATAGGGATGCCTTGGGTGGAGCTTTGATGGCTTGAGGGGGGCTAGGGATGGGAGGAAGTGTCAGATGGCCCTAGAAATTGGGGGGAGGGTGGGGAAATATTTGGACATAGTAGATTGTCAGGTATGTGGTTGAAACTGTAATGTTGAGAAAACTTTTTAGAAAATATAATAAGGAAGTTTACCTGTTTAAGATGCTTAAGCAGGGACATCTTACACAGGTCAGGCTTCCAGGGAGTGTGTGAATGCTCATTTTGTCATAGTGGGTTATATCACTCGGTGGAGATCCATACAATTAGTGTGAAGTTATACCCACATCCTGAGGACTGATGTTCTCAAACAGGGAAATGTGTCTCTCAAGAATACTGGTGGCTCTCAATGGGTTAGGACAGTCGAGTATGTCAAGCCATCAACACTGTTGCAAGTATCTCTGAATATGGTCCTTCAAGTAATGAAGACTGATTGTCACAGTGGGTGCTCTGGGGAGGGAGTGAGGGGAATTGAATAGATGTAATCAGGGTAACTGTAGGGTAATGGAAGTGTTCCAAAAGATCATGCAATGATGGATATAGGACATGTTAAATTACACCAAAATTGTATAAAAGTCTATAGGTTAAAATGTAAACTATAATGTAAAACATAAGATAAGTAAAAATTTAGAAAAGTGTATAGTCTAAAATATAGATCATAATGTAAGCCAACATGGAACCTTGGTTGAAATTTATGTTTCAATATCTGTACATCAAGTGCAGCAAACACAATATGAACATATAAAAATATCATTGCTAGGGAAGGGACAAAATGTTTGATATTGGATATGTGGGAATACCCTATATTATATATGGGAATTACTGTGATCTAAACATTTTGTGAAGACAAAACAAATAATTAGAAAAAAAGAAAGGATGTAGACACTGAGGAAGAAATGAAATTGCCTTGCCACTGTACATACGGGGCAACACCTATTGCATTAGTGAAAGACAAAACATCAAAAATGAAGCATTTTCATTTTTTGATACCCCAATTTATTTTTACTTTAGTTTTTCTAAATTACTATGTCTTCTATATCTAACCTTTAAATCCATCACTATCTTCCACTTTATTATTTGTGGAACTTGACAATATATTAGGCTTCATTTTTTAAGAATTTTTTTTTGTGTGTGTGTTGAACAAAATTTTAATATTCTAAATTTAATCAACATCCAGCAGGTTATTTTGACTATATATTGTACATTGGAAGGAAGAATCAATTATTTTCAAAATCACATTTAGATTTCAAAGAGTAAGTATTAAAATAGTCTCAGTGTGAACAGAGAGGTTCAACTCTGGCAGGGGAGGAACACTGTGTGGGATGTTATTGATGGGAGCCACATGGCTGGGAGGGAGTTCTCCAGGCATGTATATAGGGTACATAAAAATGTTTGGATATTTTCATAGTGGTTACAATTAAAAAACTTCAAATAAAGAATGTTGAGTTCCTAAACTAGGGAGCTCTATCACATTCCCCAATGGAACAGCATCAATCCCCAAATGCAATGACAAAGACTAATAAGGATGATCCAACAATGAGCCCTTTATACTGATGACTATGCTTATGAGCCTGTGTGCCTAAAATATGAACTAGGCCTATAGGTGCAGTTTGCCTGAGTTACCTCCTGAGATCCTCCATGTTGGTCAAATGTGGCCACTCTCTAAGCCAAACTCAGCATGAAAATGCATTACTTTCCCCCAGCATGGGACATGACTCCCAGGGATGAGCTTCTCTGGTGCTGAGGGATTATTACCAAGCACCAGCTGATGATGTAACTAGAAGAAGACTTTGAAAAAAAGGGTCAACTCAGACCAGCAGAATATCTCAACCTTCACGTAATAACGTAATAACAGTTGTTAAATACTGTTTTTTGATTGAATAAAAGGGGGAAATGAAAAGGAGAAATGAGTTTATATGGCTATGAGTTTCCAAAAAAGAGTCAGGGGGTCATCAGAAGGGTCGTGCTTATGCATGCCTCAGCAGGGTCCCAGAGACAGCCAAAGTAGATAGAAGCCCAGGTACTAGTTCTCCTGAAGGCTGCAGAGACCCACGGGTTCTGTGGTCATGGCAGCTGGCTCTGGAGTTCAGCGCCATATCAGTGGGCCCTACTTTGGAGTTTGTATTCCTGAGTATGATGGAATTTTACTCAGATGTGACCTTTCTGCACATCCCTCATTCATTTTTAATTTTAGTCATTCAACAACCATTTAGTCATCAAACACATCATGGAAGTTACTAAATAATATTTTGTGAATAAAGAGATAAGTAAAATATTCTTCCACATCTTATAGAGATTATGTCCAAGCAAAAATAGTAGTGACTACATGAAATACCCTGAGATGGCACTGACATCCTGGTAAAGTGGATCTAAAAGTTTATGCTCATTCTGCGGAGACAAGTGAAGGCTTCACAAGGGAGATGACTGCACTGACACTGAAAGTAGAGATTGGGGTAACTTCAAGAGGAGAAAGGTGTAGAAGCACACCAAGAAGAAACAAGAGGGAAACAATCCAATCAAGGTAACCATATGGTGTGGTGAGGTTTTAAAATTAGTTCTTGCTATCTGATGAACAATGAAGGGGTAGGATGTGAAAAGGGGATAAGCAGCCTGACCAGTTTGGCAGTAGCCATAGTATAGAGAGCCTGGTGTTTTGTGCAAACATGGATATTTATGTTTTAAATTATTGAGAGTCAGGGCAGGTTTATAGAAGGTGATGGTCGTGAAATTACTTGCCATGATGAAAGCTTACTCTCAGTCAACATGACGATCGCTGTTGCCAAAACCCTACAGAGAGGATGAGGGATGGAAATAGCACAATTGTAGTGGGAAGTGAATCTGTGTGGGCTTGGACTACAAAGAAAAATATTCATTTTTATCCTAAGTACAGTGTCAGGCATTTTGTATTCATTATTTCATTTAATTCAATTATTCCATGAAATTGTTTTTCACTATTCTGATTTAATGGAAGAATAATGTGAGGCAGCAATGCTATATTCTTATCCAAGATATGTAAATGTAATTGTCATGGATTGAACCTTGGAGTTCAAAGTTTCTGGAATTTTGCACTTCACTAATAACTTATTTATTAATAACATTAATATTTTAAAACTGTGTTAGATTTACAGAAAAGTTGCAAGGATAGTAGAGAGGATTTTCAAGAACTTCTCACATACTTTTCCAACATCTTAACACCTCCAAACCAGAATAGCAAATTATATTTATTTTCAAAAATTCTTAAGCCATTCAGGCAGTGACAACGTCTCAGATTTTCTCCTCATGTTTTATGAGTTGTATATTTTTCAGGAGTGTAGGTCGGGTATTTTGTAAAGTGCCCCTCACTCTGAATTTGCCTGATATTCTTCTCATGTTTAGACAGGGTTAATGGGATTTTGGAGGAAGATCCCAGGATAATGTGTTATTTTCATTGCATCATATCTAGGGTGCATCCTATCAACATGACTTATCACTCTTGATGTTGTCCTTGATCAACAGTGTTTGGAGCTTCCCCAGCTTCCCCAATACTCATCAATTCTCTGCATTTCCATATATGGCTTTTGGAATGAAATTAATACGTGAAGCCCACATTCAGGAGTGTGATGTTTGTGCCACTGCCTTGAGAGAAAAATATCTCCATATATTATGGAATTCATCTTCACAATAAATATGTATCTTTTAAAAATCAATTATTTATATTAGGATTGCCTCATGACATTTATTTCTTACTTTGGGTTGTGATACAGTACTACTTTATTTTGTTTTAGAGTTTATTCCAGTTTTGACCTTTGGAACACTTTTGGCTATGTCCTGTGTCCTGTGGTTTAAAAAATGCAATCAGAAATAATTAGGATTTGTAGAGTTCAGAGATTCAGACATTTTAATCAAATGGCTATTGTGCGTGCTAAACCCTTTAAAACCCTTGAAGTGAATCAAGGATTATTAAGATTTGTATGCCTTCAACACTTGAAACCATCTAGAAATCTCACACAGCAGGAATTGGTCCTATAGGACAAGACAGAAATGGGGTCAATTTATCAAAGAAAAGGCCAGCTGTTGCACCTAGCTCCAAGTAAATGAAAGTTTTCCCTTTTAATAAAGTTACGGAGACAGGTCAAAAGAGAAAAGACTTAGTTTTCAGAAGGGGCACAAGAAAACTGTTTGCCCTCAGTGAAATAATGCCATACACCTTTTGTTTTTACCTTATAGAAAGGATATTCTATGACTGAGAATAAGTAAAGTTGTGTCTGTTGTGCTAGACTCAGTCTGTCCAGATATGATTCTTCACCTGAAATGAAAACATCCCAATCAGTTATGCTTGAATTTTGGTACATGTAATGAAAAAAATCATGAACATCTAGCAATAATACATTCATTCCAGAAGTATGATGGATTTTTAAGTGACACTAGAAAATGAAGTTGTTAGAATTATGCCCTCATGCTTGCTTAACCAGTGACATCTTATTTTGACATCTACAAACCCAAGCTCCTAACTTCTGCCCCTTGTTGGGATTCAGGCAGTTACAGCAGCAGACCCCTGCTAATGGGAGCATCTCGATGATCCCCCACAGGAGCATGAATGGCCCATTGAGGTGCTGATGTCTTCCACCTATAGGAAGCACATCCACCAGCCCATCCAGCCACTGAATCACGACCATGGCAGTGCCAACCATGTGAGGTCTGACTTCTAAGGAAGAACGACATCCCCAGCATCAAGGATACTGGCTTTAGGTACTTTTCTCCAGCCTGAGGGTCACCCCAGGCCCCAAAGGTCCAGGAGCTCTTTCACAGGGGGTGGGGAACCTAGGGCCTTATATCCTGGTTCTGCTGACATCTAGAATCTGCAGAGATGCCCCCATCTGGCCTTATGGCAGGTACAATGAAAGACAAGCAGCTTCCGTAAGGGGCCTTGGTCAAGAGCCTGGCAGACACCTTTAGGATGTAGGCACATCCAGCATGTGGACTTTTACATGAGACTATTTCAGATTAAGTGATGCTGGTGACTCATTGACTGCAGGTACCTTCACAACATTAAAAATATCCACCAACCTTAAGTGACTGGGATTTTTGTTCATGGATTCTCTGCGTTTGTATTTGGGGAGGGGTGTGCAGTTATTTTCCTAATAGTCACAGAAGCCACTACTACTACCTGATATTATCTCTAGTGTACCTAAAACAATGCTTGCATTTTAGTTTCTTCAAGAGGAAATATCAGAAAAGTTACATTTTAGCACAATTGAACTCTAGATATACTGCAATGCACTTTCTCCCCAATGATCTGAACTGCAAAAAATGGAATTTTGTTCACTCGAGGACAAAAATCCCTAGGAGGATGGATGGCCCTGGTGGCCAGCATTTTCTGTTGTCACCCTGTAAGTGAGAAGCAGCTGAGGTCATGAGGAAAGCATGGGGCTTGGCATTCACCAGGGTTGGGTAAAATTCTGGCTCTTCCTTTTTCTAGCTCTGAGGTCTAGTGTAAGTCATGTCATCTCTTTGAGCCTACATTCCCCCATCTTTACAGTGGGGGATGCTAACCTCATCTGTCTGAGTCTGGCTGGTTGACTGTGACACATACATTAGGCAGCAGGAATTTAGTGTCTCAGGTTTTGGAGGCTAGACATCAAATCAAGGGATTAGCAGCCACACGGTCGTGCAGGGGGGCATCCTACTGGTGGCTCAACCTCTGCTCTTCACATGGCCGTCTGAATCCTATGGTCTCCACTTCTGCACAGGGGTCCATCTGTCTAGATCCTCTTCTTGTGAGGTCTCCAGTCCTGTAGGATGAAGGCCCTCCTGGCTCAATTTGGTTTTATCTTAAAAGGATCTTTGAGATTCTTCCAAATAGCTCCCACCCACAGCACTAGGGACCATGATTTGAATGTGTCTTCGGGAATATGAGTCAGTCCCCATCACTAAGTCTGTGAGGGGCTTGGTGTGCTCCCAGAGTTGGTCATGAAACAGATGGCCCTGTGGTACACCACCCTGCTCAACAATCATGGTGATGATCATCAACTTTGGGTGGTTTTTAAGGCAGTCGCTCTTAACCTCATTTGGAAATGTTTACTTTGGATAGAATAGGAGAAATTGTGGGAGTGTTAAGATACTATCTATATTTTTAATGAAGTTATCCCTTGGAAAAGATAATCCCTCATCTTTTGTGATTAAATTCTCCAGTTTAGTAGTTGAAAGGTAGGTGATTTAGTTGATATCAACCCTGATTCCTCAATCATTGGTTTTATTGTTCTGAAGACCAGGTCATTCTCAAAGGACACATGACATTGAATGACTGGTAATTTCAAGGCTGAGTGACTTCTAAATATGTCTTTATTAATTTGAAGCCAGCTTTTTTCACAATATGTGCCTTTTATTTTTTTCAAACAATTAACAATATTTTATTCAGAATGCCTTTGGGTCCATGATATCATATTGGTAATGCCATGAAAGAAAATATATAAAGTTTGGGTTATAGACATTTTTATAAATAACTCTTTCTTCAGTCTAGATTACCAAGAAAAACAATGCATCTGTGGGAGATGCCTTCATCTGAAAGTGACAGCAATAAATTAATTTCAAACTTAAGTTATTTTCATTTAGTTTAAATTAGACCTTTAACCTTTTAGTGCTTACTTTTAATAAGCAGGGTTTGAAATGGGCAAGATTTCAAAAGCTCTCATGTTTGTTAGACAGCTAGGGAAATTAAATGTATTTCTGTAGATGAGACATTTTCAACTTAAATGTGTTAAGTATGCCCATTAAAGCCATATCAAGCAGAAACATATTCTTAGATTAAAATAATTTGTTTTACTTAATCAGATATCCACCATTAGTCAAAAATGATTTTTCTATTGTTAGACATATCTAGAGCAAGGGGAAGTTGAGTGGTTGCTGGCTTTAAGAATTGCACATTGAGTTTGGAAAAAGAATAATATAGAGGATTCAAGACAAAGCCTAGTCATTTCTAAACAGATGATTTGAAATACTGGAATTTTAAAGGGTGTGGAATTAAAGTGTTTTTGTGTTTTCTAAAGATTTTATTATTTATTTATTTATTCATTTATTTATTTAATTTATCTCTATATTTCTCACCCTCTCATTGTTTGTACTCACTGCCTGCTCTCTCTGTCTAGTTTTTTTTGGTTTTTTTTAGGAGGCATCTGGAACAGAACCCAGGATCTCTCATATGGGTGGGAGGTGTTCAGCCACTTGAGATACATCTGCTCCCTGCTTGTAGCATCTTTTGTAGTGTTTCCTCATTGTGTTGTCTCATTGTGTCATTTTGTTGTGTCAGCTTGCTGCACTAACACTTTGCATCAGCTCTCTGTATTGTTAGTTTTCTTTAAAAGACACTGGGAACTGAAGCCAGGCTTCCCAAGTGGTGCCCAACTGCTTGAGCCACATCTGATTCCCCTAAAGTGCTTTTAATGAAAGAATACTTCCTACAAAGCTTAAGGGTTTAGAAGAACTTTGAGTATGGGCATTTTTACTCACTTATGGATGCCATTGTTCATTGGCTTGACAGAAGTGAACTCCAAGGTTTCTGATTTGCATTTTTAGCTCATAGAGTTGTTTTCAGTTGCCTGAAGCTTTGCGTAGGTTTTACTCTGTCTTAGAATTCAGGGAAGAGGCAAATTTCCATTCCATTCCTGCCTCAGCCATTGGCCAACTGTGAAAATTTGGAGCAGTCCCTTATCCTCTCTGCAACTCAGTTTTGTTTTTGTAAAATACAGGGGCTGGTCTACTGCCTGGACTCTCAGCCACAGGGTCTCAAGATTGACCTTGAATCAGAGTCTCCTGGACAACTGTTAACTGAAACAGCCTGCCCCATCCCTGGAGTTTCTGATTCAGCAGGTCTGGATCTGGGTCTGAGAATTTGCATTTCTAACAAATTCCCAGGTGATGCTGTGACTGCTGGCAGGTGGGTTGGGGGAACCCCTCTCAGCCAGGCCCTTGTATGCACAGAGTTTCATCAGGTAGACTCTGATCATAATGTTGATTGCTTTTAAGGCCTATTGGTTAGAAAGACTGCTGATAAAGCCTCAGGAAAGAAAAATCTTCCTTTTCTGTTCTTTTTGCCATAAATGCCAAATTGAGATAATCTCATGGGGGTAGAAGGGAGGGACCATATTTAAGAGAATTTAGCAATCACTGGCTGTGGACATTTCCATGGGCTAGCAAAGGGGAAGCCTGTGCTACCTCAGGAAGGTCTCTAGGACATGGGCAATGGGTGGGAGGCTCTTTGTCTCTTCAGAGATAACTTAAACTGTCTGACTTGTGGGTGTGAAATGGTAAGAGCCTGCAGTCCTGCCCTTGGTGACAATGGCAACATCTCCAGTCCCAGGAAACAGTTTAACAATGCAAGGTCTATAAACTTTAAGTCTTTAGGGAAAATGCAAACCAAATATGCTAAAAGCTTATCTAGAATGTATGAAGTCCATGCTAAAACCTAACCTAGGATGTGGAAGATATATATGCTAATTCAAGCCTATTGAGAACTGAAACAAAGGGACCATTTAATGTTTCCTCCCTATAAAAGGGATTCAAAAATCTTGTTCGGGGCTCAGGATTGAAACAAAAAGCTCCTGAGTCCAACCAGCCGTCAATAAACCATTTTTCCTTCTCAAAATCATTCCTGAGTCCTGGCCTCTCTATACACAAATAATTGAACCTCTCTCAAATTCTACAACAATATCATACTATTTTATGTGTTTTTACCATTTATTTCACCATTTGTAATAATCTTCATTTCAACACTATTCTCCAAGTCTCTCTCTTTTTTTCCCTTTCAGGATGCAGTAGTCCCTTTTGTATCTCTTGTAAGTCTTTTGGTAACATTCTATTAGTGTTCGTTTTTTTTTTTCCTGTGAAAACTTTGGACTCACCCTCATTTTTGAAGTTCAGCTTTGCCAGATAAAATTCTTGGCTGATGGATTTTTCTTTTTAAGTACATTAAGGACTTCATACCACTTTCTTCTCTTCTTCATGGTTTCAGATGTGAGGTCAGCACTTAATCTTACTGAGGTTCTATTGCACGTGATGCTTTTCTTTTGCTGCTTTCAGAATTCTTTTTATCTCTTATGTTTGTCATTCTGAATAGCAGGTGTCTCAGAGTAGGTCTATTTGGATTTACTCTACTTCTTGTGCATTGTCCTTCTTGGATTTTGATATTTATATCCTTCATAAGGGTTGGGAAGTTTCCATTTGCTATTCCCTCAAATATTCTTTCTACCCCTTTTCCATTCTCTTCTTCAGGGAAACCAATAGTGTAAATTTGTGCACTTTGCATTGTTTTTTGATTTCTTGAACACTTGTTTCACTTTTTCCACTGTCTTCTCTTTTACTTTCCTGTCTTTTCCAGTTCAGGTGTTCTGTCTTTGAAATCACTAATTCTGTCATTGAACATTGAAAATCTGCATTTATTGTCTCTAATGTATTTTTAAATTCATTGAACTATATCACTCATACATAAACATACATAAACAGTAAGTGTATAGTAGTTGTAAACTTACAAAACATATATAACATCAAACAAACATATATAATATCTCACCCTACCACCAATAACTTATATTATTTTTAAAACTTTTTAACTAATAAAAAGTATTGTCAAAATATTACTACTAAACAATTTTCCCCTAAACAATCCAATTATTATCTTTACATCATTCATATATGAGCATACATAAACAATTAAGTGTATAGTATAAGTTGTGAACTTACAAAGCAAACCTGCATAACATCATACAGGGGTCCCATACATCAACCCTCCACCAACAACTTGCACTGTCATGAGACATTTGTTACAAATTATGAAAGAATATTGTCAAAATCTTACTATTAATCATAGTCCTTATGTTACATTTGTTGTGTTTTCCCCCAACCCACCTCATTATTTTTTAAATATTTTCTATGACAGAAGTTGTAACCTTATAAAAAATCATGCACATGTGCAGAATTCTCAAACAACACCCCTCCATCAACACACCACAATGTGGTATGTCATTTGCTACAGATGAAATAATATCAACTGATGGTTACCATGTCCATAGTGTACACTTGGCTCACTTTTTCTGAACTGCCTCAGTACCAACACAGAATATCTTTCATACAGATGCAAGAATATTATATTATTACTACTAACCACAGTCCATAGGTGACTCCAACTGTGTTTTTCCCATCCTTCTACACATTCCCAACACCCTGCAGTAGTGATCTACATTTGTTTTACCTAACAAAGGACACTCTTGCATCTGTATCATCAATCACAATTCTCACCCACCTCTTAGTTTACTATGCTAATTAGTTCCTAGATTATTTCCTAGCATTCTGTCAATTGGCATTTTAATAACTAGACTACCATTTTCAGCAACATCCCCATTTATAAACCAGCTGTTACTCACTGTGTGTTACCATCCACTCTATACATTTCCATACCTTTACAGTAAAGCTAATTAAAAATTCTACATACATTAAACATCAGTAGTCCACTCAGTCCTTCTCTTATCTCTTGTAAGAATCCACCACCCACCACCAGGTACTGAAGATATTTTCGTAAAATTTCTTCTATAAGTTTTATGGTCCTTGCTTTTATTTTCAGTTTGCGATATATTTTGAGTTAATTTTTGGATAAGGTGTGAGATAGGAGTCCTCTTTCCTATTGTCAGCTATGGATGTCCAATATTTTCAATGCCTTTTGTTGAGTGGATTGTTCTGTCCAAGCTGTGTGACTTTGACAGGCTAGTAAAAAATCACTTGAACATATATCTGAGTCTGTTACTGAACCATAAATTTGATTCCATTGGTCTATTGTGTCTGTGTTTAGGTTAGAACCATGCTATTTTTACCACTATATGTATGTATTATGATTTAAAGTCTGGAGATGAGGGCTTGCTTTTCCTTTTTATGATGTTCCAGCTATTCAGGACTCCTTACCATTCCAAATAAATTTAATAATTGTGTTTTCAATTTTTTCTTTAATGCTGGTGGAATTTTTATTAGGATTGCATTAAGTCTATATATCAACTTGAGTAGAATTGACATCTTGATGATATTTAGTCTTCCAATCCATGAGCATGGAATGTTCTCCCAGTTATTTAGGCCATTTTTTGAATTGTTTTAACACTGAGTTGCAGTTTTCTGAATACAAGTGCTTTGCAACATTGGTTAGGTTTATTCCTGACTATTGAGTTTTATCTGTTATATTGTATTTTCACTACTCTTTTGACACTATTAGTTACTTTTATTGATATAATCTTCATTTCTAGACTTTCTTCCAGGCCCCTCTCTCCTGTCTTTTCTTTTCAGGCTGTAGCACACCCTTTAGTGTTTCTAAAAAATCTGGTCTCTTGCTTAGAAATTCTCTCAGTTTCTGTTCATCTGTGAATATTCTAATCTCACCCTCATTTTTGAATGACAGACTTGCTGGATATAAGATTCTTGGCAGGAAGTTTTTCTCTTGTAGTATCTTAAATATATCAGACTACTGCCTTCTTGCCTCCATGATTTCTGGTGAGAAATCAGCACATACTCTTATTGGATATCCCTTATATGTTATGTATTTCTTTTCTCTTGTTGCTCTCAGAATTCTCTCTCTTTGGCCCTTGACATTTTGATGAGTATGTGTCTCGGAGTTGGTCTATTTGGATATTTTTTTGGATGGAATTACATTGTACTTCTTGGACAGGGATCTGTCTTTCAATAAGGTTGGGAAATTATCTACCATTTTTTCTTCAAATATTTCTTCTGCCCCTTTTGCTGTCATTTCTTTCCCCAAGACCTTGTTCAATTTTTTTTCATTCTTTTCTTCATCTGTTCTTTTGTATGTTGACTTTCAGAGGCCATTTCTTCAATTTCACCAATCCTTTCTTCTTCCTCCTCAAATCTGCTCTTATATGATTCCAATGTTTTTTAAATTTCATTGATTGCACCTTTCATTGCCATAAGATCTGCTATTTTTCTATGTATGCTTTCAAATTCTTCTTCGTGCTCATCCAGTGTCTTCTTTTTTTTTATTTTTTATTTTTGTCTTTATTTTTATATTTTAATATTATATTCAAAAACTATGAGGTCCCCATATATCCCCCACTCCCTCACTCCCCCTCCCCCCATAGTAACAACCTCCTCCATCATCATGAGGCATTCATTGCATTTGTTGAACACATCTCTGAGCACCACCGCACCTCATGGTCAATGGTCCACATTATAGCCCACACTCTTATACTTTCAATCCAGTGGGCCATGGGAGGACATACAATGTCCAGTAACTTTCCTTGCAGCATCACCCAGGACAACTCCAAGTCCCAAAAACTCCTCCAGTGTCTTCTTAATATCCTTAATCTCTTTGTCCATCTCATTGAATTTATTAAGAAGATCTCTTTGAACACCTATAATTTGTTGTCTCAACTCCTTTATGTCATCTGGAGGCTTATCTTGTTCCTTTAACTGGGTCTTAGCTTCCTATTTCTTGGTGTGGATTGTACTATTTTTGTTGGTGTCTTGGCATCAGGCTTACTGGAGTATTTATTCTGGGTGCAGTTTTTCTCTTTAGTTTAGGGCTTCCTATCATTTCTCCCTTGCTGGTTGAGCAGAAGGAGCCAAGCATGTAGTTGGTGCTGTAAGCTATGGAGGCTCAAGCTGCCCTCATTGTGCCAGGGGCCAATGATCTTCTTCCAATTTTCTCCTTTGCCAGGGGTAGGGACAGAGTCACAGCTATGTAGAATAACCCAAGTGCAGGCCTAGACTGTAGTTGCCCAGAGAGACTGATGAAGCTTCATAACTTTTTCTCCCCTGCCTGGGACAGGGATAGAGCTGCAGGTGTGGGCAGCAATCTATGCAGTGCAGGTCCAAGATGACTGCAGTTGCCCTGGTAGGCTTCTGATTTTTCAGTCTTTTACAGCCAAAGTTACCTGCAGTTACCTGTATAGGCTGGTGCAGGGCTCCTCAGGCTTCTCCCTGCCAGAGGCAGGGCTGAAAGCCTAGATGGGCTGCAGGCTCATCTGCATGAAAGAAACTGGTTCCTGCCAACACTGAGAATTTCATTCAGCCTGGCTTCCCATCAGGCTGGAGGTGAAGTCAGAACAGTGGCTACTGGCCTCTTTTTGACTTGGGCTGGTTCACACCCCAGCTGTTCCCAGGGTTATATCTTAGCCAGCTGAGTCTACCAATCAGCAGCCCAAATTGGCAGCCAACTGTCTCCACCTTCCCCATTTCTGGGAAATAGAGCTTCCAATTCCAGCCACAGAGTAGCCTCTGGGGTGGCTCCTGCAGCCAGAGTAGGATAGTCACCAGCCTCCATGGCTTGGATGGTAATTTCCCAGAGAGGCTGATGCAGGTCTCTGCAGCTTCCTACCTGTTGGATATGGCACTGGGGCCTAGGCTTGAGCTGTAATATGATCTGGGTGGGAAGAAGCCGGTCCCCACCAGCACTGGGATCCTTGGTCTACCCCGCTTCCTGCCATGCCAGGTGCAGAGTTAAGTTGGTGGCTACCCACCTCTTTCTGACTTGAACAGGCTCAAACTTTAGCTGTTCTCAGGATCATACCATAGCACACTGAATTTACTCATCAGTAGCTGAAATTCGTGCCCAACTGACTCTTCCTCCCCCATTTTGGCGAAGTGGAGCTTTCAGTTCAGCCATGGAACAGCTCCCAAGGTGGCTTGTGCCTCCAGTGGATGATAAGCACCGACCTCCGTGGCATGGAATACTCTACTTATGAGTCTTCTCTGAAGATTAATCTTCAGATGAATCTTCTACTCCTTCAAGGACATTGTAGGATGCTCTTCGGGCTTCCTGGAGCACCCAAACAGGTGCTTCAGCTAGCTCCAGAGAGCTCTGTGTGTTTACTAACTGCCCTGTAGCAGGAGCTGATTCTAGGAGCTCCTTACTCTGCCACCATCTTGCTGGTTCCTCTAATATATATTTTATATGTATATAAATATTTTACAGATACATAGATTACACAAAATGTTACATTAAAAAATATGGGAGGTTCCCATATGGCCACCCCCACATCCCCCATTTTTCCTTCATCAACAACTTCTTTCATTAGTGTGGTGCATTCATTGAATTTGCTGAATACATTTTAGAACACTGCTGCACAGCATGAATTATAGTTTATGGTGTGGATTACACTACCCCAGTCCACCTAGTGGGTTATGGCAGGATATAAAATGTCCTTCATCTGTCCCTGCAATATCATTCAGGACAACTCCATGTCCCCAAAATGCCCCATATCACACCTCTTACTCCCTCTCCCTGCCCTCAGTAGCTTCCATGACCACAATCTCCACATCAGTGACATAATTTTCTTCCATTGCTAGAGTCACAGTAGTTCTATAGTAGAATACCAGCAAGCCCACTAAAATCTGTAATATATTCCTCCATCCTGTGTAACTTGGGATGGAGATGTCCACTCCATCTCTAAATCAAGAGGGGGCTTAGATCCCACATGACTGATGGATGCAATTCTCCTGCTTGCAGTTTTACAAATTCTTGGTTGCCTGGTGTGGTTGTTGACCATTATAATTCCCCATCAGTTGATCTGGGTAAGTCCAATGAACCAGAGAGTAGGTGTTCCAACTCTGTTGAGGTTCAGGGCCCAGATGACACATGGACCATCCAGAGATTCAAGTCTTCTGAGCATACACAAACTGCAGCATCAGTCACAGGTTCAGTAAAAATGACAGAAGAGGCATGTGTAGAGAGGTCACATCTGAGTCCAACTCCATCACAGTAAGGAGCACAAATTCCAAAGTAAGGCCCACTGCAAAGCAATGAATTCCACAGTCATCTGTCATGACTATAGGACCTGTGTGTCTCTGTAGCCCTCAGGAGCACCAGTATCTGGGGTTGTATCTACTTTGGCTGTCTTTCAGATCCTACTGAGATGTGCATAAGTGCGACCCCTCTGATGACCTTCCAACTCATTTTGAAATCTCTTAGCCATATAAATTAATTTGTCTTTACCACTCCCCCTTTGATTTAAGGAATTTTTCTAGTTGCATCACCAGCAGGTGATTGGTAGCAATAAATCATCACTAGGTAGGCTCATCCCTGGGTGTCATGTCCCACGCTGGGGAGAAGGCAGTGCATTTACATGCTGAGTTTGGCTTAGAGAGTGGCCACATTTGAGCAACATGGAGGCTCTCAGGAGGTAACTCTTAGGCACCCTGCAGCTCAAGGCCTAGTTTAAATATCAAGCACAGAAGCTCATAAGCATAGTCATCAGTACAAAGGGCCCATCATTGGACCATTCTTCTTCATGGGTCTTTTCCCTTGCACCTGGGGGATTATGCTCTTCCACTGGGGGATGCAACAGAGCTGCCCAGGATGGGAACTCAGCACTCCCTCAGTTGTCATGTGTAACTCTATTCACTATGACAATATCCAATGAACATCTGAACATATCTATATATCCTATATGCATACCCTGGAGAACTCCCTCCCACACATGCATTCCCTTTCAATGACACCGCTCACCAGTACTTTTCCCCTGTCATAGTGGATCCCCTCTGTGATCCAAAATTTCTTCAAAAATTAAGTCTAATATATTGCCAAATCCAATTAGAAGGATAATGAAACAGTATTGGCATGCTTATAGATTAGACATAGAATTTATAATAATTTAGAAAAACTAAAATAAAGAAATAAATTGGGGTATTAAAAAATGAAAAATATCATAAAACTTTGTTCCTGATATTCTGTGTTTCATCATTGTAATAGGTGTTGCCCTGCAAGTACAGTGGCAAGGCAATCTCTTCCATTCCTTCTGCAGTATCTACATCATTTAAAAAGTTTTTAATTTTAACTTCTAAAGTTTTAGGTCACAGTAAAATCACATATACAATTAGGTGACTCCCATATACCCAATATCAAACCCTTTTCCCCCTTCCTCAGCAATGATCTTTTTACATGTGCATGTTGCACTTGCTACAGCTGATGTACCGATATTAAAATATAACTACTAACTGTGATTCCGTTATGGCTTACATTATGGCTTATATTTTAGACTGTATACTTTTTGGTTACATTTTGTTTTACATTTTTGACTATTCACTTTTATATATTTTTGGTGAAATTTAACAGGGCTTACATCCATTTTTGTAAGATCTTGTGGAACACTTCCATTGCCCTCCAGTAACCCCCACTTCCATCTATTCTATTCCTCTCTCCCACTCCCCTCAAGGCCCACAGCGACAACCAAGCTTCACTGCTTGGAGAACAAGATTCATAGATACTTACAACAATGCTGAGGGCTTGACACTCTAGTCCATCCTCCCCCTTTGGGAACCACCCATGCTCTTGAGAGACACCCTTTCCTCTATTTGAGAATATCAGGCCTCCCCAGGATGGGGGTACAATAACTTCCCACTCATTGTACATATCTCCACCCACTAATAAAACACAATATGAGAAGATGAACCCTCACACACTCCCTAGAATCTGTCCCAGGTACATCCTGTGCCAAATGTTCCCCATCAAACACCTTAAACAAGTATCCTTTCCTTAATATATTTTCTAAAGAGTTTTCTCAACATTTAGTTTTAATCACATACCTGACAATCTCCCATGTTTTCCCCCTCACCCAACCCTTCTCCTCAACTACATGGGCCAGCTGACCCACCCTCCCAACCCTAACCCCCCAAGGCTTCAAAGTCCCACCCAATAGTATACCTATGTCATCATCTTATCCCTTCACTCCACAAAAACTTACCCACATTTTATCATAGATTTCTCTCATGTATACATCAGCTCACACACACAACACCACCCCCCACTTCCTATAAGCATATCGTCCACTCTCTAGCTCTCTGAAACAGTCTGATTTGCTTAATTTATGTCAGAGAGGATATATAGTATTTGTCCTTCAATGTCTGGGTTACTTCACTCAACATAAGGTCCTCAAGGTTCATCCATGTTATCCCATGTGTTAGTACTGTATTCTTTCTTACAGATGAGTAGTATTCTGTTGTATGTATATACTACATTTTGTTTATCCATTCATCTTTTGATGGGCATTTGGGTTGATTCCAACTTTTGGCAAAAGTGAATAATGCCACTATGAACGTTGGTGTGCATGTATCAGTTTATGTCCTGGTTTTTAGTACTTCTGGGGATATACCCAGCAGTAAAATTGCTGGTCATATGGCAAATCTATAGCTAGTTTTTGAGGAAGGGCCAAACTGTCCTCCAGAATGGCTGGATTCTTCCACATTTCCACCAACTGTGGATAAGGGTTCCCATTCATCTGCATCCTCTCCAACACTTGTAGTTCTCTATTTCTTTAATAGCCTCAAGTCTAATTGGTAAGATGGTATCTCATTGTAGCTTTGCTATGTATTTCTCTAATAGGTAGTGATGTTGAGCATTTTTCATGTGTCTTTTATCCATTTGTATTTCTTGTTTTTTTTAAAAAAATATTTATTTATTATTATTATTTTTTTAATTACATTAAAAAATAAATATGAGGTCCCATTCAACCCCACCGCCCCCGCCCCCCACTCCCCCCTCAGCCACACTCTCTCCCATCATCGTGATACATCCATTGCACCTGGTAAGTTCATCTCTGAGCATCACTGCACCCCATAGTCAATGGTCCACATCATAGCCCAGACTCTCTCACGTTCCATCCAGTGGGCCCTGGGGGGATCTACAGTGTCCCGTAATTGTCCGTGAAGCACTATCCAGGACAACTCCCCATCCCAAAAACGCCTCCACATCTCATCTCTTCCTCCCGTTGCCCACACCCAGCAGCCCCCATGGCTACCGTTCCCACACCCATTCCACATTTTCTCTGTGGACATTGGATTGGTTGTGTCCATTGCACACCTATGTCAAGTGAGGGCTTAGATTCCACATGGGTACTGGATGCACTCTTCCCGCTTCTAGTTGTAGACATTCTAGGCTCCATGTTGTGGTGGTTGACCTTCTTCAACTCCATGTTAGCTGAGTGGAGTAAGTCCAATAAGTCAAAGTGTAGGAGCTGAAGTCTGTTGAGGCTCTGGGCCTGGGTGTTATATTATCAGTCCAGAGATTCAAATCCCCTACATATATCTTAAACTCAGCACCAACTACAATTCCAATAAAGTAGCATGCAAGTCTTGTGAAAAGAGATCCCCTCTGAGTCTATTTCCATCACGCAGAAACACCAGCTCCAAAGAATGGCCATCTGTCATGGCAGTGAACCCCTTCTGCCATGACCATAGAACCCGTGGGTCTCTTTATCGCTCAAAAGAACCAATACCTGGGGTTGTATCTACCTTATCTGTCTCTTAGACTCTGTTCAGTTGTACATAGGGGTATTCCTTCTGAAAACCTCCAGACTCTTTTTTAGAGACTCACAGCCTTATATGTATTTCTTCTTTGGAGAAGGATCTGCTCAAATCTCTTGCCCACATTTTGAATGGGTTGTTTGTCTTTTTATTTTTGAGAAATAGGATTTTTTATATATGTTGGATATTAGGATCCTATCAGATATATGATTATTAAATATTTTCTTCCATTGGGCAAGCTGTCTTTTTACTTTCTTGATAATCGCCTTTGAGGTGCAAAATACTTTAATTTTGAGGAGGTCCCATTTATCTATTTTTTCTTTGGCTTTTGTGTTTTGGATGTGAAGTTCATGTAGCAATTTCCTATTAAAAGTTCCTGTAGATGCTTCCCTACATTGTCTTCCAAGGTCTTTATGGTCTTGGCTCTTATATTTAGATCTCTCATTTATTTGAGTTGATTTTTGTATAAGGCATGAGTTGGTAATCCTCTCCTTCTTTTGCATATGGATATCCAGTTCTCCAAGGACCATTTGTTTAAGAGGCCATTCTTCCCAGTTTAGTGGGATTTGTACTTTCTTGAATATCAGATGACTGTATATATGAGGATATGTGTCTGAACTCTCAATTCAGTTTCATTGGTCAGTGTGTCTATCCTTCTGCCAATACGATCTTGTTTTGACCACTGTAGCTTTATTTGTATGATTTAACATCAGGTAATATTTTTCCTCACATTTCATTTTTCATTTTCAAATGTCTTTGACTGTTTGGGGCCACTTTCCCCTCCAAATAAATTTCATAGTTAGTCTTTCCAGTTCATTAAAAAATTCTGTGTTGATTTTTATTGGGTCTGCACATTAACTGTGTAGATGAGTTTGGATAGGAAAGTCATCTTAATGATGTTTATTCTTCCTATTCAAGAACAGGGAGTATTCTTCCATTTATTTAAGTGTTCTTTGATTTCCTTTAACAATATTAGGGAGTTTTCTCTAATATAAGTCCTTTACATGTTTAAATTTATTACTACTGATATATGGCTGACAGGGAGCTGTACAGAACATATGTCCAGGGTGCATGGTAATGTTTGGATATACTCATAGTGGCAACAATTAAAAACCACAGCAGGGGGGGTACTGGGTTCCTGGCCAGTGGTGCTCTGTCGTGGTCCATAGGGGAACAGCGACAGTCTCCGAGGGCCAGCGGTGGGGACCGGGAGGGAGTGAGGTTTCAACAGTGAGCCCCTGACGCTAATGACTATGCTTGTGAGCTGATAAGCCTAAAATAAGAACAAGGCCAGAGCAGCATTGTGCCTGGGAATTTCCTCCTGTCAGCCTTCATGTTACTCAAATGTGGCCAGTCTCGAAGCCAATCTCAGCATCTAAATGCAATGCCTTCCCCCCAGCATGGGACATGACACGCGGGGATGAGCCTCCCAGGCACCAAGGGATCACTATCAACTACCAACTGATGATGCAACTGGAAAATGACCTTGTACAGAAGGTTCAATGCGGATCAGCAGAATATCTCTGTCTACATAAAATAACATGACTTTAAAATGCTGTTTGACCTAATGTAAGGGGTAAATGGAAAGGAGAAATGAGTTTATATGGCTACGAGTCTCTAAAAAAGAGTCTGGAGGCTGTCAGAAGGATTGCCCTTATGCACAACTGAGCAGAGTCTAAGAGACAGATAAAGCAGATACAACCCCCAGGTATTGGTTCCTTTGAGGACTAAAGAGACCCATGGCAGTTATGGTCATGGCAGATGGGGTTAAGTACCAGGTCAGATGGCCCCTCTTTGGAACTGGTGTTTATGTGTGATGAATCTGGACTCACATGGGAGTTCTCTTCATAAGACTTTTATGCTAATGTGCTGGAGTTGCAGTTAGTGTTGGGGTTTAAGATATATTTAGGGGATTTGAATCTCTGGACTGACAATGTGATAGCCAGGTACTGAGCCTCAACAGACTCAAGCACCTATAATCTGATTTATTTGACTCAGCACACTCAGCTAAGATGGAGTTGAGGAAGGACAACCACCACCCCATGGAGCCTAGAGTGCCTACAACTGAAAGCAGGAGGATTGCATCCAGTATCTATGTGGAACCTGAGCCTCCTCTTGACATAGAGATGCCACGGACATAACCAATCCAAGGTCCACAAAGAAAAGTTGACATTGGAGTGGAGTGGGAAAAGTGGACAGGGTGGCTGATATGGGTATGGGGAATGACAGGAAGAGATGAGATGTGGAGGCGCCTTTGGGACTTAGAGTTGCCCTGGATGGTGCTGCAGGGGCAATCACTGGACATTGTAAATTGCCCTGGATGGTGCTGCAGGGGCAATCACTGGACATTGTAAATCCTGCCAGGGCCCACTGGATGGAATGTGGGAGAGTATGGGCCATGATGTGGACCATTGACCATGAGGTGCAGAGGTGCCCAAAGATGTACTTACCAAATGCAATGGATGTGTCATGATGATGGGAATGAGTGTTGCTGGGGGGGGGAGAGGTGGGGTGGGGGTGGTGGGGTTGAATGGGACCTCATATATATATATTTTTTTAATGTAATATTATTACAAAGTCAATGAAAAAATAAATAAATAAATAAATTTATTCCTAGGTATTTGATTTTATAATTGGTATTGCAAATGGTATTTTTTCTTGATTTCCTCCTCAGATTGTTTAATATTGGTGTAGAGAAATCCTACTGATTTTTACACATTAGTATTATACACTGTGACTTTACTGAACACATTTATAAATGCTAGACGCTTTGTTTTAGATTTCTCATGGCTTTCTATGTAGAGAATCATGTCATCTGCAAAGAGTGAAATTTTACCTCTTCTTTTCCAATTTGGATGCCTTTTATATCTGTTTCTTGTCTCATGCCTGACAAGGTACTTCTAACACAATTTTAAATGGGAGAGGTGATAATCGGTATTCTTGTCTTGTTCTTAATCTTAGAGGGAAAGATTTTACAATTTCAGCATGTATATGATGTTAAATGTGTGTTTTTCATATATATCCTTTATCCTGTTAAGAAAGTTTCCTTCTATTCTTATCTTTTGCAGTATTTTTATTAGGAAAGGGTGGTATTTTGTCAAATGCTTTTTTCTACATCTATAGATATGATCATGTGATTTTTATTTGACCTGATTATATGATGTATTACTCTGATTAAGTTTCTTATGTTTAGATTTCATTGCATACCAGGGATGAAATCCACTTTGTCATGGATAATTCATTTGATGTGTTGCTGAATACAATTAGCAAGTATTTTGTTAAGGATTTAAGTATATAGGTTCATTTGAGAGTTTGGTCTGTTAATTTTCTTTCTTGTGGTGTCTTTGTTTGCCTTTGGTATTATGGTAATGTTGACATCCTAGAATGAGTTACACAATGTTTCTTTTATTTCAATTTTTTGTAAGAGTTTAAGCAGAATTGGAGGTAGTTCCTTCCAGATGTTTGGTGGAAGTCACCTGCGAGGCTGTCTGACCCAGGGCTCTCCATAGTTGGGAGGATTTAATGACAGGTTTTTTCTCTTTACTTGTGATTGGTTTGTTGAGATCATCAGTTTCTTCCTTTGTTAATGTCAACTGCTTATGTGTATTGTTGGTATATAGTTTTTCAAAATATCCTCCTATGATTCTTTTTATCTCTGTGGGTTCAGTGGTGATATCCCCTTTCTCATTTCTTATTTTGTCTATTCACATCTTTGCTCTTTTTTCTGTGTTAAACAAACATAGGAAAAAGCTAAGGGTTTGTCAATTTTATTGGTTTTTTCAAAGAACTAACTCTTTGTTCTGTTTATTTTTTCTAGTGCTTTCTTATTTTCTTTTTCATTTAGTTCTGCTCTGAAATTTGTTCTTTCTTTCTTTCTTTCTTCATCCTTTGGTGTTATTTATTCTTTCAATAATTCCTCTAAATGTGCAGTTATTTGTTTGATTTTAGCTATTTTTCTCTTTTGATATATGAATTTATGGCTAAGAATTTCCCTCTCAGTACACCTTTTGCTGCATCCCATAAGTTTTAATATGTTGTGTTATCATTTTCACTTATTTCAAAGTAGTTGCTGATTTCTATTGAGATTTCCTCCTGGGCCCACTGTTTGTCTAAGAGTGTGTTGCTTAACTTCTATATCCTTGTGCCTAATCTGGTTCTCCAGCCCTTGCAGACTTTCAGTTTCATCCCACTGTGGTCAGAGAAATTATTTTGTATGATTCCAATCTTTCTGAATTCATTGAGACTTTCTCTGTGGCCTAGCCTGTGGTCTATCTTGGAGAATGATCCATATGCACTTCAGAAGAATATATTTATGCTGTATTTTGTTGTAGTGTTCTGCATATATCTATTAGGTTCAGATCCTCTAATAAATTATTCAAATCTTTGTTTCTTTATTGATTCTCTGTCAAGATGTTCTGTCTAGTGATGATAATGGTATATTAAAGTCTCCCACAATGATTGTGGAGTCATCTATTCCTCCATTTAGTTTATCCAGTGTTTGCCTCATGTATTTTGAGGCACTCTGATTAGGTGTATAAATATTTATGATTGTTCTTTCTTGATAGATTACCACTTTTACTAATATGTAGTGCCCATTTTTGTCTCTCACAATAGTTTTGTTTTTAAAGTCTGTTTTGTCTGATATTAGTATAGTTACTTTTGCCTTTTTTGATTATTAGTTGCTTGTAATATTATTTTTCAGCTATTCACTTTCAACCTTCTTGAATCACTGGGTCTATGGTGAATTTCATATAGACAGCATATAGATGGGTCACATTTTCTTATCCATTCTGCCAATCTATGTCTCTTGACAGGTGAGTTTAATCCATTAACATTCAGTGCTATTACTCACAAGAAATTACTTACATTAGCCATATTTTCTTTGAAGTTGTGTGTGTCATATGTTGTTTTTATTTCTTTTTTGTCTTTTTTGTTCATCTTAAACTGTCCTCCAACTCTGACTTCAGTTTTTTTCTTTCAAGCTACAGAATTCCCCTTAGTATTTCTTGAAGAGCACATTCATTATTGGCATACTCTGTTAGTTTCTGTTTCTCTGTGAATATTTTGAGCTCTCCATCAACTTTGAATGCCAGTTCTACTCAATAGAGTATTCTTGGCTGGAAACTTTTTTCTTTTAGTATCTTGACTATGTCATACCACTGTCTTCTTGCATCCATGGTTTCAGATGAGAAATCAGCATTTAATCTTATTGAGCCTCCCTTGTGTTCGATGGTTCTTTTTCTCTTCCTGCTTTCAATATTTTCTCTTTGTCTTGAGCATCAGATAATTTCACAGATATGTTCTGGACTAGGCCTTTTGGGATTTATACTGTTTGGGTTGTGCTGTGATTCCTGGGCATGTACCATCCATCTCCCTCAGTAAGTTTGGGAATTTTTCAGCCATTATTTCCTCCAAAAACCTTCTGTCCCCTTTCCCTTATCTTCTCCTTCTGAGATATTTGTGCATTTTGTGTTGTCATTCAGATCCCTAAGTCTCTATTGGATTTCTTCTAACTTCTTATCTAATAATTCTACTCTTTCTTTGATTTCAGATTTAATGCTTCCCACCTCAATAATTATTTCCTCTGCCTATTCAATTCTGCTGTTATTTGCTTAGAGTGTTTTTTTTAATTTTTTTTTATTTCTTGGATTGTGCCATTCATTACCAACAATTCTGTTATCTTTTTCCATATGTTTACAATTTCTTCAGTACACTCTGCAAGTGTTTTCTTAATATCCTTAATCTCTTCTTTCACTTCTTTATAATGATCCATGATATTAGTTTGGACATCTTTGTTTAGTTGTTCAATGTTCTGCTTCTCTTCCTGGTTTTAAGTTTTTTCATTGGTGTGGGCCATGTCTTCCTGATTATTGGTATGTTTTGTAATTTTTTGCTGCTCTCTGCTAATCATTTTATCTTGATGGGTTTTTTCAGTTGGTTATGTCCTCCATGTAGTCTCAGGTTTTATTTAGTTGCTGTTTTTGTGCGTGTATTAAGTTTTCTATTTTATACTTTTTTCTTCTTATTTTATTTCCTTGTTGTTGTCTAAGTTCCCTTGAATGAAAAAGTTTACATCCAGGGGAAGCAAAAGAAGTGAAAAAAACAAAAAGATTTAATAGTAATATTGATAGTAAATGTTAGCAGAGGAATCATATAAGACCTAAGGGATTGGATATTAAACTCATGTAACTGTGTAGAAATACAGGAATAAAAAAGTGGTTCACCTCCAAGGAAATGGGGAACTGAATATCAAAAAGAATATAGTGTGAATTAACAGGTCAGTATGATGAAGAGAGAGGGAAAGAGAAAAGAAAGGATAAAAATAGAAAGTTAATAAAGGATAGAAAAGAAAACGGTTAGAATTAAAAAGTCAGAAAAACTGGGGACTAAACAAAGGTAATTGGAATGTAAGGACAACAACAGAAGGGGGAAGTTAGAAAGATGCAGGAGGGAAATGAGACAGCATTGATTGCCAAAATAAGTACACACAGAAATGTGAAAATCAAGAAAGTGGAATCACAGCAATCAAGAAACAAGCTGGCAGCATCGAAATGACCAGTCTCTTTGAAAGAGAGCACCCACACCTTCCTGGGAACCCTAAATAAGCTCTTGGAAGCTTATTAAGCACTTCCTGTTGTCCCCCTCCCTTAGAGGAGTTGTACAGGACTAGTTAATTGCCTGGCTCCACCTTCTCCCAGACTAATTTTCCCTATCCCAGGGAGATTAGGTAAATCAGACTGCCTCAGCAGATTTACCTCTCCCTTCTTCCTGGTTTCTCTAGAGGCCAGCTGGTATGCTTCTGAAAGCTAAAAAAAGGGGGGTCCAGATCATAGAACCCACACTCAGGGGACCCCTCTCCACCTTTCACCAGAACCCTCCCACTCTCAGAATTTGTCTCTTCTAGCTGACTGACTGGCAAGAGTCAGGGAATGCTGTGGCTTCCTGCCCTGAGGGAGGGGCTCAGCTGTCCAAAAGCTCCTGCATGAAGCATCAGAAACTCATGGTTTCACCTTGCACAATCATTCTTTTTGTTATGCTCTCTGCATATGGATGCCCTTAAGCCTCCTGCTTTTTGGGTTACCAAAACAGCTCAGTCAAGAAGGGTTTTGCTGCACTCAGTTGTTTTATTTAGGCGAGATGATGTAGGTGTATTTAATCTGTAACCATCTTGCCTCTCTCCATTTTTTTTTCTTGATTGAATGCTTTATGCAAAGTCTTTGTTAATTTCAGAAGAAAATAAGTTAATATAGGAAGGAAGAGAAGGTGGGAAGAGTGCTGGTGAAGGAAGGGAATGGGTCAGTGTGAAAGGACCTTTGTGCAGGAATGCCAAACCCAGCAACTAGACAGGGTGAAGGACATGTCACTGCTATTTGATAGGATTTGTCACCTTGTTGTTGAATGAATTGCAATTGCTTAAAGAATTTTATCATATCACAGTTTACATAATGATTTCAAGTACTTTTCACAAGTGAATCAATTTTCTCAGTTTATTCAACTATTTTAAAAGCAGAAACCTGGGAATGATATCTACCCTTTCCCCCCACATACCATCTACCTCTGTAGGGCACAGCTTTCTACTGGGATTCCCTCATTTTTGTCTGGAGCCAGAACCCTCAGCCCAGAAGAGAAGTGGCTCTTCTCATTCAAGACCCCCAGCACTTGCCCTCTGAATTTGAGTCATTTTCTTCTTGCATAGCAAACAGGAAATCTGCTTCTTCTCCCTTGGGTCTGACCAAGGCCACCAGACATTGAGCAGAGGGGCCAGGACTGATGAGACCACAGTAAGCAGTAGCCATGTTTAAGGGTAAAGAACACATGTTGAGGTCTGGACCTCAGAAATTCAGGGTCACCTCATTCCTCTCTGAACCCCACCTTGGTCTGCAGGCAACATCTTCAGACTATTACACATAGCTTCAGAGAGAGGGAACCCGCCCCATTCCCCACAGAAAAAACACCAAAGGTCAGTCCTGAATGTGAAAGAGAGCCCAGTGCTGACCCTGGTTCTCCCTTGCCTCTTCAGGTTTATGGGTCTTGGTCTGTCTCTTTCCTTCACATGGCCTCAGTGTCCCCATCCCTAAATGAGGGCCTAGGACACATATGTCAATTGTAGAATTGGAATAGAGCCTGAGGGAGCTTTTGTTGATTCACTATCTTTTACCTTATTTATCCTTGAATAAGCCAACATAAGCAAATTTTGTCTAGAATTAAATTCATGATCATCTTTGGAAATGGTTATTATGAAAAAGAAACTAATATTTTAATCACAGATATTTTTTTGTTTAAAAAATTATTTCAAAGCTGTTTTGACTCTTGACCCCTAACTGAAATCCTAAAATGACTGGGCATAAATAAGACATTAACAGAGTAAGGGATTTATTGTTCTTTTATTATTCTCCCAATTACTATGAACAATTAAAAGAATCAGGGAGTTATTGTTAAGTAAAAACAGTTCAGGAGATTGACTGTGGCTTAAGTATTGAGTGCCTGTCTCCAACATGGGAGATTCTGGGTTTGGTTCCTGGTGCTTTCTGAAAAACACAACAAAAAAGAAGCACCAAGGAAACAAATGGAAAAAAAAGCCTCCTGGGATAAGTGATGATTTCTCACTTAAAACGTCCCAGGTTCAATCCCTGGCCCTTGGACCTCAAAAAAACGCACCACATCACAAAAATTCAAAGCCCCTTACCTGGCAGATCCAGTCACAGAAATTCCTCTATTGTTTTATTTTTCCTTAAATAATATAACACCAGTTTGTTATTTCATTTATGTACCAAACTCTCCTAACTGGCTCTCCTGTTCATAGAAATCCTTTAAATAAAATACATACCAAGAGCTAAAAGCATCTGTAAGTAGTTAAGATTTCTACTTTGAAATCATCATTAGAGCTAACAGGGATGCCTAGGTTTGCCATGACCCTGGACCACCACGTGGCATTAATCTGCATCTTCTGCCCACAGGATCAGAGCTGTGAAAGTGGGGCTGTGTATCTGTGGGTCTGGGGCCCAGGAAGAACAGGACTCAGAGAAGGTGACCACTCAGGGGATGGCTGGTGGGGAAAGACAGGGAATGAGCAGGATTCTGCTGACCAAAAACCGCATTTTTCCTGAGCTTATGGAGGAATGGGAGGGTTAGGGACTACATAAAAAGGACAGGGAGGGGGAAAGGAGTTGTCTTAAATTGTCATGTTTCCATGCAAAAAAAATCATGTACAATTGTGTCAAAGCACCTGTAAACAGAGTGATAGAGAGGGTTTATTGTGTACTTTTAAGTTAATATGCATATACATATCTAAATAGGTATACATTAATATTGGTGTGAATGTGTCTGTAGGTAAATATAGCCACAGTTTGTTTGGCCTCACTGGCCCCAGGGCCTATAGTCAGTCTTATTTAGGCAACTGCCTGAGTAGGAAACAGGGTTGTGGTCGTAGACCAGGACAGAAAGTGGTCATAAGAGACCCAGGTGGGACTTTGCCTTGATTTATGCATCCCCATGGGAGTTTACTTTAAGAAAGTCAGTTGACATTAAAAAAGAATCAGGAAGCCATTATATATGGCATTACTTGGCCTAGAATTGTCTCTTAATAAACAAACATCTATCTACTGTTATAGATTAGTGATATTGACCAGACTCAGACTTTGAATAAAGCTCTAATTGAGAGCTTCATTAGCTGCGCAGTGACTGTCTCATTCTATGCGGAGGAGACAGCAGCCCTGAGTTAAGGGAAGAGGTGTTTTTATAGCCTTTGAGGATGGGGGGGAGGAGTTACTAGCAAGCAAGCAGGCACGGAAGCAGAACACTGTGGTTAGCTGAAGATAGTGTATCTATTTTTTCTTTTTTAAAAGCCCTTTCTTGTGAGCAGTCCCATGTTATTTTTTGGCCCTTTTCTTGGGGACAGCCCTAAGTTATTTATTGGCACTCTCCTTGGAAACAGCCTACGTTATTTATTTATCTGAAGGCACTTGCAATTCCCATTTCCTAATGTAGTTCTATTCCTATTGTCTCAATGTGGCCTTACCCTTACACTACCAAGAAATGAAAGACCTTCCAAATGGTGTGTTTAACTTTATGATGATTGTCATCCTGTGCAGCAGCCCTTGGGGATGCATCCCTAGGAGGAGGCTTCCCTAGGAATCCCTCCACATTGAAAGCTCTCAGCACAGGGTCAGGGACAAATCATTTGTGGGAGGAGCTTAGCAGTGTTGGGAATGCTGATGAGTCATTTCAGATATAATAGCTTTAAAACTCTCATGACTGGTTTGCCTAGCTGCCACTTTTGCAGAAAATCCTCTTGAGAAAATACCTGTGAAGAAATAAATTTATTTTGAGATCTTTGGGGTGCAGCTAAACTCAAATAATTACACGTGCAGTTGTCTTAAAATTAGCCCAATAAACATTTTTTAGCCATTTAGCATTAACTGGCTTTGCATACCCCAGGAAATTAGCCCAACATAGGCTCTCAATTTGTAGGTAAGCAGGGATGTTTATATGGTCCCAAGCTGCCTTGGCACTCCTTGCCCTGCTTCCTCTTCGGGGGCTCCTTCCCACCTGTGGCTTTGGAAGCTTTTCTGTAGGGGTCCATCCTACAAAACAGTCAACACCATGTCCGATGAACAGATTGTCACTGCCATCTGGTGGTTATGTCTTCTGGGTCAATGACAAAATCCTCCATTTAAATTCCCCACAGTTGCACATCCTGCTAATGGGCTTCCTGTGTTCCCTGAGCATGTGAATTGTGGAATTTCCTTTCTGACCCAAAAAGGGGCTTCACCTGGTGTTCCACTGCTTTTTCTTTAGCTGCCCCAAGGGCAGAGAGGGAAGCTGTGGAAGGGGAGCAGATACCTGGATCCTGGCCCCAGATTTGGACAGGAGTATGTCCCAACTGGGAAACATGTCATGGGGAGTCAAGAAGGAGGAACAGGTGCCAGAGAGCATCCTCCCTTCACCCAGACTCTTCTCTCCATATTTTATCCCAGCTCCAGCTGTCACGCCCAGGCTCCGATTGTAGCACCGGGGACATCTTGATCAGATATATGTGATGTTACACTGGGCCACCATTTCACATCACCCTCCTCCCCCCAGGTGCTTGGCTCCCTCCATGGAGTCCCCACACTCTCAGATTCCTCCCTCTCTTATGCCCATCAACTCTCCGCTGTGTCCTTTTAGGAAATGTCCACAGAGGTCTAGAAAGTTCATCTGGGTAGAAGCTAAATGTCTGCCTCCATGCCAGTGATTCTCTAATAGGGCTAGGAAAGGTGAGGAATGGGATTTGCCCCAGACTGGGGAGTGTCCCAGAGGCCCTCCAATTTTTACCCTGCCACCTGGGCAGGAGTAGTTGAAAGAAGCCTGTGGCTATATCCCATACTGCATTTACACTGATGCTTCTAGCTTTCAGAATGTCTGCATTTGAAAGAAGTGATTGAAATCTGCTATGGGTTTGGGAGCAAAGGTAAGGGATTGTATCTTTTTTTTCTATCTGGTTGCACCATCCTCTTTTTGATGCTTCATTTTGCATGTGGGGGTGGGGGCTGCACCTCACTGCACAGGTCTGGGTTGCCTTTATTTTTTAACAGGAGGTTCCAGGAATTGAACCTGAGTCCTACATATGGTAAATGGGAGCTCAATTGCTTGAGACACAGCTGCTTCCTTAGAGTTGCATCTTAAATGATCAACCAAGCCTGAAGCCATCTATAGGAAATTATTCTAATATAATTAACAGAACTTCATTAATGCCACATTTGGGAACCTGCACTAAATTCCTGTGACAGTTGATACACTTCCATCTAAGCTCAGAAACTTCCTGTGGACTAACAGTGTGACAACTGGTCTCTAAAGGTAAGTTAATTCTTAAGCGGAAATTCAATGGGTGTTTTAGGCAAAGTCCCCAAGGTGGTGACCCATTTGAGGATGAGACCTTATCCTTGGACTGCCCTTCATATATCTCTGCTTTGGGATCTGGCTTTGGCTGAGAAAATCCTGGGGAGGCCTGTGGAAGTAGGTTGGTAGGGGAAGACCATAAGATGGCCAGCCAGTGGCCACTATATGGGGCTGATGCCACTCTTGACCTGAGAACACAGAGACCACTGATTCCTAGATCTTGGTGAAGGGCAAATGGGAACCATCTGTGATCTTATGTATGCAATTGTCAGGGTTTCTGTTTATTAAGAATTAGTGCTGTATTTTGTCAAATGCTTTTTCTGCATCTGCAGATATGATCATGTGATTTTTTTTCCTTCAATCTGTTTATGTGGTGTTTACATTAATGTATTTTCTTATGTTGAACCATCCTTGCATACGAGGAATGAATTCCTCCTGGTCATGGTGTATAATTCGTTTAATGTGCTGCTGAATATGATTAGTAAGTATTTTGTTGAGGATTTCCACATCTATGTTCATTAGAGAGATTGGTCTGTAATTTTCCTTTCCTGTGGCATCTTTGTTCAGCTTTGATATTAGGGCAATATTGGCATCATAGTATAAGTTAAGCAATGTTCTTCTGTTTCAATTTTTTGGAAGAGTTTCAGCAAGATTGGCATTAGTTCTTTATGGAAAGTTTGGTAGAATTCACCTCTGAAGCCATCTGGCCCAGAACTCTTATTAGTTGGGAGGCTTTTAATAACTGATTCTATATCTTTACTTGTGGTTGATTTATTGAGAAATTTTCAGAACAGTGAAATTATTCTCTGTTATACTGGGATTGCAGACAGATGACATTATGTATTTTTCAAAACCCATTGAACTTGACAACATCCAAGTTCAAAAATAATCTAACTGTATTGTAAATGCATCAAATGCCCTATCTGAGGGGTATGGGAGGAAAAGATGCTGGATTAGTAATATTGGATATGAACAGTATCTGTAATATGAAATCAATGGGCACTGTACACAGGTATGCTACTCTATTTGATATTGTGTCCCATCAGGGTATGGGTTAACAAATTTGCTTTTATACATGTACACTGGAATTAAGCAATGAAGTAAATGAATGGAATATGGGAAATATGCTTCCCAACATGGTGTGGAAGGATTCAGATAAGCAAGGGGAGGATGTTAGATTGTTCTGTTAATGAGTTAGGGACAGACACATCAGTGTGAATTTGTGTGGAGGTAAATATAGTTACACAGGGTTGCATGTAAAAATATTTGCAGATATGTATATATACATAGAATTGTGTACACACATGTGTGTACTTGTAATATCCATGGAGATGGCCCAGTAGCAAGGCACATATAGTGTCCAGACTTTAGATATTAAAAGCATTTTTGCAAGAAGAATTTTCTTGGAGAAATAGCTGCCTGCAGGACTAGGTCAAGAAATATACAAAAAGAGTCTGGAGTATCTCTTAGTACCAAAAAGTTAGTATGTGTTAAAATAAAACTGGTAATGTTGGGGATAATTTCAAATAGACACAGGACACAATGTTGCTCTAGGCCTTGTTCTTATTTTAGGCTTATCAGCTCACAAGCATAGTCATTAGTATCAGGGGCTCACTGTTGAACCCTCACTCTCTCCCGGTCCCCTCAAAACACATCTTACAGTCCATCTCCCTTAGTTGTACTACAGGAGGGCTAGTTGAATTTTTTTTAAAGATTTATTTATTTATTTCTCTCCCCTCCCCACCCCCCCAGTTTTCTGTGTCTATTTGCTGTGTCTTCTTTGTTCGCTTCTGTTGTTGTCAGGGGCACGGGAATCTGTGTTTCTTTTTGTTGCATCATCTTGTTGTGTCAGCTCTCCGTCTGTGCGGCATCAATCCTGGGCAGACTGCACTTTCTTTCATGCTGGGTGGCTCTCCTTACAGGGCACACTCCTTGCACATGGGGCTCCCCTATGTGGGGGACCCTCCTGCTTAGCAGGGTACTCTTTGCGTGCATCAGCACTGCGCATGGGCCAGCTCCACACAGGTCAATGAGGCCCGGGGGTTTGAACCACAGACCTCCTATGTGGTAGGCAGACACTATAACAACTGGGCCAAGTCTGCTGCCTAGTTGATTTTCTGACTCCACCTTCTCCCAGACCAAGTTTCCAATCCCAGCACTTTTAGGTAAATTGGGCTTTCTCGGCAGATTTGCCTTTCCTTTCTTCCCCAGTTTTCCCCAAGCCAGCTGGAATGCTCCTCAGCTCAAAAAAAAAGAGGGGGGGTGTCAGGACCTGAAAATTGAACCCCCATCTCATTTGGCCCCTCTGCACCTCCCACCAAAACCCTCCAACTCACAGAGTCACTCCAAAACTGAATGGCTAGTGTATTCCCTTACGGCAGGGAGCACTGGATTTGGCAGAGCGCTGGATTTGGGAGTGGGAAGTCTGGGATATTGTCCGCTTGGGGCCTGTGGGTCTGTGGAAAGTGGGCTGCGGTGGCTTAGCGGTCATGGACCTGGGGACCATTCTTCTGGGGAACACAGGGCTTGGGAATGTTGCCACACTACTAACAGTTCAGGGAATGCCCTAGGGGGAAGAGTCCCACCTCTCCACAACTTCTGACCTCAGTGTTAGAAACCCACAATTCTACCCTTAGCAAGCACGACTTCTGTTCCAGTCTCTCCAAATCAATGTCCAAACACTTCCTGCCTTGCAAGTCCCCGAAACAGCCCACTGCAGCAAGATTCCAACTGTACTCAGCCGGCCTTTTGCAGGAACAATTATGAAGTGCATTCACTCAGGTGCCATCTTGCCCCACCCATCAGCTATCATCTTTTAATATCTCCATTTGTTCATCCCAGCTTGTCCTTAAAGGGAAAGTACGTCTGCCTCATTATCTAAAAAAGATGAAGAAATGCACTTGCTAGCTGTTCTTTAATCCTCCCCTGGTTAGCCACGTATATCACTTTGGCTGCTTATATCCTCCTGACAGTGAACTCAGACACGTGGTCTTGCTGGATTTGGGCAGGATCAGGTCTCGAACCTAATGCCAGGTTGCCTAAGTTTGTTTTTGTCTTACTTTTTTCCTCTGGGTGGGTAACAAAAGGAAGCATTTCTACCAACTACAAGGCACAAGGTAGAAAGTACAGTTAAGAGAATGCAGCACATATGCAGAGTATGTTGGAAAACCCAGTAACCCCCAAGCTCACTGACTCCAGGAACTCAGACTGGGTGAAAGCAGCTTCAACTGAGTCTCTACAGACCCTTCACACACCTTCCATCCTGTGCAAGACACCTGGTCATTCTGAGAAAGGTGTGAAGATAAGTCAGCCTGGTTGTTGTCCACAGCCACCCTGCTAAGGCCAGCAAGGCAATCCTTAGTATTGTCTTAAAGTTCTTAAGAACTTCAGGGGTGCCATGCTAAAAGAACTTGTCTCACAGCTACTGGAAAATCTGGTGTCCTTGTGCTCGAAGTCACTTTACAGGATGGGGAGGACAGAAAATATCCCAGTATGGGCTCAGCGCTCCTGCTCACACACCACCACTGTCCAGAACAAGCCCACCACACCTGAGCTTCCTCCCACTGTGGCCTTCAAGCTTGTCCACTTCTGGCATGGTCACAGGGTGCCCTGGTCCACTGTGCCTGTCCACTTCTGGCATGGTCACAGGGTGCCCTGGTCCACTGTGGCCTTCACTTCTGTGGAAAGCATCACCTCCAGTATGGCTCCTACACACCTAGGTTAACAAGAAGCCCAAACCATGGCCAGTGATAAAGTTTTCAGTGTTTGGTACTGTGAAAACTGGATAGCTCTTTGGGTTAAAAATAAACTTGTATTTGCCCACTTCATTGCAGACAAAAGAAAATTCTGGATGGATTTTAAAAGGTAAGTGAAGAAACAGCTCTAAGGGCCTTTTAATCACCAAAGCAATGGGGAGAAATCAAAAAGAAAATATCAAACACTTTGACTATATGCCTTAGTCAACAAAAGGGGTACTGATGCAAAGTACCAGAAATCTGTTGGCATTGACAAAGGGGGTTTATTTTGGGTAGAAGCTTACAGTCACAAGGCCATAAAGTGTAAGTTATTTCCCTCACCAAAGTCTGTTGCCAAAGGCTGCTGGTCTCTGTGAGGATTCAGCCTTCTTCTTCAGACTCCATGGTCCCAGCTTCTTCTGGTCTCAGCTGTAGGCTGGCATAAGGCTTGTCTCTCTGTCTGGGGCTTGTTTCTTTATGGGCTTGGTGGCTCTGGTGTTGCCACAAGGTCAACAGTAGTACATCAGGTTCTCTCTCTTTCCAGGCCTCCGCCATGTCTATAGAGCCATCTCTGTTCCTCTGTGTTCTTCTCCTGTGTGTTTACTTCCCTGGGATCCAGCATCAAAACTCCAACTACTTCCTTTGCCATGTCTTTTTCTTAGTGAGTCCCTGCCCATCAAGGGGGTGAAGACTCAATGTCCTACTGACATGGGCCATTTCAACCCCTGACCATAATTTAACAAAGTAAAAGTGAAACCTCTGAAGTTAATACAATCTATTATGCCCATAGGAAGAGACCAGTTTACAAACATAATCCAATATCTATGTTTGGAATTCATAAACAGTATCAAATGGCTATACTATATAAAAACTAAAGATATTTGAATTAAATCAAATAAAATCCAACATTTTAAGAAACGTAATGCACCATGGAGAGATCACATTATCTTTAACATACATAACATAGGATGTTGATTGGCCGAGAGTCACCTCTTGCTGGCAGTGTTATGTCCTCTTGAAGGAAACTTTGTAGGTAAACCCCCAGATCAGAAGGCCCTTCAGGAACCCAAGGAAACCCAAGCATCCCACTCACTCTTCTGGGATGATACAAGGTCAATTCTCCAAAGGAGGAACTTGGTCTCCTGTCAGGGAAAGTTCTGGAATCCAGACCCTCCCCTCTGAGGTTCAGAGTTACTGCCCAGCCCACTTGAGGCCAGCTGGAAAGAAAAAAAGATAACATGGTCCCCATCATGCACATCACCTCCATATGCCTAGTAAATTAAGGACGTAGAATGAAGCTGGGCTCCTGATCATTCTGTGGCTTAAGTCCTTCCTGGCCAGCCCACCAGAGGAACACATGTGTGGCTGGAGAAGAGCCACAGGGTCCAACACATAGACCAGGCCTCCAGACACCTGGTGGAGAGATGGGATGCACCTTCCTCTCTCACACCTGAAAGCCTGGTGCCAAAGGGGACAGGGCAGCAGGTCAGCCAGCAGGGGGCAGTGCTAACAGCAGGGGAACAAGGAAACAGAAGATCCTCATGGAAAAGGCTGGGCTTGTGCTTCCTCTGACCCTTCTGAGCTGAGTTAACCCCTAGGGTTCTTATTCTGAGAGAAAGATCCTAAAGGGGAAGGATGGACTCAAGAACAGAACATGCACTCACCCTACACTGAATGTAAGAGCTAATGGCACTTTATTTTGTTCCCTAAGCTGGAGAAAACCAGCATAATAGAGTATGATATGCAACATTATTGAAAAATGCCCATTTCTTTTCCTAATGAGTTCTAAAACTCTCTTTAAAGTAAGAATGATGAGTAAGCAGCAATGCCTGTCCCCCAAGCCCTGGATTAGTTACCAGGAGCCTATCACAGCTCAGAATAACTTTCCTTAGCAATGCTGGTGGATGTTATCACAATCTTAGACAGCTCTTCCTCGTGGGGATTTTGCATATTCAGAACTTTTGCAGAACAAAATGAAATTTTCTATCACAGAAAAATAAAGAAAAAAATATTCATCACCAGCCAGCCTCAGTTAGTAACATGACTATCCATTTCCAAAAACTAATCAAACTGAAAAATCTGCTTTTCCTTGATTTGTTTCACCAAGTTTTCTTCTTTCCTCTTTTTTTCTTTCACTACTTTATGGATTGAAGCAGAATGTCATTAATAAAACTGACTCAGATTTACATGCTACCACAAAACGGAGCTTCTGGGTTTATTGGTATTTCATTATTACCATTTCTCAAGGGATTTCTTGTTTCACACAGGATGTTGCTTTTAAAACACAAAGCAAAAAGAACCCCACTTACTTTTCTCTCTTGATGTCCATTTGGCCCTTTGAGTTTTGAGTATTATTGAAATTCAGTGTTTCCTGATACTGGTTTGGCCCTTGCTGTCTACCATCAGTTTTCCCTCAGAAAATAGCTGAGGTGTGAACAAAGTGCAGGGTGACACAAGAGGAGGGTTGCTGAGGTTGTTGGTGCTGGGGGTAGGAAACAGACGTGACAGCGGAGGAGACCTTGCTACTGCAGGTAGAGCTGCTGGCTGAGAAAGGGTACTTGGTAGGAGAAGCAAGGGCTTTCCATCAGTGGGAAATGGAGCCAGAGACACAACCCCAGAGCGTTGTTCAGGATCAGCTGAGTGGTAGATGGCACCAATAGCCAATTCTCCTCCACTCCTGGTCACCCACAGGAGTAACAGTCCCTGCTCCTCTGCTAAGTGCTTGCATGTGACCAAGGAGCCATGTGTGACTCTTCAGGCAGAAGCATGTAAGCACCCATGGCCAGGAGCTCCAGAGACTTCACACTGAAAGGACAACAGCCTGAGTGGTGGCCCTCCCTCCACCTGGGTTCCTGAGACTGGACTGGGTAGAGCCTCCCTGCCACATACACACACAACCACACACACACACACACACACACACACACACACACCTTGGCATGGGAAGTCTATCTTTACTTTTAGCCGCTGTCTCAGTTTGCCAGGGCTAGTCTGACAATGACCCAGAACTGCTTATTTAAGCCCCCAGGTTGAAGGTTCTATCATGTGCCTCTCTGACAGTGGTCAGATCAGGAAGGAAAGGCTTGGCCCAGTGGACCCAGTCCTTAGCAAAAGGGCACTGACCATCACTAGCCAAAGCCAATTAGTCTATGGGGTGCAGCAGTGCTCCAAAATGTATTCACCAAATACAATGAATGTGTCACACTAATGAAAGAGGTTGTTGATGTGGGAGGAGTGGAGTGAGGCGGTTGGGGGTATATGGGAACCTCATATTTTTTGAATGTAACATTTTTTGTGATCTATGTATCTTCAAAAAATACAACTAAAAAATTGATAGGGGTGGGGGTGGGGAGTGGGGTATATGGGAACCTCTTATGTTTTCTAATGTAACATTTTGTGTGATCTATTAACTTTGAAAAAAGATAATTAAAAAATAAAAAAATAAAAACAAAACAGTAATTAGAGCTCCACCGACCCAGGGCTTACTGTGAGCCACTGTATGCGCACTAAGCACATTCATTCTCTTAAGTGGTCCATGAGGGTCAGTTCTGTTTGATCTGTCCTAGAATGGCAAAGTGAGACAGAGAGGCTGTGACTTGTGAAGGCTCCACAGCTAGTCACCACAGAGCTGATACTTCCACTTGGGGCTCCTCAGCCTGGGCTGCTAACCAACACACTGACTACTATTAACTGTGCTCCAAGGAAATTGATTTAGGAAGAATTTGATCAGCTTTAGTACAGAGTTTGATCAGCTATAGTACAGAATTTGCCCTCTTTATGACCAATGATCCCAAGGTCAGAGAAACTGCTCCTGGAGCCCTGGAGCTGATCAGATACCAGTGCCCATAATCCCAATACCATGGTGTGAACATTGGTTCAAATAGACTTTGAAATGCCTTTTGCTGTTCTTGTTGCTTTTAAGGCTCTTTTCTTTAGATTTTAATTAATATTTATTTCAGTTGCATCATTTCCTTTTGGCATGCACAAAGCCCCAGGACTTGAATTTGCCTGTAACCTCAGCTAACCAAAACTGCCCTGAAATGCTTTAAACACATAAAATCCCATTTGAATGCATGCGTTCTAAAGACAGTTACCAGACATTGTATGTCCTCCCATGGCCCACTGGGTGGACTGTGGGAGAGTGTGGGCTATAATGGGGACCATTGACCATGAGGTGAAGCGGTGCTCAGAGATGTATTCACCAAATGCAATGAATGTCTCATGATGATGGAGGAGATTGTTGCTATGGGGGGAGGAGAGGGGTGAGGGGAATAGGGGGTATATGGGGACCTCATATTTTTTGAATGTAATATTAAAAAAATAAAGACAAAAAAAATAAATAAATAAAGACATTTCCCATTTTCCAGGAGGCAATAAGGCATTTGAGCAGCAGTCAGCGACTTTCTTTCTGGAGGGTCAGGGGGGAACTCTTCTGGCCCTGTGGGCTCTGCCGTTATCACTCAACCCCAACATCCTGCACAGGAAAGTTAGAGAAATGAATGGGTGTGGGTGTGTTCTAACAAAACTTTATCAAAACAGGCAGGCGGCCAGATTTGGCCTGCAGGCCTTAGTTTGCCGACCCTGTCATATAGAAAAGTGTGCTTATGGCTCATTCCTGATGTCCCACCAAGAGATAGAGCCCTGGTCACTTCTTACCTCGGGGCCCCTCTCTGGCCCTTGTTCAGTTAGCCCTGGAAGGTGGGGCTATTTATCAGACTGCTAAATTCTGGAAGGAGACACTGAGTCTTCAGGCTCACTCTGCCCTTCTCCCTCTTGGGCCTGGCCCGCAGGGGGCAGGGGCTCTGCTCTGCTTTTCCACCTCATTTAAGCTTCAGAATCCACAAGCCCCACTGTGCAGTATTCAGCGGTACCTTCCATCATTGACATCCCATCGAGGAGCAGTCTATAGTCCACCTTATGGAAAGGGACTCCACAAAGGTACAAACAAAACGGTGTAGTGTGAACTGTCTGTTATTCGGAAAATCCAGATGAAATTTATATTCTCTAGATAAAGAAGATTTGAACAACTTCATACACCAAGAGTCTTGGCTTTTTGACTATTATCTCATGATGGCCACCAACTCACTGGCAGTATCATCGGTACCGTAGACTCAAAATGTAAACCCCACTTAGTAGTGAAACTATTTACAGTTGTTCAAAAGCTATTGCTCACAGGAAGAAAACAGATGAGGTGTGTGTTTACAGAAGGTCAGGAACCCTTCCGTTCCACCCCCCTCCTGTTTTAATGGCCAGCAGAGACAGGTACCTTGTCAGACGGCCCCAGAAGTCCCCTTCCTCCATCCAGTTCTTCCACATGCTAGAAGCCAGGCAGAGGGGTACCTCAGATGCAAGAGACATCCCGGGGGGCAGGCTGAGGGCCATGGTTGCTTCACCCGGAAACTACGCTTCTGTGTGTGAAGTGAAGCTCATGAGACTCAAGGGGTCTCCCATCAGTACTCGAGCGAGAGTTGACCTGAACTGGGGACTCACCTGGGCACCACTGATTGTGGGTGGCTAGGAGAAGAGGAAGGAGGCATTTTGTGGGATTATTTTATACACCATTAACTTCCTTTCCAATGGAATCTGTGTTCCACGTTATGGGTTGAGCTGTGTACCCCAAAAAGATACCTTGAAGTCCTAATCCTGGGTACCTGGGAACACGAACTTTTTGCAAAAGCGTTATTGCAAGCAGAATCATTTAAATTGAATGAGGCTGACTGCAGTGGGTGGACCCTTATTCCAGGATGGCTGGTGTCTTTAGAGGGGGGGTGTGGACACAGACAAAAGTGGGGGGCGGGAGCACCATGGGAAAAGAGACAGAGCAGGCCATAGGGTGATTGAGGAGGCACTGAAAACCCAAGGCTTGCTGGCCAAGGGACAGGTGCCCCAGTGGCCAGGACTGACCCACCAGGATGGCCCACGCACTTGCGGCTTCAGCCTGCCGGGCTGAGAGAGCCTTTTCTGGTGTTTTTAGCCACCCAGTTCATGGCACTTGTGACAGCAGCCTGAGAAAAGTGAGGTGTCCCTCTTCTGGCAGTCCCATCCCTCCAGGAGGCCTGAGGGATAGCCCAGGTGCCCAGCTGTCCGCCAGGCTGAGGGTCCCCAATCAAGGCTTTTATCTAATCAGATGCCCTGAGGAACACCCTGGGGACAGACAGAAACAATGTTGAAAAGAAAGGAATGGGTGACCTGGACAACTCTGAACACCCTTCTCTTCCTTCCTTCCGCCCTTTCTTGGGGGCTTCGGCTGCTTAGACCCCCGAGGTCTTCCCACCATGCACACCTTCCTAGAGGGGCTGGGCCAGACGGTGCAGACCTATTCCTGGTTCTCCTTGTGGGTGGGAAGGCGGCCCGAGGGTTCCAGTGGCCCAGGACCATCCATCAGCTTGGTTGCTTATTCATGGCCGTGGGAACCACCGCACAAACTGCTCAGGGGGTCGCATCCTGCACACTGGATACCCTCGGGGCTCCCTTTCTAGACTGTCCGCGCACCACCGGATTGCTGCAAGGCCCCTCCAGCCCGGGGGAGGGGTGCATCTGTGTCTCGCAGTACTAAAAGCTCTGCTCTTTTGGGTCCAGGCGCCCATCTCACCGACCCTGCCTAGCAGCCCCTGCCCCCTCCACTCCCGGGCGCCCCATCCAATCTTCCTCCCTGGTGAGCATTCCCTCCTTGCCCTCTCCCCACTTGACCTTCCCAGTAGCCCTTTCCCACTATGATGTCCTGCTCCCACCCCCACAGAAGCATCCCCCACCCTGCCCGGGTCCCGCCCCCTCGCCCTTGCTTGGCCCCCAGATCCCTTCCACGCGGTGCCGCTGGGTGTCCATTCCCCGCTCCGGGTGGGTGGCACAGCCCTGCCCCAGGGTCTCCCTGGCAGGGGAACCCTGCCCCCAGCACCGTCTCACCCCCGCCGCGCGGTGCCGCCCCTCCAGCCTCACCTGGGCCTGGCGGGAGAAGTAGCTACACTCCTTGGGGTCCAGGCGCCGCTGCGGGACTTGGCTGAAGGCAGACTGCGCCAAGATGGGCGGCGGCCCTGGCGTGGCCTGCAGCGTGGCGGCGGTGATCTCCTCCTCATCCGCCAGGCCGCCTGCGTCCAGCTTCTCCGCCCTGGCCATGTCGGTCCCACCCGGCCTGGGGCCCCGCCCGAGTCCGCCTCCCTGGCTGCCTGGCGCCCGCGTTCAGCAGTTGCCAGGGAACCGCGGCCTCGCGTCACAAAGCTGGGCGGCGGGCGCAGTGCCAGGGGCGCAGGGCGGAGGGCGCAGCTGGGCTGGGGATGGGACCATGCCCTCCCCTCTCCTTGCGGGTCCCTGGAGGGCCCACTTGGGACACAAGGAGTCGCATCTGCTGGACTGGGGGCCTGCGCCTCCTTGCCCTTGCCCTTGCCCTTGCACTCCCGGAAGGTTCCAAGCGGGCTGTCCGGAAGAAGAGCAGGCCATGGCAGCACAGCGTCTGAAACCCTCCAGGAGCCGCGGAACAGTAGTGGAAGACTCAGGTGGAATTCACTGCCATGGTATATTAACTCAGTGTGTCCGCAGCAGCATCTTGTCAATGTGCAATGAGTCGGTTTTCAGCGCCTCGGTCACCACGAGCAGGCACCGCTCACGGTACTGGCAGGTGCTGTTGTGCAGCGGCACAAATCGAATCCATTCAAGTGGTATCTGGCAAAACTGAGCTGTTCCGCAGCACTCTGCTGTTTCTTGAGTCAAATGCTGGTTCAAGAGCTGTGTTCCTTCTGTCGAAAATTCGCTTAACTCTAAAGCCTGGGATGTGTGTGTATCAGTAAAAAGGAAAAGGAGAACTAAACAGGCCTTGGGAATACTTTAACCAGGGCAGCTCTAGGAAGACTGGCTTGAAACATAAATGATAATGAGGGGCAAGACTTGTGAAATCTGGGGAACAGTCGGTCATTCCAGGCAGAGGGAAGAGCATCTGTGGTGGTCTTGAGGCCAAGCCCATTGATGTGCAGGTGGCAGAAAGGGAGGACAAGGGCGGTGCAGCTTTCAGAAGGGGAAGGCAGTAGGGAGTGCAGGTGGACAGGCAGGCAGGGGAGGGGGCGGTCTCAGGCCCGGACCAACGAGCACCCCTCTCAGGAGGCTTCTTGCCTGTATGTCCTTGATTCAGGCAGAGGTTTCAGAGATTTTTCAGTACCATGTCCTTGATGCTAATTAACAAAAGCAATAACCACACACTTACAGTGGCACCCCTAGAAGTAGAGCACCCTAGAAATATGGCACCCCTAGAAGTACAGCACACCTAGCAGTAGGGAACCCTAGAATTATGGCACCCCTAGAAGTATGACCCAGCAAGCCAGTCTGTGCTCCTCCTACACCTCCTTACACATGGACACAACCATTCTAAGGTCCACAGGATGGAGGAATAGAGTATGGATTGGAGTGGACTTACTTATATTTCTATTCATGAACTATTGTGATTAATAATTGAAGAAAATGTGGCATTGGTGTGGAGAAAGTGGCCATGTTGGCTGCTGGGGTTGGGAGTGGGAGGAAGAAATGTAAATGTGGGGGCATTTTCGGGATTTGGAGTTGTCCTGGGTGTTGCTGCAGGGACAGTTACTGGATATTGTATGTCCTCCCATGGCGCACTGGGTGGACTGTGGGAGAGTGTGGTCTATGGTGTGGACCATTGACCATGAGGTGCAGCGGTGCTCACAGATGTATTCACCAAATGCAATGAATGTCTCATGATGATGGAAGAGATTGTTGTTATGGGGGTTGGAGTGGGGTGAGGGGGGTGGGGGGTATAGGGTGTGACAGGGAGGGACAACAGAGCTCACAGAAGGCAGAAGTGACACTGGGCTTGGTCTGGGTACAAAGAGGGACTGTGGAAGGGTTTCCGAGGCATAGTATGATCCAGAACAGTGCTCAGGCCCAAAGCCATGAAATGCTCTAAGAACTGTAAGTGAGACCACTTCACAGGTTTCCCAGAGATGTGAGAATCCTTTTGGCCTGGCCCCCAGGTGAGCGGGAATTCACTTGGGTATATGAACACATCCGAATTGATTGCAGCTCTCTCCTGGTCAATCTTTCATTTGCTTCTATTTGTCTCATTCCTTCTCTGCAAAGAAGCATAAAATTTAAAAGTGAACTTAGAGCTCTAGAACTCATAGAGTTTCAATAACCTATGCTAAAGCTTAAAAAGCCTTAAAAAGTAAAGATAAAGAGATCTAAAATGTTACAGCATGACGGGGTCATGCGATGGTTAATCACCATCCAGTTGGTACCGAGTCATTGGATGATGCAAGCCCTGGCCTGCCAGTGTGAGGGCATTCTGTAGGTGGCTTTAGACCATTAGGCAGTTGCAGCTATGGCTGATGACATCCACAAACAAGGGTGACTGCCTTCAGCAAGGACGGGAGTCCCATCACCCCAGCAGCTGGAGGTCTTAAAGCAACACCAAGGCCCTCAGCAGAGGCAAATCCTTTCTCTCCTTCTCCAGCTTCTCCCAAGGAAGTCGTCCCCTGTGCTGTCTCCTATGTATGGCCTGCCCTAGGAAATCTGAACTTGCCTATCCCCAGGGTCACTGAGCCAATTCTACTAACAAATCCCTCCCTATTTACGTATGGACCCATATCCTGTTGGCTGTTTCTTCAGAGAATCCTAATACTGGTAGAAATGCAGACGTTACTAGCTAATATGTCCTGTGATTACTTTGTGGTGGGCCTTTTTCTAAATGTTTTTATGTGTATTAACTCATTTCATCCTTATTTTCTGATTAGCCATTTGGAAATGAGGCCCAAGGTCAAACAATTTGCAAGAGAGTTTGAAATCAACCCCACGTGCCTGACTCCTGAACACAAATTCTCAGTCCTCTGTTACATTGCTGCTCAGACCAGGTTCAAGTCTCATCTTCACCCGTGGTTCTGTATCCAAGGCAGGCATTGACCATCTCTGAGCTTTGGAGAGGAAACACTGCCCAAGTCCAAGGCCCCATGAAATCATACAAGCCCGTGTTCAAGTGCTTAGCATAGAGCTCAGCACAGAGTGGGTGAAAAGTAATTGGAAGCTCCTTTCCCTGTCCAAGTCCCCGGAACTAGCCAGAGGTAGAAACCCAGTCTCCAAACTCTGCTGCCCTTTCCACATCTGCCTGCCTTGTCTCACTCTCCCCTCAAGCTTTAACCTGACCGTAATTGGAGAGTGAAGCATCTGTACTTCACTAAATACAATGTAATTCATGCATGATTTACATTTTAGATTTTCCCCCAATCAAACCTGCCCCCTTACAACCCTACCTAAATTTACTTTACTTCATTGTATATTTAAAAAGAGAATACTCCTGAATATATATATACTTAAAGATTTTATTTTAATTTACCCCTCTCCCCGGTTGTTTGCACTTGCTGTCTGCTCATCTTCTTTTTAGGACGCACTGGGAACTGAACCTGGGGCCTCCCATGTGGGAGGGAGGCACCTAATTACTCAAACCATCTCTGCTCCATTTGATATGTCTCATTCTGTTTCTTCACTGTGTCTCTTAGTTACATCACTCACTGCATCATCTGGTTGCATCAGCTCACTGTGTCACCTTGTTGCATCAGCTCACCAAGTCAGCTAGTCCTGTCAGCTTGCTATTTGGCTCATCATCTTTACGAGGCACTGGGAACTGAACCTGGGAACTACCACAGTGTGGGTACGAGTCCAGCTGCTTAAGACACATCCACTTCCCTATATTTTATTAAAGGATTATTTCTGTATAATTCTACAATTATAAATGTTATAGTAATCCAAAGTGCTGTCATCTGTTTTCCCATTGCTCCTCCTCACCATACATTACATCTGCTAACAAAGTACATCAGGAAATGGGAAAAAAAAACATTTCTTATATTTGTAGGAGGAGGAAATGAAGGTTTCTAAAAAGCATACTCTTTTCACTTAGCAGATAGCTGTTACAAGATGGCAGATTTAAAAATAGTCTTTCATTGTATTCATTTATTGTACTTGATCGATTCTGTTTGACATATAAAATCAAGTATCTATGATACTAATATTAAATTGAACTTTAATTTTAAATCAATCACTGACACTTGGTATTCACGGTATAGGGAAAATAAAGGCTCCTTCCATGTCTCTGTAAGATCTAGACAGATCCTTTTCAGATCACCAAATAGTCCATAATTCTGCAAAATGGCTAATTCACAAATAAGGCTCTTTTTATGCTGAGACCCATAAAAACACAACTTCTTTCATGATCTGAGTTCTGAAGTCACTATTCCTTCTTGTCAGCACTGAACCCCGGGGTTCTGAGAAAACAACTTTCTTGATAGAGATTTGACAAATTCAAGCCTTGATTTTAGCATCTCAGCCTCATGAAAATGGATCTGTTATGGGAAGAATTAAAAAAAAAGGAACTGGCTAGTATAATCCTTCACAATTGAAATTACCGTGTTGAACTTGTTTGTCTCTAACAACCTGCCCACAAATGCTTGCACACACAGAAGAATGGCAGCTCCTCAAGGGCAAAGTCACAGCTATCTTACTTGTGTACTCCCAGAGCCCAGAACAATGCTTAGTACATAATGAGAGCTCAATAAATATTAGTTGCTTAAATAAGAGGGATATTTAAAGGATCAAAGATGATTCCTGTCCTTGAAGACACAATCAATACTAGAAGTATGCAACAAGCCAATGCAGAGTGTGTGAAGAAAATCAACATTCCAGGCCTCAGAGGAGGTCAGGGTTTTAGGTTGTGGGGAAAGAAGAGACCTGAGTGGGGTGTTGCTGAATGGACAGAATTTAGTCATGAGGAGATGCTGTCTGGAGGGAGAGGGGGCACCTGGTCAAAGGAGCAAGGGGAGAGAGAATGGAGTGGGTTAGGTGGGAGGGAAGAGACCACCAGCTTGAAGACAGGTAACAAGGTGCAGCCTCAGGGCATCCCAAAAGTCAGAGCAGAGGAGGTTCTACTGTATCCCGTGAGTAGGAAAGAAACAAGGTTTCTGATCACAGGCTGGCATGCTGAGGGTTTTCAGAAGATTAGTCTGGGGTGTGCAAGATGAACTGGACAAGAGTAAGCCAGAGAGGAAACCAGGGAGCAGACTAGCACCAATACCTTAGAGAACTTGGGAAATTCATCTACATTCTAGTCACTCATCATCATAATGCCTTATTAAGTAAGTTACAAAGGAAACAATAAGGTCTTAGACATTAGGTAGTGATGAAGATACTGGCTTTAGTGAGTCATCCTGTCCATTCTTACACTTACATCAGGGGGAAATTAAAACAGATATTCCAATAATTTAATAACTCTAAAAGCAGAGTTGAGCATATCTTATGAAGAATATAGGCACATTCTGCTTTTGGAAAACTGAAGATCAGAAAATTCTGTATTTCAAGGGAAGCAGACTTGGCCCAGTGGTTAGTGCATCTGTCTACTACATGGGAAGTCCACGGTTCAAACCCCGGGCCTCCTTGACCCATGTGGAGCTGGCCCATGCACAGTGCTGATGCACGCAAGGAGTGCTGTGCCATGCAGGGGTGTTCCCCGCATAGGGGAGCCCCACACACAAGGAGTGCACCCCATAAGGAGAGCCGCCCAGCATAAAAGAAAGTGCAGCCTGCCCAGGAATGGTGCTGCACACACGGAGAGCTGACACAACAGGATGACGCAACGAAAAGAGACACAGATTCCCATGCCACTGACAACAACAGAAGCAGACAAAGAAGATGCAGCAAATAGACACAGAGAACAGACAACCGGGGTGGGGGTTGGGAGGGGAGAGAAATAAGTAAAATAGATAAATCTTACAAAAAAAAAGAAAAATCTATATTTCAAAACATAAGCCAAAGATTTATAAAAAATATCAAGTACACTGAAAAGCCTAATTAACAAAGTGGGTACTTCAATTAGAGATATAAGATTCTCACCCACTGTCCTAGCAGACTACTTAGGACCCTGGAAAAAGCAAGTATGAATGAGGGATTACTTTGGGGGGTGGAGGGAATGGACCCATACCTGGACAACTTGATAACCAAGTAAATGGAGTTGCCGTTGTTTAATAGCCTCTTTTCTTAGTAAATTTTTGCTGTTAAAACAAACTCTTTTGGGGCCATTAATGCATAGTGCTACTCTGGAAAAAAAATCAAAGAGAAATAAACTTAGTTTTTATAACAATCCAAAACATTATTTTTATGGCCAAAATTTACTCAAAATGTGGCTTTTCCTAATGGCCAATACTCTCACATCAATCATGAATGTGTTACTCTTTAGTCTACTGAAAAAGTACTTGGCTTAATTAATGATGGCATTAATAAAATATTACAAGGAATTTCCAGAAAACATATCCTGAAATGTAGTTTTAATTTCTGGAATCATCTATTTTTCTCACCTTTTTAAGAAAATGATCCTTTCCTATTCACCTCAACAGGCCTTTTAATATAAAAACTAGAACAATTTCTTTATCTTTTGTGTACATCTTCATCAACTGTAAAAGGTAATACAAATCCTTCTTTATCTAATTTAATTTCAATATCTAGTGAGAGAAGGAAAAAATTCTTCATGTGATACCCTCTCAAACACTATCTTCCTTTACTTCTTTGTTCTGTTTTGATTTCTTCCAAACTGTATTTACCAATAGGACAGAAGGCTGCAAAGTAATGACCACAACCAAATGAGGGTGAGGATGTTCACTCACTCAGCTTCAAGAACAAGCCTGTAAGCCTGAAATTAAGGAGGCTTCCTGGGCTAAAGCAAGGAGTAGGTCCTCAAATTAACAGGGGAAGAGTAGGAACCACACACTTTCTCCTTCTCCTTACAAATGGTGGCACACTTTCAATTCAGACAGTGAAGAAAATGTTCTTATTTCAGCAAAATTAGACAACTAAGCAGCTCAACACATCCCCTCTCTTCCATGTCTCATGACAGCTAATGCAGCCCATGACCATGGCACCCCATGACTGCAATATGTGGCCAAGGGGAGTGGCTGGTGTTCCCTTCCCAGCCCTCTGGTATATGCCATTCCTTCTGTAGAAAGGGCCATGAAAGCAGGAGAGGTGGAACATGTGACCATTTGAAGCCTATCAGAGATGGTTCTCTTTGAGTTGATTTTTTAATTGATGAAAGGAAGGACTTTGTCTCAAAGTCAGCATAGTCCAGCAGCTATTTCTGGGAGGATCTGTATGCTTATATCTGTGCTAGTGTGGTAGCCACCAGCTATGAGAGGCTTTGGAGCACTTGAAATGTGATATAAACTTTACTTATGTTTAATGTAAATTTAAGTAGCCATCTGCACTAGTGGCTACTATACTGGACAGTGCAGGCCTAGACTATAAGAGTGGCTAAACAGACATGAGCACTTACTGTGTTATTCCCTCATTTATTCCTTCTTACCATAATTGTTTGAGGTCAATATTCTTCTTACTCACATTTTACAGATGAGGAAGCAAACAGAAAAAGGTTAAAAAGGGTAAGTACACTGTGCAAAGACATTCTGCTACTCTGTGGCAAGCTGGATTCAAATACAGTCTATATACTATATTCTACCATCTACACTCTAGAGCCTCATGTGGGGCAGGGAAGATTCCATTTTGCATTCTGTGGCTACTAAGCTCCACCTGTCTCCCAAAGAGATAACAGCCACTAAGGTTCTGTAAATAAATCCCCTGGTACTTACCTACTGTATACCAATAGTTTATTAACATTTTGGAAGCAAAGTAGGATCTTGCTCCTAAAAGGTCGATCAATTCAATTACCAGAGATTTATGAAAGTGAAAATCCACAGGGGTCTCCAGGGAATGGTATGGAGTAAAAAATGATTTCATTTGATATTTAGGAAGGAGTTTGGGATCCTAAAAATCATATATTCAATCATGAGAGAAAAATAAGATACAAAACCAGAGAATAAAGTGAAGGTAGTGAGTTACCTATGTATAAAAGTTTGATACAAAATTCCTTTAACGAATGATATTTTTCTAGGACTTAGGACTGATATCTTTCTTAACACAGCAATGAAAAATATTCTTGTTATAGTTAAAGTGTAATAGCTCAAAATATTCTTAAAATGTGTCTTAAAAGTAGTCACTGAAAAAAGAACAATAAACATCATGACAATGCTGTCAAATTCAAGAAACATCTCTGAAACTCTCAGAATTGCTTTAAGGACCTGAAGGACACTCAGTTAAAATTTTTAATCCAAGAAGAAATGATAAAACTGACATCTCAATTCAATAAATAAAGGATTGCAATGGAACAACTAGTGCTGGAAAATTAGTTATCTGTCTAGTAAAGAAGAGTTAAACTCCTACCAAACATCAGACTATGAGCATATCTCCTTTTACTGAGTTTTGCTTTATTGTACTTTGCAGATATTGTGTTTGTTCTTTTAAATAAACTGAGGGTTTGTGGCAATCCTGTGTCAAGCAAGTCTATCAGTTCCAGTTTTCCAACAATGTGTGCTTTCTTTATCTGTGTCACATTTTAATTGAGGTATATACATTTAAAAATAAAAATAATGCTTTTGCATACTGAAAAGGCTATAGTACACGTGCAGTGGGAAACCAAAACATGCATGTAACTCACTTTATTATGGTGGCCTGGATCTCACAGGTGGATTAAAGATCCAATGGGGAAAAATTAGTAAATATTTGCACTAACACATATTTGGTGAAATAATGTTATGCATGATGGAAAAGTCAGGAACCATTAAAAGACAGGTAGATTTGGTCACACAAAACTTAAAAACACAAAGCAATAGAAAGATGAATTAGGGAGCAGGAAGGCAATTCCTAGGAAATACAAATGGCCAATAACATTTAACAAAATGCTCAACTCCATTATGGCTCACTCAAAAGCAATTTAAATACATGACAAGACACCCTTTTCCACTGAACTGAGTGGCAAAAGCTAACAGGACTAAAAAAACACAGCCACGTTCACTCACTGCTGGGGAGGTGTGACATCTCCCATTCAGAGTCACTACCTACTGACGTTACACCACTGGTCCCACTCTTAACATTCTAGTCTGCAGCTTAAAGGAACATGGGTTGCAGTAGAATGACACACAAGGGTGTTTACTACAGCACTGCTGATAGAGACCAAAGTTGGAAAGAACCTGAAAGATCATAAGCTGGGAAACTGGTAAGTCCCATAAAATACTGCACCACTTTGAGAAAGAACGTATTTGATCCACACACATTGGCCTTGAGGAAGGTCTATGTATACTGGACATAATGGTAAATTATATGATATACTGGACATAAAGAGAAAAGAAAATTGGTTTATATATTTGTGTATGTTGGGCATAGAAAGCACAGTTAGAAATTTGTTATTTCAGGGAAGGGAGGTGTTTGGGGTTAACTAATTTTAGTGTTTATATGCCTTGGCATTGTTAAAAAATTTTAAAAGAAAAGAGTAACGGCTTTCCACTTCTTTACCTTTTACCAGAATATGATCCTGAGTCACGTTTGAAGGACAAAGCAGAAGGTGAGGAAGTCTGTTGGGACTATTTCCAATCACACAAAAAAGGTGTGCTGTGAAGTTTATGAGAGTGAATCTTTATAGCACAGATACCACCTAAAATAAAGTCTACCAGAGAAGAGTGAAATTTCTGACTTGGTTAAAAAATGCACTCAGAAATAATTAGGATTTGTAGAGTTCAGAGATTCAGACTTTTTAATCAAATGGCTATTGTGCGTGCTAAACCCTTTAAAACCCTTGAAGTGAATCAAGGAATATTAAGATTTGTATGCCTTCAACACTTGAAACCATCTAGAAATCTCACACAGCAGGAATTGGTCCTATAGGACAAGACAGAAATGGGGTCAATTTATCAAGGAAAAGGCCAGCTGTTGCACCTAGCTCCAAGTAAATGAAAGTTTTCCCTTTTAATAAAGTTACAGAGACAGGTCAAAAGAGAAAAGACTTAGTTTTCAGAAGAGGCACAAGAAAACTGTTTGCCCCTCAGTGAAATAATGCCATACACCTTTTGTTTTTACCTTATAGAAAGGATATTCTATGACTGAGAATAAGTAAAGTTGTGTCTGTTGTGCTAGACTCAGTCTGTCCAGATATGATACTTCACCTGAAATGAAAACATCACAATCAGTTATGCTTGAATTTTGGTACATGTAATGAAAAAAATCATGAACATCCAGCACTAATACATTCATTCCAGAAGTATGATGGATTTTTAAATGACACTAGAAAATGAAGTTGTTAGAATTATGCCCTCATGCTTCCTTAACCAGTGACATCTTATTTTGACTTCTACAAACCCAAGCTCCTAACTTCTGCCCCTTGTTGGGATTCAGGCAGTTACAGCAGCAGACCCCTGCTAATGGGAGCATCTTGATGATCCCCCACAGGAGCATGAATGGCCCATTGAGGTGCTGATGTCTTCCACCTATAGGAAGCACATCCCCCAGCCTATCCAGCCACTGAATCATCACCATGGCAGCGCCAACCACGTGAAGGCTGACTTCTAAGGAAGAACGACATCCCCAGCATCAAGGCTCCTGGCTTTAGGTACTTTTCTCCAGCCTGAAGGTCACCCCAGGCCCCAAAGGTCCAGGGTCTCCTTTCACAGGGGATGGGGAACCTAGGGCCTTATATCCTGGTTCTGCTGACATCTAGAATCTGAAGAGATGCCCCCATCTGGCCTTATGGCGTGTACAATGAAAGACAAGCAGCTTCCGTAAGGGGCCTTGGTCAAGAGACTGGCAGACACCTTTAGGATGTAGGCACATCCAGCAGGTGGACTTTTACATGAGATTACTTCAGATTAAGTGATGCTGGTGACTCATTGACTGCAGGTACCTTCACAACATTAAAAATATCCCCCAACCTTAAGTGACTGGGATTTTTGTTCATGGATTCTCTGTGTTTGTATTTGGGGAGGGGTGTGCAGTTATTTTCCTAATAGTCACAGAAGCCACTACTACTACCTGATATTATCTCCAGTGTACCTAAAACAATGCTTGCATTTTAGTTTCTTCAAGAGGAAATATCAGGAAAGTTACATTTTAGCACAATTGAACTCTAGATATACTGCAATGCACTTTCTTCCCAATGATCTGAACTGCAAAAAATGGAATTTTGTTCACTCGAGGACAAAAATCCCTAGGAGGATGGATGGCCCTGGTGGCCAGCATTTTCTGTTGTCACCCTGTAAGTGAGAAGCAGCTGAGGTCATGAGGAAAGCATGGGGCTTGGCATTCACCAGGGTTGGGTAAAATTCTGGCTCTTCCTTTTTCTAGCTCTGAGGTTTAGTGTAAGTCGTGTCATCTCTTTGAGCCTACATTCCCCCATCTTTACATTGGGGGATGCTAACCTCATCTGTCTGAGTCTGGCTGGCTGACTGTGACACATACCATATGCAGCAGGAATTTAGTATCTCAGGTTTTGGAGGCTAGACATCAAATCAAGGGATTAGCAGCCACACGGTCGTGCAGGGGGGCATCCTACTGGTGGCTCAACCTCTGGTCATCACATGGCCATCTGAATCCTGTGGTCTCCACTTCTGCACAGGGGTCCATCTGTCTAGATCCTCTTCTTGTGAGGTCTCCAGTCCTGTAGGATGAAGGCCCTCCTGGCTCAATTTGGTTTTATCTTAAAAGGATCTTTGAGATTCTTCCAAATAGCTCCCACCCACAGCACCAGGGACCAGGATTTGAATGTGTCTTCGGGAATATGAGTCAGTCCCCATCACTAAGTCTGCGAGGGGCTTGGTGTGTTCCCAGAGTTGGTCATGAAACAGGTGGCCCTGTGGTACACCACCCTGCTCAACAATCATGGTGATGATCATCAACTTTGTGTGGTTTTTAAGGCAGTCGCTTTTAACCTCATTTGGAAATGTTTACTTTGGATACAATATGAGAAATTGTGCGAGTGTTAAGATACTATCTATATTTTTAATGAAGTGATCCCTTGGAAGAGATAATCCCTCATCTTTTGTGATTAAATTCTCCAGTTTAGTAGTTGAAAGGTACGTGATTTAGTTGATTTCAACCCTGATTCCTCAATCTTTGGTTTTATTGTTTTGAAGACCAGGTCATTCTCAAAGGACACATGACATTGAATGACTGGTAATTTCAAGGCTGAGTGAATTCTAAATACGTCTTTATTAATTTGAAGCCAGCTTTTTACACAATATGTGCCTTTTATTTTTTTCAAACAATTAACAATATTTTATTCAGAATGCCTTTGGGTCCATGATATCATATTGGTAATGCCATAAAAGAAAATATATAAAGTTTGGGTTATAGACATTTTTATAAATAACTCTTTCTTCAGTCTAGATTACCAAGAAAAACAATGCATCTGTGGGAGATGCCTTCATCTGAAAGTGACAGCAATAAATTAATTTCAAACTTAAGTTATTTTCATTTAGTTTAAATTAGACCTTTAACCTTTTAGTGCTTACTTTTAATAAGCAGGGTTTGAAATGGGCAAGATTTCAAAAGCTCTCATGTTTGTTAGACAGCTAGGGAAATTAAATGTATTTCTGTAGATGTGACATTTTCAACTTAAATGTGTTAAGTATGCCCATTAAAGCCATATCAAGCAGAAACATATTCTTAGATTAAAATAATTTGTTTTACTTAATCAGATATCCACCATTAGTCAAAAATGATTTTTCTATTGTTAGACATATCTAGAGCAAGGGGAAGTGGAGTGGTTGCTGGCTTTAAGAATTGCACATTGAGTTTGAAAAAAGAATAATATAGAGGATTCAAGACAAAGCCTAGTCATTTCTAAACAGATGATTTGAAATACTGGAATTTTAAAGGGTGTGGACTTAAAGTGTTTTTGTGTTTTCTAAAGATTTTATTATTTATTTATTTATGCATTTATTTATTTAATTTATCTCTATATTTCTCACCCTCTCATTGTTTGTACTCACTGCCTGCTCGCTATGTCTAGTTTTTTTTTGTTTTTTTTTAGGAGGCATCTGGAACAGAACCCAGGATCTCTCATATGGGTGGGAGGTGTTCAGCCACTTGAGATACATCTGCTCCCTGCTTGTAGCATCTTTTGTAGTGTTTCCTCATTGTGTTGTGTCATTGTGTCATTTTGTTGTGTCAGCTTGCTGCACCAACACTTTGCATCAGCTCTCTGTCTTGTTAGTTTTCTTTAAAAGACACTGGGAACTGAAGCCAGGCTTCCCAAGTGGTGCCCAACTGCTTGAGCCACATCTCCTTCCCCTAAAGTGCTTTTAATGAAAGAATACTTCCTACAAAGCTTAAGGGTGTAGAAGAACTTTGAGTATGGGCATTTTTACTCACTTATGGATGTCATTGTTCATTGGCTTGACAGAAGTGAACTCCAAGGCTTCTGATTTGCATTTTTAGCTCATAGAGTTGTTTTCAGTTGCCTGAAGCTTTGCGTAGGTTTTACTCTGTCTTAGAATTCAGGGAAGAGGCAAATTTCCATTCCATTCTTGACTCAGCCATTGGCCAACTGTGAAAATTTGGAGAAGTCCCTTATCCTCTCTGCAACTCAGTTCTGTTTTTGTAAAATACAGGGGCTGGTCTACTGCCTGGACTCTCAGCCACAGGGTCTCAAGATTGACCTTGAATCAGAGTCTCCTGGACAACTGTTAACTAAAACAGCCTGCCCCATCCCTGGAGTTTCTGATTCAGCAGGTCTGGATCTGGGTCTGAGAATTTGCATTTCTAACAAATTCCCAGGTGATGCTGTGACTGCTGGCAGGTGGGTTGGGGGAACCCCTCTCAGCAAGGCCCTTGTATGCACAGAGTTTCATCAGGTAGACTCTGATCATAATGCTGATTGCTTTTAAGGCCTATTGGTTAGAAAGACTGCTGATAAAGCCTCAGGAAAGAAAAATCTTCCCTTTGTGTTCTTTTTGCCATAAACGCCAAATTGAGATAATCTCATGGGGGTAGACGGGAGGGACCATATTTAAGAGAATTTAGCAATCACTGGCTGTGGACATTTCCATGGGCTAGCAAAGGGGAAGCCTGTGCTACCTCAGGAAGGTCTCTAGGACATGGGCAATGGGTGGGAGGCTCTTTGTCTCTTCAGAGATAACTTAAACTGTCTGACTTGTGGTGTGAAATGGTAAGAGGCTGCAGTCCTGCCCTTGGTGACAATGGCAACATCTCCAGTCCCAGGAAACAGTTTAACAATGCAAGGTCTATAAACTTTAAGTCTTTAGGGGAAATGCAAACCAAAAATGCTAAAAGCTTATCTAGAATGTATGAAGTCCATGCTAAAACCTAACCTAGGATGTGGAAGATATATATGCTAATTCAAGCCTATTGAGAAATGAAACAAAGGGACCATTTAATGTTTCCTCCATATAAAAGGGATTCAAAAATCTTGTTCGGGTCTCAGGATTGAAACAAAAGGTCCTGAGTCCAACCAGCCGTCAATAAACCATTTTTCCTTCTCAAAATCATTCCTGATTCCTGGCCTCTCTATACACAAATAATTGAACCTCTCTCAAATTCTACAACAATATGATACTATTTTCTTTCTTTTTACCATTTATTTCACCCTTTGTAATAATCTTCATTTCAACACTATTCTCCAAGTCTCTCTCTTTTTTTCCCTTTCAGGATGCAGTAGTCCCTTTTGTATCTCTTGTAAGTCTTTTGGTAACATTCTATTAGTGTTCGTTTTTTTTTCCTGTGAAAACTTTGGACTCACCCTCATTTTTGAAGTTCAGCTTTGCCAGATACAAAATTCTTGGCTGATGGATTTTTCTTTTTAAGTACATTAAGGACTTCATACCACTTTCTTCTCTTCTTCATGGTTTCAGATGTGAGGTCAGCACTTAATCTTACTGAGGTTCTATTGCACGTGATGCTTTTCTTTTGCTGCTTTCAGAATTCTTTTTATCTCTTATGTTTGTCATTCTGAATAGCAGGTGTCTCAGAGTAGGTCTATTTGGATTTACTCTACTTCTGGTGCATTGTCCTTCTTGAATTTTGATATTTATATCCTTCATAAGGGTTGGGAAGTTTCCACTTGCTATTCCCTCAATTATTCTTTCTACCCCTTTTCCATTCTCTTCTTCAGGGAAACCAATAGTGTAAATTTGTGCACTTTGCATTGTTTTTTGATTTCTTGAACACTTGTTTCACTTTTTCCACTGTCTTCTCTTTTACTTTCATGTCTTTTTCAGTTCAGGTGTTCTGTCTTTGAAATCACTAATTCTGTCATTGAACATTGCAAAGCTGCTTTTATTGCCTCTAATGTATTTTTAAATTCATTGAACTATATCACTCATACATAAACATACATAAACAGTAAGTATATAATAGTTGTAAACTTTCAAAATATATATAACATCAAACAAACATATATAATATCTCACCCTACCACCAATAACTTGTATTATTTTTAAAAATTTTAACCAATAAAAAGTATTGTCAAAATATTACTACTAAACAATTTCCCCCTAACCAATCCAATTATTATCTTTATATCATTCATATATGAGCATACTTAAACAATTAAGTGTATAGTATAAGTTGTGAACTTAGAAAGCAAACCTGCATAACATCATACAGGGGTCCCATACATCAACCCTCCACCAACACCTTGCACTGTCATGAGACATTTGTTACAAATTATGAAAGAATATTGTCAAAATCTTACTATTAATCACAGTCCTTATGTTACATTTGTTGTGTTTTCCCCCAACCCACCTCATTATTTTTTAAATATTTTCTATGACAGAAGTTGTAACCTTATAAAAAATCATGCACATGTGCAGAATTCCCAAACAACACCCCTCCATCAACACACCATAATATGGTGTGTCATTTGCTACAGATGAAATAATATCAACTGATGGTTACCATGTCCATAGTGTACACTTGGCTCACTTTTCCTGTACTGCCTCAGTACCAACACAGTACATCTTTCATACAGATGCAAGAATATTATATTATTACTACTAACCACAGTCCATAGGTGACTCCAGCTGTGTTTTTCCCATCCTTCTCCACATTCCCAACACCCTGCAGTAGTGATCTACATTTGTTTTACCTAACAAAGGACACTCTTGCATCTGTATCATCAATCACAATTCTCACCCACCTCTTAGTTTACTATGCTACTTAGTTCCTAGATTATTTCCTAGCATTCTGTCAATTGGCATTTATATAACTAGACTACCATTTTCAGCCACATCCCCATTTATAAACCAGCTGTTACTCACTGTGTGTTACCATCCACTCTATACATTTCCATACCTTTACAGTAAAGCTAATTAAAAATTCTACATACATTAAACATCAGTGCGGTCACCCCTCGGGCTGAAGTGTGGTTTGCTGGCCTGGCGGGGGAGCAGTCGCGGCAGGCCAAGCCTCTGCCCCCATAATAGGGTGGCTGGTTGGGCTCACTGCCACCCCTGAAGGATGCTCGGCATGGGCGCAGAGTGCCCTCGGGTCTCCCCTTCTCGGCAGCCATGCTTCCACGGCCGCCCCTCCTCCCAGATGGCGCCACACGATGCCTGTGGGGTGGCACCCTTCTTCTTCTTTCTCCCTGCGCAGTCGCAGGGCTGAAAATTCCAGTCTGCCCTTTACCCTCCCCCGACAGCAACAGCCAGGCGTGGGCAGAAAATTCCAGTCTGCCCTTTTCCCCTCCCCCGACATTGGCAACAGCCAGGCGTGGGCGGAAAAATCCAGTCTCCCCTCTTCCCTTCCCCCGACAGCAGCAACAGCCAGGCATGGGTGGGAAACTCAAGTCTGTTCTCCACCCCAGCAACAGCAGCCACCAATCCCTAAACCCTGCCACTTCCCCCAGCAACAGGGACAGCCAATCCCTAACCACCACCCCTCCCCCGTCCAGTACCGCCCACTGACCTTTCACCAGCAATCAATCAGAATAGGGCGTGGCTTCGACCAATCAGCCTTCCCCAGCCCCTTTAAAACTGTTCCCTCTCCCTCAATAAAGTGGACTTGCGTGTTTACCTTGTCTCCGCGGTAGTTCTTCTGCCGTGTGCCCTCCAGTCCTGAGAGCCCCCAACAAGGGCCTGGCCTCCCTTGTCCCCAGTTCATCGCCTGCTTCTCCAGGTGACCCCTTCGTCGCCTGCTTCTCCGGGCGACCCTTCGTCGCTGGCTTCGCCGGGCGACCCTGTCAGCCGAACCGCGCAACCCCTGTGAGACCGATCCCTCGTCTGCTGCCGGACCGAACCCTCGTCCCAAGTGAGACAGATCCCTCGTCCCGAGCGGGACCGACCGCTCATCCAGAGCTGGACCGACCCCTCGTCCGCAGCCAGACCCCACCTCTACCGACCGAGAAAGCCGCCGCAGTTGGCGCCCAACGTGGGGCAGGGCACCCCACCTCTACCGACCGAGCAAGCCGTCGCACATCAGTAGTCCACTCAGTCCTTCTCTTATCTCTTCTAAGAATCCACCACCCACCACCAGGTATTGAAGATATTTTCCTAAAATTTCTTCTATAAGTTTTATTGCTCTTGCTTTTATTTTCAGTTTGCGATATATTTTGAGTTAATTTTTGGATAAGGTGTGAGATAGGAGTCATCTTTCCTATTGTCAGCTATGGATGTCCAATATTTTCAGTGCCTTTTGTTGACTGGATTGTTCTGTCCAAGGTGTGTCACTTTGACAGGCTAGTAAAAAATCACTTGAACATATATGTGAGTCTGTTTCTGAACCATAAATTTGATCCCATTCGTCTATTGTGTCTGTCTTTAGGCTAGAACCATGCTATTTTTACCACTATATGTATGTATTATGATTTAAAGTTTGGAGATGAGGGTTTGCTTTTCCTTTTTATGATGTTCCAGCTATTCAGGACTCCTTACCATTCCAAATAAATTTAATAATTGTGTTTTCAATTTTTTCTTTAATGCTGGTGGAATTTTTATTAGGATTGCATTAAGTCTATATATCAACTTGAGTAGAATTGACATCTTGATGATATTTAGTCTTCCAATCCATGAGCATGGAATGTTCTCCCAGTTATTTAGGCCATTTTTTGAATTGTTTTAACACTGAGTTGCAGTTTTCTGAATACAAGTGCTTTGCAACATTGGTTAGGATTATTCCTGACTATTGAGTTTTATCTGTTATATTGTATTTTCACCACTCTTTTGACACTATTAGTTACTTTTATTGATATAATCTTCATTTCTAGACTTTCTTCCAGGCCCCTCTCTCCTGTCTTTTCTTTTCAGGCTGTAGCACACCCTTTAGTATTTCTAAAAAATCTGGTCTCTTGCTTAGAAATTCTCTCAGTTTCTGTTCATCTGTGAATATTCTAATCTCACCCTCATTTTTGAATGACAGACTTGCTGGATATAAGATTCTTGGCAGGAAGTTTTTCTCTTGTAGTATCTTAAATATATCAGACTACTCTCTTCTTGCCTCCATGATTTCTGGTGAGAAATCAGCACATACTCTTATTGGATATCCCTTATATGTTATGTATTTCTTTTCTCTTGTTGCTCTCAGAATTCTCTGTCTTTGGCCTTTGACATTTTGATGAGTATGTGTCTCGGAGTTGGTCTATTTGGATATTTTTTGGATGGAATTACATTGTACTTCTTGGACAGGGATCTGTCTTTCAATAAGGTTGGGAAATTATCTACCATTTTTTCTTCAAATATTTCTTCTGCCCCTTTGGCTGTCATTTCTTTCCCCAAGACCTTTTTCAATTTTTTTTTTCATTCTTTTCTTCATCTGTTCTTTTGTATGTTCACTTTCAGAGGCCATTTCTTCAAGTTCACCAATCCTTTCTTCTGCCTCCTCAAATCTGCTCTTATATGATTCCAACGTTTTTTAAATTTCATTGATTGCACCTTTTACTCCCATAAGATCTGCTATTTTTCTATGTATGCTTTCAAATTCTTCTTCATGCTCATCCAGTGTCTTCTTTTTTTATTTTTTATTTTTGTCTTTATTTTTATATTTTAATATTATATTCAAAAAATATGAGGTCCCCATATACCCCCACTCCCTCACTCCCCCTCCCCCCATAGTAACAACCTCCTCCATCATCATGAGACATTCATTGCATTTGTAGAACATATCTCTGAGCACCACAGCACCTCATGGTCAATGGTCCACATTATAGCCCACACTCTTACACGTTCAATCCAGTGGGCCATGGGAGGACATACAATGTCCAGTAACTTTCCCTGCAGCATCACCCAGGACAACTCCAAGTCCCAAAAACACCTCCAGTGTCTTCTTAATATCCTTAATCTCTTGGCCATCTCATTGAATTTATTAAGAAGATCTCTTTGAACACCTATAATTTGTTGTCTCAACTCCTTTATGTCATCTGGAGTCTTATCTTATTCCTTTAACTGCGTCATAGCTTCCTATTTCTTGGTGTGGATTGTACTATTTTTGTTGGTGTCTTGGCATCTGGCTTACTAGAGTATTTATTCTGGGTGCAGTTTTTCTCTTTAGTTTAGGGCTTCCTATAATTTTCCCTTGCTGGTTGAGCAGAAGGAGCCAAGCATGTAGTTGGTGCTGTAAGCTATGGAGGCTCAAGCTGCCCTCATTGTGCCAGGGGCCAATGAAGCTTCTTCCAATTTTCTCCTTTGCCAGGGTTAGGGACAGAGTCACAGCTATGTAGAATAACCCAAGTGCAGGCCTAGACTGTAGTTGCCCAGAGAGACTGATGAAGCTTCATAACTTTTTCTCCCCTGCCTGTGACAGGGATGGAGCTGCAGGTGTGGGCACCAATCTATGCAGTGCAGGTGCAAGATGACTGCAGTTGCCCTGGTAGACTTCTGACTTTTCAGTCTTTTACACCCAAAGTTACCTGCAGTTACCTGTATAGGATGGTGCAGGGCTCCTCACGCTTCTCCCTGCCAGAGGCAGGGCTGCAAGCCTAGATGGGCTGCAGGCTGATCTGCATGAAAGAAACTGATTCTTGCCAACACTGAGAATTTCAGTCAGCCTGGCTTTCGCTCAGGCTGGAGGTGAAGTCAGAACAGTGGCTACTGGCCTCTTTTTGACTTGGGCTGGTTCACACCCCAGCTGTTCCCAGGGTTATATCTTAGCCAGCTGAGTCTACCAATCAGCAGCCCAAATTGGCAGCCAACTGTCTCCTCCTTCCCCATTTCTGGGAACTGGAGCTTCCAATTCCAGCCGCAGGATAGCCTCTGGTGTGGCTCCTGCAGCCAGAGTAGGATAGTCACCAGCCTCCATGGCTTGGCTGGTAATTTCCCAGAGAGGCTGATGCAGGTCTCTGCAGCTTCCTCCCTGCTGTATATGGCACTGGGGCCTAGGCTTGAGCTGTAATATGATCTGGGTGGGAAGAAGCCGGTCCCCACCAGCACTGGGATCCTCGGTCTACCCCGCTTCCTGTCGTGCCAGGCGCAGAGTTAAGTTGGTGGCTACCCACCTCTTTCTGACTTGAACAGGCTCAAACTTTAGCTGTTCTCAGGATTATAACATAGCACACTGAATTTACTCATCAGTAGCTGAAATTCGTGCCCTACTGACTCTTCCTCCCCCATTTTGGGGAAGTGGAGCTTTCAGTTCATCCATGGAACAGCTCCCAAGGTGGCTTGTGCCTCCAGTGGATGATAAGCACCGACCTCCGTGGCATGGAATACTCTACTTATGAGTCTTCTCTGAAGATTCATCTTCAGATGAATCTTCTACTCCTTCAAGGACATTGCAGGATGCTCTTTGGGCTTCCTGGAGCACCCAAACAGGTGCTTCAGCTAGCTCCAGAGAGCTCTTTGTGTTTACTAACTGCCCTGTAGCAGGAGCTGACTCTAGGAACTCCTTACTCTGCCACCATCTTGCTGGTTCCTCTAATATATATTTTTTATATATATAAATATTTTAAAGATACATAGATTACACAAAATGTTACATGAAAAAATATGGGAGGTTCCCATATGGCCCACCCCCACATTCCCCACTTTTCCTTCATCAACAACTTCTTTCATTAGTGTGGTGCATTCATTGAATTTGCTGAATACATTTTAGAACACTGCTACACAGCATGAATTATAGTTTATGGTGTGGATTACACTACCCCAGTCCACCTAGTGGGTTATGGCAGGATATAAAATGTCCTTCATCTGTCCCTGCAATATCATTCAGGACAACTCCATGTCCCCAAAATGCCCCATATCACACCTCTTACTCCCTCTCCCTGCCTTCAGTTGCTTCCATGACCACAATCTCCACATCAGTGACATAATTTTCTTCCATTGCTAGAGTCACAGTGGTTCTATAGTAGAATACCAGCAAGCCCACTAAAATCTGTAATATATTCCTCCATCCTGTGCAACTTGGGATGGAGATGTCTACTCCATCTCTAAATCAAGAGGGGGCTTAGATCCCACATGACTGATGGATGCAATTCTCCTGCTTGCAGTTGTAGACATTCTTGGTTGCCTGGTGTGGTGGTTGACCATTATACTTCCCCATCAGTTGATCTGGGTAAGTCCAATGAAACACAGAGTAGGTGTTCCAACTCTGTTGATGTTCAGGGCCCAGATGACACATGAACCATCCAGAGATTCAAGTCTTCTGAGCATACACAAACTGCAGCATCAGTCACAGGTTCAGTAAAAATGACAGAAGAGGCATATGTAGAGAGGTCACATCTGAGTCCAACTCCATCACAGTAAGGAGCACAAATTCCAAAGTAAGGCCCACTGCAAAGCAATGAATTCCACAGTCATCTGTCATGACTATAGGACCTGTGTGTCTCTGTAGCCCTCAGAAGCACCAGTATCTGGGGTTGTATCTACTTTGGCTGTCTTTCAGATCCTACTGAGATGTGCATAAGTGTAACCCCTCTGATGACCTTCCAACTCATTTTGAAATCTCTTAGCCATATAAATTAATTTGTCTTTACCACTTCCCCCTTTGATTTAAGGAATTTTTCTAGTTGCATCACCAGCAGGTGATTGGTAGCAATCCATCAGCACTAGGTAGGCTCATCCCTGGGTGTCATGTCCCACACTGGGGAGAAGGCAGTGCATTTACATGCTGAGTTTACCTTAGAGAGTGGCCACATTTGAGCAACATGGAGGCTCTCAGGAGTTAACTCTTAGGCACCCTGTAGCTCAAGGCCTAGTTTAAATATCAAGCACAGAAGCTCATAAGCATAGTCATCAGTACAAAGGGCCCATCATTGGACCATTCTTCTTCATGGGTCTTTTCCCTTGCACCTGGGGGATTATGCTCTTCCACTGGGGGATGCAACAGAGCTGCCCAGGATGGGAACTCAGCACTCCCTCAGTTGTCATGTGTAACTCTATTCACTATGACAATATCCAATGAACATCTGAACATATCTATATATCCTATATGCATACCCTGGAGAACTCCCTCCCACCCATGCATTCCCTTTCAATGACACCACTCACCAGTACTCTTGCCCTGTCATAGTGGATCCCCTCTGTGATCCAAAATTTCTTCAAAAATTAAGTCTAATATATTGCCAAATCCAATTAGAAGGATAATGAAACAGTATTGGCATGCTTATAGATTAGACATAGAATTTATAATAATTTAGAAAAACTAAAATAAAGAAATAAATTGGGGTATTAAAAAATGAAAAATATCATAAAACTTTGTTCCTGATATTCTGTGTTTCATCATTGTAATAGGTGTTGCCCTGCAAGTACAGTGGCAAGGCAATCTCTTCCATTCCTTCTGCAGTATCTACATCATTAAAAAAATTTTTAATTTTAACTTCTAAAGTTTTAGATCACAGTAAAATCACATATACAATTAGGTGACTCCCATATACCCAATATCAAACCCTTTTCCCCCTTCCTCAGCAATGATCTTTTTACATGTGCATGTTGCACTTGCTACAGCTGATGTACCGATATTAAAATATAACTAATAACTGTGATTCCGTTATGGCTTACATTATGGCTTATATTTTAGACTGTATACTTTTTGGTTACTGTATTGTAGCTGAGCGAGAGGGTTTCATCCTCGCTCAGGCCCAAGAGTCAGGGGGCCTTGCTCCTGCCGAACCACTGCTGGGGGTGCCCCAAGAGGGAGCACCGGTTCTCCAGGAGTGGGGGACGCGCGGTTTGGGAAAAACCACGGAGTCCGCTTGAACGCAAGAACGGGTCTGCTTTATTGCGGAAATACACTTGGTTATATAGGCAGGGAAGGGGGTGGAGTATGAAGGGAAGGGCAGGGCAGAGGGGTGGCTGTGGATTGGCTAAAACTGGCGAGGCAGACCTCTGGTAATACCCGTAAGCAGTTACTGGGGAAGAGGGCAGATTGTAGGTTGGTAATATGGGCGGGACTAGCGGGAAGGGTGGTGGGGGCTGGAAGGGGAGGAGGGGCGGAGAAAGGTGGCAACACTGTATAGTTTACATTATGTTTTACATTTTTGACTATTCACTTTTATATATTTTTGGTGAAATTTAACAGGGCTTACATCCATTTTTGTAAGGTCTTGTGGAACACTTCCATTGCCCTCCAGTAATCCCCACTTCCATCTATTCTATTCCTCTCTCCCACTCCCCTCAAGGCCCACAGCGACAACCAAGCTTCACTGCTTGGAGAACAAGATTCATAGATACTTACAACAATGCTGAGGGGTTGACACTCTAGTCGATCCTCCCCCTTTGGGAACCACCCATGCTCTTGAGAGACACCCTTTCCTCTATTTGAGAATATCAGGCCTCCCCAGGATGGGGGTACAATAACTTCCCACTCATTGTACATATCTCCACCCACTAATAAAACACAATATGAGAAGATGAACCCTCACACACTCCCTAGAATCTGTCCCAGGTACATCCTGTGCCAAATGTTCCCCATCAAACACCTTAAACAAGTATCCTTTCCTTAATATATTTTATAAAGAGTTTTCTCAACATTTAGTTTTAATCACATACCTGACAATCTCCCATGTTTTCCCCCTCACCCAACCCTTCTCCTCAACTACATGGGCCAGCTGACCCACCCTCCCAACCCTAACCCCCCAAGCCTTCAAAGTCCCACCCAATAGTATACCTATGTCATCATCTTATCCCTTCTCTCCACACAAACTTACCCACATTTTATCATAGATTTCTCTCATGTAGACATCAGCTCACACACACAACCCCCCCCCATTTCCTATAAGCATATCGTCCAGTCTCTAGCTCTCTGAAACAGTCTGATTTGCTTAATTCATGTCAGAGAGGATATATAGTATTTGTCCTTGAATATCTGGGTTACTTCTCTCAACATAAGGTCCTCAAGGTTCATCTATATTATCCCATGTGTTAGTACTGTATTCTTTCTTACAGATGAGTAGTATTCTGTTGTATGTATATACTACATTTTGTTTATCCATTCATCTTTTGATGGGCATTTGGGTTGATTCCAACTTTTGGCAAAAGTGAATAATGCCAGTATGAACATTGGTGTGCATGTATCAGTTTATGTCCTGGTTTTTAGTTCTTCTGGGGATATACCCAGCAGTAAAATTGCTGGTCATATGGCAAATCTATAGCTAGTTTTTGAGGAACTGCCAAACTGCCCTCCAGAATGGCTGGATTCTTCTACATTTCCACCAACTTTGGATAAGGGTTCCCATTCATCTGCATCTTCTCCAAAACTTGTAGTTCTCTATTTCTTTAATAGCCTCAAGTCTAATTGGTAAGATGGTATCTCATTGTAGCTTTGCTATGTATTTCTCTAATAGGTAGTGATGTTGAGCATTTTTCATGTGTCTTTTATCCATTTGTACTTCTTCTTTGGAGAAGCATCTGCTCCGATCTCTTGCCCACATTTTGAATGGGTTGTTTGTCTTTTTATTTTTGAGAAATAGGATTTTTTATATATGTTGGATATTAGGATCCTATCAGATATATGATTATTAAATATTTTCTTCCATTGGGCAAGTTGTCTTTTTACTTTCTTGATAATCTCCTTTGAGGTGCAAAATGCTTTAATTTTGAGGAGGTCCCATTTATCTATTTTTTCTTTGACTTTTGTGTTTTGGGTGTGAAGTTCATGTAGCAATTTCCTATTACAAGTTCCTGTAGATGCTTCCCTACATTGTCTTCCAAGGTCTTTATGGTCTTGGCTCTTATATTTAGATTTCTCATTTATTTGAGTTGATTTTTGTATATGGCATGAGTTGGTAATCCTCTCCTTCTTTTGCATATGGATATCCAGTTCTCCAAGGACCATTTGTTTAAGAGGCCATTCTTCCCAGTTTAGTGTGCCTTGTACTTTCTTGAATATCAGATGACTGTATATATGAGGATGTGTGTCTGAACTCTCAATTCAGTTTCATTGGTCAGTGTGTCTATCCTTCTGTCAATACGATGTTGTTTTGACCACTGTAGCATTATTGTATGATTTAACATCACGTAATATTTTTCCTCACATTTCATTTTTCGTTTTCAAATGTCTTTGACTGTTTGGGGCCACTTTCCCCTCCAAATAAATTTCATAGTTAGTCTTTCCAGTTCAATAAAAAATTCTGTGTTGATTTTTATTGGGTTTGCACATTAACTGTGTAGATGAGTTTGGATATGATAGTCATCTTAATGATGTTTATTCTTCCTATTCAAGAACAGGGAGTATTCTTCCATTTATTTAAGTGTTCTTTTATTTCCTTTAACAATGTTGTGTAGTTTTCTCTAATATAAGTCCTTTACATGTTTAAATTTATTCCTACTGATATATGGCTGACAGGGAGCTGTACAGAACATATGTCCAGGGTGCATGATAATGTTTGGATATACTCATAGTGGCAACAATTAAAAACCACAGCACGGGAGGTACTGGGTTCGTGGCCAGTGGTGCTCTGTCGTGGTCCCTAGGGGAACAGCGACAGTCTCCGAGGTGCAGTGGCGGGGACCGGGAGGGAGTGAGGTTTCAACAGCGAGCCCCTGACGCTAATGACTATGCTTGTGAGCTGATAAGCCTAAACTAAGAACAAATCCTAGAGCAGCATTGTGCCTGGGAATTTCCTCCGGTCAGCCATCATGTTACTCATATGTGGCAGGCTCGAAGCCAAACTCAGCATGTAAATGCAATGCCTTTCCCCCAGCGTGGGACATGACACCCGGGGATGAGCCTCCCTGCACCAAGGGATCACTATCAACTACCAACTGATGATGCAACTGGAAAATGACCTTGTACAGAAGGTTCAATGCGGATCAGCAGAATATCCCTGTCTACATAAAATAACATGACTTTAAAATGCTGCTTGACCTAATGGAAGGGGTAAATGGAAAGGAGAAATGAGTTTATATGGCTACGAGTCTCTACAAAAGAGTCTGGAGGCTGGCAGGAGGATTTCCCTTATTCACAAATGAGCAGAGTCTAAGAGACAGATAAAGCAGATACAACCACCAGGGTATTGGTTCCTTTGAGGACTAAAGAGACCCATGGGTGTTATGGTCATGGCAGATGGGGCTAACTACCAGGTCAGATGGCCCCTCTTTGGAACTGGTGTTTATATGTGATGAATCTGGGCTCAGATCGGAGCTCTCTTCATAAGACTTTCATGCTAATGTGCTGGTGTTGCAGTTAGTGTTGGGGTTTAAGATATATTTAGGGGATTTGAATCTCTGGACTGACAATGTGATAGCCAGGTCCTGAGCCTCAACAGACTCCAGCACCTACAATCTGATTTATTGGACTCAGCACACTCAGCTAAGATGGAGTTGAGGAAGGACAACCACCACACCATGGAGCCTAGAGTGCCTACAACTGAAAGCAGGAGGATTGCATCCAGTATCCATGTGGAATCTGAGCCTCGTCTTGACATAGAGATGCCATGGACATAACCAATCCAAGGTCCACAGAGAAAAGTTGGCATTGGAGTGGAGTGGAAAAAGTGGACAGGGTGGCTGATATGGGTATGGGGAATGGCAGGAAGAGATGAGATGTGGAGGCGCCTTTGGGACTTAGAGTTGCCCTGGATGGTGCTGCAGGGGCAATCACTGGACATTGTAAATCCTGCCAGGGCCCACTGGATGGAATGTGGGAGAGTATGGGCCATGATGTGGACCCTTGACCATGAGGTGCAGAGGTGCCCAAAGATGTACTTACCAAATGCAATGGATGTGTCATGATGATGGGAATGAGTGTTGCTGGGGGGGGAGAGGTGGGGTGGGGGTGGTGTGGTTGTGTGGGACCTCATATATATATATTTTTAATGTAATATTATTACAAAGTCAATGAAAATAAATAAATAAATTTATTCCTAGGTATTTGATTTTATAATTGGTATTGCAAATGGTATTTTTTTCTTGATTTCCTCCTCAGATTGTTTAATATTGGTGTAGAGAAATGCTACTGATTTTTACACATTGGTATTATACACTGTGACTTTACTGAATACATTTATAAATGCTAGAAGCTTTGTTTTAGATTTCTCATGGCTTTCTATGTAGAGAATCATGTCATCTGCAAAGAGTGAAATTTTACCTCTTCCTTTCCAATTTGGATGCCTTTTATATCTGTTTCTTGCCTCATGCCTGACAAGGTACTTCTAACACAATTTTAAATGGGAGAGGTGATAATGGGTATTCTTGTCTTGTTCTTAATCTTAGAGGGAAAGATTTCACAATTTCAGCATGTATATGATGTTAGATGTGTGTTTTTCATATATATCCTTTATCCTGTTAAGAAAGTTTCCTTCTATTCTTATTTTTGCAGTATTTTTATTAGGAAAGGGTGGGTATTTTGTCAAATGCTTTTTTCTACATCTATAGATATGATCATGTGATTTTTATTTTTATTTGACCTGATTATATGGTGTATTACTCTGATTAAGTTTCTTATGTTTAGATTTCATTGCATACCAGGGATGAAATCCACTTTGTCATGGTGGATAATTCATTTGAAGTGTTGCTGAATACAATTAGCAAGTATTTTGTTAAGGATTTTAGTATATAGGTTCATTTGAGAGTTTGGTCTGTTAATTTCCTTTCTTGTGGTGTCTTTGTTTGCCTTTGGTATTATGGTAATGTTGACATCAGAGAATGAGTTACACAATGTTTCTTTTATTTCAATTTTTTGTAAGAGTTTAAGCAGAATTGGAGTTAGTTCCTTCCAGATGTTTGGTGGAAGTCACCTGCGAGGCTGTCTGACCCAGGGCTCTCCATAGTTGGGAGGATTTAATGACAGGTTTTTTCTCTTTACTTGTGATTGGTTTGTTGAGATCATCAGTTTCTTACTTTGTTAATGTCAACTGCTTATGTGTTATTGTTGGTATGGTTTTTCAAAATATCCTCCTTTGATTCTTTTTATTTCTGTGGATTCAGTGGTGATATCCCCTTTCTCATTTCTTATTTTGTCTATTCACATCTTTGTTCTTTTTTCTGTGTTAAACAAACACAGGAAAAAGCTAAGGGTTTGTCAATTTTATTGGTTTTTTCAAAGAACTAACTCTTTGTTCTGTTTATTTTTTCTAGTGCTTTCTTATTTTCTTTTTCATTTAGTTCTGCTCTGAAATTTGTTCTTTCTTTCTTCATCCTTTAGGGTTATTTATTCTTTCAATAATTCCTCTAAATGTGCAGTTATTTGTTTGATTTTAGCTATTTTTCTCTTTTTATATATGAATTTATGGCTAAAAATTTCCCTCTCAGTACAGCTTTTGCTGCATCCCATAAGTTTTAATATGTTGTGTTATCATTTTCACTTATTTCAAAGTAGTTGCTGATTTCTTTTGAGATTTCCTCCTGGGCCCACTGTTAGTCTAAGCGTGTGTTGCTTAACTTCTATATCCTTGTGCCTAATCTGGTTCTCCAGCCCTTGCAGACTTTCAGTTTCATCCCACTGTGGTCAGAGAAATTATTTTGTATGATTCCAATCTTTCTGAATTCATTGAGACTTTCTCTGTGGCCTAGCCTGTGGTCTATCTGGGGGAATGATCCATATGCACTTGAGAAGAATATATTTATGCTGTATTTTGTTGTAGTGTTCTGCATATGTCTATTAGGTTCAGATTCTCTAATAAATTATTCAAATATTTGTTTCTTTATTGATTCTCTGTCAAGATGTTCTGTCTAGTGATGATAATGGTATATTAAAGTCTCCCACAATGATTGTGGAGTCATCTATTCCTCCATTTAGTTTATCCAGTGTTTGCCTCATGTATTTTGAGGCACTCTGATTAGGTGCATAAATATTTATGATTGTTCTTTCTTGATAGATTACCACTTTTACTAATATGTAGTGCCCATTTTTGTCTCTCACAATAGTTTTGTTTTTAAAGTCTGTTTTGTCTGATATTAGTATAGTTACTTTTGCCTTTTTTGGTTATTAGTTGCTTGTAATATGATTTTTCAGCTATTCACTTTCAACCTTCTTGAATCACTGGGTCTGTGGTGAATTTCATATAGACAGCATATAGATGGGTCACATTTCCTTATCCATTCTGCCAATCTGTGTCTCTTCACAGGTGAGTTTAATCCATTAACATTCAGTGCTATTGCTCACAAGAAATTACTTACATTAGCCATATTTTCTTTGAATTTGTGTGTGTCATATGTTGTTTTTATTTCTTTTTTGTCTTTTTTGTTCATCTTAAACTGTCCTCCAACTCTGACTTCAGTTTTTTTTCTTTCAAGATACAGAATTCCCCTTAGTATTTCTTGAAGAGTACATTCATTATTGGCATACTCTGTTAGTTTCTGTTTATCTGTAAATATTTTGAGCTCTCCATCAATTATGAATGCCAGTTCTAGTCAATAGAGTATTCTTGGCTGGAAAATTTTTTTTTTAGTATCTTGACTATGTCATACCACTGTCTTCTTGCATCCATGGTTTCAGATGAGAAATCAGCATTTAATCTTACTGAGCCTCCCTTGTGTTCGATGGTTCTCTTTTCTCTTGCTGCTTTCAATATTTTCTCTTTGTCTTGAGCATCAGATAATTTCACAGATATGTTTTGGACTAGGCCTTTTGGGATTTATACTGTTTGGGTTGTGCTGTGATTCCTGGGCATGTACCATCCATCTCGCTCAGTAAGTGTGGGAATTTTTCAGCCATTATTTCCTCCAAAAAATCTCCTGTCCCCTTTCCCTTATCTTCTCCTTCTGAGATATTTGTGCATTTTGTGTTGTCATTCAGATCCCTAAGTCTCTATTGGATTTCTTCTAACTTCTTATCTAATAATTCTACTCTTTCTTTGATTTCAGATTTAATGCTTTCCACCTCAATAATTCTTTCCTCTGCCTATTCAATTCTGCTATTATTTGCTTAGAGTGTTTTTTTTAAATTTTTTTTTATTTCTTGGATTGTGCCATTCATTACCAACAATTGTTATCTTTTTCCATATGTTTACAATTTCTTCAGTACACTCTGCAAGTGTTTTCTTAATATCCTTAATCTCTTCTTTCACTTCATTATAATGATCCATGGTATTAGTTTGGACATCTTTGTTTAGTTGTTCAATGTTCTGCTTCTCTTCCTGGTTTTAAGTTTTTTCATTGGTGTGGGCCAAGTCTTCCTGATTATTGGTATGTTTTGTAAATTTTTGTGGCTCTCTGCTCATCATTTTATCTTGATGGGTTTCTTCAGTTGGTTATGTCCTCCATGTAGTCTCAGGTTTTATTTAGTTGCTGTTTTTGTAGGTGTATTAAGTTTTCTATTTTACACTTTTTTTTTCTTATTTTATTTCCTTGTTGTTGTCTAAGTTCCCTTGAATGAAAAAGTTTACATCCAGGGGAAGCAAAAGAAGTGAAAAAAAAAAGAATTAATAGTAATATTGATAGTAAATGTTAGCAGAAGAATCATATAAGACCTAAGTGATTGGATATTAAACTCATGTAACTGTGTAGAAATACAGGAATAAAAAAGTGGTGCATCTCCAAGGAAATGGGGAACTGAATATCAAAAAGAATATAGTGTGAATTAACAGGTCAGTATGATGAAGAGAGAGGGAAAGAGAAAAGAAAGGATAAAAATAGAAAGTTAATAAAGGATAGAAAACAAAACGGTTAGAATTAAAAATCAGAAAAATTGGGGACTAAACAAAGGTAATTGGAATGTAAGGACAACAACAGAAGGTGGAAGTTAGAAAGATGCAGGAGGGAAATGAGACAGCATTGATTGCCAACATAAGTACACACAGAAATGAGAAAATCAAGAAAGTGGAATCACACCAATCAAGAAACAAGCTGGCAGCATCGAAATGACTCTCAGTCTCTTTGAAAGAGAGCACCCACACCTTCCTGGGAACCCTAAATATGCTCATGGAAGCTTATTACGCACTTCCTACTGTCCCCCTCCCTTAGAGGAGTTGCACAGGACTAGTTAATTGCCTGGCTCCACCTTCTCCCAGACTAATTTTCCCTATCCCAGGGAGGTTAGGTAAATCAGACTGCCTCAGCAGATTTACCTCTCCCTTCTTCCTGGTTTCTCCAGAGGCCAGCTGGTATACTTCTGAAAGCTAAAAAAAGGGGGGTCCAGATCATAGAACCCACACTCAGGGGACCCCTCTCCACTTTTCTCCAGAACCTTCCCACTCTCAGAATTTGTCTCTTCTAGCTGACTGACTGGCAAGAGTCAGGGAATGCTGTGGCTTCCTGCCCTGAGGGAGGGGCTCAGCTGTCCAATAGCTCCTGCATGAAGCATCAGAAACCCATGGTTTCACCTTGCACAATCATTCTTTTTGTTATGCTCTCTGCAGATGGATGCCCTTAAGCCTCCTGCTTTTTGGCTTCCCAAAACAGCTCAGTCAGGAAGGATTTTGCTGCACTCAGTTGTTTTATTTAGGCGAGATGATGTAGGTGTACTTAATCTGTCACCATCTTGCCTCTCTCCATTTTTTTTTCTTGATTGAATTCTTTATGATACGGCGGCTTGCTCAGTTGGTAGAGGTGGGGTCTGGCTGCGGAAGGTGGGTCGGTCCAGCTCTGGACGAGGGGTCGGTCCCACTTGGGATGAGGGGTCGGTCCGGCAGCAGACGAGGGGTCGGTCTCACAAGGGGTTGCACGGTTTGGCTGACGGGGTCGCCCAGTGAAGCCGGCGAAGAAGGGGTCACCCCGACAAGCAGGCGATGAACTGGGGACAAGGGAGGCCAGGTCCTTGTCGGGGGCTCTCAGGACTGGAGGGCGCACGGCAGAAGAACTACCGTGGAGACAAGGTAAACACGCAAGTCCACTATATTGAGGGAGACGCAACAGTGTTATAGGGGCTGGGGAAGGCTGATTGGTCGAAGCCACGCCCTGTTCTGATTGGTTGCCGGTGAAATGTCAGTGGGCACTACTGGATGGGGGAGGGGGGGTGATTAGGGATTGGCTGTTGCTGTTGCTGGGGGAAGTGGCAGGGTTTAGTGATTGGTGGCTGCTGTTGCTGGGGTAGAGGGCAGACTGGAGTTTCCCGCCCATGCCTGGCTGTTGCTGCTGTTGGGGGAGGGGAAAAGGGCAGACTGGATTTCTCCGCCCATGCCTGGCTGTTGCTGCTTTCAGGGGAGGGGAAAAGGGCAGACTGGAATTTTCCACCCTGCGCCTGCACAGGGAGAAGGAAGACGAAGGGTGCCGCCCCACAGGCATCGTGTGGTGCCATCCGGGAGGAGGGGCGGCCGCGGAAGCATGGCTGCCGAGAAGGGGAGACCCGAGGGCACCCTGCGCCCATGACGAGCTCCCTTCAGGGGTGGCGGTGAGTCCAACCAGCCAGTCTATTATGGGGGCAGCGGCTTGGCCTGCCGTGGCTGCACCCCCGCCAGGCCAGCAAACCACACTTCAGCCCAAGGGGTGACCGCATTATGCAAAGTCTTTGTTAATTTCAGAAGAATATAAGTTAATATAGGAAGGAAGAGAAGTTGGGAAGAGTGCTGGTGAAGGAAGGGATGGGTCAGTGTGAAAGGACCTTTGTGCAGGAATGCCAAACCCAGCAACTAGACAGGGTGAAGGACATGTCACTGCTATTTGATAGGATTTGTCACCTTGTTGTTGAATGAATTGCAATTGCTTAAAGAATTTTATCATATCACAGTTTACATAATGATTTCAAGTACTTTTCACAAGTGAATCAATTTTCTCAGTTTATTCAACTATTTTAAAAGCAGAAACCTGGGAATGATATCTACCCTTTCCCCCCACATACCATCTACCTCTGTAGGGCACAGCTTTCTACTGGGATTCCCTCATTTTTGTCTGGAGCCAGAACCCTCAGCCCAGAAGAGAAGTGGCTCTTCTCATTCAAGACTCCCAGCACTTGCCCTCTGAATTTGAGTCATTTTCTGGTTGCATAGCAAACAGGAAATCTGCTTCTCCTCCCTTGGGTCTGACCAAGGCCACCAGACATTGAGCAGTGGGGCCAGGACTGATGAGACCACAGTAAGCAGTAGCCATGTTTAAGGGTAAAGAAAACATGTTGAGGTCTGGACCTCAGAAATTCAGGGTCACCCCATTCCTCTCTGCACCCCACCTTGGTCTGCAGGCAACATCTTCAGACTATTACACATAGCTTCAGAGAGAGGGAACCCGCCCCATTCCCCACAGACAAAACACCAAAGGTCAGTCCTGAATGTGAAAGAGAGCCCAGTGCTGACCCTGGTTCTCCCTTGCCTCTTCAGGTTTATGGGTCTTGGTCTGTCCCTTTCCTTCACATGGCCGCAGTGTCCCCATCCCTAAATGAGGGCCTAGGACACATATGTCAATTGTAGAATTGGAATAGAGCCTGAGGGAGCTTTTGTTGATTCACTATCTTTTACCTTATTTATCCTTGAATAAGCCAACATAAGCAAATTATGTCTAGAATTAAATTCATGAACATCTTTGGAAATGGTTATTATGAAAAAGAAACTAATATTTTAATCACAGATATTTTTTTGTTTAAAAATTATTTCAAAGCTGTTTGACTCTTGACCCCTAACTGAAATCCTAAAATGACTGGGCATAAATAAGACATTAACAGAGTAAGGGATTTATTGTTCTTTTATTATTCTCCCAATTACTGTGAACAATTAAAAGAATCAGGGAGTTATTGTTAAGTAAAAACAGTTCAGGAGAGTGACTGTGGCTTTATATTGAGTGCCTGTCTCCGACATGGGAGATTCTGGGTTTGGTTCCTGGTGCCTTCTGAAAAACACAACAAAAAAGAAACACCAAGGAAACAAATGAAAAAAAAAGCCTCAGGGGATAAGTGATGATTTCTCACTTAAAACGTCCCAGGTTCAATCCCTGGCCCTGGGACCTCAAAAAAACCCACCACATCACAAAAATTCAAAGCCCGTTACCTGGCAGATCCAGTCACAGAAATTCCTCTATTGTTTTATTTTTCCATAAATAATATAACACCAGTTTGTTATTTCATTTATGTACCAAACTCTCCTAACTGGCTCTCCTGTTCATAGAAATCCTTTAAATAAAATACATACCAAGAGCTAAAAGCATCTGTAAGTAGTTAAGATTTCTACTTTGAAATCATCATCAGAGCTAACAGGGATGCCTAGGTTTGCCATGACCCTGGACCCCCACGTGGCATTAATCTGCATCTTCTGCCCACAGGATCAGAGCTGTGAAAGGGGGGCTGTGTATCTGTGGGTCTGGGGCCCAGGAGGAACAGGACTCAGAGAAGGTGACCACTCAGGGGATGGCTGGTGGGGAAAGACAGAGAATGAGCAGGATTCTGCTGACCAAAAACAGCATTGTTCCTGAGCTTATGGAGGAATGGGAGGGTTAGGGACTACATAAAAAGGACAGGGAGGGGGAAAGGAGTTGTCTTAAATTGTCATGTTTCCATGCAAAAAAAAATCATGTACAATTGTGTCAAAGCACCTGTAAACAGAGTGATAGAGAGGGTTTATTGCGTACTTTTAAGTTAATATGCATAGACATATCTAAATAGGTAGACATTAATATTGGTGTGAATGTGTCTGTAGGTAAATATAGCCACAGTTAGTTTGGCCCTCACAGGCCCCAGGGCCTATAGTCAGTCTTATTTAGGCAACTGCCTGAGTAGGAAACAGGGTTGTGGTCTGTAGACCAGGACAGAAAGTGGTCATAAGAGACCCAGGTGGGACTTTGCCTTGATTTAGGCATCCCCATGTGAGTTTACTTTAAGAAAGTCAGTTGACATTAAAAAAAGAATCAGGAAGCCATTATAAATGGCATTACATGGCCTAGAATTGTTTCTTAGTAAACAAACATCTATCTACTGTTATAGATTAGTGATATTGACCAGACTCAGACTTTTTTTTTTCACTCTTTATGGTTTATTTGACATTTTTGAGGTACGACACTTGAACAGTTGGTTGCATTGTAATAGGTAATTTTTTTTTTTACATTACATGGCAATGTGCACTACTTTGATACATTTGGTACACAAAATAAGATCCTTTAAAATAGTTATGCACAAGACATGCAATGTTGGATTTACACATTGGAGTTCAGGATATGATTGATTGGGAGGAAGGAAATTACATGAGGCATGTTAGGTAAAGGATCCAGAAGGTATAAAATACACAGTAACCACACTTTCTTCTGGTTTGAAAGGCAGCTGCAGCATGTGCATTGGCACTGGTGCCTCAGACATAAACTATTTTATATAATCAGTTTGGGACTATACAAGATAGGTGTCATCTTCAGTATCAGTAAATACCTTTAGGGTTTTAAGAAACATTCCTATGTCTAACTTTTTTCCTAGGTCATCTTACTATTACTGCCGTAATCCAAGATCAGATAAAAAGAACAGGAACAGCCCCCAACTAAAATCCTGTTGTAGCTTAAAACAATGAAGTGGTACATTAGAAGACTTTAAAATTGTAGCTCTTTTTGGATCCCCCAAAGTTTATCTGCACTCTTCTTCAAATGGCCTTCTTCTTCAGGAGTCAGAGTCACCTTGACAACATCTGAGATACCATTCTGTCCCAAGACGCAAGGAACACTAAGGAAGACGTCATCTTTTATTCCATAGAGTCCCTTAATCATGGTGGAAACAGGATGTGCACGTCTAAGATTCTTCATTATAGTTTCTGCCAAATCTGCCACAGATAACCCAATGGCCCAGGAGGTATAGCCTTTCAGTTTGATCACCTCATAAGCACTGTCAACCACCTGTTTGTGAACCTCTTTCCATTGTTCCTTATCTGCATCAGTGCCTAACTCAGGGTGCAGATTTTTCAAGGAGACACCAGCAACATTCATTCCACTCCACACAGGCACACTAGAGTCTCCATGTTCCCCAAGGACCCAGCCATGACAGATGGATGGGTGAACTCCCAGCCTCTCCCCCATTAGGTAACGGAACTGGGCTGAATCCAGATTGCAACCACTTCCAATAACACGGTTTTTGGGAAAGCCACTTAGTTTCCAAGCCACATAGGTCAATATATCCACTGGATTGGAAACAATAAGCAACTTGCAGTTTGGGCTGTATTTTACAACATTAGGAATGATGAATTTAAAGATGTTTACATTACGCTGGACCAAATTAAGACGGCTTTCTCCCTCTTGCTGACGAGCCCCAGCTGTGATGATAACCAGCTTGGAGTTTGCTTTCACACTATAGTCTTTGCCAGAGACAATTTTTGGTGTTCTAAGGAAAAGGGTGCCATGTTGGAGATCCATCATCTCTCCCTTCAATTTGTCTTCTATGACATCCACAAGTGCAAATTCATCTGCCAGTTCCTTCATCAGAATACTGATGGCACAGGCCATGCCAACAGCACCAACCCCAACAACTGTAATCTTATTCTGAGGGATCTGTTCTTCCTTAAGGAGATTCTGAATCAGCTGATCCTTGAGAGTTGCCATCTTAGATTTGGAATGGGAAGGAACCGGGACTACACGTCAAGCGAGCGTCTGCTGCGCGCGGTGCTTGGATCCAGACTGGGCGACTGCAGCTCCGGGACCCAGACTCACACTTTGAATAAAGTTCCAATTGAGAGCTTCATTAGCTGCGCAGTGACTCTCTCATTCTATGCGGAGGAGACAGCAGCCCTGAGTTAAGGGAAGAGGTGTTTTTATAGCCTTTCAGGATGGGGGGGTAGGAGTTACTAGCAAGCAAGGAGGCACAGAAGCAGAACACTGTGGTTAGCTGAAGATAGTGTATCTATTTTTTTCTTTTTTAAAAGCCCTTTCTTGTGAGCAGTCCCATGTCATTTTTTGGCCCTTTTCTTGTGGACAGCCCTAAGTTATTTATTAACACTCTCCTTGGAGACAGCCTAAGTTATTTATTTATCTGAAGGTACTTGCATTTCCTATTGCCTAATGTAGTTCTATTCCTATTGTCTCAATGTGGCCTTACCCTTACACTACCAAGAAATGAAAGACCTTCGAAATGGTGTGTTTGACTCTTATGAGGATTGTCATCCTGTGCAGCAGCCCTTGGGGATGCATCCCTAGGAGGAGGCTTGCCTAGGAATCCCTCCACATTGAAAGCCCTCAGCACAGGGTCAGGGACAAATCATTTGTCAGAGGGGCTTAGCAGTGTTGGGAGCACTGATGAGTCATTTCAGATATAATAGCTTTAAAACTCTCATGACTGGCTTGCCTAGCTGTCACTTTTGCAGAAAATCCTCTTGAGAAAATACCTGTGAAGAAATAAATTTATTTTGAGATCTTTGGGGTGCAGCTAAACTCAAATAATTACACGTGTAATTGTCTTAAAATTAGCCCAATAAACATTTTTTAGCCATTTAGCATTAACTGGCTTTGCATACCCCAGGAAATTAGCCCAACATAGGCTCTCAATTTGTAGGTAAGCAGGGATGTTTATATGGTCCCAAGCTGCCTTGGCACTCCTTGCCCTCCTTCACCTTCCGGGACTCCTTCCCACCTGTGGCTTTTGGAAGCTTTTCTGTATGGGTCCATACTACAAAAGAGTCAACACCATGTCCGATGAATAGATTGTCACTGCCATCTGGTGGTTATGTCTTCTGGGTCAATGACAAAATCCTCCATTTAAATTCCCCACAGTTGCACATCCTGTTAATGTGCTTCCTGTGTTCCCTGAGCATGTGAATTGTGGAATTTCCTTTCTGACCCAAAAAGGGGCTTCACCTGGTGTTCCACTGCTTTTTCTTTAGCTGCCCCAAGGGCAGAGAGGGAAGCTGTGGAAGGGGAGCAGATACCTGGATCCTGGCCCCAGATTTGGACAGGAGTATGTCCCAACTGGGAAACATGTCATGGGGAGTCAAGAAGGAGGAACAGGTGCCAGAGAGCACCTGTCCACAGAGATCTAGAAAGTTCATCTGGGTAGAAGCTAAATGTCTGCCTCCATGCCAGTGATTCTCTAATAGGGCTAGGAAAAGTGAGGAATGGGATTTGCCCCAGACTGGGGAGTGTCCCAGAGGCCCTCCAATTTTTACCTTGCCACCTGGGCAGGAGTAGTTGAAAGAAGCCTGTGGCTATATCCCATACTGCATTTGCACTGATGCTTCTAGCTTTCAGAATGTCTGCATTTGAAAGAAGTGATTGAAATCTGCTATGGGTTTGGGAGCAAAGGTAAGGGATTGTATCATTTTTTTCTATCTGGTTGCACCATCCTCTTTTTGGTGCTTCATTTTGCATGTGGGGGCAGGGGCTGCACCTCACTACACAGGTCTGGGATGCCTTTATTTTTTAACATGAGGTTCCAGGAATTGAACCTGAGTCCTACATATGGTAAATGGGAGCTCAATTGCTTGAGACACAGCTGCGTCCTTAGAGTTGCATCTTAAATGATCAACCAAGCCTGAAGCCATCTATAGGAAATTATTCTCATATAATTAACAGAACTTCATTAATGCCACATTTGGGAAACTGCACTAAATTCCTGTGACAGGTGATACCCTTCCATCTAAGCTCAGAAGCTTCCTGTGGACTAACAGTGTGATGACTGGTCTCTAAAGGTAAGTTAATTCTTAAGCGGAAATTCAATGGGTGTTTTAGGCAAAGTCCCCAAGGTGGTGACCCATTTGGGGATGAGACCTTATCCTGGGACTGCCCTTCATATATCTCTGCTTTGGGATCTGGCTTTGGCTGAGAAAATCCTGGGGAGGCTTGTGGAAGGAGGTTGGTAGGGGAAGACCATAGGATGGCCAGCCAGAGGCCACTATATGGGGCTGATGCCACCCTTGACCTGAGAACACAGAGACCGCTGATCCCTAGATCTTGGAGAAGGGCAAATGGGAACCATCCGTGATCTTATGTATGCAATTGTCAGGGTTTCTGTTTATTCCAGGCAAGGTGTTAAAACATCAATAACAATACTACGGGAAGTAAGAGCAATATAAGTGACTACTAGTCACTGCTCTCGGATAAGAATTGTTCCAATAGTCACAGTTCCTCAAGAGGCAGGGGACTGGGCTTTTTATACAGGAGGAGGAGGCAGGGACCCTTCTGTAAAGGGGTGTGTGGACCCATGTAGAGTGGGTGCCTGGGTTTGATCTGTGACTGATGTGTGACCCTCCCTCCTGCTGATAGCTCACCTGGCCCAAGGCTTGCTGGCTGTAGGAGCCTTGGTTGATCCAGACTGCCTGGTAACATGGGCAGAGGGATTTCCTCACAAAAAATGTTCCATGTCTGTGTCAAAGGGGCCTCCCCAAGGCTGGAGATATACTCAGGGTATCTTCTATCACAAGGCTCAAAGAAATTTCTGTCCATAGCATCATCTCCATCTTTTTATGTAAAAACCTGGCCTTATGAATTATTGGTGGGTATCTGCCTTGTCTATCAGCCAGCTCTGCAGAGATCTGTCTCCCTCCTTTTGCACATAAATAGAGGAGGGCCTCAGAGTCTTTAGTGTTAGGAGTCAATTGCCTCTGTCTCTTTTCTTTTCTTGGATGAGAGGGGCCACTCACACCCCCAATTACACTTACCAGGCTGCCCTTTCCCCTCATTCCCCTATTTTTCACCCTGTTCATGATCATTTTTATTTTTTTTTTGAGTTCTTGTGACCAAGAAAACAGCTGCTTAAAGATTTGTGTACAAGATTGTATGTGGAAATATTTTCCATTCTCTTGAGTAAATATGTACAAGTGGGGCTAAAGGACTATTTGTTAAGTGTATGATTTACTTTAGAAGAAACTGATATTATATTCCAAAGTGGCAGTTTTGTTTTGTTTGGTAATCATATGAGTAAAACATATGAGTTCCTGTCGTTCTGCATTCATGCCACTATTTGATATTCTCATTTTTTTCAAAGTAGTGGTAGTGGTGTCTTAGGAGGTTCTAATTTGCATTTCCCTCATGGCTAATATGTAGAACTTTTTTTCATATATTTTTTCCTACCTATGTATTTTTTTAAAAGGTACCATTAGGATCACTTAGGTATTTCTAAAATTAGAATGTTTGTATTCTTTTTTAAATTTTTTTATTTTTTATTGACTTTGTAATAATATTACATTAAAAAATATATATATATGAGGTCCCATTCCACCCCACCCCCCCCACCCCCCCTCTCCCCCCCGCCAGCAACACTCGTTCCCATCATCATGACACATCCATTGGATTTGGTAAGTACATCTTTGGGCACCTCTGGTTGAGGTTTTTTCTAATGGTCAAAGAAGCTTCCTTCCTTCATTTTTCTCCCCATTGAAAGCAACTGTGACATTCAGAACATAGCCTGCTGCAAACACACAATGAGACATTTAATCATGAGCTGTACTAGGTTAGACATGCTTATGATTAACCAGGAAAATAAATTCATGTGTTATGATTCATTGTTAACTCTCCATCAAGGCTAGAAACAGGAGAATATATATGGTTGAGTTTTGAGTATTCTTTGTATATATCTCTAAGGAAGAAATACAAATGGCCAAAAAGCACATGAAAAGATGCACAGTTCTGTGGTAACCACTCTGGTCAAGGGCAGTCTGGGGCACCTCCCTGAAAAAAAACTCTCTTCTGAGTCCCGAGCTTATACCGACCTGCTTAGGTTAAGAGGGGCCTTGTGTTCCCACAAGGGACACAGCTTGGGATGGATGAAACAAAAGGCCGAGTGAGTGTTGTGCAGTGTCAACACACAGAGGAAATGTGGGAAGCACACAAAGTAGGACCCCATTAAGTTATAAGCAGAAAAACTTTCCCTTAGTTTTCCGCAAAGATGTGGCATAAAGTACTAGCCAGGAAATGTTAGAATGCTTTGTGAACTACAATGGCTGGCTTTTGGCATGGGCTGGCCCCAGGAGGGCACCTTTGACCCCGGATCATCTGTAAACTCCATGAGATGTTAACGAGAAAACCAGAGTGCCCAGACCAGTTCCCCTACATTGATGCCTGGCACAGGGACCAGGAGGGAGTGAGGGTTCAACAGTGAGCCCCTGACACTAATGACTATGCTTGTGAGCTGATAAGCCTAAAATAAGAACAAGGCCTAGAGCAGCATTGTGCCTGGGAATTTCCTCCTGTCAGCCTTCATGTTACACAAATATGGCCAGTCTCGAAGCCAAACTCAGCATCTAAATGCAACGCCTTCACCCCAGCATGGGACATGACACCCGGGGATGAGCCTCCCTGGCACCTAGTGACCACTATCAACTACCAACTGATGATGCAACTGGAAAATGACCTTATACGGAAGGTTCAATGTGGATCAGCAGAATATCCCTGTCTACATAAAATAACATGACTTTAAAACGCTGTTTGACCTAATGTAAGGGGGAAATGGAAAGAAGAAAAGAGTTTATATGGCTACGAGTCTCTAAAAAAGAGTCTGGAGGCTGTCAGAAGGATTGCCCTTATGCACAACTGAGCAGAGTCTAAGAGATAGATAAAGCAGATACAACCCCCAGGTATTGGTTCCTTTGAGGGTTAAAGAGACCCATGGGAGTTATGGTCATGGCCGATGGGGTTAACTACCAGGTCAGATGGCCCCTCTTTGGAACTGGTGTTTAATTGTGATGAATCTGGACTCAGATGGGATCTCTCTTCATAAGACTTTCATGCTAATGTGCTGGAGTTGCAGTTAGTTTTGGGGTTTAAGATATATTTAGGGGATTTGAATCTCTGGACTGACAATGTGATAGCCAGCTCCTGAGCCTCAACAGACTCCAGCACCTACAATCTGATTTATTGGACTCACCACACTCAGATAAGATGGAGTTGAAGAAGGACAACCACCACACCATGGAGCCTAGAGTGATTACAACTGAAAGTGGGAGGATTGCATCCAGCATCCATGTGGAATCTGAGCCTCCTCTTGACATAGAGGTGCAATGGACACAAACAATCCAATGTCCACATAGAAAAGGTGGCATTGGATTGGGAAAAGTGGACATGGTGGCTGATGGGTATGGGGAAAGGCAGGAAGAGATGAGAGGTGGAGGTGTCTTTGGGACATGGAGCTGCCCTGGATGGTGCTTCAGGGGCAATCACCGGACATTGTAAATCCTCACAGGGCCCACTGGATGGAATGGGGGAGAGTATGGGCCATGATGTGGATCATTGATCATGAGGTGCAGAGGTGCCCAAAGATGTACTTACCAAATGCAATGGATGTGTCATGATGATGGGAATGAGTGTTGCTGGGGGGGAGAGGTGGGGTGGGGGTGGTGGGGTTGAATGGGACCTCATATATATATTTTTTAATGTAATATTATTACAAAGTCAATAAAAAAAATTGCAATAATTAAAAAAAAATCATTGATGCCTGGCAGGACACTGCGAGTCCAAGTCGGCCCTAGTTAAGGAAATGTACGAGTAAGGAAGCCAGGCTTTGCCCAGAGGTGCTCTCTCAGGAACCAGGCCAAACAGGTGCCTTGCAAAGGGTCCAGAGAAAGTAAGCCCCAAATCTAGTGACAACCCACCCATTCTAGAGGGGCCACCACCTTATGAGATTGTTCCTACAGTGCCAGTGCCGAGGAGTGAGGATGAGCCAATTTTCCCAAGCAATGCAACCTCGCTGCCCTGACGGCCATCTCCACTGCCGTCCTCCCTGAGCAGTATGACATCGCTACCCTGACAGCTGTCTCCACTGCCATCCTTCCTGAACAGCATGACCTCACTGGCCCCACACCCACCATCCTCCCTGAGCAGCACTTCCTCGCCGCCATTCCTGCAGCCACTTCCACTGTCATTCCCACAGCCGATTCTGCAGCTGCTTTCTCCAAGCAACACAGCCCAGCTCTTCCTACAACCACTCCCACAGTCCTTTCGACAGCCGGTTCAGTTCCACGGCCGCTTTCTCCAAGAAACAGGAGCCAGCTGCTCCTGCAGCTGTTTCCACAGCCGGTTTTGCAGCTGCTTTCTCCAAGCAACACAGCACAGCTGCTGCTGCAGCTGCTCCCACAGGAGGTTCTGCAGGCAATTTTTCCAAGCAACATGGCCCAGCCACTCCCACAGCCGCTCCCACAGCCGCTTTCTCCAAACAATGCAGCCTCTGCACCTCTGCAATGGCTGTTTCCACCAATCTTGACCACTGGCAGCATAGTGCTGGCCATCACTCAGGAAGGAGTCCCTGAAAGATGACAACTCAGACCACGAGGAGCCCCAGGGACAGGTGGAGCAGGGAGAAGGGCCACCTTACAACTACCTCTCTCTGAAGCCTGGGCTCCAATTTATTATGATGCTGATGACCATATATAAGGAGGACACTTCACTACTACTGATCTCTTTATCTGGAAAAGTCACACCCCACATACCTGGAGAAGCCTCAGGTCATGATGGACCTCTTCCAGTCCATCATTCAAACCTGCAAACCCACCTGGGCTGACTGCCTGTAAGCAGCTCCTTATGACCTTACTCAACTTCAAGGAGAGAATGTGAGTCACAAAAGGAGTTCTCACCTGGCTCAAGGAGCACCCATCTGGGGGAAGCCTGGACAGGGATCAATATGCCCACACTAAGTTCCCAGGTAAGGACCCCCGATGGGATCCCAATGACATGACCAGGCCCAACTGATTAGAAACTTTCCATTGGGCCTTAGTTGAAGGGTTCAGAGCTGGGAGCCAAAAGGTAGTAAACATGGCAAAGACCACCCAAGTCCTACAGACTCTCGAGGGAAGTTGGCTCAATTCTGACAGGATTGACTCCTGACATTTATTTCAAACTTTGGGGTGTGATACAATACTACTTTTGTTGTTGATTTTCAATTTGTTCTACTTTTTAGCCATGGTAGATCTTTGCAGTGCATCCTATTGCTCTTTACTATAACCCTATCATTGAGGGGTTTATTTTACATCTATTTACTTTTTGGTACTACAAAATATTCCAGATCCTTCTTGCATATTTTTTTTCTAGAAAGAAAAATTTCTCTAAGAAGGCATTTATTGGAGAATGGTTTTAAAACCTCAAGTCTGGGCATTATCTCTGCTCATTGTTACTGCAGCCTTGAGGGCCTCTCTGCAGAGAGTGTAAGGAAATATATGTTTATATACTAAGATGTGTACATGCACATATCTAGAACAAGAAACCCTCCCTTCAAGAAATTCTAAAGAGAATTCTGCAGGAAGAAAGGAAAAAACAGGACAGGCAGAGTTCGAGGAGAGTGTAAGAGCAACAAAAAAGACAAAAAGACAAGGGACCCAACATGTGGCTCTTCTCTACATGTTATTTACATAAAGCCATGTGTTGGCACTATCCTTGTTAAATACATGAGCCAGAGCATTATGTTTTTGGTCTGTTCATGTGCCAGTTGAACCCTTAATCTAAGCAGTTTCAACACTTACTCTCCAGTTCATTGGACCTATGTAGAACAACTAATAAGGAGATGCTAATGGACACACCTATCCCAAGGAGCAATGAATGGCTGCACCTCTAAGCAAGCTAGTTCCACCCATATATCCCAAGGGATCTAAGCCCCCTCTCAATTAGAAACAGTGGGCATCACCATCACAAAATCCTGAAGATTGGGGAATGAACAATGGACTAAAGTAGACATTATTTTTATATTATAGACTTATTATTCTAGCAATGGAAGAATGTTTATCATTGATATAAAGGCCATGGACACCAGAGATTCTGAGAGGAGGGAGCAGGCAGAATAGGTGTAATATCAGGGCATTTTCAGGACATTGGGATTGTTCTGCATGATATTGCAATGATGGATACAGGGCATTATATGTTTGTCATTACCTAAAATTGTGCAGGACAGGCTCTTAACTATAATATAAACTATAATTCATGGTTAGCAGCATTGTTTCTATATGCGTTCATCAATTGTAGCAAATGTACTATACTAATGAAAGATGTCGTTACTATGGGAAAGAGTGGGAGGGTGAAGGGGTGGGACATATGAGTTCCCTCTATTTTTTATGTAACATTTATGTAATAAAAACCTACTTTAAAATTTTAAAAATTTAAATAAATAAATGAATAAATAAACTCATTAAAAAACTTTTAAAAATTAAACATCATCTGTCATTAGGGAATTGGCAGACTATGAACACGATAATATATGACCACATGCTTGTTAGAATAGATAAAAACCTAAAAACTGAGAATACCAATTGCTGTTGAGTATATGGAACTATGGAGCAATACATCTCTCATTCACTGCTAGTGAGAACACAAAATGGTTCAGCCAGAAGACAGTTTCTTTTAAAACTAAACATTGACTTACCATACAATCCAGCAGTTTTGCTTTTAGGTATATATATATGATATGAAAATTAGAGTCCATACAAAAGTCCACACATGAACGTTTACAGCAGCTATATTTGTAAGCTCCAAATCTGAAAGCAAACAAAATGTTGGTCAACCACCACAACAGGGAACAGAGAAAGTCCACAACTGCAAGCAGAATTCCATTCATCAGACATGTGGGATCTAAGGCCCCTCTTGATTTAGAGGTGGAGTGGTCATCACCATCCCAAGATCCTCAAGATAGAGGAACAAAATAAGAATTAGAGTGAACTTAATGGTATTCTACTATAGACTTATTGTGACTCTAGCAATGGAAGAAATTGTGTCACTGTCATAGAGACAGTGACCACTGGAGTTGTTGAGTGCAGGGAGAGGGAAGAAGAGGGTGTGATATGGTGGCTTTTTTGGGGACTTGGAGTTGTCCTGAAATATATCACATGGACAGATGCAGGATATTATGTATCCTATCATATCACACTGAATGGACTGGAAGAGAGTGTAAACTAACATGTAAACAATAATCCAAGCTTTGTAGCAATGATCCAAAAGGTATTCATTAAATAAAAGGAATGTGCCACACTGATGAAAGGTTATTAATGTGGGAGGATGGGGAATTTAGGGAGTGGGGTATATGGGATGTCATATTTTAAAATGTAAAATTTAGTGTGATCTATGTATCTTAAAAAAAGAAGACCGTAATAATTTTTGCTAAAGAAATCTCATAGCGAATTTATAAAAACAAACAAGAAAAATCTTTACCTCTCAGTGAACATACTCTAATAATGACTGAATTAATAAATGCACAATTATGTCATTATGGCAAATACAACAAATTTTACATGTCACGGGAATTGTTTGCTTTTTAATATGTATCAATAAAGTTGATTTCTTTTTTAAAGAGAACTATTTTTAAAACCTCACCACATTATTGACTCCATATTTGTGTCCATGTCATCTCTTCTTCATGTACTTCTATCCTTTTCTCCTTCTGAAATTACTCTAAATCCTCCTTCAAGCCTTATTACAATTAAAATCTCCCTTGTGATGCCTTTACTAACCTCCCCAGGATGAGTCTGTAATTTTTGATCCACTTCAGCAGAATTCCAGAGCCACATATATTGAATGACTAAAAGAAAAAAAAATGATAAACACAGGTAAACAGATAATTTCTACAAGTGTAGAGAAAGAAGAATAAGTGAAACAAGGAAACAATGCTTCTGAAAGAGGGAAGACCCAAGAGTAAGAGATCAGAGGAAACAGATTGGGAAAAAAATCTATTTTAGTTTATCTGCTATTTTCACTCAGGCTTTTTAATAAGACAGAACTTTGTGTTTTAAGCTTTCTCTGTGGTCATAATCTGCTGATTTCCTTAAAGCTTCTACCAATAAAAGGTGTTCATGGAGTCAAAAATATATTCCCCCAGTACCTGTGAAGATTCTGTAAGTCGCTCTGAAATTATCAAGGCAGGGTCTAAGTTCACCAATGCAGGTTCTTCCTTGAATGATGAAAGAAGTTGGAAGCTCTGTTCCCAAGAAGTGAAGTGGGATGGAACGAGTCATAAGGTCTGTAGAAGAAAATTGTGTTTTCTTTGATATAGTGAAGGAGAAGCACTAGATTATCTGAGCAATTAGGGATTCCATTCCCATGAACCACATTAATGAAGTATTCTTTTGTCTCAATCTCCCTGAGATAATTATTTCTCTGGAGATAAGAAAAGAAAACACAATGCAAATTTGCACCAGTTTAGTCCCTTGTGACCGCTTTGGAGCTCCATGTTCATCTCTTATCCCTGTGGACACCTACCTCCCAGGAGGAGGTCACCCTTATTAAGGTGTGGACTCTAGTCTTGTCAGGTTTCCCATACTGATTTCCCTCTTGTTGCTTCTGGAGAAAGATTCTGAATACACTAAACTATCTTATTTCCCAATTTTTCTCCTCTGGAGTTGGCTGTCATGAATGGAGACACCCACTCACAAGTGAATTTCCTCTTGTCTCACTGCTTCTCCTTTCTCCCCCATAATTAGCAATATCTGTTCAACCCACACAACCATCTGGTTTCTCAGTCATTCAACAATATTTATTCAGCAATACTGTATGGTAAATCCTAAAGTACATTCTGCGAATGAAGAGAAGACAAAGGTACTGTGTTTCCTAACAAACTGTTCACAATTTTAAAAAGCCAAGAAATGAGCACTCACACAATCCTTAGAACCCTGCCCCTGGTGCACCTTTTGCCAGATGTCCACCATCCAATACCCTAAAACAGTAACCCCTCCTTACTATATCATCTACAGTGTTTTCTCAAGGATGGATATAAGACATTTAAAATTACACAAAAATATATATAGGGGCTGATAGGCTAAATATAAATCATAATGTAATACATAAGATAACTAAAAATATAGAAAATTGTATAGTCTAAAATATAAACCACAATGTAAACACAAATGTTACCTTATTTGAAAGCTATTGTCTCATATCTGTACATCAGTTTTAGTAAATATGGTATGAATATGTTAAAAGATTACTGCTGTGGAAGGGAAAAGATATTATGTTGGATATGTGGGATTACTGTATATTGTATATATGAATTACTGTGATCTAAAACTCTTGTGAAGATAAGCTTAATAATTAGAAAAAAGAAAAGAAAAAGATAGGATGTTGAATTTTTCCAAATTAATATGTACTCTATATCTAACCTTTAAACTCATCATTATATTCCATGTTACTATTAAGGGAACCTGGCAATATATTGGGCTTCACTTTTTAGGAAGTTTTGGATCACAGAGAGGTTCAACAATGGCAGGGGAGGAATACTGCTGTGGGATGTTATTGACAGGGGACACATGGTTGACAGGGAATTCTACAGGGCATATATCCAAGGTACATAAAAATGTTTGGATATTTTCATAGTGGAAACAATTAAAAACAACTGAGGGAGTGCTGAGTTCCTAGCCAGGGGAGCTCTATCACAGTCCCTAAAGGAACAGCAACCATCCCCCAAGTGCAACAACAAAGACAAATAAGAATGAAGGTCCAACAATGAGCCCCTGCTACTAATCACTATGCTTGTGAGCCTGTGCACCTGAAATAAGAACAAGGCCTAGAGCAGCAATGTGCCTAAGAGTTACCTCCTGAGAGCCTCCGTGTTACGCAAATATGGCCGGTCTTGAAGCCAAACTCAGCATGTAAATTTGTTGCCTTCCCCCCAGTGTGGGACATGAATCCCAGGGATAAGTCTCCCTGGTGCCAAGGGATTAATACCAAGTACCAGCTGATGATGTAACTAGAAAATGACCTTGAATAAAAGGTTCAACTCGGACCAGCAGAATATCTCTGTCTACATATAATGACAGGAGTTAAAATGTTTTTTGACCTAAATTAAGGGGGAAATGGAAAGGGCAAATGAGTTTATATGTCTATGAGTCCAAAAAAGAGCTGGGAGTTTATCAGAGGGGTTGCCCTTATGCACAACTCAGCAGAGTCTTAGAGACAGATAAAGTAGATAGAACCCCAGGTATTGTTTCTTCTGAGGGCTACAGAGACCCACAGGTTTTATGGTAATGGCAGATGGAGTTCAGTGCCATGTCAGTTGGCCCTTCTTTGGAGTTTGTGTTTCTGTGTGATGGAGCTGGACTCAGATGTGATCTCTTTTCACAAGCCTTTCCTGTTACTTTACCAGAATTGTAGTTGGTGCTGGGGGTTAATATATACCCAGGGGATCTGAATCTCTGGACTGACCATATGATAGCCAGGCCCTGAGCCTCAACAGACTTCAGCTCCTACACTCTGGTTTATTGGACTTACCCCAGTCAGAAGTTGAAGAAGGTCAACCACCACACCATGGAGTCAAGAGTGCCTACAACTGAAAGCAGGAGAATTGCATCCAGCATCCATGTGGAATCTAAGCCCCCTGTTGACATAGATGTGGAATGGACACAACCAATCCAAGGTTCACAGGATGTAGGAATAGAATATGGATTAGAGTGGACTTACTGATATTCTATTCATGAACTATTGTGATTAGTAATCGAAGAAAATGTGGCATTGTTGTGGAGAAATTGGCCATGGTGGCTGCTGGGTGTGGGGAATGGAATGAAGAGATGAGATGTAGAGGCATTTTGGGGACTTGGAGTTGTCCTGGGTGGTGCTGCGGGGACAATTAGTGGACATTGTAGGCCCTCCCATGGCCCACTGGATGGAACATGGGAGAGTGTGGGCTATGATGTGAACCATTCACCATGAGGTTCAGCGATGCTCAGAGATGTATTCACCAAATGCAATGAACGTGTCATGATGATGGAGGAGAATGTTGCTATGGCGGGAGTAGTGGGGTGAGGGGGGTAGGAGGTATAAGGGGACCTCGTATTTTTTTAATGTAATATTAAAAAAATGAATAAAGACCAAAAAAAGTGAAAATATAATAAAGATGCAGAATCAGGATTATAGTAAAAAAAAAAGTGTTTTCTCAACATTATAATATCAACCACGCACACATCAATCCTGCGTGTTCACCTTTCCACCCCCAACATACCCACAATTCCATGGACCATCTGACCCAGTGTATTATATTCGTGGGTGTAGAGCAATAAAATGAGCAAGAATTGTTGTACACCGATAATGGAGAGGACACATAGATGTTCTCAAATAGAGGAGAGAGTATCTCTCAAGAGCAAGGCTGGCTCCTAATGGGAGAGGATAGACCAGTTTGTCAAGCCCTCAGCACTGTTGCAAGTATCTATGAATCTTGTCCTTCAAGCAATGAAGCTTGGTTGCCAATGTGGTCCCCAAGGAGAGGGAGAGAGAGAGAAAATTGATGGAAGAGGGGGTAACTGGGGGTAAATGGAAGGGTTCTGTATGATCTTGCAATGATGGATACAGGCCATGATAAATTTCAACAAAAATTTATAAAAGTGTATGGTCTAAATTATAAACCATATTTTGTACTACTGAGCATGTTTGGTAGCTATCCAATATTTGTACATCGGTTGTAGCAAATGTAACATCCACATGTAAAAACATCATTGGTGAGGAAGAGGGAGGATTTTGGGTATATGGGAGATACCTATATTCTGTGCATGACTTTACTGTGACCTTAAACTTTTTTGAAGATATAATGAAAAATAAAAGAGGCAAGACACTGAGGAAGAAATGGAAGAGATTGCCTTGCCACTATATATACAAGACAACACCTATTAGAGTGATGAAAGGCAAAACCTTAAAAAAAATTTATAAAAATTTTAATTTTTGTTTTCTTTATATGAGGTCCTCATATATCCCCTCTATATGAGGTCCCCATATACCCCCCACACCCTCACCACACTCCTCCCCCCATAACAACAATCTCCTCCATCATCATGAGGCATTCATTGCATTTGATGAATACATCTCTGAGCACCACTGCACCTCATGGTCAGTGGTCCACACCATAGCGCACACTCCCACATTCCACCCAGTGGGCCATGGGAGGACATACAATGTCTGGTAACTGTCCCTGCAGCACCATCCAGGACAACTCCAAGTCCAAAAATCGCCCCCACATATCATATCCTCCCACTTCCTATCCCCAGAAGTCACCATGGCCACTTTCTCCACACCAATGCCATATTTTCTTCGATTACTAATCACAATAGTTCTTGAACGAATATCAGTAAGTTCACTCTAATCCATACTCTATTCCTCCATCCTTAGAACGGTTGTGTCCACTCCACATCCATATCAAGAGGGGGCTTAGATTCCACATAGATGCCGGATGCACTTCTCCTGCTTTCAGTTGTAGGCTCTCTTGGCTTCCTGGTGTGGTGGTTGACCTTCTTGACCTTCATGTTCTTTGAGTGGGGTAAGTCCAATAAACCAGAGTACAGGGGTTGCAAGTCTGTTGGGGCTCAGTGCCTGGCTATCAGATGGTCAGTCCAGAGATTCAGGTCCTCTGGGTATACACTAAACCCTAGCACCAACTGCAGATCCAGTAAAAGCAACAGGAGAGGCTTGTGGACAAAGAACACATCTGAGGTCAGCTCCATCACACAGAAACACAAACTCCAAAGTAGGGCCATCTGACATGGCACTGAATTCCATCTGCCATTACCATAAAACCTGTGGGTCTCTGTAGCCCTCAGAAGAACCAATACCTGGGGTTCTATTTACTTTATCTGTCTCTGGGACTCTGCTGAGGTGTGCGTAAGGGCAACCCCTCTAATAAGCTCTCAGCTACTTTGGAGCCTCATAGCCATATAAACTCATTTGTCCTTTCTATTTCCCCCTTTTATTCAGGGCAAAAAACATTTTAACTCCTGATATTTTATGTAGACTGATATATTCTGCTGGTCTGAGTTGACCCTTTTATTCAAGGTCATTTTCTAGTTACATCATCAGCTGGTACTTGGTAGTAATCCCTCGGTGCCAGGAAGGCTCATCCCCAGGAGTCATTTCCCACGCTGGGGGGAAGGCAACACATTTACGTGCTGAGTTTGGCTTTGAGACTGGCCACATTTTAGCAACACGGAGGCTCTCAGGAGGTAACTCTTAGGTCCCCTGCAGCTCTAGGCCTTGTTTTTATTTCAGGTGCACAGGCTTAAGAGCATAGTCATTAGTATCAAGGGCTCATTGTTGGACCTTCCTTCTGTTTTGGTCTTTGCCATTGCACTTGGGGGATTGCTGCTGTTCCTTTCAGGACTGTGATAGAGCTCCCCTGGCTAGGAACTCAGCACTCCCTCAGTTGTTTTTAATTGTAACCAGTATGAAAATATCCAAACATTTTTATGTACCCTGGATATATGTCCTAGAAAACTCCCTCCCAAACGTGCATCACCTGTCCATAACATCCCACACCAGTATTCCTACCCTGCCATTGTTGAGCTTCTCTGTGATCCAAAACTTCTTCAAAAATGAAGTCCAATATATTGCCAGGTCCATTAATAGTAAAAAGGAACATAGTGATGAGTGTAAAGGTTAGATATAGAATACATATTAATTTAGAAAAAATAATGTACAAATAATTTGGGGAATCAAAAAATTAAAAAATTCAAAGCTTTGTTTTTGATGCTCTGTTTTCCATCACTGCAATAAGTGTTGCCCTGTATGCAAATTGGCAAGGCAACTTCTTCCATCTTTTCCTCACTGTCCATGTCCTTTCTTTTATTTCCTCATTATTAAGCTTACCTTCACAAAAGCTTTAGCGCACAGTAATTCACATATACAATATACAGTACTCTCACATATCCAACATTAAACCCTTTTCCCTTTCACAGCAATAATTTTTTTTACATATTCATACTATATTTACTGAAACTGATGTACAGATATTGACACAATACTTTCAAACAAGGTAACATTTGGGTTTACATTGTGGTTTATATTTTAGACTATACAATTTTCTAAATTTTTAGTTATCTTATGTTTTACATTATGATTTACATTTTAGCCTATCAGCCCCTATACATTTTTGGTGTAATTTAACATGTCTTATATCCATCCTTGTATAATCTTGTGGAACACTTCTATTGCCCACACAGTTATATTGGTTCCATCTGTTCAATACTTCTTTTCCCCTCCCATCAGGACCCACAGTGACAGTCAATCTTCACTGCTTGAAGGGCCATGTACGGAGATACTTGCAACAGTGTTGAGGGCTTGACATGCTCAACTGCCCTAATGCATTGGGTGCCACCATTTCTCTCAAGAGATACAATTTCTTCTATTTGAGAACATCAGTCCACCCCAGGATGTAGGTATAACTTTGCTCTCATTATATGGGCCTCTATCCAATGATAACCCACTATGGCAAAATGAGCACTCACACACTCCCTAGAAGCCTGTTCTGCATCAGATTATCACCTTTGAGCATCTTAAATAGGTAACTTTCCTTATTATATTTTTGAAAAAGTTTTCTCAGCATTGTATTCTCAACCAAATACCTGACAATCTCCTATGTTCCTATGTTCCCCCACCGTCCTCCTAATTTCTTGGGCAATATTACCCATCCTCCCATTGATAGCCCCCCTCAAGCCCACAAAGCCCTACCCAAATTTAGCCCTATGTCCCATTTTACTCCTTCCTTGTGCAAATATCTTCAGCTTATATAGATTTCTCCCATGTAGGTGTCAGCTTACATCTTTCCTCTACCCCCCAATATTCTTTAAACCTATCATCCAGTCTCTAACTCTCTGAGGCAGCTTGGTTTACTTATTTCATATCATTGAGATCAAGTAGTATTTGTCCTTCAATGCTTGGGTTGTTTCACTCAGTATAAGGGTCTCAAGATTCATCCATGTTATCACTTGTGTTTGTAGTGTATTCATTCTTAAAGCTGAGTAGTATTCCATTGTATGGATATACCACATTTTATTTATTTATTTATCCATTCATCTGTTGGTGGGCATGTGGGTTGATTCTAACATTTTTGGCAATAGGAAACAATGCTGCTATGAACATTGGTTTGCATATATCGGTTTGTGTCCTTGTATTCAGTTCTACTTGGTATATACCCAGCAGTGGAATTGCTGGGTCATATGGCAAATCTTAGCTAGTTTTTTGAGAAACTGCCAAACTGTCCTCCAGAATGGCTGGATCCTTCTGCATTTCCACCAGCAATGGCTGAGTGTTCCCATTCCTCCACATCCTCTCCAGCACTTGTAGTCCTCAGTGTTTTTGATAGCTGCCAGTCTCATGGGAGTAAGGCGATATCTCATTGTAATTTTGATTTGCGTTTCCCTAACATCTAGTGATTTTGAGTATTTTTCCTGTTCTTTTTAGGCGTTTGTATTTTTTATTTGGAGAAGTGTCTGTTTAAGTCTTGCCACTTTTTAAGATGGGTAGGTTGTCTTTTTATTTTTTGAGATATAGAAGTTCTTTATATTTGAAGGATAGTAATCTCCTATCATATACATGGTTACCAAATATTTTTTCCCATTGGGTAGCCTCTCTTTTCATTTTCTTGACAAAGTCCTTTGAGGTGCAAAAGGCTCTAATTTTGAAGAAGTCACATTTATCTATTTGTTCTTTTGCTGCTCTTGTTTTGGGTGTGAAATTCATGAAGCCATTTCCTATTATATGGTCCTGTAGATGTTTCCCTACATTGCTTTCTAAGGTCCTTATAGTCTTGGCTCTTATATTTAGGTCTTTGATTCACCTTGAGTTGGTTTTTGTATAAGGTGTGAGTTGGTAATTCCCTTTCAGTGTGTTTGGTGGCCTCGGAATATCATGTGTCTGTATCTATGAGGATCTATGTCAGAATTTTCAAATTGGTTCCATTGATCAGTGTGCCTCTCATTGTTCCAATACCATGCTGTTTTCACTAGTGTACTATGTTTTGAAGTCCTCCAATTTCATTTTTCTTTTTCAATATATCTTTGGATATTCGTGGCCTCTTTCCTTTCCAAATAAATTTCATAGCTAGTTTTTCTAGTTCTTAAAGAATGCTGTGTTGATTTTTATTGGGATTGTATTGAATGTGTAGATCAGTTTTGGTAGGATAGACATCATACGAATATTTAGCCTTCCTATCCATGAACGGGGAGTATTCTTCCTTTTGTTTAAGTTTTCTTTGGTTTCGTTGAATAGTGTTGTGTAGTTTTCTGTGTATAAATTTTTTACATCTTTAGATAAATTTACTCCTAGGTATTTGATTTTTTTATTTACTATTATAAATGGTATTTTTTTCTTGATTGCCTCCTCACTTTTTTCATTATTGGTGTACAGACATGCTACTGATTTTTGCGCATTGATTTTATAACCTTCAACATTACTGAACTCATTTATAAGTTCTAGAAATTTCGTTGTAGACTTCTCAAGGTTTTCTATGTATAGGATCATATCATCTGCAAATAGTAAATTTTGACTTCTTCCTTTCCAATTTGAATGCCTTTTATGTCTGATTCTTGCTTCAATGCTCACCCAAGTACTTCTAACAAATATTAAATAGAAGGGGTGATAATGGTTTCCTTGCCTTGTTCCTGATCTTAGAAGGAAAGATTTTCAGATTTCAAAATTGTAAATGATGTTAACTGGAGGTTTTTCATATATATCTTTAATTATGTTCAGAAAGTTTCCCTCTACTCCAATCTTTTGCAGTGTTTTTATTAAGAAATAGTGCTGTATTTTGTCAAATGCTTTTCTGCATCTATAGATATAATCATGTGATTTTTTTCCTTCAATCTGTTTATGTGGTTTTTACATTAATGTATTTTCTTATGGTGACCAATCCTTGCACACCAGGAATGAATTCCACCTGGTCATGGAGTATAATTGATTTATGGTGCTGTTGAATATGATTAGTAAGTATTTTGTTGAGGATTTCCACATCTATGTTCATTAGAGAGATTGGTCTGTAATTTTCCTTTCCTGTGGTGTCTTTGTTTGCTTTTCATATTAGGGAAATTTGGCATCATAGTACGAGTTATGCAATGTTCTTCTGTTTCAAATTTTTGGAAGATTTTCAGCAAGATTCGTGTTAGTTCTTTATGGAAAGTTTGGTAGAATTCACCTGTGAAGCCATTTGGCCCAGGGCTCTTAGTTGAGAGGTTTTTAATGACTGATTCTATCTCTTTACTTGTGATTAGTTTATTGAGATCATCAATTTCTTCTTTCATCAATATAGGCTGGTTATGTATTTCTAGAAATTTATCCATTTCCTCTGAATTGTCATTTTTGTTAGAATATAGTTTTTCAAAGTATCCTCTTATGATAGTCTTTATTTCTGTGGGGCCAGTGGTGATATCTCCTTTGTTATTTCTTATTGTGTGTATTTGCATCTTCTCTCTTTTTTTCTTTGTTAGTCTAGCTAAGGGTTGGTCAATTTTATTGATCTTCTCAAAGACCCATCTCTTGGTTTTGTTTATCATTTCAAGTGCTTTCTTATTTTCTATTTCACTTAGTTCTGCTCTTATCTTTGTTATTTCCTTCTTTCTTCTTCCGGCGGGGTTACTTTGTTTTTTTTTTTTCTAATTCCTCCAAATGTGCAGTTCGTTCCTCAATTTTCCCTCTTTCTTCTTTTTTGATGTATGAATTTATGGTTATAAGTTTCCCTCTCAGTACTGCTTTTGCTGCATCCCATAAGTTTTGGTATGTTGTGTTATAATTTTCATTAGTTTCAAGGTAGTTATTAATTTCTTTTGAGATTTCCTCTTTGACCCACTGTATTTCAAAGAGTGTGCTGTTTAATTTCCATATCTTGGTGTGAAACCTGGGCCTCTGGCCCTTGCAAATTTTCAGCTTGATAGTGGTGTATTAAAGTCCCCCACTATAATTGTAGAGACATCTATTCCTACCCTTAGTTTCTCCAGTGTTTGCCTCAGATATTTGGAGGTACCCTTGTTAGGAGCATAAATGTTTATAACTGTTCTTTCTTTGTGAATGATTATCCCTTTCACTAATATGTAGTGTCCATATTTGTCTTTCACAATTGTTTTGCCTTTAAAGTCTGTTTTTTCTGATATTAACATAGTTACTCCTGCCCATTTTTGGTTATTATTTGCTTGTAAGATTCTTTTCCAGCCATTCATTTTGAACCTCCTTGAATCCCTGGGTCTAAGATGTTTTTCATGTAGACAACATATAGATGGATCATACTTTCTTATCCAATTTTCCAGTCTGAGTCTCTGGACAGGTGTGTTTAATTCATTGACATTCAGTGTTATCACTTTCAAGGAATTATTTATATTAGACATTTTTTCTTTGGATTTGTATTTGTTATATTTTGTTTGTTTGTTTTTTTTTTTTGTCTTTTTAATTGTTCTTACACTCTCCTCCAACTCTGTCTCTCCTTTTTTTTTCTTTCCTCCTATAGAATTTCCTTTAGTATTTCTTGAAGGGCAGGATTCTTGTTGGCATACTTTATTACTTTCTGTTTATCTGTGAATATTTGAACTCTCTATCATATTTGATTGTTAGTTTAGCTGGAAAGAGTATTCTTTTTTGGAAATTTTTTTTCATTTAGTACCTTGACTATGTCATACCACTGCCTTCTTGCCTCTATGGTTTCAGATGAGAAATCAGCATTCAATCTTATGAAGCCTCCTTTGTATGTGTGTTTTTTTTCTCTTGCTGCTTTTAGAATTTTCTCTTTGTCTTGAGCATTGGATAATTTGACAAGTATATGTCTTTGGGTAGGCCTGTTGGGATTTATGCTATTTAGGGTGCATTGTGCTTCCTGGATGTGGATGTTCATCTCCCTCACTAGGTGTGGGAAGTTTTTATCCATTATTTCCTCCAACACCCCTTCTGTTCCCTTTCCCTTCTCTTCTTTTTCTGGGATGCCTATAATGCATATGTTTTCACATTTTGCATTGTCATTCAGGTCCCAAAGTCCCTGTTGAATTTTTTTTCTTTTTTTATCTATCAATTCTACTAACTTTGATTTCAGATGTACCGTCTTCCACATCACTAGTTCCTCTCTCTCTTCAAATGTGCTGTTATTTGCTGAGAGTGTATTTTTTATTTCTTGGATTATACTGTTCCTTCCCATGATATCCGTTGTCCTTTTTTTTTTTCATGATTGCAATTTCTTCTGCATGCTCTCCAAGTGTTTTCTTCATATTCTTATCTCTTACTTCAGCTCATTAAATTGGCCCCTATTAAATGTTTTGAGAGGTTTATTTACTTGTTTGATGTTCTGCTCTTCTTCCTAATTTTAATTTGTTCACTGGATTTGGTCATGTTTTCCTGATTATTGGTTTGGTTTGTAGTTTCTTGTTGCTGTCTGGTCATCATTTTATCTTGTTGGTTTGATTAACTTCTTTGTCTAGTCTCAGGGATAACTAGTTGTTTTGCGTGTGTGTTAAGTCTTCTCTTTGCCACTTTGTTCTTCTTATTCTATTTCCTTGCTGTTGGCTAAGTTCACTTGAAGGAAAATATTAGGGCAAGTGAAAACAAAACAAGTAAGAAAAGAAAAAAGTAGAATAGTAGTATTGATAGTAAATGTTAGCAGAAGAACCATGTGAGAGCTAGGAGAATGGGTATTAGACTCATGTAAGCTGTGTAGAGTTAGAACAATAAGAAAAATGGAGTATCTATAATGAGACAGTAAACTGAATATGGGGAGAAATATATTATGAATTAAAAGACCAGTGTGGTCAGGAACGTGGGAAAGACAAAGGAAAAGACAGTAATATAGAGAGTGAATAAAAGACAAAACCACACAAAGGTTTTAGAAATGAAAATTGACGGCTAAATTAAGAGCAGTGGAATGTAAGAGAAACACTAAATGACGGAGGATAAAAAGATGTAGAGGAAAGGGGTTAGCATTGGTAGCCAAAATCAGTACACACAGAAAAGAGGAAATCAAGGATAAGGAAACACAGCAAATGTGAATCAATTCCTGCCACACCTAATATAAAAAAAGAAGAGAAAGGAAAAAAGGGGGGAAAGGGGGGAAAGCTGGGGTGGAAATGCAAGCTAGAAAAACAGAAAGATGAAGAAAAAGAAGAAGAAGAGGAGGAGGAGGGGGAAAGGGCTGTGGGGGTATAAAGAGGAAGGAAAAAATAAACCAATAAAAAATACCAAAATTTCAAGCAAGGAATCCTTTCTGCATTTAAATAAAATGCTTAGGAGTCTGACATTCCCCCTTTCTCCCTTTCTCCCTTCCCTCTCTCCTAGGGCAGCAGGGAAGTTGTGTGAGGTGTCCAGTAGGAGATTCAAGTGGGTCCTTGGTGTACCAAATCACCAGAGAAAACAATGTGTCTTAATTTCCAAAGACAGAGTGCCCCCACCTCAGCAGGAACCCCAAATATGCTAATGGAAGTTTTCAAAACACATCTTAGAGTCTATCTCCCTTAGGTATGCTACAAGAGGGCTAGTTGATTTTCTGACTCCACCTTCTTCCAGACCAAGTTTCCTAACCCAGCATTTTTAGGTAAATAGGGCTTTCTCAGCAGATTGTCCTCTCCTTTCTTCCCCAGCTTTCCCTAAGCCAGCTGGTATGCTCCTCCAAGTTCAAAAAAAAAAGGGGGGGGGAGGCAGGACCTGAAAATTGAATCCGCACTCATTTTGCCCCTCTGTACCTCCCACCCAAACCCTCCAACTCACAGAGTCAGTCCAAAACTGAAGGGCTAGTGTATTCTTTTACTGCAGGGAGCTCTGGATTTGGGAGTGGGAAGTCTGGGATATTGCAGACTTAGGGTATGTAGGTCTGTGGAACGTCCGCTGTGGTGGCTTAGGGGTCATGGACCTGGAGACCATGCTTCTGGGGAACACAGAAGCCACCACACTACTGACAGTCCAGGGAATGCCTAAGGGGGAAGAGTCCCACCTCTCCACAACTTCCGACCTCGGTGCTAGAAACCTACAATTCTACCTTAGCAAGCATGATTTCTGTCTCTCCAAATCAATGTCCAAACACCTCCTGCCTTGCAAGTTTCCAAAACAGCCCACTGCAGCAAGTTTCCAACCCTACTCAGCCACTCTTCTGAGGGCGCAATAATGAAGTGCATTCACTCAGATGCCATCTTGCCCCACCCATCAGCTATCATCTTTTAATATCTCCATTTTTTCACCCCAGCTTGTCCTTAAAGGGAAAGTACATCTGCCTCATTATCTAATAAATGATGAAGAAATGCACATGCTAGCTGTTCTTTAATCCTCCCCTGGTTAGCCATGTATATCACTCTGGCTGCTTAGATACTCCCAACAGTGAACTCAGACACTTGTTCTTGCTGGATTTGGGAAGTATCGGGTCTCAAACCTAATGCCAGGTTGCCTAAGTTTGTTTTTGCATTACTTTTTTCCTCTGGGTAGTAACGCTAGGAAGCATTTCTACCAACTGCAAGGCACAAGGCAGAAAGTACAGTGAACAGAATGCAGCACATATGCAGAATATGTTGGAAAACCCAGTAACACCCATGCTCACTGACTCCAGGAACTCAGACTGGGTGAAAGCAGCTTCAAATGAGCCTCTACAAACCCTTCACACACCTTCCATCCTGTGCAAAACACCTGGTCATTCTGGGAGAGGTGTGAAGATAAGTCAGCCTGGTTGTTGTCCACAGCCACATGCTAAGGCCAACAAGGCAATCCTTAGTATTGTCTTAAAGTTCTTGAGAATTCCAGGGGTGCCATACTAAAGGAACTTGTCCCATGGCTGCTGGAAATCCTGGTGTGCCTGTGCTCCAAGTCACTTTACAGGATGGGAAAGACAGAAAACCCACAGCATGGGCTCAGGGCTCCTGCTCCCACACCATGGCTAGCCGGAACCAGCCCGCCATACCCGAGCTTCCTCCCACTGCTGCCTTCAAGCTTGTCCACTTCTGGCATGGTCACAGGGTGCCCTGGTCCACTGTGGCCTTCACCTCTGTGGAAAGCATCACCTCCAGTATGGCTCCTACACTCCTAGGTTAACAAGAAGCCCAAACCATGGCCAGTGATAAAGTTTTCAGTGTTTGGTACTGTGAAAGTTGGATAGCTCTTTAGGTTAAAAGTAAACTTGTATCTTCCCACTTCATTGTAGACAAAAGAAAATTCTGGTTGGATTTTAAAAGGTGAAAAACCAGCTGTGAGGGTCTTCTAATCATCAAAGCAATGGGGAGAAATCACAAAAAGTATCAACCACTTTGACTATATGTATTAGTCAACAAAAGGGGTACTGATGCAAAGTACCAGAAAGCTGTTGGTATTTACAAAGAGGGTTTATTTTGGGTAGAAGCTTACAGTCACATGATCATAAAGTGTAAGTTACTTCCCTTACCAAAGTCTGTTGCCACATGTTGGAGCAAGATGGCTGCTGGTCTCTGTGAGGATTCAGGCTTCTTCTTCAGACTCCATGGTCCCAGCTTCTTCTGGTCTCAGATGTAGACTGGCATAAGGCTTGTCTCTCTATCTGTCACTTTTTACTTTATGGGCTTGGCTTCTCTGGTCTCTCCACAAGGTCAGCTGTAGACCCTCAGGTTATCTCTCTTCCCAGGCCTCTGCCATGTCTATGGAGCCATCTCTATTTCTCTGTGTTCTTCTCCTGTGTGTTTACTTCCCCAGGTTCCAGCATCAAAACTCCAACTACTTCCCTTGCCATGTCTTTTTCTTGCCGAGTCCCTGCCCACCAAGGGGGTGAAGACTCAATGTCCTACTGACATGGGCCATTCAAACCCCTGATCATAATTTAATACGTAAAAATGAAACGTATGAAGTTAATACAATCTATCATGCACAGAGGAACAGACCAGTTTACAAACATAAAACAATATCTATGTTTGGAATTCATAAACAATATCAAATGGCTACACTATATAAATATTAAAGATATTTGAATTAAATCAAATAAAATCCAACAGTTTAAAAAACGTAATGCACCATGGAGAGATCACATTATCTTTAATATACATAACGTAGGATGTTGATTGCCTGAGAGTCACCTCTAGCTAGCAGTGTTATGTCCTCTAGAAGGAAACTTTGTAGGTAAGCCCCTAGACCAGAAGGCCCTTCAGGAACCCAAGGAAGCCCAAGCACCCCACCCACACTCCTGGGATGATGGAATGTCAATTCTCCAAAGAAGGAACTTGGTCTCCTGTCAGGCAAAGTTCTGGAATCCAGAGGTTCTGAGTTACTGCCCAGCCCACTTGAGGCCAGCTGGCAAGAAAGAAAGATAACATGCTCTCCATCACTCACACCACTTCCATATGCCCAGTAAATTAAGGACTTAGAAGGGAGCTGGGCTCCTGGTCATTTTGTGGCTTAAGTCACTCCTGGCCAGCCCACCAGTGGAACACATATGTGGCTGGAGAACACATAGACCAGGCCTCCAGACACCTGGTGGAGAGGTGGGAGGCACCTTCCTCTCTCACACCTGAAAGCCTGGTGCCAAAGTGGATAGGGCAGCAGGTCAGTCAGCTGGGGGCAGCACTAACAGCAGGGGAACAGGGAAAGGGAAGATCCTCATGGAAGAGGCTGGGCTTGTGCTTTCCTCTGATCCTTCTGGGCTGAGTAAGCCCCTAGGGTTCTTATTCTGAGAGGGAGATCCTACAGGGGAAGAAGGGACTCAAGAACAGAACATGCAATCACCCTACACTGAATGTGAGAGCAAATGGCACTTTATTTTGTTCCCTAAGCTGGAGAAAATCAGCATAATAGAGTATGATATGCAACACGACAGAAAAATGCCCATTTCTTCTCCTTCTAATTAGTTCTAAAACTCTCTTTAATGTAAGAATGATAAGAAAGCAGCAATGCCTGCCTCCCAAACTCTGGATTAGTTACCAGGAGCCTATCATAGCTCAGAATAACCTTCCTTAACAATGCTGGTGGATGTTATCAGAATCTTAGACAGCTCTTCTTTGTAGGGATTTCATGTCTTCAGAACTTTTGCAGAACAAAATGAAATTTTTTTATCACAGAAAAATAAAGAAAATAATATTCATCACCAGTCAACTTCAGTTAATAACATGGCTATCCATTTCCAACAACTAATCAAACTGAAAAATCTGCTTTTCCTTGATTTGTGTCATCAATTTTTCTTCTTTCCTCTTTTTTTTTTTCACTACTTTATGGATTGAAGCAGAATGTCACTAGTAAAACTGATCCAGATTTAAATGCTACCACAAAACGGAGCTTCTGGGTTTATTGGTATTTCATTATTGCCATTTCTCAAGGGAGTTCTTGTTTCACACAGGATGTTTGCTTTTAAAACACAAAGCAAGGCTATACTCAGGCAAGACGGCGTCTGAGTGAGTACACCTTATAACCGCTCCTGCAAAGAAGCAGTTGAATAGGGTTGGAATTTTGCTGGACCGGGCTGTTTCAGGCATTTGCAGGGCAGGAGGTGTCTGGATATCAAATTGGTGGCACGGTGAAAAAGAAGATTCGTGTATAATGTAGAATTTTGGGTCTCTTTCATGGAGATTGGGGTTGCTCGCATGAAGATTCCCCCTGGGGTGGGCAGTACTGGAGACTTTGCTGCACCAGGGAATTCCCAAGACCTGAGAGGGCTATTCGGGGGCTTGCAGGGTGGGAGGTGTCTAGAAGTCAATTTGGTGAGACAGAGACGGAGGCATTCTTGCGAGACATGGAATTTTGGGTTTCTGACACAGAGATCAGAGCTTCCAGCTAGAGCCCCTCCCACTAGAGCAGACAGCCCATCTGTGGCATCCCCAAACTGCTTGTAGTACAGCGGTGCCCCCAGCAGGCTGTTTCAGGGGCTTGCAGGGTGGGAGGTGTCTGGAGGCCAATTAGACAAAGATGGAGATTTTTGCAAGATGTGGAATTTTGGATTTCTGACATGGAGCTCAGAGCTCCCGGCTAGAGTCCCTTCTTGTAGGGCTGGTGGCCCATCTGCGGCAGTCCCTGAATTGTCTATAGTACAGTGGCATCCCCAGCAGGCTGTTTCAGGGGCTTGCATGGCAGGAGGTATCCTGAAGTCAACTTGGTGAGACAGTGACAGAAGAGACTCTTGTGAGAGGGGGAATTTTGGGTTTCTGAATGGAGGTCAGAGTTTGTGGGTGTGACCCCTCCCCATAGGGCTGATGCCCAGCTGCAGGGATCCCTGAAGGCTGTGTTGCACTGTGGTGCTCCCAGGCTCCCTGTTAACTGGATTCGTGGTTCCCAGGTCTGTGCCCCCTAAACCCTGGTGGCTCACACCCCAGAGACTCACACCTCTTGAGTCTGCAATATCACAGATTTCCTATCCCTGAATCCTCCATGCCCTGAGGGCCATCAGATGTCCTTGACTGTCCTAGCCCTCAGCGTTTGTAGGTATTTTTTTCCCTTTTTTCCTTTTTCTTCTTTTTAATTATCTTGGTTGCTAATATTGCATTATCTCCTGGTCTTTTCTCCCATTGTATCCTCCAAGGTCCTTTTTTGTTTATTGGGTTTTTTTTCTTTCTTCTTTTCTTTTTCTTGCTTGTTTCCCTCTCTTTTCTTTGCCCACCCCCCTTTTTTCCTTCTCTTTTTTTTCTTTTCTCTCTTCTCCTTCCTATTTTATATTATTTTATTTACACAATAGGTGCTACAGGGAGCGCCTCACATTTGCTGTGTTTCCTCATTCTCCATTTACTCAGTTCTGTGTGAATTGATTTTGGCCACCTACACTAACCCCTTTCCCCCACATCTTTCTATCCTCCACCATCTACTGTTTCTCTTACATTCCACCTCCATTTCTTTGGTTCCCAAATTGTCTAACTTTTATTTTCTAATACCTTTGTTCTGTTTTCTGTCTTTTATCCACTCTTGATACTATTGTCTTTCTTTTCTCTTTCCTCTCCCATGAAAACACTGGCCTTTTAATTCATACTATATTACCCCCATAATCAGTTGACTGTCTCATTATAGGTACTTTAATTACTGTTATAACTCTACACAACTTACATGAATCTAATATCCAGTCTCCCAAATCTCATATTGTTGCTTTGTTAACATTTATTACCAATACTACTTTAAACATTTTCTTCTCTTACACAATTTCCTTTCCCTGGCCCTAATATTTTCCTTCAAAGTGAACTCACCCAGCAACAAGAAATTAGAATAAGAACAAAGTTACAAAGAGAAGATATGACCCTTATGCAAAAACATCAACTAATTAATCCCCTAGACTAGACAAAGAAACTAAGGATGATTAAACTCATGAAGATAAAACGATGGCCAGACAGTGAAAAAAAGCTACAAACCAAAAGAATAATCAGGAAAACATGCTGAATCCAATGAACAAACTAAAAACCAGGAAGGGGCAGAACATTGGACAAGTAATTAAAGATATTAAAGATCTCAGAACATATATTAGAGACCAACTTAATGAAGTAAAGGAAGAATTTAAAAATATGAAGAAAGCACTTGGAGAGGAAATTGCAGACATACACAAAAAGATAACAGATATGATGGGAATGAGCACCACAGTTCAAGAAATCAAAAATACACTTGCAGCAAATAGCAGCAGATTAGAAGAGGCAGAGGAGAGAATTAGCAACATGGAAGGCAGTACATTGGAAATCAAACAGGTATTAGAATTCATTGATAAAAAGATAGAAAAATTCCAGCTAGGACTTAGGGACCTGAATGACATGCAGAATGCACAAACATACGTAGTATAGACATCCCAGAAGGAGTAGAGAAGGGGGAGGGGTCAGAAGGGGTGTTGCAGGAAATAATGACTGAAAATTTCACAAATCTACTGAGAGAGACAGATGTACATATCCAGGAAGCACAATGCACCCCAAACATCATAAATCCCAACAGGCCCACCCCAGGACATATACTTGTCATATTATCCAATGCTCAAGACAAAGAGAAAATTATAAAAGTAGTAAGAGAAAAGAAAACAATCACATACAAGGAGGGTCCATAAGAATAAGTGCTGATTTCTCATCTGAAACCATGGAGGCAAGAAGGCAGTGGTATTCTATAGTCAACGTACTAAAAGAAAAAATTCCAACCCAGAATACTCTACCAAGCTAAACTAGCATTCAAAAATGATGGAGAGTTCAAAATATTCACAGATAAACAGAAATTGAAAGAGTATGCCAACAAGAAACCTCCCCTTCAAGAAATACTAAAGGGAGCGCTACAGGAAGAAAGAGAAAAACAGGAGAGACAGAGTTTGAGGAGAGTGTAAGAGCAACAAAAAAGACAAAAAGAGAAGGAAAAAAACAAACAAAATATGACAAACACAAGTCCAATCAAAATATGGCTAACATAAATAATTCCTTGAAAGTAATAACACTGAATGTCAATGGATTAAGCTCACCTATCAAAAGATTCAGACTGAGACATTGGATAAGGAAATATGACCCATCTATATGCTGTCTACAAGAAATACATCTTAGACCCAGGGATTCATGGAGGCTGAAAGTGAATAGTTGGAAAACAATCTTACAAGCAAACAATAACCAAAAAAAAAAAAAAAAAGGCAGCAGTAGCTATATTTTTATCAGACAAAATGGACTTCAATTGCAAAACAATTGTGAGAGACAAAGAAGGATACTACATATTAGTGAAAGGGACAATGTCTCAAGAAGAACGAACAATCATAAATATTTATGCTCCTAACAAGGGCGCCTCCAAATATGTGAGGCAAACACTGGAAAAACTAAGAGAAAGAATAGATGCCTCTACGACTATAATGGGAGATTTTAATACACCACTATCAACTTTGGACAGAACATTTCAAAACAGAATCACTAAAGAAACAAAATATTTGAACAGTATATTAGAGGAGCTGGATCTAATAGACATATACAGATCATTACACCAGAATACAGCAGGATATACATTTTTCTCAAGGGCACATGGATCATTCTCCAAGACAGCCCATACGCTAGGCCACAAAGAAAGGCTTAATGAGTTCAGAAAGATTGAAATCATACAAAATAATATCTCTGACGACAGTGGAGTGAAGCTGGAAATCTTCAAGTGCCAGAGGCCCAGATTTCACACCAAGATATGGAAATTAAACAGCACACTTAGAAAAACAGTGGGTAAAAGAGGAAATCTCAAAAGAAATTAATATCTATCTTGAAACTAATGATAATGATAACAAAACATACCAAAATTTATGGGATGCAGCAAAAGCAGTACTGACAGGGAAATTTATAGCCATAAATTCATACATCATAAAAGAAGAAAGAGCAATAATTAAAGGACTAACTGCACATTTGGAGGAATTAGGAAAAAAACAACAAAGTAATCCCATAGGAGAAGAAAGAAAGAAAGAACAAAGACAAGAGCAGAAATAAATGAAATAGAAAATAAGAAAGCACTTGAATAGATAAACAAGACCAAGAGCTGGTTATTTGAGAAGATGAATAAAAATGACAAACCCTTAGCTACACTAACAAAGAAAAAAATAGAAAATATGCAAATACACAAAATAAGAAATGAGAAAGGAGATATCACCCCTGACCCCACAGAAATAAAGACTATCATAAGAGGATACTTTGAAAAAGTATGTTCCAACAAAAATGACAATTCAGAGGAAATGGAGAAATTCATAGAAACACATAAGCAGCCTATACTGATGAAAGAAGAAATTACTGATCTCAACAAACCAGTCACAAGTAAAGAAATAGAATCAGTCATTAAAAGCCCCCAACTAAGAAGAGCCCAGGGCCAGACGGCTTCACAGGTGAATTCTACAAAACATTCCGGAAAGACCTAACACCAATCTTGCTAAAACTCTTCCAAAAAACTGAAACAGAAGGAACATTTTCAAACTCATTCTATGATGCCAACAATACCCTAGTACCAAAGCCAAACAAAGACACCACAAGAAAGGAAAATTACAGACCAATTTCTCTAATGAACTTAGACGCAAAAATACTTAACAAATACTTGCTAACCATATTCAACAAAACATTAAACTAATTATACACCATGACCAATTGGGATTCATTCCAGGTATGCAAGGATGGTTCAACATAAGAAAATCCATCAATGTAATACACCATATAAACAGATTGAATGAAAAAAATGACGTGATTATATTTATAGATGCAGAAAAAGCATTTGACAAAATACAGCACACTTTCATGATAAAAACACTGCAAAAGATTGGAATACAAGGAAATTTTTTGAACATGATAAAGAGTATATATGAAAAACCCACAGCCAACATCGTTTACAATGGTGAAATCCTAAAATTCTTCCTCTAAGATCAGGAACAAGACAAGGATGTCCACTATCATATCTTCTATTAAACATTGTCTTAGAAGTACTTGCTCAAGGACTGAGGCAAGAACCAGATATAAAAGGCATTCAAATTGGAAATGAAGAGGTCAAAATTTCATTATTTGCAGATGACATGATCCTATACATAGAAAACCCCGAGAGGTCTCCAACAAAGCTTCTAGAACTCATAAATGAGTTTAGTAAAGTCGCAGGTTATAATATCAATGTGCAAAAATCAGTAGCATTTCTGTACACCAATAATGAGCAAGTTCAGGAGGAAATCAAGAAACAAATACCATTTACAATAGTCAATAAAAAAATCAAATACCTAGGAATAAACTTAACTAAAGAGGTAAAGAACTTATACACAGAGAACTACACAAGTTTGTTCAAGGAAATCAAAGAAGACCTAAATAAATGGAAGAATATTCCCTGTTCATGGATAGGAAGACTAAATATTATTAAGATGTCTATCCCACCAAAACTGATCTACACATTCAATGCAATCCTAATAAAAATCAACACAGCATTCTTTAAGGAACCAGAAAAACTAACTGTGAAATTTATTTGGAAAGGAAAGAGGCCCGGAATAGCCAAAGACATATTGAAAAAGAAAAATGAAATTGGAGGAATCACACTACCTGACTTCAAAACATACTACAAAGCTACAGTAGTGAAAACAGCATGGTATTGGCATAAGGAGAGACACACAGACCAATGGAACCGAACTCAAAGTTCTGACATAGATTCTCATATATATAGCCATATAATATTTGATAAAGCCACCATACACTCTTAACTGTGAGAGAATGGCCTATTCAACAAATGGTGCCTGGAGAACTGGATATCCATATGTAAAAGAATGAAAGAGGATTACCATCTCACACCTTATACAAAGATCAACTCAAGATGGATCAAAGACCTAAATATAAGTGTCAAGTAATAGGAAATGGATTCATGAACTTCACACCAAAAGCACGCACAGCAAAAGAACAAATAGATAAATGGGACTTCCTCAAAATTAAAGCCTTCTGGACCTCAAAGGAGTTTGTCAAGAAAGTAAAAAGGGAGCCTACACAATGGGAGAAAATATTTGGTAACCATATATCGGATAGGAGACTTATAACTTGCATATATAAAGAAATCCTATATCTTGAAAATAAAAAGATAACCCATTTAAAAAATGGGGGAAAGGTTTAAACAGACACTTCTCCAAAGAAGAAATACAAATGGCTAAAAAGGACATGAAAAAATGCTCCAAATCTTTAGCTATGAGGGAAATGCAAATCAAAACTACAATGAGATCCCATCTTACTCCCATAAGATTTGCAGCTATGAAAAAAACAGAAAAATACAAATGCTGGAGAGGATATGGAGGAATGGGAATACTCATCCACTGCTGGTAGGAATGCAGAAGGATCCAACCATTCTGGAGGACATTTTGGCTGTTGCTCAAAACTAACCATAGATTTGCCATATGACCCAGCAGTTCCACTGCTGGGTATATACACAGCAGAATTGAAAACAAGGACACAAACCGATAGATGCACACCAATGTTCATAGCAGCATTGTTCACTATTGCCAAAAGTTGGAATCAACCCAAATGCCCATCAACAGATGAATGGACCAATAAAATGTAGTATATACATACAATGGAATACTACTTGGCTTTAAGAACAAATACACTACAAACACATGTGATAACATGGATGAATCTTGAGAACCTTATGTTGAGTGAAGCAACCCAGGCATTGAAGGACAAATACTACATGACATTAATGATATGAAATAAGTAAACACAAGGTGCCTTAGAGAGCTAGAAACTGGATGATAGGCTTACAGGAAATCGTGGTGTAGAAGAAGGATGTAAGCTGACATCTACATGGGTGAAATCTGTGATAAGCTGGAGGTAAATATGTGTACCCAGAAGGGATAAAATTGGGGAATAGGGTTACCTTTGGGTGGGGCTTTGTGGGCTTTAGGGGGGCTAGGGATAGGCAAATGGGTAATATTGCCAAGAAATTGGGGGGAGGTTGGGGCAACATATGAACATAGGAGATTGTCAGGTATTTGGTTGAGAGTATAATGCTGAGAAAACCTTTCAAAAGTATAATAAGGAAAGTTACCTGTTTAACATCCTTAAAGGGGATAATCTGATGCAGGAGAGACTCCTAGGGAATATGTGAATTCTCATTTTGCCAGAGAGGGTTATATCACTGGGTAGAGACCCATATAATGTGAGTGAAGGTATACCCACATCCTGGGGAGGACTGATGCCATCAAATAGAGGGAACTGTATCTCTCAAGAGAAATGGTGGCTCCCAGGGCATTAGGGCTGTTGAGCATGTCAAGCCCTCAACACTGTTGCAAGTATCTCTGAACATGGCTCTTCAAGAAATGAAGATGTACTGTCATTGTAGGCCCTAAGGGGAGGGGGAAATAGGTATTGAATAGATGGAACCAACATAACTGTGAGGGCAATAGAAGTGTTTCATAAGAGTACACAAGGATGGATATAAGACATGTAAAATTACACCAAAAATACATAGGGGCTGATAGGCTAAAATGTAACTCATAATGTAAAACATAGGATAACTAAAAATTTAGAAAATCCTATAGCCTAAAGTATACACCACAATGTAAACACAAATGTTACCTTGTTTGAAAGCTATTGTCTCAATGTCTGTACATCAGTTTCAGTAAATATAGTATGACTATGTTAAAAGATTATTGCTGTGAAAGGGAAAAGGTTTTATGTTGGATATGTGGGAGTACTGTATATTGTATATATGAATTACTGTGATCTAAAACTCTTGTGAAGATAAGTTTAATAATGAGAAAAAAGAAAAGAAAAAGATATGATGTTGAATTTTTCCAAATTAGTATGTACTCTATATCTAACCTTTAAACTCATTACTATATTCCATTTTACTATTAAGGGAACCTGGCAATATATTGGGCTTCACTTTTCAGGAAATTTTGGATCACAGAGTAGTTCAACAATGGCAGCAGAGGATTACTGGTGTGGGATGTTATTGACAGGGACATGTGGTTGGCAGGGAGTTCTACAGGGCATATATGTTTGGATATTTTCTTAGTGGAAACAATTAAAAATAACAACTGAGGGAGTGCTGAATTCCTAACCAGGGAGCTCTATCACAGTCCCTAAGGGAACAGCAACAATCCCCCAAGTGCAATGGCAAAGACAAAAAAGGAATGAAGTTCCAACAATGAGCCCCTGATACTAATGACTATGCTTGTGAGTCTGTGCACCTGAAATAAGAGCAAGGCCTAAAGCTGTAATGTGCCTAAGAGTTACCTCCTGAGAGCCTCCGTGTTGCTCAAATATGGCAAGTCTCGAAGCCAAACTCAGCATGTAAATGCATTGCCTCCCCCCCCCCCCCAGCATGGGACATGACTCCTGGGGATGAGCCTCCCTCGTGCTGAGGGATCACTACCAAGCACCAGCTGATGACGTAACTAGACAATGACCTTGAATAAATGGTTCAACTCGGACCAGCAGAATATCCCTGTCTACATATAATAACAGGAGTTAAAAATGCTTTTTGACCTAAATCAAGGGGGAAATGGAAAGGACAAATGAGTTTATATGGCTATGAGTCTCTAAAAAAGAGCCTGGAGGTTATCAGAGGGTTTGCCATTATGCACACCTGAGCAGAGTCTCAGAGACAGATAAAGTAGATACAACCCCCGGTATTGGTTCTTCTGAGGGCTACAGAGACCCACAGGTCTTATGGTCATGGCAGATGGAGTTCAGTGCCATGTCAGTTGGCCCTTCTTTGGAGTTTGTGTTTCTGTGTGATAGACCTGGACTCAGATGTGATCTCTTTTCACAAGCCTTTCCTGTTACTTTATCAGAATTGTACTAGGTGCGGGGTTTAAGATATTTCTAGGGCATCTGAATCTCTGGACTGACTACGTGATAGTCAGGCCCTGAGCCTTAACAGACTTCAGCTCCTACACTCTGGTTTATTGGACTTACCCCAGTCAGATAACATGGAGTTGAAGAAGGTCAACCACCACACCATGGAGCCTAGAGTGCCTACAACTGAAAGCAGGAGGAATGCATCCAGCATCCATGTGGAATCTGAGCCCCCTGTTGACATAGATGTGGAATGGACACAACCAATCTAAGGTCCACAGGATGGAGGGATAGAAAATGAATTAGAGTGGACTTACTGATATTCTATTCATGAACTATTGTGGTTAATATTCAAAGAAAATGTGGCATTGGTGTGGAAAAAGTGGCCATGGTGGCTGCTGGGTGTGGGGAATGGGAGGAAGAGATGAGATGTGGAGGCATTTTCGGGAGTTGGAGTTGTCCTGGGTGGTGCTGCAGGGACAATTACTGGACATTGTAGATCTTCCCATGGCCCACTGGATGGAACGTGGGAGAGTGTGGGCTATGATGTGGACCATTGACCATGATGTGTAGCGATGCTCAGAGATGTATTCACCAAATGCAATGAATGTGTCATGATGATGGAGGAGAATGTTGCTATGGGGGGAGTAGTGGGGTTAGGGGGATGGGGGGTACATGTGGACCTCATATTTTTAATGTAATATTTTAAAAAATGAATTAAAAAAATAAAAACACAAAGCAAAGCAAACTCCATTTACCTTTCTCTCTTGATATCCATTTGGCCCTTTGTGTTTTGAGTATTGTTGAAATTGAGTGTTTCCTGATACTGGTTTGGCCCTTGTTGTGTACCATCAGTTTTCCCTCAGGAAATAGCTGAGGTGTGAACAAAGTGCAGGGTGACACAGAAGGAGGGTTGCTGATGTTGGTGGTGCTGAGGGTAGGAAACAGACGTGACAGTGGAGGAGACTTTGGTAGTGCAGGTAGAGCTGCTGGCTGAGAAAGGGCACTTGGTAGGAGAAGCAAGGGCTTTCCAGCAGTGGGAAATGCAGCCAGAGACCCAACCCTGGAGGGCACTTCAGGATCAGCTGAGTGGTAGATGGCACCAATAGCCAATTCTCCTCCACTCCCGGCCACCCACAGGAGTAACCGTCCCTGCTCCTCTCCTAGGTGCTTGCATGTGACCAAGGAGCCATGTGTGACTCTTCAGGCAGAAGCATGTAAGTACCTATGGCCAGGAGCTCCAAAGACTTCACACTGAAAGGACAACAGCCTGACTGGTGACCCGCCCTCCACCTGGGTTCCTGAGACTGGACTGAGCAGAGCCTCCCTGCCACATACACAAACACATACACACACACACACACACACACACACACACACACACACACACACACAACTTTTGGCATGGGAAGTCTATCTTTACTTTTAGCCACTGTCTCAGTTTGCCAGGGCTGGTCTGACAATGCCCCAGAACTGCTTATTTAAGCCCCCAGGTTGATGGTTCTATCATGTGCATCTCTGACAGTGGTCAGATCAGGAAGGAAAGGCTTGGCCCTGTGGACCCAATCCTTAGCAAAAGGGCACTGACCATCACTAGCCAAAGACAATTAGTCTATGGGGTGCAGCAGTGCTCCAAAATGTATTCACCAAATACAATGAATGTGCCACACTAATGAAAGAGGTTGATGATGTGGGAGGAGTGGGGTGAGGGGGGTGGGGGTATATGGGAACCTCTTACATTTTTTTAATTTAACATTTTTTGTGATTTATGTATCTTTAAAAAATACAACTAAAAAATTGATGGGAGTGGGGAGTGGAGTATATGAGAACCTCTTATGTTTTTTAATGTAACTTTTTGTGTGATCTATTAACTTTAAAAAAAGATAATTAAAAAATTAAAAAGTAAAAACAAAACAGTAATTAGAGCTCCACTGACCCAGGGCTTACTGTGAGCCACTCTATGCATGCTAATTACATTCATTCTTATAAGTGGTCCATGAGGTCGGTTCTGTTTGATCTGTTCTAGAATGGCAAAGTGAGACAGAGAGGCTATGACTTGTGAAGGCTCCATAGCTAGTCACCGTAGAGCTGATACTTCCACACAGGACTCCTCAGCCTGGGATGCTAACCAACACACTGACTACTGTTAACTGTGCTCCAAGGAAATTGACTTAGGAAGTAATTTGATCCGCTTTGTTAGGGGCTGAAAGTACCTGCAATGAATTTTGGGGCAGTTTGGTCCTTCAGCAAACCTGTAGTACATAATTCACCCTCTTTATGACCAATGATCCCAAGGTCAGAGAAACTGCTCCTGGAGCCCTGGAGTTGATCAGATACCAGTGCCCATAATCCCAGTACCATGGTGTGAACATTGGTACAAATGGACTTTGAAATGCCTTTTGCTGTTCTTGTTGTTTTTAAGGTTCTTTTCTTTAGATTTTTTTTATTGACTTTGTAATAATATTACATTAAAAATATATATGTGAGGTCCCATTCAACCCCACCCTCCCACCCCCCCTCCCCCCCCCAACAACACTCGTTCCCATCATCATGACACATCCATTGGATTTGGTAAGTACATCTTTGGGCACCTCTCCACCTCATAGACAATGGTTCACATCATGGCCCATACTCTCCTCCATTCCATCCAGTGGGCCCTGTGAGGATTTACAATGTCCGGTGCTTCCTCTTAATATTTATTTCAGTTGCATCATTTCCTTTTGGCATACACAAAGCCCCAGGACTTGAATTTGCCTGTAACCCCAGCTAAGCAAAACGGCCATGAAATGCTTTAAACACATAAAATCCCATTTGAATGAATGTATTCTAAGGACAGTTCCCATTTTCCAGGCGGCAGTAAGGCATTAGAGGAGGAGTCAGCGACTTTCTCTGTGAAGGGCCAGGTGGGAACTCTCCTGTCCCAGGGGCTCTGCCACTATCACTCAACCCCAACATCCTACACAGGGAGGCTAGAGAAATGAATGGGTGTGGCTATGTTCTAATAAAACTTTATCAAAACTGGCTGGGGACCAGATTTGGCCCACGGGTTTAGTGTGCCGACAGTGTCATATAGAAAGGCGTGCTTATGGCTCATTCTTGATTTCCCTCCAAGGGGCAGAGCCCCAGTCACTTCCTACCTCCAGGCCCCTCTCCGGCCCTTGTTCAGTCAGCCCTGGAAGGTGGGACTGCTTATCAGACCGGCAAATTCAAAAAGGAGACACTGAGTCTTCAGGCTCACTCTGCCCTTCTCCGTCTTGGGCCTGGCCCGCAGGGGGCAGGGGTTCTGCTCTGCTCTTCACCACATTTGAGATTCAGAAGCTACAAGCCCCACTGTGCAGTCCTCAGCAGTACTTTCCACCAGTGACACCCTATCAAGGAGTAATCTACAATCCACCTTAGGGTGCTATGGAAAGGGACTCCTCAAAGGTACAAACAAACCGGTGTAGCATGAACTCTCTTTGTTACTCTGAAAATCCAGATGAATTTTATATTCTCTCGATAAAGAAGCATTGAACAACTTCAGACACCAAGAGTTCTGGCTTTTTCACTATTATCACATGATGGCCATCAACTCACTGGCAATATCATAGGTACCGTGGACTCAAAATGTAAACCCCACTTAATAAGTGAAACTATTTACAGTTGTTCAAAACCTATTGCTTACAGGAAGAAAATAAACGAAGTGTGTGTTGGCAGAAGGTCAGGAACCCTTCCGTTCCACCCCTCTCCTGTTTCAATGGCCAGCAGAGACACGTACCTTGTCAGATGGTCCCAGAAGTCCCCTTCCTTCCTTCCTTCCTCCATCCAGTCCTTCCACATGCTAGAAGCCAGGCAGAGGGGTACCTCGGATTCAAGAGACATCCCGGGGGGCAGGCTGAGGGCCATGGTTGCTTCAACTGGAAACTATGCTTCTATGTGTGAAGTGAAGCTCATGAGACTCAAGAGGCCTCCCACTAGTACTCCAGCAAGAGTTGACCAGAACTGGGGACTCACCTGGGCACCACTGATTGTGGGTGGCTAGGAGAAGAGGAAGGAGGCATTTTTTGGGATTACTTTACACACCATTAACTTCCTTTCCAAGGGAATCTGTGTTCCACGTTATGGGTTGAGCTGTGTACCCCAAAAAGATACCTTGAAGTCCTAATCCCAGGTACCTGGGAACATGAACTTTTTGAAAAGCATTATTGCAAGCAGAATCATTTAAACTGAATGAGGCCGACTGCAGTGGGTGGACCTTTAGTCCAGGATGGCTGGTGTCTTTAGAAGGGGGGTGTGGGGACAGATAGAAGGGGAGGGTGCCATGGGAAGAGAGACTGAGCAGGCCATAGGGTGAATGAGGAGGCACTGAAAACCCAAGGCTTGCTGGCCAAGGGACAGGTGCCCCAGCGGCCAGGACTGACTCACCAGCACAGCCCATGCACTTGAAGCTTCAGTCTGCAGGGCTGAGAGAGCGGTTCCTGGTGTTTTTAGCCACCTAGTTCGTGGCACTTGTGACAGCAGCCTGAGAAAAGTGAGGTGTCCCTCTTCTGGCAGTCCCATCCCTCCAGGAGGCCTGAGGGATAGCCCAGGTGCCCAGCTGTCCTCCAGGCTGAGAGTCTCCAACCAAGGCTTTTATCTAATCAGATGCCCTGAGGAACGCCCTGGGGACAGACAGAAACAATGTTGAAAAGAAAGGAATGGGTGACCTGGACAACTCTGAACACCCTTCTCTTCCTTCCTTCCACCCTCTCTTGGGTGCTTCGGCTGCTTAGACCCCAGAGCTCTTCCCACCATGCACACCTTCCCAGAGGGGCCCGGCCAGATGGTGCAGACCTATTCCTTGTTGTTGGTGGGTGGGAAGGCGGCCCGAGGGTTCCCGTGGTGGCACAGGACCGTCCATTAGCCTGGCTGCTTATTCACAGCCCCGGGAACCACCACACATACTGCTCAGGGGGACGCATCCTGCACGCTCCCTTTCTAGACTCTTCGAGCACCCCCGCATTGCCGCGGGGCCCCTCCAGCTCTGGGGGGAAGGGGTGTCTCTGTGTCTCTCAGTACTAGAAGCTCTGCTCTTTCGGGTCCAGGTGCCCGTCCCAGCGACCCCGCCAAGCAGCCCCTGCCCCCTCCACCCCCGGGCGCCCCATGGAGTCTTCCTGGTGAGCACTCCCTCCTTGCCCCCCACCCCGCCACCGTCACTTGACCTCCCCGGTAGCCCTTTCCCACTATGATGTCCTGCTCCCACCCCCACAGAAGCATCCCCCACCCTGCCCGAGCCCCGCCCCCACGCCCTGCCTGGCACCCAGACCCCTTCCACGCGGTGCCGCTGGGTGTCCAGTCCCCGCCCCGGGTGACACAGCCCCGCCCCAGCCCCTCCCTGGCAGGGGACCCCTGCCTCCAGCCCCGCCTCACCCCCGCCGCTCGATGCCGCCCCTCCCTTCTCACCCTGGCCTGGCGGGAGAAGTAGCTGCCCTCCTTGGGTTCCAGGCGCCGCGGCGGGAAGTAGCTGAAGGCGGACAGCGCCGAGGTGGGCGGCGGCCGGGGCTTGCCCCACAGCGTGGCGGCGGCGATCTCCTAGTCCCCCAGGCCGCCCCGATCCAGCTTCTCCGCCCAGGCCAGGTCGGTCAACCCGGCCGGGGGCCCCGCCCGAGTTCGCCTGCCTGGCTGCCCCGCGCCCGCGTTAGGCAGTTGCCGGGAAACCGCAGCCTCACGTCACAAAGCTGGGCGGGGAGAGCAGGGCTGGGGCGCAGGGCCGAGGGCGCAGCCGGGATGGGGATGGGACCGTGCCCTCCCGTCTCCCTGCGGGTCCCTGGAGCGCCCACTTGGGACGCGAGGAGCCGCGTCTGCTGGACTGGCGGCCTGCGGCGGCTTGCCCTTGCCCTTGCCCTTGAGCTCGGGGAGGGTCCCAAGCCGGCTGTCTGGAAGAAGTGCAGGCCACCCTCGCGCTGCATCTGAAACCCTCCAGGAGCCGCGGAACAGTAGTGGAAGAAACAGGTGGAATTCATTGCCATCGTATATTAACTCTGTGTCCGCAGCAGCATCGTGTCAACTTGCAACGAATCAGTTTTCAGCGCCTCGGTCACCACAAGGGGTCACCGCTCACGGTACTGGCAAGTGCGGCACGAATCGAATCCAGCCAAGTAATATCTGGGAAAACTGAGCTGTTCTGCAGCGCTCTGCTGTTTCTTTTTCTTTTCTTTTTTTTTTTTTTTAAGATTTATTTATTTATTTAATTTCCCCCTCTCCCCTGGTTGTCTGTTCTTGGTGTCTATTTGCTGCGTCTTGTTTCTTTGTCCGCTTCTGTTGTCGTCAGCGGCTCGGGAAGTGTGGGCGCGCCATTCCTGGGCAGTCTGCTCTTTTCTTTTCACGCTGGGCGGCTCTCCTTACGGGGCGCACTCCTTGCGCTTGGGGCTCCCCCACGCGGGGGACACCCTTGCGTGGCAGGGCACTCCTTGCGCGCATCAGCGCTGCGCATGGCCAGCTCCACACGGGTCAAGGAGGCCCAGGGTTTGAACTGCGGACCTCCCATGTGGTAGACGGACGCCCTAACCACTGGGCCAAAGTCCAGTTTCTTGAGTCAAATGCTGGTTTGGCCCAGTGGTTAGGGCGTCCGTCTACCATATGGGAGGTCCGCAGTTCAAACCCCGCGCCTCCTTGACCCGTGTGGAGCTGGCCATGCGCAGAGCTGATGCGCGCAAGGAGTGCCTTGCCACGCAAGGGTGTCCCCCGCGTCGGGAGCCCCACGCGAAAGTAGTGCGCCCATGAGGAAAGCCGCCCAGTGTGAAAAGAAAGAGCAGCCTGCCCAGGAATGGTGCCACCCATACTTCCCGTACCGCTGACGACAACAGAAGCGGACCATTGACTATGGGGTGCAGTGATGCTCAGAGATGAACTTACCAGGTGCAATGGATGTGTCATGATGATGGGAGAGAGTGTTGCTGTGGGGGCGGTGGGGTTGAATGGGACCTCATATTTTTCATAATGTAATTTAAAAAAATAATAATAAATAATTAAAAAAAAAACTGATTGCCAAAAAAAAAAAAAAAAAGAAACAAGACGCAGCAAATAGACACCAAGAAGAGACAACCAGGGGAGGGGGGGGGAATTAAATAAAATAAATAAATCTTAAAAAAAAAAAAAAGAGGTGCGTTCCTTTTGTCGAAAATTCACTTAATTCTAAAGCCTCGAATGTGTGTGTGTGTGTATCAGTAAAAAGGAAAAGGGGAACAAAACTGGCCTTGGGAATCCTTTAACCAGGGCGGCTCTACGAAGACCGGCTTGAAACATAAATGATAATGAGGAGCCAGACTTGTGAAATCTGGGGAACAGTGGGTCATTCCAGACAGAGGGAAGAGCATCTGTGGTGGCCCTGAGGCCGAGCCCATTAATGTGCAGGCGGCAGAAAGGGAGGAGAAGGGGTAGGCAGCAGGGAGTGCAGGTGGACAGGCAGGCAGGGGAGGGGTAGCTCTCAGGCCGGGACCAACGAGCACCCCTCTCAAGGGGCTTCTTGCCTGCAGGTCCTTGATTCAGGCAGAGGTTTTAGAGATTTTTCAGTACCATGTCCTTGATGCTAATTAACAAAAACAGTAACCACACATTCACAGTGGCACCCCTAGAAGTAGAGGACCCTAGAAGTATGGTACCCCTAGAAGTACAGCACACTAGCAGAAGGGAACCCTAGAATTATGGCACACCTAGAAGTATGACCCAGCAAGCCAGTCTGTGCTTCTCCTACCCTTCCTTACATGTACCCTCACCAAAAGCTGTGTCAATAAAATTTGACTGGAAAAGAAAGCACCCTAGCACCTCTATGAGAAGCGACGATAGCACCTGCCATTGACTAAGCATTCTCTTCACTGTTTGCCAGGTGCTGCCCTAAGCAATTCCATGGCATGTTTCATTGACTATCCTACAATATTTAGACTACACTTGTTTGAAATTTTGGGGATATTTCAGCCTCCAGAGGTGCTCAGTTCACCAATGAGCCAAAATCCCTTCTGGATTTGTGGCCCAAGCCCTTGTGGTGTGGAGTATTTTTGGAGGGAACTGACTGCTCTTCTTCCCCAGGACTATCTCAACTACACTGATTTCTGCTCCTCCCTAGTCTTCCTTCCATCTGACAAGCATTCCCCAAGTTCCCTATGCACCAGCCTACGAAGGCTTGGAAGGCAGCAACTTTAGGACCACACACTCCACAGGCACCTCTCCGAGCAGCACCATCCCTCTGCTTCCAGGCCTGGCTCAGGCAAAGTGCTTCTTCACTGGGAGGAAGGTAAGCAGTGCAAGAGAAACTGCTCCCCTTTTGCTCAGCCGGAACTGTCACTGTACCTTTCTGCAGCTACTGCTCTGCCCAGCAATTACAGGATCCAGGGACCATCCAGAGTTTCAAGGGTAGCCAGTAAATCTACTAAGTTTTGCTGCCCCCTACTGACCGGAGAATACCTCCATTGCTTAAGAGGTGATGCTCACAAGTACAGCTCTTTTTAATCATTTTCCTTTCTCTGCTTTAATTTTGAAGACTAATGGCAAGAAGATGCTGTGTTCAAAATTATCTTCAAATGCATGGCTCCAATACTTCCAACAGGGACACTGGGAAATGTTTTGCTAATGTCTAACCATTTATGTGAATGTCACCTCAAATTCTTCAGGGTCATCATCAGAGACCAGTGCTACGCAGTGAATACTAAAATGGTTTGAATCTTGGTTTCACTTGCTACTAGATGTCACCTGCTTTGTCTAACACCACTACAGAGTTGGTGGGCAGAGTATATGAGGAAGTCAGATGGCCGCAGCATTATCGGCCATTTGGCTTGTGTCTGTAGAAACATTAGAATTAGATATACATGAGGATTCGGGTCGTAAGGACTGGACTTCGAAATCTAACAACTTGTCAAATCCCTCCTCTTGTAGTGGGATGGTTAGTGTAAGCAGCAGTCATGTACTCAGTAGCTTAAATTTTTCATAACAAGCACATGCATTCTTGCAGGATGAAACATTTTAAGCAGTTGCAGAGGGAGCGCCAGCCCCGTGGCCTGACTTTGCTTCATGCTTTGCACAGTGTGCTGCAGCCGGCGCCATGTCTCAGATGCTCCCCATCCATGGCAGCCTGCAACTCAGGAACCCACCCAAGGGCCTCCTCTCACTCCCTGGGTTGGCCTGAAGTCTCCTGCACTCCCACAGTGGTTTGCAGAATGCCGGCTGCACATCACTGGAATGTGGGCTCACTTACCTCTTTTTCCCGCACACCTGCTAAGGCAAGCACAGGGGGTCTTTTCTCCTTTACCCTGGAGCACTTAGCACAATACCTGCAAGTGGGAATCCCTTATATGATAGATGTGTGAAGTGGGCAGGGGGAGGCCAGATGAGGCAAGGGCTCCATGGAGGAGGGAACTGAAAGAGCAATGCAGGAAAAGGCCATGATGGATGAGGACCTGAGTGGAGAGGGTGGAGGAATGTTCTAGGCTGCACGTTTTCTTCACATTATTCACAACCACATTACCAATGTGCATGGCAATGTAGTCAGGTCTCCCCTCTTTACACTCTAAACTCAGGGTTTACTTTCATACCAAGGGTGAGCTGAGAAACAAGTAGGATGGACTAGAGTTGTGGGTTGGTGGGGGAGGGCTGCAAGGTGGGGCAGAGAAGGACAAGAGAGCTCACAGAAGACAGAAGTGACACTGGGCTTGGTCTCGGTAGCAAAGAGGGACTGTGGAAGGGTTTCTGAGGCATAGAATGATCCAGAACAGGGCTCAGGCCCAAAGCCATGAACTGCATGAACTGTAAGTAAGTACCACTAAGAACTGTAAATGAGACCACTTCACATGTTTCCAAGATGTGAGAGTCCTTTCAGCCTGGCCCCCAGGTGAGTGGCAATTCACTTGGGCATATGAACACATCCGAATCGATTGCATCTCTCTCCCGGTCAATCTTTAATTTGATTCTATATGTCTCATTCCTTCTCTGCAAAGAAGCATAAAATTTTAAAGGGAACTTAGAGCTCTAGAACTCATAGAGTTTCAATAACCTATGCTAAAGATTAAAAAAACTTTAAAAAGTAAAGATAAAGAGATCTAAAAAGTTACATGTGATGGTTAATCACCATCCAGTTGGTGCCGAGTCATTGGATGATGCAAGCCCTGGCCTGCCACTGTGAGGACATTCTGTCGGTGACTTTAGATTATTAGGCAGTTGGTTGCATCTAAGGCTGGTTACATCCACAAACAAGGGTGACTGCCTTCAGCAAGGAGGGGAGTCCCATCACCCCAGCAGCTGGAGGTCTTAAAGCAACACCAAGTCTCTCAGCAGTCACAACTCCTTTCTCTACTTCTCCAGCTTCTCCGGAGGAAGTCATCTCCTGTGCTGTTTCCAATGCATGGCCTGCCCTAGGAAATCTGAACTTGCCTATCCCCAGGGTCACTAAGCCAATTCTACTAACAAATTCCTTCCTATTTACATATGGCCCCATATCCTGTTGGCTGTTTCTTCAGAGAACCCTAATACTGGTAGAAATGCAGACATTACTAGCTAATATGTCCTGTGATTACTTTGTGGTGGGCCTTTTGCTAAATGTTTTTATGTGTATTAACTCATTTCATCCTTATTTTCTAATTAGCCTTTTGGAAATGAGGCCCAAGGTTATACAATTTGCAAGAGAGGTTGAAATCAACCCTACGTGCCTGACTCCTGAACACAGATTCTCAGTCCTCTGCTGCATCGCTGCTCAAACCAGGTTCAAGTCTCATCTTCACCCGTGGTTCTGTACCCAAGGCACGCATTGACCATCTCTGAGCTTTGGAGAGGGAACACTGCCCAAGTCCAAGGCCCCTGGAAGTCATACAGGCCTGTGTTCAAGTGCTTAGCATGGAGCTCGGCACAGAGCAGGTGAAAAGTAAATGGCAGCTACTTCCCCTGTTCAAGGTCCCAGAAATAGCCGGAGGTAGAAACCCAGTCTCCTAACTCTGCAGCCCCTTCCACACCTGCCTGCCTTGTCTCACTCTCCCCTTAAGCTTTAACCTGAGCGTAATGGGCATCTGTACTTCACTAAATACAATGTAATTCACTCATGATTTACATTTTAGAAGATTTCCCCCACAATCAAACCTGCCCCCTCACAACCCTCCCTAAATATACTTTACTTCATTGTACATTTAAAAGAAAAGCTCCTGAATACATATATATTTAAGATTTTATTTTAATTGACCCCTCCCAGTTGTTTGCACTTGCTGTCTGCTCATCTTCTTTTTAGGAGGCACTGGGAACAGAACCTGGGGCCTCCCATGTGGGAGGGAGGCACCTAATTACTCAAACCACCTCTGCTTCATTTGATATGTCTCATTGTGTTTCTTCACTGTGTCTCTTAGTTACATCACTCACTGCATCATCTGGTTGCATCAGCTCACTGAGTCACCTTGTTGCATCTGCTCACCAAGTCAGCTCGTCCTGCAAGGTGCAGCCTGCAGGGGACACAAAAGTCAGCAGAGGAGGTTCTACTGTATCCTGTGAGTAGGAAAGAGACAAGGTTTTTGATCACAGGCTGGCATGCTGAGGGTTTTCAGAAGATTAGTCTGGGGTGTGCAAGATGAACTGGACAAGAGTAAGCTAGAGAGGAAACCGGGGAGCAGACTAGCACCAATACCTTAGAGAACTTGGGAAACTCATCTACATTCTAGTCACTCATCATCATAATGCCTTATTAAGTAACTTACAAAGGAAAGAATAAAGTCTTAGGCATTAGGGAGTGATGAAGATATTGCTTTTAGTGAGTCATCTTGTCCATTCTTTCCCTTATATCAGGGGGAAATTAAAACAGATATTCCAATAATTTAATAACTCTAAAAACAGAGTTGAGCATAGCTTATGAAGAATATAGGCATGTCCTGCTTTTGGAAAACTGAAGGTAAGAAAATTCCATTTTTCAAAACAGAAGCCAAAGATTTATAAAAAATATCCAGTACCCAGAAAAGCCTAATTAACAAAGTGGGTATTAAATTAGAGATATGAGATTCTTAGTTCACTGGGCTAGCAGACTACTTAGGACCCTGGAAAAAGCACGTTTGAATTAGGGATTACTTTGGGGGTGGGGGAAATGGAACCATACCTGGACAACTTGATAATCAAGTAACTGGAAGTGCCATTGTTTAATAGTCTCTTTTCCTAGTAAATGTTTGCTGTTAAAATCTTTTGGGGCCATTAATGAGTAGTGCTACTCTGAAAAAAAATAGAAAAATAAACATATTTTTTATAACAATCCAAAACATTCTTAATATTTTTTGGCCAAAGTTTACTCAAGATTTCACTTTTCCTAATGGCCAATACTTTCACATCAATCACAAATCTGTTACTCTTTAGTCTACTGAAAAAGTACTTGCCTTTATTAATGATGCTATTTATAAAATATTATAAGGAATTTCAAAAAGAAATATCCTGAGAAGTAGTTTTAATTTCTGAAATCATCTATTTTTCTCACCCTTTTAAGAAAATAATCCTTGCCTATTCACTTCAACAGGGCTTGTAACGTAAAAACCACAGCAGTTTCTTTACCTTTTGTGTACATCTTCATCAACTGTAAAAGGTAATACAAATCCTTCTTTATCTAATTTAATTTCAATATCTGGTGAGAGAAGGAAAAAATTCTTCATGTGATACCCTCACAAACACTATCTTCCTTTACTTCTTTGTTCTATTTTGATTTCTTCCAAACTGTATTTACCAATTGGACAGAAGGCTGCAAAGTAATGACCACAACCAAATGAGGGTGTGGATGTTCACTCACTCAGCTTCAAGAACAAGCCTGTCAGCCTGCAATTAAGGAGGCTTCCTGGGCTAAAGCAAGGAGTAGGTCCTCAAATTAACAGGGGAGCAGTAGGAACCACCCACTTTCTCCTTCTTCTTACAAAAGGTGGCACACTTTCAATTCAGACAGTGAAGAAAATGTTCTAAGTTCAGCAAAATTAGACAACTAAGCAGCTCAACCCATCCATCTCTTCCATGTCTCCTACAGCTAATGCAGCCCATGACCGCGGCACCCCACAACTGCAACATGTGGCCAAGGGGAGTGGCTGGAGTTCCCTTCCCAGCCCTCTGGTATATGCCATTCCTTCTGTAGAAAGGACCATGAGAGCAGCAGAGGTGGAACATGTGACATGAAGCCTATCAGAGATGGTCCTCTTTGAGATGACTTTTTAATTGATGAAAGGAAGGATTTGGACTTGAAGTCACCATAGTCCAGTAGCTATTTCCGGGATGATTCATGTGCTTACATCTGTGCTAATGTGGTAGCCACCAGCAATGGAAGGCCTTGGAGCACTTGAAATGTGATATATGACTAGGGAAATGAATTTTAAATTTTACTTATGTTTAATTTAAATTTAAGTAGCCATCTGCACTAGTGGCTACTATACTGAACAGCACAGGCCTAAACTATAAGAGCAGCTAAACAGACATGAGCACTTCTTGTGTTATTCCCTCATTTATACCCTCTTGCCATATGTGTTTGAGGTCAATATTCTTCTTACTCACATTTTACAGATGAGGAATAAAGAGAAAAAGGTTAAGAACGATAAATACACTGTGCAATGACATTCTGCTGATCTGTGGCAAGCTGGATTCAAATATAATCTATATACTATATTCTACCATCTACACTCTAGAGCCTCATGCGGAGCAGGGAAGATTCCATTTTTTTTTCTTTTTTTTTATTGACTTTGTAATAATATTACATTAAAAATATATATGTGAGGTCCCATTCAACCCCACCCCCCCACCCCCCCTTCCCCCCCCCAACAACACTCGTTCCCATCATCATGACACATCCATTGGATTTGGTAAGTACATCTTTGGGCACCTCTGCACCTCATAGACAATGGTCCACATCATGGCCCATACTCTCCTCCATTCCATCCAGTGGGCCCTGTGTGGATTTACAATGTCCGGTGATTACCTCTGAAGCACCATCCAGGGCAGCTCCATGTCCCAAAGATGCCTCCACCTCTCATCTCTTCCTGCCTTTCCCCATACCCATCATCCACCATGTCCATTTTGTATTCTGTGGCTACTAAGCTCCACCTGTCTCCCAAAGAGATAACAACCACTAAGGTTCTGTAAACAAACCCCCTGATACTTACCTTTTGTATACCAATAGGGTGTTACATTTTGGAAGCAAAGTAGGATCTTGCTCCTAAATGTTCAACCAATCCAATCACTAAAGATTTATGAATGTGAAAATCCACAGGGGTCTCCAGGGAATGGTATGGAATAAGAAATGATTTCACTTGATATTTAGGAAGAAGTTTGGGACCCTAAAAATTATATATACAAACATGAGAGAGATAAACAAGATACAAAACCAGAGTAAAGTGAAGGTAGTGAGTTACCTATGTATAAAAGTTTGATACAAAATTCCTTTAATAAATGATGCTTTTCCAGGACTTAGGACTGATACCTTTCTTAACACAGCAATGAAAAATATCCTCGTTATAGTTCAAGTCTAATAGCTCAAAATATCTTTAAAATGTGTTTTAAAAGTAGTCACTGGAAAAAGAACAATAAACATAATGACAATGCTGTCAAGTTCAAGAAACATCTCTGAAAATCTCAGAATTGCTTTAAGGACCTGAAGGACACTCAAATTTTTTAATCCAAGAAGAAATGATAAAACTGACATCTCAATTCAATAAATAAAGGATTGCAATGGAACAAATAGTGATGGAAAATTGGTTATCTGTCTAGAAAAGAACAGGTAAACTCCTACCAAACATCAGACTATGGGCATATCTCCTTTTACTGAGTTTTGCTTTATTGCACTTTGCAGATATTGTGTTTGTTTGTTTTTTTAAATAGACTGAGGGTTTGTGGCAATCCTGTGTCAAGCAAGTCTATCAGTGCCAGTTTTCCAATAACGTGTGCTTGCTTCATCAGTGTCAAATTTTATTTTGCCCGTTTTCCAACAACATGTGCTCGCATCATCTGTGTCACATTTTAATTGAAGTATATGTATTTAAAAATAAAAAACAATGTTATAGCATACTTAAAAGACTATAGTATATGTGCACTGGGAAACCAAAACATGTATGTAACTCACTTTATTATGGTGGTCTGGAACTGAACCTGCCAAATCTCTGAGGTATACCTATATAATAAATCCCAGGTGGATTAAAGATCCAATGGGGAAAAATTAGTAAAATATTTGCACTAAAACATATTTAGTGAAATAATCTTATGCATGATGGGAAAGTCAGGAACCATTAAATGACATGTAGATTTGGTCACACAAATCTTAAAAACACAACGCAATAGAAAGATGAGTTAGGGAGCAGGAAGGCAATTCCTAGAAAATAGAAATGGCCAATAAACATTTGACAAAATGCTCAACTTCATTATTGCTCACTCAAATGCAGTTTAAATACATGACAAGACACCCCTTTCCACTGAATTGAGTGGCAAAAGCTAACAGGACAAAAAAACTGTACAGTGGAGGTGGGGGTGACACAGCCACCTTCACTCTCTGCTGGGGAGGTGGGACATCTACCATTCAGAATCACTATCTACTGACATTACACTAGTAGTCCCACTGTTAACATTCTAGTCTGCCGCTTGAAGGAACATGGGCCCCAGTAGAATGACATGCAAGGATGTTTACTACAGCATTGTGGATAGAGACCAAAGATGGAAAGAACCTGAAAGATTATAAGCTGGGGAACTGGTGAGTAAGTCCCATAAAATACACCACTTCAAAAAAGAACATATTTGATCCACACACATTGGTCTTGAGGAAGGTCTACGTATACTGGACATAACGGTAAATTGTATGATACACTGGACATAACAAAGAGAAAAGAAAATTGGTTTCCATATTTGTGTACATTTGGCATAGAAAGGACAGTTACAAATTTGTTATTTCAGGGAATTGAGGTGGTTGGGGTTAACTAATTTTAGTGTTTATCTTTATAGGCCTTGGCATTGTTAAAAAATTTTTAAAAGAAAAGAGTAATGACTTTTCATGTATTTAGCTTTTACCAGAATATGATCCTGAGTCAAGTTTGAAGGACAAAGCAAAAGGTGTTGAAGTCTGTTGAGACTATTTCCAATCACACAAAAAAGGTGTGCTGTGAAATTTATGAGAGTGAATCTTTATAGCTCAGATACCACCTAAACTAAAGTCTCCCAGAGAAGAGTGAAATATCTGACTTGGTTTAAAAATGCACTCAGAAATAATTAGGATTTGTAGAGTTCAGAGATTCAGACTTTTTAATCAAATGGCTATTGTGTGTGCTAAACCCTTTAAAACCCTTGAAGTGAATCAAGGAATACTAAGACTCATACACCTTCAACACTTGAAACCATCTAGAAATCTCATACAGGAGGAACTGGTCTTATAGGAGAAGACAGAAATGGGGTCAATTTACCAAAGAAAAGGCCAGCTATTGCACATAGCTCCAAGTAAATGAAAGTTTTCCCTTTTAATAAAGTTATGGAGAAAGGTCAAAAGAGAAGCGACTTAGTTTTCAGAAGGAGCACAAGAAAACTGTTCGCCCTCAGTGAAATAATGCCATACACTTTGTTTTTACCTTATAGAAAGGATATTCTAGGACTGAGGATAAGTACAGTTGTGTCAGTTGTGCTAGACTCAGTCTGTCCAGACATGATTCTTCACCTGAAATGAAAAGCATCCCAATCAGTATCGTTTCAATTTTCCTACATGTAATGAAAAAAATCATGAACATCCAGCACTAATTAATTCATTCCAGAATTGTGATGGATTTTTAAGTGACACTAGAAAATGAACTTGTTAGAACTATGCCCTCATGCTTGCTTAACCAGTGACATCTCATTTTGACTTCTACAAACCCAAGCTCCTAACTTCTGCCCCTTGTTGGGATTCAGGCAGTTACAGCAGCAGTCCCCTGCTAATGGGAGCATCTTGATGATCCCCCACAGGAGCATGAATGGCCCATTGAGGTGCTGATGGCTTCCACCTATAGGAAGCACATCCACCAGCCCATCAAGCCACTGAACCACCACCATGGCAGCGCCAACCACGTGAGGGCTGACTTCAAAGGAAGAACGACATCCCCAGCATCAAGGCTCCCGGCTTTAGGTACTTTTCTCCAGCCTGAGGGTGACCTCAGGCCCCAAAGGCCCAGGATCTCCTTTCACGGAGGAGGAGGGACACCTGGGTCCTTAAATCCTCATTGTGCTGACATCTCAAAATTGCAGAGATTACCCCATTTGGCCTTATGGTGGGGACAATGAACAACAAGCAGCTTCCCTAAGGGGCCCTGGTCAAGAACCTGGCAGACACCTTTAGAATGTAGGCACATCCAGCAGATGGATTTTTACATGAGGCTATTTCAGATTAAGTGATGCTGGTGGTTCATTCACTGCGGGCACCTTCACAACGTTAAAAATATCCCCCCCACCTTAAGTGACTGGGATTTGTGTTCATGGGCTTTCTGCATTTGTATTCTGAGAGGGGTGTGCAGATATTTTCCTAATAGCCACAGAAGCCACTACTGCCTGATATTATCTCTAGTGTACCTAAAACAATGTTTGCAATTCACTTTCTTCAAGAGGAAATATCAGGAAAGTTACATTTTAGCACAACTGAACTCTAGATATACTGCAGTGCAATTTCTCCCCAGTGGTCTGAAATGCAAATAATGGAATTTTGTTCACTCGAGGACAAAAATCCCTAGGAAGGATGGATGGCCCTGGTGGCCAGCATTTTCTGTTGTCACTCTGTAAGTGAGAAGCAGCTGAGGTCATGAGGAAAGCATGGGGCTTGGCATTCACCAGCATTGGGTAGAATTCTGGCTCCTCCATTTTCTAGCTCTGAGGTCTAGTGTAAGTCATATCATCTCTCTGAGCCTACATTCCCTCATCTTTACAGTGGGGAATGCTAACCTTGTCTGTGTCTGAGTCTGACTGGTAAATTTTGACACATACCACGGGCAGCAGGAATTCAGTGTCTCAGGGTTTGGAGGCTAGACATCAGATCAAGGGATTAGCAACCACACAGTCCTGCAGGGGGGCATCCTGATGTTGGCTCAGCCTCTGCTCATCACATGGCCATCTGAATCCTGTGGTCTCCACTTCTGCAGAGGGGTACATCTGTCTAGATCCCCTCCTTGTGAGGTCTCCGGTCCTGTAGGATGAAGGCCCTCCTGGCTCAATTTGGTTTCATCTTAAAAGGATCTTTGAGATTCTTCCAAATAGCTCCCACCCACAGCACTAGGGACCAGGATTTGAATTTGTCTTGGAGGATATGAGTCAGCCCCCATCACTAAGTCTGTGAGGGGCTTGGTGAGCTCCCAGAGTTGATCATAAAACAGGTGGTCCTCTGGTACACCACCCTGCTCATCAATCGTACTGAAGATCATCAACTTTTGATGATTTTAAAGCAGTTGCTTTTTTTTTCAAATTCTACTCAATTTATTCATTTTTTAAAAAGATATTACATTAAAAAAATATGAGCACTGGATGGAGCACTGATGGAGCCATCCAGTGCTCATATTTTTTTAATGTAATATCTTTTTAAAAAATGAATAAATTGAGTAGAATGGGAACGAGTGTTGTTGGGGGGGAGAGGGGGGGTGGGGGTGGGGTTGAATGGGACCTCACATATATATTTTTAATGTAATATTATTACAAAGTCAATAAAAAAAATAAATTGAAACAACAACAACAAAAAAATATGAGGTCCCCATTCACCCCCACCAGCCCCACCCCACCGCTCCCCCCACAGTAACACTCTCCCCCATCATCATGTCACATCCATTGCATCTGGCAAGTACATCTCCAGGCATCGCTGTACCCCATGTCCCGTATTCCACACCATAGCCCACACTTTCCCACCTTCCATCGGGTGGGCCATGGGAGGACAAACAACATCCGGCAATTGTCCCTTGGGAACCACCCAGGACAACTCCAAGTCCTGAGAATGCCTCCACATATCTTCTCTTCCTCCCCTTCCCTGCACCCAGCAGCCACCATGGCCACTTTTTCCTCATCAATGCCACATTTTCTCGATTATTAACCACAATAGCTCATGAATAGAATATCATTAAGTCCACTCTGATCCTTACTGTATTCCTCCTTCCTGTGGACCTTGGCTTGGTTGTGTCCATTCTTCATCTATGTCAAGAGGGGGTTTAGATTCCACATGGATATTGGATGCAATCCTCCTGCTTTCAGTTGTAGGCACTCTAGGTTCCATGTTGTGGTGGTTGACATTCTTCAACTCCATGTTAGCTGAGTGGAGTAAGTCCAATAAATCAGAGTGTAGGAGCTGAAGTCTGTTGAGGGCAGGGCCTGCCTATCATATTGTCAGTCCAGAAATTCAAACCCCCAAAATATATCTTAAGCCCCAACACCAACTACAATTCCAGTAAAGTAGCATGAAAGGTTTGTGAAAAGAGATCCCATCTGAGTCCAGCTTCATCACGCAGAAGCACTAGTTCCAAAGAAGGGCCATCTGACATGGCAGTGAACCCCATCTGCCATGACCATAGAAACTGTGGGTCTCTTTAGCCCTCAAAAGGACCAATACCTGGGGGTGTATTTACTTTATCTGTCTCTAAGACTCTGCTCAGGTGTGCATATGGGCAATCCTTCTGACAACCTCCAGACTCTTTTTTAGAGACTCATAGGCATATAAACTCATTTGTCCTTTCCATTTCCGCCTTAATTTAGGTCAAACAGCATTTTAAAATCCTGTTATTATATGTAGATAGGGATATTCTGCTGGTCCGCATTGAACCTTTAATTCAAGGTCATTTTCTAGTTACATCATCAGCTGGTACTTGGAAGTGACCCCTCGGTGCCAGGAAGGCTCATCCCCGGATGTCATGTCCCACGCTGGTGGGAAAGCATTGCATTTACATGCTGAGTTTGGCTTCGAGACTGGCCACATTTGAGTAACACTGAGGCTGTCAGGAGGGAACTCCTAGGCACAGTGCTGCTCTAGGCCTTGTTCTTATTTCAGGTGTATAGGCTCACAAGCATAGTCATTAGTATCAGGGGCACACTGTTGGAACCTCTTTCCTTCCTGATCCTTACCGTTGCACCTGGGGGACTACCGCTGCTCCCCTCCTGACAATGGCAGAGCCCCACTGGCCAGTAACTCAGTACCCCTCCAGCAGTTGTATTTAATTTTTTCCACTATGAGTATATCCAAACATTTCCATACCTTCTGGATGTATGCTTTGTATAACTCCCTGTCAATCGTATATCGCCTGTCAATAACATCCCATACCAGTATTCCTCCATTGCCATTGTTGAACCACTCTGTGATCCAAAACTTCCTGAAGAGTAAAGCCCAATATAATGTCAGGTTCCCTTACTAGTAAAATGGAATATAGCGATGAGTTTAAAGGTTAGATATAGAATGCATATTGATTTGGAAAAATTCTACATCCTATCTTTTTCATTTCTTTTTTCCTAATTATACAGCTTCTCTTCAGAGGAGCCCCAGATCACAGTAATTCATATATACAATGTATAGTACTCCCACACATCCACCATAAAACCTTTTCCCTTCCACAGCGATAATCTTTCAACTTATTCATATCATATTTACTGAAACTGATGTACAGAATCTGAGACAATAGCTTTCAAACAAGGTGACATCTGTGCTTACATTGTGGTCCATACTTTAGGCTATACAGTTTTCTAAATTTTTTAGTTATCCTATGTTTTACATTATGGTTTACATTATTAGTCTGTCGTCCCCTATATGTTTTTGGTGTAATATTACATGTTTTATATTCATCCTTGTGTACTCTCGCGAAACTCCTCTCTTGCCCCCACATTTACATGGCTCCATCCATTCAACATCCATTTTCCCCTCCCCTTGGGTCCCACAGCGACAGCCAATCTCCATTTCCCAAGGAGCCATGCCCAGATATACTTGCAACAGTGTTCAGGGCCTGACTTGCTCAACTGACCTAATGCCCTGAGAGCCATCCTTTCTCTCGATTGATACAGTTCCCTCTGTTTGATGGCATTAGTCCTCCCCAGGATGTGGGTCCACCCCCACTCTCACTAGTTGGGTCTCTACCCAATGGTACAACCCACCCTGGCAAAATGAGCATTCAGACATTCCCCAGGAGTCTGTCCCGCATCAGACCATTCCTTCCGAGCATCCTAAACAGGTAACACTCCTAATTATATTTTGATACGGTTTTCTCTGCATTTTACTCTCAACCAACACCTGACACTCTCATATGTTCATATGTTGCCCCTCCCTCCCCCAATTTTTTTCACAATATTACCCTTCTGCCCATCCCCAGGCCCCCTCAAACCCGCAAAGCCCCACCCAAAGGCAACCCCTTGACCCCATTTTATCTCTTCTTTGTGCTCATACTTACCGCCAGATCATCATAGATTCCACCCCTGCAGAAGTCAGCTTACATCCTTCCTCTACCCCCCGATTTCCTGTAAGCCTATCTTCCAGTCTCTAGCTCTCTGAGACAGCTTGCTTATTTCATATCATTGAGGTCATGTAGTATTTGTCCTTCATTGCCTGGGTTGCTTCACTCAATATAAGGTTCTCAAGATTCATCCATGTTATCACGTGTGTTTGTAGTGCATTTGTTCTTAAAGCCGAGTGGTATTCCATTGTATATATATACCACATTTTATTGATCCCCTCATCTGTTAATGGACATTTGGGTTGATTCCAACTTTTGGCAATAGTGAACAATGCTGCTATGAACATTCATGGGCATATATCGGTTTGTGTCCTTGTTTTCAGTTCTGCTGGGTATATACCCGCAGTGGTATTGCTGGGTCAAATGGCAAATCTATGGTTAATTTTTGAGAAACCACCAAACTGTCCTCCAGAATCGTTGGATCCTTCTGCATTCCCACCAGCAGTGGATGAGTGTTCCCATTTCTTCACATCCTCTCCAGCATTTGTACTCATCTGTTATTTTCATAGCTGCCAATCTTAAGGGAGTAAGATGGTACCTCATTGTAGTTTTGATTTGCATTTCCCTGATAGCTAAAGATTTGGAACATTTTTTCGTGTCCTTTTTAGCCATTTGTATTTCTTCTTTGTAGAAGTGTCTGTTTAAACCTTTCTCCCATATTTTAAATGGGTTGTTTACCTTTTTATTTTCAAGATATAGGAGTTCTTTATATATGCAAGTTATTCATCTCTTATCAGATATATGGTTGCCAAATATTTCCTCCCATTGTGTGGGTTCCCTTCTTACTTCCTTGACAAACTCCTTTGAGGTGTAGAAGGCTTTAATTTTGAGGAAGTCCCATTTAACTATTTGTTCTTTTGCTACTCGTGCTTTTGGTGTGATGTTCATGAACCCATTTCCTATTACAAGGTCTTGTAGATGTTTCCTGACACTGCTTTCCAAGGTCTTTATGGTCTTGGCTCTTATATTTAGGTCTTTGATCCATCTTGAGTTGATCTTTGTATAAGGTGTGAGATGGTAATCCTCTTTCATTCTTCTACATATGGATATCCAGTTCTCCAGGCACCATTTGTTGAATAGGCCATTCTCTCCCAGTTGAGAGGGTTTGGTGTCTTTATCGAATATTATATGGCTATATATATGAGGTTCTATATCAGAACTTTCAATTCAATTCCATTGGTCTGTGTGTCTCTCCTTATGCCCATACCATGCTGTTTTCACTTCTGTAGCTTTGTAGTATGTTTCACTTCTGTAGCTTTGTAGTATGTTTTGAAGTCAGGTAGTGTGATTACTCCAATTTTGTTTTTCTTTTTCAATATGTCTTTGGCTATTCGGGGCCGCTTTCCTTTCCAAATAAATTTCATAGTTAGTTTTTCTAGTTCCTTAAAGAAGGCTGTGTTGATTTTTATTGGGATTGCATTGAATGTGTAGATCAGCTTTTGTAGGATAGACATCTTAATAATATTTAGTCTTCCTATCCATGAGCAGGGAATATTCTTCCATTTATTTAGGTCTTCTTTGATTTCCTTGAACAGTCTTCTGTAGTTCTTGGTGTATAAGTTTTTTACCTCTTTAGTTAAATTTATTCCTAAATACTTGATTTTTAAATTTACTATTGTGAATGGTATTTGTTTCTTGATTTCCTCCTGATCTTGCTCATTATTGGTGTACAGAAATGCTACTGATTTTTGCGCATTGGTCTTGTAACCTGTGACTTTACTAAACTCATATATGAGTTCTAGAAGCTTTGTTGTAGACCTCTCAGGGTTTTCTATGTATAGGATCATGTCATCTGCAAATAATGAAATTTTGACTTCTTCCTTTCTAATTTGAATTCCTTTTATATCTAATTTCAATTCCTTTGAATTCTTGCCTCAGAGCTCGATCAAGAACTTCTAAGACAATGATTAATAGAAGGGGAGACAGTGGGCATCCTTTTCTTGTTCCTGACTTTAGAGGGAAGGATTTTAGGATTTCTCCATTGTAAACAATGTTGACTGTAAGTTTTTCATATATACTCTTTATCATGGTCAAAAAATTTCCTTGTATTCCATTCTTTTGGAGTGTTTTTATCATGAAAGGTTGCTGTATTTTGTCAAACACTTTTTCTGTATCTATAGATATAATCATGTGATTTTTTTTCCTTCAGTCTGTTTATATGGTGTATTACATTGATTGATTTTCTTATGTTGAACCATGCTTGCATACCTGGAATGAATCCCACTTGGTCGTGGTGTATAATTCATTTAATGTGTTGTTGAATGTGATTAGCAAGTATTTTGTTAAGTATTTTCTCGTCTAAGTTCATTAGAGAAATTGGTCTGTAATTTTCCTTTCTTGTGGTGTCTTTGTTTGGCTTTCGTCCTAGGGTAATGTTGGCAAGAAAGATGGAATTAGGTAATGTTCCTTCTGTTTCGATTTTTTTGGAAAAGCTTCACCAGGATTGGTGTTAATTTTTTCCGGAATGTTTTGTAGAATTCACCTGTGAAGCCGTTTGGCCCTGGGCTCTTCTTAGCTGCAAGGTTTTTAATGACTGATTCTATCTCTTTACATGTGATTGGTTTGTTGAGATCATCAATTTCTTCTTTCATCAATATAGGCTGCTTCTGTGTTTCTAGGAATTTGTCCATTTCCTCTGAATTGTCATTTTTGTTGGAATATAGCTTTTCAAAGTATCCTTTTATGATAGTCTTTATTTCTGTTGGGTCAGTGGTGATATCTCCTTTCTCATTTCTTATTTTGTGTATTTGCATCTTCTCTCTTTTTTCTTTGTTAGTCTTGCTAAAGGTTTGTCAATTTTATTCATGTTCTCAAAAAAACAGCTCTTGGTCTTGTTTATCTTTTCAAGTGCTTTCTTGTTTTCTATTTCATTTAGTTCTGCTCTTATCTTTGTTATTTCCTTCCTTCTTCTTCCTGTGGGATTACTTTGTTCTTTGTTTTCTAATTCCTCCAAATATGCAGTTAGTTCTTCAATTTTTGCTCTTTCTTCTTTTTTGATGTATGAATTTATGGCTATAAATTTAACTGCCAGTACTGCTTTTGCTGCATCTCATAAATTTTGGTATGTTGTGTTATCATAATCATTTGTTTCAAGGTAGTCATTGATTTCTTTTGAGATTTCTTCTTTGATCCACTGTTTTTCTAAGAGTGTTCTGTTCAATTTCATTATTTTGGTGTGAAATCTGGGTCTCTGGCCTTTGCAGATTTCCAGCTTCACTCCACTGTGATCAGAGATATTATTTTGTATGATTTCGATCTTTCTGAATTCATTAAGCCTTTCTTTGTGGCCTAGCATAGGTCTATCTTGGAGAATGATCCATGTGCACTTGAGAAAAATGTATATCCTGCTGTGTTTGGGTGTAATGATCTGTGTATGTCTATTAGACAAGCTCCTCTAATATACTGTTCAAATATTTCATTTCTTTGGAGATTCTCTTTTCAGATGTTCTGTCCAGAGTTGATAGTGGTGTATTAAAATCCCCCACTATAATTGTAGATGTGTCTATTCTTTCACTTAGTTTTTCCAGCATTTGCCTCACGTATTTAGAGGAGCTCTTGTTAGGAGCATAAGTAGTTATGATTGTTCATTCTTCTTGACAGATTGTCCCTTTCACTAATATGTAGTATCCTTCTTTGTCTCTCACAATTGTTTCACATTTAAAGTCTACTTTGTCTGATATTAATATAGCTACTCCTGCCTTTTTTTGGTTATTGTTTGCTTGTAAGATTGTTTTCCAACCATTCATTTTCAGCCTCCATGAATCTCTGGCTCTAAGATATGTCTCTTGTAGACAACATATAGATGGGTCATATTTTCTTATCCAATGTTCCAGTCTGAATCTTCTCATAGTGGATTTTAATCCATTGACTTTCAGTGTTATTACTTTCAAGATATTATTTATGTTAGCCATATTTTGATTGGACTTCTATTTGTCATATTTTGTTTGTTTTTTTTTTCTTCTTCTCTTTTTGTCTTTTTTGTTGCTCTTACACTCTCCTTCAACTCTGCCTGTCCTGTTTTGTCCTTTCTTCCTGCAGAACTCCCTTTAGAATTTCTTGAGGGGGAAGTTTCTTGTTGGCATACTCTTTCAATTTCTGTTTATCTGTGATTATTTTGAACTCTCCATTATTTTTGAATGCTGGTTTATCTGGATAGAGTATTCTTGGTCAGAAATTTTTTCCCTTTAGTACTTTGACTATATCATACCACTGCCTTGCCTCCATGGTTTCAGATGAGAAATCAGCACTTAATTTTGTGTAGCTTCCCTTGTATGTGACAGTTTTCTTTTCTCTTGCTGCTTTTAGAATTTTCTCTTTGTCTTGAGCGTTGGATAATTTGACAAGTATGTGTCTTGGGGTAGGCCTGTTGGGGTTTTTGATGTTTGGGGTTCTCTGTGCTTCTTGGATATGTACATCTGTCTCTTTCAGTAGATTTGGGAAGTTTTCGGCCATTATTTCCTGCAACACTCCTTCTGACTCCTTTCTCTTCTCTTCTCCTTCTGGGATGCCTATAATACATATGTTTGTGCATTTTGCATTGTCATTCATGTCTCTAAGTCCTAGCTGGATATTTTCTATCTTTTTATCAATCAATTTTTCTATCTCTTTTATTTCCGGTGTACTGTCTTCCACATCACTAATTCTCTGCTCTGCCTCTGCTAATCTGCTGCTATTTGCTGCAGGTGTATTTTTGATTTCTTGAACCATGGTGTTCATTCCCATCATATCTGTTTTCTTTTTGCATATGTCTGCAATTTCCCCTCCAAATGTTGACTTCTTATTGTTAACCTCTTCCTTTACTTCATTAAATTTGTCTGTGATATATGTTCTGAGATCTTTAATTACTTGTGCGAAGTTCTGCTCCCCTTCCTGATTTTTTTAATTATTTATTTATTTTTTAAAATTACATTATGAAAAATATGAGGTCCCATTCAACCCTACCACCCCCACCCCCCACTCCCCCCACAGCAACACTCTCTCCCATCATCATGACACATCCATTGCACCTGGTAAGTTCATCTCTGAGCATCACTGCACCCCATAGTCAATGGTCCACATCATAGCCCAGACTCTCTCACATTCCATCCAGTGGGCCCTGGGGGGATCTGTAATGTCCCGTAATTGGATTCAGCCATGTTTTCCTGATTACTGGTTTGTTTTGTAGTTTTTTGTTGCTGTCTGTTCATCATTTTATCTGATGGGTTAATCAGTTTCTTAGCTTCTTTGTCTAGTCTTGGGGATTAATTAGCTGTTGTTTTTGTGTAAGTGTTATATCTTCTCTTTGTCACTTTGTTCTTCTCATTCTAATTTCTTGTTGCTGGATGAGTTCACTTTGGAGGAAAGTATTAGGGCCAGGGAAAGGCAATTGTGTAAGAAAGGAAAATGCATAAAGTAGTATTGGTAAGAAATGTTAACAGAACAACAATATGAGTTCTGGGAGAATGGATATTAGGTTCATGTATGCTGTGTAGAGTTATAGCAGTAGGTAGAGTACCTATAATGAGGTAGTTGACTGAATATGGGAGGAATATGGTATGAATTAAAAAGCTAGTGTTTTCGTTAGAGAGGGAAAGAGAAAAGAAAGGCAATAGTTTCAAGAGTGGATAAAAGACAGAAAACAAAACAAAGGTATTAGTAATTGACAGTTAGACAATTTTGGGGATCAAAGAAAGGTAGGTGGAATATAGGAGAAACAATAGATGATGGAGGATATCAAGATGTGGGGGAAAGGGGATAGTGTAGGTAGCCAAAATCAATTCACACAGAAATGAGGCAGTGGAGGATGAGGAAACCTAGCAAATGTGAGGTGTTCCCTCCAGCACCTATTGTATAAGTAAGATAAAATAAGAAGAAAATGAGTGACAAGAGAGAAAGAAGAAAAAAAAAAGACCTTGGGGCATACAATGGGAGAAAAGATTAGGAGATAATGCAATGTTAGCAATCACTACAATAAAAAATAAAAAAAAATAGAACAAAACAAAACAAAAAAACAAAAAAGAAAAAACACAAATGTTGAGGGCTAGGACATTCAATGACATCAGATGGACCTCAGGGCGTGGTGGATTCAGGGATGGAAAGTCTGTGATATTGCAGACTCAAGAGGTGTGATTCTTGGGGTGTAGGTCACCAGGGTTTAGTGGACACAGACCTGGCAACCTCAAATCTGGTTAACAAGGAGCCTAGGAGCACCGCAGTGCAACACAGCCTTCAGGGATCCCCACAGCTCAGTGCCAGACGTATGGGGGAGATCACATCCACAAACTCTGACCTATGCTTCAGAACCCCACATTTCACCCTCTCACTAGTGTCTCCTCTGTGGCTGTATCACTAATTCGACTTCAGGACAGCTCCCGCCCTGCAATCACCCGAAACAGCCACCTCTGGGTCCCTCTACACTGCAGCCAATTTAATGACGCTGCAGATCAACAGCCAGCCCCAGCCGGTGTGGCTCCAGCCGGAAGCGCAGATATCAGTGTCCTAACCCAAAATTCCCATGCCTCGCAAAAGATTCCCCTAATCGGCTTCCAGACATCTCCCACCCTGCAGGCCCCTGAACCAACCTCCTGGTGATGTCTTTTTTTTGTGAGTGATTTAAGGCTGCTACAGATTGGCAGCCAGCCTTGGGGGTGGGGCTCTAGCCGGAAGCACTATTATTCATGTCAGAAATAAAAAAATTTCCCCACCTCACACAAAACTCCCATCTGTCTCCCCAAATCAGTCTGCGAAGGCCTCCTGCAGCTCCACCCACCCCAGCAGGGAACGTCCCACACACAGCCCCCACCACTGTGTAAGAGAAACTCAATTTTATCTTATACATGAATTTTCTCTATTGCCTTCCCACCAAATCAATATCCAGACACCTCCTGCCCTGCAAAATCCTGAAACAGCCTGGTCCCGAAGAATTTCCAATGCTGCCCAGTTGCTTCTATGCAGGAGAGACACTCAGGTGCACTCACTCAACCACCATCCTGCCCTGTCCCTCTCCCCCTGCCTTTGAATTCAGCCCCCTGCCCTCCAGCAAGTGTGAGGGAGGAACAATTCTTATCCAACAGTGACCCCTAGTGGTGGTAGTTTTGCCTCTGACTTTCCACCAGAGAGCCGCTTTCTTTTTCCTATAGCTTCTTCAGCCTCTTTTCTTCCCATCAGACATACATGAGAGAACTTTCCAGGACACAAGAGCAGAGGTTCTCGTCTCACAAAATGATTTTAAGAGCCAAAGATGGGTTCCACATATTAGTAGAAGGGGTAAACTTTCAAGAAGAAAGAACGAAAATAAACTTTTATGCACCTAAGCACGAGGCTCAAAATACATGAGGCAAACACTGGGAAAATTAAGTGGAGAAATAGATGCTTATACAAGTATAGTGGGGGGATTTAATACAAAATTATTATGACTAGACAGAACATCTCAACAGAGAATCAATAAAGAAACAAAGACTCTGAATAATACACTAGAGGATCTCGACCTAACTGACATATACAGAACAATACAGCCAAATACAGTGGGATATACTTTCTTCTCAAGTGCACATGGACAATTACCCAATATACACCACATACTAAGCCACAGAATAACACTCAAAGAATTAAAAAAGATTGAAATTATACAAAGTAATTTCTCTGATTATAATGGTATGAAGCTTGAAATTAGCAGCGGCCAGAAAACTAGGTCAGACACAAATATATGGAAATTAAACAACACACTCTACAACAAACACTGGGTCAAGGAGGAAATTACAAAAGAAATCAGGAAATACCTTGAAATGAATGAAAAGGACAACAATACATATCAAAACTTATTGGATTCAGCCAAAGCTGTATTGAGAGGGAAATTTATAGACATAAATATATAAATGAAAAAAAAAAGAAGAGCAAAAATCAAAGACCTAACAACACACCTGTAGGAATTAGATAAAGAAAAACAAACTAACCCCAAATGAAGTAGAAAGAACTAAATAAAGATTAGAGTAGAATTAAATGAAATAGAAAATAAGAAATCACTAGAAAAAATTAAGAAAACTAAAACCTGGCTCTTTGAGAAGATCATTAAAATTGAAAAACTCTTAGCTATACCAGCAAAGATAAAAGGAGATAAGATGTAAATACACAAAATAATAAATGAAGAAGGGGATATCACCATTAACTCCATAGAAATAGAGTACCAGAAGAGGATACTTTGAGAAATTATATGTCAACAAGAAGGATAATTTAAAGGAAATGAAATATTTCTTAGAAACACACAAGCAGCTTACATTGACAAAAGAATTTGATGAACTCAACAGACCAATCACAAGTAAATATGGAATCAGAACCTCCCAAATAAGAAGAGTGCAGGATCAGACAGCTTCACAGGTGAATTCTATCAAACATTCCACAGAGAACTAACACGAATCCTGCTTAAACTCTTCCAAAAAAAACAGAAGTAGAAGGACCGTTGCCTAGCTCATTCTATGATGCCAACATTACCCTAAAAACAAAGCCAAACAAAGACACCACAAGAAAGGAAAAATACAGACCAATTTCTGCAATGTCCTTAGATGCTAAAATCCTCAAAAAATACTTGCTAATCATATTCAAAAACACATCAAATGAATTATATACCATAACCAAGTGAGTTTCATCCCAGGTATATAAGGATTATCCAACAAAAGAAAATCAATCAATGTAATACACCACATAAACAGATTGAAATAAAAAATCACATGATCATATCTACAGATGCAGAAAAGCATTCACCAAAATACATCACCCTTTTCCTGATAAAAATCCTGCAAAAGAGATAGTAATAGGAGGAAAATTTTTGAACAAGAGTATATATGAAAAAGCCACAGCTAACAACATGTACAATGGTGAAATCCTAAAACCTTTCCCACTAAGATCAAGAACAAGACAAGGATCTCCACTGCCACTGCTTCTATTTAACATTGTGTTAGAAGTACTTACTCAAGCACTTAGGCAAGAAAAAGATATAAAATGCATCCAAATTGAAAGGAAGAAGTCAAAATTTCACTATTTGCAGATATCATGATCCAATGTATGAAAGGCCCTGAGAAATCTACACCAAAACTTGTAGAACTTATAAATGATTTCAGTAATGTCATAGGTTATAATATTAATGCACTAAAGTCAGTAGCATTTCTGTACACTATTAATGAGCAACCTGTGAAGGAAATCATGACAAAAATCCAAAGTACAAGATCAAATAAAAGAATCCAATACCTAGGAATAAACTTATTGAAAATGTAAAGGATTTCTACACAGAAAACTACACAGCCCTGTTAAAGTAAATCAAAGAAGACTTTTTAAAAAATGAAGAATATTCCATTTTCATGGATGGGAAGACCAAACTTCATTAAGATGTCCATCCTACTGAAAATGATCTACACATTTAAAACAATCTCAATAGAAATCAACACATCCTTTTTATTGAATTGGAAAAACTAAATATGAAATTTAAATGCAAGGGCAAGTGTCCCCAAATAGCAAAAGATATATTGAAAAAGAAAAATGAAATTGGAGGAATCACACTTTTTGACTTTAAAACATTCTATAAAGCTACAGTGGTCAAAACTTCATGGTATTGACACAAGGATAAACATACCAACCAATTGAGCCAAATTGAGAGTTCTGATATAGAATCAGATATTCAAAAAGGCCACCAAACACATTCAACTGGGAGAGAATGCCATCTCCAACAAATTGTGCTTGGAAAACTGGAATCCATATCCAAAAGAATGTGAGAGAAAAACCATCTCACACCATATACAAAAATCAACTCAGGATTGATCAAAGATCTAAATGTAAGAGCAAACAGCATAAAGACCTTGAAAGATAATCTAGTGGAGCATTTACAGGACCTTGTAATAGGGAATATTTTTTCATCTTTTTATTGTTTTTAATGTTACATTAAAAAAATATGAGGCCTCCATATACCCCCCACCCCCCTCACCCCACTCCTCCCACATCAACAACTTCTTTCATCATTGTGGGATATTCATTGCATTTGGTGAATATAATTTGAAGCACTGCTTCACCGCATGGATAGTGGTGTACATTGTAGTTTACACTCTCTCCCAGTCCACCTAGTGAGCCATGGCAGGACATACATTGCACAGTGTCTTTCCTTGCAGTACCACCGAGGACAACTCCAAGTCCTGAAAATGCCCCCACATCATATCTTTCTTCCCTCTCCCTAACCTCAGCAGGTACTGTGGCCACTTTCTCCACATCAATGCTACAAATTCTTCCATTACTAATCACAATAGTTCCATACTTGAATATATCAGTAAGTTTACTCTAATCCATATTCTAATCCTCCAGCCTGTGGACCCTGGGATGTTTATGTCCACTCCACCTCTATATTGCAGGAGCTTAGGTTCCACATGGATGAAGGATGCAATTTTCCTGCTTGCAGGTGTAGGCACTCTTGGCTCTGTGGTGTGGTGGTTGACCTTCTTCACCTCTCTGTTAGGTGGCCAGGGTAAGTCCAATAAACCAGACAGTATAAGTTGCAAGTCTGCTGAGGCTTAGGGCCTGACTATCACTTGGACAGTCCAGAGATTCAGGTCTCCTGAATATACACCAACCCCAGCGCTAACCACAGGTCCAGTAAAAGTGACAGAAGAAGCATGTGTAGAAAGGTCATATGTGAATCCAACTCCATCATACTCAGGGACACAAACTCCAGAGTAGGGCCCACTGACATGGCACTGAACTCCAGAGCCATCTGCCATGACCATAGAACCTGTGGGTCTCTATAGCCCTCAGGAGAACCAGTACTTGAGGTTGTATCTACTTTGGCTGTCTCTGGGACCTTGCTGAGGTGTGTGTAAGCACAACCTCTTTGATGACCTCCTGACTCTCTTTTAGAGACTCATAGCCATATAAACTCATTTGTTCTTTTCATTTCCTTTTATTCAAGATCATAAAGCAGTTTTTAATGCCTAATATTACATGTAGGCTGAGGTAGTCTGCTCTTCTGAGTTGACCCTTTTATTCAAAGTCTTTTTCTAGTTACATCACCAGCTGGTGCTTGGTAGTAATTCCTCAGCACTAGGGAGGTTCATCCCTGGGAGTTGTGTCCCATGATGGGGGGAAGGTAATGCATTTACATTCTGAGTTTGGCTTGAACTTCACATCCAAATCCCAAGCAGTGAAAGAAAAAAATAGATAAATGGGAACTCCTCAAAATTAAAACTTTTACACCTCAAAGGTGTGATGGAAGAAAATATTTGGTAATTATATATCTGATAGGAGCCTAACATACAGCATATATAAAGAAAACATATCTAAAAACAAAAGACAAACAACCCTTTTAAAAATGGGGAAAAGAGAAAGACAAAGTAGATACACCTCCAGGTATTGGTGCTCCTGAGAGGTATGGAGACACACAGATTCTACGGTCATGGCAGATGGCTCTGGAGTGGGCCTTACTATGGAAATTGTGCTCCTGAGTGTGATGGAATTGGACTCAGATGTGACCTTTCTACACATGCCTCTTTTGTCACTTTTATTGAACTTGTAGTTTGTCACTGGGGTTGGTGTATCCTAAGAAGACTTGAAGCTATGGACTGGCCATGTGGCAGCTGGGCTCTAAGCCTCAGCAGATTTGAACTCCTATTCTCTGGTTTGCTGAACTTGCACAGGCCAGCTAACTGGAAAGTGAAAATGGCTAACCACCACACCAGGGAACTGAGATTGCCTACAACTTTAAGTAAGAGAATCATATCCACCAACCATGTTGGATATAAGTCCCCTCTCAATATAGAGGTGGAATGGACATCACTAAACCAGGGTCTACAGGATGGAGGAATAAATTATGGAATAGTGTGAACTTATTGGTATTCTTCTGTAAAATTATTTTGAATAGTAAGGGAAGCAGCTGTAACATTGATCTGGAGAAAGTGGCTATGGTAGTTGCTGAGGGAAGGGAGAAGGAAGAGTTGAGATGTGGGACATTTTTGCTACTTGGAGTTGTCCTAAATGATATTGCAGGGACAGATGCTGGACATTATATATCCTGCCATAACCCCCTGAATGTACTGGGGAGAGTGTAAACTACAATGTAAATTATAATCCATGCGGTCTGGCAACGCTCCAAAATGTAGTCACCAAATGCAAATAATATGCCACAATGATAAACAAGGTTTTTGATGTGGGAGGAATGGGAGGGTGGTGTGTCGGAAATGAAAGAACCTTTTACTTTTTTTAATACAACTTTATTTTGTGATCTATGTATCTTTAAGAAACATACAATTTAATAAGTAAAAAGAAAGAATACGGAACTAGCTCATGGAATAACATGGATGAACCTTGAGGTCCTTATGTTGAGTGAAGCAAGTCAGACATTGAAGGACAAATATTACATGACTTTTGATATAAATTAAGCAAATCAAGCAGACTCAGAGAGCTATTGTCTGTAAGAGATATTTAGAGGAAATATAAAGGGAGAAGTTTGTGAGCCAATGCCCATATGGACCAAATCTATGATAAGGTGAAAGTGTGTCATTGGGTAGTGAAGGACTATGACAAAACATTGGTGATACTATTGGGTTAGGCATTGCTGGTTTGACAGGGGTGGGGTAGTGAGGGTACGTTGGACGGCTCATGGAACTGGGGGAGGGTTGGACAATGGACCATGTGAACACTGGGAATTGTCAGGTATGTGGTTGAATGTAAAAAGTTGAGAACACTCCTATGGCAATATGACAAGGGAGGGTTACTGGTTTATGGTGTTGGATGGGGAGCATTCAGGACAGGGTGCACCTGGGGCAGGCTTCTAGGGAGAGTGTGCGTGATCATTTTGTCATAAAGTTTTGTGTCGGTGTGTGGAAACCCACATAATGAGTGGGAAGCTGTTGAACTCCCATCCTGGGGAGAACCTATATCTTCTCAAACAATGGGACAGGAGTCATTTGAGGGCATAGGTGATTCCTAAGAGGGGAGGACAAACCAGAATGTCAGGACTTCAGTGTTGCAAGTAACTATGAATCTTATCCAAGTAGTGAAGCCAGATGATCAATATTGGCCCCAAGGGGAGGCAGAGGGAGCACACAGAGTATATGAAAGAGGGTTATTTATTGGGCAATGGAAGTGTTCTACATGATCTTACAATGATGGACACTGGTCATGTTAAATGTTATCAAAATTTATAAATGACCACACCATGGAGCCTAGAGTGTCTACAACTGAAAGCAGGAGGAGTGCATCCAGTCTCCATCTGGAATTTAAGCACTCACTTGACATAGATGTGCAATGGACACAACCAATCCAATGTCCACAGAGAAAATGTGGAATGGGTGTGGGAAGGGTAGCCATGGTGGCTGCTGGGTTTGGGGAATGGGAGGAAGAGATGAGATGTGGAGGCGTTTTCAGGACGAGGAGAAGTCCTGGGTGGTGCTTCATGGACAATTACAGGACATTGTAGATCCCCCCAGGGCCCACTGGATGGAACGTGGGAGAGTGTGGGCTATGATGTGGACCACTGACTAGGGGTGCAGTGATACTCAGAGATGTACTTACCAGGTGCAATGGATGAGTCACGATGATGGGAGAGAGTGTTGCTGTGGGGGGAGTGGGGGGTGGGGGTGGTGGGGTTGAATGGGACTTCATATTTTTTAATGTAATTTTTAAAAATAAATAAATAATCTATTAAATAATTTATAAATTAATGTGCTGTAAAATGTAAACCATAATATAAACCATTGACCGTGGTTAGTAGCAATGATTTACTGCTTGTATAACAGTTGAAACAAATGTACCATCCACATGTAAAACGGTATTAACATGGGAAGGGGAAAAGGGGGGAGGATGTTGGGTATATCGGGTCCCCTATATGCTGTGTGTGACTTTTCTGTGACCTAAAACTTCTTTGAAAACAAAATTTTATACTTTTGTTTAATGGAATAAACAAAATGGAGTAAATGGAAGGAAATGTCAGTATACACACAGTACAATATATATTAAACTGATGAAAGAAAAAAGTTTTTAAGAAAATAATAGTTTTCATTATTTTGTAATATCCCAAATTTTAAATTTTATTTTAATTTTTTTTGTATTTTATTTTTAATATTTAACCTATCATTATTATTTGATTTTCCTAATAATTGTATTTGGCTATTTTATTGGCTTCATTTTTGAAGAAGCTTTGGATCACAGAAGAGTTACAATTGGAGAAGGGGAGAATCATTAGTGTGGAGTGTCAGTAATGAGGGATACATGGGAGGAATTTCTCCTGGAAATACACGTAAGGTATATAAATGTTTTCACATATTCATGTGGCATTGCCACAGTGGGTGGAGAGACACACAATAACTGAGAGAATATTGAATTCTAATGCTGGAGAGCTCTGCTACATTCTCTAATGGAACAGCAGCAATCCCCCAAGTACAGGGGCAATGACTAGTGAAGAAAAATGGCCCATTGATGGACCCTTGATATTGATGACTATGCTTATGAGCCTTTGCTCTTGAAATTGAAACTTAGCCTTGTGTTTAGGGTGCCTAAAATTACCTTCTGAGATCCTCCTTGTTGCTCAAATGTAGCCTCTTTCTAAGACAAATTCAGCATACAAATGCGTTGTCTTCCCCCCAGAGTAGGACATGACTCCTAGGGATGAGCCTTCTGTACATTGAGGGATTACCATCACCAATCAAATAGCAGGGTAACTGGAAAAAGATGTAAAAGAAAAGGGGGGAATGTAAATACAAATGAGTTCAGAAGGCTGAGAGACTTCAAAGTGAATTGGGAGGTCATTTCAGAGGTAGCACTTATGCACATCTCAGCAGGATCTCATAGACTGCCAAAATAGATACTACCCCAAATAGTCTCCTGAGAGCTCTGGAGATGCCTAGGTCCTATGGTCATGATAGATAGGTCAGGAATTTGGTGCCTTCCCAGTGGGCCTACCTTGGGGTTTGTGCTCCCCATTGTGACAGAGTTGGGACTCAGTTATGACTTCCCTACACATAGCTGATCTGTCCCTTCTATTTGAACTTGTACTTGGTGATGATGTTAGTAGGTGTACACCCAAGAAATTTAAGTCTTTGGACTGCCCATGTGCCAGCTGTGCCCTGAGCCTCAGTGGAGTTGCAACACCTACTCTCCAGTTCATTGGACCCACCCAGGGTAATTAACAAAGAGGTGAGGATGGGCAACCACTATACCAAGGAAATAAGAAAGCCTACAACTGCCAGCAAGAGCATCCCATCCATATATGGGATCAAACTCCCCTCTCAATTAGAGGTGGATTGGGCATCACCATCCCAGATTCCTTAAGAATGGGAAAAAACTATGGACTAGAGTGGACTTACTGGTATTCTTCTATAGCCTTATTGTCTATACTTATTGTTACTTATTGTAATTCTAGCAATGGAAGAAATTATAACATTGGTGTGGAGGCAGTGACCGCTGGAGGATCTGAGGGCAAGGAGAGGGAAAAACAGTTGTAACACGGGGGCATTTTGGGGACTTGGAGTTGTTCTGAATGGCTTTGCAATGAAAGATAAAGGCCATTATATGTCTTCCCATAACGTACAAAATTATGTGGGAGAGAGTGTCAACTACAATGTAAACTATAATCAATGCTCAGTAGCAATATCCTGAAATGTGTTTATCAATTGCAATGAATGTATGTCCCTAATGAAAGATGTTGTTTATGTGGGAGAATGTGGGAGCTACGAGGAGCAGGGCATATGGAAATTCCTACACATTTTATGTAACATTTATGTAATCTAAGTACCTATAAAATAATTTTAAAAAAATATTTTTTAAAAAAGAAACCAGTCTAATAGGATAAGACAAAACAGCAGAGATATTAGAATGATCACTGTTTGCCCAGGCCTTAGGCAGAGGGAGGTACATTGAGTAGGTGAAGCTCAGAAATTTTCAGAACAGTGAAATTATTCTCTATTATACTGGGATTGCAGGCATATGACATTATGCATTTTTCAAAACCCATTGAACTTGACAACATCCAAGTTCAAAAATAATCTAACTGTATTGTAAATGCATCAAATGCCCTATCTGAGGGGTATGGGAGGAAAAGATGCTGGATTAGTAATATTGGATATGAACAGTGTCTGTAATATGAAATCAATGGGCACTGTACACAGGTATGCTACTCTATTTGATATTGGTTCCCATCAGGGTATGGGTTAACAAATTTTACTTTTATACATGTACACTGGAATTAAGCAATGAAGTAAATGAATGGAATATGGAAAATATGCTTCCCTACATGGTGTGGAAGGATTCAGATAAGCAAGGGGAGGATGTTAGATTGTTCTGTTAATGATTTAGAGACAGACACATCAGTGTGAATTCGTATGGAGGTAAATATAGTTACACAGGGTTGCTTGTAGAAATATTTGCAGATATGTATATATACATAGGATTGTGTACACACATGTGTGTTTTTGTAATATCCATGGAGATGGCCCAGTAGCAAGGCACATATATCGTCCAGACTTTAGATATTAAAAGCATTTTTGCAATAAGAATTTTCTTGGAGAAATAGCTGCCTGCAGGACTAGGTCAAGAAATATACAAAAAGAGTCTGGAGTATCTCTTAGTACCAAAATGTTAGTATGTGTTAAAATAAAACTGGTAATGTTGGGGATAATTTCAAATAGACACAGGACATAGCCAAAAGGGTTCCAAAGGTCAAAACTGGAATAAACTGAAAAACAAAATAAAGTAGTACTGTATCACAACACAAAGTAAGAAATAAATGTCATGAGGCAATCCTAATATAAATAATTGATTTTTAAAAGATACATATTTATTGTGAAGATGAATTCCATAATATATGGAGATATTTTTCTCTCAAGGCAGTGGCACAAACATCACACTCCTGAATGTGGGCTTCATGTATTAATTTCATTCCAAAAGCCATATATGGAAATGCAGAGAATTGATGAGATTGGGGAAGCTAGGGAAGCTCCAAACACTGTTGATCAAGGTCAACATCAAGAGTGATAAGTCATGTTGATAGGATGCACCCTAGATATGATGCAATGAAAATAACACATTATCCTGGTATCTTCCTCCAAAATCCCATTAACCCTGTCTAAACATGAGAAGAATATCAGGCAAATTCACAGTGAGGGGCACTTTACAAAATACCCGACCTACACTCCTCAAAAGTATACAAGTCATAAAACATGAGGAGAAAATCTGAGACATTGTCACTGCCTGAATGGCTTAAGAATTTTTGAAAATAAATATAATTTGCTATTCTGGCTTGGAGGTGTTAAGATATTGGAAAAGTATGTGAGAAGTTCTTGAAAATCCTCTCTACTATCCTTGCACCTTTTCTGTAAATCTAACACAGTTTTAAAATATTAATTTTATTAATAAATAAATTATTAGTTAAGTGCAAAATTCTAGAAACTTTGAACTCCAAGGTTCAATCCATGAAAATTACATTTACATACCTTGGATAAGAATATAGCATTGCTGCCTCACATTATTCTTCCATTAAATCAGAATAGTGAAAAACAATTTTATGGAATAATTGAATTAAATGAAATAATGAATACAAAATACCTGACATTGTGCTTAGGATAAAAATGAATATTTTTCTTTGTAGTCCAAGCCCACACAGATTCACTTCCCACTACAATTGTGCTATTTCCATCCCTCATCCTCTCTGTAGGGTTTTGGCAACAGCGATCGTCATGTTGACTGAGAGTAAGCTTTCATCATGGCAAGTAATTTCACGACCATCACCTTCTATAAACCTGCCCTGACTCTCAATAATTTAAAACATAAATATCCATGTTCTGCACAAAACACCAGGCTCTCTATACTATGGCTACTGCCAAACTGGTCAGGCTGCTTATCCCCTTTTCACATCCTACCCCTTCATTGTTCATCAGATAGCAAGAACTAATTTTAAAACCTCACCACACCATATGGTTACCTTGATTGGATTGTTTCCCTCTTGTTTCTTCTTGGTGCGCTTCTGCACCTTTCTCCTCTTGAAGTTACCCCAATCACTACTTTCATTGTCAGTGCAGTCATCTCCCTTGTGAAGCCTTCACTTGTCTCCACAGAATGAGCATAAACTTTTAGATCCACTTCACCAGGATGTCAGTGCCATCTCAGGGTATTTCATGTAGTCACTACTATTTTTGCTTGCACATAATCTCTATAAGATGTGGAAGAATATTTTACTTATCTCTTTATTCACAAAATATTATTTAGTAAGCTTCCATGATCTGTTTGATGACTAAATGGTTGTTGAATGACTAAAATTAAAAATGAATGAGGGATGTGCAGAAAGGTCACATCTGAGTAAAATTCCATCATACTCAGGAATACAAACTCCAAAGTAGGGCCCACTGACATGGCACTGAACTCCAGAGCCAGCTGCCATGACCATAGAACCCGTGGGTCTCTGCAGCCTTCAGGAGAACTAGTACCTGGCCTTCTATCTACTTTGGCTGTCTCTGGGACCCAGCTGAGGCATGCATAAGCACGACCCTTCTGATGACCCCCTGACTCTTTTTTGGAAACTCATAGCCATATAAACTCATTTCTCCTTTTCATTTCCCCCTTTTATTCAAGGTCAAAAAACAGTTTTTAACAACTGTTATTACGTTATTACGTGAAGGTTGAGATATTCTGCTGGTCTGACTTGACCCTTTTATTCAAAGTCTTCTAGTTACATCATCAGCTGGTGCTTGGTAGTAATCCCTCAGCACCAGAGAAGCACTTCCCTGGGAGTCATGTCCCATGCTGGGGGAAAGTAATGCATTTTCATGCTGAGTTTGGCTTAGAGAGTGGCCACATTTGACCAACATGGAGGATCTCAGGAGGTAACTCAGGCAAACTGCACCTCTAGGCCTAGTTCATATTTTAGGCACACAGGCTCATAAGCATAGTCATCAGTATAAAGGACTCATTGTTGGACCATCCTTATTAGTCTTTGTCATTGCATTTGGGGATTGATGCTGTTCCATTGGGGAATGTGATAGAGCTCCCTAGTTTAGGAACTCAACATTCCCTCATTTGAAGTTTTTAATTGTAACCACTATGAAAATATCCAAACATTTTTATGTACCCTATATACATGCCTGGAGAACTCCCTCCCAACCATGTGGCTCCCATCAATAACATCCCACACAGTGTTCCTCCCCTGCCAGAGTTGAACCTCTCTGTTCACACTGAGACTATTTTAATATTTACTCTTTGAAATCTAAATGTGATTTTGAAAATAATTGATTCTTCCTTCCAATGTACAATATATAGTCAAAATAACCTGCTGGATGTTGATTAAATTTAGAATATTAAAATTTTGTTCAACACACACAAAAAAATTCTTAAAAAATAAAGCCTAATATATTGTCAAGTTCCACAAATAATAAAGTGGAAGATAGTGATGGATTTAAAGGTTAGATATAGAATACATAGTGATTTAGAAAAACTAAATAAAGTAAAAATAAATTGGTGTATCAAAAAATGAAAATGCTTCATTTTTGATGTTTTGTCTTTCATTAATGTAAAAGGTGTTGCCCCGTATGTACAGTGGCAAGGCAATTTCATTTCTTCCTCAGTGTCTACATCCTTTCTTTTTTTCTAATTATTTGTTTTGTCTTCACAAATGTTTATATCACAGTAATTCACATATATAATATAGGGTATTCCCACATATCCAATATCAAACATTTTGTCCCTTCCCTAGCAATAATATTTTTACATGTTCATATTGTGTTTGCTGCACTTGATGTACAGATATTGAAACATAGATTCCAACCAAGGTTCCATTTTGTCTTACATTATGATCTATATTTTAGACTATACAATTTTCTAAATTTTTAGGTATCTTATGTTTTACATTATAGTTTACATTTTAACCTATAGACTTTTATACAATTTTGGTGTAATTTAACATGTCCTATATCCATCATTGCATGATTTTGTGGAATACTTCCATTACCCTACAGTTACCCTGATTCCACCTATTCAATACCCCTCTCCCCCTCCCCATAGCACCCACAGTGACAATCAGTCTTCATTACTTGAAGGACCATATTCAGAGATACTTGCAACAGTGTTGATGGCTTGACATACTCGACTGTCCTAACCCATTGAGAGCCACCAGTATTCTTTTCTTTTTTTTTTTATCAAAAATTTCATAAAAGTGTATGGTTTAAAGTGTAAAACATAATGTGAGCCATTGGCCATGGTTGGAAGCTATGTATCAATATTTGTACACCAGTTCTGGCAAATGTACCATTCACATGTAAAAAGGTTATTGACACAAGAGGAGGGAGAAGATATTCGGTGTATGGAAGTCTCCTATATTCTGTATGTGACTTTTTTTTTTTTTTTTTTGGATTTGGTAAGTACATCTTTGGGCACCTCTGCACCTCATAGACAATGGTTCACATCATGGCCCATACTCTCCTCCATTCCATCCAGTGGGCCCTGTGAGGATTTACAATGTCCGGTGATTACCTCTGAAGCACCATCCAGGGCAGCTCCATGTCCCAAAGACGCCTCCACCTCTCATCTCTTCCTGCCTTTCCCCATACCCATCGTCCACCATGTCCACTTTTCCCAATCCAATGCCACCTCTTCTATGTGGACATTGGATTGCCACCAGTATTCTTGAGAGACACATTTCCCTGTTTGAGAACATCAGTCCTCAGGATGTGGGTATAACTTCACACTAATTGTATGGATCGCCACCAAGTGATATAATCCACTATGACAAAATGAGCATTCACACACTACCTGGAAGCCTGACCTGTGTAAGATGTCCCACCTTAAGGATCTTAAACATGTAAACTTCCTTATTATATTTTCTAAAAATTTTTCTCAACATTACAGTTTCAACCACATACCTGACAATCTACTATGTCCAAATATTTCCCCACCCTCCCCCCAATTTCTAGGGCCATCTGACCCTTCCTCCCACCCTAGCCCCGCTCAAGCCATTAAAGCTCCAGCCAAGGCATCCGTATGCCCCCATTTTATCCCTTCCCTCTACTAATATTTACATACAGCTTATCATAGATTTCACCCATGTAGGTGTTAGCTCTCTTCCAAACTTTCTTTAAGCTTATCAACCAGTCTGTAGCTCTCTGAGACAACTTATCATGTAATATTTGTGCTTCAATGCCTGGGTTGCTTCACTCAACATAAGGTTTTCAAGATTCATCCATGTTATCACATGTGTTTGTACTGTATTCCATCTTATAGCTGAGTAGTAGTCCATTGTATGTATATGCCACATTTTATTTATCCATTCATCTATTGATGGGCATTTGCATTGATTCCAACTTTTGGCAATAGTAAATAATGCTGCTATGAACATTGGTGTGCATATATCAGTTTGTATACTTGTTTTCAGTTCTACTGGGTAAATACCCACCAGTGGACTTGCTGGGCCATATGGAAAATACATAGCTAGTTTTTTTTGACAAACCACCAAACTGTTCTCCAGAATGGCTGTATCCTTCTGCATTTCCACCAGCATGAGTGAGTGTTCCCATTCCTCCACATCCTCTCCAGTACTTGTAGTCTTCTGTGTTTTTGATGGCTGCTAGTCTCGTGGGAGTAAGATGGTATCTCATTGTAGTTTTGATTTGCATTTCCCTAATATCTAGTGATTTTGAGCATTTTTCATGTGCTTTTTAGTCATTTGCATTTCTTATTTGGAGAAGTTTCTATTTATTTTTTATTTTTATTTTTTATTTATTTATTTATTTTTTATTGACTTTGTAATAATATTACATTAAATATATATATATATATATATATATATATATATATATATATATATATATATATATATGAGGTCCCATTCAACCCCACTACCCCCACCCCACCTCTTCCCCCCCAGCAACACTCATTCCCATCATCATGACACATCCATTGCATTTGGTAAATACATCTTTGGGCACCTCTGCTCCTCATGGTCAATGGTCCACATCATGGCCCATACTCTCCCCCATTCCATCCAGTGGACCCTGTGAGGATTTACAATGTCCGGTGATTGCCCCTGAAGCACCATCCAGGGCAGATCCATGTCCCAAAGACGCCTCCACCTCTCTTCTCTTCCTGCCTTTCCCCATACCCATCAGCCACCATGTCCACTTTTCCCAATCCAATGCCACCTTTTCTATGTGGACATTGGATTGGTTGTGTCCATTGCACCTCTATGTCAAGAGGAGGCTCAGATTCCACATGGATGCTGGATGCAATCCTCCCACTTCCAGTTGTAATCACTCTAGGCTCCATGGTGTGGTGGTTGTCCTTCTTCAACTCCATCTTAGCTTAGTGTGGTGAGTCCAATGAATCAGATTGTAGGTTCTGGAGTCTGCTGAGGCTCAGGACCTGGCTATCACATTGTCAGTCCAGAGATTCAAATCCCCTAAATATCTCTTAAACCCCAACACTAACTGCACCTCCAGCACATTAGCATGAAAGTCTTATGAAGAGAGATCCCATCTGAGTCCAGATTCATCACACATAAACACCATTTCCAAAGAGGGGCCATCTGACCTGGTAGTTAAGCCCATCGGCCTTGACCATAACTCCCATGGGTCTCTTTAGCCCTCAAAGGAACCAATACCTGGGGGTTGTATCTGCTTTATCTGTCTCTCAGACTCTGCTCAGTTGTGCATAAGGGCAATTCTTCTGCCAGCCTCCAGACTCTTTTTTAGAGACTCGTAGCCATATAAACTCATTTCTCCTTTCCATTTCCCCCTTACATTAGTCAAACAGCATTTTAAAGTCATGTTATTTTATGTAGACAGGGATATTCTGCTGATCCGCATTGAACTTTCCGTATAACGTCATTTTCCAGTTGCATCATCAGTTGGCAGTTGATAGTGGTCCCTCGTTGCCAGGGAGGCTCATCCCTGGGTGTCATGTCCCACGCTGGGGGGAAGGCATTGCATATACATGCTGAGTTTGGCTTCAAGACTGGCCACATTTGAGTAACATGAAGGCTGACAGGAGGAAATTCCCAGGCACAATGCTGCTCTAGGCCTTGTTCTTATTTTAGGCTTATCAGCTCACAAGCATAGTTATTAGCATCAGGGGCTCACTGTTGAGCCCTCACTCCCTCCCGGTCCCCACCGCTGCACCTGGGAGACTGTCGCTGCTCCCCTAGGGACCACAACAGAGCACCACTGGCCAGGAACCCAGTACCCCCCCTGCTGTGGTTTTTAATTGTTGCCACTATGAGTATATCCAAACATTACCATGCACCCTGGACATATATTCTGTACAGCTCCCTGTCAGCCATATATCACCTGTCAATGGTATCCTATACCAGTATCCCTCCATTGCCATTGTTGAACCACTCTGTGATCCAGAACTCCCTGAAATTTGAAGCCCAATATAATGTCAGGGTCCCTTACTAGGAAATGGCATATAGCGATAGGTTTAAAGGTTAGATAAAGAATACGTGATGACTTGGAAAAAATTCTACATCCTATCTTTTTCTTTCTTTTTTTTTCCCCCTAATTATTGAGCTTATCTTCACAGGAGCCCTAGACCACAGCAATGCATATATATAATATACAGCACTCCCATACATCCACCACAAAACCTTTTCCCTTCCCCAGTGATACCCTTACACCCTATTCACATCATATTTACTTAACGTGATGTACAGAGTCTGAGACAATAGCTTTCTAACAAGGTGACATCTGTGCTTACATTGTGGTGCTTACTTTAGGATACACAGATTTTACATTCTTAGTTATCCTATGTTTTACATTATGGTTTACATTATCAGTCTGTCATCTCCTATATGTTATGGTGTAATATTACATGTTTTATATCCATCCTTGTGTACTCTCACGAAACTCCTCTCTTACCCCCCATTTACCTTGGTTTGCGGGTTTGCCGGTGGCTGGGGAGGGGCAGATGGGTAACAATGCCCAAAAGTGGGGGGAGGGAGGAGTAGCATACGAACACAGGAGAGGGTCAGGTGTTGGTGGAGAGTAAAATGTGGAGAAAATCATATCAAAATATAATAAAGAGGGTTACCTGTTTAGAATGCTCAGAGGGGACGGTCTGATGCAGGACGGGCTCCTGGGGAATGTCTAAATGCTCATTCTGCCAGAGTGGGTGACACCATGGGATAGAAACCCAAGTAGTGAGAGTGGGGATGGACCCACATCCTGGGGAGGACTAATGCCATCAAATAGAGGGAACTGTATCCCCTCGAGAGAAAGGGTGGCTCCCAGGGCATTGGGGCAGTTGAGCAAGTTAGGCCCTGAACACTATTCCATCTATCTTTGGAAGTGGCTCCTCGGGAAACGGAGGTTGGCTGTCAATGTAGGCAGCAAGGTGGAAGGGAAAATGGAAGTTAAATGTGTGGAACCGAGGAGTTTCTATTTAAGTCTTGCCACTTTTTAAAATGGGTGGGTTGTCTTTTTATTTTTGAGATATAGGAATTCTTTATATTTGAAGGATATTGGTCTCCTATGAGATATATGGTTACCAAATATTTTTACCCATGGGGTAGGCTCTCTTTTCATTTTCTTGACAAAGTCCTTTGAGGTGCAAAAGGCTTTAATTTTGAAGAAGTCTCATGTATCTATTTGTTCTTCTACTCGTGCTTCTGGTGTGAAGTACATGAAGCCATTTCCTATTACAAGGTCCTGTAGGTGTTTCCCTGCATTGCATTCTAAGGTCCTTATGGTCTTATGGTCTTGGCTCTTATATTCAGGTCTTTGATCCATCTTGAGTTGATTTTTTTATAAGGTGTGAGTTGGTAATCCTCTTTCAGTGGGTTTCGTGGTCTTGTGAATATCATATGACTGTATCTATGAGGAGCTATATCAGAATTTTCAAATTGGTTCCATTGGTCAGTGTGTCTCTCCTTGTGCCAGTACCATGCTGTTTTCACTACTGTACTATGTTTTGAAGTCAGGTAGTGTAATTCCTCCAATTTTGTTTTTTCTTTTTCAATATGTCTTTGGCTATTCGGGGCCTCTTTCCTTTCCAAATAAATTTCTTAGTGAGTTTTTCTATTTCACTAAAGAATGTTGTGTTGATTTTCATTGGGATTACATTGAATGTGTAGATCAGTTTTGGTAGGATAGACATCTTAATAATATTTAGCCTTCTTATCCATGAACAGGGAGTATTCTTCCATTTATTTAAGTCTTCTTTGATTTCCTTGAACAGTGTTGTGTAGTTTTCTGTGTATAAATTTTGTACATCTTTAGTTAAATTTATTTCTAGGTATTTGATTTTTTAATTTACTATTGCAAATGGTATTTTTTCTTGATTTCCTCCTCAGGTTTTTCATTAGTGTTGTACAGACATGCTACTGATTTTTGTGCATTGATTACATAACCTGTGACATTACTGAACTCATTTATAAATTCTAGAAGCTTTGTTGTAGTTTTCTCAGGGTTTTCTATGTATAGGGTCATATCATCTACAAATAGTGGAATTTTGACTTCTTCTTTTCAAATTTGAATGCCTTTTATGTCTGGTTCTTGCCTCAATGCTCAGGCAAGTACTTCTAACACAATATTAAATAGAAGGGGTAATAATGCGCATCGTTGTCTTGTTCTTGATCTTAGAGGGAAAGATTTTCAGATTTCAAAATTGTAAATGATGTTAACTGGGGGTTTTCCATATATATCTTTTATCATGTTCAGAAAGTTTCCATCTACTCCAATCTTTTGCAGAGTTTTTATTAAGAATTAGTGCTGTATTTTGTCAAATGTTTTTCTGCATCTGCAGATATGATCATGTGATTTTTTTCCTTCAATCTGTTTATGTGGTGTTTACATTAGTGTATTTTCTTATGTTGAACCATCCTTGCATACGAGGAATGAATTCCTCCTGGTCATGGTGTATAATTCGTTTAATGTGCTGCTGAATATGATTAGTAAGTATTTTGTTGAGGATTTCCACATCTATGTTCATTAGAGAGATTGGTCTGTAATTTTCCTTTCCTGTGGCGTCTTTGTTCAGCTTTGATATTAGGGCAATATTGGCATCATAGTATAAGTTAAGCAATGTTCTTCTGTTTCAATTTTTTGGAAGAGTTTCAGCAAGATTGGCATTAGTTCTTTATGGAAAGTTTGGTAGAATTCACCTCTGAAGCCATCTGTCCCAGAACTCTTATTAGTTGGGAGGCTTTTAATGACTGATTTTATATCTTTACTTGTGGTTGATTTATTGAGATTGTCAGTTTCCTCTTTCATTAATATAGGTTGCTTATGTGTTTCCAGGAATTTGTCCATTTTCTCTGAATTTTCATTTTTGTTGGAATATGGTTTTTCAAAGTATCTTCTTATGATAGTCTTTTTTTTCTGTGGGGTCAGTGGTGATATCCCCTTTCTCATTTCTTATTTTCTGTTTTTGCATCTTTTTTTTTCTTGTTAGTCTAGCTAAGGGTTTGTCAATTTTATAGGTCTTGTCAAAGAACTGGCTCCTGGTTTTGTTTATTTTTTCAAGTGCTTTCTTATTTTTTCATTTAGTTCTGCTCTGATCTTTGTTATTTCTTTCCTTTTCCTTTGCGTTTAGTTTGTCATTGTTTTTTTTTTTTTTTACTACATCCTCCAACTGTGAAGTTAGTTTTTCAATTTTAGCTCTTCTTTTATCACGTGTGAATTTATGGCTATAAATTGCCCTCTCAGTACCACTTTTGCTGCATCCCATAAGTTTTGATATGTGCATTATCATTTTCATTTGTTTCAAGGTAGTTATTGATTCCTTTTGAGAGTTCCTCCATGACCCACTGTTTTTCTAAGAGTGTGTTATTTAACTTTCATATATTGTTGCCAAATCCAGGTCTCTGACCTTTGCAGATTTCCAGCTTCATTCCACTGTAGTCAGAGAAATTATTTTGTATGATTTCAAACTTTCTGAATTCACTGAGAGTTTCTCAGCAACCTATCCTGTTGTCTATCTTGGAGAATGATCCATGTGCACTTGAGAAGAATGTTTATCCTGCTTTATTTGGATGTAATGCTCTGTATATGTCTATTAGGTCCAGTTCCTCTAATATATTGTTCAAAGTCTTTTCTTCTTTATTGATTTTCTTTTGAGATGTTCTGTCCAAAGGTGATAGTGGTGTATTAAATTCCCCCACTATAACTGTAGAGGCATCAATTCCTTCCCTTAGATTCTCCAGTGTTTGTCTTACATATTTGTAGGCACCCTTGTTAGGAGTGTAATGTTTTTTCTTTGTTTTTATTTTTGTTCTTAAAGATTTATTTATTTATTTCTCTCCCCTCCCCCACACACTAGTTGTCTGTTCTCTGTCTTTTTGCTGCATCTTCTTTGTCTGCTTCTGTTGTCAGTGGCATTGGAATCTGTGTTTCTTTTTGTTGCATCATCTTGCTGTGTCAGCTCTCTGTGTGTGCAGTGCCATTCCTGAGTAGGCTGCACTTTCTTTCACACTGAGCAGCTCTCCTTACAGGATGCACTCCTTACGCTTGGGGCTCCCCTACACAGGGACACCCCCGCATGGCACAACAATCTGTGTGCACATCAGCACTGTGCATGGGCCAGCTCCACATGGGTCAAGGAGGCCCCAAGCAGGTCCAGGGTTTGATCCGTGGACCTCCCATGTGGTAGACAGATGCCCTAATCACTGAGTCAAGTCTGCTTCCCAGGAGAATAAATGTTTATACCTGTTCTTTCCTTTTTGAATGATTATCCCTTTCACTAATATGTAGAGTCCATATTTGTCACTCACAATTATTTTGCATTTAAAGTCTATTTTGTCTGATATTAACATAGTTACTCCTGCCCATTTTTGGTTATTATTTGCCTGTAAGATGTTTTCCAGCTATTCATTTTCAACCTCCTTGAATCCCTAGGTCTAAGATGTTTTTCATGTAGACAACATATAGATGGATCATACTTTCTTATCCAATATTCCAGTCTGAGTCCCTTGACAGGTGAGTTTAATCCATTGACATTCAGTGTTATCACTTTCAAGGAATTATTTATATTAGCCATATTTTCTTTGGATTTGTGTTTGTTATATTTTGTTTGGTTTTTTACTTTTTTTTGTCTTTTTATTGTTCTTACACTCTCCTCCAACTCTGTCTCTCCTGTTTTTTATCTTTCCCCCTATAGAACTTCCTTTAGTATTTCTTGAAGGGCAGTATTCTTGTTGGTATAATCTATTAATTTCTGTTTGTCTGTGAATATTTGAACTCTCTATCATATTGAATGTCAGTTTAGGTGGACAGAGTATTCTTTTTTGGAAATTATTTCTTTTAGTACTTTGACTATATCATACCACTGCCTTCTTGCCTCCTTGGTTTGAGATGAGAAATCAGCACTTAGTTTTATGAAGCCTCCTTTGCATGTGATGTTTCTCTTTTCTCCTGCTGCTTTTAGTATTTTCTCTTTGTCTTGAGCATTGGATAATTTGACAAGTATATGTCTTTGGGTAGGCCTGTTGGGATTTATGCTATTTAGGGTGCATTGTGTTTCCTGGATGTGGACATTCATCTCCCTCAATAGGTTTGGGAGATTTTCACCCATTATTTCCTCCAACACCCCTTCTGTTCCCTTTCCCTCCTCTTCTTATTCTGGGATGCCTATAATGCATATGTTTTCACATTTTGCTTTGTCATTCAGGTCCCAAAGTCCCTGTTGAATTTTTTCTCTCTTTTTATCTATCAATTCTACTGTCTGTTTGATTTAGCATGTACTATCTTCCATAGTGGAAGACAGTACATCACTAGTTCTTTCCTCTCCCTCTTCAAATCTGCTGTTATTTGCTGAGAGTGTATTTTTGATTTCTTGGATTGTGCTGTTACTCCCCATCATATCCATTGACTTTTTTTTTGCATGATTGCAATTTCTTCTGTATGCTCTCTAAGTGTTTTCTTCATAGTCTTATCTCTTCCTTCACCTCATTAAATTGGCCCCTATTAAATGTTTTGAGAGCTTTAATTACTTGTTTGATGTTCTGCTCTTCTTCCTACTTTTTAGTTTGTTCATTGGATTGGGTCATGTTTTCCTGATTATTGGTTTGGTTTGTAGTTTTTTGTTGCTGTCTGGTCATCATTTTATCTTGGTCGTTGATTAGCTTCTTTGTCTAGTGTCAGGGTTTAATTAGTTGCTGATTTTCATGTGTGTTAAGTCTTCTCTTTGCCATTTTGTTCTTCTTATTCTATTTCTGTCCTGTTGGCTAAGTTCACTTGAAGGAAAATATTAGGGTAAGTGAAAGCAAAAAGAGTAAGAAAAGAAAAAAGTATAATAGTAGTATTGTTAGTAAATATTAGCAGAAGAACCATATGAGATCTAGAAGAATGGGTATTAGACTCATGTAGGCTGTGTAGAGTTATAACAGTAAGAAAAATGGAGTATCTATAATGAGACAGTAACCTGAATATGGTGAGGAATATAGTATTAATTAAAAGACCAGTGTGGTCAGGAAAGTGGGAAGAGAAAGGAAAGGACAATAATATAGAGAGTGAATAAAAGACAGAAAACAGTACAAAGGTATTAGAAATAAAAATTGGGGGCTAAATTAAGAGCAGTGGAATGTAAGAGAAACAGTAAATGATGGAGGATAGAAAGATGTAGAGGAAAGGGGTAAGTATTGGTAGCCAAAATCAGTACACACAGAAAAGAGGAAATAGAGGATGAGGAAACACAGCAAATGTGAATCACTCCCTTCCACACCTAATATAAAAAATATAAAAAAGAAGAGAAAGGGAAAAAAGGGGGAAAAGTGGGGGTGGAAATTCAAGCAAGAAAGGGGGATGAAGAAGAAGAGGAGGAGGAGGAGAAGAAGGAGGAGGGGGAGGAGGAAACGGCTTTGGGGTTATAAAGAGGAAGGAAAAACAAAAAAAATAAGCCAATAAAAAAGACCAACATTTCAAGCAAGCAATCCTCTTAGCATTTAAATAAAATGCTTAGGAGTCTGACCTTCCCCCTTTCTCCCTTTTTCCCTTCTCTCTCTCCCAGGGCAGCAGGAAAGCTGTGTGAGGTGTCCAGTAGGAGAATCAAGTGGGTCCTTGGTGAACCAAATCACCAGAGAAAACAATGTCTCTTAATTTCCAAAGAGAGCGTGCCCACACATCACCAGGAACACCAAATATGCTAATGGAAGTTTTCAAAACACATCTTTTTTTTTTTTATTTTTTTTATTGACTTTGTAATAATATTACCTTAAAAATATATATGTGAGGTCCCATTCAACCCCACCTCCCCACCCCACCTCTTCCCCCCCCCCCCCCAGCAACAATCGATCCCATCATCATGACACATCCATTGGATTTGGTAAGTACATCTTTGGGCACCTCTGCTCCTCATAGTCAATGGTCCACATCATGGCCCATACTCTCCTCCATTCCATCCAGTGGGCCCTGTGAGGATTTACAATGTCCAGTGATTGCCTCTGAAGCACCATCCAGGGCAGCTCCTTGTCCCAAAGTCGCCTCCACCTCTCATCTCTTCCTGCCTTTCCCCATACCCATCAGCCAACATGTCCACTTTAACCAATCCAATGCCACCTCTTCTATGTGGAAATTGGATTGGTTGTGTCCATTGCACCTCTATGTCAAGAGGAGGCTCAGATTCCACATGGATGCTGGATGCAATCCTCCCATTTTCAGTTGTAATCACTCTAGGCTCCATGGTGTGGTGGTTGTCCTTCTTCAACTCCATCTTAGCTGAGTGTGGTAAGTCCAATAAATCAGATTGTAGGTGCTTGAGTCTGTTGAGGCTCAGGACCTGGCTATCACATTGTCAGTCCAGAGATTCAAATCCCCTGAATATATCTTAAACCCCAACATTAACTCGACCTCCAGCACATTAGCATGAAAGTCTTATGAAGGAAGATCCCATTTGAGTCCAGATTCATCACACATAAACACCATTTCCAAAGAGGGGCCATCTGACCTGGTAGTTAACCCTATCAGCCATGACCATAACTCCCATGGGTCTCTTTAGCCCTCAAAGGAACTAATATCTGGGGGTTGTATCTGCTTTATCTGTCTCTCTGACTCTGCTCAGTTGTGCATGAGGGCAATCCTTCTGCCAGCCTCCAGACTCTTTTTTCGAAACTCGTAGCCATATAAACTCATTTCTCCTTTCCATTTCCCCCTTACTTTAGGTCAAACAGCATTTTAAAGTCATGTTATTTTATGTAGACAGGGATATTCTGCTGGTCCGCATTGAACCTTCCATATAAGGTCATTTTCCAGTTGCATCATCAGTTGGTAGTTGATAGTGGTCACTCGGTGCCAGGGAGGCTCATCGCCGGGTGTCATGTCCCACGCTGGGGGGAAGGCATTGCATTTACATGCTGAGTTTGGCTTCGAGACTGGCCACATTTGAGTAACATGAATGCTGACAGGAGGAAATTCCCAGGCACAATGATGCTCTAGGCCTTGTTCTTATTTTAGGCTTATCAGCTCACAAGCATAGTCATTAGTATCAGGGGCTCACTGTTGAACCCTCACTCTCTCCCGGTCCCCTCAAAACACATCTTACAGTCCATCTCCCTTAGTTGTACTACAGGAGGGCTAGTTGAATTTTTTTTTAAGGATTTATTTATTTATTTCTCTCCCCTTCCCCCCCTCCCCCAGTTTTCTGTGTCTATTTGCTGTGCCTTCTTTGTTCGCTTCTGTTGTTGTCAGGGGCACGGGAATCTGTGTTTCTTTTTGTTGCATCATCTTGTTGTGTCAGCTCTCTGTGTGTGCGGCATCAATCCTGGGCAGACTGCACTTTCTTTCATGCTGGGTGACTCTCCTAACAGGGCACACTCCTTGCACATGGGGCTCCCCTATGTGGGGGACCCTCCTGCTTAGCAGGGTACTCTTTGCGTGCATCAGCACTGCGCATGGGCCAGCTCCACACAGGTCAATGAGGCCCGGGGGTTTGAACCACAGACCTCCTATGTGGTAGGCAGACACTATAACAACTGGGCCAAGTCTGCTGCCTAGTTGATTTTCTGACTCCACCTTCTCCCAGACCAAGTTTCCGATCCCAGCACTTTTAGGTAAATTGGGCTTTCTCGGCAGATTTGCCTTTCCTTTCTTCCCCAGTTTTCCCCAAGCCAGCTGGAATGCTCCTCAGCTCAAAAAAAAAGAGGGGGTGTGTCAGGACCTGAAAATTGAACCCCCATCTCATTTGGCCCCTCTGCACCTACCACCAAAACCCTCCAACTCACACAGTCACTCCAAAACTGAATGGCTAGTGTATTCCCTTACGGCAGGGAGCACTGGATTTGGCAGAGCGTTGGATTTGGCATAGGGAAGTCTGGGATATTGTCCGCTTGGGGCCTGTGGGTCTGTGGAAAGTGGGCTGCGGTGGCTTAGCGGTCATGGACCTGGGGACATTTCTTCTGGGGAACACAGGGCTTGGGAATGTTGCCACACTACTAACAGTTCAGGGAATGCCCTAGGGGGAAGAGTCCCACCTCTCCACAACTTCTGACCTCAGTGTTAGAAACCCACAATTCTACCCTTAGCAAGCATGACTTCTGTTCCAGTCTCTCCAAATCAATGTCCAAACACTTCCTGCCTTGCAAGTCCCCGAAACAGCCCACTGCAGCAAGATTCCAACTCTACTCAGCATGCCTTTTGCAGGAACAATTATGAAGTGCATTCACTCAGGTGCCATCTTGCCCCACCCATCAGCTATCATCTTTTAATATCTCCATTTGTTCATCCCAGCTTGTCCTTAAAGGGAAAGTACGTCTGCCTCATTATCTAAAAAAGATGAAGAAATGCACTTGCTAGCTGTTCTTTAATCCTCCCCTGGTTAGCCATGTATATCACTTTGGCTGCTTATATCCTCCCGACAGTGAACTCAGACACGTGGTCTTGCTGGATTTGGGCAGGATCAGGTCTCGAACCTAATGCCAGGTTGCCTAAGTTTGTTTTTGCCTTGCTTTTTTCCTCTGGGTGGGTAACAAAAGGAAGCATTTCTACCAACTACAAGGCACAAGGTAGAAAGTACAGTTAAGAGAATGCAGCACATATGCAGAGTATGTTGGAAAACCCAGTAACCCCCAAGCTCACTGACTCCAGGAACTCAGACTGGGTGAAAGCAGCTTCAACTGAGTCTCTACAGACCCTTCACACACCTTCCATCCTGTGCAAGACACCTGGTCATTCTGAGAAAGGTGTGAAGATAAGTCAGCCTGGTTGTTGTCCACAGCCACCCTGCTAAGGCCAGCAAGGCAATCCTTAGTATTGTCTTAAAGTTCTTAAGAACTTCAGGGGTGCCATGCTAAAAGATCTTGTCTCACAGCTACTGGAAAATCTGGTGTGCTTGTGCTCCAAGTCACTTTACAGGATGGGGAGGACAGAAAATCTCCCAGTATGGGCTCAGCGCTCCTGCTCACACACCACCACTGGCCAGAACAAGCCCACCACACCTGAGCTTCCTCCCACTGTGGCCTTCAAGGTTGTCCACTTCTGGCATGGTCACAGGGTGCCCTGGTCCACTGTGCCTGTCCACTTCTGGCATGGTCACAGGGTGCCCTGGTCCACTGTGGCCTTCATTCTGTGGAAAGCATCACCTCCAGTATGGCTCCTACACACCTAGGTTAACAAGAAGCCCAAACCATGGCCAGTGATAAAGTTTTCAGTGTTTGGTACTGTGAAAACTGGATAGATCTTTGGGTTAAAAATAAACTTGTATTTTCCCACTTCATTGCAGACAAAAGAAAATTCTGGATGGATTTTAAAAGGTAAGTGAAAAAACAGCTCTAAGGGCCTTTTAATCATCAAAGCAATGGGGAGAAATCAAAAAGAAAATATTAAACACTTTGACTATATGCCTTAGTCAACAAAAGGGGTACTGATGCAAAGTAGCAGAAATCTGTTGGCATTGACAAAGGGGGTTTATTTTGGGTAGAAGCTTACAGTCACAAGGCCATAAAGTGTAAGTTATTTCCCTCACCAAAGTCTGTTGCCAAAGGCTGCTGGTCTCTGTGAGGATTCAGCCTTCTTCTTCAGACTCTATGGTCCCAGCTTCTTCTGGTCTCAGCTGTAGGTTGGCATAAGGCTTGTCTCTCTGTCTGGGGCTTGTTTCTTTATGGGCTTGGCGGCTCTGGTGTTGCCACAAGGTCAACAGTAGTCCATCAGGTTCTCTCTCTTTCCAGGCCTCTGCCATGTCTATAGAGCCATCTCTGTTCCTCTGTGTTCTTCTCCTGTGTGTTTACTTCCCTGGGATCCAGCATCAAAACTCCAACTACTTCCTTTGCCATGTCTTTTTCTTAGTGAGTCCCTGCCCACCAAGGGGGTGAAGACTCAATGTCCTACTGACATGGGCCATTTCAACCCCTGACCATAATTTAACAAAGTAAAAGTGAAACCTCTGAAGTTAATACAATCTATTATGCCCATAGGAAGAGACCAGTTTACAAACATAATCCAATATCTATGTGTGGAATTCATAAACAGTATCAAATGGCTATACTATATAAAAATTAAAGATATTTGAATTAAATAAAAAAAAATCCAACATTTTAAGAAATGTAATACACCGTGGAGAGATCACATTATCATTAACATACATAACATAGGATGTTGATTGGCCGAGAGTCACCTCTTGCTGGCAGTGTTATGTCCTCTTGAAGGAAACTTTGTAGGTAAACCCCCAGATCAGAAGGCCCTTCGGGAACCCAAGGAAGCCCAAGCACCCCACCCACTCTTCTGGGATGATACAAGGTCAATTCTCCAGAGGAGGAACTTGGTCTCCTGTCAGGGAAAGTTCTGGAATCCAGACCCACCCCTCTGAGGTTCAGAGTTACTGCCCAGCCCACGTGAGGCCATCTGGAAAGAAAAAAAGATAACATGGTCCCCCATCTCACATCACCTCCATATGCCTAGTAAATTAAGGACTTAGAAAGAAGCTGGGCTCCTGGTCATTCTGTGGCTTAATTCCTTCCTGGCCAGCCCACCAGTGGAACACATGTGTGGCTGGAGAAGAGCCACAGGGTCCAACACATAGACCAGGTCTCCAGAAACGTGGTGGAGAGGTGGGAGGCACCTTCCTCTCTCACACCTGAAAGCCTGGTGCCAAAGGGGACAGGGCAGCAGGGCAGCCAGCAGGGGCAGCGCTAACAGCAGGGGAACAAGGAAACAGAAGATCCTCATGGAAAAGGCTGGGCTTGTGCTTCCTCTGACCCTTCTGAGCTGAATTAACCCCTAGCGTTCTTATTCTGAGAGAAAGATCCTATAGGGGAAGGATGGACTCAAGAACAGAACATGCAATTACCCTACACTGAATGTAAGAGCTAATGGCACTTTATTTTGTTCCCTAAACTGGAGAAAATCAGCATAATAGAGTATGATATGCAACATTATTGAAAAATGCCCATTTCTTTTCCTAATGAGTTCTAAAACTCGTTTTAAAGTAAGAATGATGAGTAAGCAGCAATGCCTGTCCCCAAAGCCCTGGATTAGTTACCAGGAGCCTATCATAGCTCAGAATAACTTCCCTTAGCAATGCTGGTGGATGCTATCACAATCTTAGACAGCTCTTCTTTGTGGGGATTTCGCATATTCAGAACTTTTGCAGAACAAAATGAAATTTTCTATCACAGAAAAATAAAGAAAAAAATATTCATCACCAGCCAGCCTCAGTTAGTAACATGACTATCCATTTCCAAAAACTAATCAAACAAAAATCTGCTTTTCCTTGATTTGTTTCACCAATTTTTCTTCTTTCCTCTTTTTTTCTTTCACTACTTTATGGATTGAAGCAGAATGTCATTAATGAAACTGACCCAGATTTACATGCTACCACAAAACGGAGCTTCTGGGTTTATTGGTATTTCATTATTACCATTTCTCAAGGGATTTCTTGTTTCACACAGGATGTTGCTTTTAAAACACAAAGCAAAAAGAACCCCACTTACTTCTCTCTTGATGTCCATTTGGCCCTTTGTGTTTTGAGTGTTATTGAAATTCAGTGTTTCCTGATACTGGTTTGGCCCTTGCTGTCTACCATCAGTTTTCCCTCAGAAAATAGCTGAGGTGTGAACAAAGTGCAGGGTGACACAGAAGGAGGGTTGCTGAGGTTGTTGGTGCTGGGGGTGACAGTGGAGGAAACCTTGCTACTGCAGGTAGAGCTGCTGGCTGAGAAAGGGCACTTGGTAGGAGAAGCAAGGGCTTTCCAACAGTGGGAAGTGGAGCCAGAGACACAACCTCAGAGCGTTGTTCAGGATCAGCTGAGTGGTAGATGGCACCAATAGCCAATTCTCCTCCACTCCTGGTCACCCACAGGAGTAACCATCCCTGCTCCTCTGCTAGGTGCTTGCATGTGACCAAGAAGCCATGTGTGACTCTTCAGGCAGAAGCATGTAAGCACCCATGGCCAGGAGCTCCAAAGACTTCACACTGAAAGGACAACAGCCTGACTGCTGACCCGCCCTCCACCTGGGTTCCTGAGACTGGACTGGGCAGAGCCTCCCTGCAACATACACAAACACATACACACACACACACACACACACACACACACACACACATCTTTTGGCATGGGAAGTCTATCTTTACTTTTAGCTGCTGTCTCAGTTTGCCAGGGCTAGTCTGACAATGCCCCAGAACTGCTTATTTAAGCCCCCAGGTTGAAGGTTCTATCATGTGCATCTCTGACAGTGGTCAGATCAGGAAGGAAAGGCTTGGCCCAGTGGACCCAGTCCTTAGCAAAAGGGCACTGACCATCACTAGCCAAAGCCAATTAGTCTATGGGGTGCAGCAGTGCTCCAAAATGTATTCACCAAATACAATGAATGTGCCACACTAATGAAAGAGGTTGTTGATGTGGGAGGAGTGGAGTGAGGCGGTTGTGGGTATATGGGAACCTCTTATATTTTTTGAATGTAACATTTTTTGTGATCTATGTATCTTCAAAAAATACAACTAAAAAATTGATAGGGGTGAGGGTGGGGAGTGGGGTATATGGGAACCTCTTATGTTTTTTAATGTAACATTTTGTGTGATCTATTAACTTTGAAAAAAGATAATTAAAAAATAAAAAAAATCAAAACAAAACAGTAATTAGAGCTCCACCGACCCAGGGCTTACTGTGAACCACTGTATGCGCACTAAGCACATTCATTCTCTTAAGTGGTCCATGAGGTCAGTTCTGTTTGATCTGTCCTAGAATGGCAAAGTGAGACAGAGAGGCTGTGACTTGTGAAGGCTCCACAGCTAGTCACCATAGAGCTGATACTTCCACTCGGGACTCCTCAGCCTGGGCTGCTAACCAACACACTGACTACTGTTAACTGTGCTCCAAGGAAATTGATTTAGGAAGAATTTGATCAGCTTTAGTACAGAGTTTGATCAGCTGTAGTACAGAATTCGCCCTCTTTATGACCAATGATCCCAAGGTCAGAGAAACTGCTCCTGGAGCCCTGGAGCTGATCAGATACCAGTGCCCATAATTCCAATACCATGGTGTGAACATTGGTTCAAATAGACTTTGAAATGCCTTTTGCTGTTCTTGTTGCTTTTAAGGCTCTTTTCTTTAGATTTTAATTAATATTTATTTCAGTTGCATAATTTCCTTTTGGCATGCACAAAGCCCCAGGACTTGAATTTGCCTGTAACCTCAGCTAACCAAAACTGCCCTGAAATGCTTTAAACACATAAAATCCCATTTGAATGCATGCATTCTAAAGACAGTTACCAGACATTGTATGTCCTGCCATGGCCCACTGGATGGAACGTGGGAGAGTGTGGGCTATAATGGGGACCATTGACCATGAGGTGCAGCGGTGCTCAGAGATGTATTCACCAAATGCAATGAATGTCTCATGATGATGGAGGAGGTTGTTGCTATGGGGGGAGGAGAGGGGTGAGGGGAGTGGGGGGATATATGGGGACCTCATATTTTTTTAATGTAATATTAAAAAAGTAAAGACAAAAAAATAAATAAATAAAGACATTTCCCATTTTCCAGGAGGCAATAAGACATTCGAGCAGCAGTCAGTGACTTTCTTTCTGGAGGGCCAGGGGGGAACTCTTCTGGCCCTGTGGGCTCTGTCGTTATCACTCAACCCCAACATCCTGCACAGGAACGTTAGAGAAATGAATGGGTGTGAGTGTGTTCTAATAAAACTTTATCAAAACAGGCAGGCAGCCAGATTTGGCCTGCAGGCCTTAGTTTGCCGACCCTGTCATATAGAAAAGTGTGCTTATGGCTCATTCCTGATGTCCCACCAAGAGATAGAACCCTGGTCACTTCCTACCTTGGGGTCCCTATTTGGCCCTTGTTCAGTTAGCCCTGGAAGGCGGGGCCATTTATCAGTCTGCCAAATTCTGGAAGGAGAAACTGAGTCTTCAGGCTCACTCTGTCCTTCTCCCTCTTGGGCCTGGCCCACAGGGGGCAGGGGCTCTGCTCTGCATTTCTACCACATTCAAGCTTCAGAAGCCACAAGCCCCACTGTGCAGTCCTCAGCGGTATCTTCCATCAGTGACATCCCATCAAGGAGCAGCCTGCAGTCCATCTTATGGAAAGGGACTCCTCAAAGGTACAAACAAAACGGTGTAGTGTGAACTGTCTTTGCTATTCTGAAAATCCAGATGAAATTTATATTCTCTAGATAAAGAAGATTTGAACAACTTCATACACCAAGAGTCTTGGCCTTTTGACTATTATCTCATAATGGCCATCATAGGTACCGTAGACTCAAAATGTAAACCCCTCTTAGTAGTGAAACTATTTACAGTTGTTCAAAAGCTATTGCTCACAGGAAGAAAACAGATGAGGTATGTGTTTACAGAAGGTCAGGAACCCTTCCTTTCCACCCCCCTCCTGTTTTAATGGCCAGCAGAGACAGGTACCTTGTCAGACGGCCCCAGAAGTCCCCTTCTTCCATCCAGTTCTTCCACACGCTAGAAGCCAGGCAGAGGGGTACCTCAGATTCAAGAGACATCCCAGGGGCAGGCTGAGGGCCATGGTTGATTCAACTGGAAACCATGCTTCTGTGTGTAAAGTGAAGCTCATGAGACTCAAGAGGCCTCCTACCAGTACTCCAGCAAGAGTTGACCTGAACTGGGGACTCACCTGGGCACCACTGATTGTGGGTGGCTAGGAGAAGAGGAAGGAGGCATTTTGTGGGATTATTTTATATACCATTAACTTCCTTTCCAAGGCAATCTGTGTTCCACGTTATGGGTTCAGCTGTGTACCCCAAAAAGATACCTTGAAGTCCTAATCCTGGGTACCTGGGAACACGAACTTTTTGCAAAAGCATTATTGCAAGCAGAATCATTTAAATTGAATGAGGCCGACTGCAGTGGGTGGACCCTTATTCCAGGATGGCTGGTGTCTTTAGAAGGGGGGTGTGGGCACAGACAAAAGTGGGGGGTGGGGGCACCATGGGAAAAGAGAGCAGGCCATAGGGTGACTGAGGAGGCACTGAAAACCCAAGGCTTGCTGGCCAAGGGACAGGTGCCCCAGCGGCCAGGACTGACCCACCAGCAGGGCCCACGCACTTGTGGCTTCAGCCTGCAGGGCTGAGAGAGCGGTTCCTGGTGTTTTTAGCCACCCAGTTCATGGCACTTGTGACAGCAGCCTGAGAAAAGTGAGGTGTCCCTCTTCTGGCAGTTCCATCCGTCCAGGAGGGCTGAGGGATAGCCCAGGTGCCTAGCTGTCTGCCAGGCTGAGGGTTCCCAACCAAGGCTTTTATCTAATCAGATGCCCTGAGGAATGCCCTGGGGACGGACAGAAACAATGTTGAAAAGAAAGGAATGGGTGACCTGGACAACTCTGAATACACTTCTCTTCCTTCCTTCCACCCTCTCTTGGGTGCTTCGGCTGCTTAGACCCCCGAGGTCTTCCCACCATGCACACCTTCCCAGAGGGGCCGGGCCAGATGGTGCAGACCTATTCCTGGTTCTCCTTGTCGGGTGGGAAGGCGGCCCGAGTGTTCCCCGTGGCCCAGGACCGTCCATCAGCCTGGCTGCTTAATCACGGCCCCGGGAACCACCGCACATACTGCTCAGGGGGCCGCACCCTGCACACTGGATAGCCTCGGGGCTCCCTTTCTAGACTGTCCGCGCACCCCCGGATTGCCACAAGGCCCCTCGAGCCCAGGGGAGGGGTGCCTCTGTGTCTCGCAGTACTAAAAGCTCTGCTCTTTCGGGTCCAGGTGCCCATCTCACCGACCCCGCCCAGCAGCCCCTGCCCCCTCCACCCCCGGGCGCCCCATCGAGTCTTCCTCCCTGGTGAGCACTCCCTCCTTGCCGCCCCCCCACCCACCCACACACACACACTTGACCTTCCCGGTAGCCCTATCCCACTATGATGTCCTGCTCTCACCCCGACAGAAGCATCCCCCACCCTGCCCGGTCCCCGCCCCCAAGCCCTGCTTGGCCCCCAGACCCCTTCCACGCAGTGCCGCTGGGTGTCCAGTCCCCGCTCCGGGGTTGCACAGCCCCGCCCCAGCCCCTCCCTGGCAGGGGAGTCCTGCGCCCAGCCCCGCCTCACCCCCGCCGCGCGGTGCCGCCGGTCCCGCCTCACCGGGGCCTGGCGGGAGAAGTAGCTGCGCTCCTTGGGGTCCAGGCGCCATGGCGGGACATAGCTGAAGGCGGACAGCGCCGCGATGAGCGGCGGCGGGGGCTTGCCCGCAGCGTGGCGGCGGTGATCTCCTCCTAGTCCCCCAGGCCGCCCGCCGTCCAGCTTCTCCGCCCAGGCCAGGTCGGTCCCACCCGGCCGTGGACCCCGCCCGAGTCCGCCTCCCTGGCTGCCCGGCGCCCGCGTTCGGCAGTTGCCGGGGAACCGCGGCCTCGCGTCACAAAGCTGGGCGGCGGGCGCAGGACTGGGGCTCAGGGCCAGGGCCGCAGGGCAGAGGGCGCAGCTGGGCTGGGGATGGGCCCGTGCCCTCCCGTCTCCTTGCGGGTCCCTGGAGGGCCCACTTGGGACACAAGGAGCCGCGTCTGCTGGACTGGGGGCCTCCGCCTGCTTGCACTTGCCCTTGCCCTTGCGCTGCTGGGGCGATCCAAGCGGGCTGTCCGGGAGAAGTGCAGGCCACCCGTGCGGGGCATCTGAAACCCTCCAGGAGCCGCGGAACAGTAGTGGAAGACGCAGGTGGAATTCACTGCCATCATATATTAACTCAGTGTGTCCGCAGCAGCATCGTGTCAACGTTCAACGAGTCTGTTTTCAGCGCCTCGGTCACCACGAGCGGGCACCGCTCACGGTACTGGCAGGTGCGGGTGTGCAGCGGCACTACTGGAATCCAGTCAAGTGGTGTCTGGCAAAACTGAGCTGTTCCGAAGCGCTCTGCTGTTTCTTGAGTCAAATGCTGGTTCAAGAGGTGTGTTCCTTTTGTCGAAAATTCACTTAACTCTAAAGCCTGGGATATGTGTGTGTATCAGTAAAGAGGAAAAGGAGAACTAAACAGGCCTTGGGAATACTTTAACCAGGGCGGCTCTAGGAAGACTGGCTTGAAACATAAATGATAATGAGGGGCAAGACTTGTGAAATCTGGGGAACATTCGGTCATTCCAGGCAGAGGGAAGAGCATCTGTGGTGGCCCTGAGGCCGAGCCCATTGATGTGATGGTGGCAGAAAGGGAGGACAAGGACAGTGCAGCTTTCAGAAGGGGAAGGCAGTAGGGAGTGCAGGTGGACAGGCAGGCAGGAGAGGGGGCGATCTAAGGCCCGGGCAAACGAGCACCCGTCTCAGGAGGCTTCTTGCCTGTATGTCCTTGATTCAGGCAGAGGTTTTAGAGATTTTTCAGTACCATGTCCTTGATGCTAATTAACAAAAGCAATAACCACACACTTACAGTGGCACCCCTAAAAGTAGAGCACCCTAGAAATATGGCACCCCTAGAAGTACAGCACACCTAGCCATAGGGAACCCTAAAATTATGGCACCCCTAGAAGTATGACCCAGCAAGCCAGTCTGTGCTCCTCCTACACCTCCTTACACATGGGCACAACCGTTCTAAGGTCCACAGGATGGAGGAATAGAGTATGGATTGGAGTGGACTTACTGATATTCTATTCATGAACTATTGTGATTAGTAATTGAAGAAAATGTGGCACTGGTGTGGAGAAAGTGGCCATGGTGGCTGCTGGGGGTGGGAGTGGGAGGAAGAAATGTAAATGTGGGGGCATTTTCGGGATTTGGAGTTGTCCTGGGTGTTGCTGCAGGAACAGTTACTGGATATTGTATGTCCTCCCATGGCGCACTGGGTGGACTGTGGGAGAGTGTGGGCTATGGTGTGGACCATTGACCATGAGGTGCAGCGGTACTCAGAGATGTATTCACCAAATGCAATGAATGTCTCATGATGATGGAGAAGATTGTTGTTATGGGGGTTGGAGTGGGGTGAGGGGGGTGGTGAGTATAGGGTGTGACAGGATGGGACAAGAGAGCTCACAGAAGGCAGAAGTGACACTGGGCTTGGTCTCGGTAGCAAAGAGAGACTGTGGAAGGGTTTCTGAGGCATAGTATGATCCAGAATGATGCTCAGGCCCAAAGCCATGAACTGCTCTAAGAACTGTAAGTGAGACCACTTCACAGTTTTCCCAGAGATGTGAGAATCCTTTTGGCCTGGCCCCCAGGTGAGCGGCAATTCACTTGGGTATATGAACACATCTGAATTGATTGCAGCTCTCTCCTGGTCAATCTTTCATTTGCGTCTATTTTTCTCATTCCTTCTCTGCAAAGAAGCATAAAATTTAAAAGTGAACTTGGAGCTCTAGAACTCATAGAGTTTCAATAACCTATGCTAAAGATTAAAAGCCTTAAAAAGTAAAGATAAAGAGATCTAAAATGTTAGAGCATGATGGAGTCATGCGATGGTTAATCACCATCCAGTTGGTGCCGAGTCATTGGATGATGCAAGCCCTGGCCTGCCAGTGGGAGGGCATTCTGTAGGTGGCTTTAAACCATTAGGCAGCTGGTTGAAGCTATGGCTGATGACATCCACAAACAAGGGTGACTGCCTTCAGCAAGGAGGGGAGTCCCATCACCCCAGCAGCTGGAGGTCTTAAAGCAACACCAAGGCCCTCAGCAGTGGCAAATCCTTTCTCTCCTTCTCCAGCTTCTCCCAAGGAAGTCATCCCCTGTGCTATCTCCAATGCATGGACTGGCCTAGGAAATCTGAACTTGCCTATCCCCAGGGTCACTGAGCCAATTCTACTAACAAATCCCTTCCTATTTACATATGGCCCCATATGCTGTTGGCTGATTCTTCAGAGAACTCTAATACTGGTAGAAATGCAGATGTTATTAGCTAATATGTCCTGTGATTACTTTGTGGTGGGCCCTTTTCTAAATGTTTTTAGGTGTATTAACTCATTTCATCCTTATTTTCTGATTAGCCATTTGGAAATGAGGCCCAAGGTTATACAATTTGCAAGAGAGGTTGAAATCAACCCCACGTGCCTGACTCCTGAACAGATTCTCAGTCCTCTGCTGCATCACTGCTCAGACCAGGTTCAAGTCTCATCTTCACCCGTGGTTCTGTATCCAAGGCAGGCATTGACCATCTCTGAGCTTTGGAGAGGAAACACTGCCCAAGTCCAAGGCCCCTGGAAATCATACAAGCCTGTGTTCAAGTGCTTAGCATAGAGCTCAGCACAGAGCGGGTGAAAAGTAAATGGAAGCTCCTTTCCCTGTCCAAGGCCCCGGAACTAGCCAGAGGTAGAAACCCAGTCTCCAAACTCTGCAGCCCTTTCCACATCTGCCTGCCTTGTCTCACTCTCCCCTCAAGCTTTAACCTGACCGTAATTGGAGAGTGAAGCATCTGTACTTCACTAAATACAATGTAATTCACTCATGATTTACATTTTAGAAGATTTTCCCCCAATCAAGCCTGCCCCCTTACAACCCTACCTAAATTTACTTTACTTCATTGTATATTTAAAAAGAGAATACTCCTCAATATATATATTCTTAAAGATTTTATTTTAATTTACCCCTCTCCCTGGTTGTTTGCACTTGCTGTCTGCTCATCTTCTTTTTAGGAGGCACTGGGAACTGAACCTGGGGCCTCCCATGTGGGAGGGAGGCACCTAATTACTCAAACCACCTCTGCTCCATTTGATATGTCTCATTGTGTTTCTTCACTGTGTCTCTTACTGCATCATCTTGTTGCATCAGCTCACTGAGTCATCTTGTTGCATCAGCTCACCAAGTCAGCTAGTCCTGTCAGCTTGCTATTTGGCTCATCATCTTTACGAGGCACTGGGAACTGAACCTGGGATCTACCACAGTGTGGGTACGAGTCCAGCTGCTTAAGACACATCCACTTCCCTATATTTTATTAAAGGATTATTTCTGTATAATTCTAAAATTATAAATGTTATAGTAATCCAAAGTGCTGTCATCTGTTTTCCCATTGTTCCTCCTCACCATACATTATATCTGCTAACAAAGTACATCAGGAAATGGGAAAAAAAAACATTTCTTATATTTGTAGGAGGAGGAAATGAAGGTCTCTAAAAAGCATACTCTTTTCATTTAGCAGATAACTATTACAAGATGGCAGATTTAAAAATAGTCATTCATTGTATTCATTTATTCTACTTGATCGATTCTGTTTGACATATAAAATCAGGTATCTATGATACTAATATTAAATTGAACTTAAATTTAAATCAATCACTGACACTTGGTATTCACGGTATAGGGAAAATAAAGGCTCCTTCCATGTCTCTGTAAGATCTAGACAGACCCTTTTCAGATCACCAAATAGTCCATAATTCTGCAAAATGGCTAATTCACAAATAAGGCTCTTTTTATGCTGAGTCCCATAAAAACACAACTTCTTTCATGATCTGAGTTCTGAAGTCACTATTTCTTCTTGTCAGCACTGAGCCCCGGGGTTTTGAGAAAACAATTTTCTTGATAAAGATTTGACAAATTCAAGCCTTGATTTTAGCATCTCAGACTCATGAAAATGAATCTGTTATGGGAAGAATAAAGAAAAGAGGAACTGGCTAGTATAATCCTTAACAACTGAAATTACCATGTTGAACTTGTTTGTCTCTAACAACTTGCCCACAAATGCTTGCACACACATAAGAATGGAAGCTCCTCGAGGCAAAGTCACAGCTATCTTACTTGTGTACTCCCAGAGCCCAGAACAATGCTTAGTACATAATAAGAGCTCAATAAATATTAGTTGCTTCAATAAGAGGGATATTTAAAGGATCAAACATGATTCCTGTCCTCGAAGACACAATCAATACTAGAGGTATGCAACAAGCCAAAGCAGAGTGTGTGAAGAAAATCAACATTCCAGCCCTCAGAGGAGGTCAGGGTTTTAGGTTGTGGGGAAAGAAGAGACCTGAGTGGGGTGTTGCTGAATGGACAGAATTTAGTCATGGGGAGATGCTGTCTGGAGGGACAAGGGACACCTGGTCAAAGGAGCAAGGCAAGAGAGAATGGAGTGGGTTAGGTGGGAGAGAAGAGACCGCCAGTTTGAAGACAGGTAACAAGGTGCAGCCTCAGGGGATCCCAAAAGTCAGAGCAGAGGAGGTTCTACTGTATCCCGTGAGTAGGAAAGAAACAAGGTTTCTGATCACAGGCTGGCATGCTGAGGGTTTTCAGAAGATTAGTCTGGGGTGTGCAAGATGAACTGGACAAGAGTAAGCCAGAGAGGAAATCATGTAGCAGACTACCACCAATACCTTAGAGAACTTGGGAAATTCATCTACATTCTAGTCACTCATCATCATAATGCCTTATTAAGTAACTTGCAAAGGAAACAATAAGGTCTTAGACATTAGGTAGTGATGAAGATAATGGTTTTAGTGAGTCATCTTGTCCATTCTTACACTTACATCAGGGGGAAATTAAAACAGATATTACAATAATTTAATAACTCTAAAAGCAGAGTTGAGCATAGCTTATGAAGAATATAGGCATATTCTGCTTTTGGAAAACTGAACATCAGAAAATTGTATATTTCAAGGGAAGCAGACTTGTCCCAGTGGTTAGTGCATCTGTCTACCACATGGGAAGTCCATGGTTCAAACCCCGGTGCCTCCTTGACCTGTGTGGAGCTGGCCCATGCACAGTGCTGATGCACGCAAGGAGTGCTGTGCCATGCAGGGGTGCTCCCTGCATAGGGGAGCCCCATGCGCAAGGAGTGTGCCCCATAAGGAGAGCAACCCAGCATAAAAGAAAGTGCAGCCTGTCCAGGAATGGTGCTGCACACACGGAGAGCTGACACAACAAGATGAGACAACCAAAAGAGACACAGATTCCCGTGACGCTGACAACAACAGAAGTGGACAAAGAAGATGCAGCAAATAGACACAGAGAACAGACAACCGGGGTGGTGGTTGGGAGGGGAGAGAAATAAATAAAATAGGTAAAAAGAAAATACTGTATTTCAAAACATAAGCCGAAGATTTATAAAAAATATCAAGTACACTGAAAAGCCTAATTAACAAAGTGGGTACTTCAATTAGAGATATAAGATTCTCAGCCCACTGTCCTAGCAGACTACTTAGGACCCTGGAAAAAGCAAGTATGAATGAGGGATTACTTTGGGGGGTGGAGGGAATGGACCCATACCTGGACAACTTGATAACCAAGTAAATGGAGTTGCCGTTGTTTAATAGCCTCTTTTCCTAGTAAATTTTTGCTGTTAAAACAAACTCTTTTGGGGCCATTAATGCATAGTGCTCCTCTGAAAAAAAAAATCAAAGAAAAATAAACTTATTTTTTATAACAATCCAAAACATTATTTTTTTTGGCCAAAATTTACTCAAAATGTGGCTTTTCTTAAGGGCCAATACTCTCACATCAATCATGAATGTGTTACTCTTTAGCCTACTGAAAAAGTACTTGGCTTAATTAATGATGCTGTTTATAAAATATTACAAGGAATTTCCAGAAAACATATCCTGAAATGTAGTTTTATTTATGGAATTGTCTATTTTTCCCACCTTTTTAAGAAAATGATCCTTTCCTATTCACCTCAACAGGCCTTTTAACATAAAAACTAGAACAATTTCTTTATCTTTTGTGTACATCTTCATCAACTGTAAAAGGTAATACAAATCCTTCTTTACCTAATTTAATTTCAATATCTAGTGAGAGAAGGAAAAAATTCTTCATGTGATACCCTCACAAACACTATCTTCCTTTACTTCTTTGTTCTGTTTTGATTTCTTCCAAACTGTATTTACCAATAGGACAGAAGGCTGCAAAGTAATGACCACAACCAAATGAGGATGTTCACTCACTCAGCTTCAAGAACAAGCCTGTCAGCCTGAAATTAAGGAGGCTTCCTGGGCTAAAGCAATGAGTAGGTCCTCAAATTAACAGGGGAGCAGTAGGAACCACACACTTCCTCCTTCTCCTTACAAATGGTGGCACACTTTCAATTCAGACAGTGAAGAAAATGTTCTAAGTTCAGCAAAATTAGACAACTAAGCAGCTCAACACATCCATCTCTTCCATGTCTCCTGACAGCTAATGCAGCCCATGACCGTGGCACCCCACAACTGCAACATGTGGCCAAGGGGAGTGGCTGGTGTTCCCTTCCAAGCCCTCTGGTATATGCCATTCCTTCTGTAGGAAGGGCCATGAGAGAAGGAGAGGTGGAACATGTGACCATTTGAAGCCTATCAGAGATGGTTCTCTTTGAGATGATTTTTTAATTGATGAAAGGAAGGACTTCGACTCAAAGTCAGCATAGTCCAGCAGCTATTTCTGGGAGGATCGGTGTGCTTATATCTGTGCTAATGTGGTAGCCACCAGCTATGGGAGGCTTTGGAGCACTTGAAATGTGATATAAACTTTACTTATGTTTAATGTAAATTTAAGTAACCTTCTGCTCTAGTGGCTACTATACTGGACAGTGCAGGCCAAGACTATAAGAGTGGCTAAACAGACATGAGCACTTACTGTGTTATTCCCTCATTTATACCCTCTTACCATAAGTGTTTGAGGTCAATATTCTTCTTACTCACATTTTACAGATGAGGAAGCAAACAGAAAAAGGTTAAAAAGGGTAAGTACACTGTGCAAAGACATTCTGCTAATCTGTGTCAAGCTGGATTCAAATACAGTCTATATACTATATTCTACCATCTACACTCTAGAGCCTCATGTGGGGCAGGGAAGATTCCATTGTGGCTACTAAGCTCCACCTGTCTCCCAAAGAGATAACAGCCACTAAGGTTCTGTAAATAAATCCCCTGGTACTCACCTATTGTATACCAATATGTTATTAACAGTTTGGAAGCAAAGTAGGATCTTGCTCCTAAAAGGTCGATCAATTCAATTATCAGAGATTTATGAAAGTGAAAATCCACAGGGGTCTCCAGGGAATGGTATGGAGTAAAAAATGATTTCATTTAATATTTAGGAAGGAGTTTGGGATCCTAAAAATCATATATTCAATCATGAGAGAAAAATAAGATACAAAACCAGAGAATAAAGTGAAGGTAGTGAGTTACCTATGCATAAAAGTTTGATACAAAATTCCTTTAAGGAATGATATTTTTCTAGGACTTAGGACGGATATCTTTCTTAACACCGCAATGAAAAATATTCTTGTTATAGTTAAAGTGTAATAGCTCAAAATATTCTTAAAATGTGTCTTAAAAGTAGTCACTGAAAAAAGAACAATAAACATCATGACAATGCTGTCAAATTCAAGAAACATCTCTGAAACTCTCAGAATTGCTTTAAGGACCTGAAGGACACTCAGTTAAAATTTTTAATCCAAGAAGAAATGATAAAACTGACATCTCAATTCAATAAATAAAGGATTGCAATGGAACAACTAGTGCTGGAAAATTAGTTATCTGTCTAGTAAAGAAGAGTTAAACTTCTACCAAACATCAGACTATGAGCATATCTCCTTTTACTGAGTTTTGCTTTATTGTACTTTGCAGATATTGTGTTTGTTTTTTTAAATAAACTGAGGGTTTGTGGCTATCCTGTGTCAAGGAAGTCTATCAGTTCCAGTTTTCCAACAATGTTTGCTTTCTTTATCTGTGTCACGTTTTAATTGAGGCATATACATTTAAAAATAAAAATAATGTTTTTGCATACTGAAAAGGCTATAGTACACGTGCAGTGGGAAACCATATCATGCATGTAACTCACTTTATTATGGTGGCCTGGATCTCACAGGTGGATTAAAGATCCAATGGGGAAAAATTAGTAAATATTTGCACTAACACATATTTGGTGAAATAATCTTATGCATAATGGAAAAGTCAGGAACCATTAAAAGACAGGTAGATTTTGTCACACAAATCTTAAAAACACAAAGCAATAGAAAGATGAATTAGGGAGCAGGAAGGCAATTCCTAGGAAATACAAATGGCCAATAAACATTTGACAAAATGCTCAACTTCATTATTGCTCACTCAAATGCAATTTAAATACATGACAAGATACCCTTTTCCACTGAACTGAGTGGCAAAAGCTAACAGGACTAAAAAAACACAGCCACGTTCACTCACAGCTGGGGAGGTGTGACGTCTACCATTCAGAGTCACTACCTACTGACGTTACACCAATGGTCCCACTCTTAACATTCTAGTCTGCAGCTTAAAGGAACATGGGTTGCAGTAGAATGACACAAAAGAGTGTTTACTACAGCACTGCTGATAGAGACCAAAGTTGGAAAGAACCTGAAAGATCATAAGCTGGGAAACTGGTAAGTCCCATAAAATACTGCACCACTTTGAGAAAGAACGTATTTGATCCACACACATTGGCCTTGAGGAAGGTCTATGTATACTGGACATAATGGTAAATTATATGATATACTGGACATAAAGAGAAAAGAAAATTGGTTGATATATTTGTGTATGTTGGGCATAGAAAGCACAGTTACAAATTTGTTATTTCAGGGAAGGGAGGTGTTTGGGGTTAACTAATTTTAGTGTTTATATGCCTTGGCATTGTTAAAAAATTTTAAAAGAAAAGAGTAACGACTTTCCACTTCTTTACCTTTTACCAGAATATGATCCTGAATCACGTTTGAAGGACAAAGCAGAAGGTGAGGAAGTCTGTTGGGACGATTTCCAACCACACAAAAAAGGTGTGCTGTGAAGTTTATGAGAGTGAATCTTTATAGCACAGATACCACCTAAAATAAAGTCTACCAGAGAAGAGTGAAATTTCTGACTTGGTTAAGAAATGCACTCAGAAATAATTAGGATTTGTAGAGTTCAGAGATTCAGACTTTTTAATCAAATGGCCATTGTGCGTGCTAAACCCTTTAAAACCCTTGAAGTGAATCAAGGAATATTAAGATTTGTATGCCTTCAACACTTGAAACCATCTAGAAATCTCACACAGCAGGAATTGTTCCTATAGGACAAGACAGAAATGGGGTCAATTTATCAAAGAAAAGGCCAGCTGTTGCACCTAGCTCCAAGTAAATGAAAGTTTTCCCTTTTAATAAAGTTACGGAGACAGGTCAAAAGAGAAAAGACTTAGTTTTCAGAAGGGGCACAAGAAAACTGTTTGCCCTCAGTGAAATAATGCCATACAACTTTTGTTTTTACCTTATAGAATGGATATTCTATGACTGAGAATAAGTAAAGTTGTGTCTGTTGTGCTAGACTCAGTCTGTCCAGATATGATTCTTCACCTGAAATGAAAACATCACAATCAGTTATGCTTGAATTTTGGTACATGTAATGAAAAAAATCATGAACATCCAGCACTAATACATTCATTCCAGAAGTATGATGGATTTTTAAATGACACTAGAAAATGAAGTTGTTAGAATTATGCCTCATGCTTGCTTAACCAGTGACATCTTATTTTGACTTCTACAAACCCAAGCTCCTAACTTCTGCCCCTTGTTGGGATTCAGGCAGTTACAGCAGCAGACCCCTGCTAATGGGAGCATCTCGATGATCCCCCACAGGAGCATGAATGGCCCATTGAGGTGCTGATGTCTTCCACCTATAGGAAGCACATCCACCAGCCCATCCAGCCACTGAATCACCCCCATGGCAGCGCCAACCATGTGAGGGCTGACTTCTAAGGAAGAACGACATCCCCAGCATCAAGGCTCCTGGCTTTAGGTACTTTTCTCCAGCCTGAGGGTCACCCCAGGCCCCAAAGGCCCAGGGGCTCCTTTCACAGGGGGTGGGGAACCTAGGGCCTTATATCCTGGTTCTGCTGACATCTAGAATCTGTAGAGATGCCCCCATCTGGCCTTATGGCAGGTACAATGAAAGACAAGCAGCTTCCGTAAGGGGCCTTGGTCAAGAGCCTGGCAGACACCTTTAGGATGTAGGCACATCCAGCAGGTGGACTTTTACATGAGACTATTTCAGATTAAGTGATGCTGGTGACTCATTGACTGCAGGTACCTTCACAACATTAAAAATATCCACCAAACTTAAGTGACTGGGATTTTTGTTCATGGATTCTCTGCATTTGTATTTGGGGAGGGGTGTGCAGTTATTTTCCTAATAGTCACAGAAGCCACTACTGCCTGATATTATCTCTAGGGTACCTAAAACAATGCTTGCATTTTACTTTCTTCAAGAGAAAATATCAGGAAAGTTACATTTTAGCACAATTGAACTCTAGATATACTGCAATGCACTTTCTCCCCAATGATCTGAACAGCAAAAAATGGAATTTTGTTCACTCGAGGACAAAAATCCCTAGGAGGATGGATGGCCCTGGTGGCCAGCATTTTCTGTTGTCACCCTGTAAGTGAGAAGCAGCTGAGGTCATGAGGAAAGCATGGGGCTTGGCATTCACCAGGGTTGGGTAAAATTCTGGCTCTTCCTTTTTCTAGCTCTGAGGTCTAGTGTAAGTCATGTCATCCCTTTGAGCCTACATTCCCCCATCTTTACAGTGGGGGATGCTAACCTCATCTGTCTGAGTCTGGCTGGTTGACTGTGACACATACCATAGGCAGCAGGAATTTAGTGTCTCAGGTTTTGGAGGCTAGACATCAAATCAAGGGATTAGCAGCCACACGGTCGTGCAGGGGGGCATCCTACTGGTGGCTCAACCTCTGCTCATCACATGGCCATCTGAATCCTGTGGTCTCCACTTCTGCACAGGGGTCCATCTGTCTAGATCCTCTTCTTGTGAGGTCTCCAGTCCTGTAGGATGAAGGCCCTCCTGGCTCAATTTGGTTTTATCTTAAAAGGATCTTTGAGATTCTTCCAAATAGCTCCCACCCACAGCACCAGGGACCAGGATTTGAATGTGTCTTCAGGAATATGAGTCAGTCCCCATCACTAAGTCTGTGAGGGGCTTGGTGTGCTCCCAGAGTTGGTCATGAAACAGGTGGCCCTGTGGTACACCACCATGCTCAACAATCGTGGTGATGATCATCAACTTTGGGTGGTTTTTAAGGCAGTCGCTTTTAACCTCATTTGGAAATGTTTACTTTGGATAGAATATGAGAAATTGTGCGAGTGTTAAGATACTATCTATATTTTTAATGAAGTCTTCTCTTGGAAGAGATAATCCCTCATCTTTTGTGATTAAATTCTCCAGTTTAGTAGTTGATAGGTAGGTGATTTAGTTGATTTCAACCCTGATTCCTCAATCATTGGTTTTATTGTTCTGAAGACCAGGTCATTCTCAAAGGACACATGACATTGAATGACTGGTAATTTCAAGGCTGAGTGACTTCTAAATATGTCTTTATTAATTGGAAGCCAGCTTTTGTCACAATATGTGCCTTTTATTTTTTTCAAACAATTAACAATATTTTATTCAGAATGCCTTTGGGTCCATGATATCATATTGGTAATGCCATAAAAGAAAATATATAAAGTTTGGGTTATAGACATTTTTATAATTAACTCTTTCTTCAGTCTAGATTACCAAGAAAAACAATGCATCTGTGGGAGATGCCTTCATCTGAAAGTGACAGCAATAAATTAATTTCAAACTTAAGTTATTTTCATTTAGTTTAAATTAGACCTTTAACCTTTTAGTGCTTACTTTTAATAAGCAGTGTTTGAAATGGGCAAGATTTCAAAAGCTCTCATGTTTGTTAGACAGCTAGGGAAATTAAATGTATTTCTGTAGATGTGACATTTTCAACTTAAATGTGTTAAGTATGCCCATTAAAGCCATATCAAGCAGAAACATATTCTTAGATTAAAATAATTTGTTTTACTTAATCAGATATCCACCATTAGTCAAAAATGATTTTTCTATTGTTAGACATATCTAGAGCAAGGGGAAGTGGAGTGGTTGCTGGCTTTAAGAATTGCACATTGAGTTTGAAAAAAGAATAATATAGAGGATTCAAGACAAAGCCTAGTCATTTCTAAACAGATGATTTGAAATACTGGAATTTTAAAGGGTGTGGACTTAAAGTGTTTTTGTGTTTTCTAAAGATTTTATTATTTATTTATTTATGCATTTATTTATTTAATTTATCTCTATATTTCTCACCCTCTCATTGTTTGTACTCACTGCCTGCTCGCTATGTCTAGTTTTTTTTTGTTTTTTTTTAGGAGGCATCTGGAACAGAACCCAGGATCTCTCATATGGGTGGGAGGTGTTCAGCCACTTGAGATACATCTGCTCCCTGCTTGTAGCATCTTTTGTAGTGTTTCCTCATTGTGTTGTCTCATTGTGTCATTTTGTTGTATCAGCTTGCTGCACCAACACTTTGCATCAGCTCTCTCTATTGTTAGTTTTGTTTAAAAGACACTGGGAACTGAAGCCAGGCTTCCCAAGTGGTGCCCAACTGCTTGAGCCACATCTGATTCCCCTAAAGTGCTTTTAATGAAAGAATACTTCCTACAAAGCTTAAGGGTTTAGAAGAACTTTGAGTATGGGCATTTTTACTCACTTATGGATACCATTGTTCATTGGCTTGACAGAAGTGAACTCCAAGGCTTCTGATTTGCATTTTTAGCTCATAGAGTCGTTTTCAGTTGCCTGAAGCTTTGCGTAGGTTTTACTCTGTCTTAGAATTCAGGGAAGAGGCAAATTTCCATTCCATTCTTGCCTCAGCCATTGGCCAACTGTGAAAATTTGGAGAAGTCCCTTATCCTCTCTGCAACTCAGTTTTGTTTTTGTAAAATACAGGGGCTGGTCTAGTGCTTGGACTCTCCGCCACAGGGTCTCAAGATTGACCTTGAATCAGAGTCTCCTGGACAACTGTTAACTGAAACAGCCTGCCCCATCCCTGGAGTTTCTGATTCAGCAGGTCTGGATCTGGGTCTGAGAATTTGCATTTCTAACAAATTCCCAGGTGATGCTGTGACTGCTGGCAGGTGGGTTGGGGGAACCCCTCTCAGCCAGGCCCTTGTATGCACAGAGTTTCATCAGGTAGACTCTGATCATAATGCTGATTGCTTTTAAGGCCTATTGGTTAGAAAGACTGCTGATAAAGCCTCAGGAAAGAAAAATCTTCCTTTTGTGTTCCTTTTGCCATAAACGCCAAATTGAGATAATCTCATGGGGGTAGAAGGGAGGGACCATATTTAAGAGAATTTAGCAATCACTGGCTGTGGACATTTCCATGGGCTAGAAAAGGGGAAGTCTGTGCTACCTCAGGAAGGTCTCTAGGACATGGGCAATGGGTGGGAGGCTCTTTGTCTCTTCAGAGATAACTTAAACTGTCTGACTTGTGGGTGTGAAATGGTAAGAGGCTGCAGTCCTGCCCTTGGTGACAATGGCAACATCTCCAGTCCCAGGAAACAGTTTAACAATGCAAGGTCTATAAACTTTAAGTCTTTAGGAGAAATGCAAACCAAATATGCTAAAAGCTTATCTAGAATGTATGAAGTCCATGCTAAAACCTAACCTAGGATGTGGAAGATATATATGCTAATTCAAGCCTATTGAAAACTGAAACAAAGGGACCATTTAATGTTTCCTCCATATAAAAGGGATTCAAAAATCTTGTTCGGGGCTCAGGATTGAAACAAAAAGCTCCTGAGTCCAACCAGCCGTCAATAAACCATTTTTCCTTCTCAAAATCATTCCTGAGTCCTGGCCTCTCTGTACACAAATAATTGAACCTCTCTCAAATTCTACAACAATATCATACTATTTTCTGTCTTTTTACCATTTATTTCACCCTTTGTAATAATCTTCATTTCAACACTATTCTCCAAGTCTCTCTCTTTTTTTCCCTTTCAGGATGCAGTAGTCCCTTTTATATCTCTTGTAAGTCTTTTGGTAACATTCTATTAGTGTTCGTTTTTATTTCCTGTGAAAACTTTGGACTCACTCTCATTTTTGAAGTTCAGCTTTGCCAGATACAAAATTCTTGGTTAATGGATTTTTCTTTTTAAGTACATTAAGGACTTCATACCACTTTCTTCTCTTCTTCATGGTTTCAGATGTGAGGTCAGCACTTAATCTTACTGAGGTTCTATTGCACGTGATGGCTTTTCTTTTGCTGCTTTCAGAATTCTTTTTATCTCTTATGTTTGTCATTCTGAATAGCAGGTGTCTCAGAGTAGGTCTATTTGGATTTACTCTACTTCTGGTGCATTGTCCTTCTTGGATTTTGATATTTATATCCTTCATAAGGGTTGGGAAGTTTCCATTTGCTATTCCCTCAAGTATTCTTTCTACCCCTTTTCCATTCTCTTCTTCAGGGAAACCAATAGTGTAAATTTGTGCACTTTGCATTGTTTTTTGATTTCTTGAACACTTGTTTCACTTTTTCCACTGTCTTCTCTTTTACTTTCCTGTCTTTTCCAGTTCAGGTGTTCTGTCTTTGAAATCACTAATTCTGTCATTGAACACTGCAAAGCTGCTTTTATTGCCTCTAATGTATTTTTAAATTCATTGAACTATATCACTCATACATATACATAAACAGTAAGTGTATAATAGTTGTAAACTTACAAAACATATATAACATCATACAAACATATATAATATCTCACCCTACCACCAATAACTTGTATTATTTTTAAAAATTTTAACCAATAAAAAGTATTGTCAAAATATTACTACTAAACAATTTTCCCCTAACCAATCCAATTATTATCTTTATATCATTCATATATGAGCATACATAAACAATTAAGTGTATAGTATAAGTTGTGAACTTACAAAGCAAACCTGCATAACATCATACAAGTGTCCCATACATTAACCCTCCACCAACACCTTGCACTGTCATGAGACATTTGTTACAAATTATGAAAGAATATTGTCAAAATCTTACTATTTATCATAGTCCTTATGTTACATTTGTTGTGTTTTCCCCCAACCCACCTCATTATTTTTTAAATATTTTCTATGACAGAAGTTGTAACCTTATAAAAAATCATGCACATGTGCAGAATTCCCAAACAACACCCCTCCATCAACACACCACAATGTGGTGTGTCATTTGCTACAGATGAAATAATATCAACTGATTGTTACCATGTCCATAGTGTACACTTGGCTCACCTTTTCTGTACTGCCTCAGTACCAACACAGTACATCTTTCATACAGATGCAAGAATTTTATATTATTACTACTAACCACAGTCCATAGGTGACTCCAGCTGTGTTTTTCCCATCCTTCTCCACATTCCCAACACCCTGCAGTAGTGATCTACATTTGTTTTACCTAACAAAGGACACTCTTGCATCTGTATCATCAATCACAATTCTCACCCACCTCTTAGTTTACTATGCTACTTAGTTCCTAGATTATTTCCTAGCATTCTGTCAATTGGCATTTATATAACTAGACTACCATTTTCAGCAACATCCCCATTTATAAACCAGCTGTTACTCACTGTGTGTTACCATCCACTCTATAGATTTCCATACCTTTACAGTAAAGCTAATTAAAAATTCTACATACATTAAACATCAGTAGTCCACTCAGTCCTTCTCTTATCTCTTCTAAGAATCCACCACCCACCACCAGGTACTGAAGATATTTTCCTAAAATTTCTTCTATAAGTTTTATGGTTCTTGCTTTTATTTTCAGTTTGCGATATATTTTGAGTTAATTTTTGGATAAGGTGTGAGATAGGAGTCCTCTTTCCTATTGTCAGCTATGGATGTCCAATATTTTCAGTGCCTTTTGTTGAGGGGATTGTTCTGTCCAAGCTGTGTGACTTTGACAGGCTAGTACAAATCACTTGAACATATATGTGAGTCTGTTTCTAAACCATAAATTTGATTCCATTGGTCTATTGTGTCTGTCTTTAGGTTAGAACCATGCTATTTTTACCACTATATGTATGTATTATGATTTAAAGTCTGGAGATGAGGGCTTGTTTTTCCTTTTTATGATGTTCCAGCTATTCAGGACTCCTTACCATTCCAAATAAATTTAATAATTGTATTTTCAATTTTTTCTTTAATGATGGTGGAATTTTTATTAGGATTGCATTAAGTCTATATACCAACTTGAGTAGAATTGACATCTTGATGATATTTAGTCTTCCAATCCATGAGCATGGAATGTTCTCCCAGTTATTTAGGCCATTTTTGAATTGTTTTAACACTGAGTTGCAGTTTTCTGAATACAAGTGCTTTGCAACATTGGTTAGGTTTATTCCTGACTATTGAGTTTTATCTGTTATATTGTATTTTCACCACTCTTTTGACACTATTAGTTACTTTTATTGATATAATCTTCATTTCTAGACTTTCTTCCAGGCCCCTCTCTCCTGTCTTTTCTTTTCAGGCTGTAGCACACCCTTTAGTATTTCTAAAAAATCTGGTCTCTTGCTTAGAAATTCTCTCAGTTTCTGTTCATCTGTGAATATTCTAATCTCACCCTCATTTTTGAATGACAGACTTGCTGGATATAAGATTCTTGGCAGGAAGTTTTTCTCTTGTAGTATCTTAAATATATCAGACTACTGTCTTCTTGCCTCCATGATTTCTGGTGAGAAATCAGCACATACTCTTATTGGATATCCCTTATATGTTATGTATTTCTTTTCTCTTGTTGCTCTCAGAATTCTCTGTCTTCGGCCCTTGACATTTTGATGAGTATGTGTTTCGGAGTTGGTCTATTTGGATATTTTTTGGATGGAATTACATTGTACTTCTTGGACAGGGATCTGTCTTTCAATAAGGTTGGGAAATTATCTACCATTTTTTCTTCAAATATTTCTTCTGCCCCTTTTGCTGTCATTTCTTTCCCCAAGACCTTGTTCAATTTTTTTTCATTCTTTTCTTCATCTGTTCTTTTGTATGTTCACTTTCAGAGGCCATTTCTTCAATTTCACCAATCCTTTCTTCTGCCTCCTCAAATCTGCTCTTATATGATTCCAATGTTTTTTATTTTTTTTAAATATTTATTTATTATTATTATTTTTTAATTACATTAAAAAATATATATGAGGTCCCATTCAACCCCACCGCCCCCGCCCCCCACTCCCCCCACAGCAACACTCTCTCCCATCATCGTGATACATCCATTGCACCTGGTAAGTTCATCTCTGAGCATCACTGCACCCCATAGTCAATGGTCCACATCATAGCCCAGACTCTCTCATGTTCCATCCAGTGGGCCCTGGGGGGATCTACAGTGTCCTGTAATTGTCCGTGAAGCACTATCCAGGACAACTCCACGTCCCAAAAACGCCTCCACATCTCATCTCTTCCTCCCATTCCCCACACCCAGCAGCCCCCATGGCTACCATTCCCACACCCATTCCACATTTTCTCTGTGGACATTGGATTGGTTGTGTCCATTGCACACCTATGTCAAGTGAGGGCTTAGATTCCACATGGGTACTGGATGCACTCTTCCCGCTTCTAGTTGTAGACACTCTAGGCTCCATGTTGTGGTGGTTGACCTTCTTCAACTCCATGTTAGCTGAGTGGAGTAAGTCCAATAAGTCAAAGTGTAGGAGCTGAAGTCTGTTGAGGCTCTGGGCCTGGGTGTCATATTATCAGTCCAGAGATTCAAATTCCCTACATATATCTTAAACTCAGCACCAACTACAATTCCAATAAAGTAGTATGCAAGTCATGTGAAAAGAGATCCCCTCTGAGTCCATTTCCATCACGCAGAAACACCAGCTCCAAAGAAGGGCCATCTGTTCGGGCAGTGAACCCCTTCTGCCATGACCATAGAACCCGTGGGTCTCTTTATCCCTCAAAAGAACCAATACCTGGGGTTGTATCTACCTTATCTGTCTCTTAGACTCTGTTCAGTTGTACATAGGGGTATTCCTTCTGACAACCTCCAGACTCTTTTTTAGAGACTCACAGCCTTATAATCTCATTTCTCCTTTCCATTTCCCCCTTACATTAGGTCAAACCACTTCCCAAAGTCATGTTATTATATGTAGACAGTTATATTCTGCTGTTCCGCATTGAATCTTTAATTCAAGGTCATTTTCTAGTTGCTTCTTCAGCTGGTATGTGGTAGTGATCCCTCGGTGCCAGGGAGGCTCATACCCGGGTGTCGTGTCCCACGCTGGGGGGAATGCATCACATCTACACGCTGCGTTTGGCTGTGAGAGTGGCCACATTTGAGTAACATGAAGGCTGTCAGGAGGAAACCCCCAGGCACAATGCTACTCTAGGCCTTGTTCTTATTGCAGGTGCATAGGCTCAAAAGTGTAGCCATTAGTATCAAGAGCCCACTGTTGGGCCCTCCTTCCTTCCTGGTTCTTGCCGTTGCACCTGGAGGATTGCCGCTGCTCTCCCAGGGCCCACAACAGTGACCCCCCGGCCAGGAGCCCAGTACCCCCCCAGCTGTTGTTTTTAATTGTTTCCACTATGAGTATATATAGACATTACCATATACCCTGGGCATATGCCCTGTATAACTCCCTGTCAACCATATATTATATCCTGTCAATAACATCCCATATCAGTATTCCTCCGCTGCCATTGTTGAACCACTCTGTGATCCAAAACTTCCTGTAAAGTGAATCCCAACATAATGTCAACTTCAGAAGAGTCTTAGATCACCAAAATTCATATATACAATATACAGTATTTCCCCAGATCCACCATAAAACCTTTTCCCTTCCACAGCAATAATCTTTTAACTTATTCATATCATATTTCCTGAAACTGATGTACAGATTCCGAAACTATAGTTTTCAAACAAGGTAACATTTGTGCTTACTATGTGGTCCATACTTTAGGTTATACAGTTTTCTAAATTTTTTAGTTATCCTATGTTTTGTCTTATGGTTTTCATTATTAGTCTGTCGTCCCCTATATGTTTTTGGTGTAATATTAGCTGTTTTATATTCATCCTCGTGTACTCTCACATAACTCCTCTTTTGCCCCCTTATTTACCTTTGTTCTATCCATTGCACGTCCATTTTCCCCTCCCCTTAGGGCCCACAACGCCTGCCAATCTAATGCCCTGGGAGCCGTCCTTTCTCACGAGAGATACAGTTCTCTCTATTTGACGGCATTAGTCTTCCCCAGGATATGGGTCCACCCCACCCAATGGTAGAACCCACCTTGGCAAAATGAGCCTTCAGCTATTCCCTCTGTAGTCCGTCCCGCATCAGACCATACCCCCTGAACGTCCTAACCAGGTGACCCTCCTACTTATACTTTGATACATTTTACTCAACATTTAGTTCTCAACGAACTTCTGGCACTCTCCCATGTTTGTATGTTGCCCCTCCCTCCCACCTATTTCTTGGACCATATTACCCCTCTTCCCATCCCCAGCCCCCCTCAAACCCAGAAAACCCCACCCGAAGGTAACCCCTTGCCCCCATTTTGTCCCTTCTTTGTGCTCATACTTACTCCCAGCTCATCACAGATTCCACCCCTACAGACATTAACTCACATCCTTCCTCCACCCCCCGATTTCCAGTAAGCCACTTTTCCAGACTCTGGCTCTCTGAGGCAGTTAACTTATTTCATATCATTGAGGTCATATAGTATTTGTCCTTCAATGCCTGGGTTGCTTCACTTAACATAAGATTCTCAAGGTTCATCCATGTTATCATGTGCGATTATAGTGTATTGGTTCTTACAGCTGAGTAGTATTCCATTGTGTGTATATAGCACATTTTATTAATCCACTCATCTGTTGATGGACTTTTGGATTGATTCCAACTTTTGGCGATGGTGAACAATGCTGCTATGAACATTGGTGTACATATATCGGTTTGTGTCCTTGTTTTCAGATCTGATGGGTATATACCCAGCAGTGGTATTGCTGGGTCATATGGCAAATCTATGGATAATTTTTTTAGAAACTGCCAAACTGTCCTCCAGAATGGTTGGATCCTTCTGCATTCCCACCAGCAATGGATGAGTGTTCCCCTTTCTTCACATCCTCTCCAGCATTTGTATTCTACTGTTTTTTTCATGGCTGCCAATCTTATGGGAATAAGATGGTATCTCATTGAAGTTTTGATTTGCATTTCCCTGATAGCTAGGGATTTGGAGCATTTTTTTCATGTGCTTTTTAGCCATTTGTATTTCTTCTTTGGAGAAGTGTCTGTTTAAATCTTTTTCCCATTTTTTAAATGGGTTGTTTATCTTTTTGTTTTTGAGATATATGAGTTCTTTATATATGCAAGTTATAAGCCTCTTATCAGATATATGGTTGCCAAATATTTTCTCCCATTGTGTGGGTTCCCTTTTTACTTTCTTGACAAACTCCTTTGAGGTGCAGAAGGCTTTAATTTTGAGGTAGTCCCATTTATCTATTTGTTCTTTTGCTGCTCGTGCTTTTGGTGTGATATTCATGAAGCCATTTCCTATTACAAGGTCCTGTAGATGTTTCCCTACACTGCTTTCTAAGGTCTTTATGGTCTTGGCTCTTATATTTAGGTCTTTGATCCATCTTGAGTTGATCTTTGTATAAGGTGTGAGATGGTAATCCTCTTTCATTCTTCTACATATGGCTATCCAGTTCTCCAGGCACCATTTGTTGAATAGGCCATTCTCTCCCAGTTGAGAGGGTTTGGTGGCTTTATCGAATATTATATGGCTATATACATGAGGTTCTATATCTGAACTTTCAATTCGATTCCATTGGACTGTGTGTCTCTCCTTATGCCATACCATGCTGTTTTCACTACTGTAGCTTTGTAGTATGTTTTGAAGTCAGGAAGTGTGATTCCTCCTATTTCGTTTTTCTTTTTCAATATGTCTTTGGCTATTCCGGGCCTCTTTTTATTCCAAATAAATATCATAGTTAGTTTTTCTAGTTCCTTAAATAAGGCTGTGTTGATTTTTATTGGGATTGCATTGAATGTGTAGATCAGTTTTGGTAGGATAGACATCTTAATAATATTCAGTCTTCCTATCCATGAACAGGGAATATTCTTCCATTTATTTAGGTCTTCTTTGATTTCCTTGAACAATCTTGTATAGTTCTCGATGTATAAGTTTTTACCTCTTTATTTAAATTTATTCCTAAGTATTTGACTTTTTTATTTACTATTGTGAATGGTATTTGTTTCTTGATTTCCTCCTGATCTTGCTCATTATTGGTGTATAGAAATGCTACTGATTTTTGCACATTGATCTTATAACCTGCGACTTTGCTAAACTCATTTATGAGTTCTAGGAGCTTTGTTGAAGATCTCTCAGGGTTTTCTATATATAGGATCATGTCATCTGCAAATAATGAAATTTTGACTTCTTCCTTTCCAATTTGAAAGCCTTTTATATCTGGTTCTTGTCTCAGTGCTCGAGCCAGTACTTCCAAGACAATGTTAAATAGGAGCGGAGACAATGGGCATCCTTGTCTTGTTCCTGATTTTAGAGGGAAGGATTTCAGGATTTCGCCATTGTAAACAATGTTGGCTTTAGGTTTTTCATATATACTCTTTATCATGTTCAAAAAGTTTCCTTGTATTCCAATCTTTTGGAGTGTTTTTATCAGGAAGGGGTGCTGTATTTTGTCAAATGCCTTTTCTGCATCTATAGATATAATCATGTGTTTTTTTTCTCTCAATCTGTTTATATGGTGTATTACATTGATTGATTTTCTTATGTTGAAACATCCTTGCATACCTGGGATAAATCCCACTTGGTCATGGTGTATAATTCATTTAATGTGTTGTTGAATACGATTAGCAAGTATTTTGTTAAGTATTTTTGCATCTAGTTTCATTAGAGAAATTGGTCTGTAATTTTCCTTTCTTGTGGTGTCTTTGTTTGGCTTTGGTACTAGGGTAATGTTGGCATCATAGAAGGAATTAGGCAGTGTTCCTTCTGTTTCGATTTTTTGGAATAGTTTCAACAGGATTGGTGTTAGTTCTTTCCAGAATGTTTTGTAGAATTCACCTGTGAAGCCGTCTGGCCCTGGGCTCTTCTTAGTTGGGAGATTTTTAATGACTGATTCTATCTCTTTGCTTGTGATTGGTTTGTTAAGATCATCAATTTCTTCTTTCGTCAGTATGGGCTGCTCATGTATTTCTAGGAATTTGTCCATTTCCTCTAAATTGTCATTTTTGTTGGAATATAGTTTTTCAAAGTATCCTCTTATGATAGTCTTTATTTCTGTGGGGTCAGTGGTAATATCAACTTTCTCATTTCTTATTTGTGTATTTGCATCTTTTCTCTTTTTTTCTTTGTTAGTCTCGCTAAAGGTTTGTCAATTTTGATGATCTTCTCAAAAAACCAGCTCTTGGTCTTGTTTATTTTTTCAAGTGCTTTCTTATTTTCTCTTTCATTTAGTTCTGCTCTTATCTTTGTTATTTCCTTCCTTCTTCTTCCTGTTGGGTTACTTTGTTGTTGTTTTCCTAATTCCTTCAAATGTGCAGTTAATTCTTCAATTTCTGCTCGTTCTTCTTTTTTGATATATGAATTTATGGCTATAAATTTCCGTCTCAGTACCGCTTTTGCTGCATCCCATAAATTTTGGTATGTTGTGTTATCATTATCATTTGTTTCAAGGTAGTCATTGATTTCTTTTGAGATTTCCTCTTTGACCCACTGTTTTTCTAAGAGTGTGCTGTTTAATTTCCAAATTGTCATGTGGAGTCTGGGTCTCTGTCCCTTGCAAATTTCCATCTTGACTCCACTGTGGTCAGAGATATTGTTTTGTATGATTTCGATCTTTCTGAATTCATTAAGCCTTTCTTTGTGGCCTAGCATATGGTCAATCTTGGAGAATGTTCCATGTGCGCTTGAGAAAAATGTATATCCTGCTGTGTTTGGGTGTAATGATCTATATATGTCTATTAGATCCAGCTCTTCTAATATACTGTTCAAATGTTTTGTTTCTTTAGTGATTCTCTTTTGAGATGTTCTGTCCAGAGTTGATAGTGGTGTATTAAAATCCCCCACTATAATTGTAGATGCATCTATTCTTTCACTTAGTTTTTCCAGCGTTTGCCTCACATATTTAGAGGCGCCCTTGTTAGGAGCATAAATATTTATGATTGTTCAATCTTCTTGACAAATTGTCCCTTTCACTAAAATATAGTATCCTTCTTTGTCTCTCAAAATTGTTTCGCATTTAAAGTCTATTTTGTCTGATATTAATATAGCTACTCCTGCCTTTTTTTGGTTGTTGTTTGCTTGTATGATTGTTTTCCAGCTATTCACTTTCAACCTCCATGAGTCTCTGGGTCTAAGATGTGTCTCTTGTAGGCAGCATATAGATGGGTCGTATTTCCTTATCCAGTGTCCCAGTCTGAATCTTTTGATAGGTGAGTTTAATCCATTGACATTCAGTGTTATTACGTTTAGAGAGTTATTTATGGTAGCCATATTTTGGTTGGATTTGTGTTTGTTATATTTTCTTTGTATTATTTTATTTTCCTCTTCTATTTTTGTCTTTCTTGTTGCTTTTACACTCTCCTCCATCTCTGACTGTCCTGTTTTTTCCTTTCTTCCTGCAGAATTCCCTTAAGAATTTCTTGAAGGGGAGGTTTCTTGTTGGTATACTCTTTCAGTTTCTGTTTATCTGTGAATATTTTGAACTCTCCATCATTTTTGAATGCTAGTTTAGCTGGATAGAGTATTCTTGGTTGGAGATTTTTTTCCTTTAGTACCTTGACTATATCATACCACTGCCTTCTTGCCTCCATCGTTTCAGATGAGAAATCAGCACTTAATCTTATGGAGTTTCCCTTGTATGTGATGGTTTTCTTTTCTCTTGCTGCTTTTAGAATTTTTTCTTTGTCTTGAGCATTGGATAATTTGACAAGTATATGTCTTGGGGTGGGCCTGTTGGGGTTTATGACCAGTGGAGTGCGCTGTGCTTCTTGGATATGTACATCTGTCTCTTTCAGTAGATTTGGGAAGTTTTCATTCATTATTTCCTGCAACACTCCTTCTGACCCCTTTCCCTTCTCTTCTCCTTCTGGAATGCCTATAATACGTATGTTTGAGCGTTTTGTGTTATCATTCAGGTCCCTAAGTCCTATCTGGATTTTTTCTACCTTTTTATTGACCACTTCTAATATCTGTTTGATTTCCAATGCACTGTCTTCCACATCACTAATTCTCTGCTCTGCCTCTTCTAGTCTGCTGATATTTGCTGCAAGTGTATTTTTGATTTCTTGAATTGTGGTGTTCATTTCCATCATAGCTGTTATTTTTTTGCGCATGTCTGCAATTTCCCCTCCAAGTGTTGTCTTCACGCTGTTAACCTCTTTCATTACTTCATCAAATTTGTCGGTGATAGATGTTCTGAGATCTTTCATTGCTTGTGCAAAGTCCTGCCCCCCTTCCTGATTTTCAGTTTGTTGATTGGATTCAGCCATGTTTTCCTGATTACTGGTTTGGTTTCTAGATTTTTGTTGCTGTCTTGTCAACATTTTTTCTTGACGGGTTTAATCAGTTCCTTAGCTTCTTTGTCTAGTCTTGGAGATTAATTAGCTGTTGTTTTTGTGTAAGTGTTATATCTTCTCTTTGTCACTTTGTTTTTCTTATTCCAATTTCTTATTGCTAGTTAAGCTCACCAAGGAGGGAGTCCTCCACACGTAGCTGGGATCTCCGTGTATATTTCACAGATGGATCCTCTCTGTTACCTTCCCTCCAAATTGATGTCCAGACACCTCCGGACCAGGAAAAATCCCGAAACAGCTGGTCCCAAAGAGTCTCCGATGCCTCCCAGCCGATTCCCCCCAGGAGCTAGTCAATGTTTTTTAAATTTCATTGATTGCACCTTTCATTCCCATAAGATATGCTATTTTTCTATGTATGCTTTCAAATTCTTCTTCGTGCTCTTCCAGTGTCTTCTTTTTTTTATTTTTTATTTTTGTCTTTATTTTTATATTTTAATATTATATTCAAAAAATATGAGGTCCCCATATACCCCCCACTCCCTCACTCCCCCTCCCCCCATAGTAACAACCCCCTCCATCATCATGAGACATTCACTGCATTTGTTGAACACATCTCTGAGCACCACTGCACCTCATGGTCAATGGTCCACATTATAGCCCACACTCTTACACGTTCAATCCAGTGGGCCATGGGAGGACATACAATGTCCAGTAACTTTCCTTGCAGCATCACCCAGGACAACTCCAAGTCCCAAAAACACCTCCAGTGTCTTCTTAATATCCTTAATCGCTTTGGCCATCTCATTGAATTTATTAAGAAGATCTCTTTGAACATCTATAATTTGTTGTCTCAACTCCTTTATGTCATCTGGAGGCTTATCTTGTTCCTTTAACTGGGTCTTAGCTTCCTATTTCTTGGTGTGGATTGTACTATTTTTGTTGGTGTCTTGGCATCTGGCTTACTAGAGTATTTTTTCTGGGTGCAGTTTTTCTCTTTAGTTTAGGGCTTCCTATAATTTTCCCTTGCTGGTTGAGCAGAAGGAGCCAAGCATGTAGTTGGTGCTGTAAGCTATGGAGGCTCAAGCTGCCCTCATTGTGCCAGGGGCCAATGAAGCTTCTTCCAATTTTCTCCTTTGCCAGGGGTAGGGACAGAATCACAGCTATGTAGAATAACCCAAGTGCAGGCCTAGACTGTAGTTGCCCAGAGAGACTGATGAATCTTCATAACTTTTTCTCCCCTGCCTGGGACAGGGATAGAGCTGCAGGTGTGGGCACCAATCTATGCAGTGCATGTCCAAGATGACTGCAGTTGCCCTGGTAGACTTCTGATTTTTCAGTCTTTTACAGCCAAGGTTACCTGCAGTTACCTGTATAGGCTGGTGCAGGCTCCTCAGGCTTCTCCCTGCCAGAGGCAGGGCTGAAAGCCTAGGTGGGCTGCAGGCTGATCTACATGAAAGAAACTGGTTCCTGCCAACACTGAGAATTTCAGTCAGCCTGACTTCCCATCAGGATGGAGATGATGTCAGAACAGTGGCTACTGGCCTCTTTTTGACTTGGGCTGGTTCACACCCCAGCTGTTCCCAGGGTTATATCTTAGCCAGCTGAGTCTACCAATCAGCAGCCCAAAATGGCAGCCAACTGTCTCCACCTTCCCCATTTCTGGGAAATGGAGCTTCCAATTCCAGCCACAGAATAGCCTCTGGGGTGGCTCCTGCAGCCAGAGTAGGATAGTCACCAGCCTCCATGGCTTGGCTGGTAATTTCCCAGAGAGGCTGATGCAGGTCTCTGCAGCTTCCTACCTGCTGGATAAGGCACTGGGGCCTAGGCTTGAGCTGTAATATGATCTGGGTGGGAAGAAGCCGGTCCCCACCAGCACTGGGATCCTCGGTCTGCCCCGCTTCCTGACGTGCCAGGCGCAGAGTTAAGTTGGTGGGTACCCACCTCTTTCTGACTTGAACAGGCTCAAACTTTAGCTGTTCTCAGGATTATACCATAGCACACTGAATTTACTCATCAGTAGCTGAAATTCGTGCCCAACTGACTCTTCCTCCCCCATTTTGGGGAATTGGAGCTTTCAGTTCCAGCCATGGAACAGCTCCCAAGGTGGCTTGTGCCTCCAGTGGATGATAAGCACCGACCTCCGTGGCATGGAATACTCTACTTATGAGTCTTCTCTGAAGATTCATCTTCAGATGAATCTTCTACTCCTTCAAGGACATTGCAGGATGCTCTTCTGGCTTCCTGGAGCACCCAAACAGGTGCTTCAGCTAGGTCCAGAGAGCTCTGTGTGTTTACTAACTGCCCTGTAGCAGGAGCTGATTCTAGGAGCTCCTTACTCTGCCACCATCTTGCTGGTTTCTCTAATATATATTTTATATATATATAAATATTTTAAAGATACATAGATTACACAAAATGTTACATTAAAAAATATGGGAGGTTCCCATATGGCCACCCCCACATCCCCCATTTTTCCTTCATCAACAACTTCTTTCATTAGTGTGGTGCATTCATTGTATTTGCTGAATACATTTTAGAACACTGCTACACAGCATGAATTATAGTTTATGGTGTGGATTACACTACCCCAGTCCACCTAGTGGGTTATGGCAGGATATAAAATGTCCTTCATCTGTCCCTGCAATATCATTCAGGACAACTCCATGTCCCCAAAATGCCCCATATCACACCTCTTACTCCCTCTCCCTGCCCTCAGTAGCTTCCATGACCACAATCTCCACATCAGTGACATAATTTTCTTCCATTGCTAGAGTCACAGTAGTTCTATAGTAGAATACCAGCAAGCCCACTAAAATCTGTAATATATTCCTCCATCCTGTGTCACTTGGGATGGAGATGTCCACTCCATCTCTAAATCAAGAGGGGGCTTAGATCCCACATGACTGATGGATGCAATTCTCCTGCTTGCAGTTGTAGACATTCTTGGTTGCCTGGTGTGGTGGTTGACCATTATAATTCCCCATCAGTTGATCTGGGTAAGTCCAATGAACCAGAGAGTAGGTGTTCCAGCTCTGTTGAGTTTCAGGGCCCAGATGACACATGGAGCATCCAGAGATTCCAGTCTTCTGAGCATACACAAACTGCAGCATCAGTCAAAGGTTCAGTAAAAATGACAGAAGAGGCATGTGTAGAGAGGTCACATCTGAGTCCAACTCCATCACAGTAAGGAGCACAAATTCCAACGTAAGGCCCACTGCAAAGCAATGAATTCCAGAATTATCTGTCATTACTATAGGACCTGTGTGTCTCTGTAGCCCTCAGGAGCACCAGTATCTGGGGTTGTATCTACTTTGGCTGTCTTTCAGATCCTACTGAGATGTGCATAAGTGCGACCCCTCTGATGACTGATGAACTTCCGACTCATTTTGAAATCTCTTAGCCATATAAATTAATTTGTCTTTACCACTTCCCCCTTTGATTTAAGGAATTTTTCTAGTTGCATCACCAGCAGGTGATTGGTAGCAATCCATCAGCACTAGGTAGGCTCATCCCTGGGTGTCATGTCCCACGCTGGGGAGAAGGCAGTGCATTTACATGCTGAGTTTGGCTTAGAGAGTGGCCACATTTGAGCAACATGGAGGCTCTCAGGAGGTAACTCTTAGGCACCCTGCAGCTCAAGGTCTAGTTTAAATATCCAGCACAGAAGCTCATAAGCATAGTCATTAGTACAAAGGGCCCATCATTGGACCATTCTTCTTCATGGGTCTTTTCCCTTGCACCTGGGGGATTATGCTCTTCCACTGGGGGATGCAACAGAGCTGCCCAGGATGGGAACTCAGCACTCCCTCAGTTGTCATGTGTAACTCTATTCACTATGACAATATCCAATGAACATCTGAACATATCTATATATCCTATATGCATACCCTGGAGAACTCCCTCCCACGCATGCTTTCCCTTTCAATGACACCGCTCACCAGTACTCTTCCCCTGTCATAGTGGATCCCCTCTGTGATCCAAAATTTCTTCAAAAATTAAGTCTAATATATTGCCAAATCCAATTAGAAGGAAAATGAAACAGTATTGGCATGCTTATATATTAGACATAGAATTTATAATAATTTAGAAAAACTAAAATAAAGAATTAAATTGGGGTATTAAAAAATGAAAAAATCATAAAACTTTTTTCCTGATATTCTGTGTTTCATCCTTGTAATAGGTGTTGCCCTGCAAGTACGGTGGCAAGGCAATCTCTTCCATTCCTTCTGCAGTATCTACATCATTTAAAAAATTTTTAATTTTAACTTCTAAAGTTTTAGATCACAGTAAAATCACATATACAATTAGGTGACTCCCATATACCCAATATCAAACCCTTTTCCCCCTTCCTCAGCAATGATCTTTTTACATGTGCATGTTGCACTTGCTACAGCTGATGTACCGATATTAAAATATAACTACTAACTGTGATTCCGTTATGGCTTACATTATGGCTTTTATTTTAGACTGTATACTTTTTGGTTACTGTATAGTTTACATTATGTTTTACATTTTTGACTATTCACTTTTATATATTTTTGGTGAAATTTAACAGGGCTTACATCCATTTTTGTAAGATCTTGTGGAACACTTCCATTGCCCTCCAGTAACCCCCACTTCCATCTATTCTATTCCTCTCTCCCACTCCCCTCAAGGCCCACAGCGACAACCAAGCTTCACTGCTTGGAGAATTCAAGATTCATAGATACTTACAACAATGCTGAGGGCTTGACACTCTAGTCTATCCTCCCCCTTTGGGAACCACCCATGCTCTTGAGAGACACCCTCTCCTCTGTTTGAGAATATCAGGCCTCCCCAGGATGGGGGTACAATAACTTCCCACTCATTGTACATATCTCCACCCACTAATAAAACACAATATGAGAAGATGAACCCTCACACACTCCCTAGAAGTCTGTCTCAGGTACATCCTGTGCCAAATGTTCCCCATCAAACACCTTAAACAAGTATCCTTTCCTTAATATATTTTCTAAAGAGTTTTCTCAACATATAGTTTTAATCACATACCTGACAATCTCCCATGTTTTCCCCCTCACCTAACCCTTCTCCTCAACTACATGGGCCAGCTAACCAACCCTCCCAACCCTAACCCCCCAAGACTTCAAAGTCCCACCCAATAGTATACCTATGTCATCATCTTATCCCTTCACTCCACAAAAACTTACCCACATTTTATCATAGATTTCTCTCATGTATACATCAGCTCACACACACAACACACCCCCCCCATTTCCTATAAGCATATCGTCCAGTCTCTAGCTCTCTGAAACAGTCTGATTTGCTTAATTCATGTCAGAGACGATATATAGTATTTGTCCTTCAATGTCTGGGTTACTTCACTCAACATAAGGTCCTCAAGGTTCATCCATGTTATCCCATGTGTTAGTACTGTATTCTTTCTTACAGATGAGTAGTATTCTGTTGTATGTATATACTACATTTTGTTTATCCATTCATCTTTTGATGGGCATTTGGGTTGATTCCAACTTTTGGCAAAAGTGAATAATGCCACTATGAACGTTGGTGTGCATGTATCACTTTATGTCCTGGTTTTTAGTACTTCTGGGGATATACCCAGCAGTAAAATTGCTGGTCATATGGCAAATCTATAGCTAGTTTTTGAGGAAGGGCCAAACTGTCCTCCAGAATGGCTGGATTCTTCCACATTTCCACCAACTGTGGATAAGGTTTCCCATTCATCTGCATCCTCTCCAACACTTGTAGTTCTCTATTTCTTTAATAGCCTCAAGTCTAATTGGTAAGATGGTATCTCATTGTAGCTTTGCTATGTATTTCTCTAATAGGTAGTGATGTTGAGCATTTTTCATGTGTCTTTTATCCATTTGTATTTCTTCTTTGGAGAAGGATCTGCTCAAATCTCTTGCCCACATTTTGAATGGGTTGTTTGTCTTTTTATTTTTGAGAAATAGGATTTTTTATATATGTTGGATATTAGGATCCTATCAGATATATGATTATTAAATATTTTCGTCCATTGGGTAGGCTGTCTTTTTACTTTCTTGATAATCGCCTTTGAGGTGCAAAATACTTTAATTTTGAGGAGGTCCCATTAATCTATTTTTTCTTTGGCTTTTGTGTTTTTGATGTGAAGTTCATGTAGCAATTTCCTATTACAAGTTCCTGTAGATGCTTCCCTACATTGTCTTCCAAGGTCTTTATGGTCTTGGCTCTTATATTTAGATCTCTCATTTATTTGAGTTGATTTTTGTATAAGGCATGAGTTGGTAATCCTCTCCTTCTTTTGCATATGGATATCCAGTTCTCCAAGGACCATTTGTTTAAGAGGCCATTCTTCCCAGTTTAGTGGGCTTTGTACTTTCTTGAATATCAGATGACTGTATATATGAGGATGTGTGTCTGAACTCTCAATTCAGTTTCATTGGTCAGTGTGTCTATCGTTCTGCCAATACGATGTTGTTTTGACCACTGTAGCATTATTGTATGATTTAACATCAGGTAATATTTTTCCTCACATTTCATTTTTCATTTTCAAATGTCTTTGACTGTTTGGGCCACTTTCCCCTCCAAATAAATTTCATAGTTAGTCTTTCCAGTTCATTAAAAAATTCTGTGTTGATTTTTATTGGGTTTGCACATTAACTGTGTAGATGAGTTTGGATAGGAAAGTCATCTTAATGATGTTTATTCTTCCTATTCAAGAACAGGGAGTATTCCTCCATTTATTTAAGTGTTCTTTGATTTCCTTTAACAATGTTGTGTAGTTTTCTCTAATATAAGTCCTTTACATGTTTAAATTTGTTACTACTGATATATGGCTGACAGGGAGCTGTACAGAACATATGTCCAGGGTGCATGGTAATGTTTGGATATACTCATAGTGGCAACAATTAAAAAACACAGCAGGGGGGGTACTGGGTTCCTGGCCAGTGGTGCTCTGTCGTGGTCCGTAGGGGAACAGCGACAGTCTCTGAGGTGGAGCGGCGGGGACCGGGAGGGAGTGAGGTTTCAACAGTGAGCCCCTGATGCTAATGACTATGCTTGTGAGCTGATAAGCCTAAAATAAGAACAAGGCCTAGAGCAGCATTGTGCCTGGGAATTTCCTCCTGTCAGCCTTCATGTTACTCAAATGTGGCCAGTCTCGAAGCCGAACTCAGCATGTAAATGCAATGCCTTCCCCCCAGCGTGGGACATGACACCCGGGGATGAGCCTCCCAGGCACCAAGGGATCACTATCAACTACCAACTGATGATGCAACTGGAAAATGACCTTGTACAGAAGGTTCGATGCGGATCAGCAGAATATCCCTGTCTACATAAAATAACATGACTTTAAAATGCTGTTTGACCTAATGTAAGGGGTAAATGGAAAGGAGAAATGAGTTTATATGGCTACGAGTCTCTAAAAAAGAGTCTGGAGGCTGTCAGAAGGATTGCCCTTATGCACAACTGAGCAGAGTCTAAGAGACCGATAAAGCAGATACAACCCCAGGTATTGGTTCCTTTGAGGACTAAAGAGACCCATGGGAGTTATGGTCATGGCAGATGGGGTTAACTACAAGGTCAGATGGCCCCTCTTTGGAACTGGTCTTTATATGTGATGAATCTGGACTCAGATGGGAGCTCTCTTCATAAGACTTTCATGCTAATGTGCTGGAGTTGCAGTTAGTGTTGGGGTTTAAGATATATTTAGGGGATTTGAATCTCTGGACTGACAATGTGATAGCCAGGTCCTGAGCCTCAACAGACTCCAGCACTTACAATCTGATTTTTTGGACTCAGCACACTCAGCTAAGATGGAGTTGAGGAAGGACAACCACCACACCATGGAGCCTAGAGTACCTACAACGGAAAGCAGGAGGATTGCATCCAGTATCTATGTGGAACCTGAACCTCCTCTTGACATAGAGATGCCACGGAGATAACCAATCCAAGGTCCACAAAGAAAAGTTGGCATTGGAGTGGAGTGAGAAAAGTGGACAGGGTGGCTGATATGGGTATGGGGAATTGCAGGAAGATATGAGATGTAGAGGCGCCTTTGGGACTTAGAGTTGCCCTGGATGGTGCTGCAGGGGCAATCACTGGACATTGTAAATCCTGCCAGGGCCCACTGGATGGAATGTGGGAGAGTATGGGCCATGATGTGGACCATTGACCATGAGGTGCAGAGGTGCCCAACGATGTACTTACCAAATGCAATGGATGTGTCATGATGATGGGAATGAGTGTTGCTGGGGGGGGGAGAGGTAGTGTGGGGGTGGTGGGGTTGAATGGGACCTCATATATATATTTTTTTAATGTAATATTATTACAAAGTCAATGAAAAAAAAATCAATTTATTCCTAGGTATTTGATTTTATAATTGGTATTGCCAATGGTATTTTTTCTTGATTTCCACCTCAGATTGTTTAATATTGGTGTAGAGAAATCCTACTGATTTTTACACATTGGTATTATACACTGTGACTTTACTGAACACATTTATAAATGCTAGATGCTTTGTTTTAGATTTCTCATGGCTTTCTATGTAGAGAATCATGTCATCTGCAAAGAGTGAAATTTTACCTCTTCCTTTCCAATTTGGATGCCTTTTATATCTGTTTCTTGCCTCATGCCTGACAAGGTACTTCTAACACAATTTTTAATGGGAGAGGTGATAATGGGTATTCTTGTCTTGTTCTTAATCTTAGAGGGAAAGATTTTACAATTTCAGTATGTATATGATGTTAGATGTGTGTTTTTCATATATATCTTTTATCCTGTTCAGCAAGTTTCCTTCTATTCTTATCTTTTGCAGTATTTTTATTAGGAAAGGGTGGGTATTTTGTCAAATGCTTTTTTCTACATCTATAGATATGATCATGTGATTTTTATTTGACCTGATTATATGGTGTATTACTCTGATTAAGTTTCTTATGTTTAGATTTCATTGCATACCAGGGATGAAATCCTCTTTGCCATGGATAATTCATTTGAAGTGTTGCTGAATACAATTAACAAGTATTTTGTTAAGGATTTTAGTATATAGGTTCATTTGAGAGTTTGGTCTGTTAATTTTCTTTCTCGTGGTGTCTTTGTTTGCCTTTGGTATTATGGTAATGTTGACATCCTAGAATGAGTTACACAATGTTTCTTTTATTTCAATTTTTTGTAAGAGTTTAAGCAGAATTGGAGGTAGTTCCTTCCAGATGTTTGGTGGAAGTCACCTGCGAGGCTGTCTGACCCAGGGCTCTCCATATTTGGGAGGATTTAATGACAGGTTTTTTCTCTTTACTTGTGATTGGTTTGTTGAGATCATCAGTTTCTTCCTTTGTGAATGTCAACTGCTTATGTGTTATTGTTGGTATATAGTTTTTCAAAATATCCTCCTATGATTCTTTTTATTTCTGTGGGTTCAGTGGTGATATTCCCTTTCTCATTTCTTATTTTGTCTATTCACATCTTTGCTCTTTTTTCTGTGTTAAACAAACAAAGGAAAAAGCTAAGGGTTTGTCAATTTTATTGGTTTTTTCAAACTACTAACTCTTTGTTCTGTTTATTTTTTCTAGTGCTTTCTTATTTTCTTTTTCATTTAGTTCTGCTCTGAAATTTGTTCTTTCTTTCTTCATCCTTTGGGGTTATTTATTCTTTCAATAATTCCTCTAAATGTGCAGTTATTTGTTTGATTTTAGCTATTTTTCTCTTTTGATATATGAATTTATGGCTAAGAATTTCCCTCTCAGTACAGCTTTTGCTGCATCCCATAAGTTTTTATATGTTGTGTTATCATTTTCACTTATTTCAAAGTAGTTGCTGATTTCTTTTGAGATTTCCTCCTGGGCCCACTGTTTGTCTAAGAGTGTGTTGCTTAACTTCTATATCCTTGTGCCTAATCTGGTTCTCCAGCCCTTGCAGACTTTCAGTTTCATCCCACTGTGGTCAGAGAAATTATTTTGTATGATTCCAATCTTTCTGAATTCATTGAGACTTTCTCTGTGGCCTAGCCTGTGGTCTATCTGGGAAAATGATCCATATGCACTTGAGAAGAATGTATTTATGCTGTATTTTGTTGTAGTGTTCTGCATATGTCTATTAGGTTCAGATTCTCTAATAAATTATTCAAATCTTTGTTTATTGATTCTCTGTCAAGATGTTCTGTCTAGTGATGATAATGGTATATTAAAGTCTCCCACAATGATTGTGGAGTCATCTATTCCTCCATTTAGTTTATCCAGTGTTTGCCTCATGTATTTTGAGGCACTCTGATTAGGTGTATAAATATTTATGATTGTTCTTTCTTGATAGATTACCACATTTACTAATATGTAGTGCCCATTTTTGTCTCTCACAATAGTTTTGTTTTTAAAATCTGTTTTGTCTGATATTAGTATAGTTACTTTTGCCTTTTTTGGTTATTAGTTGCTTGTAATATGATTTTTCAGCTATTCACTTTCAACCTTCTTGAATCACTGGGTCTATGGTGAATTTCATATAGACAGCATATAGATGGGTCACATTTTCTTATCCATTCTGCTAATCTATGTCTCTTGACAGGTGAGTTTAATTCTTTAACATTCAGTGCTATTACTCACAAGAAATTACTTACATTAGCCATATTTTCTTTGAATTTGTGTGTCATATGTTGTTTTTATTTCTTTTTTCTTTTTTGTTCATCTTAAACTGTCCTCCAACTCCGACTTCAGTTTTTTTCTTTCAAGCTACAGAATTCCCCTTAGTATTTCTTGAAGAGCACATTCATTATTGGCATACTCTGTTAGTTTCTGTTTATCTGTGAATATTTTGAGCTCTCCATCAATTTTGAATGCCAGTTCTACTCAATAGAGTATTCTTGGCTGGAAACTTTTTTCTTTTAGTATCTTGACTATGTCATACCACTGTCTTCTTGCATCCATGGTTTCAGATGAGAAATCAGCATTTAATCTTATTGAGCCTCCCTTGTGTTTGATGGTTCTTTTTCTCTTGCTACTTTCAATATTTTCTCTTTGTCTTGAGCATCAAATAATTTCACAGATACGTTTTGGACTAGGCCTTTTGGGATTTATACTGTTTGGGTTGTGCTGTGATTCCTGGGCATGTACCATCCATCTCCCTCAGTAAGTTTGGGAATTTTTCAGCCATTATTTCCTCCAAAAAACCTTCTGTCCCCTTTCCCTTATCTTCTCCTTCTGAGATATTTGTGCATTTTGTGTTGTCATTCAGATCCCTAAGTCTCTATTGGATTTCTTCTAAATTCTTATCTAATAATTCTACTCTTTATTTGATTTCAGATTTAATGCTTCCCACTTCAATAATTCTTTCCTCTGCCTATTCAATTCTGCTGTTATTTGCTTAGAGTGTTTTTTTTATTTTTTTTTTATTTCTTGGATTGTGCCATTCATTACCAACAATTCTGTTATCTTTTTCCATATGTTTACAATTTCTTCAGTACACTCTGCAAGTGTTTTCTTAATATCCTTAATCTCTTCTTTCACTTCATTATAATAATCCATGATATTAGTTTGGACATCTTTGTTTAGTTGTTCAATGTTCTGCTTCTCTTCCTGGTTTTAAGTTCTTTCATTGGTGTGGGCCATGTCTTCCTGATTATTGGTATGTTTTGTAATTTTTTGTGGCTCTCTGCTCATCATTTTATCTTGATGGGTTTCTTCAGTTGGTTATGTCCTCCATGTAGTCTCAGGTTTTATTTAGTTGCTGTTTTTGTGCGTGTATTAAGTTTTCTATTTTATACTTTTTTCTTCTTATTTTATTTCCTTGTTGTTGTCTAAGTTCCCTTGAATGAAAAAGTTTACATCCAGGGGAAGCAAAAGAAGTGAAAAAAACAAAAAGAATTAATTGTAATATTGATAGTAAATGTTAGCAGAAGAATCATATAAGACCTAAGGGATTGGATATTAAACTCATGTAACTGTGTAGAAATACAGGAATAAAAAAGTGGTGCACCTCCAAGGAAATGGGGAACTGAATATCAAAGAGAATATAGTGTGAATTAACAGGTCAGTATGATGAAGAGAGAGGGAAAGAGAAAAGAAAGGATAAAAATAGAAAGTTAAAAAAGGATAGAAAACAAAACGGTTAGAATTAAAAAGTCAGAAAAATTGGGGACTAAACAAAGGTAATTGGAATGTAAGGACAACAACAGAAGGTGGAAGTTAGAAAGATGCAGGAGGGAAATGAGACAGCATTGATTGCCAAAATAAGTACACACAGAAATGAGAAAATCAAGAAAGTGGAATCACAGCAATCAAGAAACAAGCTGGCAGCATCGAAATGACTCTCAGTCTCTTTGAAAGAGAGCACCCACACCTTCCTGGGAACCCTAAATATGCTCTTGGAAGCTTATTAAGCACTTCCTACTGTCCCCCTCCCTTAGAGGAGTTGTACAGGACTAGTTAATTGCCTGGCTCCACCTTCTCCCAGACTAATTTTCCCTATCCCAGGGAGGTTAGGTAAATCAGACTGCCTCAGCAGATTTACCTCTCCCTTCTTCCTGGTTTCTCCAGAGGCCAGCTGGTATACTTCTGAAAGCTAAAAAAAGGGGGGTCCAGATCATAGAACCCACACTCAGGGGACCCCTCTCCACTTTTCACCAGAACCCTCCCTCTCTCAGAATTTGTCTCTTCTAGCTGACTGACTGGCAAGAGTCAGGGAATGCTGTGGCTTCCTGCCCTGAGGGAGGGGCTCAGCTGTCCAATAGCTCCTGCATGAAGCATCAGAAACTCATGGTTTCACCTTGCACAATCATTCTTTTTGTAATGCTCTCTGAAGATCGATGCCCTTAAGCCTCCTGCTTTTTGGGTCCCCAAAACACCTCAGTCAGGAAGGATTTTGCTGCACTCAGTTGTTTTATTTAGGCGAGATGATGTAGGTGTACTTAATCTGTCACCATCTTGCCTCTCTCCGTTTTTTTTCTCTTGATTGAATTCTTTATGCTGCGGCGGCTTGCTCGTTCGGTAGAGGTGGCGTCTGGCTGCGGAAGAGGGGTCGGTCCAGCTCTGGACGAGGGGTCGGTCCCACTTGGGATGAGGGGTCGGTCCGGCAGCAGACGAGGGGTCGGTCTCACAAGGGGTTGCGCGGTTTGGCTGACGGGGTCGCCCGGCGAAGCCGGCAATGAAGGGGTCGCCCGGAGAAGCAGGCAACGAACTGGGGACAAGGGAGGCCAGGCCCTTGTCGGGGGCTCTCAGGACTGGAGGGCACATGGCAGAAGAACTACCGCGGAGACAAGGTAAACACGCAAGTCCACTTTATTGAGGGAGAGGCAACAGTTTTATAGGGGCTGGGGAAGGCTGATTGGTCGAAGCCATGCCCTGTTCTGATTGGTTGCCGATGAAAGGTCAGTGGGCGGTACTGGATGGGGGAGGGGTGGTGTTTAGGGATTGGCTGTTGCTGTTGCTGGGGGAAGTGGCAGGGTTTAGTGATTGGTGGCTGCTGTTGCTGGGGTAGAGGGCAGACTGGAGTTTCCCGCCCACGCCTGGCTGTTGCTGCTGTCGGGGGAGGGGAAAAGGGCAGATTGGATTTTTCCGCCCTGCGCCTGCGCAGGGAGAAGGAAGAAGAAGGGTGCCGCCCCACAGGCATCGTGTGGTGCCATCCGGGAGGAGGGGTGGCCGCGGAAGCATGGCTGCCGAGAAGGGGAGACCCGAGGGCACTCTGCGCCCATGCCGAGCTCCCTTCAGGGGTGGCGGTGAGTCCGACCAGCCACCCTATTATGGGGGCAGCGGCTTGGCCTGCCGTGGCCAAGCAAAACACACTTCAGCCCGAGGGGTGACCGCATTATGCAAAGTCTTTGTTAATTTCAGAAGAAAATAAGTTAATATAGGAAGGAAGAGAAGGTGGGAAGAGTGCTGGTGAAGGAAGGGATGGGTCAGTGTGAAAGGACCTTTTTGCAGGAATGCCAAACCCAGCAACTAGACAGGGTGAAGGTCATGTCACTGCTATTTGATAGGATTTGTCACCTTGTTGGTGAATGAATTGCAATTGCTTAAAGAATTTTATCATACCACAGTTTACATAATGATTTCAAGTACTTTTCACAAGTGAATCAATTTTCTCAGTTTATTCAACTATTTTAAAAGCAGAAACCTGGGAATGATATCTACCCTATCCCCCCACATACCATCTAACTCTGTAGGGCACAGCTTCCTACTGGGATTCCCTCATTTTTGTCTGGAGCCAGAACCCTCAGCCCAGAAGAGAAGTGGCTCTTCTCATTCAAGACCCCCAGCACTTGCCCTCTGAATTTGAGTCATTTTCTAGTTGCATAGCAAACAAGAAATCTGCTTCTCCTCCGTTGGGTCTGACCAAGGCCTCCAGACATTGAGCAGTGGGGCCAGGACTGATGAGACCACAGTAAGCAGTAGCCATGTTTAAGGGTAAAGAAAACATGTTGAGGTCTGGACCTCAGAAATTCAGGGTCACCCCATTCCTCTCTGCACCCCACCTTCGTCTGCAGGCAACATCTTCAGACTATTACACATAGCTTCAGAGAGAGGGAACCTGCCCCATTCCCCACAGACAAAACACCAAAGGTCAGTCCTGAATGTGAAAGAGAGCCCAGTGCTGACCCTGGTTCTCCCTTGCCTCTTCAGGTTTATGGGTCTTGGTCTGTCCCTTTCCTTCACATGGCCGCAGTGTCCCCATCCCTGAGTGAGGGCCTAGGACACATATGTCAATTGTAGAATTGAAATAGAGCCTGAGGGAGCTTTTGTTGATTCACTATCTTTTACCTTATTTATCCTTGAATAAGCCAACATAAGCAAATTATGTCTAGAATTAAATTCATGATCATCTTTGGAAATGGTTATTATGAAAAAGAAACTAATATTTTAATCACAGATTTTTTTTGTTTAAAAATTATTTCAAAGCTGTTTTGACTCTTGACCCCTAACTGAAATCCTAAAATGACTGGGCATAAATAAGACATTAACAGAGTAAGGGATTTATTGTTCTGTTTTTATTCTCCCAATTACTGTGAACAATTAAAAGAATCAGGGAGTTATTGTTAAGTAAAAACAGTTCAGGAGAGTGACTGTGGCTTACGTATTGATTGCCTGTCTCCGACATGGGAGATTCTGGGTTTGGTTCCTGGTGCCTTCTGAAAAACACAACAAAAAAGAAACACCAAGGAAACAAATGAAAAAAAAAGCCTCAGGGGATAAGTGATGATTTCTCACTTAAAACGTCCCAGGTTCAATCTCTGGCCCTGGGACCTCAAAAAAATCCACCACATCACAAAAATTCAAAGCCCCTTACCTGGCTGATCCAGTCACAGAAATTCCTCTATTGTTTTATTTTTCCATAAATAATATAACACCAGTTTGTTATTTCATTTATGTACCAAACTCTCCTAACTGGCTCTCCTGTTCATAGAAATCCTTTAAATAAAATACATACCAAGAGCTAAAAGCATCTGTAAGTAGTTACGATTTCTACTTTGAAATCATCATCAGAGCTAACAGGGATGCCTAGGTTTGCCATGACCCTGGACTACCACGTGGCATTAATCTGCATCTTCTGCCCACAGGATCAGAGCTGTGAAAGGGGGGCTTTGTATCTGTGGGTCTGGGGCCCAGGAGGAACAGGACTCAGAGAAGGTGACCACTCAGGGGATGGCTGGTGGGGAAAGACAGAGAATGAGCAGGATTCTGCTGACCAAAAACAGCATTGTTCCTGATCTTATGGAGGAATGGGAGGGTTAGGGACTACATAAAAAGGACAGGGAGGGGGAAAGGAGTTGTCTTAAATTGTCATGTTTCCATGCAAAAAAAATCATGTACAATTGTGTCAAAGCACCTGTAAACAGAGTGATAGAGAGGGTTTATTGCGTACATTTAAGTTAATATGCATAGACATATCTAAATAGGTAGACATTAATATTGGTGTGAATGTGTCTGTAGGTAAATATAGCCACAGTTAGTTTGGCCTTACCGGCCCCAGGGCCTATAGTCAGTCTTATTTAGGCAACTGCCTGAAGTAGGAAACAGGGTTGTGGTCTGTATACCAGGACAGAAAGTGGTCATAAGAGACCCAGGTGGGACTTTGCCTTGATTTAGGCATCCCCATGGGAGTTTACTTTAAGAAAGTCAGTTGACATTAAAAAAAGAATCAGGAAGCCATTATATATGGCAATATTTGGCCTAGAATTGTCTCTTAATAAACAAACATCTATCTACTGTTATAGATTAGTGATATTGACCAGACTCAGACTTTGAGTAAAGTTCCAATTGAGAGCTTCATTAGCTGCGCAGTGACTGTCTCATTCTATGCGGAGGAGACAGCAGCCCTGAGTTAAGGGAAGAAGTGTTTTTATAGCCTTTGAGGATGGGGGAGGGGAGTTACTAGCAAGCAAGCAGGCACGGAAGCAGAACACTGTGGTTAGCTGAAGATAGTGTATCTATTTTTCTCTTTTTTAAAAGCCCTTTCTTGTGAGCAGTCCCATGTTATTTTTTGGCCCTTTTCTTGGGGACAGCGCTAAGTTATTTATTGGCACTCTCCTTGGAAACAGCCTACGTTATTTCTTTATCTGAAGGCACTTGCAATTCCCATTTCCTAATGTAGTTCTATTCCTATTTTCCCAATGTGGCCTTACCTTTACACTACCAAGAAATGAAAGACCTTCCAAATGGTGTGTTTAACTCTCATGATGATTGTCATCCTGTGCAGCAGCCCTTGGGGATGCATCCCTAGGAGGAGGCTTCCCTAGGAATCCCTCCACATTGAAAGCCCTCAGCACAGGGTCAGGGACAAATCATTTATGAGAGGCGCTTAGCAGTGTTGGGAATGCTGATGAGTCATTTCAGATATAATAGCTTTAAAACTCTCATGGCTGGCTTGCCTAGCTGTCACTTTTGCAGAAAATCCTCTTGAGAAAATACCTGTGAAGAAATAAATTTATTTTGAGATCTTTGGGGTGCAGCTAAACTCAAATAATTACACGTGCAGTTGTCTTAAAATTAGCCCAATAAACATTTTTTAGCCATTTAGCATTAACTGGCTTTGCATACCCCAGGAAATTAGCCCAACATAGGCTCTCAATTTGTAGGTAGGCAGGGATGTTTATATGGTCCCAAGCTGCCTTGGCACTCCTTGCCCTGCTTCCCCTTCGGGGACTCCTTCCCACCTGTGGCCTTTGGAAGCTTTTCTGTAGGGGTTCATCCAACAAAACAGTCAACACCATGCCCGATGAATAGATTGTCACTGCCATCTGGTGGTTATGTCTTCTGGGTCAATGACAAAATCCTCCATTTAAATTCCCCACAGTTGCACATCTTGCTAATGGGCTTCCTGTGTTCCCTGAGCATGTGAATTGTGGAATTTCCTTTCTGACCCAAAAAGGGCTTCACCTGGTGTTCCACTGCTTTTTCTTTAGCTGCCCCAAGGGCAGAGAGGGAAGCTGTGGAAGGGGAGCAGATACCTGGATCCTGGCCCCAGATTTGGACAGGAGTATGTCCCAACTGGGAAACATGTCATGGGGAGTCAAGAAGGAGGAACAGGTGCCAGAGAGCATCCTCCCTTCACCCAGACTCTTCTCTCCATATTTTATCCCAGCTCCAGCTGTCACGCCCAGGCTCCGATTGTAGCACCGGGGACATCTTGATCAGATATATGTGATGTTACACTGGGCCACCATTTCACATCACCCTCCTCCCCCCAGGTGCTTGGCTTCCTCCATGGAGTCCCCACCCTCTCAGAGCCCTCCCTCTCTTATGCCCATCAACTCTCTGCTGTGTCCTTTTAGGAAATGTCCACAGAGATCTAGAAAGTTCATCTGGGTAGAAGCTAAATGTCTGCCTCCATGCCAGTGATTCTCTAATAGGGCTAGGAAAAGTGATGAATGGGATTTGCCCCAGACTGGGGAGTGTCCCAGAGGCCCCCCAATTTTTACCCTGCCACCTGGGCAGGAGTAGTTGAAAGAAGCCTGTGGCTATATCCCATACTGCATTTACACTGATGCTTCTAGCTTTCAGAATGTCTGCATTTGAAAGAAGTGATTGAAATCTGCTATGGGTTTGGGAGCAAAGGTAAGGGATTGTATCTTTTTTTCTATCTGATTGCACCATCCTCATTTTGATGCTTCATTTTGCATGTGGGGGTGGGGGCTGCACCTCACTGCACAGGTCTGGGGTGCCTTTATTTTTTAACAGAAGGTTCCAGGAATTGAACCTGAGTCCTACATATGGTATATGGGAGCTCAATTGCTTGAGACACAGCTGCTTCCTTAGAGATGTATCTTAAATGATCAACCAAGCCTGAAGCCATCTATAGGAAATTATTCTCATATAATTAACAGAACTTCATTAATGCCACATTTGGGAACCTGCACTAAATTCCTTTGACAGGTGATACACTTCCATCTAAGCTCAGAAGCTTCCTGTGGACTAACAGTGTGACGACTGGTCTCTAAAGGTAAGTTAATTCTTAAGCGGAAATTCAATGGGTGTTTTAGGCAAAGTCCCCAAGGTGGTGACCCATTTGGGGATGAGACCTTATCCTGGGACTGCCCTTCATATATCTCTGCTTTGGGATCTGGCTTTGGCTGAGAAAATCCTGGGGAGGCCTGTGGAAGGAGGTTGGTAGGGGAAGACCATAGGATGGCCAGCCAGTGGCCACTATATGGGGCTGATGCCACCCTTGACCTGAGAACACAGAGACCGCTGATCCCCAGATCTTGGGGAAGGGCAAATGGGAGTCATCCGTGATCTTATGTATGCAATATCAGGGTTTCTGTTTATTCCAGGCAAGGTGTTAAAACATCAATAACAATACTATGGGAAGTAAGAGCAATATAAGTGACTACTAGTCACTGCTCTCGGATAAGAATTGTTCCAATAATCACAATTCCTCAAGAGGCAGGGGACTGGGCTTTTTATACAGGAGGAGGAGGCAGGGACCCTTCTGTAAAGGGGTGTGTGGACCCATGTAGAGTGGGTGCCTGGGTTTGATCTGTGACTGATGTGTGACCCTCCCTCCTGCTGATAGCTCACCTGGCCCAAGGCTTGCTGGCAGTAGGAGCCTTGGTTGATCCAGACTGCCTGGTAACATGGGCAGAGGGATTTCCTCACAAAAAATGTTCCATGACTGTGTCAAAGGGGCCTCCCCAAGGCTGGAGATATACTCAGGGTATCTTCTATCACAAGGCTCAAAGAAATTTCTGTCCATAGCATCATCTCCATCTTTTTATGTAAAAACCTGGCCTTATGAATTGTTGGTGGGTATCTGCCTTGTGTATCAGCCAGCTCTGCAGAGATCTGTCTCCCTCCTTTTGCATATAAATAGAGGAGGGCCTCAGAGTCTTTAGTGTTAGGAGTCAATTACCTCTGTCTCTTTTTTTTCTGGGATGAGAGTGGCCACTCACACCCCCAATTACACTTTCCAGCTGCCCTTTCTCCTCATTCCCCTCTTTTTCCACCTGTTGATGATCATTTTTATTTTTTTTAGTTCTTGTGACCAAGAAAACAGCTACTTAAATATTTGTGTACAAGATTGTATGTGGAAATATTTCCCATTCTCTTGAGTAAATATGTACAAGTGGGGCTAAAGGACTATTTGTTAAGTGTATGATTTACTTTAGAAGAAACTGATATTATATTCCAAAGTGGCTGTTTTGTTTTGTTTGGTATTCATATGAGTAAAACATATGAGTTCCTGTTATTCTGCATTCATGCCACTATTTGATATTCTCATTTTTTTCAAACTAGTGGTAGTGGTATCTCATGAGGTTCTAATTTGCATTTCTCTCATGGCTATTATGTAGAGCTTTTTTTCATATATTATTTCCCACCTATGTATTTTTTTAAAAAGGTACTATTAGGATCACTTAGCTATTTCTAAAATTAGAATGTTTGTATTCTTATGGTTGAGGTTTTTTTTAGTGGTCAAAAAGAAGCTTCCTTCCTTCATTTTTCTCCCCATTGAAAGTAACTGTGACATTCAGAACATAGCCTGCTGCAAACACACAATGAGACATTAAATCATCAGCTGTACTAGGTTAGACATGCTTATGATTAACCAGATAAATAGATTCATGAGTTATGTTTCATTGTTAATTCTCCATCAATGCTAGAAACAGGAGAATATATATGGTTTAGTTTTAAATATTCTTTGTATATGTCTTTAAGGAAGAAATACCAATGGCCAAAAAGCACATGAAAACATCCACAGTTCTGTGGTAACCGCTCTGGTCAAGGGCAGTCTGGGGCACCTCCCTGAAAAAAGACCCTCTTGTGAGTCCTGGGTTTATACTGACCTACTTAGGCTAAGAGGCACCGTGTGTTCCCATGAGGCACAGAGCTGGAGATGGATGAAACAAAAGGCTGAGTGAGTGTTGTGCAGTGTCAACCCACAGAGGAAACATTAGAAGCACACAGAATAGGACGCCATTAAGTTGTATGTGGAAAAACTTCCCCGAGCTTTCCACGAAGATGTATGTGGCATAAAGTTCCAGCCAGGAAATCTTAAAATGCTTTGTGAATTAAAATGGATGACTTTTGGCATGGGCTGGCCCCAGGAGGGCACCTTTGACCTCGGATCATCAGTAAAGTACATGAGATGTTAACCAGAAAACCAGGGTGCCCTGGCCAGTTCCCCTACATTGATGCCTGGCAGGAAACTGTGAGTCAAAGTCTGCCCTGGTTAAGGAAATGTATGACTAAGGAAGTCAGGATTTGCCTAATAACAAAAGCCCACAGGTGCTGTCTCAGGAACCAGGCCAAACATGTACCTTGCAAAGGGTCCAGAGAAAGTGAGCCCCAAATCTAGTGCCAACTCATCCATTCTAGAAGGGCCAGATGAAGATGATCTCCCACCACCTTATGTGATTGTTCCTACAGTGCCAGTGCCGAGGAGTGGGGATGAGCCAAGTATCCCAAGCAATGCGTCCTCGCTGCCCCCACAGCCATCTCCACTACCATCCTCCCTGAGCAGCATGACCTCGCAACCCTGACAGCTGTCTCCACTGCCATCCTTTCTGAACAGCGTGACCTCACTGCCCCCACACCCACCGTCCTCCCTGAGCAGCACTACCTCGCAGCCATTCCTGCAGCTACTTTCTTCAAGCAACAAGAGCCAGCTGCTCCCATAGGTGCTCCTGCAACTGTTTCCACAGCCGGTTTCTCATCTTCTTTCTCCAAGCAACACAGCACAGCGGCTGCTGCAGTCGCTCCCACAGCCGGTTTCACAGCCAGTTTCTCCAAGCAACATGGCCCAGCCACACCCGCAGCCGCTGCCACAGCTGCTTTCTCCAAACAACACAGCCTCTGTATATCTGCACCTCTGCAATGGCTGTCTCCACCAATCTTGACCCCTGGCAGCATAGTGCCAGTCATCGCTCATGAAGGAGTCCTTGAAAGATGACAACTCAGACCACGGGGAGTCCCAGGGACAGGTGGAGCAGGGAGAAGGGCCACCCTACAGCTCCCTCTCTCTGAAGCCTGGGCTTCAATTTATTATGATGCTGATGGCCATACACAAGGAGAAAACTAAATGTTCATTTACAAACCCTTCACTACCACTGACCTCTTTATCTGGAAAAGTCACACCCCACCATACTTGGAGAAGCCTCAGGTCATGATGGACCTCTTCCAGTCCATCATTCAGACCCACAAACCCACCTGGGCTGACTGTGAACAGCTCCTCTTGACCTTACTCAATTTCAAGGAGAGAACATGAGTCACAAAAGGAGCTTTCACCTGGCTCAAGGAGCACCCATCTGGGGGAAGGCTGGACAGTGATCAATATGCCCACACTCAGTTCCTAGACCAGGACCCCCAATGGGATCCCAATGACATGACCAGGCTCAACTGATTAGAAACTTTCCATAGGGCCTTAGTTGAAGGGTTCAGAGCTGGGAGCCAAAAGGCAGTAAACATGGCAATGACCATCCACCCAAGTCCTACAGACTCTTGAGGGAAGTTGCCTCAGTTCTAACAGGATTGAGTCCTGACATTTATTTCAAACTTTGGGGTGTGATATGATACTACTTTTGTTTATTTTCAATGTGTTCTACTTTTCAGCCATGGTAGCTCTTTCCAGTGCACCCTATTGCTCTTTACTATAACCCCATCATTGAGGGGTTTATTTTACACCTATTTAGTTTTTGGTACTACAAAATATTCCAGGTCCTTCTTGTATATTTTGTTCCTAGAAAGAGCAATTTCTCTAAGAAGACATTTATTGGAGAATGGTTTTAAAACCTAGAGCTTGGGCATTATCTCTGCTCATTGTTACTGCAGCCTCAAGGGCCTCTCTGCAGAGAGTGTAAGGAAATATATGTGTATATACTAAGATGTGCACATGCCCATATCTAGAAATATGTGTATATACAATCTTCTGTATATTATTCACTTACACATGAGTTCATACTGATCTGTCTAACTCTAAACCATTATCACATAGAACTTCCTAGCCTCCTCCCTTTGCTTATCTGTAAGCTCTTACTTCATAGTGAGAAAAATATTACTTTAACTGCCATCTATCTATGGATTTCTTGATTCTAGTGGACAATTTCAGGATTGTTAATCCATACATGGTGAAATGGTATTTTATCAACTAGAGTACAGCACTTATACCCAATTTCTTTTGACTTAATTTTACGGGCTCTATATTCATATCCAGTACTACTCTCCAGCACCTTTGCCTTCAGCCCCTCCTGTCAGGACAAATTCTACATTTTTTATAAAGTTAGATTTGCAACATGTTTTTCTATCTGAGATTCCCTTGACCTTGTAATTGATTTTTAATTAGCATAATTAAGATACATTCTTTGTGTTGACAAGTTAATTGTGTTTTAACAAATGTACAATAACATGTATCTATAATTACAGTAATACAGGGTAAACTCAGTTTTCTAAAAAAGAGAGCTGATGCAGTAAGATGACACAACAAAAAGAGACAGATCTCCAGTGCCATCTGATGAGAATACTAGCGAACATAGAACACACAGTGACTGGACACAGAGAACAGACAATGGGGGAGGGAGGAGAAATAAATAAATAAATCTTTTTAAAAAAGATGACTATTATTATTTAAAATTTTAAAAAATATAATGGACTTTATATTAAGAGAGGATTTATTTCTAATTATTTTTAATTTTGTTGCTTTAGATTACAGAAAAGTTATATCAAAAGTATCAGGTGTTAAAAACTGCTTTTTGACCTTGAATAAAAGGGAGAAATGGAATGGACAAATGATTTTCTATGTCTATGAGTCTCCACAAGAGTGTCGGGAGGTCATCAGAAGAGTCGTGCTTATGCATGCCTTGGCAGGGTCCCAGAAACAGCCAAAGTAGATACAACCCCAGGTACTGGTTCTCATGAGGCCTACAGAGACCAACAGGTTCTATGGTCATGGCAGATGGCTCTGGATTTCAGAGCCATGTCAACTGGCCCTACTTTGGAGTTTGTCTTCCTGAGTGTGATGGAGTTGGACTCAGATGTGACCTTTCTACACAAGCTTCTTCTGTCACTTTTTCTGAACCTGTGGTTGGCACTGGAGTTGTTGTATACTCAGGAGACCTGAATCTCTGGTCTGTCCATGTGACAGCCATGCCCTGAGCCTCAGCGGGCTTGCAACTCCTACCCTCTGGTTTATTGGACTTACCCTGGCCAGGTAATAGGGAGGTGAAGTTCAAACACCACACCAGGGAGCCAGGAGTGCCTACAACTGCAAGCAGGAGAATTGCATCTATCATCCATGTGGAATCAAAGTCCCCTCTTGACACAGATTTGGAGTGGCCATAACCATCCCAGGGTCCACAGGATGGAGGAGTAGGGTATGGTTTATAATGGACTTAGTGATAATCTACTACGGAACTATTGTGATTAGTAATGGAAGTAATTGTAGCACTGATGTTGTGAAAGTGGTCATGGTAACTACTGAGGGTAAGGAGAGGGAAGAGAAGATATGATGTGGGGGCATTTTCAGGACTTGGAGTTGTCCTGGGTGGTACTGCAAGGACAGATGCTGGACATTGTATGATATGCCATTGCCCACTGGGTGGACTGGGGGAGAGTTTAAACTACCATGTAAACCATTACCCATGTGGTGCAGCAGTGCTCCAAAATGTATTCACCAAATGCAATGAATGTGCAATGATGAAAGAGGTTGTTGATGTGGGAGGAGTGGGGTGAGGGGGTCGGGGATATATTGGGTCCTCTTATATTTTTTTTTAATGTAACATTTAAAAAAAATAAAGAAAGAAAAATTTTTTTGAGGGATTCTAATGTAAGCTCTCCATCCCCTATACCACCCCCCTTTTTCAAGGTAGCGGTAACATTTATAATGTTGTATTTGTAAAAGCCATTCATTAAAAAAAATGCACGTTTGAAAAAAATGACTCTCTTTTGGTAAAGACTAACCTACTTATAGCAATAATCTAAAAAATAAAAGCATCATTGTGACATTTATCACCACTTCACACATCTAACAAATACCGAAAGAGGCAACTGCCATTGTTATAACCATTTTAAAACCAAAAACTTAAGCGCAAATCAGAATTAAGGGAAAATACAAAATTTTCACATTTGCATGTATTTTTAGCTGATCTTTCAAAAATTCCACATATAATAAAGCCACAACATTGAATCTAAACATTTAAGACTTGTGACAAAATTCCTCTATAGAAGCAAGGAAAAGAGAGTGGAAATTTAACAGCAGTATATTTCTAGGATAAAATTCAATCAATTATTTCCTTTATCATAGAACAAAAGTCAGTGAGTCAACATTATAATGACACTAATCAAGTTATTTACTATTCAAGAATTTGCATTTCAATTTGTACCTTTAATAGGTATCCACCCATATACTTAGATTAAATTAAATTTGGCCATCAAAAACACTTCCCTCAGAATTCTAATCTTAAGTATAAACTATAACTTTTCAAAGCATAGTCAAAAACTGTACAGTAATGCTGCCATTTAGATTTATATGCTTTATCTTTAAGTCTTATCTTACAAACAACAGTTTTGCCCTGTTTCTCTAGAATAAATATCCCTATATCTAAACCTTTAAATGATAATAAAAAAGACAGATTCAAATAATTCATGCTATGCATTTTCCTTCATCAGGGTTTAATAAAAACAGAACCATCTGATGGTGGAGCACCACCTTCCTTCCCAGTTAGTCTCTACCATCCCAGAAGCAGATGAGAGTTCCTTATTATTTTTTGGAAAAAATAAAATATATTTTATAAATATATAAAACCCCACACATTTTTATTATGTGTGATTTCACATTAATTTAGCTCATTGTTCCCATCTGCCTTTGTTTATAAGAATAGCATTTCATTGTGTTTATACTTGTGAATTTTATTTGCATCAGGCAGCATGGTTTATCAATCTTTGCTATTTCTTTGGCATAAACCTGCGATGCTCAGGACAGCTTTGGTCACCTTTTCTTAGGACTTCTTATTAATGTGTTGTTATGTTGTCAGTCTTTCTGACAATCTATTCTTCTGAATACAAGATTTAGCACCCCATGTAATAGTCTTTCAGATGAATAGCTGCATTTCCACTTGTTTTTGGAGTTCTTGTGATTTCTTGGTTTCAGCAAGTTCACAATTTAGGCAGAGCATATTCTGATTTCCCTTTCTGAGATTCCTAAATCTTGTAGAATTCAGGGCAGAGCGGTGAATGTGATTTCTCAGCCATAGAAATTCCCAATTTAAATGGACAAGTACTGGCTTAGCTCTGCTAAACTACCCAGTGACCAGTTTTTTCCATGAAAGAACTAGCGTTGGTGCCAGATTGAATGTGTTTGGATGCCAGTGCCTTTCCTTTGAACCACTAGGATGTTTTTTTGTTTCTATTTCTAAAGCAGATCTAGCTACAACTAAAAATTACCAGTCCTGGGAAAACAGTAATTTTATGTCTAAAATGTAACTTTTGCCAATATATTCTGAGGTCTCATTGAGGTAAACAAAACAAGCTTAACTGGAGGGTGACTTCTATTTGTAAAAGTCAAATTTGATATGACTGAGAATAACATATTGCACTGCTAAAGCAATATTCGTTATACTTAAAATATAGCATTTGCCATAGACACTGACACCTAGGGAAATAGAATTGGTAAAACAAAATGGGATTTTATTGTGAAAGTGCAACTTCACATGATTCAAAATATGCAGGCACCTTTAAACCAGAAGTGCCAATGCCTAAAATATCACATTCTAACTATATGTCGAGCTTGCTATATCCCAGCATTGCTCAGATAAATGAACAAAGTCTAGGCAAATCAGGATTTGTGCTTATTATCCCAAACTACTTAAGAAATACTGAGCTTGGATAACCCAACATTTTTTAGCATTTATTTTTTATTGTATTATTTGAAGATTCATAGATCACAAAAAATGTTATGTTAAAAATTATGAGGTTCCCACGTAACCCACCCCCCACCCCTCCACTCCTCCCACAGAATGTTTACTTGGAAGGGTATATATTCTTAGCTTAGGATTCTGTTCAGATCTTTTGACCGTTTTTTAATTCAGCATTTGCTTTCTTATATTGGGGTGTTAAAGCTTCTTTGTAAATTTGGATGTCAATCATTTAACAGGTGTGTTTTGTTAATTTTTTTTTCCAAATCTGTAGATTTTCTCTTCAATCCTTTATCAATGCCTGCATAGAGCAGAAATTTACATTTGAATAAAATTGTTGGAAGCATAAATATTTATGATTGTTCAATCTTGACAGATTGTCCCTTTCACTAAAATGTAGTATCCTTCTTGGTCTCTCACAATTGTTTCGCATTTAAAGTCTATTTTGTGTGATATTAATATAGCTACTCCTGCCTTTTTTTGGTTATTGTTTGCTTGTATGATTGTTTTCCAGACATTAACTTTCAACCTCCATGAGTTTTTGGGTCTAAGATGTGTCTCTTACAGACAGCATATAGATGGGTCATATTTCCTTATCCAATGTCTCAGTCTGAATCTTTTGATAGGTGAGTTTAATCCATTGACATTCAGTGTTATTACTTTCAAGGAATTATTTGTGTTAGCCATATTTTGATTGCAGTTGTGTTTGTCATATTTTGTTTGCTTTTTTTTCCTTATCTTTTTGTCTTTTTTTGTTGCTCCTACACTCTCCTCCAACTCTTGCTGTCCTTTTTTCCCTTTCTTCCTGCAGAACTCCCTTTAGAATTTCTTGAAGGGGAGGTTTCTTGTTGGCATACTCTTTCAGTTTCTGTTTATCTGTGAATGTTTTGGGCTCTCCATCATTTTTGAATGCTAGTCTAGCTGGATAGAGTATTCTTGGTTGGAGATTTTTTTCCTTTAGTACCTTGACTATATGATACCACTGCCTTCTTGCCTCCATCGTTTCAGATGAGAAATCAGCACTTAATCATATGGAGCTTCCCTTGTATGTGATGTTTTTCTTTTCTCTTGCTGCTTTTAGTATTTTCTCTTTGTCTTGGGCATTGGGTAATTTGACAAGTATAAGTCTTGGGGTGGACCTGTTGGGTTTATGATGAGTGGGGTGCGCTGTGCTTCTTGGATATGTACATCTGTCTTTTTCAGTATATTTGGGAAGTTTTCAGCCATTATTTCCTGCAACACTCCTTCTGACCCCTTTCCTTTCTCGTCTCCTTCTGGAATCCCTATAATACGTATGTTTGAGCGTTTTGCATTATCATTCAGGTCCCTAAGTCCTAGCTGGATTTTTTCTATCTTTTTATTGACCAATTCTACTATCTGTTTCATTTCCGATGTACTGTCTTCCACATCACTAATTCTCTGCTCTGCCTCTTCTAGTCTGCTGATATTTGCTGCAAGTGTATTTTTGATTTCTTGAACTGTGGTGTTCATTCCCATCATATCTGTTATCTTTTTGCATATGTCTGCAATTTCCCCTCCAAGTGTTGTCTTCATGTTGTTAACCTCTTCCTTTACTTCATTAAATTTGTTGGTGATAAATGTTCTGAGATCTTTCATTACTTGTGTGAAGTTCTGCTCCCCTTCCTGATTTTTAGTTTTTTCATTGGATTCAGGCATGGTTTCCTGATTACTGGTTTGGTTTGTAGATTTTTGTTGCTGTCTGCTCATCATTTTATCTTGACAGGTTTAATCAGTTCCTTAGCTTCTTTGTCTAGTCTTGGAGATTAATTAGCTGTTGTTTTTGTGTAAATGTTATATCTTCTCTTTGTCACTTTATTCCTCTTATTCTAATTTCTTATTGCTAGTTGCATTCACTTTAAAGGAAAGTATTAGGGTGAGGGAAAGGCAATTGTGTAAGCAAGAAAAAAGTGTAAAGTAATATTTCTGATATATGTTAACAGAGCAACAATATGAGATATGGGAGGATCGGATGTTAGATTCATGTAAGTTGTGTAGAGTTATAGCAGTAGGTAGAGTACCTATAATGAGGTAGTCGACTGAATATGGAAGGAATATGGTATGAATTAAAAAGCTATTGTTTTTGTGAGAGAGGGAAGAGAAAAGAAAGGCAATAGTTTCAAGAGTGGATGGAAATGGACTCAGAGGGGATCTCTTTTCACAAGACTTGCATGCTACTTTATTGGAATTGTAGTTGGTGCTGAGTTTAAGATATATGTAGGGGATTTGAATCTCTGGACTGATAATATGACACCCAGGCCCAGAGCCTCAACAGACTTCAGCTCCTACACTTTGACTTATTGGACTTACTCCACTCAGCTAAGTTGAAGAAGGTCAACCACCACAACATGGAGCCTAGAGTGTCTATAACTAGAAGCGGGAAGAGTGCATCCAGTACCCATGTGGAATCTAAGCCCTCACTTGACATAGGTGTGCAATGGACACAACCAATCCAATGTCCACAGAGAAAATGTGGAATGGGTGTGGGAACGGTAGCCATGGGGGCTGCTGGGTGTGGGGAACAGGAAGAAGAGATGAGATGTGGAGGCGTTTTTGGGACATGGAGTTGTCCTGGATAGTGCTTCACGGACAATTACGGGACACTGTAGATCCCCCCAGGGCCCACTGGATGGAACGTGAGAGAGTCTGGGCTATGATGTGGACCATTGACTCTGGGGTGCAGTGATGCTCAGAGATGAACTTACCAGGTGCAATGGATGTATCACGATGATGGGAGAGAGTGTTGCTGTGGGGGGAGTGGGGGGCGGGGGCGGTGGGGTTGAATGGGACCTCATATATTTTTTTAATGTAATTAAAATAATAATAATAATAAATAAATATTTAAAAAAAAGAGTGGATAACAGACAGAAAACAAAACAAAGGTATTAGAAATTAAGAGTTAGACACTTTGTGGATCAAAGAAAGGGAAGTGGAATATAGGAGAGACAGTAGATGATGGAGGATATCAAGATGTAGTGGAAAGGAGATAGTGTAGGTAGCCAAAATCTATTCACACAGAAATGAGGCAATGGAGGTTGAGGAAACCCAGCAAATGTGAGGTGTTCCCTGCAGCACCTTCCCACCAAATCGATGTCCAGACACCTCCTGTCCTGCAAAAATCCTGAAACAGCCTGGTCCCAAAGAACGTCCAATGCCGCCTAGCCGCTTCTTTGCAGGAGATATTATCTGGTAAGCTCACTCAGCCACCATCTTGCCCACCTTCACCATCCCATGATTTCTGATGAGAAATTGAATGAATCTAATTTTCTTCATGCTTTGGGGATTCTCTCTTTGTCTTTTACCTTTGACATTCTGAGTAGTATATGTTTCATTGTAGGCTTATTAGGATTTATTCTGTTTGGATAGACATATTTATGTCTTTCATAAGATTTGTTACATTTTAGTCATTACCTCAAATAGTTCTTCCCCTTTAACCTCCATTTTTCCTTCTTGAACACTCAGGATATGTACGTTTGTGCACTTCATGCTTTCATTAAAATCCTTGAGATCCTCCTTAATTTTTCCCTTTATCAGTTCTTCTGTATGTAAGATTTCAATTTTCCTGTCTTCAAGTTTGCTGATTCTTTTATCTGGCTGTTCAAATTGGCTGTTGTTTATTTCTAATGTATTTTCATTCACTTCTGTTGTACATTTCAATGCATGATTTCTGTTATGTTTCCTTTTATACTTTTACATTCTTCTTTATGCTTATCCAGTGCCTTTTTTAATACCCTTTAACTCTTCAGCTATATATTTCTTTGTTTCCTTGAATTGACTAGGAGATTTTTTTGAAAATCCCTGAACAGTTATTTAAAGTTTTCATTTGTTCTTTTGACTAGGCTATATCTTACTGTTTCATAGCATGCCTTATCATATTTTGCTGATTTCTAGGCATCAGACTATCTTGTTGAGTTTAATCGGATAGTTTCTCTTTCTTACCTAGGGATTTATTTTGGCTTGAGTGAAACCAAAAATCTTTAAGGGGCAGAGATCAGAATAGGCACAAAGATAGGGATGTTAAACAGTACATTCTTAGAAAATCAGTAGGTCAAGGAGGAAGTTTCAAAAGCAATCAGTAACCACCTTGAAATGTGTGAAAAAAAGAACACAAAGTATCAAAATTGTTGAGATACAAGAAAAACAGTGCTTAGAGAAAAATGTATAGCCATAAGTGCGTACATTAAAAGAGAAGAAAGAGCTAAAATCAAACTCCTATTGGCACACCTGGATGGACTAGAAAAAGAAAAATAAGCTCATATCAAATCAAGCAGAAAGCAGGAAAAGACAAAGATTAGAGTAGAGTTAAATGAACTGGAGAAAAAAAAACACGGGAAAATTTAACAAAACCAAAGCTAGTTCTTTGAGAAGAATAATAAAATTGACAAAACTGTAGCTAGACTAACAAAGAAATAAAGAGAGAAGTAAATCCATAAGATAAAAAATGATGAAGGTATCACTACTGATCCTACAGAAATGAGAGGATAATTTGAAAAACTGTGTGCCACCAAGATGGATAATTAGATAAAATGGAAATATTTCTAGAAACCCACAAACATAGGAAATTGATGAATTCAGCAGACTTCACAACTGATGAGATGGAATTAGTCATTAAAACCCTCTGAAGAAGAACCCAGTAACAGATGGCTTCACAGGTGAATTCTACCAATCATTCCAGAGAGAACTAAAACCACTCCCACTTAAAATTTCCAAAAAATAGAAATGCAAAGAATACTAAGAATACTGTCTAACTCTTTTTATGATGCCGACATCACCCTTACACCAAAGGTATATATAGATGTCACCAAAAAAGGAAAACTAAAGACTAATCTCTTTAATGAACCTGGATATAAAGTACTCAACAAAATACTTGCTCATCATATAAAACAACACTTAATAAAGTATACACCATGACCAAGTGTTTTTCATCACTGGTATGCAAGGATAGTTCAACAGTAGAAAATCACTCAATGTAATAAAACACATTACAATTTAAAAGAAAAGAAACATGATCATTTTCATTGTAGAAAATGCATCTTGATAAGGACACTTTAAAAGATAGTAATAGAAGGAAATGTCCTCTACATGATAAAAGATATATATGAAAAACCCACCACTAGCATCTCATTCAATTGTGAAATGCTAAATTCTTTCCCTGTAAGATCTGGATCATGACAAGGATGCCATTGTGACCACTCCTATTCAACAGTGTGTTAGAATGACTTGCTCAAGCACTTTGGCAAGAAAAAGATATAAATGACATTCTAAATGGAAAGGAAGAAGAAAAATTTCACTATTTGCAGAGGACATGATCCTACACATAGAAAGCCCTGAGAAACCTACAACAAAGTTCTTAGAAGTGATAAATGAGTTAATTAATGGGGCAGGATATAAGAGTAACACATGAAAATCAATAGCACATCTGTACACCAATAATGAGAAATCTGAGAGGAAGTCAATAAAAAATCCCTTTTACAATAGCAACTAAAAGAATCAAATATGAGGGAAGAAACTTAACTGAAGATGTGGGGACTTTTACTCAGAAAGCTACACAATATTGTTAAAGAAAATCACAGAAGATCTAAATAAATAGAAGAATGTTCCATGTACATGGATTGGAAGACTAAACATCATTATGATGTCTGTCCTACCCAAATTGATTTACATATTTAATGTTATCCCAATAAAAAATTGCAAAAACACTTTTTACTAAATAGGAAAAGGTAATTATAAAATTTATTTCAAAGTCGAGGTGCCGCAAATATCAAACACACACTGAGAAATAAACAAAATTGGAGGAATCAGAACCAGCAAGATGGTGGTGGAGTAAGGTGCTCCTAGAGTGAGCTCCTGCTACAGGGCAGTTAGCAAACACCCAGAGCTCTCTGGAGCTAGCTGAAGCACCTGTCTGGAGTCTCCAGGAGGCCAGAAGATCATCCTGCAACACACTTGAAGGAGTGGAAGGAGGAGATGCTCATCTGCAGAGAAGACATGTAAGTAGAATGCTCCATGCAAACGAGGCTGGTGCCCTTTCTCCACTAGAGGCACAAGCCGCCTTGGGAGCTATTCCACAGCTGCAATTGAAATCTCTACTTCCCCAAAATGGGGAAGGAAGGGATGGTTGGGTACCAATTTCAACTATGATGAGGAAATTCAGTGGGCTACAGTATGATCCTGAGAACAGCTAAGGTTTGAGGCTGTCTAGGTTAGAAAGAGGTTAGGATCTGCCATCTTAACTTTGCACCTTGCACTAAGGGAAGTGGGGTGGACTGATAATCGCAGTGCTGGTGGGGACCAGCTTCTTCCTATCCAAATCAGATTGCAGGTCTAGCCTAGGCCCCAGTGCCACCTCCAGGAGGGAGGATGCTGTGGGGACCTACACCAGCCTCTCTGGGAAATTACCTGCCAAGTTGCAGAGGTCAGTGATTATCTTGCTCTGGCAGCATGAGCCTATATCCTGGAAATAAAAGGACAAAAAAGAAAAAGCAAAACAAACATTAAAAATGTGCAGGAGATATGAATAGACAATTTTTCAAGAAGAAATGCAAATGGCTAAAATACACATGAAAAGATGATCAATAACACTAGCTATTAGGGAAATATAAATCAAAACTTCAATGAGATATCTTTTGGACCTGTAAAACTGGTGGCTATTAATGAAACAGAGGCCTAAAAATCTGGGGGAGGATGTGAAGAAATGGGAACCCTCAATCACTGCTGGTGGGAATATAGAATGGAGGTTAGTGTGGCAAGTCCTCAAGAAGCTAACTATAGAACTGCCATAAAAACAGCAATCCCACTTTTGGGTATAATACACAGAAAATACACAGAAAAATTAAAAACAAGGATTGAAAACGTATATGCACAACAATTTCATAGTGGCATAATTTACTATTGCCAAAAGTTGGAGGCAGCCGATGTGTCCATCAACAGATGAATGATAACCAAATTATGGTATTTAAATACAATGGAATTTTACTTGCTCTAAGAAGGAATGGACTATTCACACAGGAGACAACATGGTAGAACCCAGAAGACCTCATACTGAGTGAAGTAAGTCAGTCACAGATGCACAAATATTACATGACCTCAATTATATGACTTAAGCAAATTAAGCAGATGAGCTAGAGTTTGGAAGGTAAGTTTACAGGAGACAGAAAGGTAGTAGAAGTTGGTAAGCAAATGGTCAGTATAGGCAAAACCTGTGTTTAGGTGGGAAAGTGTAGTTGGGCAGTAGATTGGGGTGATAGTGGTACAGTGATATGATTGAGTTTAAGAATGCAAGAATGTGAGGGGTAAAAGATGGGGACTTGGAATTGACTCTCCATGGAACTGGGGGTACGGTTGTAGGAAAGAGCAGGCAAGCTCTGGCGTTTTGTATATCTGTTGTCAAAACTGCAATTGTGGGAATATTCTATTGGGAAATAAGGCAGGGGAAGGTTAGTGGCAAGAAGTTGGGGGGCATATGTGGGATAGGGCACCTGGGGCAATCCTCTGTGGAATATGTAAGTGCTCCCGTTGTCATAAGGTGTTATCTCATTGGTTGGAGACCCATGCAATAAGCAAGAAAACATACTCCTACCCTGTGTAGTCCTTCTATGTTTCAAAGAAAAGGGGCAAGAGCCTCTTGAGAAAATTGGCAGTGCCTAATAAAAAAAACCATACCAATATGTCAAGACTCAATATTATTGCATGTAACTATAAACCTTATTCTTCAAAAATTGAAACTTAGTGGACATCATTGGTTCCAAGGGGAATGGGAGGGAACAATAGAAGAGATGGAACATAGGGCATTTTAAGGGCATTGAAATTGTTCTGAACAATCTTGCAATGATGGATACAGGCCATTTTAAGTTTTTTCAAAAACCTATAAAAGTGTACTGGTTAAATGTAAACCATAATATAAACCACTGACCATTGTTAGTAGCAATGCTTCAATATTTGTAAATCACTTGCAACAAATGCGTCATAAGCATGTAAAATTTTATTAATAGGGGTATGTGGGAAGGATTTGGATATAAGAGAATCCTGTATATTTTCTATGTGACTTTTCTGTAACCTGAGATTCTTTGAATATAAAGCTCAAAAAAAAAAAAAAGACTCTTGGGGAATATATAGAAGAAATTGTCAACATACATAAAAGATACCAGGCCTTACAGTAATGAATGATGCAATATTTCTAAATTTATTATTTTTCTTTTTAATTTTTGATATTTTAATTATTTTATTTCTTATGATTCCTTATTGTTTATTTTTTGGCTTTGCTTTGGGGGATGTTTTGATAACAGAAGCATCACAACCATGGCAGAGGAGAAACACTGGTGGGGGCTGTCAGTGATGGGGGAATGTCTGGGGACTGATGTACCTAGGGCATGCCTCTAGGGCCTATGAATATGTTCAACTGGTCATGGGACATTGTCTTGGTGGGTGGAGGACACACACAATAACCAAAAGCATATTTAATTCTCATACTGGGAATTCCTGCTACATTATCTAATAGAAGATCAAGAATCTTCCAAATGCATGGGAAGTGCCTAGTGAAGGAGGACAACCAGCCCTTGATATTGATGGTTGTACTTAAGAAACTTTTCATGTGAAATTGAGACACAGTCTAGTATTATATATTGCCTAAGTGTTACCTCCTGAAAGCCTCCTTGTTGCTCAAGTGATGCCTCTCTCTAAACCAAACTCAGCAAATAAACTCACTACATTCTTCCTATCATAGTTCATGTCTCCTGTGAGTAAGCCTCCCTAGAACAAAGGGATTATTACCAAGTATCAACTAGTGATGCATTGGGAAAAAGACCTGAATCAAAAAGGGAAATGTTAAATACAAATTATTTTTATGGCTAAGAGATTTTTAACTGATTCAGGAGGTCATTCCAGAGGTTAGCCTTATGCATATCTCAAGAGCATCTCATTGACTGCCACAGTAAACAGTGTCCAAAGCAAGGGAGATCCTGAGAGCTTTAGAGACTTCTAGATACTATAGGCAGAGCAGACAATTTTAGGAATTTGACACCCTCTCAATGGTATTACTTTGGAATATATGCTCCCCAGGTTATCAGAATTAGACTCATTATAATTTCCCTACACAGGGCTCTCCTGGCCCTTTTATCTGGACCTATAATTAATGATATACTTGCTAAATATATGTTCCAGAGACCTAAATTTTTAGTCTGTTCTTATGCCAACTGAGCCTTGAATCTCAGCAGAGTTGCAATACCTACTCTTCAATTCCCTGGGCTCACCCAGGATAACTAAAAAGAAAGGATGATGATGGACAATACCCTCCCTGGAAGTGGAGAATGTCTTCAACTGTAAGCAATACAGTTCAATCTATCTGCCCCATGGAATGTAAGCTCACTCTCACTTGGAGGATTGAGGAATGAACAAACATAAGTGGGGAAAGTAACTATGGACTAAAATAGACTTACTATTATTCTAGCAATGGAAGAACATTTATCATTGATACAAAGGAAGTGGTCACCAGAATTTCTGAGAGGAGGGAGAGGGAAGAATAGGAGCAACATGGGTGCATTTTTGGGACATTGGAATTGTCATGCATGAAGTTGCAATGGCAGATACAGGGCATTATACATTTTGTCAGAACCTATAAAATTGAGCAGGTAAATATAAACTATTATGTAAAGTATAGTCCTTCATCAGTACAATCCTTCAACATGTTTCATCAGTTGTAAGAAATGTACCACATTAATGAAAGATGTCACTTATCTCAAAAAGTTTGGGATGGGGATTGTTGAGGTGCATGGGAATTCTCTTTATTTTTATGTAACTTTTATATAATCTAAAGCACTTTGTTCTTTTTAAATTTTAAAAAGTATTAAAATACAAGTAAATTGGAAAAAATCATTTAGGTTAGAAAACCTTTAGCTTCTTGCTTGATATACCTTCCCTCATGAAGGGAATATTAATTAAAAATTATGCTTGGAAATTTACATCTTCAGTAATCCAAAAACCATAGAAATATATTATTGCCAAAAAATTTAAATGAAAGGAGAATTAACAAAGCTAGGGTGATTTTATCATTACTCTGAGAATTAAATATCAGTGGATCTACATCATCAAATATCTATACCTTGGACAATATGCCTGCATATAAATATAAATTTAAGTAAAACCCAAGATTTTGAGCAAAATAAAGGCTTAGTGTCTCAGGTAAACATTCAGAATTGTTTCCTTAACTTAGAAAGACTCTTTCTTGAATATAGAATTGGACTATTACATCTTTCGAAGAAAACATCTGTGCAAATGACTGAGGGAATAACAAATTAATATATTTTTTAAGGATTTATTTTATTTCTCCCTCCTTCATTGTTTATGCTTGCTGTCTGATCTCAGTATCTATTCATAGTATGCTTGTCTTCTTATTTTTTTAGGAGGCACCAAGAACCAAAACTCTGACATCCCATGTGGGAGGGTGGTGCCCCATGGCTTGAGCTTCCTCCACTTCCCACTTGCAAAGTCTCTGATTGTGTTTGCTCATTGTGTCTCTTCAATTTGTCATCTTGTTTCATCAACACTCTGTGCCAGCCCATATGTCAGCTTGCTTGTCTTCTTTAAGAGACACTAGGAACCAAACCTGGCATCTCCCATGTGGTAGGCAGATGCTGAACAGCTTGAACGCATCTACTTACCTAAAGTTTTTTTAAAGGTTCATAACAATTTTATTGATAACCTTACTTTAATGAAAATAAAGTCAATATACAAATAAATTCATCTGTCCTTATTTAGTTAACATTAGCAAAACAAATACCGGGTAACTTTCTTTTTCAAAAAAATAAAATGCTTTGACTTTAATTGATGTTTTCTTTTGTGTTTTTGAAAAAAATCAATTTTACTAATACATATTAATAAAGTACAAATCTATCCAAAGTTTACAATCAAATGTATCTACTTTAACCACATAGTTGTGCATCCATCACTTTAATCATTATTAGAGTATTTTCATTAAAACAATGATAATATTAATTTTAAAAAAACAAAGAAAAAATTCATCACCTTTTAAACTCTATTCTTCCTTGCCATACATAGGCATTATTCTGGTTGTCCCTCTAGTTTATTTTTATTTGTATTTTGTAAAATGTCTTACATGCAGCTTTACCTCTAATCACATTTCACATGAGGTTTTAATATGTTATGCAGCCCCATGCTACATTTTTTATTTTACCACCTAATAATATGCCTTAGACTACCCTTTTCAGCCAGTCATACCCATATAATAGCTCCACTGGTTACAAACGCTATGAAGGCATTTCAACATTTCTATTAATTTCCAAAGGTTTATGACCATTTTACCAATTCTGCACAAATTAAACCTCAGCTTACCATTTTCTATCCTCCTATTTTCTGGTGGCCTGTATCTAATTATTATCTCCATGAGTTTACACAATATATTCAGTCTATAATAATGCAGTCATACAGTATTTGTCTTTTGTGTCTGGCTTACTTCATTCAACATAATGTCCTCTATGTTGACTCAAGAAATCATATGCCTCAGGATTTAATATCTTCTTACAGCTGCATAATATTCCACTGTGTGTATACACTACAATTTTTAAAATCCATTCATCATTTGATGGACATCAAAGTTGTTTCCATCTCTTGGAATTATGAATAATGCCAATATTCTGTTTATGTCACTGCTCTCAATTCTTCTGGGTATATACCTAGTAGTGGTATTGCTGTGTAACATGGAAAATCTATATTCAACTTCCTTAGGAAATGCCAAACAATCCATCACTACGGTTGTGGTATTTTACATTCCCACCAACAGTAAATCCTCTCCAACACTTGTATTTTTCTGATTTTTAAATAATGAATCCTTTCCAAAACTTGTAGTTTTTAATTGTGGCCAATCTAATAGGTGTGAAATAATATCTCATTATAGTTTTGATTTGCATTTCCCTAATCACTAGTGAAGTTGAACATTTTTTCATATGTTTGCCATTTGTGTTTCTTTTGGGACAATTACTTATTCAAGTTTTTCTATATTCGAATTGGGTAGTTTGTCTTTAATTGTTGAATTGTATGGTCTCTTTAAATATCATGGATGTTAAATCTTTATTGGATATGCAATTTCCAAATATTTTCTCCCATTGATTCAGCTGCCTTTTCTCCCTTTGATAAAGTCCTTTGACATGCAAAAGCTTCCGATTTTGAGGCGATCCCATTTATCTTTCTTTTTCTTCCTTTTTTTGTTCATGCTTTGGGTGTAAGGTTTAATAAACTACCACTTACCACAAGAACTCAAAGCTATTTTCCTACATTTTCTTCTAGGAGATTTATGGTTGTTACTTTTTATATTTAGGTCCTTGATCCATTTTAAGTTAATTTTTGTATAAGACGTGAGATAAGGATTTTCTTTCTTTTGGGTAGGAATATCAAGTTCTCTCAGCACCATTTGTTGAAAACAGACTGTTCTGGTCCAGCTGGAAAGGCGTCACCACCTTGTCAAAAATAACTTGACTGCAGAAGTGAGTGTCTATTTTTGAGTTCTTCATAGTTATCCCTTGATCAATCTAACACCCATATGTAAAAAGATCATTCCTGGGGAAGGGAAAAAAAGGTTTCATATTGAGTACATGGGAGTTCCCTATATGCTATATGTGACTTTACTGTGACCTAAACTTTTTGAAGACATAATTAAAAAAAAAAATGTAGCCACTGAGAGAGGAATGGAACAGATTGCCTTGCTATTGTACACACAGGGCAACACCAATTTCAGTGATGAAAGGCAAAACATCAAAAAAATGTTTCTTATGACATTTTCCATTTTTTAATGCCCCAATTTATTTTTTTACTTTATTTTAGTTTTTCTAAATTATTATGTATTCTATTTCTAATCTTTAAACCTATCATTACCATTTCATTTTCCTATTAATTGAATTTGGCAACATATTAGACTTCAAATTTGAAGAAGTTTTGAGTCACAGAGGGGTTCAACTAAGGCAGGAGAGGAGCACTGATGTGTGTTGTCATTGAAGGGGAATTCATGGGTGGGAGGTATTTCTCCAGGACATGCATATAGGGTGTATAGATATATTCAGATGTTCATTGGGTATTGACATAGGTGGTAGAGTTTCACATGACAAATAAGGGAGTGCTGAGTTCCCGTTCCAGAAAACTCAATTGTACTCCCCAATGGACCAGCAAAAATCCCTCAAGTACAAGGACAAAGACCAATGAAGAAGGAAGATCCAATGATGGGCCCTTGATAATGATGACTGCTTATGAACCTGTGTACTTGAAATTATAACGAAGCCTAGAGCTGCACAATGATTAAGAGTTACCTCCTGAGAGCCTCTATGTTGTTCAAATGTGGACACTAAGACAAACTCATCCTGTAGAAACATTACCTTCTCCCAATGTGGGACATGCCTCCCAGAGATGAGACTCCATGGCACAAAGGGATCACTACCAAGCACCAGCTAGTGATGCAGTTAGAAAAAAAAACGTTGAATAAAAGGGAGAGATGGTAAATTAAAATGAGTTTGTATGGCTAAGAGACTTCAAAATGAGACAGGAACTCATCAGAGGGATCACTCTTATGCACACATCAGCAGGGTCTCAGAGACTGTCAAAGTAGATACAACTCCAGGTAGTGGTGCTCCTGAGGGCTAAGGAGACACCCAGGCCCTACATTCAGGACAGATTGCTCTGGCATCCAGTGCCTTGCCAGTGGGCTCTACTTTGGAATTAGTACTCTTGATTGTGATGAAGTGGGACTAAGTGACCTCTCTATGCATACCTCTTCTGGAACTTTTACTGAACCTGTGTTTGGCAGTGTGGTTGGTGTATGCTCAGGAAACTTTGGACTATCTATGTGCCAACAGGGCTCTAAGCCTCAGGAGAGTTGCAACACCTACTCTCCAGATCATTGGAATTACTCAGGTCAGATAACAGGGAGGTGAGGATGGTCAACCACCTCACCAGGGAACTGAGAGAGTCTACAGCTGCAAGCAGGAGAATTCCATCTATCAGCCATTTGACATCTAAACCCCTTCTTGATTTAGAGGTGGAGTGGACATCACCATCCCAGTTTCTTCAGGATGGAGGAATAAAATATGGATTAGAGTGGACTTACTCTTATTCTACAATAGAAATATTGTGATTTTTGCAATGTCAGAAATTATATCATTGATGTGGAGACAGTAGCCATGGGAGTTGCTGAAGGCAGGGAGAGGGAAAGAGAGGTGTGATGTTAGGGTATTTTCTGGAATACAAGTTGTCCTCAATGGTATTGCAGATACAGATGGAGGACACTATATATCCTACTATAACACACTTAATGGACTGGGAGAGAGGGTAAACTACAACATAAGCTATTATCCATGCTGTGTAGCAATGCTCCAAAAGTAACTCATCAAATGCCATGAATGTATCACACTAATGAAAGAAGTTGTTGATGTGGAAGGAGTGGGGGTAGTGGGGAGTTGAGTATATGGGAACCTCATATTTTTTAATGTATCATTTTGTGCCATCCATGTATCTTTAAAAAAAGATAATAAAAATTTTCAAATTAAAAAAAATGTTGTATTTATTCAAATGCCTTTCTGCATCAATTTAGAGGATCATATCATTTTTTTCATCAATTTATTAATGTGGTTTAGCATACTGATTTTCTTGTGTTGCATACTTGGTTTAAAACTCACCTGTCTGTGGTGTATCATTTTCATATTGCTTTTGGATTCTGTTTGCAAATATTTTATTGAGGATTTTTGCATCTATATTCATTAGAGTTATTTGTCTGGAAATTCTTTTTTTTTGTAGTATCTTTATCTGGTTTTAGTATTAGGGTGACTTTGGCTTCATAAAATGAGGGTTTGTTTTTGTTATTTCCCCTTGAATTTTTTAAAATAGTCCTGAACAAGATTTGCATTAGGTCTTCTTTGAATGATTGGTAGAATTCAACTGTGAAACCATCTGTTTCTGTGCCTTTAATCTTTGCAAGGTTTCTGATGACTGGTTCACTCTCTTCACTTGTGATTGGTTTGTTGAGATCTCTTATTATAGGGTCCAGTTAATTTGTTCGTGTTTTTAAGTAATTTGCTCATCTTGTTAACAATATCTATTTTTGTGTATGTATAAATTTGTTCAGAGTATCATCATATGATTGCTTTTATCTCTTTGGGGTCAGTGGTGATGCTCCCCTACCATTTATAATTTTATTTGTATTTTCTCTCTTTTCTGTCATTCTATTTCGTTGATCTCTATGTTCCAACTATTGTTTTCATTGATTCTTTCCATTGATTTTTGGTTGCAATTTCATTTATTTCTGCTCTGATCTTTAATATTTCTGTCCTTCAGCTTTGTGTGGGATTAGTTTGCTATTTTTTTTAAGTTCCTCCAGCAGTACACCTAGATCTTCAATTTTAGCTCCTCTTTTTTTATGTAAAAATAGAGGGCTATAAACTTCACCCTCAGCACTGCTCTTGCAGTTTCCCATGTGTTTTGATATGTTGTATTCTCATTTTCATTCATCTTTAGATATTTATGGAATTCTCTTGTAATTTCTTCTTCGACCCACAGATTATTTAAAAATGTTTTGTTTAATCTCCATACATTTTTGCATTTTCCATTTTTCCTTCCATTAATGATTTCCAGCTTCATTCTGTTATGATCAGATAAAGTGTTTTGTATAATTTCAATTTTTAAAACTGTCTACCCTGGAGAAAGTTCTATGCCTACACCGCTATTTTGGGGTGTAATGTGCTGTAATTATCTGTTAGATCTATTTCATTTACATATTATTCAAGCTCTCTGTTTATTTATCATCTGTCCATATGTTCCATTCAATATTGATAGTGTTTTATTTAAGTTTCCAACTATTATTTCAGACATATCTATTTCTCCTTTCACTTTTGTGAATGTGTACATCATGTATCATGGGGCACCCAGGTTAGGTACATAAGTATATATTATTGTTTTTTCTTGAGGAATTGCCCCACTTATTAATATATAATGACCGTCTTCATCCCTTATAATAGTTTTGCATTTAAAATTGATTTTGTCTGATATTAGCATTGCTACTCCAACACTTTTTAAGTTACTATTTGCATGGAATTTTTTTCTGATCCTTCCTTATGTCTGAGGTGAGTCTCTTGTAGATAAAATATGGATGGCTCATATTTAGTTATCCATTCTATTAGTCTACAAATTTTTGATTGGCAAGTTTAAGCCATTAATATTCAATGTTATTACCTTAAAAGCTTTACTTACTTCCTCCAGTTTTTTCCCTTTGGTTTTCCACTGTCATTACTTACATTCTTTCCAACCTTTAATTTACCCTTTCTAATAAACTCCAATTATACTTTCTTCTCCAAATCTCTCTCCCTTGTTTTTTCCTTTCATTTAAGGCTGAAGCAATCCTTTTAGAATCTCTTGTAATTACCATCTTTGGTAACATACTCTCAGTTTTTGTTTCTCTGTAAAGACTTTAAACTCAACCTCATTTTTGAAGGACAGTTCTTCCAGATACAGAATTCTTGGCTAGCAGTTTTTCACTTTCAGTACCTTAAATACATCATATCACTTTCTTCTTGCTTACATGGTTTCTGATGATGTCCACACTTAAACTTACTGATTTCACCTTTATGTGATGCTTTACTTTTGTCTTGCTTCTTTCAGAATCCTCTCTTTATCCATGATAGTTGTCATTCTATATAGTAGGAATCCTTCAGTAGGTTTAGTGGGACTTACTGTGTTTGTGGAACATTGTCCTTCTTGGATATTGATATTTATGTCTTCCTTAAAGTTTGACAAGTTTTCAGTCACTATTTCCTCAAATATTCTTTCTGCCTCTTATCCATTCTATTCTCCTTCTGCAACACTTATAACAAATATGTTTGTGCATTTCACATTGTCACTCATTCCCCGGAGACCCTTTCCCATTTTTTTTCCCATTCTTTTCTCTTTCTGTTCTCCTATTTTACCCAGTTCAGATGCTCTTTCTTCAAAATCACCAATTCTGTCCTCCATAGTTTCAATTATGCTGTGTGCCCCTACATTATTTTTAATCTCTTCTATACTGTCTTTTATTCCCATAATGTCTGTTACTTTTCTTTGCAGGCATTCAAATTGTTCTTTATACTAACCCAATGTCTTCTTAATATCTTTTAACTCTTTAATCATATTTTCCTTCAATTCTTTGAATTGCTTTAGGAGATTTATATTATTGTCATTGATTAGAGGTGTGTCAAATCTTTTATCTCTTCAGGATATTTGGTTTATTTCTTTGGATGGGCCATCTCTTTCTATTTCCTCCTGTGGCTTGAAATATTTTGCTGATGTCTAGGCATTTATATTTTGATGAATTTACTCTGATGGTCAAATTACCTTCCTTGCCTAGTGTATTTTTCACAATTCTTTTTGAGTTTTTGTTCATCTTATTCTGTTTTGAAAACTGCCCAACTTAAGTTATCAAAATTGAGCCATTAATCACTAATGTTAAATAGATTGTTTGTTCAGTGGTGGCACTAAAGAAAGAACTAAAAGCAGCTTTTCTTCTTTCAATTTCCTGGTGGACTAGCAGATGGTGGTCATCACCAAGTCTTTCTACAGAGGTCTTTCTTTCTACTTCTTCTTTCAGGCCAAAATTCATAGCCATCTCTGCTACATGAAATCACTGAAGAGAAGCCCTCTGACCCTTCCTTTCTCTTCTCTTGTAACAGTTGATAGGAAGGAAAAAGTTTCTTCCCCTCTCAGCTACAGTGAGCCAGAAAATTTCCCAGGATTTATGTCTTGAGGTTGGACAATGGGAATATGTCCCTGTGGTGTGGGGATTTAGTAACTAATGTTTTTTGTTTCAGGTTCCTCACCGCTCTGACCCTCTCCCTCCTATGAGTTGCACTGAACTCTCATTGTCTGCTGATTCTCAAAGCAGGTCCCTTGGACAGCTTTTGGCACTGTTGTTTTTGTGTGAGAGTTGAGCCCAGTATGCCTACTCCAAAGTCATCTTCCCAGAACACCTCCCCAGGTACCCAATGTAATTTTTAATAGATTTAATGGTATCATCAATTACTGAAAATTGAAAATAAAAGGATATATTTCAGGGAATGGAGGAATATAGATACATTTCATACTTTTACTAGGATTATTTATTTTTTAACTTTTTTATTTTGAAATACTTTCAAAGTTGCAGGACAGTTAACATAAATAATATCAAACCCATGCAAAGAACTCCAACTGCCCATCCCTATAAATACACACATCTACTAATATTAACATTTAACTATTTTTATCATGCCACATTTGCCATATCATTTTATGTATCCATCAGTCTATAAATTTCTCTATCTCTAGTAACTGTCTATCCATCTAAAAATCCATTTTATTCACATATGAGTTTAGGTTGTATACCTCATACTCATTAAAATGTATACAGTCATGGGCATTTCCTAAGAACCAGGATACTCACTTATGTAACCACAATATGAATAGTTAATTATTTCAATGTATTTATCATTGATAGAAAGATTGCAAACTATATCTAAAATTTTTTCATATTATCTGGAATGTCCTTTTTTGGCCCTGTCTTCTTCCTTATTATATCCTATCAGTAATCATAAATTATGGTTAATTATCATTGTTTCTTTATGTGCTCAGACTTTGTAAAAATTTCTGTGAATATATATATATAAATATATACACACACACACATACACACACACAGACACACAAAATAAACTTTCCCGTATCAACCACTCCTAAGCACAGTGAGATGTCCAATATTTATTGTTTTTTACCTTTACCACCTTCCATTACCAAAACTTTACAATTCCCATAACAGAATTTTCAGAGCCACTATTTATTAATTATCCACACACTTAACCTCCTCCAGTTTGCTGGCTGTATTCTAACATCTATTCCTGTAAACTTGCATATTCTCTCTTATGTTCTGTGTAGTTAAGTTGGAGGTTAAATTTAGCATCCTAAGTCTATAACAATCTTGTTTGCTTAGATGCCAAATTAATTTCAATGACATACATAAACCATATTCGTGTATCCCTGTGCCCCCACCTATATGTAGTTCTTTTCAACAATTACTTATTACATATTATGAATCAAAAACACTGCTTTAATCATTGTATCTTGTGAATTTTCCTTTTCAATCATTCAGGAAGCAAAAAGTGGAGTTACATAACAAAAGAAAATGGTACTAATATTTATAGTGACCCATGTTGTTATCCTTGCTGGTGATCCTTTTTTCTTCATGTTGCATCACTGTATTTTCTAGCATCATTTTTCTCATTCTGAGAAACTTTCTTTACCACTGCTTACAGGGCAGGTCTAGTAGTTACAAGCTCCCTTAGATATTGTGTATTTGGGAATGTATTATCAACCTCTCCTCAGTTATGAATGATGGCCTCACCAGATATAATATTCTTAGTAGGTAATTATTGTCTTTCAGCATTTTAAGTATTTCCTCCCAGGGCCTTAGAACCCCCATGGTTTCTGTTGAAAAATTGACAATTAAGAATATTGAGGTTCACTTTTATATGATGTGTTGATTCTCTACTGTGGCTTTAAAGTTATCTCTTTATCTTTAGCATTCAAAAGTTTGATTATAAAATTCTGTAGTTTGGGTCTATTTGGGATTTTCCCACTTGTTGTTTGTTAGACCTCTTTCATGTGTACATCATTTCTTTCATTAAGTTTCAGAAGTTTTCACCCATTGTTTCATTGACAATTATCTTTTTCCTTTCTCAGTTTCTTCTCCTTCTGTAACTACAATAATGCATATATTGTTTTGCTTAACCATGCATCACAGGTTCCTCAAGTTTTCTTAGTTTTAGTTTTTTGGTTTCCTATATCTCCTTCTGACTGTAGACAGAATGATGTCAATTGCCCCATCATCAAGTTGCTTGATTCTTTCTTCCTCCATCTCCAATCTTCTGCTTAACATCTCTAAGGAATTTTTAATTTATTTTATGATGTTCTTTTACTCTTTTCAAAATTTTCATCTCTCCATTGATATTCTTTTTGAATTCATGTGTATTTTCCTGTTTTCCTTTACTTTTTTTTTTCATTTCCCTTTAACTGAGCATATCTAGGACCAGTTTTTCAAGAATTTCCCTGATGTGTTAAGGAAGGGTAATGTTAAATGAAAATAAGCTATCAAAGGCTGAAACTTTTCTAGATAATGATGCTAAAGTAAAAAAACAGTCTTTATGAGATTTAATACTGTGGTATAAAGAGATTAATTACTTTATTATCAGGAGGCTGGCTTGTTCTGAGGATCAGAAAATTAAAACATTTTATTTATTTATTTATTTTTAAAACAGAATGCACTTCCATTTATTTAAGTCTCTTTGGTTTCTTTCAGCAGGGTTTTATAGTTTTCTTTTTAAAATATTTTTAAAATTTTTCTTAATGTTACATTCAAAAGATATGAGGTCCTCACATACCTGCCACCCCTGTCCCCTCCCCTCCTCCCCCCATAACGAAAACCTCCTCCATCATCATGAGACCTTCATTGCATTTGGTGAATACATCTCTGAGCACTGCTGCACCTCATGGTCAATGGTCCACACCATAGCCCAAACTCTCCCACAGTCCACCCAGTGAGCCACGGGAGGACATACAATGTCCGGTAACTGTCCCTGCAGCACCACCCAGGACAACTCCAAGTGCCAAAAATGCACCCACATTACATCTTTTCCTCCCACTCCCTACACCCAACAGCCACCATGGCCACTTTCTCCACAACAATGCCACATTTTCTTCGATTACTAATCACAATAGTTCATGAATAGAATATCAGTAAGTCCACCCTAATCCATACTCTATTCCTCCATCCTGTCTACAATTTTTGATATTTGTTTTGGTGGGGATAATTCATCATATACTATAAGAAATACGATATTGTGCAAGCAAAATACAGTTCTACTTGCTGCTACAGCTCACATCACTTTGTAATACTTTTTCTTCACCATGCAGAAAGATTAAATGAATCAGCAACTCAGCTAGATTGGAGGAAGGAAGAAATATCTTCTAAAAGATAAGCTCTGTTGAGGGACATGTTCTTATAGTCTACATTTTAATGAGGGAAGGAACTATAATGATATCCTTGTGCTATATCCTTACTTTGCCTTTAATTCTGAAGTCTCTCACTACTAATTATTACAATATTTCATCCAGACAGTTGTAGAAAGGTAAATACAAAGAGAGCAATTTAAATTGAATTCTCTAATGTAAAACTTTCAATATTGACTTCTAGGTTAACAGTATCCTGTACCTTGAATTTCCGTCACATGCATAGGCACCTGTTTTGGTACTCATTCAGTGGCTTCAACAAATGGTATCATTCTTTGTTTTTAGTGTAAATCATCCTAGCATCATTCAAAGTAATTTTTAAAATGTGAGAAATATTTTCCTGGTAAATCATTGACTTACAAAAAGAATGGAGTTGAAAAATTCGGATGCTAACGTATAGGTCACTGCCACATATGCTAACAACAAAATAACATATAGTGAAAAAAAACTCTTGATATATAATAGGGAGAGATTCAAATTTAAGAACATATATGAAATAAAACATTGTTAGGCATTTCAAAATATCTGTGGATCATTCTGCGTAGAGCAATCTTAATTTCTCTGTTCCGCAGGCTATAGAGGATGGGATTTATGAATGGAGGCACTATGGTGTAGAACAGAGCCATGAGGAGATTACTAAGAGATGTGTCATTTGCAGTGGAACCAAAGACAGAAATCAACCCAGAAACTACAAACAAAATCAAAATTGCCAACTGTGGGGTACAGGTGGATAGGGCTTTGTTGCGGGCTTCCACAGAATGCATCCTAAGGACCATTGAAAATATGTAAATATAAGACTTAAACATAAAAGCTGAACATACTAATAAAATACAAGAACTTAGAACTAAGGCCATAGACTCATGAAACTGAACACTTGAAGAGGAGATCCTCAGAATTTGTGGCACATCACAGAAATATTGATGGATCACATTGGACTTTGTGAAGGGAAGCCTGAACATGATACCTGTGTGGATAGAAGAATAGACCAACCCACATGCCCATGAAGCACCAGCTGCCTGTGTGCACAGGCGTGGGGTGACAGTCAGTCCATAGTGCAGAGGGTGGCAAATGGCTACATAGCAATCATAGGACATCACAACCAGGAAGAAAAACTCTGCGGATCCAAACATGATAAACAGGAAAATTTGAGTAGCACATGCTGGGAGGGAAATTAGTTTATGGTTTGACAGTGAATTCACAATCACTTTTGGAACAATAACTGAAATGCCGCAAAGGTCTATGAGGGACAAATTGCCTAGAAAGAAGTACATTGGAGTGTGCAGGTGTGGGTCATTTATAATTACAATAACAGTTAGAAAATTCCCAATCACAGCCCCCAAATACATAATTAAGAACATCACACCTTGGAGGACTTGCAGGTCTCGGGTAGTTGTAATATCCTTAAGGAGGAATTCTGTGAAAATAGTAAGATTGTCCATTTTTCCTAATATACTGCTGTTTCCCTGTAGTCAAAATAGAAAATAAGAATATACTAAAGACAAAATGGAGATAATCCAATCAATTTACAAATATAATACCATGATTATTAACCTCACAAAGAATTAAACTTAGTGGAAATGGACAAAATGCAGTACTCTGTAGATAACGCTTTTATATATTTCCCTTTTTACTCTCTTTGTTAACTCTGTTCTATTTTTTAAATTTTGATATTAATAAGATCCCAAATGCTAAAATATCAAATGATATAATATTAAATCAAAGTCATTAACCCTTCATTTGTTTAGTCATATTTACATTATTTCAGTAAAATATCATTTCAAACTCTTCTAGGAAACACTAAACAGCAATTTTCTCATGTACCAGCTGATTTAGATGTTGCTAAAATAGTCTAATGTTTGGTCACCTGAATAAATATTGGTTTCTGTATCACAATTAATGAAAAATTTTGAGATTTTTCTTAAAAAATTTTTAATCCAAAGGAGACCAGATGGATTATGCCTCATTACACATTCATTTCATTTGTTCTAAAAGATATGCATGGGAGCCTTTTCTTTCCTCCTTTGCAGCACTTTCCAAAGAAAACAAAATAATTATCATCAGATTCCGATGGCCTACAATTTTCTGTTGCAGGTATACAAGTTTCCCTTTTTGTTTGTTTAGCTTACTCTCTCACTTTCAAACATTATCTAAGAAAATTGTCCCACCTGACATTTCTCCTCCTCAAAGCATCCTTCCTTCTATCATGCATGAGATCCAATATTTGGTGAAGGACTAATTCTCTGTCCAGATATATTGCTCATGTTCTTTTCTAGATTTTGCTAGATCCTCTTATTCAAAATAGCCATTGAAATCAAAACTCTCTTACTTCTGGTTGTCTTGATCATGCCAAACCTTAAAGAAATCATGTTTTAGTCTTAAATATATTCAAATTCAAAAATATTATAAACCATGAGGGATATAATTTCAGAACTACATATTTCTATATGTGGAGAAATAATGGGGGAGTAATTACTGAAAATGTTAGAATTTGTAATTTCATTATTGATAATTGTATGTATAATCTATTTATAATTACAAATTAGTATACAATTTGACTAGTATTTTACATGACAATGAGCTAATAAAACTGTTTATTTTATTGATTATATTCATATGATTATTTTTGCGTTTCTGAAGAATTATTTTACAAATTATTTTTCTATGATTTCTATTATGCATATTTTTTATTTCACCCCCAATTTTATGAGGAAGAAAAAGTCCCTTAGCATTTTATTAAACATCCAAAAAAATACTCTTTTGATATTACTTATCTAAGTGTTTATTGTTGGGCAGAACTAAAACTCCAAGTGATTTTTAAATTTCCTTTTTCAAATCACACAATTTTGCTTATCTGAATAACTCTCATTCCTATCCTCCATCACTTAAGATTGCATTTTTGCAATCAGTATGCTGAATTCTCAAGTTTCTCTGGGCTGAATATACTATATATGTTCTAATTCAGAGTGCATCATTATATTTAAATGCAAGCCTTTAGTGATACAGGGAGAAAGAGAGAGTTCATGATTTGTCCCTGCTCCTTATTAGTTTAGGGATATTTAGCAATTACTTCACAATTTTACAAAAAGGAAAAAAACCAGAGTGGGCTACCAATTCCTCATCAATTGTTAGATATATGACGTACAAATGCATATTATCAATCTTTATAGAGAGTAGTTATTTCCTAACACCTTGCAAATAAATATAAGAGATTGTTCATGGTAAAAAATCCATTGGATATCTTGACCTATATGTTCATATTTTAAGGGCTATTTTTGCTTATAAGGATTGGTTTCCATGAAATTCTTTGGTCACTCACAGTTGCCTTTGAATTTCTTATTTGTCCTTTACAATCTTCAAGTAATATTTAATTCATCGTGCTTATGCTACCTCAATTTCTTGGTAATTTCTTTATCATTATATTTTCAAAATTGGAATATAGTCAATGGATTGCATTCATAACATCAAGTACCATTTTTAAAACTAATCACCTATAATAAAATCAAAACTTTCAGACTCTCTATAATTATCAGTTTATAATATGGCATAGAAACAGTTAAATGTACTAAAAGTCTTCAGAACTATAACTGTTATGTCAGTGATTTTTCATTAGTACTTTTTAAGAAACACAATTCAAAGTATAAAAAAGTACCTGAAATATTAGTAAACATGTATATCTGCTGAAAGTATTTCTTTTGCATAATTATAAACATTTTACAAAATCTATGCTTCTGCTTCACACTTCAAGGAGTCACTTTTCCAGGAAATGTATGTTTACTCATAATCATAGCTACAATTGTGATTCCATATTCTTTATAAATATTGTTATTCTTTAGAGGGAGCATGTACGGTCATACTTCTCAGGAGCCCCAGGGAAAAAGTAATTACTTTTGAGAGGCTAGTTTTCTTCCAACTCCTGAACGATAAGGATTCTTTGAGTGTACTCTTGAGATTAGTTAAATTTGTAATAGTGTTATTAGCAATAAGATTACCAAAGGAGTTTTTGTTGAACCTAAAAAAAGAGAAGTATTCAAAATATTACATAGTCACTGTTTATTCAATATATTTTCAATTTTATGTCTAATTATAAATATAATTTATTCACATTAGAGTAAATCCATAAAATCAGGCAACCCACACAAAATTTTATTTTTAAGAGTTTAGAGTAAAAGTATGATATGAAGGAAAATCATGTAATATAAAATGTTAGCAAGAAAAATAAACAAATTGGCTGGTAGTTACTAAATTCAATAAAAAATAGGATTCATTTTAGAATGTATTATAGAGCAAAAGCAAGGAAAAACAAAAGTGTGGTATATAGTAGGACTCGTACCCAAAGAGCGTTGAAGTGATCTTGAATGTGGTAGAGAACAATGATTTAAGTAAATCTTGGATTGTGAATTACTACCCTTACAAGCAGGTCAGAGGAAAGTTACCTATTTATCATTATTCATAAAATATTTATTAACTATTGCCAGTCAACAGAGTATCAGAACTTGGCAGAGGCTAAGAAGAAATAAATAACCTTGATTCTACACTTTGGATAGATTATATGGTATGTGACTATATCTTAATAAAATGCTTAAAGAATAAACAATTGTGCAAGAATAACCAGAAATAGCAGCTATGTACAGCAGAGAAAGCATAGAGAGGTTGACAGGTGAAGAATTTTCTTGCTTGTCTGTTTTATTGCTATTATTATTGAAATAATGAAAATTCTCTAATGATGATTGAAGTGATGAATGCACAACTACGTGATTTTACCAAATACTATTGATTGCACATTTTGGATGAATTGTCTGTTTTATTAAAATGTATCAATAAAATGGATTTGCTTAAAAAAGAATGTCTTAGAAATGAATGCTCAAAAATACAAGTCTGGGGAGTGGATGTGACTCAAGCAGTTGTGCACCTGCTTCCCACATTGGAGGTCCCCAGTTTGGTTCCAGTGCCTCCTAAAAGCAAAGACAAACAACTAGCAAACAAATGGAAAAATCAATGAAGGTGAAATGTGGCTCAGTGTTTGAACTCTATCTTCCCACTTACAAGGTCTATGTTTCTTTACCCAACTCTGTTATCTCAAAAAAACAAAAAAAAAGTCTCCACATACAGCTACAGGTTATCATTACAGTTACAAAAATTGGTAGAGGAAGTTTGGTGAGTAGAGGTAAAATGCCAAATCTGTGAAAGCAAAAATCTCCCTTGACAGTATAGGAATTTTTTTCCTTCATCAGAAACACTCAGAAAAGGTTTCAAAAGCCACAAGCACATTTTGACCAGCTTTCATAATCACTCCATGTTCTCAGTCTTTATATGTGAATTTTTGGCAAAAAAACAAATTTATGAACGATTGCTCAGCTTAACAGAGGCTACAGAAAATGTCCTGATATGGCAAAGATATTCAATGTGAAACAAAATGAAGCAAAACAGATGTTTTGCTTTCTGGAGATCACTGAGGAAAAGTGATAACTGGCATCAAATTAAGCAATAGTACTATTTTCATGAAATATAGCACTCAAAAAAGAGTTATTATAGAAAAATACACACAAAAGTATATTATCTGAGCTTACTTGAAATTTATCAGAATGTAATTTAATTAAATTTACATAATCATCTGGTCTTATGTTTTTTGTTTTGTTTTTTGTTTCAGGGAGGCTTTGTACTATAAAAATTATTAAAAACCTAAATAATTTTAAAGTATGTAACATATATCCATGGAGAATTTCCATCTTAGGAATTAAAATATGCATACATAGATATATTGAAATTATTTTTAAAATAAATAATAAATATTTTAATGCTATAATACAATTCAAATATATGCTAATTTGCAAATGAAATGATTTTTTTTGAGATGGAAGAGATTATTTCATCCTTTTGAAAATCTATTTTATTTGGGCTTACTGTGAAATAGCTGAATTCTCACATCTGCTTTTTCATTCATTCTTTTGCTATATGCTGGCTTGATTGCAGAATATAAAGAAAGTATGGTTTCACACAGATATATGGTTTGAAAAGAGAAAGTATTTAATAAAAGCTTTAAGATAAGCATTAATATTCTTCTTTAATAATAATATTCTGCAGTAAAAATCCACAAATTCTGGTTTCTTAAAAAACAGGTTAAATTTGGAATCTAAAAACTTATTAAGAAACATTTTCTTATCTGCTGGATTTGGATCCATTATTTATTTTGCAATGGAAATGTGTTTTGCCCTTGCATAATGTTTTAACATCAAAAGGTGTTTATCTGGAAAATATAGGTTCATGGAATTATGCAAATACAACATAATTCATGCTACATTTCCAAAATAAATAAAGTGTATTAAATCACCAACAATCCTACCAAATACATGTTGGGAAACTCAAACTCATTTTTTAAATTAAAAATTTTAAAGTACTTTTTAAAACTATTTGTTACTTGGAATGCAAATTTTAATATTAGCAACTAATTTTAGTAGTTGTTTACATTATATTCATGTTATTATTAGGGCAGTTGTTGGTTTACATATAGTAAATAGTTCTCATATACCCCAATATGCCATTCTCCCTACTGTTAGAATTTTACATTAGTTTATTATTTGTCCTCTATTTCTCTAGTGACCTCAGTCTTGAAGTTCTATCAATTACTGAAAATGTCTTGTTAATGTCTCCTACTATTACTGTATAACCATCTATCTGTCCCTTCAATTCTGCCAATATCTGCTTCTCAGATATTGAGAATACTCAGATACTCTGCTGTCAGATACACATATAATTATAATTTCTGTATTCTTATTTAATTGACTATTTAGCAGTGTATATTGTTGTTATTAGTCACAGTGACCAGTTTTACTTTTAATTAGAGCAGTTATGGTTTACAGAAAAATCATTCAGGAATAAGAGTTCCCTTATAATCACTTCACCCATAATAATTTACTCAGTATTAATGTTATGAATAAGCAGAGTAAATTTGTTGAAATTTTGACAATGTTATAAATATAGTTTTGCAATGTTTTTATTTTTAAAAGTCTTTAGATTACATAAATGTTAGATAAAAAAAATATATAGCTGGTTCCCATATCCTTTACCCCTTCTATTTCTACACTTTCCACATTAAAATCATTCATTAGTGTGGTACATTTGTTACAATTGATGAACATATATTGAAGCAATGCTACTAATCATGGACTACTGTTTATAGTTTACATTCTGCCCTGTACAATTTTATAGGTTATGACAAAATGTATAATGGCCTGTATTTGCTATTGTTATGTCATGCAGGACAATTCCAAAGTTCCAGAAATGACCCATGTTGCACATATTATTCCCTCTCCCTCCCCTCAGAACCTCTGGTGGCCACTGCTTTTATATCACTGATAAAAGCTCTTCCATTGCTAGAATAATACATCTATAATGGAATAACAGTAAGCCTACTTTTGTCCATTGTTCATTCCCCAATCTTGAGGATTTGGGAATGGCGATGCTCACTGTGTTTCTAATTGAGAAGGGCTTAGATCCCATGGAGCAGGTGGAGGGAACTATCTTGCCTACAGTTGAAGATTCCTTCCGTTCCTTGGGATGGGCTTTGTCCATCATCATCTCCTTGTTTGCTGACATGAGTGGGTCCAATAAACAGGAGAGTAGGTGTTGCAACTCGGCTGAGAATCAGGGCTTAACCAGCACATGAATAAACCAAAGATTTAAGTCTTTGGAACATATATTTAATAAGTAGAGTATAAATTATAGGTTCAAATAGAAGGGTCATAAGAGCCATATGTTGGAAATTATAAAAGAGTCTAACTCTGTTACACTTGGAAGCATAAATTCCAAAGTATGGCCCACTGATAGGGTGCTGAATTCCTTAACTCATCTGCCCTCTATAGTGTCTAGATGCCTCTAATGCCCTCAGAAGCCTAGCTGTTTGAGGCACTGTTTACTGTGGCAGGCAATGATATCCTGCTGAGAGGTGCATAAGCCTAACCTCTGGAATGACTTCCACTCACTTGGCAATCTCTTAGCCATAAAAACTGAAGTGTATTTAATATTTCTCAATTATACAAGCGCTGTCCTTATACATTTCACCTGCATTTGTGTCATACTTGCTACATATTGTGTCTTCATACATTGAATATCCAAAACAATAGATTTGTCATTACTTTTTATTTACTCAAATTTTAGACTTGTAAGTTGTAAAAAGTGGAGTTAAATACCAAGAATACCATATAATTTTACTGGTATTTACAATTACACAAAGAGTTACTCTTACTGGAAAACTTAATATTTCGTATGCCAATTTGAACCACTGTACTTTCCTCGCAGTCTAAAGAACTCACTTTACAATTGTATGGCAAGTTTTGTACTGACCAACTCCTCCCTTAGCATTAAAAAAACAAACACACCTGGGAATGTCATATTAATCTTTCCGTTCTTTTTGAAAGACTCTTACCAGGCACATTATTAGTAGTGTTATGATTCTTAATAACGAGGGTTATCTTTTAGCACTGTAAATAGTTCATGCCTGTTTTTTCACTTCCATGATTTCTGATGAGTGTCACTTTTTTCTTATTTGAACTTGCTTGTATGAAACATGGCTTTAATCTTGCAGCTTTCAGAACTCATTCCTTATCTTTGCCATTTGATGGTATGATCACCATGTGTCTGGTCACATTCCTGTATGATTTTAACTTGAATTGGGTTCTTTGAGCTCCTTGAAGGTGTATATACATATTGTTGATTAATTTTGGGAGTTTCCTTGCCATTATTTCTTTGAATATTCCTCCTGCCCATTTCTCTTAATTTTCCCTCTGTAAACACTGTGTGTTTTTTGATATGCTTGCTATCAGTGTGTTTGTAACTCTCATGGACTCTCTTCAGTTCTTTTTCATTAATTTTTTCCTGCTCTTTAGCCTAAACATTTCATTTGTCTTACATTCCAGCTCATTCGTTCTTTATTCTGTCAGTTCTAATCTGCTGTTGATACAGTCTGGAGATGTTTTATTTCTGTTATTTTGGTATTCAACTACAGTTTTCTATTTGCATCCTTCTCATTTGGTTCATCATATTGTGAAAACTTGTAGTTTTTTTTTCCCTCAATATTTTAAATATTTTGAAGCCTACTTTTTCTTTTTTGAAGTCTTTGCATGGTACTTTCAAAGATTAGTTTTCTTTGTTGCTTTGTTGATTATTTTCTAAGTTTTATCTTTTTCTTTGGATGGAATATTTCCTTTTAAGCATAATTTGAGCTTTTATTGTATACTGGACATTTTCTTATTTCATCTTGTTACTTCTTGGATGCATTCCTTCAGAGTCTATCTATCCTCCTTACCAAGAAGGTCAGCCTTAGATAAAGCATTGGCACCTCTCAGTCTTTCTGAGTCTGTTTCTCATCCTTGGCATATGCTCATGGCCTTAAGAATTTCCTGTACACTGAAAACTCTCATTAACTTCATTTTTGACAGAATGTCTGTCAAGCATGTAAATTTCAGTAGCATTACTCTTTTTGTCAGTAAAAATTTTTAAATTCTTGATATTGCAAAATTTTTTTGAATCATTTTTTAAGATTTATTTTATTTATTTATCTCACCCCTTGCCATTTGATTGCTATCTGATCCCTGTGTCCATTCACTGTGTGTTCTTCTGTGTCTGCTTGTCTTCCTTTGTTGCATCATCTTGCTGTACCAGCTCTCTGCAGGCATGAGCCATCAGCACTCTGCAAGTGTGGGTTGTGAGCTCTCCACGGGCACAAGCTATCAGCTCTCTGAAGTCATGGGCCATCAGCTCTCTTGGGTACAAGCCAGCTTGCCTTCACAAGGCAGCCCTGGGAAGCAGACCCAGTACCTTCCACGTGGTAGATGGGAGCTCAATGGTTGAGCCACATCTGCTTCCCTGATATTGGAAATTTTAAATTATCCTCTATTATTGATAAAAATAGGTTGGAGTTAACATTTTGATATTCTAAGAAAACTTTGCTTCATCACTTTATTCCTTTTGCTTTTCTATTTTCTCTATCTCCATTTTCTGCTCTTTATTATTGACTTATTTTATATAGCTGGGCATTGCTTTGCTCTTATTTTCCTGACTCCTTCTGTTGGAAATCTAAGAATGTAGGTCATTTTTCTTTACAGTTTTCTTATTTTCAATATAAACACTTACTGTCTTAAACTTCTCTCAATGCTATACTTTATTCTAATCCATCATAGTCATTCACTATCATGCAAATCAAATATTTTTAAATTGTCTGTCAAATTCTTTTTCATTCTGATTGTTTAAAAAAGCATTGTTTAATTTCAAAAATTTGTTGTTGCTGGTATCTCATTTATTTACATTGTGGTTAGAGAACATGCATTAAATATTTTCTAAATTATGGAGCCTAGATTCACATTTTAGTATACCACCCCTGTTGGAATATTCTCAAGGAAAATGACAACTAAAACTACAATGCTTGCTACTATATGCCTCCAGAATTTTAAAATGAACAATTCTGAGATTTTTGATCAACCTAAGCTCTCATATATTTTGTTATTAGTGTGATATTTTAAGTGTTTTGCAAATGATAAGCTTTTTCTCATAAGAAAAAAAAAACACCTATCCTGTGTTCAAATCATCAATTTCAGCCTTCATTATTTATCCAGAAATTAGAGCTTATGTCCAAAAGAATATGTACCAGATTGTTCATAGCAGTTTTATTCTTAAAAACTAAAATGTGGATAAATCACAGGTATCCATCAAAGGAAAATTTATAAACAAGTAGTGAAATATTTAAAATACCTTACTCACAATTTACAATAAAATAACCTTACTCACAATTTAAAACAAAAACAAAAACAAAATACTTGTAGATTCAGTAACATTGATAACAAGAAACATTTCATGTTTGAAAAAAGAACCTTGTTCAGAAGATTGACCATTTCATTACATAAATCATATAAAGGCTTAGAGCAGGAAAATTAAACCTACCTTAAAATAAATGAATAAATGGATATATTAGTAGGAGTTTATTAGAAAGGGAGTACAGTGGCAATTTATTAAGAATACTCTGTTGTTATAGAGATATGCGATATATTATAAAATTTGCATTATAGGAGTTTAATACTTGAAAAATTTGTTGAATAGAATTAATTAAATTTTATGTTTCTTACATTAAATGTAAAAAAAATAAAAGAACCATACTAAAATAATTTATTCATCAGCCTGAAGTAGTTAGAGATGTATTTTTTTTCCCAAATTACATCAAAATGTAAAGTTTAGAAAGGAAAAGAAAATATTTTTGGATTGATGTAAAGAAGGATGGATGTTGAATATATATACAATAGAATGGATAGAATAAAATGTACATAGCACATGAGCTAAATTCATTTGTATATGTGTGTTCATTATAATTCTTTCATCTTTAATATGTGCAAATATTTCTTCTTGAAGTTAGCTCTCAAATAGGAAAAAATTAACTTTCTACACAAATATGAGAAGAGCACAAATATTTTTTAGAAGTTTTTTATTAATTTTCAAAGTTATGAACAGCACATTGTTTTTATGCCATATTGAGGTATCAACAATACTAATTCTATCTAAAACACAATTGAGAAATATATTGAATTTCTCTTTGGAAGACTGTAACATTTTAAAATTACAGACATACAAAAATATATGTAGAGAAAGAAAAGCATGCAATGAGAAGAAAATAAAGAGAAAAAATACTCAGATTTACAAATATGATATTTGAAATATATCAAATGCAGGAGAGGAAATTATTGTGTGCGGTCACCCCTCGGGCTGAAGTGTGGTTTGCTGGCCTGGTGAGGGGCAGCGGCCGCGGTAGGCCTATTCCAAACCACTGCCCCCATAATAGGGTGGCTGGTCGGGCCCACCGCCACCCCTGAAAGAAGCTCTGCATGGGCACAGAGTGCCCTCGGGTCTCCCCTTCTCGGCAGCCATGCTTCCGCATCCGCCCCTTCTCCTGGATGGCGCCAAATGATGCCTTGTGGGATGGCACCCTTCTTCTTCTTTCTCCCTGCGCAGGCGCAGGGCAGAAAAATCCAGTCTGCCCTTTTCCCACCCCCCGACAGCAGCAACAGCCAGGCGTGGGCGGGAAACTCAAGTCTGCCCTCTATCCCAGCAACAGCAGCCACCAATCACTAAACCCTGCCCCTTCCCCCAGCAACAGCGACAGCCAATCCCTAATCACCACCCCTCCCCCATCCAGTACCTCCCACTGACCTTTCTCCGGCAACCAATCAGAACAGGGCGTGGCTTCGACCAATCAGCCTTCCCCAGCCCCTATAAAACTGTTGCCTCTCCCTCAATAAAGTTGGACTTGCGTGTTTACCTTGTCTCCGCAGTAGTTCTTCTGCCGTGCGCCCTCCAGTCCTGAGAGCCCCCGACAAGGGCCTTGCCTCCCTTGTCCCCAGGTCGTCGCCTGCTTCTCCGGGCGACCCCATCAGCTGAACCACGCAACCCCTGTGAGACCGACCCTTCGTCTGCTGCCGGACCGACCCCTCGTCCCAAGTGGGACCGACCCCTCGTCCTAAGCTGGACCGACCCCTCATCCACAGCCAGACCCCACCTCTACCGACTGAGCAAGCCACCGCAATTGTGGAAAATATTTGCAGAATTAAAGATAATAAAAGGTAACCAGTAGGAAAATGGAAGAGAGCAGTGATTTACTATAACACTGAAATAGGATTGCCAGTATCTGAAAACAGGAAGAAAATGGAGAAAATGGGGAGAATATTGCAAATAAATATCAAAATAGTATATTTATAAGAAAGACATATTCTTCCATTTGAATTCACATACAGAAAAAAACAATGAAGTATAATTACCTACACAAGTAATTATTATAATACATGCAGGAAAAGATTAAAATATGTTAAAGGGTAGATCTCAGATAGGAAATAGATACGAGGACCTACAGTTTCCAAAATGTCAAGTATTCAGCTCCCTAATTCCCACTTACATGTCCTTTCTATATTATATGAGTGAAGTAACTAGGAAGGTCTATTTTAAATGAATATTTAGGGAAAGAATTAGCCTGATAGATATACATAAATGATATAATGTAACAATTCTATCCTCCTAGAAGAGGAGGATAGAAAAGTTTGGGAGGCAATTTGGTAGAAAAATGGAACTTAATACAAAAGAAGAGGATATGTGAAAGAAATTAGCTATTTCAACAATATATAGGCATGTTTGTAAGCATTCTATAAAAATACCTGAGTGATGAAAAATACAATATATCATGACCAAGGTATATTTATCTCATTAATATAAGTAGTTTAACATTAGAAAATTAAACATATTAATTTCTCAAGATTGAGGCATGAACAAACATAAATGAGGAGTGTAACCATAGACCAAAGTAATTTATTGTAATTGTAGTTATTATCTTGTGTTAGCAGTGTAACAGATATTATTGACAGAAAGACACTGGTTTCCAGAGGTTCAGAGGTGAGAAGAAAGGATGTAAAGGTGGAACACAGTATTTAGGGCAGTGAATGTATTCTGTATCATACTGTAATGAAGGATCCATAACATTATACATTTGTCAAAACCTATAAAACTGCACAGCCAAAGCCTACAACATAGTAAAAAATTATAGACTTTTTGGTTAGTTAAAAAGAAAGAAAATTAAACATGCCAATTCAAAACAACAAGAGAGCTTTAAATTTAAATATTGCATGACAATTCCTCTTTGCAAATTGATTTCTATTTCAATAAAACATTTATTCATTATGAAGTCTATTATCAAAGATTTGGAAGGAAAATTCTTACTTTGAAAAAGGTAATTATTGAAAACTCATTCAAACATCATAGAACTTAAAACATTCATAATGATTTCATCCTTTTATAGACAACAAAAGAAATACAATTTCAGAAAGGAAATTATGTGTATAAGAATCAGAAAAGATGCATCATTTGCATTAGCACTGGATTACTTCTGAATGTGAAGGTTAACGAGAACCAAGGATAACATTTGTATATGATGTCAGAAGGCAATTGGGTGAAAAAATTCAATAAAGAGAGATCAATCACCTATAAAATAGTAACAAAATGTAAAATGGATTCTAAATGAAATATAGGAAATATGTAACATGGATATACAAGAAAATTTTAATTTAGAGAAATTAAATAAAAAGAAAAATAATGGAGAAATTGACCACATTTATTGTTTGGAAGGCATGATATTATAAATTTGTTAAATGATAGCCATTCATAAAATAACACCAGAATTTTAAAAAAGACATATTAAATTTTCTTAAGAATTTGACAAATTGGCCCTGAAATTCCTGTTATTATCAATTCCAAATATTGTATTTATTCATAATGAAAAAAATACCATAGTATTTAAACATTGTGACTTAGGAAGAGAGCAGACAAGTAATCAGTGCAACAGTATAAAGGATACATATAGAAGACTCAACAAATTACAGATGCAAATTTACTGTGGGGAAATTTTATGTCTATTTCAATAAATGGTGCCAGGAATAAGGCAAAATATTTGACAAATGAAATTGCATTTATATTTCTGAACATATACAAATCAATTATAAGTGGTATAAGAAAAATTAGGAAGAACTATATCATCATATTATGAACATATCTTCACAACTATAAATAGAAAAATGATTTTTATGAGGAGAGGGAAGATAAAAAGATATAAAAATAAACAAAATGAAAATATGTTTGTGAAATTGATTACAATTAAATGAAGAATTCTTGTGTCTAGCCCTGGCACAAGAGCACAAATATGCCGACCATGAAGTGAGCAAATTAAATGTAACACATAATACTTAAAAAAGAGTTTCTAAAAAGGAGAAGCATAAACATTTCACTTATACATGACAGCTTATACTGCACCATTAGAACTAAAAAAAATTAAAAAAAAAAAAACAGTATATCCAAAATGAGATATTGGCACAAATTCAGTAGATTAAAGAAAATAAATCTGGAAGCATCAGTTATTGGAGTGGATGTGAAGAAAAGAATATGTTTTTATGTTACTGCTATGTGTGCTTAAGTCATACAGTTGCTTTGAAAAAGTATTTGATTTCCTAGCTCACTTGCTCATAAATGAATGTAATTTTGTTTAAAGTTAGTAAGGGAGAATGTACTCTTAAGGAAATCAAGTTTTATCCTCTACCACATCAGAGTTCCCTTACAGCAGTTACCAACAAGACAGCAATGGCCGAGAATGAAGAGCAATGGCTGCAGCAGAGGTGACCCCATATGAGTGTAGCCAGGTCCTGCAGTCCATACAGATGTGCACTCTAAGCACTGTACTATATGAGGTGGGGATGTTGAATTTCTTTGGGTTTAGACACCCAAAGTTACCAGAAACCCCTGCCTCCAAGATTAAAGAGCACAGAGAGAGATGAGCTGCCTAAAACTGACTCCATCTGATTAAGAAACTCTCCAGGAAGGAGAGGTGACCATGCCACCTGGTTGCAGCTTTGTAGAAGCCTATGTCTCCATCTAGAGGAGAGTAGAACGCACCTCGGGAGCCTGAGCTGGAAAACAGCTGTTCTGCCTTCACACAAACTGGTGTGGTCCTCACCATGTTGGCTCCTGTGACTGACATGAGGGTGGTGTTTCCCTGTGACCCTTCATATAAACCTTGGGATGGGTCAGAAGGCACAACAGTATTTTTACCTGGACTTCCTCTCCAGAGGTCTCTCTATCTCCAGGGGTGCAAAGGCACTATGTTAAGGTTACAGGTCAATGGGAGAGTGGGGGGAAATTTTTCATTCTTAGATACCTGTGTACTGTAGATCTAACTCCTGACAGCAAGATAAGGATAAAATAGATAATGCTCTTTGATTTTAGTATGAGAACACCATCACTGAGTCCGTTGCCAAGCCCAATTATGGAGGGTCCCTGATGGCCCCAGCAAACATCCACTGTTATGATACCAATTACTGATTTACTAAATTCACTCTTGGTATTGATCTATTCCATGTGCACCCTAGCTAAACTTCACACCCAAACTCAGATGGGAATTGAAGTAGTTAAGGACATTCTGGTGGGGGCAGAGAATAACTATTAAATTCACTGACTCATTGACTTGGCCATTATGTCTGGTCACTGGAAAGCCTCGGACAAGCATAAAATATAGGGTTCCCTATGGGGATGTTACATTCAGATAAGAGTCAGCTCTTCTTCTAATACACTTCTAGCTACTCATGTGAGAGTCCCCCAGGAAGGCCCCTTATTGAATAGGGTTACCACAACCTCAAGCAAATCTTGAATGTCAGTTGTGGAAACTAAGTAGTTCAGAGCAAGCAGATTTTTGGCCAAATACCTCATGGATATAAAATAACACAGTATGTGGAAATTCAGACACCGTTCTAGACTGAATTGTCATGGTCATCAGAAAACAACTGAACAAAATGAAAAAGCTCTCCCACCTGCCAAAACTTAATGATATAAAACTTAAGGATATAAAACTAAGGATATAAAAACTGCCTGGAAAATTTCCTGAGCCAAAAAGCCAGGAGGATCTGAGCAGGTAGATATTTAGGTCTGTCATCCTATCCAGAGTGTACCGTGGGATCCTGGCCATAGAGGATGCTTTCTCCAGGTTGGGTGTAGCCATTTCCATTTGTTCTTCTGACTCAGGACACACTGTTCATGCTCATCATTAGCACTTTTGTTTCCTGTTTGATTTTCCTAGCTATATCACATCTGATAATGGCCCAGATTTGACACAAGCTGCTCATTGGTGACCTAAACATGGAACATCCAATGGACATTCTATTCTCTATATCACCTTCAAGCCACAGGGTGATTGAACAATTTCATGAACACTTAAATGATTGGCTTAAGTAATTGACAGATGGGGACAATTTAACACAAGTCTGAATTACACATTGCAGGTGATCAGTCTGGGATTTCAATGCAGCAATTCCCCAAATGTTGCATTTTTCATTTGCATTATATGTTTGTTCAGACTTTCAGATCCTTCCTTCAATTGTACACTTTTCTTTCTGGTTTTTGAAAATTATTTCCTGTGAGGTGCCCTAAAAAGGACTTCCATCCCATCTAAATCATACAAAAGAATTAGATTGGAGATTCAATAAATATTAAATGGCAAGGGGAGGACATTTTAAAATCTATTGAATATTTTTTAAAACAGGGTTTTGCATTTCTGGGAAGATGGCATCTTATCATCTGATTAGGTAGTCAAGGTTCAGTTCTTCCACAAAAATGATAGAGTAATGGCAAAAAGCTGTCTGAAGGAGCTATTTTGGGGAGCTGTAGACCAGGAGAGTGCTACACACATCCAGTGGGAGAGGGGCAGAGAGACCAAGAGGCCAGATGAAAACTGGGAGTTACCCCGGTGCCTGGGAACATCATATATACCCCATGCCCAAGGTGAAGAGCCTTAGCAGAGCCCTTGGCTCACTGTAGTCAACTGAGTAGGGGGAAGAACATTCCTGGTGGAAGAGGGGTCTGGTGGAGAGCAGAGAATGGTTTCTCTTCAATGCATTGGCCAGCTGAGCCACCTTGCAATCTTACAAAGCCCAAATCCATCATTGAAGAGGCCCCAGGGAGGGGGGGATGGTGATCTGATCAGGCAGGCTTTCAAACTCAACCACCTTGGGAGAGAGAAACAGGACCTAGGTGAGTGAGGGGTAGGCAGAGATAATTACCTACCCAGCCTGGGAAAGAAGGAAGCCAGGAGAGATAGAAGCCCAACTTGCCTGAGGGAAGCTGCTGGATAAAGTTTCAATAGCTTACCTAACCAACAGAGTGGTCATAGCTCAATGTGGGAACACGTGTCCTGCATAAACTAGTTCTCTGGCTCAATTCCTGGTACCTCCAAAGATAAAGGAACCAGAGAGGGAGCCACCAGTTTGTCAGGCACCCAGCTGGCACCTTGTGAAAGGGAACTTAGAAAATGAAGTGTTCATTTTGTTTTGTTTTGTTTTTTATAGGTTTTTCAATCTGCTACTTTGTGTTTTAGTATAATTTAATTTTTAATTTTTATTCTTTATTTCCTAAAACTGTGGAAGAAAGGCTCCAGGGTGATTGATTGAAGAACCCCACAGTTTGAGACAATTCAAAGGGGCCAAAAAGGGGAGTCTTTTTATCTTGGGTTGTTTTTTGTTTATTGTTTGTTGTTTTTTCTCTTTATTTCCTTTCTTATTTTCCTCATTTTTTAGAATCAGTTTATTTCTTTTTTTTCTATTTTTCCCTCTTTTATTACTTTCCTTTCTTTCTACCTTCTCTAGTTTGGCCTTCATTTTTTTGTTTGTTTTGTTTTTTTCTTATTCTTTCCTCATTTTTCTGGTCTTTTATTTTATTCTATTTTTGTTCTTGTTTCATTTTTTTATTCTTATTCCTATGTATTTTTTAATGATTCTTCACTGTTACTACTAATTTTTTCCTGACTTTTTTATAGTTCCTTTTCTACAGTCTTCATTATTATTACTATTATGCATTTTCTCTTCTTCTGTCTTTCTTTTTCTATGGTCTTAATATTTTTTAAGGGGACATAGACAACTACAAGGATAAAAAATAAATGAAACCACGTGATAAAGAGGAACTTTAACAAAAAATCCAAACAAAATAATTCCCTAGAAAAAGAAGAGAAGCTAACCATCTGAATAAGCCCATCAAGATAAACAGATGTTTGGGAAGCTGATGTGGCTAAAGTGATTGGAATTCTGCCTACCATATTTGAGCACTTAGGTTGATCCCTAGGGCATCCTGGGAAAGGTGTGCCTGCATGGTGAGCCAGTGCCTGCATGACAAGACAAGTTTCTGCATGGTAAGCCAGTGCCCATTCAGTGAGCCAGTGCCTGTGCAAGTGAGTCATGCAGCAAGATGAAGCTACAACAAATGAGAGACAAAGTAGAGAGTCAAGGTGAGTTGTAACAGAAATCAGGAACTGAGGAGATGCAAGTGACAGGGAACCTTTCTCCATATCAGAGGTCCCCAGGATAGAATCCCAGTGAATCACAGAGAAAAAAAAAAAAAGAGAAGTCAAAAAAAGAAATAGACACAGAAGATCACACAGTAAGTGGACACAGACAAAACAACATCAGGAAGGAGGGAAAAAGATAAACAGATGCCTTGAAACTGATAAAATTACAAGCCATACTAAGAAACAAGAAGACAGGACCTAGTCTAATGAACAAAAACAGGAGGAAATGCAGAAAGTAGAATACCTAATCAAGAATGTCCAGAGAAATATCATAAATCAACTTAATGAAGTGAAGGTGGAGATAAAGGATATTAAGAAGACACTGTTGAAACATACAGAATAAATTGTAAACATATATAAAAGATAATGTATATAATGGTGATGAATGGCACAATTAAAGAAGCAAAAAATATGCTGGCAATACATAACAACAGATTTGAACAAGCAGAGGAAACAATTAGCTCTTTCTTGTTTTTAATGTAGGCATTTATGGTTATAAATTTCCCTCTTAAGTCTGCTTTGCTGCATCCATAAGCTTCGATATTTTGTCTTCTGATTTTCATTTGTTTCAAGGGTATTATATTAATATCTTTTGCAATTTTCTCCTTGACCTACTGATTACCTAAGTGTGTGTTGTTTAACTTAGGGTTCATTGTTTGTGTAGTATAGTTTCATAGATATTTTTATTTTTTTTTTAAATTTATTACCCTATAAACAAATTAAAATGTATTTTAATCCACATTTGCATATTTAAGTCAGTGTTGTTAATGATATTGACAATGTGCTACAATCACCACTATCCATTAACAAACTTTACAATCAATCAAATAGAAACTCTGTACAACTTAAGTATTATATCTCATTCCTTTTCTCCTAGTCCTTGGTAACTTATATTTTAGTTTCTGATTCTATGAGTTTCCTTCTAATTTTTTCATATCAATGCGGTTATACAATATTGGTCTTTTGTGCCTATATTACTTCACTCAAGATATCTTCAAGGTTCATCCATGTTTTTGCATGGATCCGAATTTCATTCATTTTTATTGCTGAATAATTATCCATTCTCTGCATATAACATATTTTGTTCATCCATTCATTGATTCATAGATACTAGAGTTGTTTCATATTTTTGTAAATGCAAATAATGTTGCTGTGAATATTGGTAGGCAAAAATCTGTTCAAGTCCCTGCTTTCTAATCTTTGAGTATATAACTTGAAGTGAGAATGTAGGGTCATATGTTAATTTTATATTTAGATTTGGAGGAACTGCCAAACTGTCTTCCACAGTGATTGCATCATATTATATTCCTACCAACAGGAATAAATATTCCTATTTCTCCACATCCTCTCTAATATTTCTTAATTTTTCCAAACTGCCTGGGCAAATGTGGGAGAAGAATCTTTAAGTCAGTAACCTTTCCCCAAACTATGAAGAAGAGTTAAAAGGGGAAGCAGACTTGGCCCAATGGATAGGGCAGCCACCTACCACATGGGAGGTCTGTGGTTCAAACACCGGGGCTCCTTGACCCATGTGGAGCTGGCCCATGCACAGCGCTGATGCATACAAGGAGTGCCATGCCATGCAGGGGTGTCCCCCGCATAGGGGAGCCCCACATGCAAGGAGTATGCCCCATAAGGAGAGCCATCCAGCATGAAAGAAAATACAGCCTGCCCAAGAATGGCGCTGCACACACGGAGAGCTGACACAGGATGACGCAAAGAAAGAAACACAGATTGCCGGTGCCGCTGATAAGGATAGAAAGCAATTACGAAGAACACACAGGGAATGGGCACAGAGAGCAGAAAACTAGGGGGGAGGGTAAGGGGAGAAAAAGAAATAAATCTTAAAAAAGAGTAAAGGAATGTGTAAATGGCAAATTCTGAAATGAGATAACAAAGCTTAAAAATTCCTTATCTTTTAATGCAACATTTATTTAATCTAAAGTCTTCCTTAAAAATTAAAAAAACTAATTATAAAATGAAACAAAACAGCCTTAGAATTCTCCCTGGTACCCTTGCTGCTCATCCTCCACCCCTTTACAAGAAAGGCTGTAATGTGCTGTGCTGAGTCCAGCTCAGCAGTAGGTTTGCATGAAGGGAAGGCAACACAGAACTGAAGAAATAAAAGGCCAGAAAGAAAGACACAAGAGAGGAAATAAAGATGGGACCAGGGGACTCACAGCTTCTGAAACTGAGAGCCTCAAACCTAGTTTCCACATTGTATTTATTTAGGAACTAACAGGCAGCTGTTTTTTATTTACTGTACTAAAGGACAGGTACAACATATACAATAATAAGTTACAGGTCATACAAAGCTCAAATGCCTCCTCATGCAAACATTTTTTCATGCTGACTAGATGGTGTTCCATCTAGTCAAGGCCAGGTGTTCCTAAGCTCACACTTTTTGTCTGTGTTATGGAAATATTTCAACTTCAAACCATGTTCCTTACTATTTTCCCACAACAATTTCCCCTCTTTGTTTTTGCAAAGCAGTGATGACAAATTTGGTGAATTCTGGCTGCTTCATACCCTGGTGGGTTTGTTGCATGCATCTGAGGAGGTTGCTCTCACTATGGTGAGCATAGCTACCAGCAAATTAGGAGAAGTAACTGGAAATTTCTCCTTTCCCAACTGTTATTCAGCTCCTTGACTCAGATATTTAATTTGCCCTTGTCGGGGGGTGAAGCTGCTCTGGTCTTCAGAATGGGACCCAGCCATGTAGTTTCCAGCATCAATCTCTCCATCTTTCATTATCTTTTGGCATTCATGATCTGGTTTTATTTGATGAGCTGCTACCCATACAGGATGGTTCTCCATCTCCTGGGGAAACATAAACATACCTTCATCCCCAAGTTAACAGCTTCTCTGTTGACCATTCATTAGTCAGTGGATCATTCCACCAAATTAAAGGTTTTTCAAACAGAGTTTGGGTTTGAGTTTTCAAATTACTTTGGAAATGCCTTTCAGATGTTGTCCTTTCCTGGGTGGTTCCACAGTTAAGAATATTAAGAGTGAATAGTGCTTTATGTAACTGCATCTGTGGTGTCTCCTTGTTTCCCCATTTTTGTTTTTGTAACATGAGTTTAAGGGTTTGATTTGCCCACTCCACAATAGCTTGCCCTTAGGAGTTATACAGAAGTCCTGTAATATGTGAAATACTCCAAGTATCTAGAAATCTTTTAAGGGAAACACTGGTATAAACAGGAGCATTATCTGTTTTGAGAGACTGGGGAAGTCCCATTACAGCAAAGCAAGCTATGAACTACAAAATTTTGACATATGGTGGGGCTATTAAGTATTCCTTGAAGAAGATATTTCCACTGAAACCATTTCATATATTCTTTGCTATTGAAAGAAGGCACTGAGAATGCAAATTTCTCACAGTCTTGGGAGCCAAATGTATTGTAAAGAAAAAATCCATAGCAACAAGCGGCCAGCTATGAGGGATCAGAGCTGGTGTGGGCAAACCTGGCTGCAGTCCACCCATAGGTTGAATGACTGCATTTACTGCTCAGAGGTCTGTTAAAAGCCTCCACTTGCCTGATTTTTTTCTGAATAGGAAACACTGGAGAGTTCCAAGGACTAAAAAATTATTCAGTATGTGCCTTATCTAACTTTTCCTTAACTAATTTATAGAGTGCCTCCATTTTTTCTTAGGTTAATGGCCACAGTTCAACCCAAACTGGAGAGGTCATAGTCCATTTAAGAGGAATGGGTTTGGGTGGTTCAGGAAGCTAGACAGATCAGTGGCCCTTATGGAAAAGATGAATATCCTAATCCTTTATGATTACCATGAGCTGTGGGATCTATTGGTTTAACAGTTCCCTGGTGGTGCTTACCCAATCCTAGCCCTGGAACATGCCCCTGTTTCCTTATTAATTTTTTACTTTGCTTAATCTATTGGATAACCTGGGGAATATAAATTTCAGCCTGCCATTGATCTAATAGAGCATGCCCCCAGAGATTAAAAAGCAAGTCTGCAACATCAGCTGCAGGGTGGCATATTGTCCATCAGGCCCCAGACAATGAAAAATTTGCACACTGTTTTAAACCTGTGAGAGCGCCAAGTCCCACAACAGAAATAGATGCATCTTGTAATGGCCAAGCAGAGGGCCAATGGTTAGAACTAATGTTAGAAACATCAGCTCCAGTATCAATAAGTCCTTTAAACCATTCGTTCAGAATGGTTACTTCACAAATGGGATGAGGTTCTAAAATTTTTTTCAGTTAAGAATACTCCTGTTATTCCTGTACTTCCAAAACCATTTTTCCCTTGGACTTTCTCACTAGCTCCTACTGGAACATAAGGGAGCAACAACAATTGTGCTATGTGCTCTCCAATATCAGCTTTTAGGTAGACAGAATAACCTGAATCTCTCCTTGATAGTCACAATGTGACTCACATACAGTTACTCCTGTATGCACCCTAACTCCCTGGGAGGTGAGACTGCTCCTCCTGAGGAGAATTCTGACCATACCAATTGGTAAATGTTCCCTTATTCCCATTTTTACACAGGTGGGGGTATCCCCTGGAAGCAAGATAACAGCTTTCACTGTAGGGATATCTATGGCTGCGCTTCCTGCCTTGGTGGGGGATAAGTCAAGGGCACTGTGGAGTGTGAGGATTGCTAGGCTGAACTGGGAAAGCTCCCTTTTGGAATAGGGCAAGGAGCAGGCCCCACTGGAAGTTTCCCAACAAGAGAGTGCCTTTCTTATGATAATATGATAATTAGACTGACATTGGCTAACCCAATGATTTCCTTTACCACAATGGGGGCATGGCTCAAATGGTTTCTGAGCAGAAAAATTCTGTTTGGGCAGCATTGCTTTTCACTCACACTTTTTCCAACAATCTTCTCATGTGACCAATTTGTCCACAATTGAAACATTTTCCAGAGAACCTCTTATTGATTTCAATAGTCATATTGCCATAGTCTGAGCCAGCATAATAGCACGGTGGCCCTCTCTCCTTACATCCTGGCACAATTTAATATATCCAGTCAAATCCACTTTACATTTCATAATCCCAATAGCTTTCTGACAATCCTGATTAACATTTTCATAAGCCATTTGCTGCAAAATAGCATCAGCAGCTTCTAAATTATTGACCTGTTTTTTGATAGTCTCCTGCAACCAAATGGTAAAGGCAGGGTAAAGTGCTTTAGGTCCTTGTAATCTTTTTTGAAATGACACTGAAGGTTGGCCTTTGACCTCATTTTTTTCCCAGGCCCTTAAACAACAGCAACGGGCCTCTGTGATGGCTTGAGCATTCATTGTTAATTGCTGAGCTACTCCCACCCAATTCCCCACCCCTACTAACTAATCCAAGGAATTGGGGATATTATGGGCTTTACTGTGAGTGGCCTGAGTATCTCCATGATCTCTCCACCAGGTTTTGAATGGTGAAAACTCTCCAGACCCCAGGGTGATGCATGCTAATGCAGACCAATCAGCTGGGATCAGCCAAGAGCCTTCAGTGAGCCCCTGCACTGTACCATAGGTAAAAGGAGAATTTGGACCATATTGTTGCACTGCTACTGTTAACTCTTTCAAATTTTTAAATGGGAAGCCTTCATGAGTGAACTCATAAACTCTATTTGGATTTTGAGGATCCACTCCAGGAACTACTCTTTCTCACATGGTAATCAGAAAGGCCACTTGAAGTGCCTCTGAGTCACCCTCCCTTCTAGCCTATAAAATGCCTTGTTATAAAGCTGACAACTTTGGCTGAGTGTTTCTGGGCATAGGAGGGGGAGGAGGTGTCAGTAGAGGGGAAAGTGGCACTACAGTCAGTTAATGAAGACAAAATAACTCAAAAAATTCAGTGGGAGGAACTTCCTCACTTCTCTATTTTCATTTTCCTCTTCCTCATCTTCTGTTTGCCAAGGTTCCAAAACAGATTTAATAATTATACAAGTAGACCAAATAGTAACAGGGACTGGAACACCTTGTACATGTAGTTTTTCTAACTCTTTTCCTGCTCTTTCCCAGTCTTCTAATTCTACACATTCTACTGCTGGGAACAATGAGCAATATTTTTCTAAAATCCATAAAATTTCTAAAATATGAGACTTGCTGGCCTCAGCTCCTCCTGCCTTGAGTTGTTTGAGGAGACAGACACATGGGTGATATTGTGCTGAACGGTCTCTGTTTCCCACTGTATCCCTGCTAGAATACTCTAGAGTATTACTCAATGAGGACTTGGAAGGCCTCCTAAACCACTCAGAGGTCTATGCCATGACAACACCTTTAGTTTCAATTGAAGTGATTCTTCTTCCCTTCATGCCCAATGTTGGGCACCAGTTGCTGAAACCAGCTCAGCAACAGGTTTGCATGAAGGGAAGGTGATGCAAAACTAAAGAAATAAAAGGACAGAAAGAAAGACATGAGAGAGGAAATAAAAATGAGACCAGGGGACACACAGCTTCTGAAACTGGGAGCCTCAACCATAGTTTCCACATCATATTTATTTAGGAACTAACAAGCAGCTATTTGTTATTTACTATAATAAGGGACTGGAGCAACATTTATGATAATAAGTTACAGCATCCAGGTGGAATCTGAGCCTCCTCTTGACATAGAGGTGCAATGGACACAACCAATCCAATGTCCACATAGAAGAGGTGGCATTGGATTGGGAAAAGTGGACATAATGGACAAAGGGTATGGGGAAAGGCAGGAAGAGATGAGAGGTGGAGGCGTCTTCGGGACATGGAGCTGCCCTGGATGGTGCTTCAGAGGTAATCACCGGACATTGTAAATCCTCACAGGGCCCACTTGATGGAATAGAGGAGAATATGGGCCATGATGTGAACCAATGTATATGAGGTGCAGAGGTGCCCAAAGATGTACTTACCAAATCCAATGGATGTGTCATGATGATGGGAATGAGTGTTGTTGGGGGGGGGGGAGAGGGGGGTTGGGGGGGTGGGGTTGAATGGGACCTCACATATATATTTTTAATGTAATATTATTACAAAGTCAATAAAAAAAAAAGTTCAAATGGCTCCTCACACAAAGATTTTTTCATGCTGACCAGATTGTGTTCCATCTAGTCAAGGCCAGGTGATCCTAAGCCTGCACTTTTTGTCTGTGTTATGGAAATGTTTCAACTTCAAACTCTGTTCTTACTATTTTCCCACAACAGTGCTGGGTTTCTCATGTGGGTTCTTTTGGTCCAGAGGCAGCAATGTGGCCCCTGTGAGCATGCTGGGGTGCTTGTAGGACAGTGCCAAACTATCATTCAGAAGTCCAAGAGACTGAGCAGGGGAACATTATCTCATATCTCAGGTTCACCTTCACATACTCCCTGAGAGCAGGGAAACTGCTTGCAGACAACTACAGACTAGGGTACTGTGGGAGACAATTAAAGTAAGATAAATTAGATTCTTGGGTAGAGGCTTTGCAAACAACTTTGGTGTCATAGCATAGCTATAGCTAACACAAAGAATATTAATGACTTAAAACTTAGCCTTCACAGGACATGATTGCTCACTCAAGCATAACATACACTAAATATGATGCAATCCCACAGTATTTTCAAGGTAGGTTGCATCATTTAATACTCATATGAGCAATATGTGAGAATTGTCTTTGTTCACATTACACATTAACATTTTACATTGTTAGGTATTTAAATATTTTCTGGTGTGTTGAGTGCATAGATTCATACATGTATATATATATATACACACACACACATATCCAGTTGATAGTGATTTTATGCTTTACTATAGCGGTACTATGGATATACTCTTCTGTTAAATTCCTGTCTACATTATATATGACAGGTACATTCGTTCAGTTTGTTACACAGAAATTTGTTCCTTCTATATCCTTTGAAAAAGAGAAATTTACAATTCTAAGATAATGAAATCTATCAACTTCTGTGTATTAGTCAGCCAAAGGGGCTGTGAGGCAAAATATCAGAAATTGGTTGGTTTTATTTAAAGGATATTTAATTGAGGCAGAAGCTTACAGTCACCAGGCCATAAAGAATGAGTTACTTCCCTCACCAAAGTCTGTCACCACATTTTGGAGCAAGATGGCTGCTGAAGTCTGTAAGGGTCAGGCTTCCTGGGTGCCTCTCTCCACAGTGCTTCTTTCTCTCTGCGCTCAGCTGTTCTGCTTTATCCGCAAGGCTAGCTGTAGACTATCAGGCAAATAGTTCATCTCTCTTCCTGGGACCTCTCCTGTGCCTCATCCTGCCTTCTCTCTGCTCCTCTGTGTCCTTACTTCCTAAGCTCCAGCATCCAAAACTCTAAACTTCCTTCTCTGATGTGTGGTTTCTCTGTGAGGCCCTGCCCACCAAGGCAGTGGGAGCTCAAGATCCTACTGACATGGACCAATCAAAACCTCAGTCATTATTTAATCAAGTAAAATTGAAACCTTTGAATCCAATACATTTAATATGCCCAGGGGAAGGAAAAAAACAAAACAAAACAGTTTACCAACATAATCCAATATTTCATTTTGGAATTCATCAATAATATAAAACTGCTAAGATCTGACACATTCTGAAGCCTTTTTATGTCTTTTAAAATAACTATACCTTTGAGTTTCCTTTCTGTTCACTTAGTCTACATCAATTATGTATGGGGTTAGGTAGGTGTGAAACTTTGTTTTATCCAATATTACCCAATTGCAGAAGTGTGATTTTCTGAAAAGTACATAATACTGTTAATCTATTTTCACACATTACCTCTGCCATATATCAAATGCCTGCAGCCATGCCCTTTATTCCATTGCTGTGTCTCCTTGTTTATTTCTACAGTCACAACACATCAATTCAAATGAATTAAAATTGTTTTTTAATTTAGGGAAATTTTATTTTTGAGAGTTTTAAGAGCTGAGCTGAGCTGTGGTGCCAGGTGTCAAGGCAGCTAATCAAAACAAAGCAAAAAAGTGAGTAAATAGGGAAGACTTTATATCTTTACTGTGATAATTTATGCAAGATTTTATCTCAGGAAACATGCTGATTCACCCCTGTTTAATTTCTTCATGAAATGACACTACCATATGAGGGTCATATAAATCAGACTTGGGGATCATCTCACTATTGAGGGTCTGTCTCCAAACAAAGAATTCCTGTAGTTTTATAGACCCAAAGTCTAGGACAGATGGGGTATCTAAATGAGCAAAACTACTTAGTCTTTATGGAAGAAGTATTCTCAAAGTCTGCAGCTCCCATCCTTCCAAATAAGGCATTGTCTAGTAAATCACCAAGGAAGGCCTTGTTATGAGCCCTTGATAGAGAGGTCTCCCAATGGAGGCATCTGTCCTAGGAATGCAGCTATGAACATCAACATGACTAGCCAAGGGGGTCTAAGTTTTTTACTACACTTTTGTTCAAAGATTTCAGTTCACTGACTGTGAAACAAGTCTGTGTGGTATAGTATGGGGGCATTTGGGAGATACTAGAATTGTCCTAAATGAAGTTGCAATGACAGATAGAGGCCATTATACAACATGTCATAACTTAAAATTTTAAACCATAATTTAAACTACAACAACATAGTGACAATGTGTTCATCAATTGTAACAAATGTACCACACCAATGTTGCTAATGTTGGAAAGTGTGGGGAGGGTAGGGGATGGCGCTTATTGGAATCCACTATGTATTTTATATAACATTGGTGGGATCTATGTACCTTTTAACAATTATTTTTAAATACATTTTTTATATTTGAATACTTTTTTACATTTAAAAATTTATTGATTCTTATAACTCATATATAAACATACATAAACAATAAGTGTATAGTAAAAATTGTGAACTTACAAAACAAACGTGCATAACATTATACAGAGCTCTCATATCTCATGCCAACCCCAATACCTTCCATTGCTGTGAAATACCTTCTTAAAATGATGAAAGAGTACCCTCAAAATATTACTGCAAACCAAAGTATCTTGCATTTGGTGTATTGTTTCCCAAAGCCACCCTATTTTAATATCATTCTTACATGGACATACATAAACAGTAAGTGTATGGTAAAAGTTATGAACTTACAAAACAATCATGAACATGTGTAGAATTCCCATATAATACCCCTTATTAATTTGCCACCATGTTGTGTAACCTTTGTTACAGATAATATCATCAGATTATTACCACCAACCATGGTCCATAGCATACATTTAGCACACTGTTTCCATACTCCCCCATTATCAACACAGTACATCTTTGGCATAGATGCATGAATAGTACAGTATTCTTATTAACCACAGTCCATTGGTCACCTCAGTTGTATTTTCCATACTTCTTCACATTCCTTACACACAGCAATATTGATGGACAGCTGCTTTAGCTGATAGGACACACTTGCATTTTTTATTTTTAAAAGATACTTAGATTACATAAAATGTTACATAAAAAAAAATATAGGGGATTCCCATATGTTCCACTCCCCACACCTCCCACTTTTCCCTACAATAGCAACTTCTTTCACTAGTGTAGCACATTCATTGTAATTGAGGAACACATTTTGGAGAATTTCCACACAACACGGATTATAGTTTACGTTGTAATTTACACTCTCTTCCACTCCATTCTGTAGACTATGAAAGGATATATAATATCCTGTATCTGTCTTTGTAATGTCATTCAAGAAAATTCCAAGTCCAATAAAGGCCCTCATATTACACCTCTTTTTCTCACTCCCTGCCTTCAGCAACCCCAGTGGCCACTGTCTCCACCTCAATGATATAATTTCTTCCATTGTTAAAATCACAGTAAGTCTATAGTAGAATTCCAGTAAGTCCATCTAGTCCATATTTTATTCACCAACCCTGAGGATTCTGGGATGGTGATGCCCACTCCACCTCTTATTGAGACGGGACTTTAATCCCATATGGCTGGCAGATAAGAATCTCTTGCTTGCAGTTGTAGACTCTCTCAGTTCCTTGAGGTGGTGCTAGTCCACCTTCACTTCCTTGTTGGTTGTCCTGGGTGAGTCCAATGACCTGGAGAGTAGGTATTGCAGCTCTGCTGAGGCTCAGGGTCCAGTTGGTACATGGACGACTAGCTGTTTCTGCTCTCAGTCTCCATGTATTACTCTCTCCCAGCCCGCTTCTCTCACTCTCAGAGCAGAACAGGGGCTGAATAGGTGAGATGGTCCTGCAGGCCTCAGAACAACAGTACCTAGAAACCAGTGACTTTGAGAGGGTCTCATCTCCAGGAAATTCTGGGGCCAGTGCCAGTGGTTCCCACAATCCTTGGGTAGTCTTCAGGGACTGCAGAGGGTTAGTTCCCTGACTTTCTGCTGAAAGCAATGCAGGGTAGGAAGGAGAATAGGCTAGTGCCCTGCCTCCTTCCCATGGCAGAGTTAGGTCTTCTGAGCAGGTAAGAGCATCCACAGGTTTGAAGAGGGCATCACCACTGCATCAATCCTCTATTCTTTATTGCTTGGCCTGCAACAAACCAGAAATATCAATCCTGGACACCCCCAAACCATGCCACTGGCATCAGTGGATGCCTCCCTCTGGTTGTAACACAGGCCTGTCTCCACCTAACTCTTGGCCCTACCTTTATATTAACCTCTAAACACAGAGTGACTGCCACAGCACCACCTGGTCAATACTAAGCCACATAGGGGCCTCAACCTTGGCTGCATCATTCTCACTTCCTGCTAACAAATTGACCCAAGAATACTTGATGGTGAACTTTAGCCTCCAGGAAAACTCTTGAACCTACAAATGGCACACTGTCCCTGCCTATCCAGAAGGACACAGGGTGAATGTGAAGCTTGCCAAAAACCAAAAGCCTGACTCCAAACCTCGAGGAGCCTGGGCCCTCCTGCCACTTACCTGGAAGCTTAGGCCTGTTCCCAAACTGGACATCCTTGATGGCCCTGGCACGTCTTACTCTGACCTCTGGAGGAGGAATCCTTGGAACCACTGATAGTTAGCAAATAAGCTGCAGACCTGCTCAACCTTAAAACTAATCTCCAGTGCCAAGTGCTCCTGCCCAGGACAAGACATCAAGCCAGTCCATCTCTACAAGGGTAGCCACAGCAGCACATGGGGGAGCTGGAGGGCTGCCCACCTACACATTCACAAGTTTTCTACCAAGTTCCCATCTGGACAAGGTGAGAGATGTAGCCCCTGTTGCATGGAGCTGACACCCAAGGGGAGCGTCTTTGGGAACAGCCCCTGCTGCCCATGTGCCACCCCCCAGATGGCACCCAGAGGTCATTTGAAAAGCCCCAATGTCATGGGGCTAGCAGAGGGACTCCCCTGTGGAGGGTACAAACCATCCCCGGTGGGGCACACCTCCATGTATGGTTTTCCCCAGGTGTGGCCAAGCCCCCAGGCCCTCTGGACCTAACCTGGTGATTTTTGTATCTATGGTGGAAGAACCAAACATCAGAGAATAGCAAGGATGATATGAGGCCTCCTACTCTAGTGCAGGCTGCCTGCCCCTCTGGCTCTCTCCTTTCCCCTGCATGGTGGTCCCTGATGGGCAGGACCCCCAACTGCAGTGCTCACATCTCCTCATGGACTTCTCTCCCTGGTGATCCCTTGTTTGGTCTCCTTCCCCCCAAGTTGTAAGTGCTCAGGGCCTAAACACAGGAGATGCTTAAGGTGCATGGGCTGAAGCCAGATGACTGGTGATGTTTTGGCTAAATGTGGCAAAACAAAGTCTCTGCTTATGCAGACTCCTATCAGGGCTGGAATGTCTATCAGACAAGAGTCCCTGTCCTGGGACCACCAGCGCACAGTAGTTGGAGAACTCTCAGGAGACTAGAGGAAGTCTCTGGAGTGGAGACACCTGGAAAGAGACCCCTGGGAAGAACAGTCTGTGGGAAGCATGCTAAGAAGAGCATTCTGGAGGAGATGCAGTTTGAGGGAACTTCCTGGGGTTCAGACTGTCAGTATGGAGCTCAACAGGAAAGGACAGCATAATGGAGAAGCACTCTGGGGGAGGAGTGTCCTGGGGGGTTCATCTCATGAGGGAACACTTTGAGGGGGAGAAGCTTGTGGGGCTGTAGTCTAGGTGGAAGCTTTCTAGGGAGGCATCCTGGGGAGAAGCATCCCAGGGAGGGTATAGCCTGGGGGAAACAGCCCCAACTTTCACTCTCATCCTTTTGGCCTTGTTGGGCCTGTGCCCACACCCAAGGCAAAATCCTGCATCTTCTGGTAAAATGCTCTTGGATATTCCAGCTCTTTAGATCCTCTGGACACAGAGAGGAGGGCAATGGGTGCCTGGAAAAAGACAACAAGGAGAAAGGTCATGAGAACAGGAGCTTCCAATTCTGCTCCCTCCTCAAGGCCCCCAAGGAGGCAACTCTCGAGCTACCCTCTCTCCCCTCACCTCTCTGTCCTCAGTCTGGGGAGAAGGTGGGACCAGCTGCCTCCAATAGACTCAGAGGTGCATAGACAGAGGTGCTGGCCCACCTGCAGACCCTAGGGGAGGGCCACAGGTTCAGGGCCACAACAGGGCTCCTGATTCCAACAGGGTGCACTCCTGAGCCTGGCCCCCTCATGGGGTCCTTAGACCCTGCCCACCCCCTATACATGAGCTTGGCACTCAGCTCTGTCCTGTGGAAGAGGGACAGTCTAGTGGGCTGTGTGGCCAAAGGATCAGCTCTCAATAATTCAGCCTCTGCTCCCCCATGAGTCCCCAAAGGTTGGGCCAGAAAGGGCAGGACCTGAGTGGACAGGACCCAGATTGGAGGAACCTGGAGTGAGAAGAATACAGAAGGAGTGAGACACAGAGTGGGGGGGACCTGGAATGGAGAGACCCAGAGTGAGGGGGACCTGAAGTAGGGGTACCTGGAGTGGGGTGACCCATTGTGTGGATACCTGGAGTGGGGGACACTAAGTGGGTAGCCTATTCTGCCTACTCATTGGCTCCTGGGATTCTCCACATTGGGCTGAGCTGTGTTCTGCAGCTGAACTCCCTGTCACTTTCCAGGACCAGCGCCCTGAGGTGATGGCCTCCATCAGCCCCTTCTCTCACCTGTCGCTTGCTGGAAGAAGTACCTGCTCACATGCCACCCTCTTCCCTTTTCCTCTCAGGCCCTGATCTGGCTGCAGTAGTGCTGCAGTTGTGGGTTGCAGCATCACTCTGAACCAGAGCATTCTACCTCCCCTGGCCATCTCAGCTACTTCCCCCTGTCACCTCCCTGTTGCCCTCCTGGGTCCCTGGGGATCCTGGTTGGGGCCTCACCCTAGGGTCTCTCTGCCATGTAAATGAATCTCAGATGGTTCATTCATGCAGGTTCCCTATCCTTGTCCCACACCCTCCTCATTACCTGGAACCAGTGGGCAGTGACTGGTGCACCCACCCCCACACCAGTCCTGCTCCCTTTCACCCACTTGCAGGGCCAGGAAACAGGCCTCAAGGCCAGTGACTGCAACCCCCACCCCCACACCAGACCTGCTCCCTGTCACCCACTCTTGGTGGGTTCCCATGCATCCGCAAGTACTGGAGGGCCTGGGCCTTGGGCCCTGAGATCTGAAACCAACTCTCTCCTTACCCCACTTCACACAGACCCCAGGCCTCAGGGAGTCCATCCCCCATCACATGGAATCCTGTACCCTGCTCCCTTGTCACAACCCTGAGCTGGTCACGTTCACTTATGCTACCCACTCCCAAGCAAGGAAGGCACAGCATCATAGAATCATGGCCCACCTCACCAGCCACACCATAGAATCATGGCCCAGCTCACCAGTCATCTCCATCTGACATCCCTCCTGGACTGATCTCAACTGCTTGGCTTCCAGAACACCACACCTTCTGACGTCCTCTTATCTCACCCACCATGACCTCTCAGTCCCTCTCTGCTGACACCTCCATACCCATCTCTGCCTGGAAAGTTCCAGGTATGAGTCCCTGGAGGTCAGAGAGGCAGGGTCTCGGCCCTTAGCCCTCCTCCCCCCTCTCTCATTGTACCAGGGTTGAGCAAAACCTGACACAACAACACCAGCTAATAGTTGACAGTCATTGAAGCAAGATGACAGTTTCCATTGGTATTTTCTCTACTTCTGTATACAATGGAAATTTCCATAAGAAAAACTGATGTACAAATAGTGAAGTTAAAGTGGAGGGGGAGATGGACAACAACATTTTTCACATATGTGGCCACAATGCATTCCAAAGGGCAGCAAGAACCTACAAGTCCATAAAGGGCAGATGGCTGGGCCTGTCTGTCAAGTCAACCCAGTGGTTTGTTCTGTCATTCTCATTCTCTCCATCCTGGCTGATCTTTGGCAGTTGCCCTTGTAATTGCCAGGCTGGTTCTTGCAAGCCCCAGCTGCTGTTCCTCCTTCCCTCTGCATATTACATCACAGGAAGACTCCCTTTAGTCTCTGGATGTGGGGTCCCCGACCATGACTTGCACCTTCCCCCAATGACCCAGGGGTGACGCTGCAGTTCTGCACACCTCACCCACTGCAGGAGGCTCTGGGTTTCAGAAAAGGGGCAGAAGACCCTGGACCCCCCCCCCCTTAAAAGAGCAGCATTCAGGGACTTCCATTGGGGAAATGAAGCAGGCTAGTAAGATAGGGAGTTAATAGGTGTATCTGGAACCTGGCAGAGAGTCCACGTGGACATTAGAATCCCCCAAGATGGCTGCTAGAAGACCCCCCACCCCCAGGATTCTGGTATCCAGAACAAAGACTTCTTTTGGATGCAAAGAAAAGCCCCGGATGTTCCCTAGGGACTTTATTATGGGGTCCTCACTAAGGGATTGATGGGTGGGGTAATCAATCCAAAAGGTAAACAGCTGGAACCCCTCCCCTGCCATTAGCAAAGGGGTGGAATAATTCGTAGTTTATAAAGCAAACCATGAGGGCTGAGTGCCCTCTCGCCCTGCTCTCTTGTCTCTGGACCCATTCCTGTCTTCTGTGTGCCACTCTCACCATTTTTTCTCTGCCATGTGGCCACACAATTAACCCTGGGGATTTATAATCTACAATGGGGAAATGCAGCTTGTAAATCAGCCCTCTTTATCCCTTTTCACCCCCTTCCTCTCTACTGGGACTCCTGCTCTGTTATTTTCTCCCATTTCTCTTCCCTCCCTACCTGAATGAATTACTAATCTAACTCACCTGGGGTGCTCTTAAAATTCATTTCTGCAGCATAGCCAAGAATCTAGATAAAATCCGGTAACAGAAGGGCTCCTTTCACCACTCACATTTGCTTCAGCACGCTTCCCCACGGGACTCTTGGGAGAGGTGGGGAGAAAGAGGTGGGGAATGGGGAGGGGAAGCTGGAGGCAAGACTTCCACCGTGCACGTGAGCCCTCTGACCCTAAAGACAGGAATTTAAGACCTACATGGATTCATTCCTGGAGGCCATTCTAGGCATGGGTATTTCAGGGGGAAATGGAGTAGAGGAAACCTCCTGGGCATCTGCCCTGCAGGAGAACCCACCTGCCCAGCACCTGGATGTCTATCAGGGCAGGCACACCGCACTGTGTGGAAAGGCCTATGCAGGTCCAGCCGCATCCTGCTGTGCAGGTCCCACTTCACAGCGCTGATGGGCTTCCCTTCGGTCCCTGCCTCTGCAAGTTTCCCCAGCAATCCCCACCATTCTAGGCTATTCTGCTCTCCACCACCATTTCCACAGTCGGGGAAGGCCCGTGGGCCAGCGCAGCACTGCCAACCACAGCCCGATCTTGCCTGGTATTCGGAGCTGGAAAGGTGGTGCGGCGCCCGGGGCACCAATCCTGCCCCTGGAGGTTGCCCCTCCCCTCGACCCGAATCTGCACTGTTTGCTGTGCTTGGGACCTGGGGGCACCCTTGGCAGTTTGCAAAGCCCCGCGGAATTGCATTTTCTCCGGAAAGGGGCTGGACATTTCCTACTGGAGCTTCTGGACTCCGCAGTGAAGTGACCTAGACCAGATCACACCCCACTGCCCTCCTGCACCCTCCGCCTATCTGCACCCCTATCCTGCTCATTCGCAGTGACCTCCCAGGCTGGTGTCTTACTGGTGGGAGGTCTGTCCTCAGGGCCCTGAAAGCACACTATTGGAACTCGGGTTCCTGGGAGTGAATGCTAGAGGGCAGGTGGGGGCAGAATAGCACACAACCCAGTAGGCTGTGAGGAAGCCAGGGGCCCCTGAGATCCCACCCCTTCATTGGGAAGTGGGTGGAGGAGTATGAACTACTTTGAACAACCCCCACTCCCTTGACTCCAAGATACTCTGCAGTGGCAAGGTTGGTTTTGGAGATGCTAGTTACAGAAGGGCCTGCGATAGGAAATCCCTTGGTCCGTAGCTCCATGGCACCAGCACCCCTTGCTGACTGTGGACAGCACCATCCCCTCTGGCTCCCAAGGACCCGCACAGGAGGAAGACCACACCTATGCAAACCCAGACCCCAAGGAGGCAGGGGGACAGGCCTGAGCAGAGGCTCCAGTGGAAGATGCTGGTTCTTCAACCTGGGGATTAGCATAGGGATCCATGATGGAAAAGATGGAGTGGGGACTTCTGGAGCAGGACTCTGCAGTATGAACTTGGAGCCTTGGAGCCTTTGAACTTTGCCCTGACCCCCTTAAGGACAGACAAGTCCCTGACCCTGGACATAGAGGGTCAACTGCTCAATGGAGAGAAGGAGTGAGGATGTCCTGGGGACCTTAAGGGTTCTCCATGACCTGGTCAAGTAACTGTTGGATAATTACTAAACTGCTAAAATCCTGGCTTGAGGCAATTTCCAGGGAATAAATGAATGGTGAATACCAGCCTATCTTGTGGACCTTGCTATTTTAAGGAGCAAATTAAAGGTCAAGTTTTAGGCCTCCACAAGCAGGGAAGACCTTCTCAAAGTGAGAGATGGAAGCTTGCCACTGGCTTTTAAATTGGGGCCAGCGCTACCTGCAAACAAAGATTTCTGACTTCATGGCTTTGTGTATGCAAAAGAATTAGGTAGGAAGGTAAACTTTCAACATTAGCTCAAGTGAAAATCTAGGAGCACTCCATGGTCCTGTGGCATATTGCTACATAAACCATGGTGTGTGAAGAGTGGACCTGGAGTCAGAGGAAGACCACTTCATGGCATGAAAGGTGATCATTACACATTGTACAATAACAGTGGTGTCCTAGAAAAGAACTTTCAAGAAAGGAGCCCACCTGAAGAACACAGAAGTAGAATGATATGTGCCAAGATATTAAACTTGGTTGCTCCTGGAGGGATGCATAAGGAATATTCATTTTCTCCTTTTCTCCTTTTGTTTATCAATCTTTTCTAATTTTTATAAAATGATAATGTCATGGTTTTCTATTTTTAGGTAGTGGTAAGGCAAAGAAAGGGTATTAGCAGGTTTGGGTCAGAGCTATCATGACCAACTGTACGAGGCTCAAGCACTGGGACAAGGTGGAAAGTGGATGGAAATGAGAGGATTTCAGTCTGCATTTGAGTATCTCTTTTGCTGCAGCAAATTAACCACTTACAGTGCAACTTTCTGCAAATGTGGTCATAATGTCTTTCACTAGGACACAGTAGATGTTCAGTGAAGGAATTTCTCATCACCTATACATCACTAATGAATTTCAACCAGCAATGTTCCCTGCCCAAATGTCAAATAAAGTACTGTGCACTATTAAATTACATTTAAAAACAATTACATAAATTCTGTGAATCTAATTTTCATTGTTTGAAAAGCAGTTACTTTTTTTGGTTGCTGTGAACTCAGTAAGTTCCAGGTAAGATGTTTCTGTTTATGAACAGTCACTTACTTGACATTTTGAGCTAGGCTAACTATTCTCTGTTTACCATCAAGAAACAGGTCCAGTAAATTTTAAAACACTTTCCAAAACACCTCTGCCAGTAAGTGGCAGCTCAGATTTTGAACCCATGATGTCAAACTCTAAAGCCCACTTCCTAAACTCAGCATTTCAAAACAAATTCTTTATAAACGTCATATCAAACAGAGCTTGGTATACCAGCAAAAGGCTGTACCAACATGTTTTTAACCAATGTCCAATGCAAACCTAGGCTTTCTTTCTCCTTCTCTGTGCTCTCTAATGTGAAATGTAATTATTAGCACATCTTGAACATACTTGCCCAGTATTTCTCAATCTTTTATTCTCACCTGAACTCAGATTAGATTGGGGTGGATTCGCAAGTCAATTTCTTAGGAGCTGTGTGTCTTTGGGCATCTTACTGTATCCCTGTAAACTAGGGATATTGGTAGGATGTATTTCATCAAATTGAGAACATTGGAATCATGAAAATCATCACCATTTGTTTCCTGTATGAAATGTTGATTCTTAACACATTGAGCATCTGGTAGGGCAAGTCCTCCCTTATTACTTTTCCTCTTCAGAAAATTTCTGGCAGTTGCTATTCATTCTTCCATCAGAGCTGAACATATTTGTTTTAACTCCTGATGACTGAAGGCTGAACAGTCTCCTAATGAGCCCACCTCTCCAGTCTACAGAATTAAGTTCTTTAGTGTCTTTCCCTGAGGAAACCCCTGACCAGGCTGCCCACCTTGAAGCCTTCCCAATGGTCCTGGGGTAAAACCACTTTGTTTCCTGTATACAGTGCTTATTCTTAACAGTTTATCCAATATCTGATACGGTATGTTCCCCCTTATTCCTTTCCCCCTTCATAAATAATCTGACCCCACCTACCAGGCATCCCAATTCCTTTTGGGGCCTGAGAGTTGCTCTGCACAGAAAGTCCCTTTGAACTTCCTGCTGCATCCTGCCTGGGTGGTCCTGCTTCACTGAGCTGTGGTGGCTCACCCTGGGCCCTCACCTGCCCACATCCCAGATGCCCCCAAAAGAACTCACCTGGGGCTCTAGGCAACACCACTCCCTGCTAATAAATCTGCCATCAGGGCTGAGCAGTGCTCCAGGCACTTCCTTCTGCTCCCAAAGTGGGAGGCCCAGGCACTAAGGTGGTGCCACAGCCAGAGCAAGCTGGGTGGGCTACAAAGTGTGGGCTGCGCAGGTGCACCAATCCCCCCCTGGGAGGGGCTACCGTGCTCCTCCAACTGGGCTTCCATGTTTCCTGCATGGGGCTCAAAGGATAGAGGAGAGGGGGTGCATTTGGTAGTTTGACAAGACCTGCAGAGTTGGGTTGCCCCCAGAAGGATCCAAGTGGTTCCCCCTGCAACCCCATAGCCCCATGCCCACTCTCTGCCTCCTACCTTGTGCATTCACATGATGGCATGCCATTCAGACATATAGAAGAATAAGGTTCTGATATATTAATTGAAATCATTATTGTGTGACATAAACATGGCACATAAGGAAATAAAATATATGATTCCAGGTTATGACATACCTAGAATAGAAAATTCACAGACAGAAAGTAGGTGTGCAGTTACCAGGAGGTGATGGGGAGAGGGAGGAACATGCAGTTGTTTGGTGGGTACAGTTTATGTAAGTTTTAGAAATTTTGAAAACAAATAATAAAACAAAATCTAAACCCAGCTAAACTACTGACTAGATTGACTTAACCTCCCATACCAATGGCCTAGAAAAGGAGGTATGAGCCTCACGGAACATAAATACTATTCATTTCACTTTTACTGTCATATAGAATATGGCTGACTTTTGCCCAAATATTACAATAATAATTAAGAGAAAAAAAATAGTGTCAGTAGAGAATGACCTCAACAAAACTGAACTCAGATAAACTCAAATTTTGGAACTATCCAACAGGGAATTTTATTCTTTTTATTCATAAATATTTATTTCCAATAAGGAATTTTAAATAACTATAAATTGTTTTAAAGTCTCTAGTGGAAAAGTTGGATTACAAGCATGAACAGTTTGAAATTTTAGCAGAGATGGAAACAACAATAATCAAGTAGAAAGGTAGGAAAAAATACAATTCCCCTCTCCCCATCAACATGACAGAGATGAAAGATGCTTTCTAAGTATGGGCCCATCACTAAACTCAGCTCTACCAATGAAAGAATCATTGAGGACAGTTCAATACAGGCCAAAAGAAGCTATACAAACAGAAATGGAAAGAGAAACCTGCCAAATGAAACAGAACAGGGCATCTAAGAGCTGTAGGACCATACCAAATGACCTAGCAATTGTCTAATTGGGATCCCAGAAAAAGAGCAAGAAAACAACAGAATAGTTGAAAATAACTTGAAATTTTCTAAAAGAAATAAAAGTCATCAGACTACAGAGTAAGGAAACTAGGAGCATATCAAGCAGGATAAATATCAAATATACACACACACAAGCACAAAGCTACTAAACATGTAATTAAACTGCTGAAAATATGACAAACAGGGAAAAAATAAGGAATAGAATAGACTTTTGTCAGAAACTATGCAAATTGGAGGATGATCTTTAAATTCACTTAAAGGAAAGCCACTTTAACCAATCAAAAATACTTTTCAAATATGAAAGAAGATTAGGAATTTTAATAAAGACAAAACCTTTTAAAACTGAAAGGTTGCAAATCATGCAAGATATGCTAAAATAATTCTTCAGACAAAGAAATTACACCAGTCTAAAAATTGGTTCCACAAAAGAAATGAAGAGCATGGAAATGGTGAAAATGAAAATGAAAGTATTACATAGACTTAGTCACTTTTAACCACTCTGGAAGAAATCTGATTGTCTAAAGAAAAACTTGGTGGTGTCTGGTGTGTTATGGCATAAGTGAAAGTCAAAAGTGTGACAGTAAAAGCTCAGGGTGGATGGCCCAGTGGTTAGGGCATCCGTCTACCGCATGGGAGGTCCGCGGTTCAAACCTCGGGCACGCAAGGAGTGTGCCCCTTAAGGAGAGCTGCCCAGCGTGAAAGAAAGTGCAGCCTGCCCAGGAATGGCACTGCACACACGGAGAGCTGACAGAGCAAGATGACGCAACAAAAGAAACACAGATTCCTGGTGATGCTGAAAAGGATAGAACCGGTCACAGGAGAACACACAGAGAATGGACACAGAGAGCAGACAACTGGGGGGGGGGAAGGGGAGAGAAATAAATTTAAAAAATAAATCTTAAAAAAAAAAGCACAGGGGATGACAGGGAGGAAGTGGACATGGGCTGTTTTTTAAGTTCTTACACTACTCATGGGTTGGTATAATGTTCTTGAAGATGGACTGAGTGTGTATCATAAACCATGTGGTAATCACTAGAAAATGAAAAACTAAATAGTGGTGTAATGCCTGTGCCCTTATGTAGATTAGGTAGCCTGAGTAAGGCGTCCAGTACTTATACCCCATAAAAGAACCTGGACTCTAAGCTGCGTGACCCCCTCCCTACATCTGACTTAGAATGTGAGGAAAAGAAGAATTACAGCCAAAGAAAAAAATCAGTGATGCTGACCTGCCTGTATTTAACATTTTTATAATTTTGTCATCATGGGTTCTTTGGCATTAAGTTCAATTTTTTAGAATATTGCATCAAGACATTACTTATCTTGGTAACTCAGTTATTTGATGCCTCACTCACTTCACCCTGCTCCAAGGCCTGTTTGGAAGAAAAAACGTATTTAGGGAAGCCTGGTCTGGCTCTATTAACCCAGGCTGCAGGGAGGGTGGACTCCCACCTGCTACATCCTTGCTCCAAGGATTGAGGCTGGAGCCTAGTATGACAGAGGAGGCACTTCATGGGGTGCAACCCTTGTGACTCTTCGAGCAAGGTTGTAAGTGTGAATTATTTCTGTTACAGCAAGAAAAAAGGCCATTCCTAATTATCTGTTTAGTGTTCCAGCTCCTGTAAATTGAGGCTACACCTTTCCCATTCCCTGCCCCAACCCAGTCTGCATTCTAAGGACACTGTCCAGCCCCCCAGAAAGGAAGGGCTCAATTACTCCCTCAGACTCCATCTATGTTCCCTCTGGCCTCCATGAACTACTACCCTGGATATCAGGCACCCTCTCTCCTATGTGGAAGGTGTCTATGTCACACAGAGCTACCCGAAAGCCTGGGTCCTGGGGATTTTGTTCCAGCAAAGGGATCAGAAGGACTGTGCCCCACAAAATTGATACATATTAATAAGTCATACAAATCATCCAAAGTGTGCAATCTATGGTATTTGGTATAATCACATGGTTGTGCACTTAATCATTATTAGAACATTTTCATTTTTTTTAAAGTTTTTATTCATTTTTTAAAAAGTATTACATTCAAAAAATATGAAGTCCCATTCAACCCCACCGCCCCCACCCTCCACTCCCCCCACAGCAACACTCTCTCCCATCATCATGACACATCCATTGCACCTGGTAAGTACATCTCTGGGCATCGCTGCACCCCATAGTCAATGGTCCACATCATAGCCCACACTCTCCCATGTTCCATCCAGTGGGCCCTGGGGGGATCTACAGTGTGTAATAATAATAATAATAAAGAAAAAACAGGTAACCAAGCAAGAAAAGTCATCACCTCTCAATTTCTCTATACTTTTTCTTCTATATACAGATGCTATTTCTGGCTATTGCAAAATTTTTTAAAAAAATTGTGTACTCATTACCAAAAAATATTAGATCAATTTCATTACTCCAAAAAGAAAAACTCCAAATCCCTTAGCAGTACTTCCCCATCCTTACATAACTACTAATCTAATTTTATCTTTATAGATTGATTTATATTTGTATTTTATGTGAAAGCAATCATACAATATGTAGTATTTTCTGACTGGTTCCTTTCATTAGCATAATATATTTTGTGTTTTTTTAGTCTGATATGAACATCTTGTAGTATTAACATATTTGTTCAACTTCAAAGAAAAATAATCTTAAATAGGCAATTTTACCCATATTCATATGTCACATGTGGAGAAACTATGCTGTACAGTTTCATATTAAATTTTTTAGCTTTTCCTTTTTACTTTTTTTTGCTAAATTGTCTTTTCTTTTTAAGATAAATAGATCATAAAAAGGTTACAGTAAAAATGCAAGAGTTTTGCACATACCACACACCTCACACTCCCACTCCTCCCACATCAACAACTTCTTTCATCATTGTGGCACATTCATTGCAATTAGTGAATATATTTTGGAGCACTGCTGCACTGTATGGATTATAGTTTACATTGTAGTTTACACTCTTCCCCAGTTCATTCAGTGGATTATGGCAAGATATATAATATCCAGCATCTGTCCCTGCAATATCATTTAGGACAACTCCAAGTCCCCAAAATGCTGACACATTGCCTCTCTTCTTCCCTCTCCCTGACCTCAGAAACTACCATGTCTACTTTCTCCAAATCAAAGCTACTGTAGCTTCCATTAATAGATACAATAGTTCTATAGTAGAATACCAGTAATTTCACTCTAATCCATATTTTATTCCTCCATCCTGTGGACCCTGAGTTGGTGATGTCCACTCCACCTCTATATCAAGAAGGGGCTTAGGTCCCACATGGTTGATGAATGCAATTCTCTTGCTTGGAATTGTAGGCACTCTTGGTTGCCTGTTGTGGTGGTTGATCATCTTCACCTCCCTGTAAGCCAACCTGTGGCTAACCTGTGTAAGTTCAACAAATAAGAGAGTAGGAGTTGCAACTCTGCTGAGGCTCAGATCCCATCTGGTACATGGCCAGTCCAGAGATTGAAATCTCCTGGGTATACACCAAACCCAGCACCAACCACAGGTTCTGTAAAAGTGACAGAAGGGGTCTGCACAGAAAGGCCACATCTGAGTCCAACTCCATCACACTCTGGAACACAAATTATAAAGTGGGGCCCACTCACAAGGCACTGAACTCAAGACCCAACTGCCATGACCACAGAACATGTGTGTCTCCATAGCCCTCAGAAGCACCAGTACCAGGGGTTGTATCTACTTTGACTGTCTCTGGAATCCTGCTAAGGTGTGATTAAGCATGACCCCTTTGAAGCCTCCCTGACTCTTTTTAGAAGACTCTTAGCTATATAAACTCATTTGTCTTTTCCATTTCCCCCTTTTATTCAAGGTCTTTTTTATTTGAATCACCAGTTAGTGATTGGTAGTAATCCCTCAGTGCCAGGTAGGCTCATCCCTGGGAGTCATATCCCATGGTGGGGAGAAGGTAATGCATTTACATGCTGAGTTTGGCTTATAGAGTGGACACATTTCAGCTCTCAGGAGAAAACTCTTAGGCACCCTGCAGCTCTAGGCCTAGTTCAAATTTCAGGCACACAGGCTCAAAAGCATAGTCATCGGTATCAAGGGCTCATCACTGGAACATCCTTCTTCATTGGGGGATTGTTGCTTTTCCATTGGTGAATATGACAGAGCTCCCTTGGCCAGGAACTCAGTACTCCTTCAGTTGTCATTTGTAACTCTAACTACTATGAAAACACCCAACATATATCTGATCATTTTTATGTACTCTATATACATGCCCTGGAGAACTCTGTCCCAACCATGTATCTCCCATCAATAATACCCCACACCAGCATCCCTTCCCTGCCATAGTGGAACCCCTCTGTGGTCCAAAACTTCTTAAAAAGTGAAGCCTAATATATGGCCAAATTCAATTAAGAGGAAAATGAAATAGTAGTGATAGGTTTAAATATTAGAAATAGAATACAGACTAATCTAGAAGTATGAAAATAAAATAAAAATAAATTGGGGTATTAAAAAATGAAAAATATCATGCAACTTTTTTTTTGACATTTGGCTTTTGATCAATCTAACAGGTGTTGCCCTGAATGTACAGTGACAAGGCAAATTATTTCATTTCTTCCTCAGTGTCTACATCCTTTCTTCTTTTTTTCCCTAATTTTTAATTTTGTCTTCAAAATAGTTCTTGGTCACAGTAAAGGCACATATACAATATAGGGGACTCCCATATATCCAACATCAAACCCTTTTCCCCCTTCCCCAGTAATGATCTTTTTACATGTTCATGTTATATTTGCTGAAACTGATGTACAGATATTAAAACACAGCTGTCAAACAAGTTTCCATTTTGGTTTATATTTTAGACTGTATAATTTTCTAAATTTTTAGTTACTTTATATTTTACATTATGGTTTCCATTTTAGCATATAGACTTCCCTTTTAATAATATACATGGTGTGATAGTTAGGGTAATGTGTCAACTCATCCAGGTAATTCTGCCCAGTTGTTTAGTCAAGCAAGCACTAGGCTAACTGTAATACAAGGATTTATTTGGACTTTAGACCCCATTGACCTTATTGTAGTAAGTAATCACCTGATTACAATTACATCAAGCAGGGAAAGTGCCATCAGCAAGGAGTGACACCTGAACATTTGAATACCATAAAAGGCGAAGTGAGTTCAGTATTGAGTGAGAATTTCCCAGTTTATCTTTGGACAGCCAATGTCTCCCAGAACTGATGAAGAACCTTCATTGGACTTTCATTGGAGCCCCTGGTTGCAGCCTGCCTGCAGAACCTGGACTTGTGCATCCCAATGGTAACATGAGAAACTCATAAAATTTCATACTACTGACATATCTCTTGTTGATTTTGTTTCCCTAGAGAACCCTGACTAATGGAGTTTGGTACCATGAGTGGTTCTTGAGGAACAGAGTCTTAAACATGGAGTGTCTGAGGTGGTTCTGGAAGTTTTGCAATTGACTGCCTACTTTAATTGGATTCAAGGTTACTGACAACACCCTTTCCAATAATGAAGAGGCTGTTAACAGCCCATGGTGAGAGTTGGCAATCAAGATACCCAAAATATCATCACTTGATTCCCCTACTTCCTTGCTTATAAGAAACAAGGATCTGGATGAGAGTGTTTAAAACACCTTAACTGAGTTTTGTGAAGCGAAATGGTATAGTGATGTTGGCTGGCTCCTGCTAGATACTGTGGATACTGCTGCAAAATTAAGAGATGAGTTAAAGGCATCAAATTTGAAAATTAAATGCTGCATGAATGATGGGAAAGTTTCTATGTATGCTCTGAGTGAAAATCTTGTCTCCTGTAGCCACAGGCTCAAAATATCTGAGAACCAAACTCAGACTCTCATTGTATGAGTAGCAGAGTTACAGAAGAACCTAAAATCTCAACCTCACAGGGTTTGTGCATTGATTGGAAAAGAGTAGAATCCAGATAGTTGGGATGGAGACCTATGGGATGAGGATAATATTGGTGGTGACATTGTGAAGCAGGCTAGTAAGATAGGGAATTGATAGATGGATCTGGAACCTGGTAGAAAGTCCACATGGACATCAGCAACCCCAAGATGGCTTCTGGAAGACCTTCTCCCAAGATTTTGCCACTCAAATGAAGACTTCCTCTGGAACCAGGAGTAGCTCTGGATATTCCACCAAGGACTTTGTCATTGGGCCCTCCTAGGAGATTGATGGGGGAAATAAGCAATCAAAGTGGTGAACAGCTGGAACTCCTCCCCTGCCATTAATGAAGGGGTACAATAATTAGCAGTTTAAAAAGTGGTGCTGGGCCTGCATTATCTCTCTTGTGCCTTCTTGCCTCTGGACCAGGGCTCCAGCTGCTTCTCTCCTCCTTGGATCACCACGTAAGTAAAACCTGGGCATTTATAACCTATAATGGGGAATTGTATCCTATAAATCAGCCCTCTTTATCACTTTTCAGCCCCTTTCTCTCTACCTGGGACCCCTGCTCTGCTATTTTCTCATAATTCTCTTCTCTCCCTACATGAATAAATGATTGGCCTAACTCACCAGATGTGCTCTTGAAATTCATTTCTCCAGCATAGTCAAAGAACCTAAATGAAATCTGGTAGCAATTGGAACCCTGAATTTTGCTGAAATTATTGCAGATACGGCTATGACGGCCTGCCCTGTCCAGACCACACCTTATCAAGCTTGTATCATCCAGCCTTCAGTCTGACCCAGGGAGTCTGAAACAACTTCTAGACCTGAGGTGGGTACCAGCCAAACTGATACCTTCCCTGCCAGCATCTGGCCTGCCCCAGGGAGTCTGAACGTCCTCCCAGCCCTGAGGTATGTACCAGCCTAACTCTAGCATGCGCCACTGAGCTTACAGTCTGTCCTGAGGAAACTGCCTTCAAACCCCTGCCTGAAGAATTTAATCCTGTCTCACCAGAAGAAAATGTAAATGAATGCCCTGAGGTCAGTAGCTTGCAAGGTATTTCTAATATTTCTCCTTATGCACCCCCACCATCTCCCTTGTCATGGAGACCTATCATTACTAGACTAAAATCACAACAAGGTCCAAAGGTGAAATACAAAGTGTTATGCATGAGGAAGTAAGGTATATTCAGAAAGAACTGCTTACCTATGTAGATCAATTTATTGGATATTGGCATAATAACATGTTAGATTGTCCAATCCACGAATGCATTATTTTCTATTGATTTAGACATTCTTTGATTTCTTCCACAAATGTTTCCAATTTGAGTATATATGTCAACATGTTTTTTGTTTTTGTTTTTAGATTTAAACTGAAGTATGGTCTACCCTTAGAGTCATGTAAATATGTAAATATCCATAATTGTATGTGTAAATATATTTTTAATTTTGATTTCAAATTTCACAGTGTACATTACTAATATAGAAATATGATTGATTTTGATGTGTTGACTTTGTGCCCTGCATTTTTCCTCAACTCATTAATTCTAAAAGTTATTTTATTTTAATTTTTGCCTTTATTTCAATTCATTTTCATATTCTATATTGGCATTCATGTTGTATTCAAATAAAGTGCATTTTATATTTCCTTTTTACGATCTAGTTGTATGCTTCTATTGCTTGTTACACGTACTTGGACTTCCTTTGGTCATTCTATTCCTATTTTGCTGAGGGATTTTATTATAAGTTATGAAATTTATCAAATGCATTATTTTTATCAATTTATATGTCTATTCCATTGATCCTCTTTAGAATAAAATATGTTAAAATATTTTGGATTAGTTTGATAGATTTTGAGTTATCTTTAGGGCAGAAAAACAATTATTTGTATTATTTTTTACCCTTAGCAGGGTTTCTTACTATCTCCTGGATTAACTGAGAATCAACTAGCACTTTGAAAGCAATTTATTCAAATTTTTGTGAATACCACAACTGGATTTTCCTTTAAGGGTTCCTCCTTCCCTTTCCAGAAAATGCAATAACTTCAGGATATATCCTTTTGGTATTCAAGTTACAAAATTATTTGGTGTGTGGGACTTTTGTTGCTCCACAGAGTGTAATTTTAAAACTTTTCTCAGGCTAAGTGATGCAAAATTTGGAAATTCAACCTATGACATTCTCTTCTTCCTTGTATTCACCCTTGCATGCATATATTAGTTTTTGTCTAGAATGGCTAGATAGGCATTTATTTGTTCTAGGTTTTATTGTCATTTTATGTGTGAAAGTTGGCCCTCTGGAAGTGGAAATTCTGATTATTTGTGAATAATTATTATCATTTTTTAAAAGGTTGTCTTTACTTTAATTTACTTAATATACTTCTGCATAACCCAAGGTCCTGTAGATGCCTCCTATGTTTTCTTCTGGAGTATTAAGGTTCTGATCATTATATTTAGGTCTTCAATCCATTTTGAGTTTATTTTTGTATGTGGTGTGTGATGACAGTCCACCTTCATTCTTTTGAATATGCAGACTCAGTTTTCTGAGCAACATTTGGTGAAAAGACTATTTCTCAATTTATTGGACTTGACAACCTTGTCAAAAAAATTTGGCCACATATTTAAGAGTTGACATCTTGCCTCTCAATTTGATTAAAATCTTTTATAAATATGACCTTCTGACAGTACCATGCCATTTTGATTTTGCAGTTTGCACTTATTAACCTTATCCATATACTAATGAAACTAAATCTAACTATAATTAATGCCTAAAAGTTAACTCCTGAAAACCTCTTTATTACTCAAATGTGGCCACTCTAAGCCAAACTCTACAAAAACCTCACCATATTCCATACAACATGGGACATGATTCCTGGGGATGAACCTTGATGGCACTGAGTTTAAGATTGGGAAGTGTGGGTCTTCCAAGGCTTTTCATATTTTTCAAGATGACTTTGGATATTCAAGGTTATTTACTCTTCCATAAAATGTGATAGCTTTTGTTGTTGTTTTTTTTTTACTTTTGCAAAGCAAGCTGTTGGAATTTTGATTGGGAATGTGATGAATCTGTAACTCACTTGGTTACAATTGGCATTTTAACAATATTTAGACTTCCAATTCATGAGCACAGATTGTACTTAGATTTTCTTTTATTTCTTTAGCAATTTTTTAAATGGTATAAGTTCTTTACAGCCTTAGTTAGATTTTTTCCTAGATATCTGATAATTTGTAAATTGAATATTTTCTAAAATTCCTCCACAGATTGATCATTACTCGTGTATAGAAAAATTACTGATTTGGGGACATTATTTTTTCACCTCACCAATTTCCTGAACTCATTTATTAGCTCTTAGAGTTTTGTTGCATATAATTTAGAAATTTCAGTATATTTTATCTTGTCATCAGCAAGTCCATTTGATTATGGTAAATAATTCTTTTTGTACGCTGTTGGATACCATTTGCTAGTATTACATTGAGGACTTTTGCCAGTATGTTAGTAAAATTATTGATTTATACTTTTCTTTTCTTGTAGTATGTTTATCTGGCTTTGGTATGAGGGTTATGTTGGCCTCATAGAATGAGTTAGGGAGTGTTTACTCATCTTCAAATTACTGGAACATTTATAAAAGGATTGGTAGTAGTTCTTGGAATGGTTGATAAAATTCCTTTGTGAAGCCCAGAAGTCCATGTATTTTTGTTGTTGGGAGATTTTAATTCCTGATTCTGTCCCTTCATTAGTTACTGGTTTACTATGATGTAATTCTTGATACACTGTAGTTCATGTGCATCTAGGAATTTTTCTATTTCATCTAGGTTAGTGTAAGAAAGAAATCTTCTGGAAGAAATAAGGCTCACCTACCTGATTGAGGAGAAGAAAAAAATTATTCTCAATCTTGTAAGAAGGGGCGCACAAACAGAAAATGTGGCTGGCACCCCAAACAAAGAAGAATGACACAATTTATACCCCTAAGCCTAGCATGCAAGCCCTTCCTCTGTTTCTCTATAGATTGGATACTTCAGAGGTTGCAACCTATCTGAGAAGATATGACTTTCCCCAGAAAAGTTTGTGATTAACTGCTTCCCCCATTACATTCCAACCATATTAGTTTTTACCTGTTTCCCTTTGTCAAATAAGTAATGGAAATTAGTGCTGAATTGGTATTGACTTAGCTCTTTCCTGGGCATCTTTTTTACTGCCTATAGGACTGGCTTAAGCTGGTTTCCTTTGTTCCTGTTTAACCTGAGAGTGGGAGACTGAGGCAATAGGCTGCTAGGTTACAGTAATTAATATTTTCTTTCTTTATGTGAAGACTAAACTAATCTTCATTTCTTACAATTGCCCCTCTTTCATTTAAACTCTTTTTAGTTTTCACATTTCCAGTCTTCAAATTTTCTAAGCACTATCTCACACTATTCATCATAGGGATCTCCTTCTTTAAGGGGGTAGAAATTGTTTTGCCTATACTGTATGGGCATTTGTTTGGTTAGGGTGCTTTCAGTGAGTCTTTGAACTAGCCCTTGGGAACATGGAGTAATACAGCATCTGACTGTGGTAAGCATCCCAGCTGAGATAATGAAGGAAGTGAAGATGGACAGTGCAACCCCTTTCCATTTTCCAAGCTAATTTTCAAGTCATCCTGTGATTGAATTGCTAATGCCAGAATTTTCAGCTAATTCCTCAGATAAGGCTGTTAGGCCTTATAAAGCTTTAGTGGTAGTTCCATCAGAGACAGTGTTATTGGGGATGAATGTACAGCAACTACCTCCAATCATAACACAGACTCCCCCTTTCTCAGCTAGCATCATATCTAAGGCCATTCTATTTTCCCATGTCATTCTGCTAGTAGCATTTAATTGCTCTGCAATTCCTTTAACTGCATTCCTGGTATGATTAATAAATCTCTGTTGATTATAATAAATATAATTAATCCAATGTAAATTTTTATTAATCGTTACCCACCAGAACAAGAATGACTCAAACCCAACTGCTACCTGATTTCTAGCCTTAAATTCATCTGGACTCCTCAGAGAACTCCTATATTGTCTAGATAGATTTGCTCATCAAAAGAATCAAGTAAATTTCTCTACTCTCTCCCTCTTTGGGATGTTATTTTCACTTCTTTTCAAATGCCAAGGTAAATGAGATAGCCAATTGGACCAGAGTACAGCTTCTGCCCCACCTCCCAGGCAGTATTGGTAGGAGAACACCGTTTCCACAGTACCACCACAGATCCGCTCCAGGTCTGACCAAACTGGAGAAATTGTCAATATGATCACTGCTCGCATTCCACACTTGTGTACATGAGGCCATAGCTCCAAGGTCCTGGAATACTTTCCCCTGTCAAGAGAGACAAGCAGAGTGATTCCCTAGGCCCAGATGGTATGCAGGTATGACCTTGATGTTTCCATTTTTAACCAGTGGGAAGAGATAGGACAACGTACTATAATTTTCACCAGGAGTAGCATTTTGGAAGAGGAGTATCATGTATGTAAACTCCTTTTCATGCTTTTCCATACCTAGTGGAAAGGGTACAATATGAACTATGGGTCAGCCTGTTGCACAAGCATAACAGTTGCTTTTGTTTAGACTCTGGACTGTATATTTTATCCATTCTACCCAGGCATTAGTTTCCCCATATCCTGTCTCTATTTCTTTGGTTTGTTTTAAATCTTCTGCCTTAAGTATCCTGACTGCTTTGGGATCATTTTGAATTGGGGAACTGGCTTTTGGTTGTTTTTCCTGTGGTATTTCTGAAGGGTTAGCTGGAGAAGGTGTTATCAATGTCATATCTACAGGGGAAGGAAGGACTTGGATACAGAACTGCCCCAGAGGATCTTTACCTGTAAATTCTGCTCCCATTCCATAGACTCTATCGACTACTTGGTCCCTGGTGCTGCTCCTAGTTTCTAATTTGTCTGCTTTCTTAATAGTTATTATTACTGGATTGCACTGATGACTTTTGCAGTCTGGCAGGGTATTATATTTATAAAAGATTATCTTACCCTTTAATGGCCTCAAACTTGGTAAGACCCATCCCATATTCATGGTCCATCCCTTATACTGGGTATTCCACCATACATCATCCCAGGAGGGGCAGGGGGGTGGGGCTCGACTGTAACCATTCCCAACTGGCTCTGGGCATAGGTATTTATTTTCCCCACTCAGACATCGGTGGTGCTCTAAATTCCCACAGTCTATTACTTGGCAGGCGTCAAACTGCACCATCTGGGACTCCAGACCTTCAGTCACATTTATAACTAATTTGATGGGGCTAGTTGCTTCTCAGGTTTGAAACATCATGGCTAGTAAAATTATTTTCACCTCTAACTTAAGGTCTGAATTTCTCCTTTGGTATTGTGGTAGGACTAGGGCCATTGTTGACTAGGATGATACAGCTCAATCCCTTCCCCCTCCCCCATTAATTGTTTTTCCAGAGTGATCTTTAAGGGACCTGCAGTTGAAATTATTTTCCAAGACTCAAATGAAGCTGTTGGGTACTTATCGTCCAGTTCAGGTACTGATCCTTTTACTTGAGTATAATGTGTCCAACCCTTTTCTGCCGTCCAGCCTGCTGTTTCAGTTGTCAGTAAGACTTGATAAGGTCATTCCCATGTCAGTTGGAGTTTGGACTCTTTCCTCAACTTGATTAGGACCCAGCTGCCAGGTCGGTGTTGGTGGGCTGCAAATTCAAGAGGCGGAGTCTGAGCCAGCAAACCCCGATGGCTGAGGGATGACAAGGTAGAAGACAAGGCTAGTACATAATTTTGAAGAAAAAGATCCTTCAACTCAAAGAAGGGGAATTCTCCATACTTCACAGGGAAGGGCAGACCAAAGAGCATTTGGTAAGGAGAAATTCCCAGTTCCACCCTAGGGGCAGTTAGGATTCTTAACAGAGCTGTAGGTAAACATTTAACCCATGGTAATTTGGTTTCTAAGACCAATTTAGAGAGTTTTTTTTAAGGTTTGGTTCATTCTTTTCACTTTCCCTGAGGATGATGGACACCAGGGTGTATGGAAGTTCCATATGACACCTAGACCCTGCATAATATTTTACAACACTCTGGATGTAAAGTGACTACCACTGTCTGAATCTATATTTTCTACTAACCCATATCAAGGAATGATTTAAGGATAATTTTGAAGTCCCTGATGCTGTAGCTGAAGCAAGAGAGTATGTTTCTACCCACCCTTTTGGGTGATCCACAATAACCAGCACATACTTTAGTCAACCTACAGGGGGCATTTCAGTATAATCAACCTGAGTGCTCTGGAATGGTCTGAGGCCAGGCTCCCTCCCCCCTGGCACTTGCTTTCTTAAAACTTTTTTATTACCTTTGTTTGACTATAGTATAAAGAAAGGCCCACACACCCAAAATACTTGAGGACCAGGTCACACATGGCCTGTATTCCCCAGTGACTCTATTGGTGCAATACTGCTAGTACTTCCCTCATTATTTGCTTATTCAATATCTGCTGGCCATCTGAGAGGAGCAACTTCCATTGGCTATCTAAGGTTGCCCCCAATTATTCTAGTTTTTTTACTTCCTTTTAGGAGAATAAAGGAACTCCAGTTTCTTTGGGGATGGAGGATCATCATTTCCAGAGGGGAACAAAGTGAAGCCTCTTTGGCCTTCTCATCAGCCAATCTGTTACCTTTTGCTTCAGAAGTATGATATTTCTGGTGCCCATTTATATGTATCATGGATATTTCCCTTGGTAAGAGCAGACTGGGTAACATTTGTTTTACCAGTTCCACATGGACTAATTCCTTCCCTCAGCTACTGATCAATCCCCTTTGTTCCCAAATTTTTTCAAAGATGTGGACCACACCAAAGACATATTTATAATCTGTGTAGACTGTAATTTGTTTTTCCTCTAACAATTTAAGGGCTTGATTTAATGCATACAGCTCACAAGTTTGAGCTGACCAATCATTGGGCAATCGGCCAGCTTCTTTCACTTCACAAGTTAGCCCATGAACAACAGTATAGCCATTGTGCCTTTTTCCTTCTAGGACCCTAGAAGACCCATTTATAAACAATTTTTCCCCCAATGTAAGGGAAGGTCCCCTAGGTCAGGCTAGACTCGGTTTTGGTATTCAATTGAGTCTAAACAATCATGTTCAGGAGTTTCTACCTGGTAGGGACCTTTCCAAAGGAAAGAAGCTGGGTTCAAACTATGATCAATTATCAGTATTAAATCATCTTTTTCCATTAGAATTTTCCATTGCCTCATATTTCAGAATTTTGGAATCCATTAACCACCTTCTTGCTTTTTGAGACAAAATAGTTCTGACCTGATGAGGGGTGCTAACAACTACGGCCCCTCTAAAGGTCAGTTTCCTGCTTTCTTCTACTAAGAGAGCAGTTGCTGCCATGGGCTGAACACACCCTCACCACGCCCTGGAGATGGGGTCCAGGATTCTGGAAAGGAGGGCCACAGGCTTCCTTTGGCCTCCCCAGATCTGGGTTAGGATACCCAAGGCTGTCCCCTTATTTACTGTAACAAACAGATGGAAAGGTTTCTTATGGGAGGGGAGGGCTAGAACAGGGGCTTGCACCAATGCCTGTTTGAACCCCTCTAAGGCCTTTACTTCCTCCTCCTTCCACTCTAAATTGTCAGGCTCCTCCTCCAACAGTTCTTGGTATAACCCTTTGGTTTGGGATGCATAAGAACCTGTCCATAATCTACAATATCCCACCAATCCCAAAAATCTTCTTAACTCTCTTTTTGTCTGGGGTAGAGGTAATTCAGTAATGGCCTGAATTCTTTCTGGATTATCTTCCTCCTGCCCTCATGAATGAGATAACCTAGGTATTTGATTTCCTTTTCTACAAATTGTTGCTTACTTTTTGACACTCTTAGTCCTTGATCTCCCAGGAAATTCAATAAGCTCTTTGTAATTTGGACCACTATCTGCCTTTCTTCACCTGATAATAGCATATCATCTACATATTGTAAAAGGGAAGTTTCAGATGGGACTACAACTTTCTCCAATACTTTTCCCAGTTTCTGCCCAAAGAGGTTGGGGGATTCTGTAAAGCCTTGAGGTAAAACTGTCCACCTATATTGCTGTTTTCTTCCTGTAGAGGGATCCTCCCACTTAAATGCAAACAAGTCTCTCCTCTCTAGATCAAGTGGACAGGCCCAAAAGGCATCCTTTAGATATATTACACTAAACCATTTATGATGGCAGGGGATCTTACTAAGGAGAGTGTATGGATTTGGGACTATTGGCTGTTGAACCTGAATGATTTGATTAATGACCCTTAGATCCTGTACTATCCTCCAACTACCATCCTATTTCTGAATGGGCAAGATAGAATTGAAGGGGGACATGCAGGGCTCCAAGAGTCCATCAAAGGAGGCCTTCAATGATGGGTTGAAGTTTCTGCCTCCTGTTAGGGGGAATGGGATATTGTCATTGATAAATAATTTCCCCTTCCTTTTTCAATTTGATTTTAATAGGGGGTACCTGCAAACCCCCTCTATTCCCTTCTCTTACCCACACTTCTTCTCTGATATCTTTTTCATCTTCTTCAGTGAGCATGGCTAAACTACTTCTATCTGCCCATCCCTTACTTCCAAAACCAAACCATGAATACTATTAAGTCTCTTCCCAACAAATTACTCCTGGCTTCTGGGATGTACAACAAAGGGCTTACAATTTGATTGTCTGCCCAACAAATATTAGTGGGAAAAAGAATGGGGACCTCAAATCCTTCACCTTTTACCCCTGAGACTGTACAGGAACTTCCAGAGAATTTGGTTCCTCTGGGGAGATGAGTCACAGAGGATCAGGCTGTGCCAATGTCCACTAGAAATGTAATTTCTTCACTAGAAATGTAATTTCTTCCTGATACGGACCCACCCTTATATTTAGTAAAGGCTCCCGGTGGGCTTTAGAAGTGAGGAGCCTCTATCATCTTACTCCCATAAGATTGGCAGCTATGAAAAAAACAGAATACAAATGCTGGAGAGGATGTGAAGAAAGGGGAACACTCATCCACTGCTGTGAATGCAGAAGGATCCAACCATTCTGGAGGACAGTTTGGCGGTTTCTCAAAGAACTAACCATAGATTTGCCATATGACTCAGCAATACTATTGCTGGGTATATACCCAGCAGAACTGAAAAAAAAAGACACAAAACAATATATGTACACCAATGTTCATAGCAGCATTGTTCACTATCGCCAAAACTTGGAATCAACCCAAATGCCCATCAACAGATGAGTGGATCAATAAAATGTGGTATATACATGCAATGTAACACTACTCGGCTGTAAGAACAAATACACTACAAACACATGTGATAACATGGATGAATCTTGAGATCCTTATGTTGAGTGAAGCAACCCAGGCATTGAAGGACAAATACTACATGACCTCAATGATATGAAAGAAGCAAGCTGCCTCAGAGAGCTAGAGACTGGAAGATAGGCTTACAGGAAATCAGGGGGTGGAGGAAGGATGTGAGTCAACGTCTACAGGGGTGGAATTTATGATGAACTGGCGGTAAGTATGAACACAAAGAAGAGATAAAATGGGGGTAAGGGGTTGCGTTTGGGAGGGGCTTTGTGGGTTTGAGGGGGGCTGGGGATGGGCGGATGGGTAATATTGCCCAAAAAGTGGGGGGAGGGAGGGGCAACATACAAACATAGGAGAGTGTCAGGTGTTGGTTGAGAGTAAAATGCTGAGAAAATCGTATCAAGATATAATTAGGAGGGTTACCTGTTTAGGATGCTCGGAGGGGATGGTCTGATGCGGGACGGGCTCCTGGGGAATATCTGAATGCTCATTTTGCCAGGGTGGGTTGTACCATTGGGTAGAGACCCAAGTAGTGAGAGTGGGGGTGGGCCCACACCCTGGGGAGGACTAATGCCATCAAATAGAGGGAACTGTATCTCTCGAGAGAAAGGGTGGCTCGCAGGGCATTAGGGCACTTGAGCAAGTTAGGCCCGGAACTGGATGTGGCTCCTCAGGAAATGGAGGTTGACTGTCACTGTGGGCCCCAAGGGGAGGGGAAAATGGATGTTAAATGTGTGGAACCAAGGTAAATGTGGGGTAAGAGAGGAGTTTCGCGAGAATACACAAGGATGGATATAAAACATGTAATATTACACCATAAACAAATAGGGGATGACAGGCTAATAATGTAAACTATAATGTAAAACATAGGATAACTAAAAATTTAGAAAACTGTATATCCTAAAGTATGGACCACAATGTAAGCACAGATGTCACCTTGTTTGAAAGCTATTGTCTCAGAGTCTATAATCCATTTAAGTAAATATGATATGAATAAGTTATAAGAATATCGCTGTGGAAGGGAAAAGGTTTTATGGTAGATGTGTGGGAGTACTGTATATTGTATATATGAATTACTGTGATCTAGGACTCTTGTGAAGAGAAGCTCAATAATTAGGAAAAAAGAAAAGAAAAGGATAGGATGTAGAATTTTTCCAAATCAACACGTATTCTATATCTAACCTTTAAACCCATCGCTATATTCCATTTTACTAGTATGGGATCGTGACATTATATTGGGCTTCTCTTTTCAGGAAGTTTTGGATCACAGAGTGGTTCAACAATGGCAGTGGAGGAATACTGGTATAGGATACTATTGACAGGTGATATATGGCTGACAGGGAGCTATACAGTGCATATGTCCAGGGTGCATGGTAATGTTTGGATACACCCATAGTGGCAACAATTAAAAACTACAGTTGGGGGGGTACTGGGTTCGGGGCCGGGTGTGCTCTGTTGTGGTCCCTAGGGGAGCAGCGGCAGTCCCCCAGGAGCAAAGGTAAGGACCAAGAAGGAATGAGGGTCCAACAGTGAGACCATGAAACTAATGACTATGCTTGTGAGCCTATATGCCTGAAATAAGAACAAGGCCTAGAGCAGCACTGTGCCTAGGAATTTCCTCCTGACAGCGGTCATGTTACTCAAATGTGGCCAGTCTCAAAGCCAAACTCAGCATGCAAATGCAATGCCTTCCCCCCAGTGTGGGACATGACACCCGGGGATGAGCCTCCCTGGCACCGAGGGATCACTACCAAGTACCAATTGATGATGCAACTAGAAAATGACATTAAATTAAAGGTTCAATGCGGATCAGCAGAATATCCCTGTCTACATATAACAACATGATTTTAAAATGCTGTTTGACCTAAGGTAAGGGGGAAATGGAAAGGACAAATGAGTTTCTATGGCTACGAGTCTCTAAAAAAGAGTCTGGAGGTTGTCAGAAGGATTGCCCTTATGCACAACTGAGCAGAGTCTAAAAGACAGATAAAGTAGATACAACCCCAAGTATTGGTTCCTTTGAAGACTAAAGAGACCCACGGGTTCTATGGTCATGGCAGATGGGGTTCACTGCCATGTCAGATGGCCCTTCTTTGGAGCTGGTGTTTCTGCATGATGAAACTGGACTCAGATGGGATCTCTTTTCACAAGACTTTCATGCTACTTTATTGGAATTGTAGTTAGTGTTGGGGTTTAAGATATATTTAGGGGATTTGAATCTCTGGACTAACAATATGATAGCCAGGCCCTGAGCCTCAACAGACATCAGTTCCTACACTCTGATTAATTGGACTCACCTCACTCCGCTAAGATGGATTTGAAGAAGGACAACCACCACACCATGGAGCCTAGAGTGCCTACAACTGAAAGCAGGAGGATTGCATCCAGTATCCATGTGGAATCTGAGCCTCCTCTTGACATGGAGGTACAACGGACACAACCCATCCAAGGTCCACAGAGAGAAGGTGGCATTGGTGTGGGAAAAGTGGCCATGGTGGCTGATGGGTTTGCAGAATGGCAGGAAGATATGAGATGTGGAGGCGTTTTTGGGACTTGGAGTTGCCCTGGATGGTGCTTCAGGGGCAATCACTGGACATTGTAAATCCTCCCAGGACCCACTGGATGGAACGTGGGAGAGTATGGGCTATGATGTGGACCATTGACCATGAGGTGCAGAGATTCCCAGAGATGTACTTACCAAATGCAATGGATGTGTCATGATGATGGGAGTGAGTGTTGCTGGGGGGGGGGGGAGTGGTGGGGTGGGGGTGGTGGGGTTGAATGGGACCTCATATTTTTTGAATGTAATATTTTTACAAAATGAATAAAATTTAAAAAAAAAGAAGTGAGGAGCCTCAGACCTCCCTAATCCTCAAAATTCATGAGGAGGATTACCAGACTCTTTTTCTAACTTGGTCATTCACTTTTGAAATGACCAGACCTCCCACAATGATAGCACCTGGCCGAGACTTGCATTCTCCTTGCCCCCTTATTTAAATAAGCCCATTTTGCATTATTGTCTTTTCTCTGCCTGTTCCCTCCCTGACTCATCACCAATCTTTTCCAAGCCATTTGGTCAACAGTGCTTATCATACCTTTGCTTTCTGTTTCTGCTTTTTCTCCTCTCTCCTTACAAACACTTTCTGGGACTCTCTGTCAATGGCTTTTCCATCCATCCTTCTTTTTTCTGAATCTTCTTCTGAATGTCAGGCCAAGACACTTTTTTTTTTATATTGCAGGCTTAATTTTAATGTATCCACGCAAATAGATTCTAGAAATTGGTCATGCTAAAAATAATTTAAAATATAACAGAAGGAAATATATTCACAGTTATTACCAGTAATAAAATAGTAAATTAACAAACACCTATGTTAATTTTACTCTTTGTATAGTTCACTTTCTATGGACTAATTTTTGAAACTAAACAATAATAGTCAAATCAATTTATACATAATTAAATATTTCAAGGTATTTCAAGATAAACATAAAAGTAATGAAAACAGATGGAATTCTTATATATGGAGTTATGCCTAACTCTGCCTAAATACTTATATCCAAAGTAGCCATAGCCTTGTACTGAGCCTTCATGAGTGAAATTGCCAGTGCTAGGAACTTAAAGGGGTTCAGTAAATGGTAACCCTCAGCCCCACCTGAATTTAGAAAAATTTGAAGATAGACAAGGAGTAAGTAGGGCAGATAGAAAACAAAAAAAATCACACATTTTACTGAAATGGAAGAGGTCACTTATATCTTTCAGATAGTGGACTTTCCTAATCTGAATCCCAGAGTTAAGGCCAAGACACTTTTGCATAGCTGACTTTTAACATTCCTTGAGCCACAGAATCATCAGGGTCCATTCTTGAATATTTCCTCACTTGGTTCCTCAATCATTGCAGGTAAGCAGAAGGAGTTTCATCTTTCTCCTGGGCTACTTCAAAGACCTTATTCCAGTTTTGAGATTTGAGTATGGCCAGTTCGATCCCCTATATAATGAGGTCTCTAAGATCTTTCATTTGTTCTCTGTCTCCGAGGTCATTATTATCCCACTTAGGGTCTTGTGTTTGAGAACTTCTGTTCTGCTGCCATTACCCCTGTCCAGGTGGATGCTGCCTTTCCCACTCTCATCACTGCCCTCCCCACCATTCCTCTTTCTTCTCTGATAAAGAGGATATTCAGTATGAACATAAGTTCAGGTCATGTGTATAAACTAGGACCTAGGAATTGATCTACTTGTTCAGCCAGGGCTACTGGATCTTTTATTAGTGATTTCAACTCCTTTTTGAAGTTTCTTACTTAAGTACTTGTCAGTGGGGCATTTACATAGCCAATCTCCCCTGGCCCCATTGGTACTTCTCTCAATGGATACAAAGACTCAGTGGAATTTTGTTCTTTCACTCTCTTCTCAGATGCTCTGGGGAATGGAAAATTTTGTATATCTTTCTTACACTGTTCCAATTCTTTTCTCAGATGTTTGGGGGTTGTAACCCATGGGGCTGTTGGCCCTGCTTGATTCTCTCATTCCCCAGGGTTTACAGTGGGTTCTATTGGGCCCTCCAAGTCTAAAGGCCCTTCTTCTGGGAGGGGAGGGGTAAGTTAAGGAGTAGGGAGATTAGACAGGGGTCCCAGGGTTTAGTTTCTACAGCTTTTGCTTTTGCAGCCTTAGTTTCTATAAGCCTAGTCTCAGGTCTAGATTTTCAGCTTTCATTGGATAGAAAGTGGCCCCCTTTCCCTTTAACCATCACATGGCACAGTCAGACTCTTCTTTGGAGAAGGGTGTTTTTCCATTAACATACAGTACAAGGTCAGCACAAAGCCAATCCTCATTTGCCCAGTATTTTGGCCAGAATATGTCAGGTGGTAAAATACTTTCCTTGGTCCAGATACAATATCAGTATTCAATCATTTTCTTCTTGTCTTTTCCCTTGATCTCATCATTGTCAGTCCAATGCCTTAACATCCTCCCTAATGGACTATCTGAAGGAATGTCTCCATCTTCCCTAATGGACTATATGGAGGAATGTCCCTTTACCCTTTTTCCCAGTCAACTGACTCCCTCTATTTCCCATTCTGAATCTTGTCTGGGTCTCTTTTTCTTGAATCTTTTGCTTTGTCTATCTCTGGCCTTTTCCCTCATGGGAGAAGGAAAATGTGAACTGGGACTCTGCACTCACTTCACATCATATGTCAGGTGTCTCATGCATGCACAGTTAACCTCAGACTTATCAGAATTCCTGACCACCAAGGTAATACTTAATAGCTTTTGTTCTTACTTTGATCCATGCATGGAGTCATCTGGTCAACAAGAGGCAGATTTTCCCTTCACTTTTTCTCATCCATAATCAGCAGATCTAAGCATCTGTTCTTGGGTCTCTTGGCTGTCAGAGGCAAGGCCCCAGCCAATGGAGTCCAAAACCGCTTAAACAGTGGGGCATGCCTCCCTATCTTCCACCCCTGAAGCTTCAGAATCCTGGGTGAGCCCCAAAGCTGTAAGAAAGGAATCTTCTGGAAGAAAATAAGGCTCACCCAAATGTGGGGAAGAAAAAAATTTATTCTCAATCTTGTAAGAAGGGGTGCACAACCAGAAAACATGACTGGCACCTGGAACAAAGAAGAATGACACAATTTATACCTGAAAGCCTAGCAGGCAAGACCTTCTTCTGTTTCTCCATAGACTGGATACTTCAGAGGTTACAACGTATCTGAGAAGATCTAACTTTCCCGTGCAAAAGTTTGTGATTAACCACTTCCCCCATTACATTCCAACCATTTTAGTTTTTACCTGCTTCCCTTTTCCAAATAAGGAATGGAATTTAGTCCTGAATTAGTGTTGACTTAGCTCTTTCTTGGGCATCTTTTGGACTGCCTATAGGACTGGCTTAAGCTGGTTTCCTTTATTCCTATTTAACCTGGGAGTGGGAGACTGAGACAGTAGGCTGCCAGGTTACATTAATTAATATTTTCTTCCTTTATGTGAAAACAAGACTAACTGTTTTTTACAGTTAGCTAATCTGTTGGCATGCAGTTTTTTCTTAATATCTTCTAAGAGTCCTTATTTATTTCTGTGTTAATGGTGGTGGTGATGCCCCCCTTTTTAATTCTGATGTGAGTTATTTGTGCTTTCTGTATTTTATTCTTAATCAGTCTAGCTAAAGTTTGTCATCATTACTTAGTCTTTTCAAAGAGCAACCTTTAGTTTATATTGATTTTATCTATTTTTAAATTCTATTTCACTTATCTCTGCTCAAATCTTTGTTATTTCGTTACTTCTACTTGCTTTGTGGTTAATTTCCTATTCATTTTCTTGTTTCTCCAGTTCATTTTGTAAAAATATTGATTGATTGGTTGATTTTTGAAGATGATTTAGATTACATATTACATCAATAATACAGAGGATTCCCATATAACCTTCCCTGTAGTTCTCATACAATTTTCCCATTTACAACAGCTTTCATTAGTGTGATACATTTGTTACAATTGATTAACACATAGTAAATTATTGTTCTACCAGGTATTATAGATTACATTATGATTAACACTTTGCCCTTCATAATTTTATGGGCTTTGACAAAATGTATAATAGTCTGTATCCATCATTGCAATGTCATGCAGGGCAATTCCAATGTCCAAAAAATGCACCCATGTCACACATATTCTTCCCTCTCTCTCCCCTCAGAAACTCAGTTGGCCACTGCCTTTGGAACAATGATATCAGTTCTTCCCTTGCTAGAATAATAAATCTACTTAAGTCCATATTTCCTTCCCACCCTTATGTATGGTCATTTTTCAATCTTGAGGAATTTGGGATGTAGATGCCCTTCCTGTCTCTGACTATGAGAGCACTTAAATCCCATGGGGCAGATGGATGGAGGTATCTGGCTTGCAGTTGTAGATACTCTCTGTTTTTTCAGACAGGTATTTTCCATCATCATTCTTTTATTAGTTTTCCTGAGCAAGTCCAATGAACTGGAGAGTAGGTGTTTCTACTTTGCTGAGATTAAGAGCTCAACCAGCATATGAAGAGACTGAAGATTTAAGACTTTGTGACATGTATTTAACAAGTATAGTGCTAATTATTCCTTAGATTGTCAGCCCTGTCTATATTGTCTAGATGTTTCTAGAGTCCTCAGGAGCCCTGCTTTTTAAGACAGTGTTTATTATAGCAGTTAATCATATCCTGCTGACATGTGCATAAGCATAACCTCTGGAATTACCTCCTAACTCCCTTTGACGTCTCTTAGCCAGAAAAATTCCTTTGTATTTAATATTATTTTAGCAATACAAGAACTCCTATTACTGATATAAATGCAGTGGCCACTGGAGTATCTGAGGGCTAGGAGAGGGAAGAATAGGTGTAATATGGTGTCATTTTTGGGACATTGGAATTGTCCTGCATGACATTCTTCCATTGCTAGAAAATTAATGTCTGTAGTAGAACAATAATATCTACTTTAGTCCATTGTTCAATCCCCAATCGTGAGGATTTGGGGATGGTGATACCCACTCTGTTTCTAATTGAGAAGGAACTTAGCTCCCTTAGGGCAGATGGATGGAATTATCTTCCTTCAGTTACAGACAATGTCTGTTCTTTGGGATGGGCATTGTCCCTCATCTCCTTGTTACCCATCTTGGGTTAGTCCAAAGTTTTGTAACAAGTTTTTTATTTAAAGTCCATTTCATGTGATATGAAACGGCTACCCCAGGTGTCATTTTATTTCTACTTGCAAGGTATATATTTTTCCTCATCATTTTATTTATAGCCTCTTATATCATTGAATTTTAGGTGAGGGTTATAAACAGTATATATTTGATATATGATTTTTATACAATCTGGAAATCTGACTCCTTTGGATGCAGGGTTTAATTATTTTTGCATTCAAAGTAATGATAATGCAGGACATTCTTCTTCCATTTTGCTATTTATTCTTTGTAATTCATAATTTTTGAACTTCAAATTTCCCCTTAATGTCTAACTTTCTAGTTATTTAATTTTTGTATTATACTATATTGAATACATTTTCACTTCTTTCTGGACATATTTTTCATATATTTTCTAAGTGTTTTCTATGGAATTAAAATATAACAACTTAATTGTATCTACTTGTATTTAATAACACCTTAATTTTAATGGCATACTCATACACTCCACTTACACTCTGCTATCCCAGCACCTTTTTGGGTACTTGTTTCAAATTATATCTTTGTATCTTTTATGTACAAAAGCCTAGATTTATCATTATATTTTATAAGAATCAAGAAGTGGAGTTATATAAAACCAAACATACATACAATATTATTTGCATTTATAGTTACCCAAATGGTTAACTTTAACACAGTTCTTTACTTATTAATGCCACTTTGATCCTTTTCTATTGGTCTGAAGAACTCCCTTTAGTATTGCTTGTAGGACATACTTAATGTTAAAAATCTTCCCAGCGTTTTTTTGTTTGTTTGTTTGTTTTGTTTTTTTCTGTGATTATCTTAATCGCTCCTAATTTTTTTAAAAGGAAGACTTACAGGATATGAAATTCTTGATTTACAATTTTTTTAAAGGCTTTAAATATTTCCACCTACTGCCTCCTTGCTTCCATGGTTTCTGATAATAAATTGGTACTTAATGTTGGGGAATCTTTTGCTTGGGACAATTGCTTTAATGTTTCAGCTTTAAGTACTCACTTTTGTTCTTTTGTATTTGACAATTCTAAGAGAAGTATATTTCTCTTCAAGCTTATCTAATTTAGTCCTTGATGAGCTTCAAACACTAAATTAGATAAATATTGGTCACATATTTTACCAAATTTCAGAACTTTATGTCATTTCTTTGAATATTCCTTCTGCTCCTTTCTGTTTCTTTTCTCTTTGGTACTCCCATAATACACATATTGGTATGCTTGATGGTGTCCCACAGGTCTTTTAGGCTATTTGAGATTTTTATACTTCTTTTACTTTTTTGTTCCTAACTTTTGTCTTTGAGATCACTCTTTTTTCTTTCAGCTCCAATCTGGTGTTGAGTTTCTCCTGGGAGTTTTCAGTTCAATTATTATAGTCTTCACCTCCAATATTTGTTTGTCTTTTTCAAAAAGGAACTCAAATCAGTCATTCCTAGCCAGAACAAGGCTAAGGTTTCACAAAGGAAGCATTATCTTGTTCCAAACTGCCCTGGGAAAGGAATGAGGGAGAGACCAAGAAGGGTTTTAGGATCCTGTCATATCATTTTTTGAAGATGCATTTTCTTGTTTCCCCACTTCTCCAATACATGCAGCTCTTTAAGTGTATTCTGTGGTATTGAAGAAGTGTACTTTCTTTACATCTCTCCTGCTACTTTTGCCTGAGGTTTAATTTGTAAAAGCACCTGCCCTCAGAGGCATTCTGCCAGTGATCTGAATTAGATAATTAAAAGCAGTGATCAGTGATATGACTTCATAGCCCTATCCTTGGAACTAAATCTGCATATCCCATTCTAGCATCAGCAAGCTTCAACAGGAGATGGAATTGAGTACCTCACTGCTGCATGCCAGAGGTTAAAGGGATGAGTGACAGTGGCCAATGCACTGTAAATACAATACATTGGTATTTACTGCAGTTAACTAGTTCTTTTCCCACTCTTTTGGGGCTTATGTAGTGTTCTACTAGACTCTGCAGTTATAAAAATAATTTATTCTTTGAATTCCTGGCTAATTAATAGTCATTCTGGTGGAGGATGATTCTTATTCCATTATCTTCCATCAATTCTCTGCACAAAACCTTTCCCAAATTTTACTTATATACTAAATATGTATGTTTAAGTATTAGTGAATGTTAAACATAGCTTATATTATTTTGTATTTGTATAGACTATGGTAATTTAAGAATAGTTTTTTAAACTATCATGTGCAAGTTGAGCTGCATAATTCCAAAAGTTAAGCAGATAAAGATATATAGCTTGCATTGATGAGAAAAATAGATTTCAGAGAAAGTGTAAAGCAAGAGCACATTCAAAATGAGCATAGGAATAGAACCAGAGGCCATATATACTAGATTACAATTTTTTAAAAATTAACTTCCTCATTTCATTGTCTCCACATATGCACCTTCCCATAATTTGCTAGCCTTTGCCAATTGAAAAAATAGGCAATATGAAGAAAACTGTGAAAAATGGCCACAACTAATCCACCTATGTAGAATGTACACAATAAGCATATAACATCTCATACTCTTTTGAGCACAAATTTATATATTTATGATCATTTACAATACAAGATAACTTTCTGAACATAACAAAGAAAAAATAATTGTTTTCCTAGAAATGATAAAAAAATACTGACACAAACAGCAGTATGAATATGAAAATTAAAATTGACCATAAATCCAATGCTTACAGGCACTAGTAAAAACAATTTGGTTTATTTTTCATGGTCTTTTTAAACATGCCTCTTTTCTATTGGATCTATGGAGAGTGATAGTTTTACATCTTCCCTGTCATTTTTGATAACTTCTATTTGATTTATTTATTTATTTCTCTCCCCTCCCCGCCCCCCCCCCCCCCCGTTTTCTGCTCTCTGTGTCAATTTGCTGTGTATTCTTCTGTGTTCACTTGTGTCAGCAGCACCTGGAATCTGTGTTTCATTATATTGTGGCATCTGTCATCTTGCCGCATAAGCTCTCTGTGTGTGGTGCCATCTTGCCGCATAAGCTCTCTGTGTGTGGTGCCATTCCTGGGCAGGCTGCACTTTTTTTGCTCTGGGCAGCTCTCCTTATGGGGCACACCCCTTGTGCATGGGGTTCCCCTATGCAGGGGACACCCCTGTGTGGCATGGCACTCCTTGTGTGCATCAACATTGTGAGTGGGCCAGCTCATCACATGGGTCAGGAGGCCCTGGGTTTGAAAGTTGGACCTCCCATGTGGTAGGTGGATGCCCTATCCATTGGATCAAATCTGCTTCTATTTGTTTTTATTTCCTAATTGCCATCAGTAAATCATCTAGTGCAACAGTTAATAGAAGCGTTGATAATTGTCACCCTTGTCTTATTCCTGATCAAAGGTGGTAAGCTGTATATATTTCACAATCAAATATAAGAGCAGCTGTGCATATTTCATAAATGACTTTTGTCAGGTTTAGGAAGTTTCATCTGTCCCTAGTTTGTGAAGTGCTTTCATAATGAAAGAGTATTGAATTTTGACAAATGTTTTTTCTGTGTCGATTGAGATAACCATGCTTTTCCATTTATTTTAAGAATGTGATGTGTGATTATACTTTGAGTGATTCTTATATATTAAAACTCCCTTGAGGGAAGCAGACTTGGCCCAATGGATAGGGCATCTGCCTACCACATAGGAGGTATGGGGTTATGTTTATGTGTGCAAGGAGTGCCATGCCACACAACGGTGTCCCGCACATAGGGGAGCCCATGCGCAAGAAATGTGCCCAATAAGGAGAGCCGCCCAGGGTGAAAGAAAGTGCAGCCTGCCCAGGAATGGCATCACACACACAGAGAGTTGATGCAGCAAGATGATGCAACAAAAAGAAACACAGATTCCTGGTGCCGCTGATAAGGATAGAAGCAATCACAGAAGAACACACAGCAAATGGACACAGAGAGCAGACAATGGAAATAAATAAAAAATATATCTTAAAAAAAACACAACTCCCTTGAATTCCTGGAATAAATCCAAAATTATCATGGTATATAATCATTTTAATAAGTCACTTAATTCAGTTTCCTAGTATTTGTTGTGGAATTTTGCTTTAGATTAATATGGATATATTTCTCTAATTTACTTTTCTTCTCATATAATTATCTTGTTTGGGTATCATGATAGAATCAGCCTTACAGAATGGGTTAGGAAAAGATTCCCTTTCAATTTTTTGGAAGAGCTTGAGAAGGGTTGACATTAATACTTCTTTAAACATTTGATAGAATTCAGTAAAATTAATTGTCCTTGGATTATCTTTTGGGAAGGTTTTTGGTCACAGATTCAATCTCCTTTTTCCCTTGACTTGGTTTTGGGAGTTTGTATTTTCTAGGAATTATCCATATCATCTAGGTTTCCTAATTAGCTTTCATAAAATTCCTCACACTATCCACTTATAATACTTTTTATTTCTTTAAAGTCAGTGGTAGCACCCTAATTAATTTCTGATTTTACTTATTAGAGGCTTCTCTTTTTTCTTTCTTTTTTCTTATCAGTTTAGCTGACAGTTGAAGAAATAAATAATTTTGTTTATATTCTCTGTCTCTTTGTTATCTATTTATATCTCCATTAATATTTAGGTCTTTTGTTTTATTTTGATTTCTGCAAATTATGTAGTTAATATTTGGTTAAAACTGGAATGTTTTCCATGTAAATTTAAGGCAAGTCAAAAATTATGCATTTCAAAATTTGTATTCAACATTTTATTGCATATTCTATTTAGCACAGTAAAGAAAGTAAGGATAAGAGATGAAACTAGATTCAACAATATAGAAACAACTTCATATTTTTTTCACAGACAACATTAATATTTAAGAATCCCTGGAATATAGAAATAAACTATTAAAAGTAGTGTGAGTTTAGCAAGTTTATAGGCCACATGATCAATGTACAAATAATAAGCATATATGCTAACAAAAAATCAGAATTTGATATTAATAAAAACAATATAACTTATATTAGACCAAATCTGATGGAAAGAAACAGCACTAAAACTGACAAAATATGAGGTAGACCTTTCTTCTGAAAACCAAAAATATTGTTAAGACAAACTAAAGAAGACAAAAATATATTGATGGATAGAACTTGTCATGAGTTGTAAGACTCAATGTATTTAAAATCTCAATATTCCTTAAATGACTAGATACTTATCCCAATTCTAATTAAATTCTGAACAAGTTGGTTTTTGGGGAAGGGAATTGACAAGTTAATTCCAAAATTCATATAAAAATGCAAAAAGATTAATATAGCTAAAGTCATTTCTACAAATACATTAAAGTTAGATGATTTAAAGAATCTCACTTAAAAAGCTTTTATTATAAAGGTATTGTATTGAAGAAAATATGGCACTAGCATTGGTGATGGACAAATAAATTAATGGAAGCCAAATGAGAGCCCAGAAAGAGAATTACATTTATGTGGTCAATTGGTTCCCAACAAAGGAGCAAAGGCAAAAATGGAGCAAAAGTAGTCATTTAGCAAATGGTGCTTAAACAACTGCTAAAGCCTCATGAATAGGAAGAAATTTGGTCCATGCTTTATATTATATAAAATTTTTCAAAATGAATTTTAGACTTACATTTAAGACCTAAAATTTTTAAACTTCTTTAAATATACATACAGTATAGTAAACATGGTTTATACCAGAGTTTGGAAAATTAAGACTCATGAGCCAAACCTTGACTATAAACTTTTCTGTATACTAAGTTATTTTGGATTTCACCCATGTAGGCATCAGCTCACAACCTTCCTCTTCCCACCGATTTCCTGTAAGCCTATCATCCAGTCTCTAGCTCTCTGAGAAAGCTGGGTTTCCTTATGTCATATCATAGAGGTCATGTACTAGTTGTCCTTTAATACCTGGCTTACTTCACTCAAAATAAGGTCCTGAGGATTCTAGAGCTGCACGGTGCCTAAGAGTTACCTCCTGAGAATCTCCATGTTGCTCAAAACTTAAAGTACTTACTCTCTGGCCCTTTGTAAAAAATGTTTTCCAAACTCGGGTACAATAAATATTTCTGATATATTACATGAAAATTATTACTTAAAATTTTTGATAAATTGTATATTGAAAAATATTTAAATAATCTGCAATACAAAAGATACATTTAACTGATAAAAAAGTCATTGACTAAGAGAAAATTTTTGTATATTATATGTGATAAAAGTTTTGTAGCTGGAATACAATTGTTTCTTCAGACTCAATAATACAACAATATCTGCCTAATTAAAAGTGGACAAAATATTTGATTATAAATTTCTTTAAAGAAGATGTATAGATGGAAACAGAACACATTAAAAGATATTCAACATGAAATAATTTTACAAAAAGTATCTACAACTGCAAACAAGACAGTTCCAACCATCTGTCTATTGGATGAATGTGCCACAATCATGAAAGAAGTTTTTGGTGTGGGAGGAAGCAGAGTGGGCATCACCCTCCCCAAATTCTCATGATAGAGGATTAAACAAACATAAGGAGGAAATGTAGCTATGAACTAAAATAGACTTATTCTAGTAATAGTAATATATGCAACATTGATATAAAGGCAGTGGTTACCAGAGGTTCTGAGGGGAGGGAGAGGGAAGAAACAGTGCAACATGGGGTATTTTTGGGACAATGCAAATGTACAGCATTATATTGCAATGATGAATACAGGCTGTAGCACTTTGGTAGTGTGTATGAATTCCAAAAATAGGTACTAGATTATGTTTGTAAACTGTTCTGTTCTTTGGGTGTATCATATTATATTGGATTCAGTGGTTTCACTTTTATTTAATTAAACAATTATTAAGGCTTTGATTAGACCACATTGGTAGGACATTGATTCCCACCCCCTTGCTTGGTGGGGACTCACAGGAAACTACATGGCAGATATGTAAGTAGGTGTTTGATATTGGAGCCCTTGGAGGTTAAGATTCGGAAAAGCAGAAATGTGAGGAGAGAAAGAAATCTCCATTGAACATGGCAGGGGCCCTAGAAAGAGAGATGAGCTCTTTGCCTGATAATATACAGCCTGTCTTATGGAGAAAGCAGAGCAAATGAACTTGAAGAGAAATGAGCCCTGGGAAAGAGATGAAAATTATCCTAGCCTAAAGTGGATATCGGAAGAAGGTGGGACCATGTAGTGTTAAGAGGAAGAGAAAGAGGAAGCCTGAACTCTCGCACATGTCAGCAGCCATCTTGTTCCAACATATGACAATTGACTTTGGTGAAGGAAGTAACTTATACTTTATGGCCTGTAACCTTCTACCCCAAATAAATACCCTTTATAAAAGACTAGAGATATCTGGTATTTTTCATCAGCACCACTTTAGCTGACTAATACACAGGATTTTATATATTTTGTCAAAACCTATAAAATTGTGCTGGGCAAAGTATAAACCATATGTAAAGTATAGATCATGGTTAGTGGCAATACTTCAATATTTGTTCATCAATTGTAGCAAACATATCACACTAATGAAAGATATTAATTTGCCTTGAATGTCAAGGTATTTGGATGCATATGTACAAGGTTAGAGCCTAACAAAATGTACACTTTAAATAAGTGCTGTATATGGGAAACAGACTTGGCCCAGTGGTTAGGGCATCCGTCTACCACATGGGAGGTCCGAGGTTCAAGACCCGGGCCTCCTTGACCTGTGTGGAGCTGGCCCATGCGCAGTGCTGATGCGCGCAAGGAGTGCCCTGCCACGCAGGGATGTCCCTCGCATAGGGGAGCCCCACACGCAAGGAGTGTGCCCGTAAGGAGAGCCATCCAGCTCGAAGGAGGGAGCAGCCTGCCCAGGAATGGCACCACCCACCCTTCCTGTGCCCCTGACCACAACAGAAGTGGACAAAGAAACAAGACGCAGCAAAAAGACACAGAAAACAGACAACTGGGGGAGGGAAGGAGAATTAAATAAATAAAAATAAATCTTTAAAAAAAATGTGCTGTATGTAGTAGTTCTGTTATATTTAATAGAATTTTTAAAACAAATCAGTGAAGTAAAAGTACATAGTACATTCAAAGAGCTATAATAATACATATTATATGTATTATAATGTAACTCTTCAACAGACACAAAGAAAAGCAGAATATAATAGACTAGAGATTTGAAGTGAGTAATGTCCTTCATGTTTTTAGGTAATATTAAGATATTTTTGGATACAAAAGCAAGATAAAATTTCATTAATAATTCCCAATTGTGCCTAGCAGCAATGAGGATATCACCTTACAGCTGCTAAAAGGGACTGAATGTGAGTTTGCACCCTGGAATTTTACAATCACCTGCCAGTAATAAGATGGTAGCCTCTTCCCTTACTAGAACAGCATTTAAATAAGCCATTTAAATTAGGTTTAAATAACATCTAGAGACTCATAATAAATTATTGAAAATGTCCACATTTCTTTTTAAAATCACTCACTATGCCAAGAACTGCGAAGATCTCAAACTGAAACGTTTGGAGAAAATACAGCACTTGCTGGGACAAGGAGACTGATTTTGCTATAGATAAAGAATGTACTGAGAAGCTCTCCCAATGGAGGGGGACTGAAGAACAGACTTCAGCCCCCCCCCAACAGTGTGGTGGGTGCCTCAAGAGAGACTTCAGCCCACTCCTGGAAGGGGGGGATTTGAACTTACACAGAAGTATCCTAGGTGGGGAAATGATAATTGGTGGGAGGGGTTGAGGGTCTGAGAGGGGACAGGGACCAATAGGAAGCACTAGAATTGAAAACTTTCCCTGATAGTGATGAGAAGATAGTGGGTTAGGGAGTTATGGTTTCTTGAAATGCTGCAGGAGCAGAAGTTTCTTTGATCTGTAGGGATTGTATCTCCCTCTGATATTCAGGTAGGGAAGGATTTCATTTCCCTTTACTCCTGTTTTTCTGTGGTTTCATTGTTTAACTTGTGGGGAAGTGCCTTGCCCTTGGACATGTAGACTTATGGGGGATATCTACTAAGCTACAGCTTGTTAATTATTGTAAGCCTCTAACAGAAGCATAAATACAATCAATACATATCAGCTTTGAGATGACAGAAATAATATTATCTGAAATAGATTTTGATGAAGCCATCATAACAATGTTACAATGAAACATTATGAACAAGCATAAAACAAATATATTTTTAAAGAATAGTTTTAGCAAATAAATTGAAAATATCAGCTTAGAATTAGAATATATGTAGAAGAACCAAGTGGAAATTTTAGGAGTGAAAAATACACTAATCTAATAAAAATCAATAGAACAGAGGACAAAGAAAAATGTATCAGTGAACATGAAAAAAGGAAAAACAGCAAATATTTAAAACAGAAAGTTTATATGCTCAAAAGAAAATTGAGAATCTTATGAGCCTGTGGAATTAAAACAAGAGTAGAGATTTGTATCATCAGAGTAATGAAAGGAGAGGAGGAGGAAGAAGAGCTAATAAAGAATTCAAAGGAATAATGTCTGACAAATTCCAAAATCTGGATAAAACATTGTATCAAAAGATTCAAGTAGGATAGTAAATCTGAACAGAAAAATGCAAAAGAAGTTCACACAAACACCATATCCAAAACAATATTCTGAAAAATAAGAAAAAAAATTGAACTCATTGCCCCCTCTTGATACAGATGTGGAGTGGATATAACCATTCCAGGGTCCACAGGATGGAGGAATAGCGTATGGATTAAAGTGGACTTACTGATATTCTATTCATGAACAATTATGATTAGTAATCAAAGAAAATGTACCATTGATGTGGAGAAAGTGTGGCCAGGATAGCTGCTGAGGGTAGGGTGTGGGGAGAAGAAATGTGATGTGGGGCATTTTCAGGACTTGGAGTTGTCCTGGGTGGTACTGCAGGAACAGTTACTGGACATTGTATGTTCTCCCATGGCCCACTGGGTGGACTGGCGGAAAGTATAAACTATAATGTGGACCATTGACCATGTAGTGCAGCAGTTCTCAGAGATGTATTCAGCAAGTGCAATGAATGTCCCATAATGATGTAGGAGGTTTTGGTTATGGGAGGAGTGGGGTGAGGTGGGTGGGGGTATATGGGGACCTCATATTTTTTAATGTAACATTAAAAATAAATAAATAAAGACAAAAAAGATAACAGAAAAAAATTCTCACGCCTGTGAATTCCTCTATAGAAACAATGGAACTTTGAAAATGTGTCACAATACATTTTGAATGCTGAAATTTAATAAATTAACTCCAGATTCTATGAACACTGAAATGAACCTTCAACCATAAATGAATATCAAGATTCTGAAATGAGGTAACTAATGAGAATTATTCAACAGCAAACTACAGTAACAGAGTAGCTAAATGAAATTCTTTAATAAGATAAACAATAAAAGAAGTAATCTTAGAACAGGAAAGACAGGGAGGAGGAAAAACCAAGATACTATAATATAGGTAAATAAAATATAATTTCATTCTCTTCTTGAGTTTATAAATTTAAGTTTATGTAGAAGAAATCCTTAAGGATACTATTTTTTTTAGATCTTAACTAAATTAATTATCTGAGATCTGCTTAATAGGTATGCAGGGTGAATTTTGGTTAAAAAAAAGAAAGTATTTTGTCCTAAAGTAAATAGACTGATTGTTGCATTGTTAAAAACAGGGAAGTAGAAGATAAAACCTGAATATATATAAAATTGTAGATGACTTGTGGAAATCCATCTTGGTCAATGCTGACTAAGATTTGATATGTTTATTTATGAGATATTTAAAGAGATTTCATGTCAAACATTGTATTTGCATAAAACTACAATTTGGTTTTCTGTTAAAATGAAATTTTCTTGAATTATTGGTATTATCTTAGCCAAAAGTCAGAAAAGGGTTTCCATAATCATTAGAGGAATCTGCCTAGAAAACAAAGATTCTATGTCTTGTCAGAATAATATCCTCTGTTACTTATATTGACCTCATCATTTGTTTTCTTTATGAGAACAAGTATTTTCATTTAAAAAAATTTTTTGTTTCCTTTTGTATATAATCATGTTAACTCCTATATTTTCATTGCATATCTTTTATTGTCACTTTAGCTAAAGATGTAACCAATTGTTTTTATCAGTGACCTATGATCCTAGTTGACCAGGTGTTCAAACCATCTGAGAAATTTTCAAATTTTGCTTTAACAAATTCATACCTGAGATGATATATATTTTTAAATTACAGACTGTTTTTCGCGTTCTCCAGAGGTCCATAGGAAAATCACAAAGCATTTTCCTTTCTCCCATAACAACAAAAGTTATATATATATATATATTCATTGTCCATGACATGTTCTGGTACTGATATGCATATTAATAGAAAATACTATAATGTTATTGGTCAGTAATTTTTGTTATTTTTTAAATGTTACATTCCATAAAACAATCAAATTTCCTTGTCAGTTACATTGATTTATTCTAATGTTTCTCTGAAAGTATTTGCAATCAACAAGTCAGAACTTCATCTTCACCAGGAAAAGGAATGGAGGAATTGAATGAGAATAAATAAGACTTTATAAGTAATGACCCACTTGTCAATTAGCATAACACTTGTAAAACTGTAAAAGTGGGATATGGTCAAATACATCAACTGAAAGGGCCTATTTGGATATCTTCAAATGAACTTTATACAGCCACCCTCTCTTATGATATATGTATATGAACTTAATTTCTATTAGTTTGGTGAAAAAGTAATTGCGGTTTTGCCTTGTTGAAACTTGCTGTTTGAGATTAGAATATATTCTTAAGTAAATGTGGTTATGTTATACATCATTTTAATTCTCATTTATGCTTTTTTGCTAGTGGCTTATTACTTGCTCTTTATTTTATATTTATTTTAGTCTATGGGAATGATGTTAGAGAAAAAGAAATTCAAGCAATTTTCTTATCTGAGTTCAAAATGGGTAAAAAAAGCAGTGGAGACAATTCACAACATCAACAAAATATTTGGTCAGGCACTGCTAATGAGTGTACAGTGCAGTGGTGGTTCAAGAAGTTTTGCAAAGGAGACTAGAGCCTTGATGATGAGGAGCATAGTGGCTTGCTATCTGTAAGTTGAAAATGACAAATAGAGAGCAATCATCAAAGCTGATCCTCTTACAACTACATGAGAAGTTGCCAAAGAACTCAACGTCAACCATTTTGCAGTCATTTGGCATTTGAAGCAAACTGGAAAGGTGAAAAAGCTCAATAACTGGGGACCTTATGAGCACCAAAAATTTTTAAAAAATTGTTGTTTTGAAGTGTCATCTCCTCTTATTCTATACAGCAACAACGAACTATTTCTCAACTGGATTGTGATGTGTGATGAAAATTGAATTTTATGTGACAACCAGTGATGACCACCTTAGTGGTGGGAACAAGAAGATGCTCCAAAGCACTTCCCAAAGCCAAACTTGCTACATAAAATGTTATGATCTCTGTTTGGTGATCTACTGACTGTCTGATCCACTCCAGCTTTCCAAATCCCAGTGAAACCATTACATCTGTGAAGTATGTTCAACAAATCAGTGAGATGTGCTGAAGACAGCAATGCCTGCAGCCAGCATTGGTCAACAGAAAGGGTCCAATTCTCCACAACAATGGCCAACCACATGTCACAAAAAAAAAAAAAAAAACACATCAAAAGTTGAAGAATTGGACTATGAAGTTTTCCCTTATCTTCTATATTCACCTGATGTCTCACCAACTTACTACCACTTCTTCAAGCATCTTGACAACTTTTTACAAGGAAAACACTTCCACAACAAGGAGGATGCAGAAAATGCTTTCCAAGAGTATGTCAAATCTGGAAGCATGGATTTTTATATTACAGGAATAAACAAACTTATTTCTCATTAGCAAAAGTGTGTTGATTGTAATGGTTCCTATTTTGATTAATAAAAATTTGTTTGAGCCTAGTAGTAAAGATTTAAAATTCATGGTCTGAAACTGCAATTCTTTTTTCATTTTTTTGGATGGATAGAGACTTTTGTTTAATCAAAGCTACTGCCATCACAGTAACTTAAAAAAAAAAAGTAATACTTTTAGACTTTGTTTTGCTTTGCCACCTGGGAATTTTTGCTATTTTCTCAAGTGATAGAGGATCCCAGGAAATTTTTGCTATTTTCTCAATTGATAGAGGATCCCAGTTCTTGGAACTTTAATTAAGGAACTATGCAAGGTCTAACAAAGCAATAAAAATTTCACTGTCTTTTACATTCTCCATTGTGAGGAAAGGCAGGAAGAACAAATGGTATAATATAACTTTTACTAAATATCTGTATCCCTCTCTCAACCTATGCCTACACTTCTTCCTTTATTCTTTACATGGTTTACATAATATTTAGCCCTTTGTGAAAACACCTACTAACCTCCTATGAAATCATAATAGAAGACCCATGAGGCTTATTACTTGGCCTACTTTACTGAACTTCATCTTATTAAAATGTGAAATTATTGTAAGGAACCAATTTCATATACCCAGTTCCATCATTCATAGAAATTAGCAGCTTTTCCTGTGATTCTTGTACAACTTTATCTACAAGACCTTCAACCCAGAGTTTAATATTATGGAAGAGACATCAGCATAGTCTGCTTTAGGTCCTAGATTGAAAGGACCTTCTCATCTTATTGACCAACACTAGGACACTGAAAATACAGAGATTTGTTCTCTGAGTCTACCTACCAAAAATAAAAGGTTCTCAAAATACTTGAAGGTTACTCCAATTTCTGACCATAAGCTAAAATTGACATGAGGATTCCAGAAGCAGATTGTATCTGATACAGACAGCTTAGCTTCTGTACCAGATGTTGGAAGAAATAGGTAGTGCCTGAGATCATGGATCAAGACACACATTAATATCCTTATCATATTCCATATCCCTTCCTTTATACCATCTATCTAAACATTCTGTTTTTCATCCTATATATCTTAAAATGCCAAGCACTATTCCCCAATCTCTATCCCTGATATCCTACATTCAACATGACTTTCCTTTATCTCCTCTTTACCCTATTCTGTCCTATTTACCCCTCCCTTGAACAAATTTCCTTTGTCCTTCTATCACACCATACAACAAATAAAACCAATGAGACTAACTTCTGGGAGATTGACTATATGCCACTTAATCCCAAAGCAAGTACTCCCCCCTACACATATATAATGGGCCCTGACAGGAAACATCAGATATACCCAATCAAAAAGATATCTTTTTGATGTTTTGCCTTTCATCACTGCTATAGGTGTTTGTACAGTGGTAAGGCAATTTCTTTCATTTTTTTCCTCAATGTCTACATCATTTCTTTATTCTTTTATTCTAATTTTTAATTTTGTTTTCACAAAAGTTTTAGATCATAGTAATTCACATATACAATATAGGGGACTCCCATTTATCCAACATCAACCCTTTTCCCCCTTCCCCAGCAATGATCTTTTCACATGTTCATGTTAAATTTGCTGCAGCTGATGTGCAGATATAGAAACATAGCTTTCAAACATGGTTCCATTTTGGTTTATGTTATGATTTATATTTTATACTGTACAATTTTCTAAATTTTTAGTTACCTTATATTTTACATTATAGTTTACATTTTAGCCTATAGACTTTTATATATTTTTGGTGTAATTTATCATGTCTTATTTCCATCATTGCATGATCTTGTGGAACACTTCCATCACCCCTCAGTTACACTGATTCCATCTATTCTATACCTCTCTCCCCCTCCCCACAGGTCCCATAGTGACAATCAATCTTCACTCCCTGAAGGACCAGATTCACAGATACTTGCAACAATGCTGAGGGCTTGACATACTAGACTGCCTTAACCCACTGGGAGCCACCAGTTCTCTCTCGAGACACACTTTCCTCTGTTTGAGAACATCAAGCCTCCCCAGGGGCTGAAAACACCTTCACACTCATTGAATGGTTTTCCATTCAATAATATAACACTCTGACAAAATGAGTACTCACACAGTCTATAGAATCCTGCCCCTATGCCAGATGCACCCCCTTAATCACCTTAAACAGATAATCCTTCTTTATTATATTTTCTAAAGATTTTCTCAAAGTTATAATTTCAAACACATACCTAACAATCTCTCCTGTTCAACTGTTCCCCCCAACCTTCTCCCCAAATCCTTGGACAATCTGATCCATCCTCCCAACCCTAGACCCTTCAAGCTCGCAAAACCCCAGCAAAAGTATCCCTATGCCCCCATTTTATCACTTCCCTGTACAAATACTTACCTCCAGTTTATCATAGATTTCACCCATGTAGGCATCAGCTCACAACCGTCCTCTCCAGTCAACTTCCTATAAGCCTATCATCCAGTCTCTAGCTCTCTGAGACAGCTTGGTTTACTTATTTCATATCACAGAGCTCATGTAGTATTTGTTCTTCAATGCTTGGCTTGCTTAAATCAACATAAGGTCCCCAAGATTCATCCATGTTATCCCATTTGTTCATACTCTATTCCTTCTTATAGCTAAATAGTCTTCCATTGTATGTATATACCACATTTCATTTATCCATCCATCTCTTGATGGGCATTTGGGTTGATTCCAACTTTTGGCAATAGTGAATACTGTTACTATGAACGTTGGTGTGCATATATTGGTTTGTGTCCTTGTTTTCAATTCTCCTGGGTATATACCCAGCAGTGGAATTGCTGGGTCACATGGCAAATATATAACTAGTTTTTTTTTGAGAAAACACCAAACTCTCCTTCAGAATGGCTGGATCCCAGAGACAGCCAAAGTAGATACAACCCCATGTACTGGTTTTCCTGAGGGCAACAGAGATCTACAAGTTCTATGGTCATGGCAGATGGCTCTGGAGTTCAGTGCCATGTCAGTGGGCCCTGCTTTGGAGTTTGTGTTTCTGAGTGTGATGGTGTTGGGCTCAGATGTGACCTTTATCCACATGCATTTTCTGTCACTTTTATTGAATGTGCGATTGGCGGTAGGGTTGGTGTATGCTGAGGAGATTTTAATTTCTGGACTGTCCATGTGCCAGCTGGGCTCTGAGCCTCAGCAGAATTGCAACTCCTACCCTCTGGTTCATTGGACTTACCCAGGTCAGCTAACAAGGTGATGAAGATGGTCAACCTCCACACCAGGGAACTTACAGTGATTACTACTGCAAGCAGGAGAATTGCATCCATAATACATGTGGAATCTAAGCCCCCTCTTGATATAGAGGTGAACAGATATCACCATCCCAGGGACCACAGCATGGAGGAACAAAATATGGGTTAGAGTGGACTTACTGATATTGTACTATGGAACTATTGTTCCATAGAAGAAATTGCTGGGGGCAAGGAGAAAGAGTAAGAGGTGTGGTGTGGGAGTGTTTTCAGAACCTGAGTTGTCCTGGGTGGTTTTGCAGGGACAGATGTTGGACATTGTCCAACCATGCCATGGCCCACTTGGGGAGAATGTGGGCTGCAGTGTTGGCTGTTTTCCATGTGGTACAGCAGTGCTCTGGTGTGTTCACCAGGTGCAAAGAAAGTGTCATGATGCGGGAGGTTGTTGATGTGGGAGTTGTGGGGTGAGGGGGGTATGGGGTGTATGGGAACTTCTTATATTTTTTTAATATGACATTTTCTGTGATATATTAATCTTCAAAAAATACAATTAAAAATTGATGAGGGTGGGGTGGTGAGGAGTGGTGTATATGGAGCCTCTTAGGGTTTTTTTGTGTGAAATATTGACTTTAAAAAAGATAATTAAAAATGAAAATAAAATAAATTTTAGCAAATGTTAAAAAAAGATATGTTTTAAGATATTATTCTGGGCTTCATCTTAAGAGTCTCTGAGACTGGGGATAAGTGCAGACTCTCTGACCCAAGGGATATGGTGCTTTTATGAGAAAGAAAATAGTTTAAAAAAATGGCAAACTTATAGAGTACAGTAAATGTTCAGTTTCTGCATGTCAAGTATCCTTTTACTTTCAGGAGACAAGACTATATTGTTGGGGTGAGAGTCCCCTTTAGAAGTACATTTTCCTCAAGCACCTTAAGATTTTAATAAAATAAGTAATTATTCTACTCAAGGTACCAATTTCTGGAGGCTGAAAAGCCAGGCAAAGGATAATGTTGGTTAAGTGGGACTAAGAGGGAGAGGCGGGGTAAGTTGTCATCTGAGTGATGGCACCTCATAATCTCTCCTGCAAAGAAGTGGCTAAGTAAGGTTGGAGTCCTGCTGGACAGGGCTGTTTTGGGTGTTTGCAGGGCAGGAAGTGTCTGGATGTCAATTTGGTGGGATGGTGACAGAGGAGATTCTTGCAAGAGGTAGAATTTTGGGTCTCTTGCATGGAGGTCAGAGGTTTTGGGTGGGACCCTTCCCCTGCGGCTAGTGGCCCAGATGTGGTGATTCCTGAAGGCTTTGTTGTGCTGGAGTGTTCCCCAGCCCTGAGTGGGCTGTTTTGGGGGCCTGCAGGGTGGGAGGTGTCTGGATGTCCATTTGGTGAGACAGTGATGGAGGAGAGTATTGTGAGAGGTGGAATTTTGGCTTTCTGATACAGAGGCCAGAAGGTGTACGTGGAACCCCTCCACCTAGGGCTGGCAGCCCAGCCACCATGATCCCTGAAAACTTTGCTGTGCTGGGGTGTTTCCAAACCCTGAGTGGGCTGTTTCAGGGGCTTATAGGGTGGGAGATGTTTGGATGTTGATTTGTGAGACAGTGACAGAAGAGATTCTTGTGAGAGGTGGAATTTTGGGTTTCTGACATGGAGGTCAGAGGTTGTGGAAGGGACCCCTCTCCCTAGGGCAGGTGGCCTGGCTGCGGGGATCCCTGAAGGCTTTGTTGTGCTGCGGTGTTCCCAGGCCCTGTGTTAACCAGATGCGTGGTTCCCAGGCCTTTGTCCCCTAACCCCTGGTGGCCCATGCTCCAGAGACTCACATAATTTGAGTCTCACGGACTTCCCATCCCTGAATCCACCACACCCTGAGGTCCATCTGAGGTTCTTGTTTGCCTTAGCCCTCCAAGTTTTTTGTTGTTGTGTTTTTTTCTCTTTCTCTCCTCCAGCTTGGAAGAGTGTACCAGTTGACTTGGGGAGAGTCTGGGAAGAAAGGAGAGGCAAATCTGCTGAGAAAGCCCAATTTACCTAAACATCCTGGGATCGGAAACTTGGTCTCAGAGAAGGTGGAGTCAGAAATCAATTAGACCTCCCCTAGCACACCTAAGGGGGAGGGACTGTAGGAATTGCTATCCAAGCTTCCAATAGCATATCTGGGGTTTCTGGTGAGGTGTAGGTGCTCTCACACTGGAAATAAAGAGTCAGTCTTCTGTGTTAAGTTGGTTCAACAAGGACCTACTTGTATCTCCTAACGGACCTCTCAGGCAGCTTTCTGTGGCTCTGGGAGAGAGAGAAGTGAGGAAGGGAGAAAGGGGGAAGATCAGATCCCTAAGCATATTATTTAACTGCAAATCTGGTCTTTTCTCCCATTTTCTCCCCCAAGGTCCTTTTTCATTTATTTGGGTTTTTATTTCTCTTTTTCTTTTTCTTGCTTGTTCCCCCCTTTTCTTTGCCCCCTCCTTTTTCTCTTCTATTTTTTTTCTTTTCTCTCTTTTTCTTCTTTTTTATTTTACTTATTTTATATAATAGGTGCTGCAGGGAGGACTTCACATTTGCTGTGTTTTTCATCCTCCATATCCTCTTTTCTGTGTCTATTGATTTTGGCCACCTACACTATCCCCTTTCCCCTACATCTTTCTATCCTCCATCATCTACTGTTTCACTTACATTCCACCTCCCTATTTTTGGCCCTCAGATTGTCTGACATTTTATTCTAATACATTTGTTCTGTTTTCTATCTTTAATCCACTCTCAACATTATTGTCTTTCATTTCTCTTTCCTTCTCTCATGAAAACACTGACCTTTTAACTCATACTATATTCCTCCCCATATTCAGTTGACAGTCTCATTATACTCTACTTACTGCTATAACTCTAAGACAACTTACATGAATCTAATATCCATTCTCCTAGATCTCACATTGTTGCTCTGTTAGCATTTATTACCAATAATACTTTATTGATTTTCTTTTCTTGCTCATCTTGCTTCCCCTGGCCCTAATATTTTCCTTCAAAGTGAAATTAGCCAGCACAAGAAAATAGAGTAAGAAGAACAAAGTGACAAAGAGAAGACATAACACACATGCTGTCACCTCCACCTTTTGGAGGGGAACCCTGGCCTTTCCCACCGCTGGCCTGAGGGCTTCTGCCTGGGTTCCCTGCCAGGCCTGGAGAGGCCTGTCTGTCAGACAGGAGAGGCTCAGAGCCTTCTTCCCGCTTCCTTGTCAACGACCTCTCTTTCTCTGTGTCTCTCTTCTGGGATGAGAGGGGCCCCTGAGCACCCATAGGACCCTGAGCAGTGAGCCTGCCCCTTCTCCTCTAGCCCTCCCTTTGGGGACCCTACAAAGGAACGGTTTTCTTTTCTCTGGGGTCGGGGGCACAAAACGAAGCTGCTTCCCTATTGGCTTGTGAGACTTTCCAGTGGAAATCACGTCTGCTCACACGAGGCACGGCGGCCAAGTGGGCTTACACCTCCAGGTGTTCCAGGTCCATTATAAGCAGCCCTCGCGGCCGTCCAAAGCGGATGTATGGGTTGTTTGGGCATGGACTCCAGTCATAAGCATCGGTTTCTGAACAAAACGGAAAAGAAGAACTCATCCTCTTCAGCATCCCTTGCCCTGCGGGAACACGCCACGCAACCAGGTGGTTTTCCTATGGATCGCCGGGCCAAGCTAGCAGAGCAGGCCATTCGACAGGTGTCCTGTCCAGATTTCCAAGCAAAAGCAGATACCCCCTCTGGCTGAGGGGCAGCGGCCTAGTCAGTAAAGGCCCAGGCACTGGCGCTCCTGAGGGCTGCGGGGACACCCAGTCTACGCTGATGACAGGTGACTCTGGGGTTCAGGATCCTGCCAGGAGGCCCTTCTTCGGAATCCGTGCTCTTGCATGGGGTGGGGTCGGTTGCAGGTGGGGCCTCCCTACACATCCTACACATGCCTCTTCAGTCACTTGGGCTGAAGCTGAGCCAGGCACTGGGTTTTGCGCATGCTCAGGAGACAGATTTGTGCCTGTCTCTGGACAGGCCCCGTGCCAGCTGGGAGCCGAGCCTCAGCACACTAGCCACCCCTTCGCTCAGGTTCATTGGGCTTGCCCAGGTCAGTGAAGAGGGAGGAGAAGCTGGTCGTCGCCACAGTGGCGAGCCACAGTGCCGACACCTGGCAGCGGGAGAACCGCATCCAGCAGCCCTTTGGGATCGAAGCCCCCTCTCGCTCCCTCCGCTGATCCGTCCCGCCCCCTGTCATCGGGGTGCCCAGCCGGCACCGGGGGCACGCGCCGTGCATCTCACGCTGCTGGAGCCCGCTCTGGGCCGCCCGCCCGGCGGGGACCTCAGCGCAGGCGCCCCAGTGCGCAGGGCCGGCCACGCCCATGGCCGCCCTGGCACGCAGGCACCCCTCACCCCGCCCCGGGCAGACTCGCCCCGCCCCCGCCCCGCCTCGTTGCTCTGGAGACAGACTCCCACCAAGGGCCGCAGGTGCCCAAGCCCAGGGGTGGGAAGACACTCGGGATCAGGGGGCGTTTTCTCCACCCCGCAGGGGTCCCCGGTTCCAGTGCCGAGACAGATGCGACCACTAGACAGCCTGCTGAAACGCACCGAATGCACTTCCGCGAGCGCCTCGGCTGCCAGAAAACCGCAAGCGCTGGGGGAAGCGGGGTTCCAAAACGGATACACCAAATGCCACCAAGAGGCCACGGGAATGGAAGGGGTGGCTGACGTGGGAGGGGCCTTCTGGGTGGGGACTGGGCTAGGAGAGAACCTCTGCTAGTGTGTCCTGCACAGCTGTTCTCTCCTGTCTGAGGATGACAAGGAAAGAGACAGAAGCAGCTGCCTGAACCAGAAAGCTTCCCCGGGGCAGAAAGTCAGAGCCCAAACCAGCACCGCCAGGGGCCGCTGTTGCAGAAGAACTGTTCCTTCCTCACCCTTGGTGGAGGGCAGAGGGCTGAATTCAAAGGCAGGGGGAGGGGCAGGGCCCCTTGCAGAAGGGGCTGTGGGGGAAGGGTCCCCTGGGCCAGATCTGGACCTGATGGGAGAAGCCCTCTCCATCCGAGAGCTCACCTGGTCCAGGCCACCAGTCTGCGTTGGGCCAGGCTGCCACGTCCCTCTTCAGAGGGCGGTTCCTCGCCCACCAAAGTCCCCGAGGCCTCGTCAAGTGGGGGCCTCCCTAGGGCCACCGTTGCCCTGCAGGTCTCTCCCACAGCCCTGGTCCCAGACATGCTGTCTCCCATCGCTGTCACCTCCACCTTTTGAAGGGGAATCCTGGCCTTTCCCACCGCTGGCCTGAGGGCTTCTGCCTGTGCTCCTTGCAGGCCTGGAGAGGCCTGTCTGCCAGACAGGAGAGGCTCAGAGCCTTCTTCCCGCTTCCTTGTCAATGACCTCTCTTTCTCTGTGTCTCTCTTCTGGGATGAGAGGGGCCCCTGAGCACCCATAGGACCCTGAGCAGTGAGCCTGCCCCTTCTCCTCTAGCCCTCCCTTTGGGGACCCTACAAAGGAACGGTTTTCTTTTCTCTGGGGTTGGGGGACGCAAAACGAAGCTGCTTCCCTATTGGCTTGTGAGACTTTCCAGTGGAAATCACGTCTGCTCACACGAGGCACGGCGGCCAAGTGGGCTTACACCTCCAGGTGTTCCAGGTCCATTATAAGCAGCCCTCGCGGCCGTCCAAAGCGGATGTATGGGTTGTTTGGGCATGGACTCCAGTCATAAGCATCGGTTTCTGAACAAAACGGAAAAGAAGAACTCATCCTCTTCAGCATCCCTTGCCCTGCGGGAACACGCCACGCAACCAGGTGGTTTTCCTATGGATCGCCGGGCCAAGCTAGCAGAGCAGGCCATTCGACAGGTGTCCTGTCCAGATTTCCAAGCAAAAGCAGATACCCCCTCTGGCTGAGGGGCAGCGGCCTAGTCGGTAAAGGCCCAGGCACTGGCGCTCCTGAGGGCTGCGGGGACACCCAGTCTACGCTGATGACAGGTGACTCTGGGGTTCAGGATCCTGCCAGGAGGCCCTTCTTCGGAATCCGTGCTCTTGCATGGGGTGGGGTCGGTTGCAGGTGGGGCCTCCCTACACATCCTACACATGCCTCTTCAGTCACTTGGGCTGAAGCTGAGCCAGGCACTGGGTTTTGCGCATGCTCAGGAGACAGATTTGTGCCTGTCTCTGGACAGGCCCCGTGCCAGCTGGGAGCCGAGCCTCAGCACACTAGCCACCCCTTCGCTCAGGTTCGTTGGGCTTGCCCAGGTCAGTGAAGAGGGAGGAGAAGCTGGTCGTCGCCACAGTGGCGAGCCACAGTGCCGACACCTGGCAGCGGGAGAACCGCATCCAGCAGCCCTTTGGGATCGAAGCCCCCTCTCGCTCCCTCCGCTGATCCGTCCCGCCCCCTGTCGTCGGGGTGCCCAGCTGGCACCGGGGGCACGTGGCGTGCGTCTCGCGCTGCCGGAGCCCGCTCTGGGCCCTCCGCCCGGCCGGGAGCTAAGCGCAGGCGCCCCAGCGCGCAGGTCCAGCCATGCGCACCGCCGACCGGGCACTCGAGGCAAGGTGGCCAAGTGGGCTTACACCTCCAGGTGTTCCAGGTCCATTATCAGCAGCCCTCGCGACCATCAAAGCGGATGTATGGGTTGTTTGTGCAATGAATCCAGTCATAAGCTTTGGTTCCTGAAGAAAACGGTAAAGAAGAACTCGTCCTCTTCAGTAGCCTTTGCCCTGCCAGGAGACGCCTCGCAACCAGGTGATTTTCCTATGGATTGTCGTGCCAAGCTAGCAGAGCAGGCCATTCGACAGGTGTCCTGTCCAGATTTCCAAGTGAAAGCAGATACCCCCTCTGGGTGAGGGGCAGCTGCCTAGTCGGCAATGGCTGAGGTACTGTTGCTCCTGAGTGCTGCGGGGACACCCATTCTACGCTGATGACAGGTGACTCTGGGGTTCAGGGTCCTGCCAGTAGACCCTTCTTTGGAAGCTGTGCTCTTGCATGGGGTGGTGTCGGTTGCAGGTGGGACCTCCCTACACATGCCTCTTCAGTCACTGTGGTTGAAGCTGAGCCTGGCACTGAGTTTTGCGCATGCTCATGAGACAGATTTGTGCCTGTCTTTGGACAGGCCCCGTGCCAGCTGAGACGCGAGCCTCAGCACACTAGCAACCCCTTTGCATAATGTGGTGTGTCAGTTGGTACAGATGAAATAATATCATGTGTTTGTTACAATGTCCATAATGTATATTTGGCTCACTTTTTCTGTATTGCCTCTTTGTATCAACACAGTACATCTTTCACACAGATGCAGGAATATATGTTATTACTACTAATCACAGTCCATAGGTCACTCCAGCTGCATTTTTCCCATGCTTCTCCACATTCCCAACACCCTGCAGTACTGATATACATTTGTTTACCCATCAAAGGACCCTCTTTTATCTTTATCATCTATCACAATTCTCACCCACCTCTTAGTTTACTATGCTACTCATTTCCTAGATTATCTCCTAGCATTCTGTCAGTTGGCATTTACATAACTAGACTACCATTTTCAGCCACATCCCCATTTATAAAGTAGCTGTTACTCACTGTGTGTTACCATCCACTCTATACATTTCCATACATTTACAGTAAAGCTAATTAAAACTTCTACATACATTAAACATGAATAGTCCACTCAGTCTTTTCTTACCTCCTTTAAGAATCCACCACCCACCACTATGTTTTTTTTTCTTTTTTTATTGACTTTGTAATAATATTACATTAAAAATACATATGTGAGGTCCCATTCAACCCCACCCCCCCATCTCCCCTCTCCCCCCCCAACAACACTCGTTCCCAACATCATGACACATCCATTTGATTTGGTAAGTACATCTTTGGGCACCTCTGCACCTCATAGACAATGGACCACATCATGGCCCATACTCTCCTCCATTCCATCCAGTGGGCCCTGTGAGGATTTACAATGTCCAGTGATTACCTCTGAAGGACCATCCATGGCAGCTCCATGTTCCAAAGATGCCTCCACCTCTCATCTCTTCCTGCCTTTCCCCATACCCATCGTCCACCATGTCCACTTTTCCCAATCCAATGCCACCTCTTCTATGTGGACACTGGATTGGTTGTGTCCATTGCACCTCTATGTCAAGAGGAGGCTCAGATTCCACATGGATGCTGGATGCAAACCTCCCATTTTCAGTTGTAATCACTCTAGGCTCCATGGTGTGGTGGTTGTCCTTCTTCAACTCCATCTTAGCTGAGTGTGGTAAGTCCAATAAATCAGATTGTAGGTGCTGGAGTCTGTTGAGGCTCAGGACCTGGCTATCACATTGTCAGTGCAGAGATTCAAATCCCCTAAATATATCTTAAACCCCAATATTAACTGCACCTCCAGCACATTAGCATGAAAGTCTTATGAAGGGAGATCCCATCTGAGTCCAGATTCATCACACATAAACACCATTTCCAGAGAGGGGCCATCTGCCCTGGTAGTTAACCCCATCGGCCATGACCATAACTCCCATGGGTCTCTTTAGCCCTCAAAGGAACCAATATCTGGGGGTTGTATCTGCTTTATCTGTCTCTCTGACTCTGCTCAGTTGTGCATGAGGGCAATCCTTCTGCCAGACTCCAGACTCTTTTTTAGAAACTCGTAGCCATATAAACTCATTTCTCCTTTCCATTTCCCCCTTACTTTAGGTCAAACAGCATTTTAAAGTCATGGTATTTTATGTAGACATGGATATTCTGCTGTTCTGCATTGAACCTTCCGTATAAGGTCATTTTCCAGTTGCATCATCAGTTGGTAGTTGATAGTGGTCCCTCGTGGCCAGGGAGGCTCATCCCCGGGTGTCATGTCCCATGCTGGGGGGAAGGCATTGCATTTACATGCTGAGTTTGGCTTCAAGACTGGCCACATTTGAGTAACATGAAGGCTGACAGGAGGAAATACCCAGGCACAATGTTGCTCTAGGCCTTGTTCTTATTTTAGGCTTATCAGCTCACAAGCATACTCATTAGCATCAGGGGCTCACTGTTGAACCCTCACTCCCTGCTGGTCCCCGCCGCTGTACCTGGGAGACTGTCGCTGCTCCCCTAGGGACCACGACAGAGCACCACTGGCCAGGAACCCAGTACCCCCCCTGCTGTGGTTTTTAATTGTTGCCACTATGAGTATATTCAAACATTACCATGCACCCTGGACATATGTTCTGTACAGCTCGCTGTCAGCCATATATCACCTGTCATTGGTATCCCATACCAGTATCCCTCCACTGCCATTGTTGAAACACTCTGTGATCCAGAACTCCCTGAAATTTGAAGCCCAATATAATGTCATGGTCCCTTACTAGGGAATGGCATATAGCGATGGGTTTAAAGGATAGATAAAGAACTTGGATAAAGTTAGATAAAGAACTTAGATAAAGAATGTTGACTTGAAAAAATTCCATCCTATCTTTTTCTTTTTTTTTTCCCCCCCTAATTATTCAGCTTTTCTTCACAGGAGTCCTAGACCACAGCAATGCATATATACAATATACAGCACTCCCACACATCCACCAGAAAACCTTTTCCCTTCCACAGTGATACTCTTATGCCCTATTCATATCATATTTACTTAAAGTGATGTACAGAGTCTGAGACATTAGCTTTCTAACAAAGTGACATCTGTGCTTACATTATGGTGCATACTTTAGGATACACAGTTCTTTACATTTTTAGTTATCCTATGTTTTACATTGTGGTTTACATTATCAGTCTGTCACCTCCTATATGTTATGGTGTAATATTACATGTTTTATATCCATCCTTGTGTACTCTCAAGAAACTCCTCTCTTACCCCCCATTTACCTTGGTTCCACACATTTAACATCCATTTTCCCTTCCACCTTGGTGCCCACAGTGACAGCCAACCTCCGTTTCCTGAGGAGCCACTTCCAGAGATAGATGGAATAGTGTTCAGGGCCTAACTTGCTCAACTGCCCCAATGCCCTGGGAGCCACCCTTTCTCTCGAGGGATACAGTTCCCTCTATTGGATGGCATTAGTCCTCCCCAGGATGTGGGTCCACCCCCACTCTCACTACTTGGGTTTCTACCCCATGGTGTCATCCACTCTAGCAGAATGAGCATTTAGACATTCCTGAGGAGCCCGTCCTGCATCAGACCCTCCCCTCCGAGCATTCTAAATAGGTAACCCTCTTTATTATATTTTGATATGATTTTCTCAGCATTTTACTCTCCACCAACACCTGACCCTCTCCTGTGTTCGTATGCTACCCCTCCCTCCCCCCACTTTTGGGCAACGTTACCCATCCGTCCCTCCCCAGCCACCCTCAAACCCGCAAAGCCCCAACCAAAGGCAACTCCTTGCCCCCCTTTTATCTCTTCTTTGTGTTCATACTTACCACCATCTCGTCTTAAATTCCACCCCTGCAGACATCGGCTCATATCCTTCCTCCACCCTCCGATTTCCTGTAAGCCTATCGTTCACTCTCTTGCTATCTAGGGCAGCTTGTTTATTTCATATCATTGAGGTCATGTAGTATTTGTCCTTCAATGTCTGGGTTGCTTCACTCAACATAAGGTTCTCAAGATTCATCCATGTTATCACATGTGTTTGTAGTGTGTTTGTTCTTACAGCCGAGTAGTATTCCATTGTGTGTATACCACATTTTATTGATCCACTCATCTGTTGATGGGCATTTGGGTTGATTCCAACTTTTGGCAATAGTGAACAATGCTGCTATGAACATTGTTGTACATATATCGGTTTCTGTCCTTGTTTTCAGTTCTGCTGGTTATATACACAGCAGTGGTATTGCTGGGTCATATGGCAAACCTATGTTTTTTGAGAAACCGCCATACTGTCCTCCAGAATGGTTGGATCCTTCTGCATTCCCACCAGCAGTGGATGAGTGTTCCCCTTCCTTCATATCCTCTCCAGCACTTGTATTCTTCTGTTTTTTTCATAGCTGCCAATTTTATGGGTGTAAGATGGTATCTCATTGTAGTTTTGATTTGCATTTCCCTGATAGCTAGAGATTTGGAACATTTTTTCATGTGCTTTCTTGCCATTTGTATTTCTTCTTCGGAGAAGTGTCTGTTTAAGTCTTTTTCCCATTTTTTAAATGGGTTGTTTATCTTTTTATTTTCAAGATATAGGAGTTCTTTATATATGCAATTTATAAGTTTCTTATCAGATATATGATTGCCAAATATTTTCTCCCACTGTGTGGGCTCCCTTTTTACTTTCTTGACAAACTCCTTTGAGGTGCAGAAGGCTTTAATTTTGAGGAAGTCCCATTTATCTATTTTTCTTTTGCTGCTCATGCTTTTGGTGAGATATTCATAAATCCATTTCCTATTACAAGGTCTTGTAGATGTTTCCCTACACTGCTTTCTAAGGTTTTTATGGTCTTGGCTCTTATATTTAGGTCTTTGATCCATCTTGAGTTGATCTTTGTATAAGTTGTGAGATGGTAATCCTCTTTCATTCTTCTACATGTGGCTATCCAGTTCTCCAGACACCATTTGTTGAATAGGCCACTCTCTCCCAGTTGAGAGGGTTTGGTGGCTTTATCGAATATTATGTGGCTGTATATGTGAGGTTCTATATCAGAGCTTTCAAGTCGATTCCATTGGTCTATGTGTCTCTCCTTATGCCAATTCCATGCTGTTTTCACCACCGTAGCTTTATAGTATGTTTTGAAGTCAGGTAGTGTGATTCCTCCAATTTCGTTTTTCTTTTTCAGTATGTCTTTGGCTATTCGGGGTCTCTTTCCTTTCCAAATAAATTTCATAGTTAGTTTTTCTAGTTCCTTAAAGAAGGCTACGTTGATTTTTACTGGGATTGCATTGAATGTGTAGATCAGTTTTGGTAGGATAGACATCTTAATAATGTTCAGTCTTCCTATCCATGAACAAGGAATAGTCTTCCATTTATTTAGGTCTTCTTTGATTTCCTTGAACAATCTTGTATAGTTCTCGCTGTATAAGTTCTTTACCTCTTTAGTTAAATTTATTCCTAAGTATTCAATTTTTTCATTTACTATTGTGAATGGTATTTGTTTCTTGATTTCCTCCTGATCTTGCTCATTATTGGTGTACAGAAATGCTACTGATTTTTGCACATTGATCTTATAACCTGCGACTTTACTAAACTCATTTATGAGTTCTAGAAACTTCGTTGTAGATCTCTCAGGGTTTTCTATGTATAGGATCATGTCATCTGCAAATAATGAAATTTTGACTTCTTCCTTTCCAATTTGAATGCCTTTTATTTCTGGTTCTTGCCTCAGTGCTCGAGTCAGTACTTCTAAGACAATGTTAAATAGGAGCGGAGACAGTGGGCATCCTTGTCTTGTTCCTGAGTTTAGAGGGAAGGAGTCTAGGATTTCTCCATTGTAAACAATATTGGCTTTAGGTTTTTCATATATACTCTTTATCATGTTCAAAAAATTCCCTTGTATTCCAATCTTTTGGAGTGTTTTTATCAAGAAAGGGTGCTGTATTTTGTCAAATGCTTTTTCTGCATCAATAGATATAATCATGTGATTTTTTTCCTTCAATCTGTTTATATGGTGTATTACATTGATTGATTTTCTTATGTTGAACCATCCTTGCATACCTGGGATGAATCCCACTTGGTCGTGGTGTATAATACGTTTAATGTGTTGTTGAATACGATTAGCAAGTATTTTGTTAAGTATTTTTGCATCTAGGTTCATTAGAGAAATTGGTCTGTAATTTTCCTTTCTTGTGATGTCTTTGTTTGGCTTTGGTACTAGGGTAATGTTGGCATCATGGAAGGAGTTGGGTAATGTTCTTTCTGTTTCGATGTTTTGGAATAGTTTCAGCAGGATTGGTGTCAGTTCTTTCCGGAATGTTTTGTAGAATTCACCTGTGAAGCCATCTGGCGCTGGGCTCTTCTTAGTTGGGAGATTTTTAATAACTGATTCTATCTCTCTGCTTGTGATTGGTTTGTTAAGATCATCAATTTCTTCTTTTGTCAATATGGGCTGCTTATGTGTTTCTAGGAATTTGTCCCTTTCCTCTAGATTGTCATTTTTGTTGGAATATAGTTTTTCAAAATATCCTCTTATGATAGTCTTTATTTCTGTGGGGTCAGTGGTGATATCGCCTTTCTCATTTCTTTTTTTGTGTATTTGCATCTTCTCTCTTTTTTTCTTTGTTAGTGTTGCTAAAGGTTTGCCAATTTTGTTAATCTTCTCAAAAAACCAGTTCTTGGTCTTGTTTATCTGTTCAAGTGCTTTCTTATTTTCTATTTCATTTAGTTCTGCTCTTATCTTTGTTATTTCCTTCCTTCTTCTTCCTGTTGGGTTACTTTGTTGTTGTTTTTCTAATTCCTTCAAATGTGCAGTTAGTTCTTCAATTTTTGCTCTTTCTTCTTTTTTGATATATGAATTTATGGCTATAAACTTCCCTCTCAGTACTGCTTTTGCTGCATCCCATAAATTTTGGTATGTTGTGTTATCATTATCATTTGTTTCAAGTCATTGATTTCTTTTGAGATTTCCTCTTTGACCCACTGTTTTTCTAAGAGTGTGCTGTTTAATTTCCAAATCGTGGTGTGAAATCTGGGCTTCTGTCCCTTGCAAATCTCCAGCTTGACTCCACTGTGGTCAGAGATAATGTTTTGTATGATTTCAATCTTTCTGAATTCGTTCAGCCTTTCTTTGTGGCCTAGCATATGATCTATCTTGGAGAATGATCCATGTGCGCTTGAGAAAAATGTATATCCTGCTGTGTTTGGGTGTAGCGATCTATATATGTCTATTAGATCGAGCTCCTCTAATATACTATTCAGATGTTTTGTTTCTTTGGTGATTCTCTTTTGAGATGTTCTGTCCAGAGTTGATAGTGGTGTATTAAAATCCCCCACTATAATTGTAGATGTATCTATTCTTTCACTTAGTTTTTCTAGCATTTGCCTGACGTATTTAGAGGCACCCTTGTTAGGGGTATAGATATTTATGATTGTTCGATCTTCTTGACAGATTTTCCCTTTCACTAAAATGTAGTATCCTTCTTTGTCTCTCACAATAGTTTCACATTTAAAGTCTATTTTGTCTGATATTAATATAGCTACTCCTGCCTTTTTTTGGTTATTGTTAGCTTGTATGATTGTTTTCCAGCCATTCACTTTCAATCTCCATGCGTCTCTGGGTCTAAGATGTGTCTCTTGTAGACAGCATATGGATGGGTCATATTTCCTTATCCAATGTCCCAGTCTGAATCTTTTGATAGGTGAGTTTAATCCGTTGACATTCAGTGTTATTACTATCAAGGAATTATTTGTGTTAGCCATATTTTGATTGGATTTGTGTTTGTCATATTTTGTTTGTATATTTTTTTTGTCTTTTTTGTTGTTGTTGTTGGTCTTATACTCTCCTCCAACTTTGCCTTTCCTGTTTTTTCCTTTCTTCCTGCAGAACTCCCTTTAGAATTTCTTGAAGGGGAGGTTTCTTGTTGGTATACTCTTTCAGTTTCTGTTTGTCTGTGAATATTTTGAACTCTCCATCATGTTTGAATGCTAATTTAGCTGGATAGAGTATTCTTGGTTGGAAATTTTTTTCCTTTAGTACCTTGACTATATCATACCACTGTCTTCTTGCCTCCATGGTTTCAGAAGAGAAATCAGCACTTAATCTAATTGAGCTTCCCTTGAATGTGATGGTTTTCTTTTCTCTTGCTGCTTTTAGGATTTTCTCTTTGTCTTGAGCATTGGATAATTTGACAAGTATATGTCTTGGGGTGGGCCTCTTGGGGTTTATGACTTGTGGAGTGTGCTGTGCTTCTTGGATATGTACATCTGTCTCTTTCAGTAGATTTGGGAAGTTTTCAGCCATTATTTCCTGCAACACTCCTTCTGACCCCTTTCCCTTCTCTTCACCTTCTGGAATGCCTATAATACGTATGTTTGAGTGTTTTGCATTGTCATTCAGGTCCCTAAATCCTAATTGGAATTTTTCTATCTTCTTATTGACCGCTTCTACTATCTGTTTGATTTCTGATGTACTGTCTTCCACATCACTAATTCTCTGCTCTGTCTCTTCTAGTCTGCTGATATTTGCTGCAAGTGTATTTTTGATTTCTTGAACTGTGGTGTTGATTCCCATCATATCTGTTATGTTTTTGCATATGTCTGCAATTTCCCCTCCAAGTGATGTCTTCATGTTGTTAACCTCTTTCGTTACTGCATCAAATTTGTCGGTGATAAATGTTCTGAGATCTTTCATTGCTTGTGCCAAGTTTTGCTCCCCTTCGTGATTATTGGTTTGTTGATTGGATTCAGCCATGTTTTCCTGATTATTGGTTTGTTTTGTATATTTTTGTTGCTTTCTGGTCATCTCTTTATTTTGACGAATTTAATCAGTTCCTTAGCTTCTTTGTCTGCTCTTGGAGGTTAATTAGTTGTTATTTTTGCATAGGTGTTATATCTTCTCTTTGTCACTTTTTTCTTCTTATTCTAGTTACTTGTTGTTGGTTAAGTTCACTTTAGAGGAAAGTATTAGTGTTGGGGAAAGGCAATTGTGTCAGCAAGGGAAAAGTGTAAAGTAGTATTGGTGATGTATGTTAACAAAGCAAGAATATGTGATCTGGGAGGATGGAGGTTAGATTCATGTAGATTGTATAGAGTTATAGCTGTAGGTAGAGTACCTTTTATGAAGTAGATGACTGAATATGGGAGGAATATGATATGAACTACAAAGCTATTGTTTTCATGAGAGAGGGAAAAAGAAAAGAAAGGTAATAGTTTCAAGAGTGGATAACAGACAGAAAACAGAACAAAGGTATTAGAAATTAAGAGTTAGACACTTTGTGGATCAAAGAATGGGAGGTGGGGGCTGGAATATAGGAGAGACAGTAGATGATAGTGGATATCAAGATGCAGGGGAAGGGGGATAGTGTAGGTAGCCTAAATCAGTTCACACAGAAATGAGGCAGTGGATGATGGGAAAACCCAGCAAATGTGAGGTGTTCCCTGTAGCACCTATTGTATACTTGAATTAAAATAAAATAAGTGGAAGATGAGGGACAAGAGGGAAAGAGAAATCCGAAAAAAAACTAATTATAATAAAGAAAAAAAGAAAGACAAGAAGAAAGGAAGAAAGAAAAAGAGGATGGGCAAACGGTGGGGAACAGATAGGGGGAAGAGAGATACAGGTATACACGTTTCACAATTGCAACACTATCTAAAACAACAACCAAAAAACCCGTAAATAACTGTATAAAAAAAAAGGACTTTGGGGGACACGCTAGGAGAAAAGACTAGGGGATAATGCAATATTAGCAATCAGGGCATCAAAAAGAGTAAAAAATAAGATAAAGTGAAAACAAAAACAAAACAATATGAACCAATAAAGATAAAACGCAAACGTTAAGGTCCAGGGCACTCAAGGACCCCAGGTAGACCCCAGGGCGTGATGGATTCAGGGGTGGAAAGTCTGAGACACTGAAGACTCAAGAGGTGTGAGTCTGGGGTGTGGACCGCCAGAGTCCAGGGGACCCAGACCTGGCAACCTCAAATCTGGTCCACAGAAAGCTTAGGAGCCCTGCAGTGCAACACAGCCCTCAGGGATCCCCGTAGCTGGGTGCCAGCCCCGTGGGGGAAGCCATGTCCGCGAACTCTATATTGAATGTCTGATCCCTGCAATTCACCTACTCCTCAGGGTTTCAGCCTTTGGACAGCTCCCTACCTGTGCTCCCACGCAACGGCCACTTGAGGGCGCCTCTACACCACAGCCAGTTCAATGACCCAGATCCCAAGCCCCGCCGGGTGGGGTGGGCTTCAGCTGGAAACGCCGAAAACAGACTCTAAGATCCAAAATCCCAAACTTCGCAAAATATTCCCCAATCGGCTTCCTGACGTGTCCTCCTCACTCACTGCACCCTACAACAGTCTCCCAATTGTGTCCCCTTATTGCCCAAAATCCAATTCCGTTGCAGATCGGCAACCGGACCTGTGGGGATGGGACTCCAGGCGGAAGCGCTACCCCCCCTCTCCGGCGACCAAAACGTTCCCCGCTTCACAACAAAACACCGTCTGTCTCCCCAAATTGATCTGCAAAGGAGTCTTGTCCCAACAACCCCTCACCAGCCGGCCCAGTATCCGCGAATTTCTCAGCACCGCAAAGCCTCCAGAAAAAGGAAAAAAAAAACCAAAACCCTGGCTGCCGCGGCTCCTGATATCATTCTTAACACAGCAATGAAAGATATTCTTGTTATAGTTAAAGTCTAATAGCTCAAAATATCTTTAAAATGTGTTTTAAATGTAGTCACTCTAAAAAAGAACAATAAACATCATGACAATGCTGTCAAATTCAAGAAACATCTCTGAAACACTCAGAATTGCTTTAAGGACCTGAAGGACACTCAGTTAAAATTTTTAATCCAAGAAGAAATGATAAAACTTACATCTCAATTCAATAAATAAAGGATTGCAATGGAACAAATAGTGATGGAAAATTGCTTATCTGTCTAGTAAAGAAGAGTTAAACTCCTACCAAATATCAGACTATGAGCATATCTCCTTTTACTGAGTTTTGCTTTATTGCACTTTGCAGATATTGTGGTGTTTTTTTTTTAAATAAACTGAGGGTTTGTGGCAATCCTGTCTCAAGCAAGTCTATCAGTTCCAGTTTTCCAACAACGTGTGCTCGCTTCATCTGTGTCACATTTTAATTGACGTATATACATTTACAAATAAAAATAATGCTTTTGCATACTTAAAAGACTATAGTATATGTGCACTGGGAAACCAAAACATGCATGTAACTCACTTTATTATGGTGGTCTGGAACTGAACTTGCCAAATCTCTGAGGTATACCTATATAATAAATCCCAGGTGGATTAAAGATCCAATGGGGAAAAATTAGTAAATATTTGCACTAACACATATTTGGTGAAATAATCTTATGCATGATGGGTGAGTCAGGAACCATTAAAAGACAGGTAGATTCAGTCACACAAAACTTAAAAACACAAAGCAGTGGAAAGATGAATTAGGGAGCAGGAAGGCAATTCCTAGGAAATACAAATGGCCAATAAACATTTGACAAAATGCTCAACTTCATTATTGCTCACTCAAATGCAATTTAAATACATGACAAGACATCCTTTTCCACTGAACTGAGTGGCAAAAGCTAACAGGACTAAAAAACTGTGCATTGAAGGTGGGGGTGACACAGCCACCTTCACTCACTGCTGGGAAGGTGTGACATCTACCATTCAGAGTCACTATCTACTGACATTACACCAGTGATCCCACTCTTAACATTCTAGTCTGCAGCTTACAGGAGCATGGGCCCCAGTAGAATGACATGCAAGGGTGTTTACTACAGCACTGCGGATAGAGGCCAAAGGTGGAAAGAACCTGAAAGATCATAAGCTGGGGAACTAGTAAGTCCCATAAAATACTGCACCGCTTTGAGAAAGAACGTATTTGATCCACACACATTGGCCTTAAGGAAGTTCTATATATACTGGACATAATGATAAATTGTATGATATACTGGACATAAAGAGAAAGGAAATTGGTTTATATATTTGTGTATGTTAGGCTTAGAAAGCACAGAGTCAAATTTGCTATTTCAGGGAAGGGAGGTGGTTGGGGTTAACTAATTTTAGTGTTTATATGCCTTGGCATTGTTAAAAATTTTTTAAAAGAAAAGAGTAATGACTTTCCATTTCTTTACCTTATACCAAGAATATGATCCTGAGTCAAGTTTGAAGGACAAAGCAGAAGGTGATGAAGTCTGGTGAGACTATTTCCAATCACACAAAAAAGGTGTGCTGTGAAGTTTATGAGAGTGAATCTTTATAGCACAGACACCACCTAAACCAAAGTCTACGAGAGAAGACTGAAATTTCTGGCTTGGTTTAAAAATGCACTCAGAAATAATTAGGATTTGTAGAGTTCAGAGATTCAGACTTTTTAATCAAATGGCTATTGTGCATGCTAAACCCTTTAAAACCCTTGAAGTGAATCGAGAAATACAAAGACTCATACACTTCAACACTTAAAACCATCTAGAAATCTCATACAGCAGGAACTGGTCCTATAGGACAAGACAGAAATGGGGTCAATTTACCAAAGAAAAGGCTAGCTGTTGCACCTAGATCCAAGTAAATGAAAGTTTTCCCTTTTAATAAAGTTATTCAGACAGGTCAAAATAGAAGTGACTTAGTTTTCAGAAGGGGCACAAGAAAACTGTTCGCCCTCAGTGAAATAATGCCATACACTTTTTGTTTTTACCATATAGAAAGGATATTCTAGGACTGAGGATAAGTACAGTTGTGTTAGTTGTGATAGACTAAATATGTCCAGATATGATTCTTCACCTGAAATGAAAAGTATCCCAATCAGTTACATTTGAATTTTAGTACATGTAATGAAAAAAATCATAAACATACAGAACTAATTCATTCATTCCAAAATTGTGATGGATTTTTAAGTGACATTAGGAAATGAACTTGTTAGAATTATGCTCTCATGCTTGCTTAACCAATGACATCTCATTTTTACTTCTATGAACCCAAGCTCCTAACTTCTGCCCCTTGGTGGGATTCAGGCAGCTACAGTGGCAGACCCCTGTTAATGGGAGCATCTTGATGATCCCCCACAGGAGCATGAATGGCCCGTTGATGTGCTGATGTCTTCCACCTATGGGAAGCACATCCACCAGCTCATCAAGCCAGTGAACCCTGACCACAGCTGTGGCAACCACATGAGGGCTGACTTCTACAGGAAGAACGACATCCCCAGCATCAAGGCTCCTGGCTCTGGACACTTTTCTCCAGTCTGAGGTTCGCCCCAGGCCCCAAAGTCCCAGGGGCTCCTTTCACAGGGATTGGGGAACCTGCGGACTTATATCCTGGTTGTATTGACTTCTAGAAACTGCAGGGATGCCCCTGTCTGGCCTTATGGTGGGGACAATGAAAGACAAGCAGCTTTCCTAAGGGGCCTTGGTCAAGAGTCTGGCAGACACCTTTAGGATGTAGGCACATCCAGTAGGTGGATTTTTACATGAGACTTTCAGATTACATGATGCTGGTGACTCATTGACTGCAAGCACCTTCACAACATTAAAAATATCCCCCCACCTTAAGTGACTGGGATTTTGTTCATGGATTCTCTGCATTTGTATTTGGGGAGGGGTGTGCAGTTATTTTCTTAACAGTCACAGAAGCCACTACTACCTGATATTATCTCTAGTGTACCTAAAACAATGCTTGCATTTTACTTTCTTCAAGAGGAAATATCAGGAAAGTTACATTTAGGCACAATTGAACTCTAGATATACTGCAATGCACTTTCTCCCCAATGATCTGAACTGCTAATAATGGAATTTTGTTCACTCGAGGACAAAAATCCCTAGGCAGGATGGATGGTTCTGGTGTCCAGCATTTTCTGTTGTCACCCTGAAAGTGAGAAGCAGCTGAGGTCATGAAGAAAGCATTGGGCTTGGCATTCACCAGGGTTGGGTAAAATTCTGTCTCCTCCTTTTTCTAGCTCTGAGGTCTCTCTGAGCCTACATTCCCCCATCTTTACAGTGGGAGATGCTAACGTCATCTGTCTGAGTCTGGCTGGTCAACTGTAACATATACCATAGGCAGCAGGAATTCAGTGTCTCAGGGTTTGGAGGCTAGACACCAAATCAAGGGATTAGCAGCCACACAGTCCTGCAGGGGGGCATCCTGCTGGTGGCTCAGCCTCTGCACATCACATGGCCATCTGAATCCTGTGGTCTCCACTTCTGCACAGGAGTTCATGTGTCTAGATCCTCTCCTTGTGGGGTCTCCAGTCCTGTAGGATGAAGGCCCTCCTGGCTCAATTTGGTTTTATCTTAATAGGATTTTTGAGATTCTTCCAAATAGCTCCCACCCACAGCACCAGGGACCAGGATTTGAATGTGTCTTGGGCAATATGAGTCAGCCCTCATCACTAAGTCTGTGGGGGGCTTGGTGAGCTCCCAGAGTTGGTCATAAAACAGGTGGCCCTGTGGTACACCAGCCTGATCATCAATCCTGGTGATGACCATCAACTTTGGGTGTTTTTTAAGCAGTCGCTTTTAACCTCACTTGGAAATGTTTACTTTGGATAGAATTTGAAAAATTGTTTGAGTGTTAAGATACCATCTATATTTTTAATGAAGTGATCCCTTGGAAGAGATAATCCCTCATCTTTTGTGATTAAATTCTCCAGTTTAGTAGTTGATGGGTAGGTGATTTAGTTGATTTCAACCCTGATTCCTCAATCATTGGTTTTATTGTTTTGAAGACCAGGTCATTCTCAAAGGACCCATGACATTGAATTACTGGTAATTTCAAGGCTGAGTGACTTCTAAATATATCTTTATTAATTAGAAACCAGCTTTTTTTCACAATATGTGCCTTTTATTTTTTTCAAACAATTAACAATATTTTATTCAGAATGCCTTTGGGTCCATTATATCATATTAGTAATACCATAAAAAATATGTAAATTTTGGGTTATAGATATTTTTATAAATAACTGTTTCTTCAGTCTAGATTACCAAGAAAAACAATGCATCTGTAGGAGATGCCTTCATCTGAAAGTGAAAGCAATAAATTAATTTCAAAGTTAAGTTATTTTCATTTAGTTTAAAATAGACCTTTAACCTTTTAGTGCTTACTTTTAATAAGCAGGGTTTGAAATGGGCAAGATTTCAAAAGCTCTCATGTTTGTTAGACGGCTAGGGAAATTAAATGTATTTCTGTAGATGAGACATTTTCAACTTAAATGTGTTAAGTATGCCCATTAAAGCCATATCAAGCAGAAACATATTCTAAGATTAAAATAATGTGCTTTACTTAATCAGATTTCCACCACTAGTCGAAAATGATTTTTCTATTGTTATACATATCTAGAACAAGGGGAAGTGGAGTGGTTGCTGCCTTTAAGAATTGCACATTGAGTTTGGAAAAAGAATAATATAGAGGATTCAAGATAAAGCCTAGTAATTTCTAAACAGATGTTTTGAAATACTGGAATTTTAAAGGGTGTGGGCTTAAAGTGTTTGTGTGTTTTTGAAGATTTTATTATTTATTTATTCATTCATTTATTTTATTTATTTATATATTTCTCACCCTCTCATTATTTGTACTCACTGCCTGCTCTCTATGTCTAGTTCTTTTTTTTTTTTAGGAGGCATTTGGAACAGAACCCAGGATCTCTCATATGGGTGGGAGATGTTCAGCCACTTGAACTACATCTGCTCCCTGCTTGCAGCATCTTTTGTAGTATTTCCTCATTGTGTTGTCTCGTTGTGTCATTTTGTTGTGTCAGCTTGCTGCACCAACCCTTTGCATCAGCTCTCTGTCTTGTTAGTTTTCTTAAAGAGACACTGGGAACCAAAGCTAGGACTTCCCAAGTGGTGCCCAACTGCTTGAGCCACATATGCTTCCCCTAAAGCACTTTTAATGAAAGAATACTTCCTACAAAGCTTAAGGGTTTAGGAGAACTTTGAGTATGGGGATTTTTACTCACCTATGGATGTCAGTGTTCATTGGCTTGACAGAAGTGAACTCCAAGGTTTCTGATTTGCATTTTTAGCTCACAGAGTTGTTTTCAGTTGCCTGAAGCTTTGGGTAGGTTTTACTCAGTCTTAGATTTCAGGGAAGAGGCAATTTTTCATTCCATTCTTGCCTCAGGCACTGGCCAACTGTGAAAATTTGGAGAAGTCCCTTATCCTCTCTGCAACTCAGTTTTGTTTTTGTAAAATACAGGGACTGGTCTAGTGCCTGGACTCTCAGCCACAGGGTCTCAAGAATGACCTTTAATCAGAGTCTCCTGGACAACTGTTAAATAAAACAGCCTGCCCCATCCCTGGAGTTTCTGATTCAGCAGGTCTGGATCTGGGTCTGAGAATTTACATTTCTAACAAATTGCCAGGTGATGCTGTGGCTGCTGGCAGGTGGGTTGAGGGAACCCCACTCAGCCAGGCCCTTGTATGCACAGAGTTTCATCAGGTAGACTCTGATCATAATGCTGATTGCTTTTAAGGCCTATTGGTTAGAAAGACTGCTGATAAATCCTCAGGAAAGAAAAATCTTCCTTTTGTGCTCTTTTTGCCATAAACCCCAAATTGAGATAATCTCTTGGGGGGAAATGGGAGGGACCATATTTAAGAGAATTTAGCAATCACTGGCTGTGGATAACTGAAATTAAAGCTGGGTGAATTTAGTCTGAAATTATTATTTAAGTGTAAATTCTAAGCTAACCTTTCCTTTGTTTATGGTTACTTCATGCCTAACCTCACCCCTTGCCTTTGCCTATGGTTATTTCATAATAGCTTCTGCCCCTACAGGCCAGAGAAGAGCTGGGACATCACTGTATCCTGTCCTGGTATTAGTAACCCTCTCTCTCATGAATTCAAGTGTAAATTGAATAAATTGCTGCCTAATGGCCTAAGGTTAAATGACCACTGGAGTTTTATTATCTCCAAAATTTAAAAAAAGGCAGGGGGAGGTGGAGAAGTCTCTTGTCCTGACTGTCAATGTTCCTAGGAGTGGCAATTCATGAGAGAAACCAGTCTGTCTCCCTGATGCTTCAAATAGCCTCAGTAAATATATATAAAATTAATCTTGTTGCTTATCCAAATTTCTGCTAAATTCAAAGTAAAATATAAAGCTCTGAATCAAAAAATGGTGCTAAAGCATTGAGAACATTTTGATTACAATCCATTAAATAAGAAAGAAAATTCTTGTGTAAAACTGCAGTCATAGTGCAAATTAAGAAAAGTTTCAGGAGTCTTTGAAATGTTTTGCAATCACACTTGTTTTGTAAAGATTAGAAGTTTAAAGTAACTAAAGTTTTGTTTTTGTGTCAAACTATTTATGTCTGCCTATTTGATCAAATTGTTGAGGTTAAATATGCAGTTATATAAGTAATATATATTTCCAGACCCCAAATTAAACTAAACAGTATATAAAATAATGCAAATTATAACATCAATGAGTTGTGTTTCTGTGTCTACCTCTGTGTCTGCCCATTTGCTCAGTGTATATCTTCATACATCAGGATAATAATATCAAATTAACAAATGAAAATTCTTAAAAGAGCTCTATTCAAATTGTTAAAATTAAATATGCAGTTATATATGTAAATAAATATTCTTAAAGCCCAAATTAAACTAAGCAGGATGAAAAAGTCGTATAGAAATCTGATTATAGAAACAATTAGGAAAGGGCCTCCTTTTGCAAGAGCTTTAAAGGCAAGACTAGGTGTGGCAGATTAAACCTATCTACTAGGCTAGGGAATTAAGAATCAGTTTGCCCTGTCATTTCCCAGTTTAAACCTTTTATCAGCCATAAAATGTAAAAAAAAAAAAACAACAAAAAACAAAGATTAGGTTAGTTTTCACACAAGGGGAAAAAATGTTGATTGGTGTAACCTGGAGGCCTGCTGCCTCAGTCTCCCACTCCCGGGTTGGACAGCAGTGGAGGAGACCAGTTTAGGCCAGTCCTATGGGCAGTGGAAGGATGCCCAAAAAGGAGCTAGGTCGGTTACATTTCAGCACTAAATTCTATTTCTTATCTGACAAAGGGGAGCAGGTAAAAACTAAAATGGTTAGAATGTGATAGAGGAAGCAGTTAAATCACAAACTTTTGTGCGGGAAGGTTAGATCTTCTCAAATAAACTGTAACTTTAGAAGTATCCAATCTATAGAGAAACAGAGGAAAAGCTTGTGTGCTAGGCTTAAGGATATAAATCATGTCATTTTTCTTTGTTCGGGGCACCAGCCATATCTGGTTCTGCATCCCTTCTTGCAAAATTGAGAATAAATTCTTTTCTTCTCCACAATCTGGTAAGCCTTACTTTCTTCCAGAAGATTTCTTTCCAACAACAAAAAGGTAATTAGTGGCTCTATTAACAAATTTCAGTCAGTAATAATGAAAAGTCCATAAAAACTATGGAAATATCTTTCCTGGATTATGATTAAACAAATTAAGTAATTGTGTAATGTGTTTTAAAGCCTGGTAGTCAGTATGCTTTTAAATTATTTATTTTCATAACTTAAACAAAGAAAAGAAGTTTTTAGCTTCCTGTAAGGGAAAAAGAGAACATTCCTTACATAAACTATAATGGTTTCAATTTTATTTAACTTGAGTATAATCTCCCATAGTCAATTTATAAACTAAATTAACATTATATGTACGAAATCTTTAGAGTAATGAAAATTGTAAGTTCACATTGGTGAGGCTAAAGGAAAAAGATTGTAGATAAGTTCTCTTAAATAAATTGAGTCAATTTCTTTAGTTGGTAATTATAATTTAAAAAGTTTATTTAAACATGGGGTGGCTAGTCAATGTGGTTATAGTCAATTATAAAGAGTTTGTAAAACATCTTCCAAACTGAAAATGTTTAAATTGTTCTAGTTCTAAAAGTCATTGTTAACTAAAAACTTAGATTGGTATTGGTTGCAAAAATAACTCCGTGATAATAAAACCTGTCTGAAGACCACCGCAAGGTACATATTTAAGTAAATGATAATAAAAAGTTATCTTAATTCTATTGGAAATCTTCTGTTTTCATTTTAACAATGAAAAATATTTTTTTCCCTTTATCACTGAAGTAAAGTACCTATTGTTATCTTCATAGTAAAATTGTGTAAGTAAACAGTCATTTGATATGTGTTGCATTAAATTGTTTAAAATATATATAAAAACAAGGAATAAACATTAACATTGTCAAACTCTTTTGTGCATTCAAACCAGGCCTTGAATACATGACAGGTTGCCTGTCCATGTGAGTTATTGGCTAGGCTGGTCACTGACCCCTCAATTAAAAATATTTGCTATATCAGCCTCTGGTTCTGCTCCTGAAGTCGATGGAAACTACGTTGCAGTTTCAAGCTCCTGCAGCAGTCAATGATGACTCGGTACAGCCAAGTGTACAATGGATATTGCCTCCAGACTGGCACTGTTCCATAGTGTCAGAGAGCACTATGCACCAGTCTAGTAGAATACTAGAAAATCTCTCAAAGATCAAGGATGCTGCAACTTGCTCACTGCATGAAGAACATGCTAAGTGGAGCCATGATACCAGGATACTGTAAGTAAAACTTAAACACAATTGGAATTATGGCCTGCTCTCATGGAGAGATAACATGTAAAGTATTACAAACCTGAAACTTAAAACTATTAATTGCAACTCTAAATCCTTTGCATTAGGTAATAATACATTAATTAATATCAAGTGCTGTACTCTTATCCTGTACTAAATATATGCCTAATAATTATAACATTATCTTTTCTATTTTGGATCAAGTGCGAGAGTATATTGGACATGTTAAACTCCTAGTGAATTCATTTTCTAAACAGTTAATAAACATGTCTGTAGAATGGGGTGGCAGTCTCAGCCAGGCTCAGTCAACTTACTATATTCTACTGTACTCTACTGTGTAGCAAGAGTGAGGCTTGCTTGCTGATGGTGAGTCACCTATTTCACAAGTCAAAATTACTAGAAATTGTACAATTAAAACCAAGGTGTAGAACACCTTTATTCTGTAGTTCTGATCACTCCCACAGCTGAAAACTAAGGGAATTTCCAACTTGGTGTTCTAATCCTGAATGAAGCCAGTTGCCCAGGGAGTGCCAGCTCACCAGGAGCATCTGACAGAGTGAATGAGTGCCAATCATTGAACAGGTTAGAATGTGTCTTCAGACAAAGCTAAGTGTCTGTTGCAATTTCTCTCTAAAGATAAATAACTTTAAAATGTATATATATATATTGTTCCAACCAGTTTTTTAAAAAGGAGTGCCATCTTTATAAGCACCTAACCTTGTCTACCTCTGTAATACAATGACCTTTTTAAAAATTCCAAATTTTTAATTAAGTTTGTTTTTTTCAGAATGAACATCTTATTAACCATATGAAAACTTCATCCAACTTCATACAGAATGCCAGATCCATCTTTCTCCAGTTAAAATAAAGTAAGGGTTTTGCACCTTGTTAGGCAATGACTACAGCCCATGGCCAACAGGAAGCAGTTACAGAAAAGAGATCATCTCCCTTCAGCACCCATTTGAGATTAAAGGTGTAAACTCTTTAAGGGTAAAATAAAATTAATAGATGGACCTGGAACCTGACTGGAAATCTGCGTGAGCGCCGGTGGCCCCAGGATGACTACAGGGGCCCAAGCCCCAGGATTCTGCTCTCCAGAATAAAAACTTCTAACTCCTAAAAACAGTCCTGGATGCTACACTGAAGATTGATAAATAATCAATTAAAACAACAAACGGCCATCCACCTCATAGCTCCAACAATATAATGCCAAAGCTTAGTGAGTTAAACTTTAGCAAAAGGGGGAAATGATGTGGGCTATGGGTGGGAGGCTCTTTGTCTCTTCAGAGATAACCTAAGCTGTCTGACTTGTGGGTGTGAAATGGTAAGAGCCTGCAGTCCTGCCCTTGGTAACAATGGCAATGACTCCAGTCCCAGGAAACAGTTTAACAATGCAAGGTCTGTAGACTTTAAGCATTTAGGGGAAATGCAAACCAAATATGCTAAAAGCTTATCTAGAATATATGAATCCATGATAAAAGCTTACCTAGGATGTGGAAGATATATGCTAATTCAAGCCTATTGAGAACGGAAACAAAGGGACCATTTAACGTTTCCTCTCTGTATAAAAGGGATTCAAAAATCTTGTTTGGGGCTTGGGATTGAAACAGAAAGGTCCTGAGTAGTCTGTCAATAAACCATTTTTCCTTCTCAAAATCATTCCTGAGTCCTGGCCTCTCTATACACAAATAATTGAACCTCTCTCAAATTCTACAACAGTATCATGCTATTTTCTGTCTTTTTACCATTTATTTTACCATTTGTAATAATCTTCATTTCAACACTATTCTCCAAGTCTCTCTTTTTTTTCCCTTTCAGGATGCAGTAGTTCCTTTTGTATCTCTTGTAAGTCTTTTGGTAACATATTCTATTAGGATTTGTTTTTTTTTCCTATGAAAACTTTGGACTCACCCTTATTTTTGAAGTTCAGCTTTGCCAGATACAGAATTCTTGGCTGATGGTTTTTCTTTTTAAGTACATTAAGTACTTCATACCACTTTCTTCTCTCCCCATGGTTTCAGATGTGAGGTCAGCACTTAATCTTACTGCGGTTCTATTGTATGTGATGCTTTTCTTTTGCTGCTTTCAGAATTCTTTTTATCTCTTATGTTTGTCATTCTGAATAGTAGGTGTCTCAGAGTAGGTATATTTGGATTTACTCTACTTCTGGTGCATTGTCCTTCTTGGATTTTGATATTTATATCCTTCATTGGATATTAGGATCCTATCAGATAAATGGTTACTAAATATTTTCTTCCATTGAATAAGCTGTCTTTTTACTTTCTTGATAATCTCCTTTGAGGTGCAAAATGTTTTAATTTTGAGGAGGTCCCTATTTTTTTCTTTTGCTTTTGTGTTTTGGGTGTGAAGTTCATGTAACGATTTCCTATTACAAGTTCCTGTAGATGCTTCCCTACATTGTCTTCCAAGGTCTTTATGGTCTTGGCTCTTATATTTATATCTCTGATCTATTTGAGTTGATGTTTGTATAAGGCATGAGATGGTAATCCTTTCGTTCTTTTGCACATGGATATCCAGTTCTCCAAGGACCATTTGTTTAAGAGGCCATTCTTCCCAGTTTAGTGGGCTTTGTACTTCCTTGAATATCAGATGACTGTATATGAGAGGATATATGTCTGAACTCTCAATTCAGTTTCATTGGTCAGTGTGTCTATCCTGCCAATACAAAGCTGTTTTGACCACTGTAGCTTTATTGTATGATTTAACATCAGGTAATATGGTTCCTCACATTTCATTTTTCTTTTTCAAAAGTCTTTGACTGTTTGGGGCCTCTTTCCCCTCCAAATAAATTTCATAGTTAGACTTTCCAATTCATTAAAAAATGCTGTGTTGATTTTTATTGTGTTTACATTAACTGTGTAGATGAGTTTGGATAGGATAGTCATCTTTTTTTTTTTTTTTTTTTTTAAGATTTATTTATTTATTTAATTTCCCCCCCTCCCCTGGTTGTCTGTTCTTGGTGTCTATTTGCTGTCTGTTCTTGGTGTCTATTTGCTGCGTCTTGTTTCTTTGTCCGCTTCTGTTGTCGTCAGTGGCACGGGAAGTGTGGGCGCCATTCCTCGGCAGGCTGCTCTTTCATTTCACGCTGGGCGGCTTTTCCTCACGGGCGCACTCCTTGCGCGTGGGGCTCCCCCACGCGGGGGACACCCTTGCGTGGCACTGCACTCCTTGCGTGCATCAGCACTGCACATGGCCAGTTCCACACGGGTCAAGGAGGCCCGGGGTTTGAACCGCGGACCTCCCATGTGGTAGACGGACGCCCTAACCACTGGGCCAAAGTCCGTTTCCCAGGATAGTCATCTTAATGATGTTTATTCTTCCTATTCATGAACGTGGAGTATTCTTCCATTTATTTAAGTGTTCTTTGATTTCTTTTAAGAATACTGTGTAGTTTTCTGTAATATAAGTCCTTTACATGTTTAGTTAAATTTATTCCTGGGTATTTGATTTTTTAATTGGTATTGCAAATGGTATTTTTTTCTTGATTTCCTCCTCAGATTGTTTAATATTGCTGTAGAGAAATCCTACTGATTTTTACACATTGATATTATACCCTGTGACTTTACTGAACACATTTATAAGTTCTAGAAGCTTTGTTTTAGATTTCTCATGGCTTTCTATGTAGAGAATCATGTCATCTGCAAAGAGTGAAATTTTAACTCTTCCTTTCCCAATTTGGATGCCTTTTGTATCTTTTTCTTGCCTCATGCCCTACAAGGTACTTCTAACACAATTTTAAATGGGAGAGGTGATAGCGGGTATTCTTGTCTTGTTCCTAATCTTAGAGGGAAAGATTTTACAATTTCAGCATGTATATGATGTTAGTTGTGTGTTTTCCATATATATCCTTTATCCTGTTCAGAAAGTTTCCTTCTATTCTTATCTTTTGCAGTATTTTTATTAGGAAAGGCTGGGTATTTTGTGAAATGCTTTTTCTACATCTATAGATATGATCATGTGATTTTTATTTGACCTGATTATATGGTGTATTACTCTGATTGATTTTCTTATTTTTAGGTTTCCTTGCATACCAGGGAAGAAACCCACTTGGTCATGGTGTATAATTCATTTGATGTGTTGCTGAATATAATTAGCAAGTATTTTGTTAAGGATTTTAGTATCTAGGTTCATTTGAGAGTTTGGTCTGTTAATTTCCTTTCTTGTGGTGTCTTTGTTTGCCTTTGGTATTATGGTAATGTTGACATCCTAGAATGAGTTACACAATGTTTCTTTTATTTCCATTTTTTGTAAGAGTTTAAGCAGAATTGGAGTTATTTACTTCCAGATGTTTGGTAGAAGTCACCTGTAAGGCTGTCTGACCCTGGGCTCTCCATAGTTGGGAGGATTTAATGACAGATTCTTTCTCTTTACTTGTGATTGGTTTGTTGAGATCATCAATTTCTTCTTTTGTGAATGTCAACTGCTTATGTGTTCTTGTTGGTATATAGTTTTTCAAAATATCCTCCTATGATTCTTTTTATTTCTGTGGGTTTAGTGGTGATAGCCCCTTTCTCATTTCTTATTTTGTCTATTCACATCTTTGCTCTTTTTTCTGTGTTTAAAAAAACATGGGAAAAAGCTAAGGGTTTGTAAATTTTATTGGTTTTCTCAAAGAACTACCTCTTTGTTTTGTTTATTTTTTCTAGTGCTTTCTTATTTTCTTTTTCATTTAGTTCTGCTCTGGTCTTTGTTATTTCTTTCTTTCTTCTTTCTTTGGGGTTATTTGTTCCTTCAATAATTCCCCTAAATGTGCAGCTATTTGTTCGATTTTAGCTATTTTTTCTCTTTTGATTTATGAATTTATGGCTATGAATTTCCCTCTCAGTACAGCTTTTGCTGCATCCCATAAATTTTAATATGTTGTGTTATCATTTTCACTTATTTCAAAGTAGTTGCTTATTTCTTTTGAGATTTCTTCCTGGGCCCACTGTTTGTCTAAGTGTGTGTTGCTTAACTTCCATATCCTTGTGCCTAATCTGGTTCTCCAGCCCTTGCAGACTTTCAGTTTCATCCCACTGTGGTCAGAGAAATTATTTTGTATGATTCCAATCTTTCTGAATTCATTGAGACTTTCTCTGTGGCCTAGCCTGTGGTCTGTCTTGGAGAATGATCCATATGCACTTGAGAAGAATGTATTTATGCTGTATTTTGTTGTAGTGTTCTGCATATATCTATTAGGTTCAGATCCTCTAATATATTATTCAAATCTTTGTTTCTTTATTGATTCTCTGTCAAGATGTTCTGTCTAGTGATGATAATGGTATATTAAAGTCTCCCACAATAATTGTGGAGTCATCTATTCCTCCATTTGGTTTATGCATGTTTGCCTCATGTATTTTGAGGCACTCTGATTAGGTGCATAAATATTTATGATTGTTCTTTCTTGATAGATTACCACTTTTACTAATATGTACTGCCCATTTTTGTCTCTCACAATAGTTTTGTTTTTAAAGTCTGTTTTGTCTGATATTACTATAGCTATTTTTGCCTTTTTTGGTTATTAGTTACTTCTAAAATTATTTTTCAGCTATTCACTTTCAACCTTCTTGAATCACTGGGTCTATGGTGAATTTCATATAGACAGCATATAGATGGGTCACATTTCCTTATCCATTCTGCCAATCTGTGTCTCTTTACAGGTGAGTTTAATTCATTAACATTCAGTGTTATTACCCACAAGAAATTACTTCATTAGCCATATTTTCTTTGAATTTGTGTGTGTCATATGTGGTTTTTATTTCTTTTTTGTCTTTTTTGTTAGTCTTAAACTGTTCTCCAACTCCGACTTCTGTTTTTTTTCTTTCAAGCTACAGAATTCCCCTTAGTATTTATTGAAGAACACATTTATTATTGGCATATGCTGTTTGTTCCTGTTTATCTGTGAATATTTTGAGCTCTCCATCAATTTTGAATGCCAGTTCTACTCAATAGAGTATTCTTGGCTGGAAACTTTTTTCTTTTAGTATCTTGACTATGTCATACCACTGTCTTCTTGCCTCTATGGTTATAGATGAGAAATCAGCACTTAATCTAATTGAGCTTCCCTTGTGTTGAATGGTTCTCTTTTCTCTTGCTGTTTTCAATATTTTCTCTTTGTCTTGAGCATCGGATATTTCACAAGTATGTTTGGACTAGGCCTTTTGGGATTTATATTGTTTGGGTTGTGCTGTGATTCCTGGACATGTACCATCCATCTCCCTCAGTAAGTTTGGGAAATTTTCAGCCATTATTTCCTCCAAAAAACCTTCTGTCCCCTTTCCCTTATCTTCTCCTTGTGGGATGTTTGTGTATTTTGTGTTGTCATTCAGATCCCTAAGTCTCTATTGGATTTCTTCTATCTTTTTATCTAATAATTCTACTCTTTTTATTTATTTCAGATGTATTGTTTTCCACCTCAATAATTCTTTCCTCTGCCTATTCAATTCTGCTGTTATTTGCTTAGAGTGTTTTGTGATTTTTTTTATTTCTTGGATTGTGCCATTCATTACCCACAAATCTGTTATCTTTTTCCATATATTTACAATTTCTTCAGTATGCTCTGCAAGTGTTTTCTTAATATCATTAATCTCTTCTTTCACTTCTTTATACTGATCCATGATATTAGTTTGGACATCTTTGTTTAGTGTTCAATGTTCTGCTTCTCTTCCTGTTTTTTAAGTTTGTTCATTGGTGTGGGCCATGTCTTCCTGATTATTGGTATGTTTTGTAATTTTCTGTGGCTCTCTGCTCATCATTTTATCTTGATGGGTTTCTTCAGTTGGTTATCTCCTCCAGGTAGTCTCAGGTTTTATTTAGGTGCTGTTTTTGTGTGTGTATTAAGTTTTCTATTTTACACTTTGTTCTTCTTATTCTATTTCCTTGCTGTTGTCTAAGTTCCCTTGAATGAAAAAGTTTACATCTAGGGGAAGAAAAGAAGTAAAAAATCAAAAAAAAGATTTAATAGTAATATTGATAGTAAATGTTAGCAGAAGAATCATATAAGACCTAAGAGATTGAATATTAAACTCATGTAACAGTGTAGAAATACAGGAATAAAAAAGTGGTGCACCTACAAGGAAATGGGAAACTGAATATCAAAAAGAATATAATGTGAGTTAACAGGTCAGTGTGATGAAGAGAGAGGGAAAGAGAAAAGAAAGGATAAAAATAGAAAGTTAATAAAGGATAGAAAACAGAATGGTTAGAAATAAAAAGTCAGTAAAATTGGGGACTAAACAAAGGTAATTGGAATGTAAGAACAACAACAGAAGGGGGAAGTTAGAAAGATGCAGGAGGGAAAGAGACAGCATTGATTGCCAAAATAAGTACACAGAGAAATGAGAAAATCAAGGAAGTGGAAACACAACAATCAAGAAACAAGCTGGCAGCATCGAATTTTAAAAGGGAGGGATAAAAAGGAAAGGTAAGAAAGAAAAAAAAAAACAGACAAACCCACAAGCAAACACTAAGAACAAAAAGACTTCCCTCTTAAGCCTCTGTGGAACTTGTCAGGCTACAGGTGTTTATCAATCAATTACTCTGCAGTTTTCTCCCTGCAGATTTTGAAGTGAGTTTTAGTGAGTGTACTAAATTAAATTATATAACAAAAGTAACCTTTTTTTAGGAAAAATAAGAGACCCAAGGGAAGCTAACACAAGGGTACTTTCTCTGCTTTCCCTGTCCTAAATTATCAGCTAGATGTTTCATATCCCATTGAGTCGCTACTCTAAGAGGAGCCAGGAATTGAAATACAGACCTTGTATATTCAAGACTGAAACTCCTACATGGAGACAAACTTTCCTGCTGGGCTGATTAGCTCTTCAATATTGGGGAAGGATTGACTCTTTGGAATTGGATAAATTGCAAATTAGGAATCTGTCCTTGTCCACCTTTTTTTTTCTAACTACTTTATCTCCCAGGGCAGCATTAAGGAAAAGCCTGTGTGAGAGTTCCCTTCTGAAATTCAAATGGGACCCTGTTGACTTATCTCACCACAGGCAAAAAAAAATGACTCTCAGTCTCTTTGAAGGAGAGCACCCACACCTTGCTGGGAACCCTAAATATGCTCTTGGAAGCTTATTAAGCACTTCCTACTGCCCCCCTCCCTTAGATGAGTTCCACAGGACTAGTTAATTGCCTGGCTCCTCCTTCCCCCAGACCAATTTTCCCTATCCCAGGGAGGCTAGATAAATCAGACTGCCTCAGCAGATTTACCTCTCCCTTCTTCCTGGTTTCTCCACAGGCCAGGTGGTATGCTTCTCAAAGCTAAAAAAAGGGGGGTCCAGACCATGGAACACACACTCAGGGGATCCCTCTCCACCTTTCACCAGAACCCTCCCACTCTCAGAATTTGTCTCTTCTAGCTGACTGACTGGCAAGGGTCAGGGAATGCTCTGGCTCCAGCCCTGAGGGAGGGGCTTAGCTGTCCAAGAGCTCCTGCCTGAAGCATCAGAAACTCATGGTTTGACCTTGCACAATCACGCTTTTTGTTATGCTCTCTGCAGATGGATGCCCTTAAGCCTCCTGCTTTTTGGGTTCCCAAAACAGCTCAATCAGGAAGGATTTTGCTGCACTCAGTTGTTTTATTTAGGAGAGATGATGTAGGTGCACTTAATCTGTCACCATCTTGCCCCTCTCCATTTTTTGTTTTCTTGATTGAATTCTTTATACAAAGGCTTTGTTAATTTCAGAAGAAAATAAGTTAATATAGGAAGGAAGAGAAAGTGGAAAGAGTGCTGGTGAAGGAAGGGATGGGTCAGTGTGAAAGGACCTTTGTGCAGGAATGCCAAACCCAGCAACTAGACAGGGTGAAGGACATGTCACTGCCATTTGATAGGATTTGTCACCTTGTTGGTGAATGAATAGCAATTGCTTATAGAATTTTATCATATCACAGTTTACATAATGATTTCAAGTACTTTTCACAAGATCAATTTTCTCAGTTTATTCAACTATTTTAAAAGCAGAAAGCTGGGAATGATACTTACCCTTTCCCCCCACATACCATCTAACTCTGTAGAGTACAGCTTTCTACTGGGATTCCCTCATTTTTGCCTGGAGCCAGAGCCCTCAGGCCAGATGAGAAGTGGCTCTTCTCATTCAAGACCCCCAGCCCTTGCCCTCTAAATTTGAGTCATTTTCTGGTTGCATAGCAAACAGGAAACCTGCTTCTCCTCCCTTGGGTCTGACCAATGCCACCAGACATTGAGCAGTGGGGCCAGGGATGATGAGACCACAGTAAGCAGTAGCCATGTTTAAGGGTAAAGAACACATGTTGAGTCTGGACCTCAGAAATTCAGGGTCACCCCATTCCTCTCTGCACCCCACATTGGTCTGCAGGCAACATCTTCAGACTATCACACATAGCTTCAGAGAGAGGGAACCCACCCCATTCCCCACAGACAAAGCACAAAAGTTCAGCCAGAGTAGGGGTCCTGAATGTGAAAGAGAGCCCAGTGCTGACCCTGGCTCTTCCTTGCCTCTTCAGGTTTATGAGTCTTGGTCTGTCGCTTTCCTTCACATGGCCTCAGTGTCCCCATCCCTAAATGAGGACCTAGGGCACATATGTCAATTGTAGAATTGGAATAGAGCCTGAGGGACCTTTGTTGATTCACTATCTTTTACCTAATCTATCCTTGAATAAGCCAGGATATGCAAACTATGTCTAGAATTAAATTCATGGTCATCTTTGGGAATGGTTATTATGAAAAGGAAAACAACATTTTAATCACAGATATTTCTTTGTTTAAAAATTATTTCTAAACTGTTTTGACTCTTGACCCCTAACTGAAATCCTAAAATGACTGGGTATAAATAAGACATTAACAGAGTAATGGATTTATTGTTCTTTTATTATTCTCCCAATTACTATGAACAATTAAAAGAATCAGGGAGTTATTGTTAAGTAAATACAGTTCAGGAGAGTGGCTGTGGCTCATGTGTTGATGCCTGCCTCCCACATGGGAGATCCTGGGTTTGGTTCCTGGTGCCTTCTAAAAAAACACAACAAAAAAGAAACACCAAGGAAACAAATGCAAAAAAAAAACTCAGTGGTTAAGTGATGGTTTCTCACTTAAAAGGTCCCAGGTTCAATCCCTGGCCCTGGAACCTCAAAAAACCCCACCACATCAAAAAATTCAAAGCCATTTACCTGGTAGATCAGTCACAGAAATTCCTCTATTGTTTTATTTTTCCATGAATAATATAACACCAGTTTGTTGTTTCATTTATATACCAAAATCTCCTAACTGGCTCTCCTGTTCATAGCATTCCTTTAAATAAAATACATACCAAGAACTAAAAGCATCTGTAAGTAGTTAAGATTTCTACTTTGAAATCATCATCAGGACTAACAGGGATGCCTAGGCCCACCATGACCCTGGACCACCACATGGCATTAATCTGCATCTTCTGCCCACAGGATCAGAGCTGTGAAAGGAGGGCTGTGTATCTGTGGGTCTCGGGCACAGGAGGAACAGGACTCAGAGAAGATGACCACTCAGGGGATGGCTGGTGGGGAAAGACAGAGAAATGAGCAGGATTCTGCTGACCAAAAATAGCATTTGTCCTGAGCTTATGGAGGGATGGGAGGGTTAGGGAATATATAAAAAGGACAGGGAGTGGGAAAGGAGTTGTCTTAAATTGTCATGTTTCCATGCAAATAAAATCATGTACAATTGTGTCAAAGCACCCATAAACAGAATGATACAGAGGCTATATTGTGTACTTTTAAGTTAATATGCATAGACATATATAAATAGGTAGACATTAATACTGGTGTGAATGTGTCTGTAGGTAAATATAGCCACAGTTAGTTTGGCCTCACTGGCCCCAGGGCCTATAGTCAGCCTTATTTAGGCAACTGTCTGGACATAGGAAACAGGGTTGTGGTCTGTAGACCAGGACAGAAAGTAGTCATAAGAGACCCAGGTGGGACTTTGCCTTGATTTAGGAGTCCCCACGAGAGTTTATTTTAAGAAAGTCAGTTGACTTTAAAAAAAGAAACAGAAAGCCATTATAAATGGCATTATTTGGCCTGGAATTGTCTCTTAATAAACAATCATCTATCTACTGTTATAGATTAGTGATATTGACCAGACTCAGACTTCGAATAAAGTTCCAGTTGAGAGCTTTAGCCGTGCTGCGACTGTCTCATCCTACATGGAGGAGAGAGCAGCCCTGAGTTAAGGGAAGAGGTGTTTTTATAGCCTTTCAGGAGGGGGGGTTACTAGCAAGCAAGCAGGCACAGAAGCGGAAAACTGTGGTTAGCTGAAGATAGAATATCTATTTTTTTCTTTTTTCAAAGCCCTTTCTTGTGAGCTGTCCCATGTTATTTATTGGCCCTTTTCTTGGGGACAGCCCTAAGTTATTTATTGGCACTCTCCTTGGAGACAGCCTTAAGTTATTTATTGGCACTCTCCTTGGAGACAGCCTAAGTTATTTATTTATCTGAAGGCACTTGCAATTCCTATTTCCTAATGTAGTTCTATTCCTATTTTCCCAATGTGGCCTTACCCTTACACTACCAAGAAATGAAAGGCCTTCCAAATGGTGTGTTTAACTCTCATGATGATTGTCATCCTGTGCACCAGCCCTTGGGGATGCATCCCTAGGAGGAGGCTTCCCTAGGAATCCCTCCACATTGAAAGCCCTCAGCACAGGGTCAGGGACAAATCATTTGTGGGAGGGGCTTAGCAGTGTTGGGAATGCTGATGAGTCATTTCAGATATAGTAGCTTTAAAACTCTCATGACTGGCTTGCCTAGCTGACACTTTTGCAGAAAATCCTCTTGAGAAATACCTGTGAATAAATAAATTTATTTTGAGATCTTTAGGGCACAGCTAAACTAAAATAATTACACTTGCAATTGTCTTAAAATTAGCCCAATAAACATGTTTTAGCAATTTAGCATTAACTGTCTTTGCATACCCCAGGAAACTAGCCCAACATAGGCTCTCAATTTGTAGGTAGTCAGGGATGTTTATACGGTCCCAAGCTGCCTTGGCACTCTTTGCCCTGCTTCCCCTTCAGGGAACTCCTTCCCACCTGTGGCCTTTGGAAGCTTTTCTGTAGGGGTCGGTCCTACAAAACAGTCAATACCATGCCTGATGAATAGATTGTCACTGCCATTTGGTGGTTATGTCTTCTGGGTCAACAACAAAATCCTCCATTTAAAACCCCCACAGTTGCACATCCTGCTCAAGTGCTTCCTGTGTTCCCTGAGCATGTGAATTGTGGAATTTCCTTTCTGACCCCCAAAGGGTCTTCACCTGGTGTTCCACTGCTTTTTCCTTAGCTGCCCCAAGGGTAGAGAGGGGAGCTGTGCAAGGGGAGCAGATACTTGGATCCTGGCCCCAGATTTGGACAGGAGGTATGTCCCAAGTGGGAAACATGTCGTGGGGAGTCAAGAAGGAGGAATAAGTGCCAGAGAGCATCCTCCCTTCACTCAGACCCTTCTGTCCATATTTTATCCCAGTTCCAGCTGTCATGCCCAGGCTCTGATTGTAGCACCGGGGACATCGATCAGACATATGTGATGTTACACTGGACCACCACTTCACATCACCCTCCTCCCCCCACGTGCTTGGCTCCCTCCATGGAGTCCCCACCCTCTCAGAGCCCTCCCTCTCTTATGCCCATCAACTCTCTGCTGTGTCCTTTAGGAAACATCCACAGAGATCTAGAAAGTTCATCTGGGTAGAAGCTAAATGTCTGCCTCCCTGCCAGTGATTCTCTAATAGGGCTAGGAATAGTGAGGAATGGGATTTGCCCCAGACTGCAGAGTTTCCCAGATGCCCTCTAATTTTTAAACTGCCCCCTGGGGGGGGGGGTAGTTGAAAGAAGCCTGTGGCTATATCCCATACTCCATTTACACTGATGCTCCTAGCTTTCAGAATGTCTGCATTTGAAAGAAGTGATTGAAATCTGCTATGGGTTTGGGAGCAAATGTAAGGGATTGTATCTTTTTTTTTCTATCTGGTGGCACCATCCTCTTTTTGGTGCTTCATTTTGCATGTGGGGGCAGGGGCTGCACCTCACTGCACAGGTCTGGGATGCCTTTATTTTTTAACAGGAGGTTCCAGGAATTGAACCTGAGTCCTACATATGGTAAATGGAAGCTCAATTGCTTGAGCCACAGCTGCTTCCTTAGAGTTGCATCTTAAACGATCAACCAAGCCTGAAGCCATCTATAGGAAATTATTCTCAGATAACTAAAAGAACTTCATTAATGCCACATTTGGGAACCTGCACTAAATTCCTGTGACAGGTGACATCGTTCCATCTAAGCTCAGAAGCTTCCTGTGGAATAAAAGTGTGACGACTGGTCTCTAAAGGGAAGTTAATTCTTCAGCTGAAATTCAGCAAGTGTTTTAGGCAAAGTCCCCATGGTGGTGACACATTTGGGGATGAGACCTTATCCTGGGACTGCCCTTCATATACCTCTGCTTTGGGATCTGGCTTTGGCTGAGAAAATCCTGGGGAGGCCTGTGGAAGGAGGTTGGTAGGGGAAGACCATAGGATGGCCAGCCAGTGGCCGCTATATGGAGCTGATGCCACCCTTGACCTGAGAACGCAGAGACCACTGATCCCTAGATCTTGGGGAAGGGCAAATGGGAACCATCCGTGATCTTATGTATGCAATTGTCAGGGTTTCTGTTTATTCCAGGCAAGGTATTAAAACATCAATAACAATACTCAACAGAGTTCACCTCCTACACTCTGATTTATTGGACTTACCCCACTCAGCTAACAAGGAGTTGAAGAATGTCAACCAGCACACCATGGAGCCTAGAGGGCCTACAACTGAAAGCAGGAGGAGTGCATCCAGTATCCATGTGGAATCTAAGCCCCTTCTTGGCATAGATGTGGAATGGACACAACCAAGCTAAGGTCCATAGGAAGGAGGAATACAGTAAGGATTAGAGTAGACTTAATGATATTGTATTCATGAACTTTTGTGGTTAACAATCGAGAAAGTGTGGCATTGGTGTGGAAAAAGTGGCCATGGTGGCCGTTGGGTGCGGGGAATGGGAGGAAGAGATGAGATGTGGAGGCATTTTTGGGACTTGGAGTATTCCTGAGTGGTGCTTCATGGACAATTGCCGGACATTCTATGTCCTCCCATGACCCACTAGATGGAACGTGGGAGAGTGTGGGCTATGGTGTGGACCATAGGCCATAGGGTGCAGCGATGCCCAGAGATGTATTCACCAGATGCAATGGATGTGTCATGATGATGGGAGAGAGTGTTGCTGTGGGGGGAGTGGTGGGGTGGGGGCAGTGGGGGTGAATGGGGACCTCATATTTTTTGAATGTAATATTTAAAAAAATGAATAAAAAAAAAACAATACTATGGGAAGTAAGAGCAATAGAAGTGACTACTAGTCACTGCTGTTGGATAACAATTGTTCCAATAGTCACAATTCCTCAAGGCGGCAGGGGACTGGGCTTTTTATATAGGATGAGGAGCCAGGGACCCCCCCCCAAAGGGGTGTGTGGGCCCATGTAGAGTGGGTGCCAGGGTTTGATCTGTGACTGATGTGTGACTCTCCCTCCTGCTGATAGCTCACCTGGCCCAAGGCTTGCTGGCAGTAGGAGCCTTGGTTGATCCAGGCTGCCTGGTAACATGGGCAGAGGGATTTCCTCACAAAAAATGTTCCATGACTGTGTCAAAGGGGCCTCCCCAAGGCTGGAGATATACTCAGTGTATCTTCTATCACAAGGGTCAAAGAAAATTTCTGTCCATACCATCATCTCCATCTTTTTATGTAAAAACCTGGCCTTAGGAATTGTTGATGGGAATCTGCCTTGTCTATCAGCCAGATCTGCAGAGAACTGTCTCTCTCCTTTTGTATGTAAATAGAGGAGGGCCTCAGAGTCTTTAGTGTTAGGAGTCAATTGCCTCCCTCTCTTTTTTTTCTGGGATGAGAGGGGCCACTCACACCCCCAATTACACTTACCAGCTGCCCTTTCTCCTCATTCCCCTCTTTTTCCCCCTGTTCATGATCATTTTTATTTTTTTTGAGTTCTTGTGACCAAGAAAACAGCTGCTTAAATATTTGTGTACAAGATTGTATGTGGAAATATTTTCCATTCTCTTGAGTAAATATGTACAAGTGGGGCTAAAGGACTATTTGTTAAGTGTATGATTTACTTTAGAAGAAACTGATATTATATTCCAAAGTGGCTGTTTTGTTTTGTTTGGTATTCATATGAGTAAAACATATGAGTTCCTGTTGTTCTGCATTCATGCCACTATTTGATATTCTCATTTTTTTCAAACTAGTGGTAGTGGTGTCTTACGAGGTTCTAATTTGATTCTCTCATGGCTAATACATAGAACTTTTTTCATATATTATTTCCCACCTATGTATTTTTTTAAAAGGTACTATTAGAATCACTTAGCTATTTCTAAAATTAGAATGTTTGTATTCTTATGGTTGAGGTTTTTTTTAATGGTCAAAGAAGAAGCTTCCTTCCTTCATTTTTCTCCCCATTGAAAGTAACTGTGACATTCAGAACATAGCCTGCTGCAAACACACAATGAGACATTTAATCATGAGCTGTACTAGGTTAGACATGCTTATGATTAACAAGGAAAATAAATTCATGTGTTATGATTCATTGTTAATTCTCCATCAAGGCTAGAAACAGGAGAATATATGTGGTTAAGTTTTGAGTATTCTTTGTATATATCTCTAAGGAAGAAACACAAATGGCCAAAAAGCACATGATAAGATCCACAGTTCTGTGGTAACTGCTCTGGTCAAGGGCAGCTGGGGGACCTCCCTGAAAAAAACCCTCTTCCGAGTCCCGAGCTTATACCGACCTGCTTAGGTTAAGAGGCGCCGTGTGTTCCCACAAGGGACACAGCTGGAGATGGATGAAACAAAAGGCTGAGTGAGTGTTGTGCAGTGTCAACACACAGAGGAAACATGGGAAGCACACAAAGTAGGACCCCATTAAGTTGTATGCGGAAAAATTTTCCCTGAGTTTTCCACGAAGATGTGGCATAAAGTTCTAGCCAGGAAATGTTAGAATGCTTTGTGAAGTAGAATGGCTGACTTTTGGCATGGGCTGGCCTCAGGAGGGCACCTTTGACCCCGGATCATCTGTAAAGTTCATGAGATGTTAACCAGAAAACCAGGGTGCCCTGGCCAGTTCCCCTACATTGATGCCTGTCAGGACACTGCGAATCAAAGTTCGCCCTAGTTAAGGAAATGTACGACTAAGGAAGCCAGGATTTGCCTGATACAAAAGCCCACAGGTGCTGTCTCAGGAACCAGGCCAAAAAGGTGCCTTGCAAAGGGTCCAGAGAAAGTGAGCCCCAAATCTAGTGCCAAACCACCCATTCTAGGGGGGCCAGATGAAGATGACCTCCCACCACCTTATGTGATTGTTCCTACAGTGCCAGTGCCGAGGACTGGGGATGAGCCAATTTTCCTAAGCAATGCAACCTCGCTGCCCCCACAGCCATCTCCATTGCCATCCTCCCTGGGCAGCATGACCTCGCTACCCTGACAGCTGTCTCCCTTGCCATCCTTCCTGAACAGCGTGACCTCACTGTCCCCGCACCCACCGTCCTCCCTGAGCAGCACTTCCTGGCAGCCATTCCTGCAGCCGCTCCCACAGCCATTCCCACAGCCGATTCTGCAGCTGCTTTCTCCAAGCAACACAGCCCAGCTGCTCCTGCAGCCACTCCCACAGTCCTTTCCACAGCCGGTTCAGTTCCACAGCCGCTTTCTCCAAGAAACAGGAGCCAGCTGCTCCTGCAGCTGTTTCCACAGCCGGTTTCGCAGCTGCTTTCTCCAAGCAGCACAGTGCAGCTGCTGCAGCAGCCGCTCCCACAGGAGGTTCTGCAGGCAATTTCTCCAAGCAACATGGCCCAGCCGCTTTCTCCAAACAATGCAGCCTCTGCACCTCTGCAATGGCTGTCTCCACCAATCTTGACCCCTGGCAGCATAGTGCTGGCCATCACTCAGGAAGGAGTCCCTGAAAGATGACAACTCAGACCACGAGGAGCCCCAGGGACAGGTGGAGCAGGGAGAAGGGCCACCCTGCAGCTCCCTCTCTCTGAAGCCTGGGCTCCAATTTATTATGATGCTGATGGCCATATACAAGGAGGACACTGAACATTTGGTTACCATCTCTTCACTACTACTGATCTCTTTATCTGGAAAAGTCATGCCCCTCATACTTGGAGAAGCCTCAGGTCATGATGGACGTCTTCCAGTCCATCATTCAAACCCACAAACCCACCTGGGCTGAATGTAAGCAGCTCCTTATGACCTTACTCAACTTCAAGGAGAGAATGTGAGTCACAAAAGGAGCTTCCACCTGGCTCAAGGAGCACCCATCTGGGGGAACCCTGGACAGGGATCAATATGCCCACACACAGTTCCCAGGCAAGGACCCCCAATGGGATCCCAATGACATGACCAGGCCCAACTGATTAGAAATTTTCCATTGGGCCTTAGTTGAAGGGTTCAGAGCTGGGAGCCGAAAGGCAGTAAACATGGCAAAGACCACCCAAGTCCTACAGACTCTCGAGGGAAGTTGGCTCAATTCTGACAAGATTGACTCCTGACATTTATTTCAAACTTTGGGATGTGATACGATACTACTTTTGTTGTTGATTTTCAATTTGTTCTACTTTTTAGCCATGGTAGCTCTTTCCAGGGCACCCTATTGCTCTTTACTATAACCCCATCATTGAGGGGTTTATTTTACACATATTTACTTTTTAGTACTACAAAATATTCAAGGTCCTTCTTGCATATTCCTTCCTAGAAAGAGCAATTTCTCTAAGAAGGCATTTATTGGAGAATGGTTTTAAAACCTAAAGTCTGGGCATTATCTCTGCTCATTGTTACTGCAGCCTCGAGGGCCTCTCTGCAGAGAGTGTAAGGAAATATATGTGTATATACTAAGATGTGTACATGCACATCTTTAGAAATATGTGTGCATACAATCTTCTGTATATTTATTCACCTACACATGAGTCCATACTGATTTGTCTAACTCTAAACCATTATCAAATAGAACTTCCTAGCCTCCTCCTCTTGCTTATCTGTAAGCTCTCACTTCATAGTGAGAAAAATATCCCTTTAACTGCCATCTATCTATGGATTGCTTGATTCTAGTGGACAATTTCAGGATTGTTAATCCATACATGGTGAAATGGTATTTTATCAACTAGAGTACAGTACTTATACCCAATTTCTTTTGACTTAATTTTACAGGCTCTATTCATATCCAGTACTACTCTCCAGCACCTTTGCCTTCAGCCCCTCCTGTCAGGGCAAATTATACATTTTTTATAAAGTTAGATTTGCAACAGATTTATTCTATCTGAGATTCCCTTGACCTTGTAATTGATTTTTAATTAGCATAAATAAGGTACATTCTTTGTGTTGACAAGTTAATTGTCTTTTAACAAATATACAATAACATGTATCTATAATTATACTAATACAGGATAAATTCAGTTTTCTAAAAAGCCCCCTGTGCTTCACCTATTCAACATTACTCTCTACTCAGGCAACTAGTGAATATTCTATTGTCTGATTGTTTTGCCATATCCAGAAAGTGATATAATTGATATCAACATATGCAGCATTTTAAAATTGGTTTCTTTAAGTTAGCAATAACCACTTAAGACACGAGCAATACATTTTATGACTGGATGGAATATTTCATTTTTCTCGGTAATGTTCCTTTTTATAGATATAGCACAGTGAATTTAACTTTTATCCTATTGAACATCTTCATTGCTTTCAGATTTTGAAATTACAAATACAGGTGCTATAGACATTCATGTGTGTGTTTATGTATGAAATTAAATTTTCATATCTATGCCTAGAAATTTTCATATGTATGCTTAGAAGCACAATTGCTGGATTGTATGGTGTGTTAGTCAACCAAAGGGGTGCTCATGCAAAGTACCAGAACTCTGTTGGCTTTTATAAAGAGTATTTATTTGGGGTATAAGCTATCAGTTATAGGCTCTAAACAGTCCAATTCAATGTACAGTAAAAGGTACTTTCTCACCCAAAGTCTGTTGCCACATGTTGATACAACATGGCGGGCACTTTCTGCAAGGGCTCAGCCTTCCTCCCTCTTCTTAAGGCTCCAAGGCTCCAGCTTCTTCTGATCTAAGCTGTAAACTGGCAAAAGGTCTTTCTCTCTTCATGCGGCTCATTCCTTTCTGGTCTCAGCTGCTCTGGTCTCTTCACAAGGTCAGCTGCAGACTATCAGACTCAGCTTTCTTCAGGGACTCACAAATCCTGTCTGAAGACCTGTTTCTCTTCTCTGTGTTCTTCTCTGTTTTCTCCTTCACCATATGTTTACTAGAGTGTGAGAGTCTGTTTTACCCCCACCAAAGGGTTGGTGACTGAATCATGTATGCTCTAATGACTGGTCAAATAAAACCCCTGATCTTGATTTAATAAATTAAAAGTGAAACCTCTGAATCTAATGTAATCTAATATGCCCAGAGGAATAGAGCTTACAAACACAATTCAATATGTATTTTGGAATTCATTAATAATACATAAAAATTCTACATACTGTAATACTATGTTTATTTGTATAAGAAACAGCTAAAGTATATTCTGGTTGCACAATTTTGTGTTCTCACTAGCACTGAATGCAAGTTTTATTGTTCCACATTCCTAATAAAAATTGGTAGTGTAAGATTTTAGGTTTTTGTCTATTTTAATAAGTGGATGAAGATATATTATTGTGGGATTTTTAAAATGTATTGAATTTTTAAGTTATGATTTAAATATAAAAAATATCAAATTTAATTAATTTACAGCTATATTCTGGGAATTCTTCACATAGTATGAAAACAGTAGGGGGACATGGAAAGGCAAATGAGTTTATATGGCTATGAGTTTCCAAAAAAGAGTTGGGAGGTCATCAGAGGGGTCACTCTTATGCATGCCTCAGCAGGGTCCCAGAGACAGCCAAAGTAGATACAAGTCCAGGTATTGGTTCTTCTGAGAGTTACAGAGACCCACAGGTTCTATGGTCATGCCAGATGGAGTTTGGTGCCATGTAAGGTGGCCCTGCTTTGGAGTTGTGTTTCTGAGTGTGATGGAGTTGAACTCAGATGTGATCTTTGTTCACAAGCCTCTCCTGTCACTTTTACCAAACCTGTGGTTGGTACTGTGGTTTGGTGTATGCTCAGGGGAGATGAATCTCTGGACTGTCCATGTGATAGCCAGGCCCTGAGCCTCAACAGACCTGGAACTCCTACCCTCTGGTTTAATGAACTTACTCCAGCCAGCTAACAGGGAGGCGAAGAAGGTCGACCACCACACCAGGGAGCCAGGAGTGCCTACAACTGTAAGCAGGAGAATTGCATCCATCATCCATGTGGAATCTAAGCCCCCACTTGATATAGATGTAGAGTGGACATCACCATCCCAGGGTCCACAGGATGGAGGAATAGAGTATGTATTAGAGCGGACTTACTGATATTCTATTCTGGAACTATTGTGATTAGTAATGGAAGAAAATGTAGCATTAATGTGGAGAAAGCAGCCATGGTAGGTGCTAAGGGTAGGGAGAGAGAAGAAGAGATGTGATTTGGGGGCATTTTCAGGACTTGGAGTTGTCCTGGGTGGTACTGCAGGGATAGTTGCTAGACATGGTAGGTCCTGCTATGGCCCACTGGGTGGACTGGGGAGAGTGTAAACTACAATGTAAACCACTATTCATGCGGTACAGCAGTGCTCCAAAATGTATTCACCAAATGCAATGAATGTGCAACAGTGATGAAAGAGGATATCGGTGTGGGAGGAGTGGGGTGAGGGGGTGGGGCTATATGGGGACCTCATATTTTTTTAATGTAACATTAAAAAAATAAATTTAAAAAATATTAAAGACCACAGTGTCAGTGTGTATAATTTTCAGCACTCAAGTAGCTTTTCAAACAAGGAACAAAACTCTTTTCAGCATGTCTCCCATTTAAAGGTATCCATTCTGTTTAAAATATAACAAACTTATGCATTTTCCTGGTATATTTGCACCAGAATCATTTATACTGGAATGGCAAGACTTAAAAGGTTTGACAACACCAAGTACTAGTGAGGAATAGAAGGAATGGCACTCTCATAAATTGCTGATGAGGGAATAAATTTGTGCAACTACTATGGAAAGCTGTCTGGTAGAATCTACTAAAGCTTAATATAGTAATACTCTCTTATTCAGAATTTCCACTCTGGTTATATATCCAAGAAAAGGAATATATATACGTGTGTGTGTGTGTGTGTATGCCAAGAGATATGTTTGGGAATATTGAAAGCAGAATTATTTGTAACACCCAACACTTAAAACAAACCAAATATCTATCTACAGTAGAACAGATGCACAAATTATGGTATGTTAATGCAATGGAATACCACATAGGCATGAAAAACTTAAACTACTAATATTTAGGACAAATGAATGAATGTCCTTATGGGCATAATGAGGAGCAAAGAAGCCAGGCACAAATGAATAGTTATTGTATAATGCCATGCAAATAATATTTAAAAAACAGGCAAAACTAACTTCTTGAAATAGCAGTCAAAAGTGACTGTCAGGAAGTGAATGTGGTTCAACAGATAGAGCATCCACCTACCATATGGGAGGACCAGGGTTCAACACCCAGGGCTTCCTGGCTCGTGTGGTGAGCTGGCCCATGAGCAGTGTTGATGCATGCAAGGAGTGCCAGCCCACACAGGGATGACCCTGTGTAAGGGTGCCCCCCAATGCAAGGAGTGGCCCCTGCACAAGGAGAGCTGTCCCATGCAAAACTGTAGCCCACCGAGGAGTGGTGACACACACTCACAGAGCTGATGCAGCAAGATGACACAACAAAAAGAGACAGATCTCCAGTGCCACCTGATGAGAATACAAGTGGACATAGAAGAACACACAGTGACTGGATACAGAGAACAGACAATGGGGGAGGAAGGAGAAATAAATAAATGTGTTTTAAAAAGATGACTGTCTATTATTATTTAAAAATTTTTTAATATAATGGGCTTTATTTTAAAAGAGGTTTTATTTATAATTATTTTTAATTTTGTTGCTTTAGATTACAGAAAAGTTATATCGAAAGTATCAGGTGTTAAAAACTGCTTTTTGACCTTGAATAAAAGGGAGAAATGGAATGGACAAATGAGTTTATATGGTATGAGTCTCCAGAAAAGAGTCGGGAGGTTATCAGAAGAGTATGGCTTATGCACACCTCGGCAGGGGCCCAGAAACAGCCAAAGTAGATACAACCCCAAGTACTGGTTCTCATGAGGGCTACAGAGACCCACAGGTTTTATGGTCATGGCAGATGGCTCTGGAGTTCTGGAGTTGGACTCAGATGTGACCTTTCTACACAAGCTTCTTCTGTCACTTTTTCTGAACCTGTAGTTGGCACTCGGGTTGTTGTATACTCAGGAGACCTGAATCTCTGGACCATCCATGTGACAGCCATGCCCTGAGCCACAGCAGACTTGCAACTCCTACCCTCTGGTTTATTGGACTTACCCTGGCCAGCTAACAGGGAGGTGAAGGTCAACCACCACACCAGGGAGCCAAGAGTGCCTATAACTGCAAGCAGGAGAATTGCATCTATCATCCATGTGGAATCTAAGTCCCCTCTTGATACAGATTTGGAGTGGACATAACCATCCCAGGGTCCACAGGATGGAGGAATAGGGTATGGTTTATAGTGGACTTAGTGATAATCTACTATGGAACTATTGTGATTAGTAATGGAAGAAATTGTAGCACTGATGTGGAGAAAGTGGCCATGGTAACTACTGACGGTAAGGAGAGGGAAGAGAGGATATGATGTGGGGGCATTTTCAGGACTTGGAGTTGTCCTGGGTGGTACTGCAGGTATAGTTGCTGGACATTGTGTGATCTGCCATGGCCCACTGGGTGGACTAGGGAAGAGTTTAAACTCTTCCCATGTAAACCATGTAAACCATTACCCATGTGGTGCAGCAGTACTCCAAAATGTATTCACCAAATGCAATGAATGTGCCATGATGAAAGAGGTTGTTGATATGGGAGGAGTGGGGTGTGGGTGTGGGGTATATATTGGGTCCTCTTATATATATTTTTTTAATGTAACATTTAAAAAAAAAAGAGAGAGAAAATGTATGAGAGATTGCAATGTAAGCTCTCCATCCCCCATACCACCCTCCCTTTTTCAAGGTAGCTGTAACATTTATGATGTTCTATTTGTAAAAGCCATTCATTAAAAAATGCACATTTGAAAAAAATGACTCTCTTGTGGTAAAGACTAACCTACTTATAGCAATAATCTAAAAAATGAAAGCATCATTGTGACATTTATCACCACTTCACCCATCTAACAAATACTGAAAGAGGCAACTGCTATTGTTATAACCATTTTAAAACCAAAATCTTGAGCACAAATCAGAATTAAGAGAAACTACAGAATTTTCACATTTGCATGTATTTTTAGCTGAACTTTCAAAAATTCCACATATAATAAAACCACAACATTGAATCAAAACATTTAAGACTTGTGACAAAATTACTCTATAGAAGCAAGGAAAAGAGAGTGGAAATTTAACAGCAGTATATTTCTAGGATAAAATTCAATCAATTATTTCCTTTATCATAAAACAAAAGTCAGTGAGTCAACATTTTAATAACAGTAATCAAGTTATTTACTATTCAAGAATTTGCATTTTAATTTGTACCTTTAATATGTATCCACCCATATACTTAGATTAAATTAAATTTGGCCATCAAAAACACTTCACTCAGAATTCTAATCTTAACCATAAACCATAACTTTTCAAAGCATAGTCAAAAACTATACAATAATGCTACCATTTAGATTTATATGCTTCATCTGAAAGTCTTATCTTACAAACAGCAGTTTGGCCCTGTTTCTCTAGAATAAATATCCCTATGTCTAAACCTTTAAATGATAATAAAAAAGATTCAAATAATTCATGCTATGCATTTTCCTTCATCGGAGTTTAATAAAAACAGAACCATCTGGTGGTGGAGCATCACCTTCCTTCCCAGTTAGTCTCTACCATCCCAGAAGCAGATGAGAGCTCTTTATTATATTTTTGGAAAAAAATAATACTTTAGAAAATATCACCCCATACATTTTTATAATGTGTGATTTCACATTAATTTAGCTCATTGTTAACATCTGCCTTTATTTATAAGAATAGTATTTCATTGTGTTTTACACTTGTGAATTTTATTTGCATGAGGCAGCATGGTTTATCAATTTTTGCTATTTCTTTGTCATAAACCTGCGATGCTCAGGACAGCTTTGGTCATCTTTTCTTAGGACTTCTTATTAATGTGTTGCTCTGTTGTCAGTCTTTCTGATAATCTATTCTTCTGACTGCAAGATTTAGCACCGTACGTAATAGTCTTTCAGATGAATAGCTGCATTTCCATTTGTTTTTGGAGTTCTTGTGATTTCTTGGAAATCTTGTAGAACTCAGGGCAGAGTGGTGAATGTGATTTCTCAGCCATAGAAATTCCCAATTTAAATGGACAAGTACTGGCTTAGCTCTGCTAAACTACCCAGTGACCAGTTTTTTCCATGAAAGAACCAGCGTTGGTGCCAGATTGAATGTGTTTGGATGCCAGTGCCTCTCCTTTGAACCACCAGGCTGTTTCTTGTTTCTATTTCTAAAGCAGATCTTGCTACAACTAAAAATTACCAGTCCTGGGAAATAGTATTTTTATGTCTAAAATGTAGCTTTTGCCAATATATTCTGAGGTCTCATTGAGGTAAACAAAACAAGCTTAACTGAAGGGTGACTTCTACTTGTAAAAGCCGAACTTGGTATGAGTGAGAATAACATATTGCACTGTTAAAGCAATATCTGTTATATTTAAAATATAGCATTTGCCATAGACACTGACACCTAGGGAAATAGAATTGGTAAAATAAAGTGGGATTTTATTGTGAAAGTGCAACTTCACATGATTCAAAATATGCAGGAACCTTTAAACCAGAAGTGCCAATGCCTAAAATATCACATTCTAGCTGTATCTGGAGTTTGCTATATCCCAGCATTGCTCAGATAAATGAACAAAGTCTAGGCAAATCAGGATTTGTGCTTATTATCCCAAACTACTTAAGAAATACTGAGCTTGGCTAACCCAACGTTTTTTAGCGTTTATTTTTTATTGTGTTATTTGAAGATACATGGATCACAAAAAAAATGTTACGTTAAAAATTATGAGGTTCCCACATAACCCACCCCCCACCCCTCCACTCCTCCCACAGAATGCTTACTTGGAAGGGTATATATTCTTAGCTTAGGATTCTGTTCAGATCTTTTGACCATTTTTTAAATCAGCATTTGCTTTCTTATTTTGGGGTGTTAAGGCTTCTTTGTAAATTTGGATGGAAATCATTTAACAGGTGTGTTTTGTTAATATTTTTTTCCAAATCTGTAGATTTTCTCTTCAATCCTTTATCAATGTCCTGCATAGAGCAGAAATTTACATTGAATAGAAACAACTTATAAATTTTCATTTCTCATAGCTCATGCTTTGGGTGCTTTATCTAAAAATGCATTTCTGCACCCTGGGCCCCTATATTTCCTATATGTTTATTCTAGAAGTGTTATGCTGCATTTTACTTTTAAGTGATATGATTCATTTTTATTTAATTTTTATAAAATATTTACAATCTGTGCTTAAGTTCCTTTTTGTTTGGCCTGAATATAACTTATTGTTCCAATACCATTTGTCAAGAAGACCAAACTGTCTACATTAAATTGCCTCTGTGAAACACCCATTGAACACATTTGCAGGGTGTTTTATTCTATTTGTTTATTTGTCAACAGGATACTGTTTAATTATTGTGTTTTTATATTGTGTTGCTATTAGGTTATGTAGTTCCTACAACTTTGTTCTTCTTCTTCACTATTTTGTTTCAGGTACAAAAAGACTGGTCATTAGGTTTGTTGATTAAAATAAAGTCTGAGATAATTTGTAGTGGCATAGTGTTTTTTCATTTTGGATAAGTATGGCTAGTCAGAAATTATAAAGGAGAAACAGGAGCATTTGATTTCCCTGACATTTTTAGATAAGGGAATTAAATCTATATAAAATCTATAAAAATATAAATTTAATGTGCTTTTAAAACTAATCACACCATGTATTATATTTTTTATGATTACTGTGTGTGGCTAAATTTGCATTGCTCTGTTATCTCTTCTAGGAATTTCATCCTCTACATGGAAACAGAAAACCAAACATGTGTCTTAGATTTTGCCCTCCTGGGTCTCTCAGATGATACGGGAGTGCAGCCTCTCCTCTTTGGGCTATTCCTGTTGATATAACTGGTCACCTTCATGGGAATCTGCTCATCATCCTGGCCATCATCTTGGACTCCCATCTCCACACATCTATATACTCCTTCCTCTCCAACTTGTATTTTAAAGATATCTGTTTCACCTCCACCACAGTCCCAAAGATGCTGCTGAACATCTAGACAGAAAGGAAAATCATAACTTTTGAAAGTTGCTTCAGACAGATATATTTTTTCATACTTTCTGGACAATTAGATAACTCCCTCTTAACTGTGATGCCCTAAGACCACTTTGTGGCCATCTGTGACCCCCTGCACTACATGGTCATCATGAACCCCCACCTCTGTGTCCTCCTGCTGCTGACATCCTGCTTATTGAGTGTTTATACTCCCTTTTATAATGCTTAATGGTTTAGCAATTACTTTTTTGTTCAGAGTTGGAATTGCCCTACTTTTTCTGTGAACTTAATCAGGTAGTCGACTTGCTTCTTCTTGATACCTTTCTCAATGACGTTGTGATGTATTTTGCACCTAGACTTCTGGGTTTTATTCCACTCAGTGGGATCCTTTTCTTTTTCTCCAAGTTTGTAGCCTCCATTTTCAGAATTTCATGAACTGAGGGCAAGTATAAATCATTTTTTACTTGTTGGTCTCACATCTCAGTTGTCACCCTGTTTTATGGTACAAGTCTCAGAGTGCATCTTAGCTCTACTGCTCCTGAAAACTCAAGGACAAGTGCATTAGTCTCAGTGATGTACATGGTGGTCATTCTTATGCTGACTCCCTTTATCTATAGTCTTAGAAACAAGGACACAAAGCAGGCCTTTAAAACACTGAGACACATTCTCTCTATAAAAGGATTCCTGTCTAAAGTTTAGAAAATTGCTCATGACTAATAGAGATCAAACACTGGGAGATCTAAATTTATTCTTTGTAAGTATATAGAAAGATAAGCTGTTATTTGTCTAATATCAGAACTCTATTTCTTTAATTTTTTTTATATCAAAGACACCTGTTTCTTTTGTATTATTTTACATCTTGTGGTCTTTCTTATTGTATTCCCTGAAATCAGTATTGAAGGTAGAAACTGCTGCCAGGATTTTCAATAGTGAAATATATCACACAGGTAATTCTGTATATATAAAATTAAAGCAGGTGCTGGAGTGATGAAGGTGTACTGCAGTCACTGCCAGCACTTGTGTTTAATGGCTTTGGTGAAAATAATCTCTCTTAGCAAAGGCTGTGTACCAGCTATCAGGGTTTTTATTCATTGACTCCAGAAAGATGTCACATCCTGATCTGAAGACATCATCTAATTGGTTTACAATAATTCAAATTCCATCTCTGATATAATCCCTTCTCCTGCACATTCTAAATCATAAGTTAAGTGAGGTTGTAATCAAGAGCACAATCTTTGATCCTTCAAACACTGATGGTCTCAATAATTTCTGTATTTCTCCCCAGTGATGTAAGGTTACCCCTTAAAACTTATTTTCATAGTTAAGGACATTTTTTCTGGAAATTTCACTAAGCCCTTCCTACAATAATAATTCATATTTACAGATCACAAAAATAAGGTGCATGTTTTCCCTATTTGCTATGATACTTTTTCTCAAATATTAAACCCAGATATTAGGACACAATTTTAGGTTTTTATGGAGACTTACTGTGGTTGCATAAAAATTTTTAAAAATTAGATTTTTTAAAGTACACCATTAGTGAAATATAAAGAGGATTTCAACTCTGTTATCTTTTCCTAGAATGTACCTACTTACCTAGACCTTTACTCACTCCCCTATTCCTGCATCTTCAATTTTTCTCTCAAAAAAATATATTCCTGGTTTTATCAGTAGATTTTTAGCCTTATCCAGGACACTAAAATATGTGGAAACAATGATTCACTCTAAACTAGGACATAAATTTTGCTCTCATGGAAAACTAAATTTATTCCTTAAGAATCTGTACCAAAAAAATACAAACATCAAGATACAAGAAAAAAAATCATATTGTGTGTTATTGATGAAACTAAACTGCATTTTAGGGTTTTTAAAAAATGGGAAATCTTGAAGAACAGCCTTAAAATTTGGCATTCAACTAAAGAAACTTCAATAAATTGAGTGAGAGATAAACACCAGGTTACAGAGGGAAACAATATTTTTTCCTGGAGAAGTGGGAGACTTGGTTGCTGCCTGTAAACCATGAAGTGTTTTTTAGACAGAAGTAGGTGAAGACTCATTGTGAGTGAGCTCTGTTCTCTTCAATTGTATTATGTTGTGTGTGTAAAATAATTATCTACTGGGACCGTACCATGAGAAATTTAGAGAAGATGAACACTGTCAATTGAAGATTAACTGTCCAGAGTGGGGGAAATTGAATGAACACGCTCAGGTCCAGGGAACATCATTTAAACTAAGACACAGTAGAAAACTATAATGGAGTCTTTGCCTCTTATAATTTACTGTAATAATGTAGCCAGTGTCTAAGTGACAATATTTCAAACATGGCAACAATGATTCCTTCCTCCACTGCCAGGAGCTGAGTTTCCAATAGAAGCAAATTCTAGGGTAACAGTACTGAATAAGAAGGTCCTGCATTTCACCTCCTAGTGTCTTTCACCAATGCCACTCTTTCCATTTCTCCTCAATATCAGATCACCCTTCTCAGAAGAACTGGAAGCACCCACATATTAAGAGCTCTGAGATACATCATCCTAAGTGTGGTTCATATATTTCATCTCCTGGAGTTTCCAGAATAAAGACATTTTGTATTTATTCATTATCCAAGGATGAAATCACCAGTGGAACAAAAAAATCACTGGAATGAGGCACAGAATTTCTGTTTTGCTGTGGGAAGATAATATCATGGGAGGGAATGCTTTACTGGCAGTAACTGCAGGGATACAGAAAAAGCCTCAGGTGTAAAAGTTCACAGATATAAATTTGTTTTTTTCTCCTGATTCCTCTCTGAGGTTGCAGGGGACTTTGGTTTTCATGGTAGCTAAATTTCTCACAGTTCAACTGCATAGAAATTTTAAATTTTCAGCATTGTATATTTCAGCTTTAGAGGTTCTATTTATTTCATTATTGAAATATGTTTATGCCATTTTATATATTTGCAATACTCTTTTTAATTTTATAAAACTCATTAAAAAGTGTTGTTTCATATACTGTGTCTGAACAATTTCAAACTCTGAAACAGTTAAAGGCTTTTTCCCACTGTTTGCTTTTCTTCTGGCTCTTAGTCATGGTAACTTGTTTTCTTAGTGTTTATCTGTATTTAAGATTGTGTTAAGTTCATTTGTTGGGCCCATATTTGTGTGAATTCTTGGAGGTCTTGGTGGAAAAGAGAGGATTTACATTTGAAATTGTTTTACCCTTCGGAAGTCAGAATCACTTAATGCTAATTTTTCCACCTACAGCTTTTCAGGCCACAAAGGGGCTTTGATTTCAAAGTGCACACTGGCTTATCATCCAAAGGGCTTTCCCAACAGGTAGCACCAGTGTCAGTGCAAGTGTTTATCTTGATATCCATATTGCATTAGTGTGTATATACATTCTTAACCTTTAAAATTCTGCTATAATTCCAAAAATATTACTTTTATACCGTAATATATACTGTATAAAACTCTTACCTGAGTTTTGACTTATGAGAATTTTGGACTTCATTTTCACGTGAAACCTATTCACTAATACAGAATCTCAAATTCTTCAGTGGGGACTATCTTCTAAAATGACAGCTGTCATTTGAAATCTACTATCCATCATGGTCCATTTTGTTATTTATTTTGTGGCTAAATTAATTTCTTTTGTTAGGCTAGTTTAGGGAGGAATTTAAAAGATTCAGGAAAACTTACAGGTGTGAACCCTCATATTTTAAAACATCGCAAATCAATAGCCTAACTACAGATTTGCAGTAACTAAAAATGAAGGGCAAACTGAACCTAAATATAGTAGAAGGATTTAAATAATAAATTTTTACATGGAAAGAAATGAAATAGAATAAAATAATTGAAAGAAGCAATGGAATTGATTCTTGGAATATTTCAATAAAATAGACAATGTTTATTTAGAATGGGAAAGAAAAAACAGAGAGGAATGAAATCACTAAAATTCAGAATGAAACCAGGGATCTTGCTAGATATTGGTGATATTAAAGGGATTATGAATGACTATTATGGACAATTGTCTGCCAATATCTAGAAAACCTGGAAGAAATGGACCAATTCTTAGAAACACACAATTTACCTAAATTGGCTGAAAAGAAATAGATCTCACCAAAAGTGTAACAAGAAAAGAGATTCAATAATTCATCAAAAACCTCCCCAAAATATGTGTAGAATCAGACAGTTTCCATAATGAAATCTATGAAATACTCAAGGATGAAATACTTATAATACTCAAAATCTTCCAACTTGAAGTCAGGGTATCTCTCCAAACTCATTCTACGATCCTAAAATTATTTTGATACCAAAGCTACATAAAGACATAAGGAAAGAAAACCAAGGAATAAATTTCTCTAAAAAAATATGGATCCAAAATCACTCAGCAAAAATTGGCATACCAAATCCAACAGAATATTAGATGTATCCATGTCCTAGTGAGATTTATCTCAGTACTCAAGAGTGTTCAAAATAAGGAAATCAGTGTAATATACCACATTAACACAACGAAGAGAAAAATCACATGAAAATCTCAATTAGTGCAAAAATGTGAGTGATAAGTTCCAACACTCTTTCATGATAAAAACACTCAGGATAATAAAAATAGAAAGTACCTTCCTCAACATGATTAACAGCATATATGTGAGAGCACAAGTAATCTTGTCCTCAATGCTGAAAGAATGAAAGCCATCCTCTTAAGCTCTGGAACAAGACAAGAATGGCTTCTTTCTCTATTGCTATTCAGTAATGTACTGGGAGTTAGGATATTAGGCCATAAAAATAAATAAAATGAATCCAAATTAGAAAGGAAGAAGTAAAACTATCTATGTTCATGATGTCACATTCCTTTATAGGGAATATGACAAAGTATCCACAAGAAACCTCTAGATCTCATAAATGAATGCAGCCAAATACAAGGTATGAGATATTTTTTTTTAGTTTCTGGGGGTCAAGGATTGAACAATGAAGGTGTTCTAGCACCTGAGCCATACCCACTCCAAGCTGTGAAAGTAACATGCAAAAATTTGTCCTGTTTTATACACCTGCAAAGAACATTCTTAATTGTACATTTTGAAAATCCATATACCATAGCATCTAAAACAACAAATTACTTAGGAATAATTTTAACTGAATAGGTGAAGGACTTACACAACAAAAACTAGAAAATACTGTTGCAAGAAATTAGAGAGGGTGTAAGGAATTGGAAAAAATAATCTGTGTTCATGGATAGGAAGAATTCCTATTATTAAGTTACCAGTACTACCCAGCAATCCATTGCTTCATTTTTATCCCTGTCAAAGTCCCTGGAGACTTTTTAAGCAGAAACAGAAAGGGAAATCTTTATTCAGATGGAATTATATTTTATCAGGACTGAGTATACTATGTTAAGAAGATCTATTTATTTTCATGTCTTTGGCCTTTTTAGACTTGGAGATGTTTGCGATCAAGCATAATACCTTATACCTTTCATCATCCCCAGGATATAGTTTAGTGCTTACCTTACAGTATTCTGAAAAAATATTTATTTAATGACTGAGAAAACAAACAGTTGAGTGAGTTGAACAGATATTGTTAACTATGATGGAGAAAACAGAAGCAGTGAGACATGAGGAAATCTTGTTTAGAGAGGATGGCCTCATGAATGAGAGCCAATGCCAGAAGACACAGGTAAGATTCAGAAGAGATTTTAGTGTATCCAGAATCTCTCTCCGGACTGAGCAATAGGGAAATCATTCAGGGGAATCTTGCAGTCCAAGAGCCCACACCTAAAGAGAGGTGACCTACTCCTGGGAGGAAGGAGTGCACTGGGAAAATAAATGAACGTGGAGCTCCAAAGCTGTCTCCCAAAGGTCAAAATTGGCACAAGATTTTATTGTGTTTTTCTTTCTTTCCTCTGGAAAATTAAATATCTCATGGAGGAGAAAAGCAAAAGAATACTTCATTAACGATGCTCACGGGAAAGACATCCTTCAAGGTACAGAAACCCTAAATGCTTCCCTAAACTACTGCAAGTCTACGTTTCTCTGATGATGAGGAAACACAATTGTATTTTCTAGAGACCTTGTGAGTGGGAGCATCTCCCTGACCTTCCTGGGAGCAGTGCTTCCACCTTCATCTTCATTCAAGAAAGAATTGGTGAGCTTAGACCCTTCCTTGGTAACTTCAGAGATTCCTCACAGGTACTGCGGGAATGTGTTATGGCTAAAAGTAACCCTGTTATTAGTGGTAACTTGAGACCTAACAGGGTACATACATAAAGGAAGCAAAATATTTCAAAGTTCTGCCTATCTAAACAGCCTGAGTGCAAGTAGATACTGGATACCGAAAATATCTTCCTTCTACAGTCTGTCTTTTCTGGCCTTAGCTCTCACTTATGGGGCTTCCCTTTCTTAGCAAGATTTTTTCTTGTTTCACTGCTTCTTCTTTCTCCACATTTCTTAGATGTGTCTGTTTCTTCACTTTCCTCTTTGTAGATATTACCAGTAGAGAAGTTGTGAGCTTAAAAAACAATCATCAAAATGGACACGATGCCCTCACAACACTGCTCTGAGACCACCTTACTTTGTTGTGGAATATTTGCTACAGATTGAGTTAATAAGAGGTGTATGCATTGGTGATGTGTCATTTTTTACTTTTCCGCTTAGGCTCACTGTATTGTATTAACTAACCCCCAAATAACTGACCTGCTTAAAAAAAAAAACAACAAGAAAAGAGGAAGGAAGGAAAGAAGGAAGGTAGGAAGGAAGGATGGAAAAGGAAAAAAGCTTTATATTGTGTTAATACTTTTTGTTGATCAAATCACAGGGAAACATGTACTGTAACTGAATAAAACATGTATCAAATTGTTGGTGTAAGTATTACTAATGGGTAGAATTACACAGCAAATATCAGATCATTCCTTGTATAGGACAATATGCCACTTAAAATAAATTTGAGATGAAAAGAAAAACATAATTTCCAAGCAATAACAGTACTTTATTATTTTAGGAAATGTGGTAGTATCTTCTACCACATGAACACACAGTTTGACAATTAGAAGGTGCAAAAGCTTTTTGAATACTTTTAAGAATTTGGTGTGGAAAGTTGAAAAATGAGATGGTTCTTTCACTAAATAGTAACTAGGCCCATCATACCTTTTATTTATTTGGGGTGGTCTTTTTATTATATCTGACAGTTGAAGGTATTTCTGTCATAGCTGTAAACAAACTTATCATAAATATGTTAAAACATACTCTGCATAATATGATTTGCATATCTTTTTGACCTGAAAATCTGAAGGCTAATTCAAACTGGCAGGTTTTAGACATTTCAAGAAAATCAAAACCTATTTTAATACCAAATCTTTAGATTTCCTGAAGAATTTAGTGAGAAATGATAGAACATACATTAAAATTGACAAAATTTTGGAAGTTCAATTCAATAAAATATAATATAACCTTCAAAAACCTTTCAGATATTGTGTTTGAGGTTTTGTAATGTTTAAGTGATTTATGTTAAGCATAGTGCAATATCGTGAATTCATTTTTACCAGTAAACTATGAAATGCAAATTTTTGAGTTGCATTTATGTTACTATAATAAAAAATTAAAATATACAAATAATTTTCTTTTTAGTCTTTACTAAAATAAATTACACTTGATCTATTAACTAAATAATTTGAGCATTTTTAAAGTATATGGAGGAAATTAACTGAGACATTCACTATAAGATACATGGTATCTAAAAATCTCTCAATATAGTTCTCATAATCAGCAATCATTTTATAGATGAGGGGCTACATTATAGGTCTCAACATGTTACAAACATAATATTCCTAATAGATTTGGAATAACATGATCAATTAAAGGGTTTTAGCAGTTATGATTTTATGTCAGATGAACACAGATGTCTACTTTCTTGAAGAGAATGGCAATTTTCTGATAGTAACTCCTAGAGTACACTGTACCCAGAAACCATGCCAGTGATTTGTAAAATCAAGAGACCTAGGGCACATGGGCCCCTCAGTGTTAACTTTTGGAGTAAATTTTAAGTCAATGTTGGAGGTAAGTTACTACCAGGTTAGAGGTGTGGAAGAGAGGAAAGTTCTTGGAAGAGGAATAGTAAACTCTCATAACCCGGTGTTTGGAGAAGAGAAAATCAAGAAAAACAGTCTCCCTCCCCAGATCAATGTCAAAGAAGGAAATGATCAACAAAAAGGCAGATGCTCCCTAATGAGCAAATATCTCCTCTGCTGCACTCAGTTATCGTATGTACACTCAGGCTGGATGGCTTATGGGTGTTTCTTTGGGGTCCCAAGTCTGGTTTAAGGACTGATGCCCGACTCTCTTCTGCTGTCTTTTGTGGGGGTACAGCCTCAGTCTCCTTCACCAACCAAGGACTTTGGACTTCTACAGAAATACCATCTTACCAATTCCATCCAAGTGAGTCAGAGGGCTCAGCAGAACATGCAGGGAAGATTCCGGTTGGATGGAATTTGGGAGTTTTGACTTGAGCTCATCTGGGATCTACTCCAGCCTGACCCAGAGCTGAATGATCATTGTACTAGTTCTCAGGCCTGCTAAGATAAATGGATTTTTTTAATGTTAAAAATGATTGTCCATTTGAGTCAGTAATACAGGATACATTACAGATGACTAAGAAAGGAGAAAGGAAACCCATTTAGAAGGGGGAAAAGCAGGGATAAAGCAGTTCCAGGAAAAGGGAAATACCTGTTCAAGGAGTTTTGTAGTTAGGTGGGAATAGGGGAATGGGCTAGTAGCAGTGGCAGAATGTTCAGTGAATTGAGGCATTACTTTTTTTTTTGTTTTACATTTAGGATGAGGTATATTTAAGCAAATGTCTCTTTGATAGGAAATATCTAATATAGTGGAGGTAGATATTTCCTTTCAGTAGCATTTCATGAGGCATATACTCACACATTGGATAGTCACATAAAAAAAGTTGTTTTTATATAATGGGTGGAATTTATATACTACAACATTTACTCAGTGACCTTTTTTTTTTTTAGAAAGATCAGGTCTTTACTGCAAAATTATTCAAAAATATCACAGCAGCACACCCTTTAAGGTATTACAAAGCACTCTTCAAGACCAGAGGTCCACAGTTTATTTCATAAAAGCACAATATATTAATAGTGTGGGCTCCTGCACACTCAGGGACCTGGGGCAATTCTGGCTCTGTACAAGCCGAGTTTTTGGTTTGGCCTGAATGTTGCTGTTGGGGGCTGGAGAAAAGGACCTATTTTATTGTTTAAGAGACTCTGGTTTTCTGGTCACAGGCTTCCAGCTTGGGGATAGAGAAGCTGTGTGGCAGCCTCCTCCCCCTGCACCTCAGCAATTATGCCTATCGGGCAAGTGACATATGTTGTCCGTTGGTCATTTACATTCCCCATTGCAGCTTATTTTTGCAACTCTCTACCTTTATATATTAGGGTGTATGTCCTTCTTCTTTATAAGTAAACTTTCAATCAAAAAACTGCAAGTTTTTCCCTTCAACTTTGCTCTTTGCCATTTAGTTCTTCTATGTCTTTATAAACACTTTTGGAGGAATGTGTTAATGTCTATCAATATATATGATGTTCACCTCATTATTTTTCAAACTTAGAAAGTTCTGCTTCCATTAGATTAATAGATCAATTTTTAATTGCATTAACAACTGTTTTTCCTCATCGTGCCTTTTGGGGTTAGATCTATTTCTGAAATTGCATCACTTTCTGCCATCCTTTGGAAGGCATTTTACTTTGCAGTGGACCACAGGTTGCTTTTATTCTTTACATAATCTGGAACAATTTTCAGTCTGCTCTTGCTGGAAAAGCAACAATGGAACTGAAATAAGGCTGTTGAATAGGCTCTGAGAGATGCAGAAAGAATGACAATTGAGAGTCTAAAATTCAAAATAAGACATATCTGATTCCAAAAATTTTGCCCTTAATAAAATTTAAAAAGATATCAAATGCACCATATAAAAATTCCCAACATTGTTGTACTAGTTACATATTTTCAGTTGTGAAACATTTGTTTATTCCCATAGGTCATTTTATGCTTGAAGCGACCATTCTATTAAGTGTCTTGTCATTGTAAAAAGATATCACTGCCTTTGTATTTTTTGTTAATTTCTTTTTGTTCTTTTTTTAGTTTTTCTTGGCTTCAAGGGTGATAAAACTGGAATTGGATTGCCATCAGAAGCAAGAAAGGATTTCTTCATCACAATTTCTCATGTGATGCTTGAGTTTTTATCTTTCAAGTCTATTTAATTCCTTCCTGTCTTATTACTGAGCAGATATTTTATGTTCCTTTATTTATTTATTTATTTATTTATTTATTTATTTATTTATTTATTTATTTATTTTATTGACTTTGTAATAATATTACTTTAAAAATAGATATGTGAGGTCCCATTCAACTCCACCCCCCCACCCCACCTCTCCCCCCCAGCATATGTTCCTTTAAATAAAGGGAATAAAGTGATCATAACAAAAGGGAGCTCTGTGTTTACATGAGCATGGGAGGCTTGTCAGCTAGAATTTCAGAGCACCATTTCTAAATACTTGGAGAATGGAAAAACTGATGTTGTCAGCTTGCATTTTATTTACTCCTGGATTATCTGTGTGGCTGAGTATGAGAAGAGCATGATGTTAACTCCCGCCCAATGATGCTAAGGTGTGCATTATGTGTGTGTGTGTGTGTGTGAAGTGTGTATGGGATGTGATGTGTGATGTGAGCAGTCCTCAGAGCAGTGGTATCTAAGCTCATATATTACAATAGGTGTCTTCTATAGTACAGAGCCTGGAGGCTATTCTAAAAAGGCCAATAGGACCTGTTCCATTCCATTTGGTGGGATAGCTTTGCATCCAAATTAATGAATAGTGAGAGGTTCAGAATATGGATGAAGACCTCCCTGAATTTGAAGATTCAGCAGCAACAAGGCTGCCTTGTTCTTAAACTTCCTCTGACATCATCTCTATTCACTATCCTCTTAATCATTTCCCTGCCACACTGACCTCCTTGTTCACTCTGAACACTGGAAAAAAGTCATTTTTAGGGTCTTTTTCCTAGAAGTTATCCCACTGGGCACAAATTTCCCCTTACATCCTCATGGCTACTGCCTTCTTTTCCTTTAGGTGCCTCTTTGAATTTCACATCATATATGGGACTTTTCTGAACACCAAGTGAAAAACAGCTCCATCATTTCACTTTTTTTACCTGCTTTCTTTTCCTTAAAGCATGTGAAATCATCCCCTTTGTAATATGATTGTGTTTTAATTGCATGTATTCTATATGTGCTGATGGTTGGGACTTTTGAGTTACAGCATTGTAAACTCATTGCCACAACTCTACTTGCCTCTTAGTCACAACTCAATACATATTCCACAAATGAATGAATATCTCATGAAATCCATAGTGTTCATGAATTCTTGGTAAAGGGCTGAGTTTGGGGGATGGAATTCCTAGTCAGAGGTGGCACTACAAATACCCTAAAGGGATAAGATCTATATAAATAATATAATATTAAATTTATCACTGAAATAGGCAATGTAACATTTCTGTTTGGATAGTGCTACTTGCTTTGTGAAACTATCCATGTTCCTTTTTGTTTCTTCTTAGTCTCATCAGGCACATGGGACCTGGAAATGAAACGCAAATTTCAGAATTTCTTCTCCTGGGATTTACAGAAGTTCCAGAAGTGCAACCCCTCCTCTTTGGGTTGTTCCTGTCCATGTACCTGGTCACCATTTTTGGGAACCTGGTCATCATCCTGGCCATCTTCATGGACTGTCACCTCCACACACCCATGTACTTCTTCCTCTCAATCTTGTCCCTTTGTGATATTGGTTTATCCTCCACTACTGTCCCAAAGTTGCTGGTGAACATCCAGGCACAGAGTAGAGTCATAACCTATGCAGGCTGCCTCACCCAGATGTATTTTTTCTTGCTCATTCTGCCTCCTGGCCGTGATGGCCTATGACCGTTTTGTGGCCATCTGCCACCCCCTTCACTATACAGTCGATATGAAACCCCAGATCTGTGTCCTGATGGCTCTGGGGTCCTGGACCATGAGTGTTATGGAATCCTGTTTACAGAGTTTATTGGTGTCACAACTGTCCTTTTGTTCAAGTGTAGAAATCCCAAACTTTTTCTGTGAACTTCGTCAGATGGTCCAACTTGCCTGTTCTGACACTTTTCTCAATTACTTAGTAATGTATTTAATAGCTGGAGTGCTGGCTGGGGGTCCCCTTGCTGGAATCCTTTTCTCCTACTATAAGATTGTTTCCTCTGTATTTGCAATCTCGTCAGCTCAGGGGAAATATAAAGCATTTTCAACCTGTGCATCTCACCTCTCAGTAGTCTCCTTATTTTATTTCACGACCATAGCAGTGTACCTCAGTCCTGCTGCTTCACACAACACACATTCAGGTGCACCAGCTGCGGTCATGTACACTATGGTCACACCCATGCTGAACCTCTTCATCTATAGTCTGAGGAATAAAGATATAAAGAAGGCTCTGAAAAAATGCTTTGGGAGGAAAGTCTGCAAAGTGTCATTTGTCTTGCAGCAGCTGAAAGGCCAGTTTTAGCAGCTCCTAAACCTTCAGAGCTACATATTTCCTTTCTTTGTTCAGTAGGTGCATATAGACCTGCCTAGAGTCAAGATGACCTCAAAAATGAAGAAGTAAAATTTTAAATCACACATTGTGTTATAGAGCAAGATATTATTTTTGATAATGAAAGAGTTCTCCTTGAAGTATGCATGATTCATGTACATATTTAAGGAGTTTTTCAGTGTTGTTCAGGAATGGATTGCATTTTCTGAATAATTTCATTGGATCACCTCCTGTTCCTGCTTGAATTCTACCAATGCTGCCTATGAATATCACTTCTTGATTTCCTCTGAATAAAATATCTGCTTTTGTTCAAAACTGTCATAAAATTTAAAGAGGTGACAAAATACAACCTAGGTATTTCCTCTATCAGTCAGTAATTTATCTCTTTTATGTTCAAATCTCTAATCTATATTCTTTTCTTAAAAAATCAAATTTATTGATACAGCTTAATAAAGCATACAATCCACCCAGAGTGTTCAATTAATGGTATTTGGTTAATCACATAGTCCTGTATTCATTAATTTCTAATATATATTCTTGATCAGATATGACTAAACACAGGAGGTTGACATTTTGGCTATCATACCTCTTTTAATGGAGTGTTCTGATTTGCAGCTATATATTGCTACTGCCCAAACCTCCATGCCATTGCAAATACTTATGACTACCTAGATGGTGACATTCATTGTATGATATTTTAAAAAACAATTTTATTAAATAATAATCACACACTGTACAATACATACAAAGTGTACATTCAGTTGCCTTTGGTATAATTAAAGGCTTCTTCATTCATCACTGCAATCAACTTTATTTACTTTTACAATTTATTTTATTATTTTTTTTTATTTATTTATTTATTTATAATTTTCTTAATTTTTTTATTTTTTAATTCATTTTTTAAAAATATTACATTTAAAAAATATGAGGTCCCCATTCACTCTCACCACCCACACCCCATCATTCCCTCCACAGCCACACTCTTCCCCATCATCACGACACATCCATTGCATTTGGTGAGTACATCTCTGGGCATCGCTGCACCTCATGGTCAATGGTCCACATCATAGCCCATACTCTCCCATGTTCCATCCAGTGGACTGTGGGAGGATCTACAATGTCCGGTAATTGTCCCTGCAACACCACCCAGGACAACTTCAAGTCCCAAAAATGCCTCCACATCTCATCTCTTCCTCCCATTCCCTGCACCCAGCAACCACCATGGCCACTTTTTCCACACGAATGCCACATTTTCTCAATTACTTACCACAATAGTTCATGAATAGAATATCAGTAAGTCCACTCTGATCCTTACTATATTCTTCTTTCCTGTGGACCTTGGCTTGGTTGTGTCCATTCCACATCTATGTCAGGAGGGGGCTTAGGTCCACATGGACTGGATGTAATCCTCCTGCTTTCAGTTGTAGGCACTCTTGGCTCTGTGGTGTGGTGGTTGACATTCTTCAACTCCATGTTAGCTGAGTGGGATAAGTCCAATAAACCAGAGTGTAGGAGCTTGAAGTCTGTTGAGGCTCAGGGCCTGGCTATCATATTGTCAGTCCAGGTTTTCAGATCCCCTAGATAGATCTTAAACCCCAGCATCAACTACAATTCCAGTAAAGTAACAGGGAAGGCTTGTGAAAAGAGATCACATCTGAGTCCAGCTCCATCACGCAGAGACACCAACTCCAAAGAAGGGCCAACTGACATGGCAGTGAACTCCATCTGCCATGACCATAAAACCTGTGGGTCTCTTTAGCCCTCAAAAGAACCAATACCTGGGGTTGTATCTACTTTATCTGTCGCTGAGACTTTGCTCAGGTGTGCATAAGGGCAATTCTTCTGACAAACTCGACTCTTTTTTAGAGACTCATCGCCATATAAACTCGTTTGTCCTTTCCATTTCCCCCTTAATTTAGGTCAAACAGCATTTTTAACTCCTGTTATTATATGTAGACAGGGATATTCTGCTGGTCCACGTTGAACCTTTAATTAAAGGTCATTTTCTAGTTACATGATCAGCTGGTACTTGGTAGTGATCCCTCTGTGCCAGGCAGGCTCATCCCCGGGTGTTATGTCCCATGCTGGGGGAAAGGCAGTGCATTTATATGCTGAGTTTGGCTTTGAGACTGGCCACATTTGAATAACACGGAGGCTGTCAGGAGGGAACCCTTAGGCACAGTGCTACTCTAGGCCATGTTCTTATTTCAGGTGTGTAGGCTCACAAGCATAGTCATTAGTATCAGGGACTTGCTGTTGGACCCTCATTCCTTCCTGGTCTTTGTTGTTGCACCCAGGGGACTGCTGCTGCTCCCCTAGGGACCAAGGAAGACCCCCCCACCGGCCAGGAACCCAGCACTCCCCCAGTTGTTGTTTTTAATTGTTTCCACTATGAGTATATCCAAACATTTCCATGCACCCCAGACACATGCCCTGTATAACTCCCTGTCAACCCTATGTTCCCTGTCAATAACATCCCATACCAGTATTCCTCTGCTGCCATTGTTGAACCACTCTGTGATCCAAAACTTCCTGAAAAGTGAAACCCAATATAATGCCAGGTTCCCCTAATAGTAAAATGGAATATAGCGATGAGTTTAAAGGTTAGATACAGGATACATATTGATTTGGAAAATTCTACAGCCTATCTTTTTCTTTTTCTTTTTCCTAATTATTGTGCTTCTCTTCACAAGAGCCCTAGATCACAGTAATTCATATATACAATATACAGTACTCCCACATATCCAATATAAAATCTTTTCCCTTCCACAGCAATAATCTTTTAACATATTCATACCATATTTACTGAAACTGATATACAGATATTGAGACAATAGCTTTCAAACAAGGTAACATTTTTGTTTACATTGTGGTTTATACTTTAGGCTATACAATTTTTAAAATGTTTAATATCCTATGTTTTACATTATGATTTACATTATTAGTCTGTCAGCCCCTATATGTTTTTTGGTATCATATTACATGTTTTATATCCATCCTCGTGTATGCTTCTGAAACACTTCTATTGCCCTCACTGTTACGTTGGTTCCATCTATTCAATATCTATTGCCCCCCCTCCTTGGAGCCCACAATGACAGTCAATCTTCATTTCTTGAGGGCCATGTTCAGAGATACTTGCACCAGTGTTGAGGGCTTGACATGCTCAACTGCCCTAATGCCCTGGGAGCCACCATTTCTCTTGAGAGATACAGTTCCCTCTATTTGATGGCATTAGTCCTCCCCAGGATGTGGGTATACCTTCACTCTCATTATATGGGTCTCTACCTGATGGTATAACCCACTTTGGCAAAATGAGCATTCACATATTCCCTAGAAGTCTTCCTTACATCAGATTATCCCCTTTAAGTATCTTAAACAGGTAACTTTCCTTATTATATTTTGAAAGGTTTCCTCAGCATTATACTCTCAACCAACACCTGATATTCTCCTATGTTTGTATGTTGCCCTACCCTTCCCCCAATTTCTTGGGCAATATTACCCATCTTTCCATCCCTAGCCCCCCTCAAGCCCACAAAGCCCCACCCAAAGGTAACCCTATACCCCCATTTTATCCCTTCCTTGTACACATACTTACTGCCAGCTTATCATAGATTTCCCCTATGTAGATATCAGCTTATATCCTTCCTCTGCCCCCTGATTTCCTGTAAGCCTATCTTCCAGTCTCTAGCTCTCTGAGGCAGCTTGGTTTACTTATTTCATATCATTGAGGTCATGTAGTATTTGTCTTTCAATGCCTGGGTTGCTTCAATCAACATAAGGTTCTCAAGATTTATCCATGCTATCATGTGTGTTTGTAGTGTATTTGTTCTCAAAGCCGAGTAGTATTCCATTGTATGTATATACCACATTTTATTGATCCACTCATCTGTTGATGGGCATTTGGGTTGATTCCAACTTTTGGCGATAGTGAACAATGCTGCTATGAACATTGGTGTGCATATATTGGTTTGTGTCCTTTTTTTTTTCAGCTCTGCTGGGTATATACCCAGCTGTGGAATTGCTGGGTCATATGGCAAATCCATGGTTAGTTTTTTGATAAACTGCCAAACTGTCCTCCAGAATGGTTGGATCCTTCTGCATTCCCACCAGCAGTGGATGACTGTTCCCATTTCATCACATTCTCTCCAGCATTTGTATTCTTCTGTTTTTTTCAAAGCTGCCAATCTTATGGGAGTAAGATGGTATCTCATTGTAGTTTTGATTTGCATTTCCCTGATAGCTAAAGATTTGGAGCATTTTTTCATACCCTTTTTAGCCATTTGTATTTCTTCTTTGGAGAAGTGTCTGCTTAGATCTTTTTCCCATTTTTTAAATGGGTTGTTTATCTTTTTATTTTCAAGATATAGGAGTTCTTTATATTTGCAAGCTATAAGTCTCTTATCAGATATATGCTTGCCAAATATTTTCTCCCATCGTGTAGGCACCCTTTTTACTTTCTTGACAAACTCCTTTGAGGTGCAGAAGGCTTTAATTTTGAGGAAGTCCCATTTATCTATTTCTTCTTTTGCTGCTCGTGCTTTTGGTGTGATGTTCATGAAGACGTTTCCAATTACAAGGTCTTGTGGATGTTTCCTTACACTGCTTTCCAAAGTCTTTATGGTCTTGGCTCTTATATTTAGGTCTTTGATCTATCTAGAGTTAATCTTTGTATAAGGTGTGAGATGGTAATCCTCTTTCATTCTTCTACATATGGATATCCAGTTCTCCAGGCACCATTTGTTAAATAGGCCATTCTCTCCCAGTTGAGAGGGTTTGGTGGCTTTAGTGAATATTATATGGCTATATATATAAGGTTCTACATCAGAACTTTTGATTCAATTCCATTGGTCTATGTGTCTCTCCTTATGCCGATACCATGCTGTTTTCAGTACTGTAGCTTCGTGGTATGTGTTGAAGTCAGGTAGTGTGATTCCTCCAATTTCATTTTTCTTTCTCAAAATGTCAAGTCAGGTAGTGTGATTCCTCCAATTTCATTTTTCTTACTCAAAATGTCTTTGGCTATTCGGGGCCTCTTTCCTTTCCAAATAAATTTCATAGTGAGTTTTTCTAGTTCCTTAAAGAAGGCTGTGTTGATTTTTATTGGGATTGCATTGAATGTGCAGATCAGTTTTGGTAGGATAGACATCTTAATAATATTTAGTCTTCCTATCCATGAACAGTGAATATTCTTCCATTTATTTAGGTCTTCTTTGATTTCCTTGAACAGTCTTGTGTAGTTTATAGTGTGTAAGTTTTTTACATCTTTAGTTAAATTTATTCCTAAATATTTGATTTTTTAATTTACTATTGTAAATGGTATTTGTTTTTTATTTCCTCCTGCTCTTGCTCATTATTGGTGTACAGAAATACTACTTACTTTTGGGCATTGATCTTATAACCTGTGACTTTACTGAACTCATTTATGAGTTCTAGAAACTTTGTTGTAGACCTCTCAGGGTTTTCTATGTATAGGATCATGTCATCTGCAAATAATGAAATTTTGAGTTCTTCCTTTCCAATTTGAATGCCTTTTATACCTGGTTCTTGCTTCAGTGCTCGAGCAAGTACTTCTAAGACAATGTTAAATAGAAGAGGAGACAGTGGGCATCCTTGTCTTTTTCCTGACTTTAGAGGGAAGGATTTTAGGATTTCTCCATTGTAAACAATGTTGGCTGTAGGTTTTTCATATATACTCTTTATCATGTTAAAAAAATTGCCTTGTATTCCAATCTTTTGGAGTGTTTTTATCAAGAAAGGGTGCTGTATTTTGTCAAAAGCTTTTTCTGCATCTATAGATATAAGCATGTGATTTTTGTCCTTCAATCTGTTTATATGGTGTATTACATTGATTGATTTTCTTATGTTGAACCATCCTTGCATACCTGGAATGAATCCCACTTGGTCGTCATGTATAATTCGTTTAATGTGTTGTTGAATACGATTAGCAAGTATTTTGTTAAGCATTTTTGTGTCTAGGTTCATTAGAGATATTGCCCTGTAATTTTCCTTTTTGGTGGTGTCTTTGTTTGGCTTTGGTACTAGGGTAATGTTGGCATCATAGAATGAGTTAGGCAATGTTCCTTCTGTTTTGAAGTTTTGGAAGAGTTTCAGCATGACTGGTGTTAGTTTTTTCCAGAATGTTTTGTAGAATTCACCTGTGAAGCCATCTGGCCCTGGGCTCTTCTTAGTTGGGAGGTTTTTGATGACTGATTCTATCTCTTTACTTGTGATTGGTTTGTTGAGATCATCAATTTCTTCTTTCATCAATGTTGGCTGCTTATGTGTTTCTAGGAATTTGTCCATTTCCTCTGAATTGTCATTTTTGTTGAAATGTAGTTTTTCAAAGTATCCTGTTATGATAGTCTTTATTTCTGTGGGGTAAGTGGTGATATCTCCTTTCTCATTTCTTATTTTGTGTTTTTGCATCTTCTCTCCTTTTTTCTTTGTTAGTCTCGCTAAAGGTTTGTCAATTTTATTGATCTTCTCAAAAAAGCAGCTCTTGGTCTTGTTTATCTTTTCAAGGGCTTTCTTATATTCTATTTCCTTTAGTTCTGCTCTTATCTTTGTTATTTCTTTCTTTCTTCTTCCTGTGATATTACTTTTTTTTTTTACTAATTCCTCCAAATGTGCAGTTAGTTCTTCAATTTTTGCTCTTTCTTCTTTTTTGATGTATGAATTTATGGCTGTAAATGTCCCTCTCAGTACTGCTTTTGCTGCATCCCATAAATTTTGGTATGTTGTGTTATCATTATCATTTGTTTCAAGGTAGTTATTGATTTCTTTTGAGATTTCCTCTTTGACCCACTGTTTTTCTAAGAGTGTGCTGTTTAATTTCCAAATCGTGGTGTGAAATCAGAGCCTCTGGCCCTAGCAGATTTCCAGCTTCACTCCACTGTGGTCAGAGATATCATTTTGTATGATTTCGATTTTTCTGAATTCATTAAGCCTTTCTTTGTGGCCTAGCATATGGTCTATCTTGGAGAATGATCCATGTGCTCTTGAGAAAAATGTATATCCTGCTGTATTTGGGTGTAATGATCTGTATATGTCTATTAGATGCAACTTCTCTAATACACTGTTCAAATATTTTGTTTCTATAGTGATTCTCTTTTGAGATGTTCTGTCCAGAGTTGATAGTGGTGTATTAAAATCTCCCACTCTAATTGTAGATGCGTGCATTCTTTCACTTAGTTTTTCCAGTGTTTGCCTCACGTATTTGGAGGCCCCCTTGTTAGGAGCATAAATATTTATGATTGTTTGTTCTTCTTGAGACATTGTCCCTTTCACTAATATGTAGTCTCCTTCTTTGTCTCTCACAATTGTTTTGCATTTAAATCTATTTTGACTGATATTAATATGCTACTCTTGCCTTTTTTTGGTTATTGTTTGCTGGTAAGATTGTTTTTCAACAATTCACTTTCACCCTCCATGAATCTCTGGGTCTAAGATGTGTCTCTTGTAGACAGCATGTAGGTGGGTCATATTTCCTTATCCAATGTCTCAGTCTGAATCTTTTTTATAGGTGAGTTTAATCCGTTGACATTCAGTGTTATTCCTTTCATGGAATTATTTATGTTCGCTATATTTTGATTGGACTTGTGTTTGTCATATTTTGTTTGTTTGTTTTTTCTTCTCTTTTTTCTTATTTTATTGCTCTTAAACTCTCCTCCAACTCTGCCTGTCCTGTTTTTTCCTTTCTTCTTGCAGAACTCCCTTTAATGTTTCTTGAAGGGGAGGTTTCCTTTTGACATACTGTTTCAATTTCTGTTTATCTGTGAATATTTTGAACTCTCCATCATTTTTGAATGCTAGTTTAGCTGGGTAGAGTATTCATGATTGGACTTTTTTTTCTTTTAGTACCTTGACCATATCATACCACTGCCTTCTTGCCTCCATGGTTTCAGATGAGAAATCAGCACTTAATCTTATGGAGCCTCCCTTGTATGTGATGGTTTTCTTTTCTCTTGCTGCTTTTAGAATTTTCTCTTTGTCTTGAACATTGGATAATTTGACAAGTATATGTCTTGGGGTGGGCCTGTTGGGGTTTATGATGTTTGTGTTACGTTGTGCTTCTTGGATATGTATATCTGTCTTTCGCAGTAGATTTTGGGAATTTTTCAGCCATTATTTCCTGCAACACCCCTTCTGACCCCTTTCCCTTCTCCTCTCCTTCTGGGATGCCTATAATATGTATGTTTGTGCGGTTTGCATTGTCATTCCTGTCCCTAAGTCCTAGCTGGATTTTTTCTGTCTTTTTATCAATCAATTCTATTATCTGTTTGATTTCTGATGTTCTGTCTTCCACAACACTAATTCTCTCCTCTGCCTCTTCTAATCTCCTGCTATTTGCTGCAAGTTTATTTTTGATTTCTTGAACTGTGGTGTTCATTCCCATCATATTGTTATCTTTTTGCATATGTCTGCAATTTCCTCTCCAAATGTTTTCTTCATATTGTTAAACTCTTCCCTTACTTCATTAATTTTGTCATTGATATATGTCCTGAGATCTTTAATTACTTGTCTGAAGGGATTTAGCCATGTTTTCCTGATTACTGGTTTGGTTAGTAGATTTTTGTTGCTGTTTGTTCATCATTTTATCTTGACAGATTTAACCAGTCCTTAGTTTCTTTGTCTAGTCTTGGGGATTAATTAGCTGTTGTTCTTGTGTAAGTGTTATCTCTTCTCTTTGTCACTTTGTTCTTCTTATTCTAATTTCTTGTTGCTGCCTGAGTTCACTTTGAAGGAAAATATTAGGGAAAGTGAAAGGCAATTGTGCAAAAAAGGAAAATGTGTAAAGTAGTATTGGTAATAAATGTTACCAGAGCAACAATATGAGATCTGGGAGGATTGGTATTAGACTCATGTAAGTTGTGTAAGTTATAGCAGTAAGTAGAGCACCTATAATGAGGTAGTCAACTGAATATGAGAGGAATATAGTATGAATTAAAAAGTGAGTGTTTTCATGTGGGAGGGAAAGAGAAAAGAAAGACAATAGTATCAACAGTGGATAAAAGACAGAAAAGAAAACAAAGGTATTAGAAATTAAATGTTAGACAATTTGGGGACCAAAGAAAGGGAGGTGGAATATAGGAGAGACAGTAGATGATGGAGGCTATCAAGATGTGGGTGAAAAGGGATAGTGTAGGTGGCCGAAATCAATTCACACAGAAATGAGGCAGTGGAGGATGAGGAAACCCAGCAAATGTGAGGTATTCCCTGCTGCACTTAACGTATTATCAAGATAACATAAAATAAGGAGAAAAAGAGGGAAAAGAGGAAAAAAAAAGATAAGAAAAGACTAGGAGATAATGCAATATTAGCAACCAGGACACTTTTACGTGAACCTTCTCTGTCAGCATCCCACCAGATCGATGTCCAGACACTTCCTGCCCAGTAAAATCCCAAAACAGCCTGGTCCTGAAGAATTTCCAATGCTGCCCAGCCACTTCTTTGCAGGAGTGACTGTAAGGTACACTCACTCAGACACCATCTTGCCCCGCCTCTGACAATCTATCTTTTATATAGTTCTTAATGATTGTAATGTCTAAGAACTTTTGTCCTCTTTCAAAACTTCTTCTCACTTCTAAACTCTCTTACCTCTGACCAATTATGGCCTTATTTACTCCTTGGTCCATTAGACCACTGACTCCTAAGCTTTACTGTGCAAACAAATCATACCTCAATCCTGTAAAATATAGATTTCAAATCAGAAGGTGTGGGATGGGGTCCTAAAGTCTGAATTTCTGATGAGATCCTAGGTGAGGCTGATCCTGCTGGTTCTTGGACTCCACTTGTGATGCATTCAGAAGGTTGTGGGCTGTATTTCCACCACATTAATAGGTTAATGAAGGAGAACTTTTCCTGGTGGTATGTGCTACTTTGTGAGCAAATGTCTTAGTCTTCGACTGATGTCCATTAGGCAAGAAGACCTCACCCCATTATTCATCACATACACAGATTTTGTTATTATAAAGATAATCTTCTTGGTGGAAATGGGCTCTTGTCACTGATCACATTCCTACTCAATCTATTTACACAGGGCTTTGCAAGTGAAAATGATTTCCACCTCATAGTCCTCAGTTAGGCCTACAAACACATCTCAGTTCAGTTTCTCACTCCAATATACCATGTTTTTGGATGTTTTCTTATTTTTGTAGCTCTTCTCTGGATGATTTCTACTGATGAGGAGTGAATATTATGTAACTCATTGTATGAGAATTCCCAATACCATCCATTCTGCAAAAGGTACATGGCACACACAAATGGACTGTTTGGTGATGTTTTCATAGAAAGGGAGTATATAGCCTTGAAAAGATTAAAGTTTGCAATAGACCTTTACAATTTAACTAGAGAGTGCACAGGTTGTGCCAGGCAGCTATGTGCTTCAGGCTGTGTTTCATTTAAGTGGATACATCCTGATCTCCTGGCTCCCACACCCCTAAATATGAGAAAATATATTCAAGCTCATTCCTCTTAAAGGAAATTCACATTAAACTGCACTAATATGACACATTTCACCTATTACTAAAATAATCCAAGGGAGTACTCTGCAGTACAAATTTTCTGTGCCTGGCTGACTTCTATTCAGTTTCAGCCTCTTCCCTCCATTTCTAAGGAGACCTACATTTTAGGCTCAATTACCAACATAATCCCTTTCTTAGCATGAATCACAAATTGTAATTATGTGTCTGGAACAATATTGTGGGTGCCCAAACACTCACATCTCAAAAGATGACAGGGGTAATTTGAACTATTAAGCATCTGGAAAATTATCCAAGGCATAGGAGTTGGAACTGCTGAGGGAGCTTTGGAGAAAAAATATAGGAATGTCTACTTCACAACTCCAAACAATCCAAAATAATTTACAAGCCACTTAGGTATATTTTATTATTGTTCTTTTCCATGCCCATTACAAATAATTCTGATGGTATAAAACTTTCTTCAAATTTACAGTCTCTTGAGAAAGTATCTTCACCAAGTTACGAACAAAGAGGATTGATTTTAGGAATGGAAAGTTGAAGAGAGTTAAGAGTGAGAGTTGTTCTTCAAGAGTAGAGGTGATTTGACCTAAAGAAATGAAAAGAAAAATTCTCCCCATATTCCTTTTCAAAGTACTATTGTATCAAGTATCTCAAAATCACATAGGATCATGTTTTCTATCCTTCTTCCCCCTCAAAAAGTTGATGATCCAATGTGATGGAATAATAGTAACACAGTAAGTTGCCTTTGAAATTCTTCCACATTTCTCCACAAGGCCTTATGTCATCTCTGTAGTCTAGACATTAGAGAAGACATAGTCTCTTTTTTATATCAAATGAAAAGTGAAACCATTCACCAGAACTAGTGGGGAAGACAATTCTTAATATTATGTTGGTGGAGTTTTCTGTGCCTGTTTTTGACTATTGAAGATTAGACTAAGACTGTGATTCTCAATCTCTGGGTATATCAGCATATCCTGGAAGAGTTTCTACAGATTACTGCCCAAACTGTAATTTTTTTTAGGTCTGAGGTGGTGCTTGATAATCTTGATTTCAACAATTCCTCTGACATTGCTCTCTCTTGGTTAATGTATGGCCATGATTCTTTACAAAGGACAACTTTAATGCCACTTGACTCCTCCCATTTCCTAGCTAAAAGTCTTGATAGTCATTAAATTTCCCCATTTCTTCATCAGCCATATAGAAAATAAGCCCTGCTTTCTTAAGCCCTCCTTAAAGATATCCAGCATAAGGAAAAACCATAAAGCAAGCCTACTCTAACTCCCTTTTATGGACAAGTTCCATGCTTCCTCATGGGTCAAGCTAGCAAACCTAACTTCGTTTAATAAAGGTGTCTTCTAGGTGATCTGTACATACTACACTTTATTAATACTCCCAGCTGCATTCTTGATTTGTGAAAACTGGTGTTCCATTACTTGGTGCAAACCCACTGCAAAAGTAGCTTTCTATTATAATGGTATAAGTCATAGGGGGTGTGCAGGCAGTGCACTTTTGGCATTCATCCAAATCTCCAGAATGGAGTAAATAGTTCATTATCAAACCAGCCAAGTAGACAAATACATATTCCACCTGTCTATGTAAGCTTGTCTCCAAGGTTAATCTGTGGTCTAATAACATAATTATTTAGAAGCACTTATTGAAAATATAGATTCACAGTCTTCTCTCAAACTCAGTAAATCAGAATTTAAAAGGTCAGGACTCAGAATGTAATTTTTTTTTCACAAAGACACACCATATGAGTTCATTCATCATATATTTTTGGGGGGTCTGTCAGTAAGGATGGCTAGGCTAAGAAGATAAGAAGTTTCCTAAGTTACCAAGGGCTAGAGAAAAAATCACAGGGTGTTTTCTCTTAGAAGTAAAAGTGGGATTAGTGTTACACTGATAACTCCCAAGATTTCTCTCACTGTCAGATGAGAAGAGAAAACCACACCATTAATACACTGATAAACCTTGGTGACAGAATGTGGAAAAGTAGAGAAAATCCAGCATCTAGCTATATGATTCACATATATTCCTAGCCTTTGCTTTTGATAATAATGCATGAAGGATGTTCTCTTTGCTTAGAAACATTTCTAAGTGTGAATTAGCAGTAATGATTAAAATCATAAGATGCAGAATGATCTTAACATTCGCTGTCATTATTAGAAGATTTAAATAAAAGAGTGAAGTCAGATGTATGCATTCAAATTACAGTTCTATTCCTGTTCTTTTCCTGGTATCTTTGTGTACTCTATTAAGACCTTTTTTTAGAATCTCATGTCTCTTTCTATAGAACTAGTTCAGTTTTGGTGCCCCTAACTCCATTCTTATTTTCTTCAAGAAAATGCTTAATTTTGCTCACCAATACATTACTCTGTATTGTTCATAAAATACCATCTTCCATAACTTGACATAAATCCTATACTAAAAGAAAAGTGCTATTGCAAGTTGAATTTAGGGGACAAGGAGTGGAGATAATTCCACAGGTGACAGGAACTGTTGAAATCAGAAAAAGAAAAAGAACTTAGTTCAGGATGTGGCATCGCTATGTTCACTTTCTGCCCTTTCAGAATTTGTGATATGAGTGTTCTTATGAGTCAATTTCCTACAGAGATGAACATGGCACTGTGTGTGTGTGTGTGTCTGTCACCACATAAATGTATGTTAAATGGATGAGCAATAAACCTGAGTGACACTGCCTGTTCATATTCATAGGAAAGAAAAGGAATTTGCTTCAGTAGGACTTAATAAACACCTTTTAGGAGACATGTAGGTGCAGTCCTCTTAAACATAAGGGTGAATAAATACTTCCTCCATGGCTTTCCCCAGGGGACATAGCTGATTAATAATTCTACTGTACATTCCATGTAATTTTCTGATCTTATAAAATGATTTTCTACCCTCTTGTTTTCTCTGAACAAATTTTAATCCAAATCATTCTTGAATTTAAACCCGTTGCAAATCTTCAAAATTTCCATTTTGGCCTGTTCTGTAAAATCCATTCAAAATGTTTACTATATTTACTTTCCAAAGAAAATCTATACATACTCATTTGATTGATATGCTTTGTGGACAAGAAAGAAGTGTATTCAACTAAAAAAATAGTCATATATTTTAAAAATCCTGCATGATTTTAGCTTTTTAATTCACAGGAAGCTGTTTATGGCCACAGGAATTAAATAAAAAATGGAATTATTATATCTATTGTCAAATGGAATGAGTACCCAAAACAAATATTATTCCTTAAAAATATCGAAGTAATACACAAGTCAATGTAGTTTTATATTATTTTGGTAAGGAGGTGGGATGATATAAAGAGGTCAAGTGTTCTGCCTTCTCAACCCATTGAACAATTCAGAATGTACTTCAATGAAGTTATGATTAAAACAATGGCAACATTAATGAGCATTTCTCAGATAACATGCACCATAAAATATCATCATCAGATGACATTATTTTCTTGTGTTTCCTTATAATAGATATACAGTATAAATACTATTATTCCAATTGAAAATTGAAAATAAAACAACTGAAAGTGGTTCTGAAATAACCCAAATTCATTTTCTGGAAACTGTTGGAGAAGAGATTCAAAGACAAATTTTCTGATTCCAAATAAAATATCTTTGGCTGTTCTTCTGCACATAATAGGAGAAGTTCCATTTCTATCTCTTTTTTCCCCTTTCTCTATCCAAACATGTTAACAAATATCTTTGCCTTTCTTACCACGAACTGATTGTAAACCTGTGTTGAAAATACTCTGTCATAGAAGTGCAAGGTATACCAATTACTTCAGGTAAGTAAATGAAGTAATGGCACTGGCATGACTGCAAGATGTTGTTTCTATCCAATGGCCTTTCAAATATCTTTGGTGGAGAGATCATTTTAAAAGTGTGAAATTACAACTGGGGAACACAATTGAGGTGATGAAGAGGCTGTTGGCAGAAGTGAAAGTTCTCACACTCTAAAACCTTTAAAATGTGGTAGGAAACTCATAAGACACTAGTCAATTATCTCGGCAATATTTAATTGGGATTACCACCAGTGCCACACTTTAATTATAAAATATTTTAAATTTAATGTCAAATTAGAGATGAATGCCTAGTATGTGTCAAGCTTTGATTTTCTGATTTTATCTTGTAATTATTACTTTGACCCTTTATCCCCCTCACCATCTACCCCACAACAACCAACATGCACTCACCACTACTAACAACAACCAAAAACAAGTTGTCAGGAATATGCAGTTGGATATAGCTATGCCAAAATTTAGGAGACCAAAGAAGAGGAAGACTTTAGCAGTAATATGAAGAGAGGTCTCTTAAGTGAGGCTCAACAAGTCATTTGAATGCTTGACTACATAAAATGCTTTTTTTGTATCTGGCAGGAAAATAAGCTTTTTGAACATACCCCAGAAAATCAAGACCCAACTTGTTGCCACTGTTTTAAAAGATGTTTCCTGCCAGAATTCAAGGACTTGTAGAGTCACGTGTTTTCCCTCATGTATTTCAGAAAGTTTGGAGATTTGATCTAGTTATAAAAATCAGTGTAAATTGTCCTTATTACAAATTTCATATTATTTTACTAGGAAAGCAAGTAAACAAAGAAAAAAACTAAAATTAAATCAACTTGCAGTGGATGTGTCATGATGATGGGAGAGAGTGTTGCTGTGGGGGGAGTGGGGGGTGGGGGCGGTGGGGTTGAATGGGACTTCATATTTTTTGAATGTAATTTTTAAAAATAAATAAATAATCTAAAAATAAATAAATAAATCAACTGTAAGTTGATAATTTACATATTCTCTAAATGTTTGAGTGCATATTTTCCTAGATATTTACTTAAGAAGCTCTGAAAATTCTAATACACTAATAAAGCTAGATTTCTATTAACCTAATTTTAGAAGTTTAGTCTTTGCACTTATTTCCCTGAAGGATATTTACCAGGCCTTCTCAGTGTGCTTACAGGAATAAGATAAAGTTTAAAAGCAAAAGGAGACAGAATGGTGTCAGGAGCACTTTACGAACCAGTAAATCTGAATTTTCTCAGAGACACAAAGCTTGATATCCTTAAGCATTTGGCACAACTATATCTAAAGAATGGTTTACTAGCTGCTGAAGTCAAGGACAGGTTGAAGGTGCTGAAACAATGCAGGACTGCAAAATTGCACATGTCCTCACCTCAAGACCCTGGCATCATTTGCTTTTTTTTAACTTGTTTTTCTTCTTACCTACCCCTCTCCTCTCCTCTCCTCCCTTCCCCTCCCCCCTCCTCTCCTCCCCTCCCCTTTTCCCTTTTTCCTTTTCCCTTTTCCCTTTTCCCTTTTCCCTTTTTTCTCTTTTCTCTCCTTTTCTCTTTTTTCTCCTTTCCTCTTTTCCTTTTTTTTTTTTTTGCCTATAAAAATCCTAGCTCTCAATTTCATTCTCAACTCTTTAGGTAAGATTGACCCAATTATTTCCTGGCACACCTGTAATAAATCACATTCTCACTGAGAGACCTGTTTCTCCTTTGTGGTGCCAGATGGGGCAGTTGCCTCTATTATTTTGTATCTGCACTTAGGGTAACAATTTTGGATATCAGAGTCTAGAGTCATGTTTTTCTTGGATGCAGTCCCTGTAGCATTCCTGTGCAATTTTTTGACAACCGCAGGGTTTCTCTGGAACCCTTAGTTCTATATCTAGCAGCTGCCCAGGGATTTCCCTTGAGGTCAGAAACTGGAGGATCTCATTGGGTTTTCTGCTGTTCATTGGCACTGGGTGCTTTGAGTGAAGGTGATTTTGATGCTGGATTTTCTCTGTGTTAGATAAGATTGTGAAATACATTCTTCTCCCTGATTTGTGCTTACTTGACTTTCTCATTCTGCTCCTGCCAAGAAGAGTGTAGGATTGGTTTTGATGGCCTGCTCATACTGAAGGGACCATTGGATTGCCACTGTGGGTATGCTCGTGATAAGTGGACTGTTGAATTTTTAGTTGATCTGAACTGATTTATATGGACTTGGTGGGTTTCCATCCCATTATCCATGATCTCAGATTTGGGGTCCAACTGTTGATTTTGTCATTGCATTTTTGCTTTGATGTGAGAAACTTTGACTTTGAGGAGCCCCTGATATTGATGTTCTGTTTATTATTCCTGTTGGTGCTTGTGTGTGCAGCTATATCTCATCTGGGATGTGTTTTGGAAAATTGGTCTGTATTTGGAAAAGACCCTCTTAAGAAAAAGAAAATGTTTTTCTATTTCAACATTGCCTGGCCACAGTATAAATGATGGTGTAAAGTAACATTTAAATGAGCTTTTAAATTTCAATACTTTCTTGCAATTAAATTTGCTTTGTAAAAGAAATCACCAGTGGAATTGGTTTAACTGTTGGAGAAGCAGAAAGCCTTAGCAAAATTGATGTTCTCAGTTTTGTTTCCATTTTAATTCTAATGGAATCTGTATAGCCACATTAATAACATTTGCGTTGTTAAAGTTCTGTAACTTTAGAACTAGACAACTCTATGAAAGTAACAGAGGGAGGAAAAAATAGAAAAAATGTTAGCCGCTTTTCTAAGCCTGCAATTTTACCATGACTTAGCATTGACAATGTGGCTATAGAACATTGTTCAGAAATGTGTCCTTGTAAGTTTTCTCAATACAGCTCTCTACAATACTGATAAAACAGTAAACTACCCATGACCTATCAGTGTTCTAGTAGTATTGGAAATGAAGTTATGTTTCCATATTACCAAACTGAATTATTATTCAGGCAAATTTACTTAGTGTTAATAGTAATTGTTTGTTATAAGAGCTTGCTTGGAGACAGTTTCCAAAGACATTATGGTAGTTTAAGTAACTATTGTATATAGAAAGTCATTTTTTTAATTAAAGAAAAAGAAATTAATTTTCTTCTAAGAAAATGAAATGACTGGTAATAAAGAAAGAAGAAAATGTGGTACAAAATCTAAATGATACAGAAAATTCAGAATACAGAAAAAAATTTTTTATCATCAAACTTAGATAAAGATATTAAGGGTCTATTTATAGTATTAAAAAGCCTTACCATCAAATAGTATACTCATGCAAAAGTAAAATTTGTTTTTTCTCTGTTATCATGAAAATGTTGCTTAAATCATTAGTATGGTTCAATAAAATTTCCTTGATTTTTTCCTCCTGAATAAGCAGTAAACAAAGCAGAAAGTCTGTTTTGTCAAAATAGCTTTTTGTGCTTTAACTCATTGTGTCCTTGGTTTAAGGGAAAACAGTCCTCTCACTTTAAACCCATAATGTCCAAGTAACAACTTTAAACATTTTGCTTTCTCAAAGGCAAATTCTGAACATTATCTTTTTATTTCAAATGATTTCAAAATATTTGTTCTTTCACCTTATAAAAAAGTAAAGTACAAAAAATAGTTAAGTTCATTCGATATACTACAAATTACATTGGTAGTGATTAGAAAGTGTATAAAAATTTTTAAAGTTTGACTTCAGTGCCATAAGATTCTCTTGGGCATTTAAACCAGGCCCCTAGTGCTGTGCATGGTACCTCCCAATTTCAGTTATTAGCTCGATTGTTCTCTATGACCCCTAAAACAATAAAGGTATCTACCACATCTCCTGGTCATGCTCTTGAAATAGATGGAAATATGTTGGTCCATTATATTACTTTGGCTCTGCCAACTGCAGATTCTTTGGCATTACCTCCATACTCACTCTGTTTCATTTACCAGAGATGCTATGCACCAAGCTTGTGGAATTTAAATGTATGTGTATTTTAAGATTCCTGAAAAATATTTCCAACTTATCTTCCAAAATTGTTACTCTATTTATATACTATTATGAATGAACTATAGTAACTATTTCCACATCCTTTCTCTATGAGAGATTATTATTGTTTTCACTCTTGCAAAATGGTTGAGGAGTGCATGGATTCAAGGCTGGATGTGTTTTTATATAGGCAAGTATTGGGTATTGAATCATGACCCCCAAAAAGGCATGTACTGGTCCCAAACCCTAGTCCTGGGTGTGTGAACCCATTTGAAAACAGAGCCTTTGAAGAAGCTATTAGTTAAGCTGAGCCCAATTTGAGTGAGAGGAGGCCTTAATCCAATATGGCTGGTGGCCTTAGATGTAAAACTAATTGGAAGTCATTGGGAGCAATCAGATCAAGGAAATCAACAGAACACAGGGGAGGAAGGAAAATATATTGTTATGTGCATTTCCATATCACAGAAAAGCCAGAAACTGCAAATGTTGCCAGCCTATAAACCAAATGATACTGATCTTTGGATGAAGCAGTCTTTAACCTCTGAAATCATGAGCCGATAAATTTCTTCTTAACCCATGCCATTATATTATATCTGTTTTTAAACGTAGTAAACCAATACAAACCAGTTATATTCCTCTTTTTCTAATTGCTATTGGAGTATTTAACTTGTTCTTATTGATTTATAAGAGTTTATAAAAAACATAATGTCTATCATAGTTTACCTTTAATATTAGACATTTTATTTTTTTATCAAGATGCAAATTATTTATTCTTTTATCAAGGGCATTTCTGGCAAAGGAAATCTTTAATATTTATGGGGAATCCATTTCACTTATTTTGACCTATATGTCTTTTGGGGTTCATGCCATGCTTAGAAAGATCTTACAAAATCCATGGTAATTCTCCTGCATGACATTGCAATGAAGGATACAGACCATTATATATTTTTTCATAACTTACAAAATTATGCAGGGTGGTGTAAACTATAATATAAACCATAGTCCATGGTTTGTAGCAATACTTCAAAATTTGTTCATCAATTGTAAAAAATGTACCACACTAATGAAAGATGCTAATATGGGGAGATGGGGGGGGGAAGGAGGTAATTTTTTATAAAATTTAGGCAATCTAAAGCTTCCTTAAAAATAAAGTATTAAAAATGAATTAAAAATAAAATCCATGCCTATGTAGGTAGTTTCCTTTTTCTTTAGAAATTTTGCAACTTTGTCTAAAATCATTTGTCTACAGAAGCATGGGTTAATTTCTGAAATCTCAATCCTATCGCATTGGTTTAAATATCTATCCCTCTAACAGTCCAAAATTTTTACATGATTGTATATTTGTAAAGTTTGGAAATTAGTAACTGTCAGTCTTCCAAACTAGTTCTTATTTTTCAAGAGTATTTTGACAAACTTGGGACATTTTGTAACTCTAAATAAATTTGATTTTCACCTTTTCTATTTCTGAAAAATAAAAAATATTGATGGGATTACATTAAATCAGCAGATTTCTTTGGACTTTAGTGATGTCTTAACTATATTCTCTTTAAAATCTTAAGGTTGGGAGGTTAAATAATAATTTCCTGAAAAGAAAATAACAATAGTTAACTGTTCTTTTAATGGAATCAGATAAAGACTCTGGAAAATTTAAGCTGAGCTGGAAAGGATGAACATGAATTACTTAGGTGAAAAGGTAAAAAACTCTTGAGGCTGATGGAAAGCTTATGCAAAAGGTCCTGCTAAGAAATAACTTGGAGTGGATGGAAAACTGAAATAAGGCCCATCCATTTGAAGTGCAGGAATGAAGTGGGAGGAGGATGGACAAGATTGCAGGAAGGAAAGGGTGTTATTGGTTAGGTTAACTATTAAATTTATACCCAAAGAAAGGGAGAGACACTGAATTGTTTTTAGCAGGGTGATATTGTGAGGCAATTTACATTTCTGAAAGATTATCATAGCTGCTGTGTGAAGAAAGAATGAGGAAGAAGCAAGAGTAGTTGAAGAGAAATGCAGAAAGAACACAAGATGGTGAATTAGGCTTTGGAAAGTACTGTATCATGCATGATGAATAGATAATAGATTAGATGACTGAGATTTTATGACTGAATTAAGGATGACTCTCCAAGGATTTATATAACATGGGTCATGAAGACATTTTTATTAACCCTTGAGACCCATGCAAAGGAAAAGAGGGGCTTGGTTGGGTCAGAGCTTGAAGGAGTTTTAATGTTGGTCTAGGACTAAAGCATTTCTACTGAAAGTCATTGTCATGTCCTTCATCAGGTTCCAGTGGATGGTTTAAAGCAGGATGAGCTCAGGCACAAATGGGCAAGGCAAAGGAAAGAGAAGGTGATCTGGGCGATTGGAAGCCTGGTGTAGAGCAAATATTTGTCTGAAATTGGGCAGCTACTTCAGGATATCAACTTCACTTGAAGTCCAAAATGCATGATAGCAGAAAAGGGGCAGGTGGGAAACGGTATTATCAAGCGCAGCAGGGGAATAGAGGGAAGTCGAATTAAGCAACAGCAAAAGTGAATATGAAATTTATGCAAAGTTCATTGAGAGGAAGGGCTTGTGCCAGACAAGTGACAATTCCCACATTGTATTACTTCTGGCATTTAAGATTCACCCATTCTTATGATTGTCTCCTTCTATGTTACCTTAGAAATTAAGTGTTTCTTTTAATTGACTGAATCTTGAATCCAAAGCCAGCTTTTTAAAATTTTTAAAAAATCTTTTGGTACTTTGTAAGCATTCTGATCTCTGTGTTTGATGTAAAAAAAAAAAATCTTCATAGACTGCAAATACATTCCAATGTATCTACAGGTGGACTGATTTATATTTATGTTACAAAGTAGCTCATATTGGTCATTTTAAGTGAAAAATATCAAGCTTACATTTTGGAAATTTCTCCCCCATTATTTCTTCTAATTTGGACTTTTTTATTATTCACTGTATTCTTTCTTTCTGAAATTTTTTAGTGACTGGAGCACTCAAGGTTTCAATAAAATGCATTTTCTTTTGTATTTTTCACTTTTTCAATCTATTCTGAGTTCTTGGTAAATTCCACAGTTCTATGACAAATTCTAATCTCTGATTACTATGTTCAGATCTGGTCTAAGTGTTCTGAATAGTAAATTTGTATCATTTATTTCAACCAGTTTATACATTTTTCCCTGATTTATGATTTTTCTTTTTCTTATCTGTTTTTGATTTCCATATGTCAATTTATTTCACACTGGGTTAATACACATAATATTCCTTACTTCTTTGAGGAGCTTAAATATACTTCATTTATTTCAGATGCACTGTCTTCCACATCACAAATTCTTTCCTCTGCCACTTCAAATCTGCTGTTCTTTGCTGAGAGCATATTTTGGATTTCTTGGATTGTGCCATTCATCACCAACATATGTTATATTTTTGCATATATTTCAATTTCTTCTGTATGCTTGCCAAGTGTTTTCTTAATATCCTTATTCTCTTCCTTCACTTCATTTACTTGGTACATGACATTTGTTTTGAGAGCTTTGATTAATTGTTTAATATTCTGCCCCTCTTCCTGATTTTTAATTTGCTCTTTGTATTGGGCCATGCTTTCTTGATTATTGGTATGGTTTGTAATTTTTTGTTGCTGTCAGGTCATCATTTTATCATGTTGGGTTTATTCATTTGATTAGATTCTCTGCCTACTCTCAGAGTTTATTTAGATATTGTTTTTGTGTGTATGTTAAGTCTTCTTTTACACTTTATTCCTCTTACTCTATTTCCTTGTTGTTTTCCAAGTTCCCTTGAAGGAAAATTTTAGAGCGAGGGAAAACAAAAGAGGTAATAATAACAAAAGTATAATAGCAGTATTAATTGTAAATGTTAGCAGAACCATCTGAGACCTAAGAGAATGAATATTAAACTTATATAAGCTGTGTAGATTTATAACAATAAGAAAGTGGAGTACCTACAGTGAGATGGTAAACTGAATATGGAGAAGAATACAGTATGATTTAAAAGGTCTGTGTTGTTAGGAGAGGGAAAGAGGAAAGAAAGGACAATAACATGAAGAGTGATAGAAAACAGAATAAAGGTGGTAGAAATAAAAAATTAGAAAAATCTGGAGCTAAACAAAGAGAGATAGAATTTAAGAGAAACAACAGAAGATGGAAGATAGAAAGATGTAAAAGAAAGGGAATAGTGTTGGTAACCAAAATCAGTACCCACAGAAAAGAGGAAATCAAGGATGAGGAAGCACAGCAAACAAGAAGCACTGCCTGCAACACCTAATACAAAAAAGAAAAAAAAAAGGAAAAAAAAGAAGAAAAAAGGAAAAAGAAAAATAAAAGTTGGTGGGGGCATAAAGAGTTAGGAAAGTCAATGAAACAAATGAACAAAAAGGACCAGACAAGGCTTCAAGCAAGGAGTCATCTTTGCAATTGAATAAACTGCTTAGGAGTCTATCCTTCCCCCCTTCTCCCTTCCTCACTTCCCTCCCTCCCAGAGCAGCAGAAGGGCCATGTGAGTGCTCCCCTCTGAGATTCAAATGGGACCCTGGTGAACCAAATCACCACAGGAAATAATGACTCCTAGTCTCTTTCACAGAGAGCACCCACACCTTGTTGGGAACCCTAAATATGTTATTGGAAGACTACCAAGCATTTCCTACTTTCCCCCTACCTTAGGTTTGTGCACAGTTCTAGTTAATTGCCTTTATCTGCCTTCTCCCAGAGGAATTTCCCTTATCCCAGGGTGTTTAGATAAATCAGCCTCCCTCAGCAGATTCAACTCTCCTCTCTTCCTAGCATCTCCCCAAGACAGCTGGCATGCTCCACTAAAAAAAGGGGCAGGGGGTGTTAGACAATTGAATCTGCATTCCTCAGGCCCCTCTGCACCACAGCAGAACCCTCCCACTCTCAGAGTTTGTCTGATACTGGTGGGAAAGGGGAATGCTGGAGTTTTGGGGGGTGCTGGGTTCAGGGAACGTGGGCTTGGGTGAATGTGGGCTTGAGGAACACAGGGTCAGGAAACACAGGTTATGGAAACACAGAGTTTGGGGAATTCGAGCTTCTGGGAATGCAAGTTTGGGGATCATGGGTATGTGGAACAAGAAGCTTGGGAACACTGTCATGCAACCAGGAGTGTTCAGGGAATGCTGTGGCTAGCAGCCTTAGGGGAAGGGTTTAGACCTCCCACAGCTTCGGGCTCAACAGTCAGAAACCCACACTTATACCTTGAGCAAGCACTCCTTTTGTTGCACTCTCTCCAGATTGATGTCCAGAAACATCCTGCCTTGTGGATTCCCAAAACAGCTCTCTTGGCAGAATTCTGTCCAAACTTGGCTGTTTTATTGCAGAGAGTTGACAAGGGTGCACTCACTTGGATGCCATCTGGCCCCACCTCAATATACTTCATTTAAATTCATTCTGAGATTAACCTTTTGGTTCTATTTTCTGTTCAGTGAATGCATCTCCCATTTTTTGCAGGCTGAGCAGTATCAGTTACTAACAGTTTTCCTTATATCTTTCTCTCTCCTTCCATGCTCACTCCTCTCTACTTCAATCAGCACACAGGAACCTCTAACAAGTGATAGGATATTCATAAACATTTAAGAATGGTTTTTAAAATTCCGATCTTTCACAGGTAGGAGCCACAGAATTCCTTTGGAAAGACAGTTGCTGGAGGCAAGAAAGTAAGAGTGCTGAACTGCCCATCTTTGTGAGTAGTGGGCCAACTCATGGCCATCTTGCATGAGATGACAGGATCAAGAGTGGTGATGAGCTGCTGACTATCCATGCTCTAGACTTGACCAATTTAAATCCCAGTGAGGTGGTGGCTATTCTGAAAGCCAGAGCTGCTTCCCCAGCTGTCACCCTTAAAGCACTGGAGATCCAGATTTGGAGGAGCCACCCCAGGCCATGGAAGAACACCAAGTGTTTTCAGTGAGAATGAATTCCATGCCAGGTGGTCCCCATCATGTTGCTTGGCCTTCCAAGAAACCTGCATGATTGCCATGATACAGTTTTAAGAGAAAGCTATTTGGGATGTAGGGGCCTTAGTATTGTTGGTGAATATGAAGAATGCCACACCGATCAGCCTTTCTTCTTTTTAACTATCATCCTGGGAATTCCTGCTTATTATGATGTAATTTTAAATTGTTATTTAATTGAGATCTCATTGTAGCAATGAATGGCCTATCCACGATGGGAATAAGCCATTCCACATTAGTCCCCATGCTAAAGGAGCAGAGCAATAAAATCACATTGACTGTTTTTCGTTGACCTGGAAGCCTCATGTAGATTTTTGAAGTTAGTTTTGAATTAAGCATCTTCTCTAGTGAAAAGAGGAATTTTTAAGGTAATTACAGTTGGTTGGTGAAGATCGTAAAATCTTCATTTACTTGAACAGTTCTGTAGCAGACATCACCTTCCCATGGTCACATGATGGAGGAATAAAATATGGATTAGAGTGCACTTGCTGATATTCTACTGTGGAACTCTTGTGGCTAGAAATGGAAGAAATTGTGGCATTGATGTGGTGAGACTGGCCATGGTAGTTGCTGAGGGTAGGGAGAGGGAGGAAGAGATGTGTTGTGGGGGCATTTGGGACTTGGAGTTGTCCTAAATGATATTGCAGGGACAGATGCAGGACATTATATATCCTGCCATAACCCACTGAATGGACGGGGGGGAGTGTAAACTGCAATGTAAACCATTATCCATGTGGTGCAGCAGTGCTCCAAAATATCGTCACCAAATGCAATGAATGTGCCATAATGATGAAAGAGATTGTTGATGTGGGAGGAGTGGGGTGAGGGGGGGCAAGGGGTATATGGGAATCTCATGTTTTTTTAGTGTGACATTTAAAAAAAAGAAAGAAAGAAAAAGAAAGATTCATTTCCCAAGTAATTTTTTGTCACATTGGAAAATACTGAAGCAGGTTTTGCTAAAAATCATTTCTGGAGTTTGTGTTATACTTATCAGCCATCTTGGCTGGAAGTCTTTTTGTGATTTATGCAACTAAAATGGATAATGATAAAACCATACCTCTATTAGATATAAACTCACACCTATATATCACAGCTGAGTAAGAGAAGGAGATCATTTATTTTATTCTCATAAGTGTCTTGCATGTTTTAGAATCCCTTGTTTTCCCCATTATTTCTTTACTTATGAACTTAATTCAAGTAAGAGATTGAAAATTTCTTTTTTTAAATATCTGAAACAGTAGGTTTTTTAAAGAAAGGTTTATTTATTTATTTCTCTCCCCTCCCCCTGCCCCAGTTGTCTGTTCTCTGTGTCTATTTGCTGTGTCTTCTTTGTCGGCTTCTGTTCTTGTCAGTGGCACGGGAATCCCTGTTTCTTTTTGTTGTGTCATCTTGTTGTGTCAGCTCTCTGTGTGTGTGGTGCCATTCCTGGGCAGGCTGCACTTTCTTTCATGCTGGGTGGCTCTCCTTAATGGGGGCACACTCCTTGTGAGTGGGGCTCCCCTATGCAGGGACACCCCTGTATGGCAGGGCACTCTTTGTGCATATCAGTACTGCATGTGGACCCACTCCACACAGGTCAAGGAGGCCGGGGGTTTGAACCATGGACCTCTCATGTAGTAGATGGATGCCCTATCCACTGGACCAAGTCCACTTCCCAACAGTAGGTTTTTGATGTTATCTTTCAATCAACTCCTGGTCATTAGACTATTTCATATTTTTGTAGTACTTTTGAAAGCAATGAGTACCCATTTTGCTGGCCCTTTATTCAATATGATTGTCCTCTGGAAGAACATAAAGAAGTGAATAAGAACAATTATCTTTATCTCACCAATATTATGCATAATTGAAAAAAGTTTCATTTAGAAACCAAGTTCAAAATCTGTCCTCATTTACAAATGACCTCTGAAGTAAATTGTCTGACCAGAAAATGTATTTCAAACACTGTATCTGTTTGAAGCATGACCTCTTTATTTCCCAACATAGTAGGTTCCTTGCTGGGATTTAGTGTATCTGCATGTCATTGATGATTTCAATTAGTTTAATAATGATTAAAAAAACATCTCTTTTGAATAAATGAGAAATGGGCATCATAATGCTTACTGATGTGTTCAACCCCTTTGTTACACTGTACGGTCAATATGTAACTGGGACACAGTGAAGTGACCCCTACATTATATTACTGTTAGTGATGATTGGCTTTTGAAGTAAGTTGACATTGGAAGGCTTTGATATTCAGATTGATGTGGAACAAGTTTTATTCCCACTCTGTGGGTAGAATTTTATAACCTACTTTGCTATTTTTACAAACATTTTATAAGAGTACATCTTTTTCTTTGGAAGTAACCATCCATCTACAAATATCACAACTACTGGTTTGTTATATATGAAATACTTACATTGAATCCCATGGTATAAAGAGCATTTTTGGAGGAAAATTTTTTCAATGTTATTTTTATCATGGAAGACTTTGAATCAGCTTATACCATAGGTTTTTTCACAAAAGACTGTTGTTACTGGTCAGAATGATGTTTGGTGTTGGAAACTTATTCATAACTAATTGAAACTATGTAAATATTTGGATTTTTCTCATTTTAAGCTTCTCTGGCTAAATATTTTCATTTGCTCTGTGCCTTCTTTGAATTATTTCAGGATTTTTCACAGGTGTTTAGTTAATGATGTGTCTATTAGTCAGGGTTCTCTAGGGAATCAGAATCAACAAGAGATATTTGCTGAATGTAGAGGTTCTATAAGGGTCTTTCACATGACTATAGGTATGCACAAGTCCAGATTCCACAGGCAGGCTGCAGCCAGGGGCTCCAATGAAAGTCCAGAGACTGAAGTCCATGTAGCAGTTTGACAAAGTTATGAATTCCAAAAATAGATATTGGATTATGTTTACAATCTGGTCTGTACCTAGACATGATTAAGTTATGATTAAGACTTTGGGCTATGACATTCAGGTATTGAGTCCCCACCCCTTGGTGGATGGGGACTCACAGATAAAAGGCATGACAAAGGACTGAGTTGGGGGTTTTCAATGTTGGAGTTTTGATGTTGGAGTTTAATACTGAAGCCTTACACTGGAGCCCTGGATATAAGCTCACAGAGGAAACAGAAGCAAACCCCAGGAAGAGAGGAACTCTGAGCCTAGAGAGAAGCTAGTCCTAGGAAGTGAGGAACCCAGGAAGCCTGAACCCTCACAGACATTGGCAGTCATCTTGCTCCAACACATGAAAATAGCCTTGTTGAGGGAAGTAACTTATGCTTATGACCTGGTATCTGTAAGCCAATACCCCCAAATAAATACCCTTTATAAAAGCCAACCAATTTCTACTATTTTGCTTCAGCACACCTTTGGCTGACTAATACAATCCATAAATGCCCTTGTATTACAATTTGTCCATTGCTTGCTTGACCAAACAACCTGGCACATTTATCTGGCTGAGTTGACACATTAGCCTAACCATCACAATTTGATAACCATTCTGGATGGAAACAGAAGTCATCCTTTCCATTAAAAAAATCCTGTCCTTAATCATAACAAATTTAGGAGACCTCAAGAGTTACATTTGCATCACAAGTTCTGAGACTTATCCCCTCTCAGACCAAATGAGTTACTCCACAAGCATACAATATTTTACAGACACATGCCAATGCATGGAATTTCAATCCCTCATCCCACAAGGTTCCATGTACTCCTACCTTAGGTGGAAAATAGAATAATCAAAATTTCAGTCATCAATCCAAAAATTAAAAGGAAAGAAATTCAGTTTCATAGATGGCCATCTTTGTTTCATCATGAATTATATAAAGAGACATTGATCCTTGAAATATAACAAAGGGCGGGCCAGTTGGGCATGACTAGTTACATTTAAATTTTTTTTTATTTTTTCAAAATATTTTAGATTACATACGTGTTCCATGAAAAATATAGGGGATTCCTATATGTCTCACTCCCTCCCCCTCCCACACTTTCCCACATTAACAACATTCTTTGTTAGTATGGTAGATTTGTTACAATTGATGAACACATATTGAAGCATTACCATTAAGCGTGGATTATACTTTAAATTGTAGCTTACACTCTGTCTCACACAATTTAGTAAGTTATGACAAAATATATAATGGCTTGTATCCATCACTGCAATGTCATTCAGGACAATTCCAATGTCCACAAAATGCTCCATCTTATACCTGTTTTTCCCTTTCCCTACCCTCAGAGCCTCTGATGACTATTGTCTCCACCTCAATGATAAAAGATCTTACATTGCTATAATAACAATAAATATATAGTGGAATAACCATAAATCTTCTATAGTCCATCTTCATTCCCCAATCCTGAGGATACTCTGATGGTGATGCTAACCTCACCTCTCATTGAAAGGGTCTTAGATCCCATGGAGCTGATGGATAGGACTAGCAGTTTCAAATACTCTCTGTTCCCTGAGATGGATGTGGTCCATCATCATCTCCTTGATACTCGTCCTGGGTGAGTCCAATGAACTGGAGAGTAGGTGCTGGAACTCAGTTGAGATTTAAGGACAACTGACACATGGACAGCCCAAAGATTTAAGTCTCTTGGACATACACCTATCAAGTTTAGTACTAACTATAGGTTCAAATAGAAAAGGCAGAAGAGCTATGTGTAGGGAAACCACAAATGAGTCTAACTCTGTCTCACTGGGGAGCATAAATTCCAAAGTATGGCCCATTGGCAGGGTGCAAAATACAGTTACATTGTGAGAGCTCTTTCTGCCAATTCAAATCACTTGGATCACATACATCCCAATAAACTTCAGCATAGTATTCATCTCCCCACACAATTGTCTCAATACCCTCAAATATTGTAATGAACTTACCAGTACCTATGAGTGCAATAAAACCACAATGGAACATGTGTTATGTATGAACCTCACTACTACCAGGGACGGAGAGATAAAGCCCCTTGTCTGTCCATGTTTTCTGATTTCTATAGTGTTATAGGACCCCTCCATCAACAGCCTCAAGGATCATTAAGTGGCCACAGTCAGAGGAGGTACATTTGATGTGGTATTTCCAAAGCATAGAACTTCCTGCCTTGACAATTGAATAACTTGTAGGTGTATGTGCCTGTGAGATGGGCACAACTTTAAATTCCCTTCCAAGTTAGTGGCCATAAGCACTTCATTTTTCACTCCAGGGTAATAAAAAGTTATAGGTGTTGCCTGTTTCTTTGATGTTTGATATGGTAAAGAGTTTATGGTTTACTACTGTTCCCTGCTTTGGGTGACAAAATTAAGTTTTTCTGACATAACCCTATGTTCCCATACAAGTGCAAATATTAGGGAAAACTATCTGTATGTGTAGAAATGAATCAGCATTACTTGCTGATCTGTGGTTTTAACATAGTTTACAGGGGCTAAGGAGTAGATAAGGGTGTCAAATTTTAGGAATTAAAAATGTAATTTCATTTTTGCATTTACCTTAAGCTACCAATTTTAATTTTTGAATTTCACAAGACTGCTGCTTCCCAGGCAGAGAGATATTGGATCATCGGTGTTTCCGATCACAGGAATGGTATGCAGATCTCTATTTACCTTATGAGGCATGTTGTTTGCCTAACCTGAACCATAGTTGTGTGAGGCTGTCCATCCCTCTGTTGGGCCATGGAGTGCATGATTCCAGGATGTCCTTAGCTAAAACCTGACTGACATAAGCCCTTTTTGACAGAACACCCTTCTGATGCAATGAGCACCAGTTTATTGATTGGGCCTGGTTGATTGACAAGGGATAGCACTAAATCTTTCTGGAGAGAAGGTGTTCCCTGGGGCCTCACTATCCATGGCCTTGGGTGAAATCATAGCACATAAGTATAAGGAGGATAATCCAAAACATATTTTCCAACTCTTGTTTTTCACCTTGGCACAGAACCTCAGAGGCAGAACCCCAGGGCAAAAAGTTTTAGAGATCCCCCTGACATGTACCCATTAATTTTCATTTCCTGCTCCTGCAACTTCCCTTTCTGCATGGAGATTAACAGATCCTACCTGTTTCCAGAGAAAGAAACCCAGTGTATTTAGGGATAAAGATCTGACTATTGTGGGTTTTCTTTTCCCCCTTTATACATTTCTAACATACATTAGATTGGCTGAGCCTATCAAGGAAGTCTATTTGCAGCAGTAAGTGCCTTTTTCATTACTTTCTGCATCATTGTTATGATGAGCAATGCCTAGTCAATTTACAGATGGCTGGATCAACTGCTCCACATTATTGTCCATGCCTTCCTACCTGCTCACCCATATCCCAGCTAGTCCTTAAACTTATGCCTGATTTTTCCTTTCAAAGGAAAGTGAGACTATTCTATTTTTCTTCATTTTAGTCCTCATGACTTTCTCTTTTCCAATTCTGGAACATAAGGGATATATCCTTCTCCACCAAACTCCCCTCTCCTTGCCTCTCCTCTGGCCTTACCTGCCACCAGCAGTGGATGAATTTATATTTCTTCGAAACACAATCCACTGACATTAGGGCTTTGCTAGGAGGTTATAGAAAAATGCACCTCTTCCCCAAAGTAAGGGTCTGCTAATGACTCTTTCCCCTAGATATAATTGCTAATATTCCTACAAAGATGCCACAGATATCTGGGGTTCACTTGCATGGACAGATTTCTTACTGTTGACAGCTGGTTGTACTTTGAAATATCTTTATATCATAACCTGCTTGTTATCCTCTCTGCCTCCTTGAGCTGCCAGACAGGCCAAGTTTAAAAGATGAAGGATCTGTGTGACATTTTCACTCCAGCATGATTCTGATTCATTTAGGTATTTAAGCTAACTAGGTTTTTAGATTTATGTGAATGCCATTTCTTTAGCCAATGGTCTAATTAATGAACTGATAAATTAAAACCTCAGGGGAACAGGTTTCAAAATTTAAAAAGGTTTTTGATGCGATTCCAAAGGGTACAATCAATGATATTTGTATAATCACATGGTTGTGTGTTTATCACTTCAATAATTATTAGAGCATTTTCATTATTCCAGAATGTGTAATAATAATAATAAAAGGAAATAATGGGAAAACTCATCACCTCTCAGTCTTTCTATGCTTCCCATGCCATACCTAGGTGCTCTTCTATTTCTGTCTATCCAGTTTATTTATATTTACATTTTGTAAAAAATGGTCTTATACATGCAATATTACCCATATTCATATTTCACATGAGGTTTTACTATGTTTTATAACCCAATGTTAAATTTTTTTAGCTATCCTCTAGTATTATACATTTTCCTATATTTTACTTTTTGTCCTTTATCTTATCCATATAACTCTGCTAGTTACTAACACTATGATGTGCATTCTCCATTTCTATTCATTTCCAAAAATTTACAAGCACCATTTTTACAATTCTGCAAAGATTAACCATCAACTATTCATTCTGTACTGTCACTCCATTTTCTAATTATTAACTCCATGAATTTGCACAACATAATAGCACAATCATACAATATTTCTCCTGTGTTAACTTCTATAGAAATTTTATAGATTTGTTCTATCTTTGCAATACTGATTTTAGGACTTTTGCATTCATTGATAGAGATTTATGAACTTATTCACAGGAGACACAACAAATTTTAAATCTATTGCTATCATACATATATTCCCAAAAAGCTTTTATAAGCTATTTCTGTAATATTGAAAAGCCATTGACTGTTGTATTTATTTGTTTGATAACTGCCTTATCAATTAAATTTCCTATTCACATTTTCTCTTGGATTTCCCATTTGAACCATCTTATCCTCAGCAAAATACTGTGCTCATTGCTCTTTCCATTTTTTATTACCTGTTATTTTATTGCTTTATCTAATAATGAGCAGTTTCCTTCCATTCTTTCAAAGATGTTGCAAGATGCTCCACAGGTCTCCAGGGATCCCCAAACAGAAGCTTTAGATAGTTCTGCGTTATTACTAACTGTTCTGTAGGACAAGCTGACACTTGGAGCTCCTTATTTTGCCACCATATTGCCCTATCTATCCTCCATTCACATTTATTTCTTTATTTTATTGGATGCTAATAATAAAATCGTGTTATGAAGCAGGGTTCACATAGGTTCATGGATGCTCCCTAATTTGGATATTCTGTCTTTAATCTTTGGACAAACTTCCTCACAAAATGATGTCTCTTTCAGCTGCACCCATTTCTAAAGAACATGCAATTTAAAAATCCTGCTGGTGAGCAAATGAATGTGGATGAGGCAAGGAAATTGGATGCCTGGTTTGACATTATTAACTTTTGGAAATTTCCAGAAGGTTTTGGTCTTAAAGCTAAGGTAGGACAATTTGCCTTAGATGTGTCACAAAATCAACAATATTTTGTATCTGAGGAGATGATAGAGTGGAACGCAGGATTTTCAGAGGTGAGTATGACCAAATCATCATAGTTTATGCATAAAGAAAATCTCTTTATGGGGGGTTACTTCCTCCTTACTGCTCAGTAAATGGCCACATCTGGGTATTCAACAACTTACCTTTCAATTTGAAAATTTTTCTTACCCATTGTCAAATGGATGGAAAAAAACACATTTATTCAAAAATATATTTATGAAATATTATTTATTTCACATGTACAATGAAAATGGTATCCTATCAAATAAACTGATTTATGTATTTAAAATTTAAATTTGTGAATAATTCTATACCCCTAACACTGTAGTTATTGGAGAGTTAAAGTCACAGTTACTAAGACGAATTTGATTTTCTCCCTGGACTCCCCACTCAGAATGCAGTGAGAAGTGTGTTTCTGGATTCATGAAAACCTCTCAGGAGGGAAAGCCTGCCTCATGCTCTTCATACTGTGTGCCCAGAGAATGAGATTTCCAATGAGACAGATAAGTTCATGCCCAGAAGAAAGTCCCCACTTCTCCTTTATATCTCCCACTCATACAAGATATTTAAAATTATTTAGGAAACTGCAGAGTCAAAATTCATCCTTCCTTTATTTAGTAATTTAATTTTATAATCAATAGTATTTTCCATTGATATGATACCCCTTCTCTGCACTTATCTAGCTTATTTGATAAGCTTTATACCCATTGCTGGTAAAGTCATCTCTAAGAAACACTTTTCTTGACTCCATAATAGTAAACTATGTTTCATCCTTATATTGTAATTAATACATTGTTACCTGCTTTTCATCCTGTTTGAAAGGATATTTAAATTTTATCAAAAGCTTGGATCTTAACAATTTTCATGACTTACACTGAGATGAACAGATGCTCAGAAAGTTTGTGATGATTTTTAGAAATGTGTACTTCTAAGGTGTGCCACATGAGGACAATATAATGCACCCACAATGAATGGGTTTCAGTTTCTGTTCTCTCATATTTTACAACTGATTGAGGAGACAAAACATAGGGACACTTTGTATCCATCCTTAAAACTGTAATTTGTGCATGTACAGAAACTTATGGGGCAGCAAATTCATAGGTTTGAGTGGTTCCACAGAGCTTTTCATAGAGACAGTAGCATTAGTATTATGAAAGATGAATGAAAGGCAATAAATTCTTGGCAGAATTATTAATGACAAAAAGTAAATCACCACTGAATGTAGTATTCAGAGATTCAGAGAACTGGAAAACAAAGGTTCACTGTGACTAGCTCACAGAGAATATTGGGAATGGAGACTGAGACATGATATAGAAATGGAAGAGAAAATCTTATGCCATGTTTCTTTCATAATATAATTTCTGAAATTCAACATATTCCTGATACTACATGCATATTCATGATATTACATACTGGAATAACATCTATTGTGGGAAATTTCTTATTTTCATTTCTTGATTAATATGTGGTTTAATTTTCTAAAATACTATTATTTCATTTTTTAAAGATGTGTTGAGATTAATGATATAACCTTGCAGTGAATCAATTTGGGAAAATGATCCATGTACACATCAGTACAAGATAAGTTCAAGTATATGTTCTACATGTGCATATAAAGAATACTGTAACCATGAACTGCAGCTCCCACATGCTTGGAGATTAAGAAATATAATTTTCAACAACTTATTGTTTAATTTAGATAATATAAAGGTTTTTATAAAAATGTTTTGAAATTGAAAATGCTACATTTAAAGTCTTATTATGGGATAGAGTTAAGGCTGTCTTTGGAGAAAATATGTATAATCCTAGAATAGATAATTTTTAAATTATTTAGTACATATATTTAAATGAAAAAGCTGAACTAACTATTCATTGAAAAATTAATAAGAGCAAATAAAACCTAAAGAAAAGAGAAGATAGAAAGTAATAAATATAAGAAAGAAATTTAATAAAGGACAATACAGGTAGGATAAAAATGTCAAAGTGAACAGCAGATTTAGAAAAAAATATTAATAATCCCTAGAATGGTACATTAAGAATAAACAAAAAATTGCAAAATAAATAATACCAGGACTTAAGAATGTGCCCTCTGTGCAGAATTTTGCACCATAAAACTTAGCATAAATAATTACAGGCCCAAACATTTGAAATTATGAATCATATTCACCTATTCCTAGAAAAATAAAAGTTGCCAAAAAATATGCCCCCAAAATTACAAATCTGAAAAGTTTCGTATCTTATTTAGTTATTAAATCCATAGCTTAAAACATTCTCATAAATTTTCAAATTGACCAATGGCCTTACTGGGGAATTCCACCAAACTTTCAAGGAAAAAAGAATACTTATTTGCTCAAACTCTTCCAAGGAATAGGACAAAAATGGGAAAACATCTCTATTCATTTATCATTATGGCTTAACATTTGTATCAAAATCTTATAAGGCCATAAAAAAATAAGAAATTTCAGGTTTCTAGCTTTTTTAAACATAAGCTCATATATAATAAAAAAATAATCTGCACTCTAATTCCAGCAATATTTTATAAAGAGGATTTATCATGACAAAGCAAAGTAATTCAGTATATGTGCCCCCTGAAAAGTAGAAACCGTCATCTCAGTGAATGAAGGAAAATATTTAATAAAATTCAATGCCCACCAGTGATTTTAGAACAAAGAACAAAAGCATACCTTATCAAGTAGAAATAGAAGAGAACCATCTTCATCTCTTAAAAGATACTTCCTGAAAAATAACATAAATTTCACACCATATTGAAGTATTTCATGACTGGGAGATCAATAATGAAACAAAAATCTTCAATATTAACACATCTAACAATGCACTGGAGATCCTTCCCAATGCAATATTGGCAGGAAAAAGATTGGAAGGAATAATTATTTGGAAGGATAAAGTAAAATTGACATAATTTGGAAAGGATTTTATTGCATAAGTTGAAGATCTGGAAGCTTTTATAAACTCAGTTTAATGGTCTGAATACAGGGGTAATATAAAAGCTTCTTAAATATGGAAGTCATAGGGCTTTCTAAAATGAATCTTACAAAGATGATATTTGCAATATCTTGAAAGTATTAAATGCCTGAAAATAATATTTAGGAATGTTTGGAAAGACTTCTGTATAATAAAGTTATCGAGAAAAATTTAAAGAAAACTAAATAAATGGAGGGATGAACCATGTTCATAGTTGAAAGGACTCAATATTGTAATGATATCATTATTCTCCAAATTGATTGACTGAGTCAATGCAATTGTTATCACAATCACAACTTTATGGGGCTATGACAACTTATTAAATCATTCCTATGAAGTCAAATGCAAAATCTTTGCTAAGACAAATTTCAAGACAGAGAGTGAAATGGGAGTGCATATTCTACTTGGTTTTTTTTTAAGTCACAATAATGTTGTTTCATCATAAGGATAGAAAAGGAAATAAAATGAACCAAATGACATATCTAGAAACAAATTGGTCACATACAAATTCATCAATATCAGGAAAATTGTAATTCTAAATGTAAAAATAAAAACCTTAAAGAAACAAAAAGGAGAAGAATGTTTTCATTTTCAAAGGAGAAAATTTCTTAAATAAGACATATATCATCATATATCATCAACCTTAAGGGAAAAGTTTAATGAATGTTAATTACACTAATACAGCTATTTTCTGTTAGGCAATGAATGGTCAAGCCACATCTGGAAGAAATTATTTAACAAAGATCTAGTCAATAATGAATTACATCAAGAGTATACAGGGACTGTCTACAGAAACAAGATAAGCAGAAAATCCACTAGAAAAAATACGATGTGTGGACAAGAAAAGATTGGAAGCTCAACAGTAAATAAATTACACTGTTATCAAATTGATGGACTGAATGTTTAAAAGAAAGCCAGAGGTCTAAGAGAAAGTTTAAGGAAAGAAAAGCAAGCACATTAAAGCACATGGTTATTTAAAATCATCACAAGCTGGACAAATTTGGCTGAAATTGTCCAATGTTATTCTTTTGGGTCCAGTGAATAAGTGAGAATTACTGAACATGGGCTGATGACACTTTGCATTTCTCACCAGATGTAGAACACTGTGTGAAGTGTCCAGATCATCAGAATGCAAACAATGAGAGACCTCATTCCCTCCAAAAGACCCTTTGGGGTAGACTCTGGTCTGCACAGCTCTTTGCTTCTCTTTCCTTGCTACTGTTATTCTTGGGGTCTTTGTGAAGCACCAAGACACTCCCATTGTCAAGGCCAATAACAGGATCCTCAGCTACATCCTGCTCATATCCCTTACCCTGTGTTTCCTATGCTCCTTGCTCTTCATCATTTATCCCAACACAGCCATCTGCATCTTCTGACAAATCACATTTGGAATTGTTTTTGCAGTGGCTGTGCCCACTGTTTTGGCCAAAACAATCACTGTGGTTCTGGAATTCAAGGTCCTTGCTCTAGGGAGAAGGATGTGGCAATGTTTGGTATCAGGGGCACCTAACTTTGCTATTTCCATTTGCTCCCTAATCCAGATGATACTCTGTGGAATCTGGTACAGAACCTCTCCCCCATTCATTGATAAAGATGCACACAATGAGCATGGTTATATTACCATTGAGTGTCTTAAGGGCTCAGCTACTGCCTTCTACTGTGTCCTGGGATTCCTGGTCTGCTTGGCCCTCTGCAGCTTCAATGTAGCTTTCATGGCCAGGAACCTGCCTGACACCTTTGTTGGTGTTCTGCAGGGTTTGGGTCAGTTTCCTCTCTGTCTACCACAGCACCAAGGGGAAGGTCATGACAGCCATTGAAATCTTCTCCAGCTTGGCTTCCAGTGCTGCATTACTAGGCTACATCTTTGCTCCAAGGTCCTATATTATTTTATTAAGACCAGATAGGAACACTCACCGTGGATTATGGTATAGAACATATTCTGTGGACATTAAGACTTCTTAAGTTGTAACTGAATATTGTCCTGCAGTAAATAGAAGGCCTGAAGAAAATCAACACCACGCTTGCATTTTCCTTCACCAATTAAGAAGTGGGGTGGGGGGGTGGGGTTGAATGGGACCTCATATATATATTTTTAATGTAATATTATTACAAAGTCAATAAAAAAAAAAGAAGTGAATCACATTTATTCTCTAATAATGGCAGGAGAATGACAGTCACATTATCCAACTTTTCAACATTAAATTACATTTTTTGTCCTTTTTCATTACATTATATATAACATTGAATATTCATATTGTAGTTAATTTTATATGTTTGAAATACATTTGAACAGACTTCCACTTTGTTTTTCAGTTTTTTGTTTATAAATTTCCTTTTCCTAATTATCCTGGAAGGCATGATAAAAGTTTCCCTCCTTTCTTCTGTCTGTGGTTATCGCAAAGATCCAACAACATTTTGGCAATATTCCTTATTTTTCCACATATTTGAATTGCTATATTTTGAGGATAATAAATACCTACATATAAGCTCTGTTTCAGGACACATTGTAGCAGTTTGATATTGATTATGAATTCCAAAAATAGATGTTAGATTTTGTCTTTGAACTGGTCAGCTCCTCTGGGCATATTAGATTAAATTAATTCAGAGGTTTCACTTTTACTTGATTGAATAATGAGCAAAGCTTTGATCAGGCCACATCTGTAGGACACTGGGTGTCCATACCTTTGGTTTCTGAGATTCCAGCTTTTGGACTCAGAAACCAATAATTCCCCAACATCAGAATAGTTTGCAGTGCAAAAAAATGCACTGATGAATACCCTGTTGCCCCTAGCTCTAGAGGTGCTCGCAGTCAAGACATGGAGACCAAGCTGATACGTAAACTTTAACTGACTTCTGTACCAAGAAACACAGCATTTTTCCATCACTAGAGGCTGCAGAAACAATGGCAGGCAGAAACAAGTAGTTCATTGAGGAAATAGCACAGACCAGGTGTGAAAACCACGTGGTGTATGAATGGTGGATTGGACCATTGTATACCTCTTGTCCAGTCATTTTAGGTATCATATTAATCCATTTTTTGTACCCCTCTCTCACCTGAATGCATTAAAAATGAATATACTTGCTTACTAGAAGTAATAAAGTGGAAGATGAGATCAGATTTTTAATCACTCTACTTCTGAATCACTTTTAACCTGTACAATTTATAGTCACTCATACTGGATTACTAGACATGAATTTACCCCTACATGAAATGGCATTATGAGTTTTACTCTTTAAGTCTTCAAAGGAAATGTTTCCTGTGCACAACTCCTTGTGCACACTAGACATCAATATGTTAATTGAATATATTTGCGAATGTATAAAATTGTGATACTATGTGTGTATTTCATTTGTGTGTGTATGTTCATTCATTTAACATGTCTGCATTAATACATCTTAAGTATTTATTCCATGAAGATACAAAATTGAATACCATAGAGCCAGAAACTGTCCTCATTAGTCTAATCGAATAGTTCAATTGTTGGCATTGGACTTTGAAGGGCGATTCAGGATGCAAGGAGAAAAGAGAATGGGATGCCCTAATCTGGATATGGCAATAAGAAAAACCCTTCCATGGTAAGGAAATTAGAGAAGATACCTCGAGGAGGAGCAGGAATTGAGATTAGGAAGGGGAAGGGGACATAGATGTAGAAAATGATTTTACAAGAATGGGGACAAGCTGAGCATAGACCCCAAATTTTACAGGTGCATTGAAGAAGAAAGAGGCTCTGGATTCCAATAAGGAGGGAGAAGTGAGAATAGATAGGCATGAGTCAGACTGTTTAGAATTTGTAGTTCATTTTAGGGGGAGTATGAACAATTTTATGCTAATTTTATGCTAAAAAACTAGACAATATAGATAAAATAGAAAAATTCCTAGGAATGTACAACCTACTGATGCTCAAAGAAATAGAAGATTCATTAAACCAATCACAAGTAAAGAGATTGAAACAGTCATTAAAAAGTTCCCCACAATGAAATGCCCTTGACCAGACAGTTTCACAGGTGAGTTCTACCAAGCATTCAAAGAAGATTTAATACCAATGTGACTCAAGCTCTTCCAAAAAATTGAACAAGAAGGAATGCTACAAAACTCATTCTATGAAACCAATATCACCCTCACGCTAAAGCCAAATAAAGCTATTACAGAAAAATAAAGTTATAGACCCATTTCTCTAATGAATACAGATGCAAAAATCCTCAATAAGATACTTGCTAATCAAATCCAACAACACATTAAAAGAATTATCCTTCTTGATCAAGTGGATTGTATACAAGTCATGTAAGGCTGGTTCAACACAAGAAAATCAGCATAATATACCACATTAATAAATCAAAGAAGAAAAATCATATGATGTTATCAATGACACAGAAAAGGCATCTGACAAAATACAGTATCCTTTCTTGAGAACAATACTACAAAAAAATAGGAATTGAAGGAAACTTCTCAACATGATAAAAGCCATATAAGAAAAACCCACAGCTAACATTGTATTCAATGGTGAAAGACTGAAAACTTTCTGATTGAGATCAGGGAAAGGACAAGGATGCTTACTAACCCCATTGTTCTTCAATGTAGTGGTAGAGTTTCTAGCTAAAGCTATCAGGCAAGAAAAAGAAATAAAAGGCATCCAAATTGGAAAAGAAGAATTAAAATTTTCACTATTCGCAGATGATGATTATATATCTAGAAAGTCCTGCAAAATCTACAACAAAGCTGCTAGAGCTAATAAATTATTTCAGTAGCGAGTCAGGATATAAGATCAATAAGCAAAAATCAGTAGTGTTTCTTTACATGAATAATGCACAATCTGAGGAGGAAGTCAAGAAAAACACTCTATTTACAATGGCAACAAAAAGAATCAAATATTTAGGAATAAACTTAACCAAGGATGCAAAACACTTGTATTCAGAAAACTATAATGCATTGCAAAAAGGAATTTTGAAAGACCTAAATAATTGGAATAACATTTCTTGCTCATGGATTGGAAGACTAAATATCATTAAGATGTCAATTCTACCCAAATTGAGATACAGATTCAATGCAATACAAATAAAAATTTCACCAGTATTTTTTTTTAGCAAATGGAAAACACAATTATCAAGTCTATCTGGAAGTGTAAGAGTCTCCAAATGGCCAGAAACATTTTCAAAACGAAAAGGGAAGTTGGGGGACTCTCACTTACAGACTTTAAATCATATTACCTAGCTACAGTGGTAAAAACAACATGGTATGGTCATAAAGATAGACACATAGACCAATGGAACCAAATTGATGGTTTATAAACAGACACATCTATGGCCAAGTGATTTTTGACAATCCTGTCAAGCCCTCCCAGTTGGGGAAGAAAAGTTTATTCAAAAATTTTTGTTGGGAGAACAGGATATCCATAGCCAAAAGAAAGAAGACCCCTATCTCACATATTATACAAAAATAAACTCAAAGTGGATCAAAGACCTGAATATAAAAGGAAGTACAATAAAGCTTCTAGAAGAATATGTAGGGAAACATCTTCAAGATCTGGAGGTAGGTGATGGATTCATAAACCTTACACCAAAATCACGAGCAACAAAAAAAAAACATGGGTAAATGGGACCTTCTCAAACTTAAACATTTCTATGATTCAAAGGACTTCATCAAGAAGGTGAAAAGGCACCAAGTCAGTGGGAGAAAATATTTGGAAACCAGTTATCTGATAAGGATTTGATTTCCATGCTACATAAAGAGATCATACAACACAACAATAAAAACCAAGCAATAAATTTAAAAATGGACCAAGGATTTAAATAGACATTTCTCCAAAGAGGAAATACAAATGGCCAAAAAGCACATGAATAAATGTTTCATATCACTAGCTATTAGGGAAATGCAAATTAAAACAACAATATATCATCTACCACCACATAGAATGGCCATTATTTAAAAAAAAAAACAACAGATAACAATATGTGCTGGAGAGGATGTGGAGAAACAGGAACATTCCTGCACTGTTGGTGGGAGTGTAAAATGGTGCAGCCTTCATGGAATACAGTTTGGAGGTTCCTGAGGAAGATAAATATAGAACTGTCACATGATCCAGCAATTCCTCTACAAGGAATATATCCAGAAGAACTAAAAACTAGGCCATGAACAGACACCTGCACACCAATGTTCATAGCGAAGTTGTTCACAATTGCCAAAAGATGGAAACAACTCCGGTGTCCCTTCATGATTGAATGGATAAACAAATGTGGTCTATACAAACAATGGAATATTATGCTGCAGTAAGAAGAAATGAAATTGGGACATATGTGATAACATGGATGAGTCTTGAAGACATTATACTAAGTGAAGTAAGCCAGACACAAAAGGACAAATATTGCATGGTCTCATTAATATAAACTAAATACAAATAATAAACACATGGAATTGTATATGTTATTAGGAGATAAAAGGAGTTTTGAGAAGAAATATAGATGCTTAATATATGTAGAAGTTTTTTTTCTTTATTTTCTTTTAAATGTTACATTAAAAAAATAACAGGTCCCTATATACCTCCCACCACCCTCACCCCACTCCTTCCACAACAACAACCTCTTGCATCATCGTGGCACATTCACTGCACCTGGTGAATACATTTTGGAGCACTGCAGCACCACATGTATAGTGGTCTACATAGTAGTCTACACTCCTCCAGTCCACCCAGTGGGCCATGGCAGGACACACAATGTCCAGCATCTGTCCCTGCAGCATCACCCAGGACAACTCCAAATCCTGAAAATGCACCCACATCATATCTTTTCTTCCTTCTCCCTAACATCAGCAGCTACCGTGACCACTTTCTTCACATCACTACTACAATTTCTTCCCTTACTAATCACAATAGTTCCCCGGTAGAACACCAGTAAGCCAACTCTAATCTATATCCTATTCCTCCATCCTGTAGACCCTGGGAAGGTTCTGTCCAGTCCACATCTACATCAAGAAGGGGCTTACATTCCACAAGGATGATGGATGCAATTCTCCTGCTTGCAATTGTAGGCACTCGTGGCTCCCTGGTGTGGTGGTTAACCTTCTTCACCTCCCTGTTAGCTGGCCAGGATAAGAGCAATAAACAAGAGGGTAGGAGTTGCAAGCCTGCTGAGGCTCAGGGCCTGACTGTCACATGGACAGTCCAGAGATTCAGGTCTCCTCAGTATACCCGAAACCCAAAGCCAACTACAGGTCTGGTAAAAGTAACAGAAGAGGCATGTGTAGAAAGATCACATCTGAGTCCATCTCCATCTCACTCAGCAACAGAAACTCAAAGTAGGGCCAACTGACATGGCACTGAATTCCAGAGCCATCTGCTATGAACATAGCGTCTCTGCAGCCCTCAGGAGAACCAGTACCTGGGTTTCTATCTACTTTGGCTGTCTCTGGGACCCTGCTGAGATGTGCATAAACGTTACTGCTCTGATGACCTCCCAACTGTTTTTGGAGACTCATAGCCATATAAACTCATTTGTCCTTTCCATTTCCCCCTTTTATCCAAAGACAAAAAGCAATTGTTAACACTTGATATTACATGTAGGCTGAGATATTCTGCTGGTATGAGCTGACCCTTTTATTCAAGGTCTTTTTCTAGTTACGTCATCAACTGGTGCTTGGTAGTAATCCCTTGGCACCAGGGAGGTTCATCCTCAGAAGTCATGTTCAATGCTGGCGGGAAGGTAATGCATTAAATGCTGAATCTGGCTTAGTGACCACATTTGAGCAAAATGGAGGCCCTCAGGAGGTAACTCTTTGGCACCCTGCAGCTCTACACCTAGTTCATATTTCAGGCACACAAGCTCATAATTGTAGCCATCAGTATCAAGGGCTCATTGCTGGGCCGTCCATCTTTATTGGTCTTTGACATTGCACTTGGAGTATTGTTGCTGTTTCATTGGGGATGTGATAGAGCTCCCCTGGATAGGAACTAACACTCCCTCAGTTGTCATTTTTAACTGAAACCACTATGAAAATATCCAAACATTTTCATGTACCCTGTGTACACACCCTGGAGTACTCTCTCCCAACCATGTGCCCCCTTTCAATAACACACCACACCAGTGTTCCTCCCCTGACATAGTTGAACCCTTCTGTAGTCCAAAACTTCTTTAAAAAGGAAGACTAATATTTTGCCAGATTACATAAATAGCAAAATGGAATATAATGATGGGTTTAAAGGTTAGATATAGAATATATACTAATTTAGAAAAATTAAATAAAGGAAGAATAAATTGGAGTATCAAAAAATGAAAAACTGAAAAAGTTTTGTTTTGACATTTTGCTTTTCATCACTGCTGTATGTGTTGCCCTGTATGTACCGTGGCCAGGCAATTTCTTCAATTTCTTCCTCAATGTCTACATACTTTCTTTTTCTTTTTCTTCCAATTATTAAGTTTCTTTTCACATAAGTTTTACATTACAGTAATTCACATACACAATATATGATACTCCCACATATCCAACATCAAACCCTTTGTCCCTCCACAATGATCTTTTTACATGTTCATATTCTATTTGCTGCAGCTCATGTACAGATATTGAAACAATAGCTTTCAAACATGATTCCATTTGAGTTTCCATTATGGCTTATATTTTAGACTATACAATTTTCTAAATGTTTAGTTATCTTATGTTTTACATTATCATTTATATTTTAGCCTATAGACTTTAATACATTTTTGGTGTAATTTAACATATCCTATATCCATCATTGCATGATCTTGTGGAATACTTCCATTGACCCACAGTTACACAGATTCCATCTATTCAACACCTTTTTCCCCATCCCCTCAGGGCCCACTGTGACAATCAATCTTCATTACATGAAGGACCATATTCAGAGATACTTGCAACAATGTTGAGAGCTTGACGTACTCGACTGCCCTAACCCACTGGGAGCCACCAATTCTCTCAAGAGGTAAAATTCCCTCTATTTGAGAACATCAGTTCTCCCCAGGATGTGGGTATACTTTCACCCTCATTGTATGGGTCTCCACCCAATAGTATAAACCATTATTACAAAATGAACCCTCACACTCTCCCTAGAAGCTTTCCATGTGTCAGAAGCCCCCCCCTTTAAGCATCTTGAACAGATAACCTTTTATAGTATATTTTCTAAAGAGTTTTCTCTAATTTGTAATTACAACCACATACCTGACCGTCTCCTAAGTTCAAATGTTCTGCCTACCGTCCCCCCCCAAAATTGGGCCATCTAATCCATCCTTTCATCTCCAGGCCCCTCATGCCCACAAAGCCCTGCCCCAAGGTATACTTATGCCCCCATTTTATCCCTCCTCTGTAGAGATACTTATCTCCAGCTTATCATAGATTTCACCCATGTAGGTGTCAGCTTGCAGCCTTTCTCTACTCCCCAACTTCCTTTAAGCATATCATCCAGTCTTTAGCTCTCTGAAACATCTTGGTTTACTTATTTCTTATCAGAGAGGTCATGTTGTATATGTCCTTCAATGCCTGGGTTGCTTCACTCAACATAAGGTTCTCAAGATTCATCCATGTTATCACATGTGTTTGTAGTGTATTTGTTCTTAGAGCTGAGTAGGATTCCATTGTATGTATACACCACATATTATTTATCCATTCATCTCTTGATGGCATTTGGATTGATTCCAACTTTTGCCAACTGTGGATAGTGCTGCTATGAACATCGGTGTACATATATCAGTTTGTGTCCTTGTTTTCAGATCTTCCGGGTATATACCCAGCAGTGGAATTGCTGGTTCATATGGTAAATCTGTATCTAGTTTTTTGAGAAACTACCAAACTGTCCTCCAGAATGGCTGGGTCCTTCTGCATTCCCACCAGCAGTGGATGAGAGTTCCCATTCCTCCACATTCTCTCCAGCATCTGTAGCCTTCTGATTTTTTGATAGCTGCCAGTCTTATGGGAGTAGGATGGTATCTCATTGTGTTTTGACTTGCATTTCCCTAGTAGCTAGTGATTTTGAGCATTTTTTCGTGTGCCTTTTAGCTATTTGTTTTTTTGTGTGCCTTTTAGCTATTTGTATAACTTCTTTTGAGAAGTGTCTGCTCAAATCTTTTTCCCATTTTTAAAATGATTTGCTTGTCTTTTTATTTTCAAGATATAGGAATTCTTTATAAATGCAGGATATTTCTCCTATAAGATATATGGTTACCAAATAATTTCTCCCAATGTGTAGACTCTTTTTTCATTTTCTTGACAAAATTCTTTGAGGTGCAGAAGGCTTTAATTTTGAGGAAGTCCCATTTATCTATTTGTTCTTTGACTGCTCATGCTTTGGGTGTGAAGTTCATGAAGCCGTTTCCTATTACAAGGTCCTGTAGATGCTTCCCTACATTGCTTTCCAAAGTCTTTATGGTCTTGGCTCTTATATTTAGGTCTTTGATTCATCTTGAGCTGATTTTTGTATAAGGTGTGAGTTGGTAATCCTCTTTCATTCTTTTAAATATGGATATCCAGTTCTCCAGGCACCATTTGCTGAAGAGGCCATTCTCTCCCAGTTGAGATGTTTTGGTGGCCTTGTTGAATACCATATGGCTGTTTATTTGAGAATCTATATCAGAACTCTCATTTCAAATCAATTGGTCAGTGTGTCTATCCTTGGGCCAAAACCATGCCATTTTCACTACTGTAGGTTTGTAGTACGTTTTGGAGTCAGGTAGTGTGATTCCTCCAATTTCGTTTTTCTTTTTTCAATATGTCTTTGGCTATCTGGGACCTCTTTCCTTTCCAAATAAATATCATAGTTAGTTTATCTAGTTCATTAAAGAATGCTGTGTGGATTTTTATTGGGATTGCATTGAATCCATAGATCAGTTTTGGTAGGATAGACATTTTAATGATATTTAGTCTTCCTATCCATGAGCAGGGAATATTCTTCCATTTATTTAGGTCTTCTTTGATTTCCTTGAGCAGTGTTTGTAGTTTTCTGTGTATAAGTCCTTTACATCTTTAGTTAAATTTATTCCAGGTATTTTATTTTTTTATTTACTATTGTAAATGTTATTTGATTCCTGATTTCATCCTCAGATTGATCATTATTGGTGTACAGAAATATTGTTGATTATTGTGTATTGATTTTGTAACCTGTGACTTTACAGAACTCATTTATGAGTTCTAGAACCTTTTCTTGTAGACTTCCCAGGGTTTTCTATGTATAGGATCATATCGTCTGCAAAGAGTGAAATTTTCACTTCTTACTTTCCAATTTGGATGGCTCTTATGTCTGGTTCTTCCCTCAGTGCTTGAGCAGGTACTTCTAAGACAATGTTAAATAGAAGGGCTGATAGTGGGCATCCTTGTTTTGTTTTTGATCTTAGAGGGAAAGATTTCAGATTTTCACCATTGTAAATGATGTTAGCTGTGGGTTTTTCATATATGCTCTTTATCATGTTGAGAAAGTTTCCTTCTATTCTGATCTTTTGCATTGTTTTTATTAGGAAAGTGTGCTGTATTTTGTCAAATGCTTTTTCTGCATCTATAGATATGATCATGTGATTCTTTTAACTTCAGTCTGTTTATATGGTGTATTACATTAATTGATTTTCCTATGTTGAACCATCCTTGCATACCTGGAATGATTCTCACTTGGTCATGGTGTATAATTTATTTAATGTATTGTTGAATATGATTAACAAGTATTTTTTTGAGGATTTTCATGTCTAAGTTCATTAGAGGGATTGGTCTGTAATTTTCCCTTCTTGTGGCATTGCTATTAGAGTAATGTAGACATCATAGAATGAGTTAGGCAATGTTCTTTGTGTTTCGATTTTTGGGAAGAGTTTAAGCATGTTTGGTGTTAGTTTTTTCCAGAATGCTTGGTAGAATTCACCTGTGAAGCTGTCTTGCCCAGGGCTCTTCTTAGTTGAGAGGTTTTTAATGACTGATTCTCTCTTTACTTGTGATTGGTTTGTTGAGATGATCAGTTTCTTCTTTCATTAATGTAGGCTGCTCATGTGTTTCTAGGAATTTGTCCATTTCCTCTAAATTGTCCTTTTTCTTGGAATATAGTTTTTCAAAGTATCCTTTTATAACAGTCTTTATTTCTGTGGGGTCAATGATGATATCTCCTTTCTCATTTCTTATTTTCCTTATTTGCATCTTCTTTTTTTCTTTGTTAGTCTAGGTAATGGTTTGTCAATTTTATTGATCTTCTCAAAAAACCAGCACTTGATTTTGTTCATTTTTTCAAGTGCTTTCTTTTTTTCTATTTCTTTTACTTCTTCACTGATCTTTGTTATTTCTTTCTTCCTTCTTCCTTTGTATTTAGTTAGTTTTTTTAATAATTCCTCCAATTGTGCAATGAGTTATTCAATTTTAGCTCTTTCTTCTTTTTTGATGTATGAATTTATGTCTATAACCTTCCCTCTCAGTACTGCTTTTGCTGCATCCCATAAGTTTGGATATGTTGTGTTATAATTTTCATTAGTTTTAAGGTAGTTATTAATTTCTTTTGTTATTTCCTCCTTGACCCACTGGTTTTCTAAGAGTGCTGTTTAACTTCCAAATCTTGGTGCCAAATCTCAGTCTCTGTCCCTTGCAAATTTCCAACTTCATTCTACTGTGGTCAGAGAAATTATTTTGTATGATTTCAGTCTTTCTGAATTCATTGAGATTTTTTCTGTGGCCTACCATGTAATTGGACAAGTATATGTCTTGGGATAGGCCTGTTGGAATTTATGCTGTTTGGAGTGCATTGTCCTTCCTGGACATGTACATCCATCTCCCTCAGTAGATTTGGGAAGTTTTCAGCCATTATTTCCTCCAACACTCCTTCTGTCCCCTTCTCTTCTCCTTCTGGGATGCCTGTAATGCATATGTTTGTGTGTTTTGCATTGTCATTCCGGTCCCTAAGTCCCTGTTGGAAGTTTTCTTTCTTTTTATTGATCAGTTCTACTATCTGTTTGATTTCAGATATACTGTCTTCCACACCACTAATTCTTTTCTGTGCCTCTTCGAGTCTGCTGTTATTTGCAGAGAGTGTATTTTTGATTTCTAGAATTGTGCTGTTCATCACCATCACATCTGTTATCTTTTTGTGTATGATTGCAATTTCTTCTGTATTCTCTCTAAGTGTTTTCTTCATGTTCTTAATCTCTTCCTCCACCTCATCAAATTTGTCCCTAATATATGTTTTGAGAGCTTTAATTACTTGTTTGATGTTCTGTTACTCTTCCTGGTTTTAGTTTGTTCACTGGATTGGAGCATGTTTTCCAGATTATTATTTTGGTTTGTAATTTTTTGTTGCATCATTTTATCTTGATGGTTTTAATCAGTTGCTTATCTTCTTTGTCTAGTTTGGTGTTTAATTAGTTTTTTTGCATGTGTTTTAATTCTTCTCTTTGTCACTTTGTTCTTCTTATTCTATTTCCTTGTTGTTGGCTAAGTTCACTTGAAGGAAAATATTAAGGGCAGGGAAAGCCAAAGAAGTAAGAGAAGAAAAATGAACAATAGTAGCATTGATAATAAATATTAAGAGGAACCATGTGTGATCTAAGAGAATGGATATTTGGCTCATGTAAGGTATGTATACTTATAACAGTGCGAAAAGTAGTGTATGTATAATGAGACAGTAACTAAATATGGGGAGGAATATAGTGTGAATTAAAAGGCCAGTGTGTTCAGGAGAGAGGGAAAGAGAAAATAAAGGACAATAATATAAATAGTGAATATAAGACAGAAAACAGAGCAAAGGTATTAGAAATAAATTCAGAAAAATAGGGGGGCAAACAAAGAGATGTGTAATGTAAGAGAAACAATAAATGATGGAGGATAGAAAGATGTAGAGGAAATGAGATAGTGTTGGTGGGCAAATCAATATACACACAAAAGTGGAATGGAGGATGAGGAAATACAGCAAATGTGAATAACTCCCTGCAGAACCTAATATAAAAAAAATTAAAAAAGAAGGCAATGAAAGAAAGAAAAGGGAAAAAAGGAACAAAAAGGAGGGGTTAAGTAAGCAAGAAAAAGAAAAAGAGCAAAAAAGAAAAAAGAAAGAAAAAAGATCCTTGGGGGATAAAGAGAAAGCAAAAACAAAAACAAGAAGACAACCCAATAAAATGCCAGACAAAGTTTTAAGCAAGGTATCTCTTTGCAGTCAAATAAAATGCTTAGGGATTTGACATATCCCCTTTTTCCCCTCTTTACTTCCCTGTCTCCCAGGGCAGCAAGAAAGCTGCCTGAGAGGTCCAGTAGGAGATTCAAGTGGGTCCTTGTTGAACCAGCTCTGCAAAGAAAATAGTGACTTTTATTTCCAGAGAGAGAGCACCCACAGCTCACCAGGAACCCCAAGTATGCTACTGGAAGCTTGGAAAGGACCTCCTACAGTCCCTCTCCTTTAGGTGTGCTATGAGAGGGCTAGTTGATTTTCTGATTCCACCTTCTCCCAGACCAAGTTTCATATCATAGGGTATTTAGGTGAATTGGGTTTTGTCAGCAGATTCACCACTCCTTTCTTCCCAGGCTCTCCCCAAGCCAGCTGGTATGCTCCTCGAAGTACAAATACACAGAAAATGGAGGGAGGGGGAACCAGAAAATTGAACCTGCACTCGCTTGGTCCCTTTGCTGCACCTCCTACTGAATCCCTCCCACTCACAGAGTCAGTCCAAAACCGGAGGGCTCAGGCAATCCCAGACCTCCAGAAGTGCTGGACTTGGGAAAGGGAAGCCCGGGACACTGCAGACTCAGAGTATGTAGGCGTGCGGAATGTGAATATGGGGGCTGAGGGGACACAGACCTGGAGGCCACGTATCTGGGGATCATGGTGCCCAGGAACACCACCACACAACTGACAGTTCTCAGGGAACACTGTGGCCGCCAGCCGTAAGTGGAAGGGTCCTGCCTCCCCACAGCTTCCAACTTCTGTGCTTGTAACCTGCAAATTAACCTTTAGCAAGCACTACTTCTGTCACTGTCTCTAAAAAATAGACGTCCATACACCTCCTGCCTTGCAAGCCCCTGAAACAACCCGCTCCAGTAAGTCTCCAACACCACGAGGCTGCTTCTTTGCAGGAGAGACTGTGAGCTGCACTCACTCAGACACCATCTTGCCCTGCCTCCTCCTGTAGAAGTTTTAATTAACTCAACTTAAAAGTGTGGAGACGGATAGAGTTGATACTAACACATTATAGTGAGTAGTAACTGGATTATAAATGGGATTGTGGCTGAAAGAAAACTAAAGAATAACCAAGGGGGAAGGAGACTTGGCCCAGTGGATAGGGCATCAATCCACCACATAGGAGGTCTGCGGTTCAAACACCAGGCCTCCTTGACCTGTGTGGGGCTGGCCTGTGTGCAGTGCTAATGCATGCAAGGAATGCCCTGCCACACAGGGGTGTCCCCACATCGGGGAGCTCCATGCACAAGGAGCCCCATAAGGAGAGCTATCCAGTGCAAAAGAAATTTCAGCCTGCCCAGGAATGGCATGGCAACACACAGCAAGATGACGGAACAAAAAGAAACACAGATTCCCATGCCACTGACAACAACAGAAGTGGACAAAGAAGAACACACGGGAGATAGACACAGAGAACAGACAACTGGGGCAGAGTGGGGGAGAGAAATAAATAAATAAATCTTTAAAGAAAAAAAAAGAATACCCGAGGGACTGAAATACACAGTTGAGAGGCAGTTGAGAATTGTGGTTAAGGGTACAAATGCAAGCAAGTTCTTCTGTGAGCTAGAGCAGATGTATATCACTATTGTATATACATGGAAAACTACAGTTGGCATGACCTATAGACTGTGGTTAACAGCAATACTATAATATTCTTGCATAAATGTCAAGCTGTACTGTGTTGATAATAGAGGTGTATGGAAAAAATGTGTCAAATGTATGCTATGGGCGGTGGACTTGGCCCAGTGGTTAGGGCGCCTGTCTATTACATGGGAGGTCTGCAGTTCAAACCCCGGGCCTCCTTGACCCATGTGCAGCTGGCCCATGTGCAGTGCTGATGGATGCAAGGAGTGCCCTGCCATGCAGGGGTGTTCCCCGTGTAGGGGAGCCCCATGCGCAAGGAGTGTACCCCGTAAGGAGAGCCGCCCAGTGTGAAAGAAAGTGCAGCCTGCCCAGGAATGGTGCCGCACACACGGAGAGGTGACACAACAAGATGACACAATAAAAAGAAACACAGATTCCTGTGCCACTGACAACAACAGAAGCGGACAAAGAAGAAGATACAGCAAATAGGCACAGAGAACAGACAACTGGGGTCAGGGGCGGGGGGAAGGGCAGTGAAATAAATAAATAAATTAATCTTTTTAAAAAAAAAGAAAGATAAAGTTTTGCATGACCCTAAAAAAAAGTATGCTATGGACCATGATTGGTGGTAATAGTCTGGTCATATTGTCTCATAATCTGTAATAAATGTTCCACCAGAGTGTGGAGTTGTATGGGAAATTTACACATTTATATGATTGTTTTGCAAGTTCACAATATTTGTAATAAAAATATTATAAAAAATAGTATGAGTTGGGGAAAAAATACACCAAGTGTAATATAGGATCTATAGTTGGTAGTTATATTGTGATGACGTTCATGTACAGTTTGTAGCAAATGTTTCACAATGCAAAGAGTTGGTGGAAGGGTGTTGTATGAGAACCCTGTGTGATGTTATGTATGTATATTTTGTAAGATCACAATCTTTAGTGTGCATGTTTATGTATGAATGATATACTTCCATAAAATATAAAAAGTTTTTTAAGAATAGAGTGTTCAGAGATGATGAAGAAAGAGTTGGCCTTGCTGATTCTGAAACTTCAAGATTCAGAGAGCCACTTACGCACACATTGTTGTGACTGGCAATGGAAGAAATTGAGCATTGATGTGGAGTAAGTGGCCACAGTAGTTGCTGAGGGCAGGGAGAGGGAAGAAAAGAGGTGATGTGGGGACAATTTTGGGACTTGGAGTTGTCCTAAATGATATTGCAAGGACAGATGCTGGACATTATATATCCTGCCATAACCTACTGAATGGACTGGGGGAGAGTGTAAACTAAAATGTAAACTATAATCCATGTGGTGCAGCAGTGCTCCAAAATGTATACACCAAATGCAACAAATGTACCACAATGATGAATGAGGTTGTTGATGTGGGAGGAGTGGGGTAGTGGGTTTATGGGAACCTCTCATTTTTTTAATGTAATTTGTTTGTGATATATGTTTCATCAAAAAATACAATTAAAAATGATGCAGTTGGGAGTGGGGAGTGGGGTGTAAAGGAACGTCTTATATTTTTCAGTGTAACATTTTGGAAAAAATCTACTCATTCCCTATAAATGTGTATTATTTTCATAATTAATTATCTTTAAAGACATTTTCAATTATGTTTTAAACTTTAAAAAAAGAAGTAATATTGGATATGAATGGATCTGTAAAATAAAGCCAAAAGAAACTATGAAGTACAGTACTCTAATTAACAATGTACCAACCCACAATGTATGGATTAACAATTCTAATGCTTCTATGCATTTGCACTGGAATCAAGTTTCATAGATAGTTGACAGATGAGGGAATATTTTTCACACTGTGAAATAGGTGATTACAGATAAGCAAGGGAGGAGGCTAGAATGTTCTATATGTTAATAGTTTAGAATTATTAACTCATGTATAGGTAAATATAGATAGTGTTGTATGTAGACATATTTATAAACATGTATATAAACACATATGTTTCCTCACACTCTCTTCAGAGAAGCCTTAGAAGGCACAGTACCATTATCCAATAAGTGTCTTCTTGGAGAAATGGTTGACTCTAGGAGAGAAACATGCAAGAAATGACTGGCACAATTTATAGTATCATAGAGTAAATATGTGCTAAAATAAAACTCTCAATGATGGGGTTATACTACAGATAAAGAGTACAGCTGGCATTTCACCCCCATGGCCAAAAGTGGAACAAATTAAACAACAAGAAAAGTAGTATTGTATCACAACTAAAAGTATCATATAAATTTCATGAGTTCATCCTGATATTAATAAATAATTGATTAAATAAAAAAGAAAAGACAAATCTCTCTTGCAGGAAAAAAAATCAATAATTTATGTAGATCTTTCTCTTTCAAGGCCATGGAGAAAAATCCCACTCTTGAAATATGGGTTTCACTTAGTGACTTCTTCCCAAAGGTGATATAAGGAAGGTTAGAGATATGAGGAACTTTATGCTGGGGAACCACAAAACATTGCTGAAAGAATTCAATATCAACAATGATAAGTCAAGTTGATAAGATGCACCCTGGTTATGATGTGATGAAAATGATACTTTATCTCTGGTGTATTCTTCCAAAAACCCATAAACTCAGTCTAATCATGAGAAGAACATCAGAAAATTCAAACTGAGGGAAACTTTACAATATACCTTACCTACACTCCTTGAAAGTATCCAGGTTATCAAAACCAAGAAGAGTCTGAGAAGCTGCCACAATCACAACGTGACTAAGAAGTTATGACAAATAAATATAAGGTGTTATTTTGGATGGCAGATGGTACGAGCAGGGGAAAGGGGGTAAGAGGTTCTTGGAAACTATCTATAACATCCTTACAGGATTTCTGCAACTCTAAAACTGTTCTAAATATTAAGTTTATTAAGAAGTAAAATTTTTAGTGAAATGCAAATTCCTAGGATCATAAAACTCCAAGATTCAATCTGACACAATTACATGCATTGGAAAATTACTCTGATTTCATAGAATAAATAAAATGATGAACATGAAATGACTGACATTATGCCAAGCATTAATAGTGAATACTTTATGATTCAACCCCACATATACTAACTCACCACACCTCCTTCCCTGCATCCACCATTCTATTTTCATCCCTCATCATCTGTCCAAAGTTTTTACAACAGATAGATTCATATTAACCCAGAGAAATCTTTCTACTTGGCAAGGGTTTTCATGAACATCACTGTCTCTAAACTCTACACGGACTCCAACAACCTGAAACATAAATATCCAATTTGTGGACAGAATGCAAGGCTCTCTGTTACAAGGCTCATTTTCCACTTTTCATGAATGCCCATCATTGTTCATCAGATATTTAGAACTATTTTTAAAACTGTACCACATCCTATGATTATACTGAACTCACATTTGTGTCCCTCCTACCACTTTTTGTTGTGCTTCTACCTCCACATCCTCATGGAATTATTGCAATTCCTCCTTTAAGGCTCAGTTCAATCATGAGGTCCCACATGATGCCTTCACTAACTCACACAGCACAGGATGAGTCCAAAGTTCTAGACCCTCTTCACCAGGAATTCAGAGCCAGCTCAGGATATGGCATGTACTCATTTCTATGTCTCTTAACCTGTTTAGATATAATCTTATTGTAAAAGAAACAATGTGTCATTCACTTCTTCATTCCCAGATTCATATTTAGTTCTTCATATTGTTTGATGCCTAAATGTCAGTTGAATTACTAAAAGAAAAAATGGATGAATGTGTTGAACTGGATTCTTCCCAAAATTTTAGAAAAAGAAAAAGCAGTGAAACAAAAATCTCTATCTATGAAATTGTGTTCCACTGTGTGTCTTCTCCTGCGTGTCTTCATGAGTGAGTGTTCATTTATATAGGACTCCAAGGGAGCAGGGACTCAACCCTGAGTACCACTAATGATATTCTCAAATCAAAGCTCTAACCTTGATTTAATCAAGTAAATGTAAAAAAAATGAATTTAAATCAATCAAAGGGTACCATATACAGAGGAACAGACCAGTTTACAAACATAATCTAAATCTCTTTTGGAATTCATAAATAGTATCAACCTGCCACAGAGATCTTTAGGGATTTCATTTGCATGAAACTCATTAATGAGTTATTCTTTTATCTCTCTTCTTGATAAGATATATACTTCTCTGGAGGTAAGAAAGAAAACCACAAAGCAAACTCGTGCCAGTTTTGACCCTCAGAAGACAGATATGAAGAACCATGTCCATCTCTTATCCCACTGAACACCTTCCTTCCCTGTAGGAAGTCACCTTTCTTTAGATGTGAACTCTAATATTACAAGGTTTCCCAAAATGGTTTCTCTATCACTGATAGTAAAAAAGATTCTGGGTACACTAAAATATCTTGTTTCAAATCTGTCTCCTTTGGAGTCATGAGACTTCCCTCTGTTAACAAGATTTCCTTTTCTCTCACTTCTTCTCCATTCTCCCCAAAACTTAGCAATATATGTGCAACTCACTCAATCATTTATTTCTTAATCATTTAACAAATATTTATTCAACATTACTGTATGGTAAATAGTAAGTTATGTTCTGGGAATGAATAGAAGAGTGAGATATTTTGCTTCTGCTCAAACAGCTCACAGACTTTAGAAGGCATGAGATAAGCAAATAAGTAAATGCAACATAATAAGATGGTACTGGAGTCCTCCTGGAGTGTATTTCCATATAAATCAGGATCAGCTTTTCCATTTCTGCTAAAAAGGCTCTAAGGACTTAGATGGGAATTACATTGAAGCTGTAGATAACTTTGGGTAGTACTGACATCTTAACAATATTAATTATCCCTATTCATTAACACAGAATACCTTGCCATTTACTTAGTTCTTTTATTATTTCATTCAACTTTTTTTTGTAGTTTTCATTGTGCATCCTGTTTAGTTAAAATTATTCCTATGCATTTTCTTCTTTTAGATGCTATGGTGAATGGATTTTTTTTATTGTCCATTTAAGAATATTCTTTCTGTTGTATAAAATAAACTTTTTTTTTTTCATGTAAACCTGATAGGTTTCATTTGGTTGAATTCATTTATGAGCTCTACGGTTTTTTTGGGGGCAGCTTGTCATGATGTAGATAAGGATAATCACATCTCTTTAAATATGATTTTACTTTTTCTTTCTAAATTGGGTAGCCTTTATTTACTTTTATGGCCTAATTTCTTAACTTCCACTATAATACTGAATAGCAATATTGAAAGCAGTCATCCTTGTTTTATTCTAGATCTCAAAGAGATAACTTCCACTCTTTCAGGATTGAGGATAAGATTTCCTGTGTTTTCTTATATATTTTGTTTATTCTGTTTAGGGAGTTATTTATATTTTTATTTTTCTATGTATTTTTATCATGAAAAGGTGTTGGAATTTATCATTCACATTTTCTGCATCAATTGAGATTTTCCTGTGATTTCCTTTTCATTGGGTTAATGGGTATATTACATTGATTTTCTTAAGTTGAACATTCATTTTGAATCCCATTTTGTCTTGGTGGGTAATTCTTGTAATATTCTCTTGGATTTGACATGCTAGTATTTGTTAAGTGTTTTGCATCTATATTTATGAGAGAAATTGCTCCTTGCTTTACTTTCTTTGATATGCTTTATGTAGTTTTGGCATCAAAATAACTTTAGTCTCATAGAATGAGTTTGGAGGCTATATGTATCTTGACTTCAAGATGAAAGATTATGAAAAATATTGTCATTAATTCTTCTTTGAATATTTCATAGATTTCATTTTGGAAGATGTCTGATCCTAGACTTCTAGTTTTGAGAAGTTTTTGATAACTAATTGAATTTCTTTACTCATTATGTTTTTGTTGAGATCTATTTCTTTTTAGTCAATTTAGATAAATTGCATGTTTTTAGGAATTGGTCCATTTCTTCTATTTTCTAGATTTCTGATAGACAATTGTTCATAGATTTAATTCATAATCCCTTTAATGTCAGCAATATCTAGCAACATCCCTGATTACATTTTTTATTTTGGCAATTTGCATCCTCTTTCTTGTTTCTTTTTCAATCTAAAAGAACCTTTTCTATTTTATTGATCTTTTCCAAGAGCCAATTTCATTGGTTCACACAATTGTATTTTCTATAGTCTAGTTCATTTCTCTTCACTTAAATCTATATTATTTTTCTCCTTCTTCTAGATTTAGGTACAGTTTGCCCTTCTTTTTCTATTTCCCACAAATCTGTAGTTAGGCTTTTTAAAAAAATTTTTCTTTCCCCTTCTCCCTCCCCCCCAGTTGTCTGTTCTCTGTGTCTATTTGATGCATGTTCTTCTTTGTCTGCTTCTGTTGTTGTCAGCAGCACAGGAATCTGTGTTTCTTTTCTGTTGTGTCATCTTGCTGCGTCAGCTCTCCATGTGTGCGGTGCCATTCCTGGGCAGGCTGAACTGTCTTTTGCAATGGGTGGCTCTCTTTATGGGGTGCACTCCTTGCACATGGGGCTCCCCTTTGCAGGGACACCCCTGCGTGGCATGGTACTCCTTGCACGCAATAGCACTGTGCATGGCCAGCTGGACACGGGTCAAGGAGTCCCTGAGTTTGAACCGCAGACCTCCCATGTGGACCTCCCATGTGGTAGACAGATGCCCTATTCACTGGACCAAGTCTGCTTCCCTGTAGATAGGCTTTTGATGTGTTATTTTTTAAAATGAGGATTCACACCCATAAATTTCCCTGAATATTTTAAATTCATCCCAAATCTGGCCTAACAGAATGAATTAGTTTAGCCACAAAATAATAAAACGACTGTGATGTGTAGTGGATTTCAAATGCCAGCTGCAGTTTTGAGAGACTATCCACATCAAGGAATTTGAGATTCCATATTACTAAATATGTTCCATATGAAAATGAATTAAAAAATTCTCCTAAGTGGAAACTCTGGTAAGAGATTCCGGTAAAAGATGGATCCTTAGAATTATAGTTGCATTGTAAAGGTTAACAAAGTATAAATACAGTAATCAATTATGTGTATGAAGAGACACACTTCTCCTGACCATGGTGGTACAAGTGCCAAAGATCTCTGAATGAGATGTGATCTCTTTTCACAAGCATTTCATGCTGCTTTACTGGAATTGTCGTTGACGCTGAGGTTTAAGGTATATCTAGGGGATTTGAATCTCTGAACTGACAATATGATAGCCAGGACCTGAGCCTCAACTGACTTCTGCTCCTACGCTCTGATTTATTGGACTTACCCCACTCAGCTAACATGGAGTTGAAGAAGGTCAACCACCATACCATGGAGCCTAGAGTGCCTACAACTGAAAGCAGGAGCATTGCATCCAGTATCCATGTGGAATCTAAGCCCGCTCTTGACATAGTTGTGGAATGGACACAACCAAGCCAAGGTCCACAGGAAGGAGGAATACAGTGAAGATTAGAGTGGACTTAATGATATTCTATTCATGAACTATTGTGGTTAATAATCGAGAAAATGTAACATTGATGTGGAAAAGGTTTCCATGGTGGCTGCTGGGTGGGGAATGGGAGGAAGAGATGAGATGTGGAGGCATTTTTGGGACTTGGAGTTGTCCTGGGTGGTGCTGCAGGGACAATTACCGGACATTGTATGTCCTCCCATGGCCCACTGGATGGAATGTGGGAGAGTGTGGGGTATGGTGTGGACTACAGGCCATGGGGTGCAGTGATGCCCAGAGATGTATTCACCAGATGCAATGGATGTGTCATGATGATGGGGGAGAGTGTTACTGTGGGGGGAGTGGTGGGGTGGGGGAGGTGGGGTGAATGGGGACCTCATATTTTTTTAATGCAATATATTTTTAAAAAATGAATAAATAAAATAAAAAAAAATTAAAGATTTTAACTCTAAAAAAAAAAAAAGCTCTCTGAATGAGGATCCAGTATGCAATCTGAAATCAAGGAACCTATGTGACCTTAAAGGTGCACAACCTAACATTAAATTGTTTTAGCTTGCTAATTTCCAAATAATGTAAAATGTGAATCCTCTCTTTTCCACTGAGACCTCCAAGAATTCACACAAATATGTGCTCAAATTAAACAGAGCACAATTTTAAAACAATATGTCAATGGGTAAATTCTTCCATTGCTAGAATCACAATAAGTTCATAGTAAGATACCAGTAAGCCTACTTTAGTCCAAATTTCATTCCCCAAACAAGAGGATTCTGGGATGATGATGTCTACTCCACATCTAATAGAGAAGGGCTGTGATCCATTAGAGCTGATGGATGGGACTCTTTCGTTTGCAGCTGTAGGTTTTCTCAGTTACTTGGTATGGTAGTTGTCCATCATCACCCCCTTGTCTGTTGTCTTGGGGGAAACCAATGAACTGGAGAGAAGTGTTGCAAATCTATTGAGATTCAGGGCCCAGCTGGCACATGGACAGCCCCAAATTTAAGTCTCTTGTACATAAACCTACCAACTCTAGTACTAGTTACAGTTTCAAATGAAAGGACAGAAAAGTCACATGTAAGGAATGTGAAGATAGTGGTCACTGGAGGTTCTGAGGGCAGAAAACAGGAAAAACAGGTGTAATACAGGGGCGTTTTTTGGAATTGGGAATTGTCCTAAAAGACATTGCAATGACAGATGCAAACCATTATATATCTTGCCATAACTTATGGAATTGTGTTGAAGAGAGTATAAACTGCAATGTAAACATTTGTCTATGCTTAGGGGCAATGCTTCAGAATGTGTTCATCAATTGCAATGAATGTACTTCACTAATGAAAGATGTTGTTAATGTGGGAAAATGTGGGAGGTGTGGGGAGTGGGGCATATTGGAATCCCCTATCTTTTTTATGTGTCATTTGTGTAATCTACGTATCTTTTTAATAATTCAAAAATCTAAACAGACCCTAAGAAAGCAAGTTATCATAACAAAAAGACAGAAAAAAGACAGGCAATAGGAATAAAAGCCTTTAAGTGTTTCAGATTTTGAAAATATTCAGAGAATACGAAACAACACTTTTAAATGAGTTTTAGAAGATTAAAAAGAATATTGCAATTATATAAAATGGTATATTTCAATAATGAAATAAATAGAACCTATGAAACTAAAATATACAATGATGAAAATTTAGAATTTCCAAGTAATGGAAATGGGAGAAATTTATCTACAGTGGGAATCAAAGATCCACAAAGATCCAGAGATCCATGAAGCAGAAATGGAAAATAAATCAAATTTATATCTGTGGACCTCCTACACTTGACATTTTCTCTGTGTCCCTCCATTTACTGCCAGTAAAACATTACCTCTCATATTTTCTTCACAGTGAAACAGATCTACAGGTTGATTTCAGTGATTTATTGTTCCACTGATGGTTTCCTTCTTGGATAATAAATAAATACAAAATATTTTCATTCAGGAAACTTCAGGAAATGAAACATATATATAACCACACTTAGGATGATGTATCTCAGAGCTATTAATATGCAGGTGCTTCCGGTTCTTCTGAGAGGGGTGATCTGGAAATGAGGAGAAATGGGAAGTGTGGCATTGGAGAAAGACATTAGGGTGTGACATCCAGGACCTTCTCATTCAATACTGTTACTCTAGAATTTGCTTCTCTTGTAAACTCAGTTCTTGGCTGTGGAGGAAGGAGTAATTGTTCCCATGTTTGAAATATACTCAAACACAGGCTACCTTATTACAATACATTTTAACAGGTAAGGGCTCTGCTACAGTTTTCTACTTTCTTTTGGTTTAAATGATGTTCCTTGGACCTGGGTGTGTTTATTCTCACTTCCCCACTCTGGACAGGAAATCTTCAATTGACAGTATTCATCTTTTCTAAATTTCTCATGATAGGGTCCCAAAGTATTTATTCTACTCACACAACATTTAATTAAACAGAACAGAGCTCACTCAAAATGTATCTTGCCCTCCTTCTATGTAACATACATTTCATGGTTTTCAGACAGAAAATAAATCCCCCACTTCTCCAGGAAAAATACTAGTTTTCCCCTCTGTAACTTGTTGTTTATTCCTCACCAAATTTATGGAAGTGTCTTTAGATGAAATTTATATTTTAGGGACTCTCTTCAAGGTTTCCCTTTAAAAAAAACACCCTAACTGTACTTAAGTTTCACTGATAACAGACAATATGATGCTTCCCCCCCTCCCCCGCCCTTAGAGCCATTAATAGACTCTTAAGGAATAAACTTAGTTTTACATGAGAACAAATTTATACCTTCAGTTTAGAGTGAATCATTGTTTCCACCTATTTTAGGATCCTGGAGAAGAATAAAATTCTACTGACAAAACCAGGAATACATTTTTTTTGAAAGAAAAAGAGAAGATGCAGGAATGGGGAAATAAGAAATGATCTCAGTAATAACGTAAGTTCTAGGAGAATATAATAGAGTTGAAAAGGTCTCCATTACTCACATATGATATTTGCTTAACAAAAATATTACCTTATGAATCAGTGCACCAGCTAAATATTTAGGAAAGCAATAGGAAGTTTCTTAGGGTATTTTGAAAGATACACAATCACCCTCTCTTCATAAATACACTCAAAGTGTAAGTAAGTTCGGCATCCACAACTGAGTCTTCTTAGGGTGTGAGATCAGTAAGGTACGTGATTCTTAGCAGTCTTTTCTCCCTCTTTCTGGCTTGTATTCCTGTCCTCCAGATGGGGAAACGGCAGGAGGTGGTGATTATTTAATCAATACTAAAGACATGAGCCTCTTTCTCCCTGACTGCAGAAAGGGGGCATATTTGTGTGGTCAATAATTCCAGTGGAGTCTTCTTGATTATACAATGTTCCTGATTATAACAGAAATATTGCCTTTCTTAGCTGGACTGTTTTTCACTGTTTTCTATACTTAATTATTGAAAGACATAACTCTAGTTTCTTCAATAAGATGAGTGTTCATGCTTACCATGTTTTTTCTCAAGATTCTTTTTCAAAATTTTCTTGACTTTTTTATTTTTAAAGAAGCTTTAGATTATATAAATGTTACATTAAAAATTTAGGAGATTCCCATATGCTCTAGCCCTTCACCATCCCACACTTTACATTAACAACTTGTTTCATTAGAGTTGTACATTTGTTAACATTGAAGGACACATATTGAAGAATTGCTACTAACCATGGACTATATTTTAGATTATAGTTTACTCTCAATCTCACACAATTTTATAGGCTGTGACAAAATGTATAATGCCCCTGTTTCCATCATTGCAAGGTCATGTAGGAAAATTCCCATTTCTCCAATATGTCTCCATAGTACACCTATTCTTCTCTTCTCTCCCCTCAAAACCTCTGGTGGCCAATGCCTTTATAGCAATGATAAAATTCTTCAATTACAATAATATGTCTATAATAGAATAATAATAATTCTACTTATTATAATGTACAATGGACTAAAGTCAAAATTCATAAAAGCTTTTATGTGGGAAGAGATTTCTGCTTGAAAATAAGCCTTTCATGTAAACTATTTTGTACAAGAACTGATAACAAAATAACAGTCTTGCAGGGTAGCAACTGGGAACTGATACATCACATTGTTGGGAGTGATAAGACCACTGACACTATTTCCATGTGATAAATGTACATAATTGCTCTTGTATAGCTTGGAAAAATGATTCACAATATATTGTTTACAGTAACATTTAAAGAAGGCACCTAGGAAAGGTATTGACAAACTCGTTTATGTGATAAATGATTTTACTGAGAATCCTAATTCAAGTAATGTGGAATAAGGTGGAGCTCTTACTTGCATTGGAGAGAATTCCAGAAAAAAATGACAAAGTGAGGATTTTTAATTTTCAGATTATGGTGCAATAAAAAAACACAGACATTTTATAAAAGTGCATGAATGATATATCTTTCCGTGAAAATTGCAGCCCTGATGAGTGTATGACTCACATCAGAGACTGAACCTGTGTGTTAATAAATTATAACTGAAAATGAATTCACAGCTTTACCAAAGAATATGAAGTGAATACAAATATGTAAGCAATTATTAACATTTTCAAAAATGACCATTAGCTCAGAGAAATCACTAATTCCAAAATGCCACTCTGGCTTGCCATTTGTAGTGATGGCAAGGAAATCAGTTGATAAATGAAGCATTCACCTTAGTCTACCTCAGAAGAAAACAGCAAGCCTACATAAAAGTCTGAAATTATGTCCTAATATCTGGGTTTAATAGTAAAATAAGATATAGTATGAAATGCAGAAAAACACATATTTGCTTTTTATCACCCATAAATGGGGACTATTATTGTAGGGAGTGCTGAAAGAAATTTCCAGATAATATCCTTCAATATGGAAATATTTTTTGAAGGGCAAACTTATGTCACTGGAAGAATGATAAAATTATTGAAATCATCATTGTTTGAAGAAGCATAGATTGTGTTGTTGATTACAAACTCCCTTGAATTACAATTTTGAAGGCACAGGAGAAAGGCACATATTGGAGACGGAATGTGGATTACTATAAAGCAGTCAGATGACATCTCCAGTGTAGGATGTGACCTCTTTCAGGAATTAATGAACAAACCTTGGTAGCTGGTAGGGAGCATTTGCTAGGAGAGCTTATTTTTCACTAACACCATAAAACACAAGCAGTTTCTTTCTCTGGGAGTGACTGCAATACACTTTCATCCCTCCAGCACCTGCTGTAATTTTATATATACAGAATAAACTGAATAAAATATTTTACTGCTGAAAATCGAGGCAACAGTTTCTATCTTCAATCCTGATTCCAGGAATACAATGAGATAGCACATGATGTAAAACAATACAAAAGAAGTAGGAATCCATGATATACAAAAATGAAACAAATATAAGTTTTTATTGGGTGAATGACAGATTATCTCTCTATACACTTATAAAGTACCTAGATTAAGATCTCCTCTAATCCATATTTTATTCCTCCACCTTGTGTACCCTGGGATGGTGATGTCCACTCCACCTCTAAATTGAGAGTTGGCTTAGATCCCACATGGCTGATGGATGGAATTCTCCTACTTGCTCTTGAAGACTCTCTCGGTTCCCTGGTATGGTGGTTGACAGTCCTCCCTCCCTGTTAGCTGACAGGGAAATCCAATGAATTGGAGAGCAGGTGTTGCAACTCTGCTGAGGCTCATTCAAGTCTCCTGGCCATACAAAAACCCCAGCACAAACAACAGGTTGAGTAAAAGTGACAGAAGAGGAATGTGTAGAAAGAGCACATCTGAGTCCAACTCCATCACACTTCAGAGCACAAATTCCAAAGTAAGGCCTACTGGCAAAGCACAGAACTCCAGATCCATCTGCCGTGACTGTAGGAATGAGGTATCTCTGTAGTCCTCAGGAGAACCACTGCTTGGGGTAGTATCTACTTAGGCTGTCTCTGAGATCCTGCTGAAAGGTGCATATGCCTAACCCATCTGATGACATCCTGACTCATTTTCAAGTCTCTTAGCTGTATGAACTCCTTTGTCTTTCCCATTTCCCCTTTTTATTCAAGGTATTTTTCTAATTGTGTCACCAGCTGGTGCTTGGTAGTAATTCCTCAGCACCAGAGATTCTCAACCCAGGGGACATGTCTCATGCTTGAGGGAAGGTAATGTTGAGTTGACTTAGGGAGTGGCCACATTTGAGCAACATGGAGGCTCTCAGGAGGTTATTCTTAGGCACCCTGCAGCTCTAGACCTAGTTGAAATTTCAAGCTCAAAGCTCCTAAGCATAGTCATCAGTATCATGTGCAATCATTGAACCATCCTTCTTCACTGGTCTTTGTTCTTGCACTTGGGGGATAGTGGCTCCTCAATTGAGGAATGCAACATAGTTTCCCAGAACAGGAATTCAGCACTCCCTCAGTTGTCATGTGAATCTCTACCTACTATGAAAATACCGAATTAATATCCAAATATATTTATATACCCTGTATGAATGTCCTGGAGAACTGCCTCCCACCCATACATCCCCCATTAATGACATCCCACACCAGTGCTCCAGCTCTGCAATTGTGTAACCACTCCGTGATCCAAAACTTCTTCAAAATTATATGTTAATACATTTCCAAACTCAATTAATAGGAAAATGAAATAGTAGCAATAGGTTTAAAGATTAAAAATAGAATATTTTTATTCTATATTTAAGAAAAACTAAAATGAAGTAAAAAATAAATTGGGGTATTAAAAATGCAAAATATCATAAAATATAGTTGACATTTTGCCTTCCTTTCATCACTGTAATAGGTGTTGCCCTGTATGTACAGTAGTAAAGCTATCTCCTCCATTCATTTCTTAGGGTCTTCATCCTTTGTTTTAAAAAAATTTTATTATGTCTTCAAAAAAGTTTTAGATCACAATGAAGTCACATATAAAATATAGGGGAATCTGATATGCCAACATCAAACACTTTTCTCCCTTCCCCAGCAATTATCTTTTTAATGTGCATATATTTGCTATAGTTGTTGAACAGATATTGAAACATAGATAAAAACCATGTTTCCACTATGGTTTACATTATGGTTTATATTTTAGATTGTACAATTTTATAAAAATTTGGTTGTGTTATGGTTTACATTTAATTTTTTGGTGAAATTTAACAAGGCCTATATCCATCACTGCATGATCTTGTGGAACACTTCCATTGCCCCCAGTTGCCCTCTCTTCTTTCTATTCTATTCTTCTTTCCCCCACTCCTTGGGGCCCACAGTGACAACTAAGCTTCACTGCTTGAAGGACAAGACTCACAGATACTTGCAAAAATGCTGAGGATTTGCCACACTAGTCTGTCTGGAGACAGTGGCCATGGGAGTTGCTGAGTGATGGAAGAAGGAAGATGTGTGATATGGAGGCATTTTCAGGGCTTGAAGTTGTCCTGAATGATATAGCAGGGACACATGAAGGACATTACATATCCTGCCATAAGCCACTGAATGGACTGTGGGAGAGTGTAAACTACAATGCAAATGATAATCCACACAATCAGAGGTTGTTGATGTGAGAGGAGGAGGGTGGGGTGGGGAGTGGTATATATGGGAACCTTGTATTTTTAATGTTACATTTTGTGTGATCTATGTATCTTTTAAAAAAGACAACAAAATATTTCATTTTCAAAAAGAATCTTCTAGTGTTTTATCTCTGTTAATCATGAGCACTTTTGTAAACTTGAGACAAAGTATCCTTTTATAGACAGAATGTTTCCCAGGTTTTTAAAGGCCTGCTTTATGTCCTTGTTTCTAAGACTGTAAATAAAGGGGTTCAACATGGGTGTGACCACTGTATACATCACTGAGGCTATTGCATTTGCCCTTGAGTTTTGGGTAGCAGCAGAGCTAAGATACATTCCAAGACCTGTACCATAAAACAAGGTCACTACTGAGAGGTGAGACCCACAAGTAGAAAATGCTTTATATTTACCATGAGCTGTTGAGATTCTCAAAATTGAGGATACAATTTTATAGTAAGAGAAAAAGATCCCAGTGAGTGGTATAATCCCCAGAAGTCCACCTGCAAAATACATCACAAGGTCATTGAGGAAGGTGTCAGAACAAGCATGTCTGACTACCTGATTAAGTTCACAGAAAAAGTGGGGCATTTCCGTCTCTGTACTAAAAGACAATCGCAAAACCATTAAGTCATGCAAAAGAGAGTCCAAAACACTCAATAACCAGGATGCTAACAGCAGGAGGCCACAGAGCCAGGGGTTCATGATGACTGTGTAGTGCAGGGGGTGACAGATGGCCAGAAAGCGGTCATAGGCCATTGCAGTCAAGAAGGAGTTATCTAGTTGTACAAAAATCATGAAAAAATACATCTGGGTGAAACAGTTTTCAAAAGTAATGATTTTGTTGCCTGTCTGGATGTTCAGCAGCATCTTTGGTACCGTTGTGGAGGTGAAATAGATATCAGTAAGAGACAGGTTGGCGAGGAAGAAGTACATGGGTGTGTGGAGATGGGAGTCCAAGATGATGGCCAGGATGATGAGCAGGTTGCCAATGAAGGTGACCAGGTACATGGACAGGAACATCCCAAAGAGGAGGGGCTGCACCTCTGTATTTTCTGAGAGCCCCAGGAGGATGAATTCTAAACCAGATATTTGGTTTTCTGTTTCCATGTGGATGATGAATTTCCTGAGGAGATATTCAAAGCAGTGCAATTTAGCCTCAAGGAGTAATCAGAAAAATATCATAAATGGTACTGTTTGTATTGTAATTACATTAAGTTAATATTTTTATGGATTTTATAGAGATCTAGTCCCCTTTTCTGAAAATGTCAGGGAAAACATATGTTCCTGCTTCTTCTTAATAGTTGTGATGGCTAGAAACCCTGGGCCATAATAGAATACACTTTGCCAAGGCAATAATTTCCATGATAAATTCTCTCAGACTTTATTTTAAGCAACAAACATTATGACGAGTTTTTTTGTACCCTGTAACAAAATAGAAAAGAAGAACAATATTGTAGGAATCATATTATTTGGTTGTAAGAGTTACTATAAAAACACAATAATTTAAAAAATTCTGTTGGTGAAATGGACAAATGACCCCACATAAATGGATTCCACTGATGTTTCACAGAGGACAAGGGTAATTCAATGTAGAAAGTATGATCTTTTCAAGAAGTGGTGGTGGAACAAAAGTGAAGCAGGCTAGTAAGGTAGGGAATAGATGGATCTGGAACCTGACAGAGAGTCCACATGGACATCAAAAACCACCAAGATGGCTGCTGGAGGAATCTCTCCCCTGGGATTCTGCTACCCAGGACAAAGACTCCTTCCTGAAAATATGAAAAAGCCCGGATGTTCCCTGGGAACTTTATCATTGGGTCATCACTAAGGAATTTATGGGCAGGGTAATCAATCCAAACAGCAAACAACTGGAACCTCCTTCCCTGTCATTAGCAAAGGAGTGGAATAATTAGTTTAAAAGCAAACCATGAGGCTTGAGCTTGCTCTTGCCTAGCTTTTTGCCTGTGGACCCATCTTGCCCTCTGCGTGTTGATTCCATCATTTTTCCTCTGCCATGTGACCATGCAAGTTACTCTGGGGACTTATAATCTATAATGGAGAATTGTAGTTTCTAAATCAGACCTCTTCATCACTTTTTATCCCCTTCCTCACCACCTCGGACCATGTTCTGTTATTTTCTCACATTTCTCTTCCCTTCCTACCTGAATAAATTACTGGCCTAACTCACCTGGCATTCTCTTGACATTCACGTCTGCAGCATAGCCAAGAACTTAGTTAGAATCTGGTAACAATAGGATGCACTCATGCCAAACAAAAAAGGAACTTAGGTACTGATTGAATTCATTTCACAAAAATTAAATCAAAATGAATCATACCACTTTAAAGTAAAATACATTGTAAAAGTGCTAGACTAAAATGTGAAGAAAATCTAAGGGCGCATAGGTTGGAAATGAGTTTTTAGATATAGTAATGGAAGCATGATCCATGAGAGATTAAAATTTATAAGTCGGTTTTTATTCAAATGTAAAATATCTACTCTGTGAAAGACATTGATAACGAGTTGTAAGAAAACATACAGATTTGGAAAAATACTTACCAAACACATCTGATAAATGATTTGTATACAAATGTAGAAATTAATATTAACACCACAAAATAAGAAAGCATATGCTGAATTAAAAAATCTGCAAAAGATATAAACAGAATCCTAACATAGGAAGAAATTCAAAATACAAATACAAAATACAAAATATTAAAAAAAAATTCAACTTCACTGGCACCTAAGTATTATTACCAAATGCCAGCTAGCAATGTATCTGAAAAAGACCTTGACCAAAAAGGGGAAATATTCAGTGCAGATGAGATTTTATGGTTAAGAGATTTGAAAGTGAGTTTGGAGGTCATTACAGAGGTTATGCTTATGCTCATCTCAGCAGAATCTCACTATCTGTTACAGTACACAGAGCCTCAAACAGTAGGGATCCTGATGGTTCTAGAGATAAGTAGTTCAGGAATCTCAGGAATTTGGCACCCTGTCAGTAGACCTTACTTTGGAATTTATGCTCCCCAGTGTAAAAGAGTTAGTCTCATTTGTAGATTCCCAACATATGGCTCTTCTCTACATATTATTTACATAAAGCCATGTGTTGGCATTATCCTTGTTAAATACATGAGCCAGAGCATTATGTTCTTGGTCTGTTCATGTGCCATTTGAACTCTTAATCTAAGCAGAGTTTCAACACTACTCTCCAGTTCATTGGACCTATGTAGAACAACTAATAAGGAGATGGTAATGGACAACACCTATCCTAAGGAGCAAAGAATGTCCGCACCTCTAGGCAAGATAGTTCCACCCATATATCCCATGTGATCTAAGCCCTCTCTCAATTAGAAAGAGTGGGCATCGCCATCACAAAATCCTGAAGATTGGAGAATGAACAATGGACTAAAGTAGATATTATTTTTATATTATAGACTTATTATTCTAGCAATGGAAGAATGTTTATCATTGATATAAAGGCCAGGGCCACCAGAGATTCTGAGAGGAGGGAGCAGGCAGAATAGGTATAATATCAGGGCATTTTCAGGACATTGGGATTGTTCTGCGTGACATTGCAATGATGGCTACAGGCCATTATATGTTTTATCAATACCTAAAATTGTGCAGGACAGGCTATTAACTATAATATAAACTATAATTCATTGTTAAAAGCATTGTTTCTATATGCGTTCATCAATTGTAGCAAATGTACTATACTAATGAAAGGTGTTGTTACTATGGGAAAGAGTGGGAGGATGAAGGGGTAGGACATATGGGTCCCCTCTATATTTTATGTAACATTTATGTAATCTAAACCTACTTTAAAATTTTAAAAATTTAAATAAATAAATGAATAAATAAACTAATTAAAATCTTTTAAAAATTAAACATCATCTGTCATTAGGGAATTGGAAGACTATGAACACAGTGATATATGAACACATGCTTATTAGAAGAGATAAAAATCTAAACACTGAGAATACCAAGTGCTGTTGAGTATATGGAGCAATACATCTCTCAATCACTGCTAGCGAGAACACAAAATGGTTCGGCCAGAAGACAGTTTAGGTGTTTCTTGTAAAACTAAACATTGTCTTACCATACAATCCAGCAGTTTTGCTTTTATATATATATGATATGAAAATTAGAGTCCACACAAAAGTCCACACATGAACATTTACAGCAGCTATATTTGTAATCTCCAAATCTGAAAACAAACAAAATGTTGGTCAACCACCACAACAGGGAACAGAGACAGTCCACAACTGCAAGCAGAATTCCATCCTTCAGACATGTGGGATCTAAGGCCCCTCTTGATTTAGAGGTGGAGTGGTCATCACCATCCTCAGGATAGAGAATAAAATAAGAAGTAGAGTGGACTTAATGGTATTCTACTATAGACTCATTGTGACTCTAGCAATGGAAGAAATTGTGTCATTGTTGTGGAGACAGTGACCATTGGAGTTGTTGAATGCAGGGAGAGGGAAGAAGAGGGTATGATATGGTGGCTTTTTTGGGGACTTGCAGTTCTCCTGAATGATATCACAGGGACAGATGCAGGATATTATATATCCTACCATATCACACTGAATGGACTGGGAGAGAGTGTAAACTAACATGTAAACAATAATCCAAGCTTTGTAGCAATGATCCAAAATGTATTCATCAAATAAAAGGAATGTGCCACACTGATGAAAGAGGTTGTTATTGTGGGAGGATGGGGAATTTAGGGAGTGGGGTAAATGGGAACGTCATATTTTTTAAAGTAAAATTTAGTGTGATCTATGTATCTTTAAAAAAGAAGACCATAAAAAATTTTGCTAAAGAAATCTCGTAGCCCATTTATAAAAAAAAAAAAGAACAAGAAAAATATTTACCTCTCAGAGAACATACTCTAATAATGACTGAAGTAATAAATGCACAATTATGTCATTATGGCAACTACAACAAATTTTACATGTCACAGGAATTGTATGCTTTTAAATATGTATCAATAAAGTTGATTTCTTTTTTAAAAAGAACTATTTTTAAAACCTCACCACACCATATAATTATATTGAGTCCATATTTGTGTCCATGTCATCTATTCTTCATGTACTTCTATCCTTTTCTCCTTCTGATATTATTCTAAATCCTCCTTCAAGCCTTATTACAATTAAAATCTCCCTTGTGATGCCTTTACTAACCTCCCCAAGATGAGTCTGTAATTTTTGATCCACTTCACCAGTATTCCAGAGCCACATATATTGAATGACTAAAAGAAAAAAATGAATAAACACAGGTAAACAGATAATTTCTACAAGTGTAGAGAAAGAAGAATGAGTGAAACAAGTAAACAATGCTGCTGAGAGAGGGAAGACCCAAGAGTAAAAGATCAGAGGAAACAGATTGGGAAAAAAAATCTCTTTTAGTTTATCTGCTATTTCCACGCAGGCTTTTTAATAGGACAGAACTTTGTGTTTTAAGCTTTCTCTATGGTCATAATCTGTTGATTTCCTTAAAGCTTCTACCAATAAAAGGTGCCCATGGAGCCAAAAATACATTCCGTCAGTACCTGTGAAGATTCTGTAATTCGCTCTGAAATTATCAAGTCAGGGTCTAAGTTCACCAATGCAGGTTCTTCCTTGAATGACGAAAGAAGTTGGAAGCTCTGCTCACAAGAAGTAAAGTGAGATGGAACGAGTCATAAGGTCTGAAGAAGACACATTGTGTTTTCTTTGATATAGTGAAGGAGAAGTACATAGAGTATCCCAGCAATTAGGGATTTCATTCCCATGAACCACATTAATGAAATATTCTTCTGTCTCAATCTCCCTGAGATAATTATTTCTCTGGAGATAAGAAAGGAAAACACAATGCAAATTTGAGCCAGTTTTGTCTCTTGTGACAGCTTTGGAGCTCCGTGATCATCACTTATCCCTGTGGACACCTAACTCCCAGGAGGAGGTCACCCCTTAATAAGGTGTGGGCTCTAGTCTTGTCAGGTTTCCCATACTGATTTCCCTCTTGCTGTTTCTGGAGAAAGATTCTGAATACACTAAACTATCTTATTTCCCAATTTTTCTCCTCTGGAGTTGGCTGTCATGAATCATGAATGGAGACACCCATTCGCAAGTGAATTTCCTCTTGTCTCACTGCTTCTCCTTTCTCCCCCATAATTAGCAATGCAATATCTGTTCAACCCACACAACCATTTAGTTTCTCAGTCATTCAACAATATTTATTCATCAATACTGTATGGTAAATCCTAAAGTACATTCTGGGAATGAAGAGAAGTCAAAGGTACTGTGTTTCCAAACAAACTGTTCACAGTTTTAAAAAGCCAAGAAATGAGCACTCACACAATCCCTAGAAGCCTGCCCCTGGTGCACCTTGTGCCAGATGTCCACCATCCAATACCCTAAAACAATAACCCTTCCTCATTATATTCTATACAGTGTTTTCTCAAGGATGGATATAAGACATGTTAAATTACACCAAAAATATATAGGGGCTGATAGCCTAAAATGTAAATCATAATGAAAAACATAAGATAACTAAAAATTTAGAAAATTTTATAGTCTAAAATATCAACCACAATGTAAACACAAATGTTACCTTGTTTGAAAGCTATTGTCTCAATTATTGTACATCAGTTTTAGTAAATATGGTATGAATATGTTAAAAGATTTTTGCCGTGGAAGGAAAAAGGTTTAATGGTGGATGTGTGGGAGTACTGTATATTGTATATATGAATTACTGTGATCTAAAACTCTTGTGCAGATAAGCTTAATAATTACAAAGAAGAAAAGAAAAACATAGGATGTAGAATTTTTCCAAATTAGTATGTATTCTATATCTAACCTTTAAACTCATCGCTATGTTCCATTTTACTATTAAGGGAACCTGGCAATACATTATTGGGCTTCACTTTTCAGGAAGTTTTGGATCACAGAAAGGTTCAAAAATGGCAGTGGAGGAATACTAGTGTGAGTTGTAATGGGCAGGGGACACATGGTTGGAAGGGAGTTCTACCCGGCATATACCCAAGGTACATAAAAATGTTTGGATATTTTCATAGTGGAAACAATTAAAAACAACAACTGAGGGAGTGCTGAGTTCCTAGCCAGGGGAGCTCTATCACAGTCCTGAAAGGAACAGCAACAATTCCCCAAGTGCAACAACAAGGACTGAAAAAGAAGGAAGGTCCAACAATGAGCCCCTGATACTAATGATATGTTTGTGAGCCTGTGCACCTGAAATAAGAACAAGGCCTAGAGCAGCAGTGTGTATAAGAGTTACCTCCTGAGAGCCTCCGTGTTTCTCAAATGTGGCCAGTCTTGAAGCCAAACGCAGCATGTAAATATGTTGCCTTCCCCCCAGCGTGGGACATGACTCCCAGGGATAAGTCCCTGGTGCCGAGGGATTACTATCAAGTACCAGCTGATGATGTAACCAGAAAATGACCTTGAATAAAAGGTTCAACTCAGACCAGCAGAATATCTCTGTCTACATATAACAACAGGAGTTAAAATGTTTTTTGACCTAAATCAAGGGGGAAATGGAAAGGACAAATGAGTTTATATGGCTATGAGTCTAAAAAAGAGCTCGGAGGTTATCAGGGGGTTTGCTGTTATGCACACCTGAGCAGAGTCCCAGAGGCAGATAAAGTATATACAACCCCAGGTATTGGTTCTTCTGAGGGATACAGAGACCCACAGGTATTATGGTCATGGCAGATGGAATTCACTGCCATGTCAGTTGGCCTTTCTTTGGAGTTTGTGTTTCTGTGTGATGGAGCTGGATTCAGATGTGACCTCTTTTCACAAGCCTTTCCTGTTACTTTACCAGAATTGTAGTTGGTGCTGGGGTTTAATATATACCCAGGGGATCTGAATCTCTGGACTGATCATATGATAGCCAGGCCCTGAGCCTCAACAGACTTCAGTTCCTACACTCTGGCTTTTTAGACTTACCCCACTCAGCTAACATGGAGTTGAAGAATGTCAACCACCACACCATGGAGCCAAGAGTGCCTACAACTGAAAGCAGGAGAATTGCATCCAGCATCCATGTGGAACCTAAGCCCCCTGTTGGGATAGATGTGGAATGGACAAAACCAATCCAAGGTCCACAGGATGGAGGAATAGAATATGGATTAGAGTGGACTTACTGATATTCTATTCATGAACTATTGTGAATAGTAATCAAAGAAAATGTGTCATTGGTGTGGAGAAATTGGCCATGGTGGCAGCTGGGTGTGGGGAATGGGGTGAAGAGATGAGATTTGGAGATGTTTTCAGGACTTGGAGTTGTCCTGGGTGGTGCTGCAGAGACAATTACCAGACATTGTGGGCCCTCCCATGGCCCACTGGATGGAACATGGGAGAGTGTGGGGTATGATGTGGACTACTGACCATGAGGTGCAGCGATGCTCAGAGATGTATTCACCAAATGCAATGGATGTCTCATGATGATGGAGGAGAATGTTGCTATGGGGGGAGGAGTGGTGTGACGGGGTATATGGGGACCTCATATTTTTTCAATGTAATATGAAAAAAATGAATAAAGACATAAAAAATGAATATAAAATAAATAAAGATGAAGAATCAGGATTATAGTAAAAAAAAATAAAGTGTTTTCTCAACATTATAGTTTCAAACACATACCCATCAATCCTGCGTGTTCACCTTTTCCACCCCCAACATACCCACAATTCCATGGACCATCTGACCCAGTGTGTTATTTTTGTGGGTGTAGACCAATACAATGAGAAGGAATTGTTGTACACGGATAATGGAGAGGAAACATAGATGTTCTCAAATAGAGGGGAGAGTGTCTCTCAAGAGCAAGGCTGGCTCCTAATTTGAGAGGACAGACCAGTGTGTCAAGTCCTCAGCATTGTTGCAAGTATCTATGAATCTTGACCTTCAAGCAATGAAGCTTGGTTGCCAATGTGGGCCCCAAGGAGAGGGAGAGAGAGAGCGAGAATAGATGGAAGAGGGGGTAACTGGGGGTCAATGGAAGTGTTCTGTATGATCTTGCAATATGGATACAGGCCATGATAAATTTCAACAAAAATTTATAAAAGTGTATGGTCTAAAATATAATCCATATTGTGGACTACTGAGCATGGTTGGTAGCTATGTCCCAATATTTGTACATCAGTTGTAGCAAATGTAACATCCACATGTAAAAACATCATTGGTGAGGTAGAGGATGTTGGGTATATGGGAGATACCTATATTCTGTGTATGACTTTACTGTGACCTTAAAATTTTGAAGACATAATGAAAAATAAAAGAGGTAAGACACTGAGGAAGAAATAGAAAAGATTGCCTTGCCACTATACATACAGAATAACACCTATTAGAATGATGAAAGACAAAACCTTAAAAAAAAACATAAAAAGTTCATTTTTGTTTTCTTTATCTGAGGTCCTCATATACCCCCTCTATATGAAGTCCCCATATAACCCCCACCCCCCTTACCTCACTCCTCCCCCCAAAACAACAACCTCCTCCATCATCATGAGACATTCATTGCATATGGTGAATACATCTCTGGGCACCGCTGCACCTCATGGTCAGTGGTCCACACCATAGCACACACTCCCACATTCCACCCAGTGGGCCATGGGAGGACATACAATGTCTGGTAACTGTCCCTGCAGCACCACCCAGGACAACTCCAAGTCCCAAAATCACCCCCACATCTCATCTCCTCCCACTCCCTACCCCCAGCAGCCACAATGGCCCCTTTCTCCACACCAATGCCATATTTTCTTCGATTACTAATCACAATAGTTCATGAACAGAATATCAGTAAGTCCACTCTAATCCATACTCTATTCCTCCATCCTGTGGACCGTAGAATGGTTGTGTCCACTCCACATCTATATAAAGAGGGGACTTAGATTCCACATAGATGCTGGATGCACTTCTCCTTTCAGTTGTAGGCTCTCTTGGCTCCCTGGTGTGGTGGTTGACCTTCTTGACCTAGATGTTAGCTGAGTGGGGTAAGTCCAATAAACCAGAGTGTAGGGGTTGCAAGTCTTTTGAGGCTCAGGACCTGGCTATCAGATGCTCAGTCCAGAGATTCAGGTCCCCTGGGTATACACTAAACTCCAGCACCAACTACAGATCCTGTAAAAGTAACAGGAGAGGCTTGTGGACAAAGAGCATATCTGAGTCCAGCTCCATCACACAGAAACACAAACTCCAAAGTAGGGCCATCTAATATGGCACTGAACTCCATCTGCCTTTACCATAGATCCTGTAGTTCTCTGTATCCCTCAGAAGAACCAATACCTGGGGTTCTATCTACTTTATTTGTCTCTGGGACTCTGCTGAGGTGTCCGTAAGGGCAACCCCTCTGATAACCTCCCAGCTCTTTTTTAGACTCATAGCCATATAAACTCATTTGTCCTTTTTTTTTTATTGATTTTGTAAAAATATTACATTAAAAAAATGTGAGGTCCCATTCGACCCCACCACCCCCACCGCACCCCCCCCCCCCAGCAACACTCACTCGCATCATCATGACACATCCATTGCATTTGGTAAGTACATCTCTGGGTATCTCTGCACCTCATGGTCATTGGTCCACATCATGGCCCACACTCTCCCCCATTCCGTCCAGTGAGCCCTGGGAGGATTTAAAATGTACGGTGATTGCCCCTGAAGCACCATCCAGGGCAACTCCAAGTCCCAAAGGTGCCTCCACATCTCATCTCTTCCTGCCATTCCCCATACCCATCAGCCACCATGTCCACTTTTCCCACTCCATTGCCACCTTTTCTCTGAAGTCCTTGGATTGGTTGTGTCCGTTGCACCTCTATGTCAAGAGGAGGCTCAGATTCCACATGGTTACTGGATGCAATCCTCCTGCTTTCAGTTGTAGGCACTCTAGGCTCCATGGTGTGGTGGTTGCCCTTCTTCAACTCCATCTTAGCTGAGTGAGGTGAGTCCAATAATTCAGATTGTAGGAGCTGGAGTCTGTTGAGGCTCAGGGCCTGGCTATCATATTGTCAGTAAAAAGATTCAATCCTCTAAATATATCTGAAACCCCAATACCAACTACAATTCCAGTAAAGTAGCATGATAGTCTTATGAAAAGAGATCCCCTCTGGGTTCAGTTTCATCACGCAGAAACACCAGCTCCATAGAAGTGCCATCTGACATGGCAGTGAACCCTATCTGCCATGACCGTAGAACCTGTGGATCCGTTTAGCCCTCAAAGGAACCAATACCTGGGGATTGTATCTACTTTATCTGTCTCTTAGACTCTGCTCAGTTGTGCATAAGGGAAATCCTTCTGACAGCCTCCAGACTCATTTTTTTTAGAGACTCATAGCCATATAAACTCATTTCTCCTTTCTATTTCCCCCTTACATTAGATCAAACAGCATTTTAAAGTCATATTATTCTATGTAGACAGGGATAGTCTACTGATCCGCATTGAACCTTCAATTCAAGGTCCTTTTCCAGTTGCATTATCAGTTGTTAGTTGATAGTGATCCCTCGGTGCCAGGGAGGCTCATCCCCAGGTGTCATGTCCCATGCTGGGGGGAAGGCATTGCATTTAGATGCTGAGTTAGGCTTCGAGACTGGCCACATTTGAGTAACATGAAGGCTGTCAGGAGGAAATTCCCAGGCACCATGCTGTTCTAGGCCTTGTTCTTATTTCAGGCCTATAGGCTCACAAGCATAGTCATTAGTATCAGAGGCTTACTGTTGGACCTTCATTCCTTCTCGGACCTTGCTGCTGCACTTGGGGGACTGCTGCTGCTCCCCTAGGGACCACGGCACAGCACCCCCGGCCAGGGACCCAGTACCCCCCCAGCTTTAGTTTTTAATTGTCATTTGTCCTTTCCATTTCCCCCTTTTATTCAGGTCAAAAAACATTTTTAACTCCTGGTATTCTATGTAGACTGAGATATTCTGCTGGTCTGAATTGACCCTTTTATTCAGGGTCATTTTCTTGTTACATCATCAGCTGGTACTTGGTAGTAATCCCTCAGTGCCAGGAAGGCTCATCCCCAGGAGTCATGCTAAGTTTGGCTTTGAGACTGGCCACATTTGAGCAACAAGGAGGCTCTCAGGAGGTAACTCTTAGGCACCCTGCAGCTTTGGCCTTGTTCTTATTTCAGGTGCACAGGCTTACTAACATAGTCATTAGTATCAAAGGCTCATTGTTGGACCTTCCTTCTTTTTTGGTCTTTGTTGTTGCAGTGGGGGGATTGTTGCTGTTCCTTTCAGGACTGTGAAAGAGGTCCCCTGGCTCGGAACTCAGCAATCCCTCAGTTGTTTTTAATTATTTCCACTATGAAAATATCCAAACATTGTTATGTACCCTGGATATATGCCCTGGAGAACTCCCTCCCCAATGTGCATCCCCTGCCCATAACGTCCCCGACCTGTATTCCTCCCCTGCCATTGTTGAGCCTCTCTGTGATCCAAAACTTCTTCAAAAATGAAGCCCAATATATTGCCATGTTCCATTAACAGTCAAATGGAACATAGTGATGAGTTTAAAAGTTAGATATAAAATACATATTAATTTAGAAAAAATAAGGTAAAAATAAATTGGGGAATCAAAAAATTAAAAAATGCAAAAGCTTTGTTTTTAATTCTCTGTCTTCCATCTCTGCAATACGTGTTGCCCTGTATGCAAATTGGCAAGGCAACTTCTTCCGTCTTTTCCTCAGTGTCTATGTCCTTTCTTTTTCTTTTTTTCCTAATTATTAAGCTTATCTTCACAAAAGTTTAGAGCACAGGAATTCACATATACAATATACAGTACTCTCACATATCCAACATTAAACTCTTTTCCCTTCCACAGCAATAATTTTTTTCACATGTTCATACTATATTTACTGAAACTGATGTACAGATATTGAGATGATGGTTCTCAAAAAAGGTAACAGTTGTGTTTACATTGTGTTTTATATTTTAGACTATACAATTTTCTAAATTTTTAGTTATTTTATGTTTTACGTTATGATTTACATTTTAGCCTATCAGCCCCTATACATTTTTGGTGTAATTTAACATGTCTTATATCCATCCTTGCATAATCTTGTGGAACACTTCTATTGCCCACACAATTATAATGGTTCCATCTATTCAATACTTCTTTCCCTCTCCCATTAGGGCCCACAGTGACAGTCAATCTTCATTGCTTAAGGGTCATGTACAGAGATACTTGCAACAGTGTTGAGGGCTTGACATGCTCAACTGCCCTAATGCATTGGGAGCCACCATTTCTCTCAAGAGATATAATTTCCTCTATTTGAGAACATCAGTCCTCCCCAGGATGTGGGTATACCTTCACTCTCTTTATGTGGGTCTCTACCCAATGGTATAACCCACTATGGCAAAGTGAGCACTCACACACTGCCTAGAAGCCTGTCCTGCATCAGATTATCGCCTTTGAGCATCTTAAATAGGTAACTTTCCTTATTATATTTTTGAAAAAGTTTTCTCAGCATTATACTCTCAACCAAATACCTGACAATTTCCTATGTTCCTATGTTCCCCCACCGTCTCCCTAATTTCTTGGGCAATATTACCCATCCTCCCATCCCTAGCCCTCCTCAAGTCCACAAAGCCCTACCCAAAGTTAACCCTATGCCCCATTTTACCCCTTCCTTGTACAAATACCGCCAGCTTATATAAATTTCTCCCATGTAGGTGTCAGCTTACATCCTTCCTCTACCCCCCAATAACCTTTAAGCCTATCATCCAGTTTCAAGCTCTCTGAGGCAGCTTGGTTTACTTATTTCATATCGAGATCACGTAGTATTTGTCCTTCAATGCTTGGGTTGTTTCACTCAGCATAAGGTTCTCAAGATTCATCCATGTTATCACTTGTGTTTTCAGTGTATTCATTCTTAAAGCTGAGTAGTATTCCATTGTATGGATATACCACATTTTGTTTATTTATTTATCCATTCACCTGTTGGTGGGCATTTGGGTTGATTCCAACTTTTGGCAATAGGAAACAATGCTGCTATGAACATTGGTGTGCATATATCGATTTGTGTCCTTGTTTTCAGTTCTACTGGGTATATACCCAGCAGTGGAATTGCTGGGTCATATGGCAAATCTATAGCTAGTTTTTTGAGAAACTGCCAAACTGTCCTCCGGAATGGCTGGATCCTTCTGCATTTCCACCAGCAATGGCTGAGTGTTCTCATTCCTCCACATCCTCTCCAGCACTTGTAGTCTGTGTTTTTGATAGCTGTCAGTTTCATGGGAGTAAGATGGTATCTCATTGTAATTTTGATTTGCGTTTCCCTAACATCTAGTGGTTTTGAGTATTTTTCATGTGCTTTTTAGCCATTTGTATTTCTTATTTGGAGAGGTGTCTGTTTAAGTCTTGCCACTTACTAAGATGGATATGTTGTCTTTTTAATTTTTGAGATATAGGAGTTCTTTATATTTGAAGGATATTAGTCTCCTATCATATACATGGTTACCAAATATTTTTTCCCTTTGGGTAGGCTCTCTTTTCATTTTCTTGACAAAGTCCTTTGAGCTGCAAAAGGCTTTAATTTTGAAGAAGTCTCATTTATCTATTTGTTCTTTTGCTGCTCGTGTTTTGGGTGTGAAGTTCATGAAGACATTTCCTATTACAAGGTCCTGTAGATGTTTCCCTAAATTGCTTCTAAGGTCCTTGAAGTCTTGGCTCTTATATTTAGGTCTTTGATCGATCTTGAGTTGGTTTTTGTGTAAGGTGTGAGCTGGTAATTCCCTTTCAGTGTGTTTGGTTTCCTTGGGAATATCATATGTCTGTATCTATAAGGTTCTATATCAGAATTTTCAAATTGGTTCTATTGATCAGTGTGCCTCTCCTTGTGCCAATATCATGCTGTTTTCACTAGTGTACTATGTTTTGAAGTCAGGTAGTGTGTTTCCTCCAATTTCATTTTTTTTTTCAATATGTATTTGGGTATTCGTGGCCTCTTTCCTTTCCAAATAAATTTCATAACTAGTTTTTTCTAGTTCCTTAAAGAATGCTGTGTTGATTTTTATTGGAACTGCATTGAATGTGTAAATCAATTTTGGTAGGCTAGACATCATAAGAATATTTAGCCTTCCTATCCATGAACAGGGAGTATTCTTCCATTTGTTTAAGTTTTCTTTGATTTCTTTGAACAGTGTTGTGTAGTTCTCTGTGTATAATTTTTTTTACATCTTTAGTTAAATTTACTCCTAGGTATTTGATTTTTTTATTTACTATTGTAAATGGTATTTTTTTCTTGATTTCCCCCTCACATTTTTCATTATAGCCGTACTGATTTTTGCGCATCAATTTTATAACCTTCAACATTACTGAACTCATTTATAAGTTCTAGAAGTTACATTGTAGACTTCTCAGGGTTTTCTATGTGTAGGATCATATCATCTGCAAGTAGTAAATTTTGACTTCTTCCTTTCCAATTTGAATGCCTTTTATGTTTGATTCTTGCCTCAATGCTCATGTAAGTACTTCTAACACAATATTAAAAAGAAGGGGTGATAATGGGCATCCTTGCCTTGTTCCTGATCTTAGAGGGAAAGATTTTCAGATTTCAAAATTGTAAATGATATTAACTGGGGGTTTTTCATATATATCTTTTATCATGTTGAGAAAGCTTCCCTCTACTCCAATCTTTCGAAGTGTTTTTATTAAGAAATAGTGCTGTATTTTGTCAAATGCTTTTTCTGCATCTATAGATATGATCATATGATTTTTTTCCTTCAATCTGTTTATGTGATTTTTACATTAATGTATTTTCTTATATTGAACCATCCTTGCATACCAAGAATGAATTCCACCTGGTCATGGAGTATAACTAATTTATTGTGCTGTTGAACATGATTAGTAAGTATTTTGTTGAGGATTTCCACATCTATGTTCATTAGAGAGATTGGTCTGTAATTTTCCTTTCCTGTGGTGTCTTTATTTGGCTTTCATATTAGGGTAATGTTGGCATCGTAGATGAGTTATGCAATGTTCTTCTGTTTCAAATTTTTGGAAGATTTTCAGCAAGATTGGTGTTAGTTCTTTATGGAAATTTTGGTAGAATTCACCTGTGAAACCATTTGGCCCTGGGCTCTTCTTAGTTGGGAGGTTTTTAATGACTGATTCTATCTCTTTACTTGTGATTAGTTTGTTGAGACCATCAATTTCTTCTTTCATCAATACAGGGTGGTTATGTGCTTCTAGGAATTTGACCATTTCCTCTGAATTGTCATTTTTGTTGGAATATAGTTTTTCAAAGTATCCACTTATGATAGTCTTTATTTCTGTGGGGTTAGTGGTGATATCTCCTTTGTCATTTCTTATTTTGTGTATATGCATCTTCTTTCTTTTTTTCTTTGTTAGTCTAGCTAAGGGTTTGTCAATTTTATTGACTTTTCAGAGACTCAGCTCTTGGTCTTGTTTATCTTTTCAAGTGCTTTCTTATTTTCTATTTCATTTAGTTCTCCTCTTATCTTTGTTGTTTCCTTCCTTCTTCTTCCTGTGGGATTACTTTGTTGTTTTTTTACTAATTCCTCCAAATATGCAGTTAGTTCTTCAATTTTTGCTCTTCTTTTTTGATGAATGAATTTATGGCTATAAATTTCCCTCTCAGTACTGCTTTTGCTGCATCCCATAAGTTTTGGTATGTTGTGTTATAATTTTCATTAGTTTCAAGGTAGTTATTAATTTCTTTTGAGATTTCCTCTTTGACCCACTGTATTTCAAAGAGTGTGCCATTTAATTTCCGTATGGTGTGAAATCTGGGCCTCTGGCCCTTGCAGATTTCCAGGTGATAGTGGTGTATTAAAGCCCCCCACTGTAATTGTAGAAGCATCTATTCCTTCCCTTAGTTTCTCCAGTGTTTGCCTCAGATATTTGGATGTATTCTTGTTAGGAGCATAAATGTTTATAACTGTTCTTTCTTTTTGAATGATTATCACTTTCACTAATATGTAGTGTCCATATTTGTCTCTCATAATTGTTTTGCATTTAAAGTCTGTTTTGTCTGATATTAACATAGTTACTCCTGCCCTTTTTTGGTTATTATTTGCTTGTAAGATTCTTTTCCAGCCATTCACTTTCAACCTCCTTGAATCCCTGGGTCTAAGATGTTTTTCATGTAGACAACATATAGATGGATCATACTTTCTTATCCAATTTTCCAGTCTGAGTCTCTTGAGAGGTGAGTTTAATCCACTGAATTCACCATTATCATTGTCAAGGAATTATTTATATTAGCCATGTTTTCTTTGGATTTGTGTTTGTTATATTTTGTTTGGTTTTTACTTTTTTTGTCTTTTTAGTTGTTCTTACACTCTCCTCCAACTCTGTCTCTCCTGTTTTTTTCTTTCCTCCTATACAACTTCCTTTAGAATTTCTTGAAGGCCAGGATTCTTGTTGGCATACTCTATTAATTTCTGTTTATCTGTGAGTATTTGAACTCTCTATCATATTTGAATATTAATTTAGCTGGATAGAGTATTCTTTCTTGGATTTTTTTTTTTTTAGTGCCTTGACTATGTCATACCACTACCTTCTTGCCTCCATGGTTTCAGATGAGAAATCAGCACTCAATCTTATGAAGCCTCCTTTGTGTGTATGGTTATTTTCTCTTGCTGCTTTTAGAATTTTCTCTTTGTCTTGAGCATTGGATAATTTGACAGGTATATGTCTTTGGGTAGGCCTGTTGGGATTTATGCTATTTAGGGTGCATTGTGCTTCCTGGATGTGAATGTTCATCTCCCTCAATAGGTTTGGGAAGTTTTTATCCATTGTTTCCTCCAACACCCTTTCTGTTCCCTTTCCCTTCTCTTCTTTTTCTGGGATGCCTATAATGCCTATGTTTTCACATTTTGCATTGTCATTCCAGTTCCAAAGTCCCTGTTGAATTTTTTCCCTCTTTTTATCTATCAATTCTACTATCTGTTTGATTTCAGATGTACTGTCTTCCACATCATTAGTTCCTCTCCCTCATAAAATGTGCTGTTATTTGCTGAGAGTGTGTTTTTGATTTCTTGGATTGTGCTGTTACTCCCCATCAAATCTGTTGTCTTTTTTTTTTTTTGCATGATTGCAATTTCTTCTGTATGTTCCCCAAGTGTTTTCTTCCTATTATTATCTCTTCTTTCACCTCATTAAATTGGCCCCTATTAAATGTTTTGAGAGCTTTAATTACTTGTTAGATATTCTACTCTTCTTCCTATTTTTTAGTTTGTTCATTGGATTGGGTCATATTTTCCTGATTATTGGTTTGGTTTGTAGTTTTTTGTTGCTGTCTGGTCATCATTTTATCTTGCTAGTTTGATTAACTTCTTTGTCTAGTCTCAGGGATAATTAGTTGTTGTTTTTGCATACCTGTTAAGTCTTCTCTTTGCCATTTTGTTCTTCTTATTCTATTTCCTTGCTGTTGGCTCAGTTCACTTGAAGGAAAATATTAGGGTAAGTGAAAGCAAAACAAGTAAGAAAAGAAAAAAGTAGAATAGTAGTATTGATAGTAAATGTTAGCAGAAGAAACTTGTAAGATCTAGGAGAATGGGTATTAGACTCATGTAAGCTGTGTAGAGTTAGAACAGTAAGAAAAATGGAGTATCTATAATGAGACAGTAAACTGAATATGGGGAGGAATATAGTATGAATTAAAAGACCAGTGTGGTCAGGAAAGTGGGAAAGAGAAAGGAAAGGACAATAATATAGAGAGTGAATAAAAGACAAAACAGCAGAAATATATTAGAAATAAAAATTGAGGGCTAAATTAAGAGCAGTGGAATGTAAGAGAAACACTTAATAATGGAGGATAAAAAGATGTAGAGGAAAGGGGTTAGCATTGGAGGCCAAATTCAGTACACACAGAAAAGAGGAAATCAAGGATGAGGAAACACAGCAAATGTGAATCAATTCCTGCCACACCTAATATAAAAAAAGAAGAGAAAGGGAAAAAAGGGGGGGAAGGGGGAAAATGGGGGGTAGAAATGCAAGCAAGAAAAACAGGAAGATGAAGAAGAAGAAGAGGAGGAGGAGGAAGGGGAGGAGGAGGAGGAGCAGGAGGAGGAAAGGGCTGTAGGGGTTAAAGAGGAAGGAAAAAACGAGAAAATAAACCAATAAAAAAGACCAAAGTTTCAAGCAAGGAATCCTTTTTGCATTTAAATAAAATGCTTAGGATTCTGACCTTCCCCCTTTCTCCCTTTCTCACTTCCCTCTCTCCCAGGGCAGCAGTGAAGCTGTTTGAGGTGTCCAGTAGGAGATTCAAGTGGGTCCTTGGTTAAACAAATCACCAGAGAAAACAAAATGTCTTAATTTCCAAAGACAGAGTGCCCAAACCTCACCAGGAAACCCAAATATGCTAATGGAAGATTTCAAAACACATCTTACAGTCCATCTCCCTTAGGTGTGCTATAGGAGGGCTAGTTGATTTTCTGACTCCACCTTCTTCCAGACCAAGTTTCCTATGCCAGCACTTTTAGGTAAATTGGGCTTTCTCAGCAGATTTGTCTCTCCTTTCTTCGCCAGCTTTCCCCAAGCCAGCTGGTATGCTCCTCCAAGCTCAAAGAAAAAAGGGGGGGCAGGACCTGAAAATTAAAACCACACACATTTTTCTCCTCTGCACCTCCCACTCAAACCATCCAACTTACAGAGTCAGTCCAAAACTGCAGGGCTAGTGTATTTCCTCACCACAGGGAGCCCTGGATTTGGGAGTGGGAAGTCTGGGATATTGCAGACTTGGGGTCTGTGGGTCTGTGGAATGTGGGCTGTGGTGGCTTAGGGGTCACAAACCTGGCGACCATGCTTCTGGGGAACACAGGGCTTGGGAATGTCACCACACTACTGACAGTCCAGGGAACGCCTTAGGGGGAAGAATTCCACCTCTCCACAACTTCCGACTTCAGTGCTAGAAACCTACAATTCTACCTTAGCGAGCATAATTTCTGTCTCTCCAAATCGATGTCCAAACACCTCCTGCCTTGCAAGTCCCCAAAACAGCCCACTGCAGCAAGATTCCAACCCTACTCAGCTGCTCTTTTGTGGGAGCAATTATGAAGTGCATTCACTCAGATGCCATCTTGCCCCACCCACCAGCTATCATCTTTTAATATCACCATTTGTTCACCCCAGCTTGTGCTTAAAGGGAAAGTACATGTCCCTCATTATTTAATAAAAGATGAAGAAATGCAAATGCTGGCTGTTCTTTAATCCTCCCCTGGTTAGCCATGTATATCACTCTGGCTGCTTAGATCCTCCCGACAGTGAACTCAGACACTTGTTCTTGCTGGATTTGGGAAGTATCAGGTCTCAAACCTAATGCCAGGTTGCCTAAGTTTGTTTTTGCATTACTTTTTTCCTCTGGGTAGTAACACTAGGAAGCATTTCTACCAACTGCAAGGCACAAGGTAGAAAGTACAGTTAAAATAATGCAGCACTTATGCAGAGTATGTTGGAAAATCCAGTAACCCCCTATGCTCACTGACTCCAGGAACACAGACTGGGTGACAGCAGCTTCAATTGATCCTCTACAAACCCTTCACACATCTTCCACCTTGTGCAAGACACCTGGTCATTCTGGGAGAGGTGTGAAGGTAAGTCAGCCTGGTTGTTGTCCACAGTCACCCTGCTAAGGCCAACAAGGCAATCCTTAGTACTGTCTTAAAGTTCTTGAGAATACCAGGGGTGCCATACTAAAGAAACTTGTCTCACAGCTGCTGGAAATCCTGGTGTGCCTGTGCTCCAAGTCACTTTACAGGATGGGGAGGACAGAAAACCTCCCAGCATGGGCTCAGGGCTCCTGCTCCCACACCACCGCTGGCCAGAACAAGCCCACCATATTTCAGCTTCCTCCCACTGCTGCCTTCAAGCTTGTCCACTTCTGGTGTGGGTCCACTGTGGCCTTCACTTCTGCAGAAAGCATCACCTCTAGTATGGCTCCTACACTCCGAGGTTAGCAAGAAGTCCAAACCATGGCCAGTGATAAAGCTTACAGTGTTTGATACTGTGAAAACTGGATAGCTCTTTGGGTTAAAAATAAACTTGTATCTTCCCACTTCATTGTAGACAAAAGAAAATTCTGGATGGATTTTAAAAGGTAAGCGAAAAAACATCTCTAAGTGCCTTCTAATCATCAAAGCAATAGGGAGAAATCACAAAGAAAATATCAACCACTTTGACTATATGTATTAGTCAACAAAAGGGGTACTGATGCAAAGTACCAGAAATCTTTTGGCATTTACAAAGGGGATTTATTTTGGGTAGAAGCTTATAGTCACAAGGTCATAAAATGTAAGTTACTTCCCTCATCAAAGTCTGTTGCCACATGTTGGAGCAAGATGGCTGCTGGTCTCTTTGAGGATTCAGCCTTCTTCTTCAGACTCCATGGTTCCAGCTTCTTCTGGTCTCAGCTGTAGGCTGGCATAAGGCTTGTCTCTGTGTCTGGGGCTTGTTTCTTTATGGGCTTGGCTGCTCTGGTGTCTCCACAAGGTCAGCTGTAGACCATCAGGTTCTCTCTCTTCCCAGGCCTCTGCCATGTCTATGGAGCCATCTCTATTCCTCTGTGTTCTCTCCTGTGTGTTTACTTCCCCAGGCTCCAGCATCGAAACTCCAACTACTTCCTTTGCCATGTCTTTTTCTCGGTGAGTCCCTGCCCATCAAAGGGGGGAAGAATCAATGTCTTACTGATATGGGCCATTTGAACCCCTGATCATAATTTAATAAAGTAAAAGTGAAACCTCTGAAATTAATACAATCTATTATGCCCAGAGGAAGAGATCAGTTTACAAACATAATCCAATATCTATGTTTGGAATTCATAAACAATATCAAATGGCTACACTATATAAAAATTGAAGATATTTGAATTAAATCAAATAAAATCCAACATTTTGAAAAATGCATTACAACATGGAGAGATCATATTATCTTTAACATACATAACGTAGGATGTTGATTGGCTGAGAGTCTCCTCTAGATGACAGTGTTATGTCCCCTTGAAGGAAACTTTGTAGGCAAACTCCCAGACCAGAAGGCCCTTCAGGAATCCAAGGAAGCCCAAGTGTCCCACACACTCTCCTGGGATGATGGAAGGTCAATTCTCCAAAGGAGGAACTTGGTCTCCTGTCAGGGAAAGTTCTGGAATCCAGAGGTTCAGAGTTACTGCCCAGCCCACTTGAGGACAGCTGGCAAGAAAGAAAGATAACATGAACCCCTGAAAAAATGGCAGCGATATCATCCAGTGCTCTGGAGGATCTTAGAAGCTGGACAAAGACTCCATCAACATTGAATTGAAGAAAGAGGAAAATACCAGGTAAGACACAGGAGTGGCATGTAACTCTTGTGTTATTTAAGATTGGGATACAAGAAGAAAAAATTTGAACTCCAGGTGTCTTTTTCCAGACAGCTTTCTTCTTCTGTTTGTGTGGATTTGAATGAAAATCCAGAGGAAGATAGATTGCAGCTGAGGTATTGACAATGGAATCACAGGAGTTAATTACCTTCAAAGATGTAGCTGTAGACTTTACCCAGGAAGAGTGGGACATGCTAGATTCCTCCCAGAGAAAGCTATTCAGAGAAGTGATGCTGGAGAATATCAATCACCTGGTCTCAGCAGGTAGCAAAAGTGTCTCTAAAAAATGGGAAATGATAGAAATGATATTCAACCCACCTATCTGTAAGAAAGATACTTCTGAAATTATGTCATTGAGATCTAACATTAAAAGGAATTCCTTCAAATACAATTATTTGAAAGAAGATACCACTGACAGATCCACAGTGACACAATATGCTTTAATTTGCAAGACACAGAAACCATATTTAAGGAGTTCGATGGCAAAATTACACAGGGACCTCTCAGTTATTAGCATAAGCAGATTCATGAATGTCACTATTCTCATTTTAGAGAAGATTAAAGAAATCATACTGTCCAGAAACACTACTTATGCCATCTTTGGGGGAAATATTTTGTTCATTGCTCTTACCTTAAATGCCATGAGGAGACTCACTCTGGAGAGAAACCCCATGAATGTCTTCTATGTAGGAAATGTTTCAGTCAACATTCTTCCCTTAAACAACATGTGAGAACTCACACTGGTGAGAAATCTTATCAATGTCATCTATGTGGCAAAGGCTTCCATCAATATTCTAACCTTAAACAACATGTGAGGACTCACACTGGTGAGAAACCCTATGCATGTTCTCTATGTGGGAAATGTTTCATTGATTACTCTTCCCTTAAACAACATGAGAGGATTCACACTGGAGAGAAACCCTATGAATGTCATCTTTTTGGGAAATGCTTCACTAATTGCTCTTCCTTTAAAAAACATAAGAGAACTCACACTGGAGAGAAACCCCATGAATGTCATCTATGTGGCAGATGTTTCAATCAACATTCTCACCTTAAACAACATATGTTAACTCACACTGGACAGAAACCTCATCAATGTCATCTATGTGACAAAGGATTCAGTGGACATTCTGAACTTAAATGACATGTAAGAACTCATATCGGTGAGAAACCCTATGCATGTCATCTATGGGGCAACAAGGAAATCAAAGAAGACATAAATAAATGGACGAATATTCCCTATTCATGGATAGGAAGACTAAATAATATTAAGATGTCTATCCTACCAAAACTGATCTACACATTCAATGCAATCCCAATAAAAACCAACACAGCCTTCTTTAAGGAACTAGAAAAACTATCAAATTTATTTGGAAAGGAAAGAGGCCCTGAATAGCCAAAGACATACTGTAAAAGGAAAAGGAAATTGGAGGAATCACACTACCTGACTTCAAAACATACTACAAAGCAACAGTAGTGAAAACAGCATGGTATTGGCATAAGGAGAGACACACAGACCAATGGAATTGAATTGAAAGTTCTGATATAGAACCTCATATATAGAGCCATATAATATTCAATAAAGCCACCAAATCCTCTCAACTGGGAGAGAATGGCCTATTCAACAAATGGTGCCTCTAGAAATGGATATCCATATATAGAAGAATGAAAGAGGATTACCATCTCACACCTTATACAAAGATCAACTCAAGATGGATCAAAGACCTAAATATAAGAGCTAAGACCATAAAGACCTTGGAAAGCAGTGTATGGAAACATCTACAAACCTTGTAATAGGAAATGGCTTCACGAACATCACACCAAAAGCACGAGAGGCAAAAGAACCAATAGATAAATGGGACTTCCTCAAAATTAAAGCCTTCTGCACCTCATAGGAGTTTGTCAAGAAAGTAAAAAGGGAACCAACACAATGGGAGAAAATATTTGGCCACCATATATCCGATAAGAGACTTATAACTTGCATATATAAAGAACACCTGTATCTTGAAAATAAAAAGATAAGCAACCCATTTAAAAAATGGGAAAAAGATTTAAACAGACACTTCTCCAAAGAAGAAGTACAAACGGCTAAAAAGCACATGGAAAAATGCTCCAAATCTTTAGCTATCAGGGAAATGCAAATCAAAACTACAGTGAGATACCATCTCACCCCCATAAGATTGGCAGCTATGAAAAAAAAAAAACAGAAGAAAGAAATGCTGGAGAGGATGTGAAGAAATGGGAACACTCATCCACTGCTGGTAGGAATGCAGAAGGATCCAACCATTCTGGAGTACAGTTTGGCAGTTTCTCAAAAAACTAACCATAGATTTGCCATATGAACCAGCAATACCACTGCTGGGTATATACCATCAGAACTGAAAACAAGGACACAAACCGATATATGCACACCAATGTTCATAGCAGCATTGTTCACTATTGCCAAAAGTTGGAATCAACCCAAATGCCCATCAACGATGAGTGGATCAGTAAAATGTGGTATATACATACAATGGAATACTACTCGGCTGTAAGAACAAATACACTACAAACACACGTGATAACATGGATGAATCTTGAGAACCTTATGTTGAGTGAAGCAACCCAGGCATTGAAGGACAAATACTACATGACCTCAATGATATGAAATAAGCAAGTTGCCTCAGAGAGCTAGAGACTGGAAGATAGGCTCACAGGAAATCGGGGTGTAGAGGAAGGATGTAAGCTGACATCTACATGGGTGAAATCTATGATAAGCTGGTGGTAAGTATGTGCACAAGGAAGAGATAAAATGGGGGCATAGGTTACCTTTGGGTGGGGTTTGCGGGTTTGAGGGGGGCTAGGGATGGGCAGATGGGTAATATTGCCCAAGAAATTGGGGAGAGGGAGGGGAAACATACAAATATAGGAGATTGTCAGGTGTTGGTTGAAAGTAAAATGCTGAGAAAACCTTTTCAAATAGAATTAGGAAAGTTACCTGTTTAAGATACTCAAAGGGGATAATTTGACACAGGACAGACTCCTAGGGAATATCTGAATGCTCATTTTGCCAGAGTGGCTTATACCATTGGGTAGAAACCCATATAATGAGAGTGAAGGTAGACCCACATCCTGGGGAGGACTAATGCCATCAAATAGAGGGAACTGTATCTCTCAAGAGAAAGGGTGGCTCCCAGGGCATTAGGGCAGTTGAGCAAGTCAAGCCCTCAACACTGTTGCAAGTATCTCTGAACATGGCTCGTTAAGAAACAAAGATTGACTATCACTGTGGGGCCCAAGGGGAGGGGGAAATAGATATTGAATAGATGGAACCAAAGTAAATGTGAGGGCAAAAGAAGTGTTTCACAAGAGTTCACAAGGATGGATATAAAACATGCAATATTTCACCAAAAACATATAGGGGACGACAGACTAATAATGTAAACCATAATGTAAAACATAGGATAACTAAAAAAATTAGAAAACTGTATAGCCTAAAGTATAAACCACAATGTAAACAAAAATGTTACCTTGTTTGAAAGCTATTGTCTCAATATCTGTACATCAGTTTCAGTAAATATGACATGAATAAGTTAAAAGATTATTGTTGTGGAAGGGAAAAGGTTTTATAATGGATATGTGGGAGTACTGTATATTGTATAGATGAATTACTGTGATGTAAGGCTCTTGTGAAGAGAAGCTCAATAATTAGCCAAAAAGAAAAGAAAAAGTTAGGATGTAGAATTTTTCCAAATCAATATGTATTCTATATCTAACCTTTAAACTCATTGCTATATTCCATTTTACTATTAAGGGAATGTGACATTATACTGGGCTTCACTTTTCAGGAAGTTTTGGATCACAGAGTGGTTAAACAATGGCAGCAGAGGAATACTGGTATGGGATGTTATTGACAGGCGATATATGGTTGACAGGGAGTTATACAGGACATGTGTCCAGGGTGCATGGACATGTTTGGATATACTCATAGTGGAAACAATTAAAGACAGCAGTGGGGGTGTACTGGGTTCCTGGCCTGCGGGGGCTCTATCTTGGTCCCTAGGGGAGCAGCAGCAGTCTCCCAGGTGCAATGCTAAGGACCAGGAAAGAATGAGGGTCCAACAGTGAGCCCCTGATACTAATAACTATGCTTGTGAGCCTATACACCTGAAATAAGAACAAGGCCTAGAGCAGCACTGTGCCTAAGAGTTCCCTCCTGACAGCCTCCGTGTTACTCAAATGTGGCCAGTCTCGAAGCCAAACTCAGCATGTAAATGCACTGCCTTCCCCCCAGTGTGGAACATGACACCCAAGGATGAGCCTCCCTGGCACTGAGGGATCACTACCAAGTACCAGCTGATGACATAACTAGAAAATGACCTTGAATTAAAGGTTCAACGTGAACCAGCAGAATATCCCTGTCTACATATAATAACAGGAGCTAAAAATGCTGTTTGACCTAAAGTAAGGAGGAAATGGAAAGGACAAATGAGTTCATATGGCTATGAGTCTCTGAAAAAGAGTCTGGAGGTTATCAGAAGGATTGCCCTTATGCACACCTGAGCAGAGTCTCAGAGACAGACAAAGTAGATACAACCCCAGGTTTTGGTTCTTTTGAGGGCTAAAGACACCCACAGGTTCTATGATCATTGCAGATGGGGTTCACTGCCATGTTAGTTGGCCCTTCTTTGGAGCTGGTGTTTCTGTGTGATGGAGCTGGACTCAGATGGGATCTCTTTTCACAAGCCTTTCATGCTACTTTACTGGAATTGTAGTTGGTTCTGGGGTTTAAGATACATCTAGGGGATTTGAATTCTGGACTGACAAAATGATAGCCAGGCCCTGAGCCTCAACAGACTGCAGCTCCTACACTCTGATTTATTGGACTTACCCCACTCAGCTAACAGAGTTGAAGAATATCAACCACCATGCCATGGAGCCTAGAGTGCCTACAACTGAAAGCAGGAGGATTGCATCCAGTATCCATGTGGAACCTAAGCCCTCTCTTGACATAGATGTGGAATGGACACAACCAAGCCAAGGTCCACTGGAAGGAGGAATACAGTAAGGATTAGAGTGGACCTAATGATATTCTATTCATGAACTATTGTGGTTAATAATTGAGAAAATGTGTCATTGGTGTGGAAAAAGTCGCCAAGGTGGCTGCTGGAGGCGGGGAATGGTAGGAAGAGATGAGATGTGGAGGCATTTTCGAACCTTGGAGTTGTCTTGGGTGGTGCTGCAGGGACAATTACCTGACATTTTATGTCCTCCCATGGCCCACTGGATGGAACGTGGGAGAGTGTGGGCTATGGTGTGGACCACTGGCCATGAGGTGCAGCGATGCCCAGAGATGTACTCACAAGATGCAATGGATGTGTCATGATTATGGGGGAGAGTGTTACTTGGGAGGGAGTCGTGGGGTGGGGGCGGTGGGGGTGAATGGGGACCTCATATTTTTTTAATGTAATATTTTTTTAAAAAATGAGTAAATTGAGTAGAATTTGGAAAAAAAAATAAAAGATAACATGCTCACCATCACTCAAACCACCTCCGTATGCCCAGTAAATTAAGGACTTAGAAGGAAGCTGGGCTTCTGGTCGTTCTGTGGTTTAATTCACACCTGGCCAGCCCACCAGTGGAACACATGTGTGGCTGGAGAAGAGCCACAGGGTTCAACACATAGACCAGGCCTCCAGACACCTAGTGGAGAGGTGGGAGGCACCATCCTCTCTCACACCTGAAAGGCTGGTACCAAAGTGGATAGGACAGCAAGTCAGCCAGCAGGGGGCAGCGCTAACAGCAGGAGAACAGGGAAACAGAAGATCCTCATGGAAAAGGCTAGACTTGGATTTCCTCTGACCCTTCTGAGCTGAGTAAGTCCCTAGAGTTCTTATTCTGAGGGGAAGATACTTAAGGGGAAGACGGACTCAAGAACAGAACATGCAACCACCCTGCACTGAATGTGAGAGCAAATGGCAATTTATTTTGTTCCCTAAGCTGGAGAAAACCAGAATAGAGTATGATATGCATAAAGACAGAAAAATGCAAGTTTCTCATCCTTCTAATCAGTTTTAAAACTCGCTTTAAAGTAAGAATGATGAGAAAGCAGCAATGTCTGCCTCCCAAGCCCTGGATTAGTTACCAGGAGCCTATCATAGCTCAGAATAACCTTCCTTAGCAATGTTGGTGGATGTTATCAGAATCTCAGACAGCTTTTCTTTGTAGGGATTTCACATATTCAGAACTTCTGCAGAACAAAATGAATTTTTTTATCACAGAAAAATAAAGAAAATAATATTCATCACCAGCCAGCCTCAGTTAGTAACATGGTTATCCATTTCCAACAACTAATCAAACTGAAAAATCTGCTTTTCCTTGATTTGTTTCATCAGTTTTTCTTCTTTCCTCTTTTTTTTCTTTCACTACTTTATGGATTGAAGCAGAATGTCGTTAATAAAACCAATCCAGATTTAGATGCTACCACAAAACGGAGCTTCTGGGTTTATTGGTATTACATTATTACCATTTCTCAAGGGATTTCTTGTTTCACACAGGATGTTGCTTTTTTTTAATTGACTTTATAATAATATTACATTAAAAAAATATATATATGAGGTCCCATTCAACCACACCACCCCCACCCTACCTCTCCCCCCCCCAGCAACACTCATTCGCATCATCATGACACATCCATTGCATTTGGTAAGTACATCTTTGGGCACCTCTGCACCCCATGGTCAATGGTCCACATCATGGCCCATACTCTCCCCCATTCCATCCAGTGGGCCCTGTGAGGATTTACAATGTCCGGTGATTGCCCCTGAAGCACCATCCAGGGCAGCTCCATGTCCCAAAGATGCCTCCACCTCTCATCTCTTCCTGCCTTTCCCCATACCCATCGTCCACCATGTCCACTTTTCCCAATCCAATGCCACCTCTTCTATGTGGACATTGGATTGGGTGTGTCCATTGCACCTCTATGTCAAGACGAGGCTCATATTCCACATAGATACTGGATGCAATCCTCCCACTTTCAGTTGTAATCACTCTAGGCTCCATGGTGTGGTGGTTGTCCTTCTTCAACTCCATCTTAGCTGAGTGTGGCGAGTCCAATAAATCAGATTGTAGGTGCTGGAGTCTGTTGAGGCTCAGAACCTGGCTATCACATTGTCAGTCCAGAGATTCAAATCCCCTAAATATATCTTAAACCAAAAACACTAACTGCAACTCCAGCACATTAGCATGAAAGTCTTATGAAGAGAGATCCCATCTGAGTCCAGATTCATCACACAGAAACACCAGTTCCAAAGAGGAGCCATCTGACCTGGTAGTTAACCCCATCTGCCATAACCATAACTCCCATGGGTCTCTTTAGCCCTCAAAGGAACCAATATCTGGGGGTTGTATCTGCTTTATCTGTCTCTCAGACTCTGCTCAGTTGTGCATAAGGGCAATCCTTCTGACAGCCTCCAGACTCTTTTTTAGAGACTCGTAGCCATACAAACTCTTTTCTCCTTTCCATTTCCCCCTTACATTAGGTCAAACAGCGTTTTAAAGTCATGTTATTTTATGTAGACAGGGATATTCTGCTGATCCGCATTGAACTTTCCATATAAGGTCATTTTCCAGTTGCATCATCAGTTGGTAGTTGATAGTGGTCCCTCGGTGCCAGGGAGGCTCATCCCCGGGTGTCATGTCCCACGCTGGGGGGAAGGCATTGCATTTACATGCTGAGTTTGGCTTCGAGACTGGCCACATTTGAGTAACATGAAGGCTGACAGGAGGAAATTCCCAGGCACAATGCTGCTCTAGGCCTTGTTCTTATTTTAGGCTTATCAGCTCACAAGCATAGTCATTAGTGTCAGGGGCTCACTGTTGAACCCTCACTCCCTCCCGGTCCCCGCTGCTGCACCTGGGAGACTGTCGCTGCTCCCTTAGGGACTACGACAGAGCACCACTGGCCAGGAACACAGTACCCACCCTGCTGTGGTTTTTAATTGTTGTCACTATGAGTATATCCAAACATTACCATGCACCCTGGACATATGTTCTGTACAGCTCCCTGTCAGCCATATATATATATATATATATATATATATATATATATATATATATATATATAAATATAGGATGTTGCTTTTAAAACACAAAGCAAAGCAATCCCCATTTACCTTTCTCTCTTGATGTCCATTTGGCCCTTTGTGTTTTGGGTATTGTTGGAATTCAGTGTTTCCTGATACTGGTTTGGCTCTTGTTGCCTACCATCAGTTTTCTCTCATGAAATAGCTGATGTGTGAACAAAGTGGATGGTGACACAGAAATAGGGTTGTTGAGGTTGGTGGGGCTGCGGATAGGAAACGGACGTGACATTGGAGGAGACCTTGCTCCTGCCGGTAGAGCTGCTGGCTGAGAAATGGCACTTGGTAAGAGAAGCAAGGGCTTTCCAACAGTGAGAAATGGATCCAGAGGCCCAACCCCAGAGGGCTCTTCAGGATCAGCTGAGTGGTAGACGGCACCAATAGCCAATTCTCCTCCACTCTTAGCCACCCACAGTAGTAACTGTCCCTGCTCCTCTGCTAGGTGCTTGCATGTGACCAAAGAGCCATGTGTGACTCTTCAGGCAGAAGCATGTAAGCACCCATGGCCAGGAGCTCCAGAGACTTCACACTGAAAGGACAACAGCCTGAGTGGTGGCCCTCCCTCCACCTCGGCTCCTGAGACTGGACTGAGCAGAACCTCCCTGCCACACGCACACACACACACACACACACACACCTTGGGACAGGAAGCCTATCTTTACTTTTAGCCACTGTCTCAGTTTGCCAGGGCTGGTCTGACAATGCCCCAGAAATGCTCATTTAAGCCCCCAGGTTGAAGGTTCTATCATGTGCATCTCTGACAGTGACCAGATCAGGAATGAAAGGCTTGGCCCTGTGGACCCAATCCTTAGCAAAAGGGCACTGACCATCACTAGCCAAAGCCAATTACAGTCTATGGGGTGCAGCAGTGCCCCAAAATGTATTCACCAAATACAATAAATGTGGCACACTAATGAAAGAGGTTGTTGATATGGGAGGAGTGGAGTGAGGGGGGTGGGGATATATGGGAAACTCGTATATTTTTTGAATGTAACATTTTTTGTGATCTATGTATCTTCAAAAAATACAACTAAAAAATGATTGGGGTGGGTGGTGGGGAGTGGGGTATATGGGAACCTCATGTTTTTTAATGTAATGTTTTGTGTGATCTATTAAATTTAAAAAAAGGTAATTAAAAAATTAAAAAATAAAAACAAAACAGTAATTAGAGCTCCACTGACCCAGGGCTTACTGTGAGCCACTGTATGCACACTAATTACATTCATTCTCATAAGTGGTCCATTAGGTCGGTTCTTTTTGATCTGTCCTAGAATGGCAAAGTGAGATGGAGAGGCTGTGACTTGTGAAGGCTCCACAGTTAGTCACCACAGAGCTGATACTTCCACCTGGGACTCCTCACCCAGGGCTGCTAACCAACACACTGACTACTGTTAACTGTGCTCCAAAGAAATTGACTTAAGAAGTAATTTGATCAGTTTTGGTAGGGCCTGAAATAACTTGCAGTGAATTTTGGGGCAGTTCAGTCCTTCAGCAAACCTGTAGTACGGAATTCACCCTCTTTATGACCAATGATCCCAAGGTCAGAGGAACTTCTCCTGGAGCCCTGGAGTTGATCAGATACCAGTGCCCATAATCCCAATACTATGGTGTGAACATTGGTTCAAATAGACTTTGAAATGCTTTTTGCTGTTCTTGCTGCTTTTAAGGCTCTTTTCTTTAGTTTTTAATTAATATTTATTTCGGTTGCATCATTTCCTTTTGGCATGTACAAAGCCCCAGGACTTGAATTTGCCTGTAACCTCAGGTAATCAAAACTGCCCTGAAATGCTTTAAACACAAAATCTCATTTGAATGAATGTATTCAAAAGACAATTCCCATTTTCCAGGGGGCAGTAAGGCATTTGAGCAGGAGCCAGCGACTTTCTCTGTAAAGGGCCAGGTGGGAACTCTCCTGTCCCAGGGGCTCTGTCACTATCACTCAACCCCAACATCCTAGACAGAGATGATAGAGAAATGAATGGGTGTGGCTGTGTTCTAATAAAACTTTGTCAAAACAGGCAGGGGCCAGGTCTTAGTTTGCCAACCCTGTCATATAGAAAGGCATGCTTATGGCTCATTCCTGATTTTCCTCCAAGGGACAGAGCCCCAGTCACTTCCTACCTCGGGGCTCCTATCCGGCCCTTGTTCAGTCAGCCATGGAAGGCTGCCAAATTCAGACAGCCAAATTCAGGAAGGAGAAACTGAGTCTTCAGGCTCACTCTGCCCTTCTCCCTCTTGGGCCTGGCCCACAGGGGGCAGGGGTTCTGCTCTGCTTTTCCACCACATTCGAGCTTCAGAAGCCACAAGCCCCACTGTGAAGTCCTCAGTGGTACCTTCCATCAGTGGCACCCCATCGAGGAGCAGTCTACAGTCCACCTTAGGGTGCTGTGGAAAGGGACTACTCAAAGGTACAAACAAAACGGTGTAGCGTGAACTCTCTTTGTTATTCTGAGAATCCAGATGAATTTTATATTCTCTCAATAAAGAAGCATTGAACAACTTCATACACCAAGATCCTGGCTTTTTGACTATTATCTCACGATGATCATCAACTCACTGGCAGTGTCATAGGTACTGTAGACTCAAAATGTAAACCCCACTTAGTAAGTGAAACTATTTACAGTTGTTCAAAACCTATTGCTGACAGGAAGAAAACAGATGAGGTGTATGTTGGCAGAAGGTTGGGAACCCTTCCGTTCCACCTCCCTCCTGTTTTAATGGCCAGCAGAGTCAGGTACCTTGTCAGATGGCCCCGGAAATCCCCTTCCTCCATCCAGTCCTTCCACACACTAGAAGCCAGGCAGAGGGGTACCTCAGATGCAAGAGACATCCCGGGGGACAGGCTGAGGGCCATTGTTGCTTCAACTGGAAAGTATGCTTCTGTGTGTGAAGTGAAGCTCATGAGACTCAAGAGGCCTCCCACCAGTACTCCAGCAAAAGTTGACCTGAACTGGGGACTTACCTAGGCACCACTAATTGTGGGTGGCTATGAGAAGAGGAAGGAGGCATTTTGTGGGATTATTTTATACACCATTAACTTCCTTTCCAAGGGAATCTGTGTTCCACGTTATGGGTTGAGCTGTGTACCCAAAAAAGATACCCTGAAGTTCTAATCCCAGGTACCTGGAAACACAAACTTTTTGCAAAAGTGTCATTGCAAGCAGAATCATTTAAACTGAATGAGGCCGACTGCAGTGGGTGGACCTTAGTCCAGGATGCCTTGTGTCTTTAGAAGGGGGGTGTGGGCACAGACAGAAGGGGAGGGCGCCATGGGAAGAGAGACAGAGCAGGCCATAGGGTGACTGAGGAGACACGGAAAACCCAAGGCTTGCTGGCCAAGGGAGAGGCGCCCCAGGGGCCAGGACTGACCTACCAGCACAGCCCACACACTTGTGGCTTCAGCCTGCAGGGCTGAGAGAGCAGTTCCTGGTGGTTTTTAGCCACCTAGTTCATGGCACTTGTGACAGCAGCCTGAGAAAAGTGAGGTGTCCCTCTTCTGGCAGTCCCATTCCTCCAGGAGGGCTGAGGGATAGTCCAGGTGCCCAGCTGTCCTCCAGGCTGAGGGTCCCCAAGGAAGGCTTTTATCTAATCAGATGCTCTGTGGAACACCCTGGGGACTGACAGAAACAATTTTGAAAAGAAAGTAATGGGTGACCTGGACAACTCTGGACACCCTTCTCTTCCTTCCTTCCGCCTTCTCTTGGGGCCTTCAGCTGCTCAGACCCTCCAGCTCTTCCCACCACGCACACCTTCCCAGAGGGGCCAGGCCAGATGGTGCAGATGTATTTCTGGTTCTCCTTGGTGGGTGGGAAGGCTCTCCGAGGGTTCCTGGGGCCCAGGACCGTCCATTTGTCTTGCTGCTTATTCAAGGCCTTGGGAACCACCGTACATACTGCTCAGGGGGCCGCACCCCACACACTGGATACCCTCGAGGCCCCCGTTCTAGACTGTCTGTGTGCCCTTGGATGGCCGCGAGGCCCCTCCAGCTCCGGGGCGGGGTCGGGGGGGGTGGACTGTGTCTCACAGTACTAAAAGCTCTGCTCTTTCGGGTCCAGGCACCCATCTCACTGACCCCACCGAGAGCAGCACCTGCCCCCTCCACCCCAGTGCGCCCCATCGAGTCTTCCTCCCTGGTGAATATTCCCTCATCCCTCCCCGACCCCCCCGCCACTCGACCTTCCTGGTAGCCCTTTCCCACTATGTTATCCTGCTCCCACCCCCACAGAGCATCCCCACCCTGCCCGGGCCCCACCCCCAAGCCCTGCCTGGCCCCCAGACCCCTTCCACGCGGTGCCGCTGGGTCTCCAGTCCCCGCTCCGGGTGGCACAACCCCGCCCCAGCCCCTCCCTGGCAGGGGACACCTGCCCCCAGCCCCGGCTTACCCCAGCCGCGCGGTGCCACCCCTCCCGCCTCACCCGGGCCTGGCGGGAGAAGTAGCTGCGCTCCTTGGGGTCCAGGCGCCGTGGCGGGACGTAGCTGAAGGCGGACAGCGCCGAGATGGGCGGCGGCCGGGGCTTGCCCGCAGCGTGGCGGCGGTGATCTCCTCCTTGTGCTCCAGGCCGCCCGCGTCCACCTTCTCTGCCGAGGCCAGGTCGGTTCCACCCCGCCAGGGGCCCCGCCTGAGTCCGCCTCCTGGCTGCCCAGCACCCGTGTTCTGCAGTTGCCGGGAAACCGCAGCCTCGCGTCACAAAGCTGGGCTGGGGGCGCAGGGCTGAGGTGCAGGGCCAGGGGCGCAGGGCGGAGGGCGCTGCCGGGATGGGAATGGGACCATGCCCTCCCGTCTCCTTGCGTGTCCCTGGAGGGCCCACTTGGGACGCGAGGAGCCATCTGCTGGACTGGGGGCCTGCGACGGCTTGCCCTTGCCCTTGCCCTTGCGCTTCCGGAAGGTTCCAAGCGGGCTGTCCCCCCCCCCCCCCCCCCCCCCCGCTTGAGGAGAAGTGCAGGCCACCCCAGCGCGGCATCTGAAACCGTCCAGGAGCTGCGGAACAGTAGTGGAAGGCACAGGTGGAATTCATTGCCTTCTTATATTAACTCTGTATCCGCAGCAGCATCGTGTCAACGTACCACGAGTTAGTTTTCAGCGCCTCGGTCAGCAGGAGGGGCCACCGCTCACGGTACTGGCAGGTGCGGGTCTGCAGCGGCACGAATCGAATCCAGCCAAGTGGTATCTGGGAAAACTGAGCTGTTCCGCAGCGCTCTGCTGTTTCTTGAGTCAAATGCTGGTTCAAGAGGCGCGTTCCTTTTGTCGAAAATTCACTTAATTCTAAAGCCTCGAATGTGTGTGTGTGTATCAGTAAAAAGGAAAAGGGGAATTAAACAGGCCTTGGGAATACTTTAACCAGGGCGGCTCTAGGAAGGCTGGCTTGAAACATAAATGATAATGAGGAGCCAGACTTGTGAAATCTGGGGAACAGTTGGTCATTCCAGGAAGAGGGAAGAGCATCTGTGGTGACCCTGAGGCCGAGCCCATTGATGTGCAGGTGGTAGAACGGGAGGACAAGGGCTGTGCAACTTTCAGAATGGGAAGGCAGCAGGGAGTGCAGATAGACAGGCAGGCAGGGGAGGGGTTGCTTTCAGGCCCGGACCAAAGAGCCCCCTCTCATTGCTTCTTGCCTGCAGGTCGTTGATTCAGGAAGAGGTTTTAGAGGTATTTCAGTACCATGTCCTTGATGCTAGTTAACAAAAACAATAACCACAAGTTTACAGTGGCACCCCTACAAGTAGAGCACCCTAGAACTATGACATCCCTAGAAGTACAGCACACCTAGCAGTAGGGAACCCTAGAATTATGGCACCCCTAGAAGTATGACCCAGCAACCCAGTCTGTGCTCCTCCTACACCTCCTTACACATGGACACAACCCTTCTAAGGTCCACAGGATGGAGGAATAGATAATGGATTGGAGTGGACTTAACGATATTCTATTCATGAACTATTGTCATTAGTAATCAAAGAAAATGTGGCATTGGTGTGGAGAAAGTGGCCATGGTGGCTTGGAGTTGTCCTGGGTGTTGCTGCAGGGACAGTTACTGGATATTGTATGTCCTCCCATGGCCCACTGGGTGGACTGTAGGAGAGTGTGGGCTATGGTGTGGACCATTGGCCGTGAGGTGCAGCGGTGCTCAGAGATGTATTCACCAAATGCAATGAATGTCTCATGACGATGGAGGAGGTTGTTGTTATGGGGAGAGGAGTGGGGTGAGCGGGGTGGGGGGTATAGGGTGGGGCAGGGAGGGGCAAGAGAGCTCACAGAAGGCAGAAGTGACACTGGGCTTGGACTCGGTAGTGAATAGGGACTGTGGATAGGTTTCTGAGGCATAGCATGATCCAGAATGGGGCTCAGGCCCAAAGCCATGAACTGCTCTAAGAACTGTAAGTGAGACAACTTCACAGGTTTCCAAGAGATGTGAGAATCCTTTTGGCCTGGCCCCCAGGTGAGCGGCAATTCACTTGGGTATATGAAGCATCCGAATCAATTGCAGCTCTCTCCTGGTCAATCTTTCATTTGCTTTTATTTGTCCCATTCCTTCTCTGCAAAGAAGCATAAAATTTAAAAGTGAACTTGGAGCTCTAGAACTCATAGAGTTTCAATAACCTATGCTAAAGTTTAAAAAACCTTAAAAATTAAAGATAAACAGATCTAAAAAGTTATAGCATGATGGGGTCATGCGATGGTTAATCACCGTCCAGTTGGTGCTGAGTCATTGGATGATGCAAGCCCTGGCCTGCCAGTGTGAGGGCATTCTGTAGGTGGCTTTAGACCATTAGGCAGTTGGTTGCAGCTATGGCTGATTATATCCACAAACAAGGGCGACTGCCTTCAGCAAGGAGGGGAGTCCCATTACCCCAGCAGCTGTAGGTCTTAAAGCAACACCGAGGCTCTCAGCAGTCGCGCACACATAAGAATGGAAGCTCCTTGAGGGCAAAGTTACAGATATCTTACTCAGGTACTCCAAGAGCCCAGAACAATACCTAGTGCATAATAAGAGCTCAATAAATATTTGTTGGTTAAATAAGAGGGATATTTAAAGAAGTATCAAACATGATTCCTGTCCTCAAAGACACAATCAATACTAGAAGTACACAACAAACCAGAGCAGCGTGTGTGAAGAAAATCAGCATTCCAGCTCTCAGAGGAGGTCAGGGTTTTAGATTGTGGGGAAAGAAGAGACCTGAGTGGGGTGCTGCTGAGTGGACAGAATTTAGTCATGGGGAGATGCTGTCTGGAGGGAGAGGGGGCACCTGCAAAGGAGCAAGGTGAGAGAGAATGGAGTGGGTTAGGTGGGAGGGAAGAGACCACCAGCTTGGAGCCAGGCAACAAGGTGCAGCCTCAGGGGGTCCCAAAAGTCAGAGCAGAGGAGGTTCTACTGTATCGTGTGAGCAGGAAAGAAAAAACATTTCTGATCACAGGCTGGCACGCTGAGGGTTTTCAGAAGATTAATCTGGGATGTGCAAGATGAACTGGACAAGAGTAAGCCAGAGAGGAAACCAGGGAGCAGACTAGCACCAATACCTTAGAGAACTTAGGAAACTCATCTACATTCTAGTCGCTCATCATCATAATGCCTTATTAAGTAACTTACAAAGGAAACAATAAGGTCTTAGGTATTAGGGAGTGATGAAGATTATGGTTTTAGTGAGTCATCTTGTCTATTCTTACACTTACATCAGGAGGAAATTAAAACAGATATTCCAATAATTTAATAAGATTCTCAGTCCACTGGGCTAGCAGACTACTTAGGACCCTGGAAAAAGGAAGTATGAATTAGGGATTACTTTGGGTGGTGGAGGGAATGGACCCATACCTGGACAACTTGATAACCAAGTAAATGGAATTGCTGTTGTTTTCTTAGTAAATTTTTGCTGTTAAAACAAACTCTTTTGGGGCCATTGATGCATAGTGCTACTCTGAAAAAAAATCAAAGAGAAATAAACTTAGTTTTTATAACCATCCAAAATATTATTTTTCTGGCCAAAGTTTACTCAAGATTTGGCTTTTCCTAATGGCCAGTACTCTCACATGAATCATGAATGTGTTACTCTTTAGTCTACTGAAAAAGTACTTGGCTTAATTAATGATCCTGTTTATAAAATATTACAAGGAATTTCCAAAAAACATATCCTGAAATGTACTTTTAATTTCTGGAATCATCTATTTTTCTCACCTTTTTAAGAAAATGATCCTTTCCTATTCACCTCAACAGGCCTTGTAACATAAAAACAACAGCAGTTTCTTTACCTTTGGGCCCATCTTCATCAACTGTAAAAGGTAATATAAATCCTTCTTTATCTAATTTAATTTCAATATCTGGTGAGATAAGAAAAAAGGTCTTCATGTGATACCCTCATAAACATTATCTTCCTTTAATTCTTTGTTCTATTTTGATTTCTTCCAAACTGTATTTATCAATAGGACAGAAGGCTGCAAAGAAATCACCACAACCAAATGAGGGTGAGGATGTTCACTCACTCAGCTTCAAGAACAAGCCTGTCAGCCTGAAATTAGGGAGGCTTCCTAGGCTAAAGCAAGGAGTAGGTCCTCAAATTAAAGGGGAGCAGTAGGAACCACATACTTCCTCCTTCTCTTTACAAATGGCAGCACACTTTGAATTCAGACAGTGAAGAAAATGTCCTAAGTTCAGCAAAATTAGACAACTAAGCAGCTCAACACATCCATCTCTTCCAGTGCCTCCTGACAGCTAATGCAGCCCATATCTGTGGCACCCCACAACTGCAACATCTGGCCAAGGGGCATGGCTAGAATTCCCTTCCCAGCCCTCTGGTGTATGCCATTCCTTCTGTAGAAAGGGCCATGAGAGAGGGGAGGTGGAACATGTGGCCATTTGAAGCCTATTAGAGATGGGTCTCTTTGAGATGACTTTTTAATTGATGAAAGGAAGGACTTGGACTCAAAGTCAGCATAGTCCAGCAGCTATTTCTGGGAGGATTTGTGTGCTTATATCTGTGCTAATGTGGTAGCCACCAGCTATGGGAGGCTTTGGAACGCTTGAAATGTGATATATGATTAGGGAAATGAATTATAAACTTTACTTATATTTAATTTAAATTTAAGTAGTCATCTGCACTAGTGGCTACCATACTGGACAGTGCAGGCCTAAACAATAAGAGCAGCTAAACAGACATGAGCAATTACTGTGTTATTCCCTCATGTATTCCTTCTTACCATAGGTGTTTGAGGTCAATATTCTTCTTACTCGCATTTTACAGATGAGGAAGCAAACCGAAAAAGGTTAAAAAGGGTAAATACTCTGTGCAAAGACATTCTGCTAATCTGTGGCAAGCTGGATTCAAATATAGTCTATATACTATATTCTACCATCTACACTCTAGAGCCACATGCAGGGCAGGGAAGATTCCATTTTGCATTCTGTGGCTACTAAGCTCCACCTGTCTCCCAAAGAGATAACAATCCACAAGGTTCTGTAAATAAATCCCCTGGTACTTACCTACTGTATACCAATAGGGTATTAACATTTTGGAAGCAAAGTAGGATCTTGCTCCTAAAAGGTCGATCAATTCAATTACCTCAGATTTATGAGAGTGAAAATCCAGAGGGGTCTCCAGGGAATGGTATGGAGTAAAAAATGATTTCATTTGATATTTAGGAAGGAGTTTGGGATTCTAAAAATCATATATTCAAACATAAGAGAGAAAAATAAGATACAAAACCAGAGAATAAAGTGAAGGTATTGAGTTACCTATGTATAAAAGTTTGATACAAAATTCCTTTAACAAATGGTATTTTTCTAGGACTTAAGACTGATATCTTTCTTAACACAGCAATGAAAATTATTCTTGTTATAGTTAAAGTCTAATAGCTCAAAATATCTTTAAAATGTGTTTTGAAAGTAGTCACTGTAAAAAAGAACAATAAACATCATGACAATGCTGTCAAATTCAAGAAACATCACTGAAACTCTCAGAATTGCTTTAAGGACCTGAAGGACACTCAGTTAACATTTTTAATCCAAGAAGAAATGATAAAACTGATATCTCACAACCCCCAGATATTGGTTCCTTTGAGGGCTAAAGAGACCCCTAGGAGTTATGGTCATGGCTGATGGGGTTAACTACCAGGGCAGATGGCCCCTCTTTGGAAATGATGTTTATGTGTGATGAATCTGGACTCAGATGGGATCTCCCTTCATAAGACTTTCATGCTAATGTGCTGGAGGTGCAGTTAATGTTGGGGTTTAAGATATATTTAGGGGATTTGAATCTCTGGACTGACAATGTGATAGCCAGGTTCTGAGCCTCAACAGACTCCAGCACCTACAATCTGTTTTATTGGACTTACCACACTCAGCTAAGATGGAGTTGAAGAAGGACAACCACCACACCATGGAGCCTAGAGTGATTACAACTGAAAGTGGGAGGATTGCATCCAGCATCCATGTGGAATCTGAGCCTCCTCTTGACATAGAGGTGCAATGGACACAACCAATCCAATGTCCACATAGAAGAGGTGGCATTGGATTGGGAAAAGTGGACATGGTGGACGATGGGTATGGGGAAAGGCAGGAAGCGATGAGAGGTGGAGGCGTCTTTGGGACATGGAGCTGCCCTGGATGGTGCTTCAGAGGTAATCACCGGACTTTGTAAATCCTCACAGGGCCCACTGGATGGAATGGGGGAGAGTATGGGCCATGATGTGTACCATTGTCTATGAGGTGCAGAGGTGCCCAAAGATGTACTTACCAAATCCAATGGATGTGTCATGATGATGGGAACGAGTGTTGTTGGGGGGAGGCGAGGGGGGTTGGGGCGGTGGGGTTGAATGGGACCTCACATATATATTTTTAAGCTGTGGATGCTCAAGCTGCCCTCATTGTGCCAGGGGCCAATGAAGCTTCTTCCAACTTTCTCCTTTGCCAGGGGTAGGGACAGAGTCACAGCTATGTAGAATAACCCAAGTGAAGGCCTGGACTGTAGTTGCCCAGAGAGACTGATGAGGCTTCAAATCATTTTCTCCCCTGCCTGGGGCAGGGATGGAGCTGCAGGTGTGGGCAGCAATCTATGCAGTGCAGGTCCAAGATGACTGCAGTTGCCCTGGTAGACTTCTGATTTTCAGTCTTTTATAGCCAAAGTTACCTGCAGTTACCTGTATAGGCTGGTGCAGGGCTCCTCAGGTTTCTCCCTGCCATACGCAGAGCTGAAGGCCTAGGTGGCCTACAGGCTGATCTGCATGAAAGAAATTGGTTCCTGCCAACACTGAGAGTTTCATTCAGCCTGGCTTCCCCTCAGGCTGGAGGTGAAGTCAGAATGGTGGCTACTGGCCTGTTCCTGACTTCACCCCAGTTGTTCCCAGGGTTATATCTTAGCCTTTGGCAGCCAACAGTCTCCTCCTTCCCATTTTTGGAAGTGGAGCTTCCAATTCCAGCCACAGAATAGACTCTGCGGAGGCTGCTGCAGCCAGAGTAGGATAGTCACCGGCCACCATGGCTTGGCTGGTAATTTCCCAGAGAGGCCGTTGCAGGTCTCTGCAGCTTCCTCCTTGCTGGATGTGGCACTGGGGCCTAGGCTTGAGCCGTAATATGATCTGGGTGAGAAGAAGGCGGTCCCCACCAGCACTGGGATCCTCAGTCTACCCCACTTCCCCTCATGCCAGGCGCAGAGTTAAGATGGTGGCTCCCCAACTCTTTCTGACTTGGACAGGCTCAAACTTTAGCTGTTCTCAGGATTTTACCATAGCACACTGAATTTATTCATCACTAGGTGAAATTGGTGCCCAACTGACTCTCCCTCCTCCATTTTGGGGAAGTGGAGCTTCCAATTCCAGCTATAGAACAGCTCCCAAGTTGGCTTGTGCCTCCAGTGGAAGATAAGCACCAACCTCCATGGCACGGAACACTCTACTTATGAGTCTTCTCTGAAGATTCATCTTCAGATGAATCTTCTTCTCCTTCAAGAATATTGTAGGATGCTCTTCTGGCTTCCTGGAGCACCCAAACAGGTGCTTCAGCTAGCTCCAGAGAGCTCTTTGTGTTTACTAACTGCCCTGTAGCAGGACCTGACTCTAGGAGCTCTTTACTCTGCTGCCATCTTGCTGATTCCTCTAATATATAAAATAAATATATAAAGATACATAGGGCTCTTTGGGACCGCGCTGTTTTGGGGATTTTTGCTGGTTGGAAGGTGTCTGGACGTCAATTCGGTGGGAAGGTAACAGAGAGGATAGGTCTATAATATATAAACGGAGGTCCCAGCTGGGCGCGGGAAGTTCCCTCCTTGGGTGGGCGGAGACGTGGTAGCGGGCGCTCCAGCAGCTCCAGAGCCGCGGTGGCCAGGGTTTTTGTGTGTTTTTTTCCTTTTTCTGGAGGCTTTGCGGTGCTGACAAATTCGCAGATACTGGGCTGGCTGGTGAGGGATTGTTGGGACAAGACTCCTTTGCAGATTGATTTGCAGAGACAGACGGTGTTTCCCTGTGAAGCGGGGGACGTTTTAGTCGCCGGACAGGGGGGGTAGCGCTTCCGCCTGGAGCCCCATCCCCACAGGTCCGGCTGCTGATCTGCAATGGAATTGGATTTTGGACAATAAGGGGACACAATTGGGAGACTGTTGTAGGGTGCAGTGAGGGAGGAGGACACGTCTGGAAGCTGATTGGGGAATATTTTGCGAAGTTTGGGATTTCGGATCTTAGAGTCTGTTTTCGGCATTTCCAGCTGAAGCCCACCCCACCCGGCGGGGCTTGGGATCTGGGTCATTGAACTGGCCGTGGTGTAGAGGCGCCCTCAAGTGGCCGTTGCGTGGGAGCACAGGGAGGGAGCTGTCCAAAGGCTGATACCCTGAGGAGTTAGGTGAATTTCAGGGATCAGACAATCAATATAGAATTCGTGGATCTGGCTTCCCCCACGGGGCTGGCACCCAGCTACGGGGATCCCTGAGGGCTGTGTTGCACTGCGGGGCTCCTAAGCTTTCTGTGGACCAGATTTGAGGTTGCCAGGTCTGGGTCCCCTGGCCTCTGGCGGTCCACACCCCAGACTCACACCTCTTGAGTCTTCAGTGTCTCAGACTTTCCACCCCTGAATCCATCAAGCCCTGGGGTCTACCTGGGGTCCTTGAGTGCCCTGGACCTTAACGTTTGCACTTTATCTTTATTGGTTCATATTGTTTTGTTTTTATTTTCACTTTATCTTATTTTTTACTCTTTTTGACGCCCTGATTGCTAATATTGCATTATCCCCTAGTCTTTTCTCCTAGCGTGTCCCCCAAAGTCCTTTTTTTTTTTATACAGTTATTTAGGGGTTTTTTTTTTGCTAGTTGTTTTAGATAGTGTTGTAATTGTGACACGTGTATACCTGTATCTCTCTTCCCCCTATCTGTTCCCCACCGTTTGCCTATCCTCTTTTTCTTTCTTCCTTTCTTCTTGTGTTTCTTTTTTTCTTTATTATAATTAGTGTTTTTTTTTTCGGTTTTCTCTTTCCCTCTTGTCCCTCATTTTCCACTTATTTTATTTTAATTCAAGTACACAATAGGTGCTACAGGGAACACTTCATATTTGCTGGGTTTCCCCATCCTCCACTGCCTCATTTCTGTGTGAACTGATTTAGGCTACCTACACTATCCCGCTTCCCCTGCATCTTGATATCCACTATCATCTACTGTCTCTCCTACATTCCACCCCCACCTCCCATCCTTTGATCCACAAACTGTCTAACTCTTAATTTCTAATACCTTTGTTCTCTTTTCTGTCTGTTATCCACTCTTGAAACTATTACCTTTCTTTTCTTTTTCCCTCTCTCATGAAAACAATAGCTTTGTAGTTCATACCATATTCTGCCTATATTCAGTCATCTACTTCATAAAAGGTACTCTACCTACAGCTATAACTCTATACAATCTACATGAATCTAACCTCCATCCTCCCAAATCTCATATTCTTGCTTTGTTAACATACATTACTAATACTACTTTACACTTTTCCCTTGCTGACACAATTGCCTTTCCCCAACACTAATACTTTCTTCTAAAGTGAACTTAACCAACAAGTAACTTGAATAAGAAGAAAAAAGTGACAAAGAGAAGATATAACACCTATGCAAAAATAACAACTAATTAACCTCCAAAATTAGACAAAGAAGCTAAGGAACTAATTAAATTCGTCAAAATAAAGAGATGACCAGAAAGCAACAAAAATCTACAAACCAAACCAATAATCAGGAAAACATGACTGATTCCAATCAACAAACCAATAATCACGAAGGGGAGCAAAACTTGGCACAAGCAATGAAAGAACTCAGAACATTTATCACCGACAAATTTGATGCAGTAATGAAAGAGGTTAACAACATGAAGACATCACTTGGAGGGGAAATTGCAGACATACGCAAAAACATAACAGATATGATGGGAATGAACACCACAGTTCAAGAAATCAAAAATACACTTGCAGCAAATATCAGCAGACTAGAAGAGACAGAGCAGAGAATTAGTGATGTGGAAGACAGTACCTCAGAAATCAAACAGATAGTAGAAGGGGTCAATAAGAAGATAGAAAAAATCCAATTAGGATTTAGGGACCTGAATGACAATGCAAAACGCTCAAACATAGGTATTATAGGCATTCCAGAAGGTGAAGAGAAGGGAAAGGGGTCAGAAGGAGTGTTGCAGGAAATAATGGCTGAAAACTTCCCAAATCTACTGAAAGAGACAGATGTACATATCCAAGAAGCACAGCGCACTCCACAAGTCATAAACCCCAACAGGCCCACCCCAAGACATATACTTATCAAATTATCCAAGGCTCAAGACAAAGAGAAAATCCTAAAAGCAGCAAGAGAAAAGAACCATCACATACAAGGGAAGCTCAAGTAGATTAAGTGCTGATTTCTCTTCTGAAACCATGGAGGCAAGAAGACAATGGTATGATATAGTCAAGGTACTAAAGGAAAAAAACTTCCAACGAAGAATACTCTATCCAGATAAACTAGCATTCAAACATGATGGAGAGTTCAAAATATTCACAGAAAAACAGAAACTGAAAGAGTATACCAACAAGAAACCTCCCCTTCAAGAAATTCTAAAGGGAGTTCTGCAGGAAGAAAGGAAAAAACAGGAAAGGCAAAGTTGGAGGAGAGTATAAGACCAACAACAACAACAAAAAAGACAAAAAAATATATACAAACAAAATATGACAAACAAAAATCCAGTCAAAATATGGCTAACACAAATAATTCCTTGATAGTAATAACACTGAATGTCAATGGATTAAACTCACCTATCAAAAGATTCAGACTGGGACATTGTATAAGGAAATATGACCCATCCATATGCTGTCTACAAGAGACAAATCTTAGACCCAGAGACGCATGGAGACTGAAAGTGAATGGCTGGAAAACAATCATACAAGCTAACAATAACCAAAAAAAGGCTGGAGTAGCTATATTAATATCAGACAAAATAGACTTTAAATGTGAAACAATTGTGAGAGACAAAGAAGGATACTACATTTTAGTGAAAGGGAATATCTGTCAAGAAGATGGAACAATCATAAATATCTATGCCCCTAACAAGGGTGCCTCTAAATACGTCAGGCAAACGCTGGAAAAACTAAGTGAAAGAATAGATACATCTACAATTATAGTGGGGGATTTTAATACACCACTATCAAATCTGGACAGAACATCTCAAAAGAGAATCACCAAAGAAACAAAACATCTGAATAGTATATTAGAGGAGCTCGATCTAATAGATATATATAGATCGCTACACCCAAACACAGCAGGATATACATTTTTCTCAAGCGCACATGGATCATTCTCCAAGATAGATCATATGCTAGGCCACAAAGAAAGGCTGAACGAATTCAGAAAGATTGAAATCATACAAAACATTATCTCTGACCACAGTGGAGTCAAGCTGGAGATTTGCAAGGGACAGAAGCCCAGATTTCACACCACGATTTGGAAATTAAACAGCACACTCTTAGAAAAACAGTGGGCCAAAGAGGAAATCTCAAAAGAAATCAATGACTACCTTGAAACAAATGATAATGATAACACAACATACCAAAATTTATGGGATGCAGCAAAAGCAGTACTGAGAGGGAAGTTTATAGCCATAAATTCATATATCAAAAAAGAAGAAAGAGCAAAAATTGAAGAACTAACTGCACATTTGAAGGAATTAGAAAAACAACAACAAAGTAACCCAACAGGAAGAACAAGGAAGGAAATAACAAAGATAAGAGCAGAACTAAATGAAATAGAAAATAAGAAAGCACTTGAACAGATAAACAAGACCAAGAGCTGGTTTTTTGAGAAGATTAACAAAATTGAGAAACCTTTAGCAACACTAACAAAGAAAAAAAGAGAAGATGCAAATACACAAAATAAGAAATGAGAAAGGCGATATCACCACTGACCCCACAGAAATAAAGACTATCATAAGAGGATATTTTGAAAAACTATATTCCAACAAAAATGACAATCTAGAGGAAATGGACAAATTCCTAGAAACACATAAGCAGCCCATATTGACGAAAGAAGAAATTGATGATCTTAACAAACCAATCACAAGCAGAGAGATAGAATCAGTTATCAAAAATCTCCCAACTAAGAAGAGCCCAGGGCCAGATGGTTTCACAGGTGAATTCTACAAAACATTCCGGAAAGAACTGACACCAATCCTGCTGAAACTATTCCAAAACATCGAAACGGAAAGAACATTACCCAACTCCTTCTATGATGCCAACATTACCCTAGTACCAAAGCCAAACAAAGACATCACAAGAAAGGAAAATTACAGACCAATTTCTCTAATGAACCTAGACGCCAAAATACTGAACAAAATACTTGCTAATCGTATTCAACAACACATTAAACGTATTATACACCGCGACCAAGTGGGATTCATCCCAGGTATGCAAGGATGGTTCAACATAAGAAAATCAATCAACGTAATACACCATATAAACAGATTGAAGGAAAAAAATCACATGATTATATCTATTGATGCAGAAAAAGCATTTGACAAATACAGCACCCTTTCTTGATAAAAACACTCCAAAAGATTGGAATACAAGGGAATTTTTTGAACATGATAAAGAGTATATATGAAAAACCTAAAGCCAATATTGTTTACAATGGAGAAATCCTAGACTCCTTCCCTCTAAACTCAGGAACAAGACAAGGATGCCCACTGTCTCCGCTCCTATTTAACATTGTCTTAGAAGTACTGCCTCGAGCACTGAGGCAAGAACCAGAAATAAAAGGCATTCAAATTGGAAAGGAAGAAGTCAAAATTTCATTATTTGCAGATGACATGATCCTATACATAGAAAACCCTGAGAGATCTACAACGAAGATTCTAGAACTCATAAATGAATTTAGTAAAGTCGCAGGTTATAAGATCAATGCGCAAAAATCGGTAGCATTTCTGTACACCAATAATGAGCAAGATCAGGAGGAAATCAAGAAACAAATAACATTCACAATAGTAAATAAAAAAATCAAATACTTAGGAACAAATTTAACTAAAGAGGTAAAGAACTTATACAACGAAAATTATACAAGATTGTTCAAGGAAATCAAAGAAGACCTAAATAATTGGAAGACTATTCCTTGTTCATGGATAGGAAGACTGAACATTATTAAGATGTCTATCCTACCAAAACTGATCTACACATTCAATGCAATCCCAGTAAAAATCAACGCAGCCTTCTTTAAGGAACTAGAAAAACTAACTATGAAATTTATTTGGAAAGGAAAGAGACCCCGAATAGCCAAAGACATACAGAAAAAGAAAAATGAAACTGGAGGAATCACACTACCTGACTTCAAAACATACTATAAAGCTACGGTGGTGAAAACAGCATGGTATTGGCATAAGGAGAGACACATAGACCAATGGAATCGAATTGAAAGCTCTGATATAGAACCTCACATATACAGCCACATAATATTCGATAAAGCCACCAAACCCTCGCAATTGGGAGAGAGTGGCCTATTCAACAAATGGTGTCTGGAGAACTGGATAGCCATATGTAGAAGAATGAAAGAGGATTACCATTTCACACCTTATACAAAGATCAACTCAAGATGGATCAAAGACCTAAATATAAGAGCCAAGACCATAAAAACCTTAGAAAGCAGTGTAGGGAAACATCTACAGGACCTTGTAATAGGAAATGGATTTATGAATATCTCACCAAAAGCACGAGCAGCAAAAGAACTAATAGATAAATGGGACTTCCTCAAAATTAAAGCCTTCTGCACCTCAAAGGAGTTTGTCAAAAAAGTAAAAAGGGAGCCCACACAGTGGGAGAAAATATTTGGCAATCATATATCTGATAAGAAACTTTTAACTTGCATATATAAAGAACTCATATATCTTGAAAATAAAAAGATAAACAACCCATTTTAAAAAATGGGAAAAAGACTTAAACAGACACTTCTCCGAAGAAGAAATACAAAGGGCAAGAAAGCACATGAAAAAATGTTCCAAATCTCTAGCTATCAGGGAAATGCAAATCAAAACTACAATGAGATACCATCTTACACCCATAAGATTGGCAGCTATGAAAAAAACAGAAGAATACAAGTGCTGGAGAGGATGTGAAGGAAGGGGAACACTCATCCACTGCTGGTGGGAATGCAGAAGGATCCAACCATTCTGGAGGACAGTATGGCGGTTTCTCAAAAACCTAGCCATAGATTTGCCATATGACCCAGCAATACCACTGCTGGGTATATACCCAGCAGAACTGAAAACAAGGACACAAACCGATATATGTACACCAATGTTCATAGCAGCATTGTTCACTATTGCCAAAAGTTGGAATCAACCCAAATGCCCATCAACAGATGAGTGGATCAATAAATTGTGGTATATACACACAATGGACTACTACTCGGCTGTAAGAACAAACACACTACAAACACATGTGATAACATGGATGAATCTTGAGAACCTTATGTTGAGTGAAGCAACCCAGACATTGAAGGACAAATTCTACATGACCTCAATGATATGAAATAAACAAGCTGCCCTAGATAGCAAGAGACTGAATGATAGGCTTACAGGAAATCGGCGGGTGGAGGAAGGAAATGAGCCGATGTCTGCAGGGGTGGAATTTAAGACGAGATGGTGGTAAGTATGAACACAAAGAAGAGATAAAATGGGGGCAAGGGGTTGCCTTTGGTTAGGGCTTTACAGGTTTGAGGGTGGCTGGGGAGGGACGGTTGGGTAACGTTGCCCAAAAGTCGGGGGAGGGAGGGGTAGCATACGAACACAGGAGAGGGACAGGCGGTGGTGGAGAATAAAATGCCGAGAAAATCATAACAAAATATAATAAAGAGGGTTACCTGTTTAGAATGCTCGGAGGGGAGGGTCTGATGCAGGACGGGCTCCTGGGGAATGTCTAAATGCTCATTCTGCCAGAGTGGGTGACATCATGGGGTAGAATCCCAAGTAGTGAGAGTGGGGGTGGACCCACATCCTGGGGAGGACTAATGCCACCAAATAGAGGGAACTCTATCCCTCGAGAGAAAGGGTGGCTCCCAGGGCATTGGGGCAGTTGAGCAAGTTAGGCGCTGAACACTATTCCATCTATCTCTGGAAGTGGCTCCTCAGGAAACGGAGGTTGGCTGTCACTGTGGGCACCAAGGTGGAAGGGAAAATGGACGTTAAATGTGTGGAACCAAAGTAAATGGGGGGCAAGAGAGGAGTTTCTTGAGAGTACACAAGGATGGATATAAAACATGTAATATTACACCATAACATATAGGAGATGACAGACTGATAATGTAAACCATAATGTAAAACATAGGATAACTAAAAATGTAAAGAACTGTGTATCCTAAAGTATGCACCAAAATGTAAGCACAGATATTACCTTGTTAGAAAGCTAATATCTCAGACTCTGTACATCACCTTAAGTAAATATGATGTGAATAGGGTGTAAGAGTATCGCTGTGGAAGGAAAAAGGTTTTGTGGTGGATGTAAGGGAGTGCTGAATATTATATATATGCATTGCTGTGGTCTAGGACTCCTAGGAAGAAATGCTGAATAAATAGGGGGGAAAAAAAAAAAAGGATAGGATGCGGAATTTTTTCAAGTCAACATTCTTTATCTAAGTTCTTTATCTAACTTTATCCAAGTTCTTTATCTATCCTTTAAACCCATCGCTATATGCCATTCCCTACTAAGGGACCATGACATTATATTGGGCCTCAAATTTCGGGGAGTTCTGGATCACAGAGTGTTTCAACAATGGCAATGGAGGGATACTGGTATGGGATACAAATGACAGGTGATATATGGCTGACAGGGAGCTGTACAGAACATATGTCCAGGGTGCATGGTAATGATTGGATATACTCATAGTGGCAAAAATTAAAAACCACAGTAGGGGGGGTACTGGGTTCCTGGCCAGTGGTGCTCTGCCGTGGTCCCTAGGGGAGCAGCGACAGTCTCCCAGGTACAGCGGCGGGGACCGGGAGGGAGTGAGGGTTCAACAGTGAGCCCCTGATGCTAATGACTATGCTTGTGAGCTGATAAACCTAAAATAAGAACAAGGCCTAGAGCAACATTGTGCCTGGGAATTTCCTCCTGTCAGCCTTCATGTTACTCAAATGTGGCCAGTCTCGAAGCCAAACTCAGCATGTAAATGCAATGCCTTCCCTCCAGTGTGGGACATGACACCCGGGGATGAGCCTCCCTGGCAACGAGGGACCACTATCAACTACCAACTGATGATGCAAATGGAAAAGGACCTTATACGGAAGGTTCAATGCGGATCAGCAGAATATCCATGTCTACATAAAATACCATGACTTTAAAATGCTGTTTGACCTAAAGTAAGGGGGAAATGGAAAGGAGAAATGAGTTTATATGGCTACGAGTTTCTAAAAAAGAGTCTGGAGGCTGGCAGAAGGATTGCCCTCATGCACAACTGAGCAGAGTCAGAGAGACAGATAAAGCAGATACAACCCCCAGATATTGGTTCCTTTGAAGGCTAAAGAGACCCATGAGAGTTATGGTCATGGCCAATGTGGTTAACTACCAGGGCAGATGGCCCCTCTTTGGAAATGGTGTTTATGTGTGATGAATCTGGACTCAGATGGGATCTCCCTTCATAAGACTTTCATGCTAATGTGCTGGAGGTGCAGTTAATGTTGGGGTTTAAGATATATTTAGGGGATTTGAATCTCTGGACCGACAATGTGATAGCCAGGTCCTGAGCCTCAACAGACTCCAGCACCTACAATCTGATTTATTGGACTTACCACACTCAGCTAAGATGGAGTTGAAGAAGGACAACCACCACACCATGGAGCCTAGAGTGATTACAACTGAAAGTGGGAGGATTGCATCCAGCATCCATGTGGAATCTGAGCCTCCTCTTGACAGAGAGGTGCAATGGACACAACCAATCCAATGTCCACATAGAAGAGGTGGCATTGGATTGGGAAAAGTGGACATGGTGGACGATGGGTATGGGGAAAGGCAGGAAGAGATGAGAGGTGGAGGCGTCTTTGGGACATGGAGCTGCCTTGGATGGTGCCTCAGAGGTAATCACCGGACATTGTAAATCCTCATAGGGCCCACTGGATGGAATGGAGGAGAGTAGGGACCATGATGTGGACCATTGTCTATGAGGTGCAGAGGTGCCCAAAGATGTACTTACCAAATCCAATGGATATGTCATGATGATGGGAACGAGTATTGTTTGGGGGGAGCTGGGGGGTGGGGGGGTGGGGATGAATGGGACCTCACATATATATTTTTAATGTAATATTATTACAAAGTCAATAAAAAAAATAAATATAAATAAATAAATAAATAAATAAATAAATAAAACACCAATTAAAATCAATAAGGAACAACAAAAAAAAGATACATAGACTGCACAAAATATTATATTAAAAAATTTGGGAGGTTCCCATATGGCCCACTTCCCACATCCCCCACTTTTCCTTCATCAACAACTTCTTTCATTAGTGTAGTGCATTCATTGTATTTGTTGAATACATTTTGGAACACTGCTACACAGCATGAATGATAGTTTATGGTGTGGATTATACTACCCCAGTCCACCTAGTGGGTTATGGCAGGATATAAAATGTCCTTCGTCTGTCCCTGCAATATCATTCAGGACAACTCCATGTCCACAAACTTCCCCATATCACACCTCTTACTCCCTCCCCCTGCCCTGAGTAGCTCCCATGACCACCATCTGCACATCAATGACATAATTTCTTCCATTGCTAGAGTCACACTAGTTCTATAGTAGATTACCAGAAAGCCCACTAAAATCTGTAATATATTCTTCCATCCTGTGTAACCTGGGATGGAGATGTCCACTCCCTCTCTAAGTCAAAAGGAGGCTTAGATCCCACATGACTGATGGATGCAATCTCCTGCTTGCAGTTGTAGACACTCTTGGATTCCTGGTGTGGTGGTTGACCATTATACCTCCCCATCAGCTGATCTGGGTAAGTCCAATGAACCAGAGAGTAGGTGTTACAACTCTGTTAAGGTTCAGGGCCCAGCTGGCACATGGACCATCCAGAGATTCAAGTCTTCTGAGCATACACAAACTGCAGCATCAGTCACATGTTCAGTAAAAATGACAGAAGAGGCATGTGTAGAGAGGTCACATCTGAGTCCAACTTCATCACAGTCAGGAGCACAAATTCCAAAGTAAGGCCCACTGCAAGGCAATGAATTCCAGAGCCATCTGTCATGACCAGAGGACCTGTGTGTCTCCGTAGCCCTCAGGAGCACCAGTATCTGGGGTTGTATCTACTTTGGCTGTCTTTCAGATCCTACTGAGATGTACATACGTGCGACCCCTCTGATGACCTTCCAACTCATTTTGAAATCTCTTAGCCATATAAATTAATTTGTCTTTACCACTTCCCCCTTTGATTTAAGGAATTTTTCTAGTTGCATCACCAGCAGGTGATTGGTAGCAATCCATCAGTGCTAGGGAGACTCATCCCAGAGTGTCATGTCCCACACTGGGGGGAAGATCATGCATTTACATGCTGAGTTTGGCTTAGAGACTGGCCACATTTGAGCAACATGGAGGCTCTCAGGAGGTAACTCTTAGGCACCCTGCAGCTCAAGGCCTAGTTTAAATATCAAGCACAGAAGCTCATAAGCACAGTCATCAGTACAAAGTACCCATCATTGGACCATCCTTCTTCATGGGTCTTTTCCCTTGCACCTGGGGGATTATTCTCTTCCATTGGGGGATGCAACAGAGCTCCCCAGGATGGGAACGCAGCACTCCCTCAGTTGGCATGTGTAACTCTATTCACTGTGACAATATCCAATGAACATCTGAACATATCTATATATCCTATTTGCATACCCTGGAGAACTCCCTCCCACCCATGTCTTCCGTTTCAATGACACCCCCCACCAGTACTCTTCCCCTGTCATAGTTGATCCCCTCTGTGTTCCAAAACTTCTTAAAAAATTAAGCTTAATATATTGCCAAATCCAATTAGTAGGGTAATGAAACAGTATTGACATGCTTACAGGTTAGAAATAGAATTTAGAATAATTTAGAAAAACTAAAATAAAGAAATAAATTGGGGTATTAAAAAATGAAATATATAAAACTTTGTTCCTGATGTTTTGTGTTTCATCATAGTAATATGTGTTGCCCTGCAAGTACAGTGGCAAGGCAATCTCTTTCATTCCTTCTGCAGTATCTACATCATTTAAAATTTTTTTTAAATTTTATCTTCTAAAGTTTTAGATCATAGTCAAATCACGTATACAATATAGGGGACTCCCATATACCCAATATCAAACCCTTTTCTCCCTTCTTCAGCAATGATCTTTTCACATGTGGATGATGCATTTGCTACAGCTAATGTACAGATATTAAAATATAGCTACTAACCATGATTCCGTTATGGCTTACATTATGGCTTATATTTTAGACTGTATACTTTTTGGTTACAGTATGGTTTACATTATGTTTTACATTTTTGAGTATTCACTTTTATATATTTTTGGTGAAATTTAACAAGGCTTGCATCCACTTTTGTAAGATCTTGTGGAACACTTCCATTGCCCTCCAGTAACCCCCACTTCTATCTGTTCTATTCCTGTCTCCCACTCCCCTCAGGGCCCACAGTGATAACCAAACTTTACTGCTTGGAGGACAAGATTCATAGGTACTTACAACAATGCAGAGGGCTTAATACTCTAGCCTGTCCTTCCCCTTTGGGAGCCACCCATGCTCTTGAGAGACACACTCTCCTCTGTTTGAGAATATCAGGCCTCCCCAGGATGAGGGTACAATACCTTCCCGCTCATTGTATGTATCTCCATCCACTAATAAAACACAATATGACAAGATAAACCCTCACACAGTCCCTACAATTCTGTCCCAGGTACATCCTGTGCCAGATGTTCCCCATAAAACACCTTCAACAAGTATCCTTTTATTATATTGTCTAAAGAGTTTTCTCAACATTGTAGTTTTAATCACATACCTGACAATCTCCCATGTTTTCCCCCTCCCCCAAACCTTCTCCTCAACTACATGGACCAGCTTACCCACCCTCCCAAGCCTTCAAAGCCCCACCCAATAGTATGCCTATGCTCTCATCTTATCCCTTCACTCCACAATACTTACCCACATTTTATCATAGATTTCTCTCATGTAGGCATCAGCTCACAAACTTCCTCTCCCCCGCATTTCCTGTAAGCATATCGCCCAGTCTCTAGCTCTCTGAAACAGTCTGATTTGCTTAATTCATGTCAGAGAGGATATGTAATATTTGTCCTGCAATGTCTGGGTTACTTCACTCAACATAAGGTCCTCAAGGTTCATCCATGTTATCCCATGTGTTAGTACTGTATTCTTTCTTACAGATGAGTAGTATTCCGTTTTAAGTATATACTACATTTTGTTTATCCATTCATCTTTTGATGGGCATTTGGGTTGATTCCAACTTTTGGCAAAAGTGAATAATGCCGCTATGAACATTGGTGTGCATGTATCAGTTCATGTCCTGATTTTCAGTTCGTCTGGGGATATATCCAGCAGTAAAATTGCTGGTCATATGGCAAATCCATAGCTGGTTTTTTGAGGAACTGCCAAACTGTCCTCCAGAATCGCTGGATTCTTCTACATTTCCACCAATGGTGGATGTTTGTTCCCCTTCATCTGCATCCTCTCCAACACTTGTAATTCTCTATTTCTTTAATAGCCTCACGTCTAATTGCTATAAGATGGTATCTCATTGTAGCTTTGCTATGTATTTCCCTAATAGGTAGTGACATTGAGCATCTTTTCAAGTGTCTTTTATCCATTTGTATTTCTTCTTTGGAGAAGCATCTGCTCAAATCTCTTGCCTACATTTGGAATGGGTTGTTTTTCTTTTTATTTTTGAGAAATAGGATTTTTTATATATACATTGGATATTAGGCTCCTATCAGATATATGGTTATTAAATATTTTCTTCCATTGGGTAAGCTGTCTTTTTACTTTCTTGATAATCTCCTTTGAGGTGCAAAATGCTTTAATTTTGAGGAGGTCCCATTTATCTATTTTTTCTTTTGCTTTTGTGTTTTGGGTGTGAAGATCATGTAGCAATTTCCTATTACAAGTTCCTGTAGATGCTTCCCTACATTGTCTTCCAAGGTCTTTATGGTCTTGGCTCTGATATTTAGATCTCTGATCTATTTGAGTTGATTTTTGTACAAGGCGTGTGTTGGTAACCCTCTCGTTCTTTTGCATATGGATATCCAGTTCTCCAAGGACCATTTGTTTAAGAAGCCATTCTTCCCAGTTTAGTGGGCTTTGTACTTCCTTGAATATCAGATGAGTGTATATGTGAGGATGTATGTCTGAACTCTCAATTCAGTTTCATTGGTCAGTGTGTTTATCCTTCTGCCAATATGATGCTGTTTTGACCACTGTAGCTTTATTGTATGATTTAACATCAGGTAATATGGTTCCTCACATTTCATTTTTCTTTTTCAAATGTCTTTGACTGTTTGGGGCCTCTTTCCCCTTCAAATAAATTTCATAGTTAGACTTTCCAGTTCATTAAAAAATGCTGTGTTGATTTTTATTGGGTTTGCATTAAATGTGTAGATGAGTTTGGATAGGATAGTCATCTTAATGATGTTTATTCTTCCTATTCATGAACAGGGAGTATTCTTCCATTTATTTAAGTGTTGATTTCCTTTAACAATGTTGTGTAGTTTTCTGTAATATAAGTCCTTTACATGTTCAGTTAAATTTATTCCTGGGTATTTGATTTTTTACTTGGTATTGCAATTGGTATTTTTTTTCTTGATTTCCTCCTCAGATTGTTTAATATGGGTGTAGAGAAATCCTACTGATTTTTACACATTGATATTACACCCTGTGACATAACTGAACACATTTATAAGTTCTAGAAGCTTTGTTTTAGATTTCCCATGACTTTCTATGTAGAGAATCATGTCATCTACAAATAGTGAAATTTTACCTCTTCCTTTCCAATTTGGATGCCTTTTATATCTGTTTCTTGCCTCATGCCTGACAAGGTATTTTTAACACAATTTTAAATGGGAGGGGTGATGGTGGGTATTCTTGTCTTGTTCTTATTCTTAGAGGGAAAGGTTTTACAATTTCAGCATGTATATGATGTTAGTTGTGTGTTTTTCATAGATATCCTTTATCCTGTTCAGAATGTTTCCTTCTATTCTTGTCTTTTGCAGTATTTTTATTAGTTAAGGGTGGGTATTTTGTCAAATGCTTTTTCTACATGTATAGATATGATCATCTGATTTTTATTTGACCTGATTATATGGTGTATTACTCTGATTGATTTTCTTATGTTTAGATTTCCTTGTATACCAGGGATGAAATCCACTTGGTCATGGTGTATAATTCATTTGATGTGTTGCTGACTATAATTAGCAAATATTTTGTTAAGGATTTTAGTATCTAGGTTCATTCGAGAGTTTGGTCTGTTAATTTCCTTTCTTGTGGTGTCTTTGTTTGCCTTTGGTATTATGGTAATGTTGACATCATAAAATGAGTTACACAATGTTTCTTTTTTTTCAATTTTTTGTAAGAGTTTAAGCAGAATTAGTGTTAGTTCCTTCCAGATGTTTGGTGGAAGTCACCTGTGAGGTTTTCTGACCCAGTGCTCTTCCATAGTTGGGAGGATTTAAAGACAGATTCTTTCTCTTTACTTGTGATTGGTTTGTTGAGATCATCAATTTCTTCTTTTGTGAATGTGAATTGCTTATGTCTTCTTGTTGGTATATAGTTTTTCAAAATATCCTCCTATTATTCTTTTTATTTCTGTGGGTTCAGTGGTGATATCCCCTTTCTCATTTCTTATTTTGTCTATTCACATCTTTGCTCTTTTTTCTGTGTTTAAAAAAAACACAGAAAAAGCTAAGGGTTTGTCGATTTTATTGGTTTTCTCAAAGAACTAGCTCTTTGTTTTGTTTATTTTTCTAGTGCTTTCTTATTTTTTTTTTCATTTAGTTCCACTCTGATCTTTGTTATTTCTTTCTTTCTTTTTTTTTTTTTAGGGTCAACAGCAACTTTATTTTTCAGCTTTACTTCATCGCAATGTAGTAACAAAATTGGCACTGATATCAGGCCTAATTAAAGAAATACCTCTGGGCCCGTGGTAGGAAGATATACCAGAGATAAACATAGAAGTCGGAGTTTTTAAGTGAGTTCAAACATTAGTTCTACCATAACCTGCGAATGGAGGTCACTTCTTTGTAAGCCTGTTTTCTCTTATGTCAGGGTTTGGACTTATGAACACTCAGGTGACCACTAACATTCTAAGCCTTTTTTCACAATGTGTCTGTGGCCATGTGAGAGACTGGTATAGGTATTATTTCTTTCTTTATTCTTCCTTTGGGGTTATTTGTTCTTGCAATAATTCCTCTAAATGTGCAGTTATTTTATTTTAGCTATTTTTTCTCTTTTGATATATGAATTTATGGCTAAGAATTTCCCTCTCAGTACAGCTTTTGCTGCATCCCATAAGTTTTAATATGTTGTGTTATCATTTTCACTTATTTCAAAGTAGTTGCTGATTTCTTTTGAGATTTCCTCCTGGGCCCACTGTTTGTCCAAGAGTGTGTTGCTTGGCTTCCATATCCTTGTGCCTAATCTGGTTCTCCAGCCCTTGCAGACTTTCAGTTTCATCCCACTGTGGTCAGATAAATTATTTTGTATAATTCCAATCTTTCTGAGTTCATTGAGATTTTCTCTGTGGCCTGGCCTGTGGTCTATCTTGGAGAATGATCCATATGCACTTGAGAAGAATGTATTTATGCTGTATTTTGTTGTAGTGTTCTTCATATGTCTATTAGGTTCAGATCCTCTGATATATTATTCAAATCTTTGTTGCTTTATTGATTCTCTGTCAAGATGTTCTGTCTAGTGATGATAATGGTATATTAAAGTCTCCCACTATAATTGTGGAGTCATCTATTCCTTCATTTAGTTTATCCAGTGATTGCCTCATGTATTTTGAGGCACTCTGATTAGGTGCATAAAAAGAATATAAAGATTGTTCTTTCTTGATAGATTACCACTTTTACTAATATGTAGTGCCCACTTTTGTCTCTCACAATATTTTTGTTTTTAAAGTCTGTTTTGTCTGATATTAGTATAGCTACTTTCGCCTTTTTTGGTTATTATTTGCTTGTAAAATTATTTTTCAGCTATTCACTTTCATCCTTCTTGAATCTCTGGGTCTATGGTGAATTTCATATAGACAGCATATAGATGGGTCACGTTTCCTTATCCATTCTGCTAATCTGTGTCTCTTTTTAATCCATTGACATTCAGTGTTATTACTCACAAGAAATTTCTTATATTAGCCATATTTTCTTTGAATTTGTGTGTGTCATATGTTGTTTTTATTTCTTTTTTTTCTTTTTTGTTGGTCTTAAACTGTCCTTCAACTCCAACTTCTGTTTTTTTCTTTCAAACTACAGAATTCCCCTTAGTATTTCTTGAAGAGCACATTTATTATTGGCATACTCTACATGTTTCTGTTTATCTGTGAATATTTTGAGCTCTCCATCAATTTTGAATGCCAGTTCTACTCAATAGAGTATTCTTGGCTGGAAAATTTTTTCTTTTAGTATCTTGGCTATGACATACCACTGTCTTCTTCTCTCCATTCTTTCAGATGAGAAATCAGCACTTAATCTTATTGAGCTTCCCTTTTGTTCAATGGTTCTCTATTCTCTTGCTGTTTTCAATATTTTCTCTTGTCTTGAGCATTAGATAATTTCACAAGTATGTTTTGACCTAGACCTTTTGGGATTTATACTGTTTGGGTTGTACTGTGATTCCTGGGCATGTACATCCATCTCCCTCAGTAGTTTTGGGAAGTTTTCAGGCATTACTTCCTCCAAATCTGTCCCCTTTCCCTTATCTTTTCCTTCTGGGATGTTTGTGTATTTTGTGTTGTCATTCAGATCCCTAAGTCTTTATTGGATTTCTTCTATCTTTTTTTCTAATAATTCGACTCTTTCTTTGATTTCAGATGTACTGTTTTTTCCACCTCAGTAATTCTTTCCTCTGCCTATTCAATTCTGCTGTTATTTGCTTACAGTGTTATTTTTTTTTAAATTTCTTGGATTGTGCCATTCATTACCAACAAATCTGTTATCTTTTTCCATATGTTTACAATTTCTTCAGTATGCTCTTCAAGTGGTTTCTTAATATCCTTAATCTCTTCTTTCACTTCATTACACTGATCCGTGATATTAGTTTTGATATTTGATTATTTGTTGAATGTTCTGCTTCTCTTCCTGTTTTTAAGTTTGTTCATTGGTGTGGGCCATGTCTTCCTGATTATTGGCATGTTTTGTAATTTTTTGCTGCTCTCTGCTCTTCATTTTACCTTGATGTATTTCTTCAGTTGGTTATCTCCTCCATGCAGTCTCAGGTTTTATTTAGTTGCTGTTTTTGTGTGTGTATTAAGTTTTCTATTTTACACTTTGTTCTTCTTATTCTATTTCCTTGTTGTTGTCTAAGTTTCCTTGATTGAAAAAGATTACATCCAGGGGAAGCAAAAGCAGTAAAAAAAGAAAAGATTTTAATAGAAATATTGATAGTAAATGTTAGCAGAAGAATCATATAAGACCTAAGGGATTGGATATTAAACTCATGTAACAGTGTAGAAATACAGGAATAAAAAAGTGGTGCACCTACACGGAAATGGAAAACTAAATAATCAAAAAGAATATAGTGTGAATTAACAGTTCAGTGTGATGAAGAGAGAGGGAAAGAGAAAAGAAAGGATAAAAATGGAAAGTTAATAAAGGATAGAAAAAGAACGGTTAGAAATAAATAGTCAGAAAAATTGGGGACTAAACAAAGGTAATTGGAATGCAAGAACAACAGAAAGGGGAAGTTAGAAAGATGCAGGAGGGAAAAGAGACAGCATTGATTGCCAAAATAAGTACACACAGAAATGAGAAAATCAAGGAAGTGGAAACACAGCAATCAAGAAACAAGCTGGCATCATTGAATTTTAAAAGGCAAGGGATAAAAAGGAAAGGTAAGGAAAAAAAAAAAACAGACAAGCCCACAAGGAAACACTAAGAACAAACTGACTTCCCTCTTAAGCCTCTGTGGAGCTTGTCAGGCTACAATTATTCTGCAGTTTTCTTACTGCATATTTTGAAGTGAGTTTAGTGAGTATACTAAATTAAATTATATAACAAAAGTAACTTTTTTTAGGAAAAATAAGAGACCCAAGGGAAACTAATCCAAGGGTACTTTCCATGCTTTCCCTGTCCTGAAGTATCAGCTAGATATTTCATATCCCATTGAGTTGCTACTCTAAGAGGAGCCAGGAATTGAAATATAGACCTTGTATATTCAAGCCTGAAACTCCTCCATGGAGACAAACTTTCCTGCTGGGCTGATTGGCTCTTCAATATTGGGGAAGAATTGACACTTTGGAATTGGATAAATTGCAAATTAGGAATCTGTCCTTGTCCACCTTATTTTTTCTAACTACTTTCTCTCCCAGGGCAACATTAAGCAAAAGCCCGTGTGAGAGTTCCCTTCTGAAATTCAAATGGGACCCTGTTGACTTATCTCACCACAGGAAAAAAAAATGACTCTCAGTCTCTTTGAAAGAGAGCACCCACACCTTGCTGGGAACCCTAAATATGCTCATGGAAGCTTATTAAGCACTTCCTACTGCCCCCCTCCCTTAGATGAGATGTACAGGACTAGTTAATTGCCTGGCTCCTCCTTCTCCCAGACCAATTTTCCCTATCCCAGGGAGGTTAGGTAAATCAGACTGCCTCAGCAGATTTACCTCTCCCTTCTTCCTGGTTTCTCCAGAGGCCAGGTGGTATGCTTCTCAAAGCTAAAAAAAGGGTTGTCCAGATCATAGAACCCACACTCAGGGGATTCCTCTCCACCTTTCACCAGAACCCTCCCACTCTCAGAATTTGTCTCTTCTAGCTGACTGACTGGCAAGGGTCAGGGAATGCTGTGGCTTCCTGCCCTGAGAGAGGGGTTCAGCTGTCCAATAGCTCCTGCCTGAAGCATCAGAAACTCATGGTTTGACCTTGCACAATCACGCTTTTTGTTATGCTCTCTGCAGATGGATGCCCTTAAGCTTCCTGCTTTTTGGGTTCCCAAAACAGCTCAATCAGGAAGGATTTTGCTGCACTCAGTTGTTTTATTTAGGAGAGATGATGTAGGTGCACTCAATCTGTCACCATCTTGCCCCTCTCCATTTTTTGTTTTCTTGATTGAATTCTTTATAAAAAGGCTTTGTTAATTTCAGAAGAAAATAAGTTAATATAGGAAGGAAGAGAAGGTGGGAAGAGTGCTGGTGAAGGAAGGGATGGGTCTGTGTGGAAGGACCTTTGTGCAGGAATGCCAGACCCAGCAGGTAGACAGGGTGAAAGACATGTCACTGCCATTTGATAGGATATGTCACCTTGTTGGTGAATGAATTGCAATTGCTTATAGAATTTTATCATATCACAGTTTACATAATGATTTCAAGTACTTTTTACAAGTGAATCATTTTCTCAGTTTATTCAATTATTTTAAAAGCAGAAAGCTGGGAATGATATCTACCCTTTTCCCCCAAATACCATCTAACTCTGGAGGGCACAGCTTTCTACTGGGATTCTCTCATTTTTGCCTGGAGCCAGAACTCACAGGCCAGATGAAAAGTGGCTCTTTTCATTCAAGACCCCCAGCCTTTGCTCTCTGAATTTGAGTCATTTTCTGGTTGCATAGCAAACAGGGAATCTTCTTCTCCTCCCTTGGGTCTGACCAAGGCCACCAGATATTGAGCAGTGGGGCCAGGGCTGATGAGACCACAGTAAGCAGTAGCCATGTTTAAGGGTAAAGAACACATGTTGAGGTCTGGACCTCAGAAATTCAGAGTCACCCCATTCCTCTCTGCACCCCACCTGGGTCTGCAGGCAACATCTTCAGACTATCACACATAGCTTCAGAGAGAGGGAACCCACCCCATTCCCTACAGACAAAGCACAAAACGTCAGCCAGAGTAGGGGTCCTGAATATGAAAGAGAGCCCAGTGCTGACCCTGGTTCTCCCTTGCCTCTTCAGGTTTATGGGTCTTGGTCTGTCCCTTTCCTTCACATGGCCTCAGTGTCCCCATCCCTAAATGAGGGCCTAGGACACACATGTCAATTGTAGAATTGGAATAGAGCCTGAGGGAGCTTTTGTTGATTCACTATCTTTTACCTTATCTATCCTTGAATAAGCCAGGATATGCAAACTCTTTCTAGAATTAAATTCATGATCATCTTTGGGAATGGTTATTATGAAAAGGAAAATAATATTTCTTCGTTTAAAAATTATTTCAAAGCTGTTTTGACTCATGACCCCTAACTGAAATCCTAAAATGACTGGGCATGAATAAGACATTAACAGAGTAAGGGATTTATTGTTCTTTTATTATTCTCCCAATTACTATGAACAATTAAAAGAATCAGGGAGTTATTGTTATGTAAAAACAGTTCAGGAGACTGGCTGTGGCTCACATATTGAGTGCCTGCATCCCACATGGGAGATCCTGGGTTTGGTTCCTGGAGCCTTCTAAAAAACACAACAAAAAAGAAACACCAAGGAAACAAATGAAAAAAAAATGACCTCAGTGGTTACATGATGGTTTCTCACTTTAAAGTTCCCAGGTTCAATCCCTGGCCCTGGAAACTCAAAAAAACCCACCACATCACAAAAATTCAAAGCCCCTTACCTGGCAGATTCAGTCACAGAATTTCCTCTATTGTTTTATTTTTCCATGAATAATATAACACCAGTTTGTTATTTCATTTATATACCAAACTCTCCAACTGGCTCTCTTGTTCATAGAATTCCTTTAAATAAAATACATGCCAAGAACTAAAAGCGTCTGTATGTAGTTAAGATTTCTATTTTGAAATCATCATCAGGACTAACAGGGAGGCCTAGGCCCACCATGACCCTGGACCACCACATGGCATTAATCTGCATCTTCTGAACACAGGATCAGAGCCGTGAAAGGGGGGCTGTGTATCTGTGGGTCTTGGGCCTAGGAGGAACAGGACTCAGAGTAGGTGACCACTCAGGGGATGGCTGGTGGGGAAAGACAGAGAATGAGCAGGATTCTGCTGACCAAAAATAGCATTTGTCCTGAGCTTAGGGAGGGTTGGGAGGGTTAGGGAATATATAAAAAGGACAGGGAGGGGGAAAGGAGTTGTCTTAAATTGTCATGTTTCCATGCAAATAAAAATCATGTACAAGTATGTCAAAGCACCTATAAACAGAGTGATAGAGAGGGTATATTGTGTACTTTTAAGTTAATATGCATAGACATATATAAATAGGTAGACATTAAAACTGGTGTGAATGTGTCTGTGGGTAAATATAGCCACAGTTAGTTTGGCCTCACTGGGCCCAGGGCCTATAGTCAGCCTTATTTAGGCAACTGCCTGAAGTAGGAAACAGGGCTGTGGTCTGTAGACCAGGACAGAAAGTGGTCATAAGAGACCCAGGTGGGACTTTGCCTTGATTTAGGAGTCCCCATGAGGCTTTACTTTAAGAAAGTCAGTTGACTTTTAAAAAAGAATCAGGAAGCCATTATAAATGGCATTACTTGGCCTAGAATTGTCTCTTAATAAACAAACTTCTATCTACTGTTATAGATTAGTGAAAGTTCCAATTGAGAGCTTCATTAGCCATGCAGCAACTGTGTCATCCTATGCAGAGTAGAGAGCAGCGCCGAGTTAAGGGAAGAGGTGTTTTTATAGCCTTTCAGGAGGGGGAGGTGGTTACTAGCAAGCAAGCAGGCACATAAGCAGAACACTGTGGTTAACTGAAGATAGTATATCTATTTTTTTCTTTTTTCAGAGCCCTTTCTTGTGAGCAGTCCCATGTTATTTATTGGCCCTTTTCTTGGGGACAGCATTAAGTTATTTACTGACACTCTCCTTGGAGACAGCCTAAGTTATTTATTTATCTGAAGGCACATGCAATTCCCATTTCCTAATGTAGTTCTATTCCTATTGTCTCAATGTGGCCTTATCCTTACACTACCAAGAAATGAAAGACCTTCCAAATGGTGTGTTTGACTCTTATGATGATTGTCATCCTGTGCACCAGCCCTTGGGGATGCATCCCTAGGAGGAGGCTTCCCTAGGAATCCCTCCACATTGAAAGCCCTCAGCACAGGGTCAAGGACAAATCATTTGTGGGAGGGGCTTAGTAGTGTTGGGAATACTGATGAGTCATTTCAGATATAATAGCTTTAAAACTCTCATGACTGGCTTGCCTCGCTGTCACTTTTGCAGAAAATCCTCTTGAGAAAATACCTGTGAAGAAATAAATTTATTTTGAGATATTTGGGGCGCAGCTAAACTCAAATAATTACACGTGCAATTGTCTTAAAATTAGCCCAATAAACATTTTTTAGGCATTTAGCATTAACTTGTTTTGCATACCCCAGGAAATTAGCCCAACATAGGCTCTCAATTTGTAGGTAGGCAGGGATGTTTATATGGTCCCAAGCTGCCTTGGCATGCCTTGCCCTGCTTCCCCTTCAGCGGACTACTTCCCACCTGTGGCCTTTGGAAGCTTTTCTTTAGGGGTCCATCCTACAAAACAGTCAACACCATGCCCGATGAATAGATTGTCACTGCCAATCCATGTCTTCTGGGTCAACAACAAAATCCTCCTTTTAAATTCCCCACAGTTGCACATCCTGCTAAAGTGCTTCTTGTGTTCCCTGAGCATGTGACTTGTGGAATTTCCTTTCCGACCTGAAAAGGGGCTTCACCTGGTGTTCCACTCCTTTTTCTTTAGCTGCCCCAAGGGCAGAGAGGGGAGCTGTGGAAGGGGAGCAGATACCTGGATCCTGGCCCCAGATTTGGACAGGAGGTACATCCCAAGTGGGAAACATGTCATGGGGAGTCAAGAAGGAGGAACAGGTGCCAGAGAGCATCCTCCCTTCACCCAGACTCTTCTCTCCATATTTTATCCCAGCTCCAGCTGTCACGCCCAGGCTCCGATTGTAGCACCGGGGACATCTTGATCAGACATGTGATGTTACACTGGGGCACCACTTCACATCACCCTCTTCCCCCCAGGTGCTTGGCTCCCTCCATGGAGTCCCGACCCACTCAGAGCCCTCCCTTTCTTATGCCCATCAAATCTCTGCTGTGCCCTTTTAGGAAATGTCCACAGAGATCTAGAAAGTTCATCTGGGTAGAAGCTAAATGTCTGCCTCCATTCTCTAATAGGGGTAGGAAAAGTGAGGAATGGGATTTGCCCCAGACTGGGGGTTTCCCAGAGGCCCTCGAATTTTCAACCTGTGACCTGCAGGTGCAGGGGGAGTAGTTGAAAGAATCCTTTGGCTATATCCCATACTCCATTTACACTGATGCTTCTTTCAAATGTCTGCATTTGAAAGAAGTGATTGAAATCTGCTATAGGTTTGGAAGCAAAGGTAAGGGATTGTATTTCTTTTTCTATCTGGTTGCACCATCCTCTTTTTGGTGCTTCATTTTGCATGTGGGGTCAGGGGCTGCACCTCACTGCACAGGTCTGGGATGCCTTTATTTTTTAACAGGAGGTTCCAGGAATTGAACCTGAGTCCTACATATGGTAAATGGGAGCTCAATTGCTTGAGACACAGCTGCTTCCTTAGAGTTGCATCTTAAATGATCAACCAAGCCTAAAGCCATCTATAGGAAATTATTCTCAGATAACTAAAAGAACTTCATTAATGCCACATTTGGGAACCTGCACTAAATTCCTGTGACACGTGACATCCTTCCATCTAAGTTCAGAACCTTCCTGTGGAATAACAGTGTGAGGACTGGTCTCTAAAGGTAAGTTAATTCTTAAGCTGAAATTCAACAAGTGTTTTAGGCAAAGTTCCCATAGTGGTGACCCATTTGGGGATGAGACCTTTATCCTGGGACTGCCCTTCATATATCTCTGCTTTGGGATCTGGCTTTGGCTGAGAAAATCCTGGGGAGGCCTGTGGAAGGAGGTTGGTAGGGGAAGACCATAAGATGGCCAGCCAGTGGCCACTATATGGGGCTGAAGCCACCCTTGACCTGAGAACACAGAGACCGCTGATCCCCAGATCTTGGGGAAGAGCAAATGGGAACCATCTGTGATCTTATGTATGCAATTGTCAGGGATTCTGTTTATTCCAGGCAAGGTGTTAAAACATCAATAACAATACTATGGGAAGTAAGACCAATTGAAGTGACTACTAGTCACTGCTCTCGGGTAAGAATTGTTCCAATAGTCACAGTTCCTCAAGGGGCAGGGGACTGGGCTTTTTATACAGGAGGAGGAGGCAGGGACCCTTCTGTAAAGGGGTGTGTGGACCCATGTAGATTGGGTACCTGGGTTTGATCTGTGACTGATGTGTGACTCTCCCTCCTGCTGATAGCTCACCTGGCCCAAGGCTTGCTGGCAGTAGGAGCCTTGGTTGATCCAGGCTGCCTGGTAACATGGGCAGAGGGATTTCCTCACAAAAAATGTTCCATGACTGTGTCAAAGGGGCCTCCCCAAGGCTGAAGATATACTCAGGGTATCTTCTATCTCAAGGCTCAAAGAAAAGTTCTGTCCATACCATCATCTCCATCTTTTTATGTAAAAACGTGGTCTTAGGAATTCTTGGTGGGAATCTGCCTTGTCTATCAGCCAGCTCTGCAGAGAACTGTCTCTCTCCTTTTGTATGTAAATAGAGGAGGGCCTCAGAGTCTTTAGTGTTAGGAGTCAATTACCTCTGTCTCTTTTTTTCCTGGGATGAGAGGGGCCACTCACACCCCCAGTTACACTTACCAGGCTGCCCTTTCTCCTCATTCCCCTATTTTTCACCCTGTTCATGATCATTTTTATTTTTATTTTTTTGAGTTCTTGTGACCAAGAAAACAGCTGCTTAAAGATTTGTGTACAAGATTGTATGTGGAAATATTTTCCATTCTCTTGAGTAAATATGTACAAGTGGGACTAAAGGACTATTTGTTAAGTGAATGATTTACTTTAGAAGAAACTGATATTATATTCCAAAGTGGCAGTTTTGTTTTGTTTGGTATTCATATGAGTAAAACATATGAGTTCCTGTTGTTCTGCATTCATGCCACTATTTGATATTCTCATTTTTTTCAAACTAGTGGTAGTGGTGTCTTACGAGGTTCTAATTTGCATTTCCCTCATGGCTAATACGTAGAACTTTTTTTCATATATTTTTTCCTACCTATGTATTTTTTTAAAAGGTACTATTAGGATCACTTAGCTATTTCTAAAATTAGAATGTTTGTATTCTTATGGTTGAGGTTTTTTCTAATGGTCAAAGAAGAAGCTTCCCTCCTTCATTTTTCTCCCCATCGAAAGTAACTGTGACATTCAGAACATAGCCTACTGCAAACACACAATGAGACATTTAATCATGAGCTGTACTAGGTTAGACATGCTTATGATTAACCAGGAAAATAAATTCATGTGTTATGATTCATTGTTAATTCTCCATGAATGCTAGAAACAGGAGAATATATATGGTTGAGTTTGGAGTATTCTTTGTATATATCTCTAAGGAAGAAATACAAATGGCCAAAAAGCACATGAAAAGATCCACATTTCTGTGGTAACTGCTCTGGTCAAGGGCAGTCTGGGGCACCTTCCTGAAAAAAAACCTCTTTCTAGTCCCGAGCTTATACCGACCTGCTTAGGCTAAGAGGCTCCTTGTGTTCCCACAAGGGACACAGCTGGGGATGGTTGAAACAAAAGGCCGAGTGAGTGTTGTGCAGTGTCAACATGCAGAGGAAACATTGGAAGCACACAAAGTAGGACCTCATTAAGTTAAATGCAGAAAAACTTTCCCTGAGTTTTCCACGAAGATGTGGCATAAAGTTCTAGCCAGGAAATGTTAGAATGCTTTGTGAACTACAATGGCTGGCTTTTGGCATGGGCTGGCCCCAGGAGGGCACCTTTGACCCCGGATCATCTGTAAAGTCCATGAGATGTTAACGAGAAAACCAGAGTGCCCTGGCCAGTTCCCCTACATTGATGCCTGGCAGGACACTGCAAGTCAAAGTCCGCCCTAGTTAAGGAAATGTACAAGTAAGGAAGCCAGGATTTGCCTGATACAAAAGCCCACAGGTGCTGTCTCAGGAACCAGGCCAAACAGGTGCCTTGCAAAGGGTCCAGAGAAAGTAAGCCCCAAATCTAGTGACAACCCACCTATTCTAGAGGGGCCACCACCTTATGAGATTTTTCCTACAGTGCCAGTGCCGAGGAGTGGGGATGAGCCAATTTCCCCAAGCAATGTAACCTCGCTGCCCTGAAGGCCATCTCCACTGCTGTCCTCCCTGAGCAGTATGACCTCGCTAACCTGACAGCTGTCTCCACTGCCATCCTTCCTGAACAGTGTGACCTCACTGGCCCCACACCCACCGTCCTCCCTGAGCAGCACTTCCTCGCAGCCATTCCTGCAGCCGCTTCCACAGCCATTCCCACAGCCGATTCTGCAGCTGCTTTCTCCAAGCAACACAGCCCAGTTGTTCCTACAGCCACTTCCACAGTCCTTTCCACAGCCCGTTCAGTTCCACGGCTGCTTTCTCCAAGAAACAGGAGCCAGCTGCTCCTGCAGCTGTTTCCACAGCCGGGTTCGCAGCTGCTTTCTCCAAGCAACACAGCGCAGCTGCTGCAGCAGCCGCTCCCACAGGAGGTTCTGCAGGCTATTTCTCCAAGCAACATGGCCCAGCCACTCTCGCAGCCACTCCCGCAGCCACTTTCCCCAAACAATGCAGTCTCTGCACCTCTGCAAGGCTGTTTCCACCAATCTTTTTTTTTTATGTTAAAACCAATTTTTAAAAAAAAATTTTTTAATAGATTTTGTAAAAATATTACATTACAAAAAATATATGAGGACCCCTTCAACCCCAGCACCCCCACCCCACCACTCCCCCCGCAGCAACACTCATTCCCATCTTCATGACACATCCATTTCATTTGGTAAGTACGTCTCTGGGCACTTCTGCACCTCATGGTCAATGGTCCACATCATGGCCCATACTCTCCCACATTCCATCCAGTGGTCCCTGTGAAGATTTATAAAGTCAGGTGATTGCCCCTGAAGCACCATCCAGGGCAGCTCCAAGTCCCTAAGACACTTCCACATATCGTCTCTTCCTGCCACTCCCCATACCCATTAGCCACCATGTTCACTTTTCCCACTCCAATGCCACCTTTTCTCTGTGGACATTGGATTGGTTGTGTCCATTGCACCTCTATGTCAAGAGGAGGCTCAGATTCCTCATGGATACTGGATGCAATCCTCTCGCTTTCAGTTGTAGGCACTCTAGGCTCCATGGTGTGGTGGTTATCCTTCTTCAACTCCACCTTAGCTGACTGAGGTGAGTCCATTAAATCAGATTGTAGGTGCTGGAGTCTGTTGAGGCTCAGGGCCTGGCTATCACATTGTCAGTCCAGAGATTCAGATCCCCTAAATATATCTTAAGCCCCGACACCAACTACAACTCCAGCACAGCAGCATGAAAGTCTTAAGAAGAGACATCCCATCTGAGTCCAGATTCATCACGCATAAACACCAGCTCCAAAGAAGGGCCATCTGACATGGCAGTTAATCCCATCTGCCGTGACATTAGCACCCATGGGCCTCTTTAGCCCTCAATGGAACCAATATCTGGGTGTTGTATCTACTTTATCTGTCTCTTAGATTCTGCTCAATTGTGCATAAAGGCAATCCTTCTGGCAGCCTCCAGACTCTTTTTTAGAGACTCGTAGCCATATAAACTCATTTCTCCTTTCCACTTCCCCCTTAGATTAGGTCAAACAGCATTTTAAAGTCATGTTATTTTATGTATACAGGGATATTCTGCTGATCTGCATTGAACCTTCCATTCAAGGTCATTCTCCAGTTACATCATCAGTTGGTAGTTGATAGTGATCCCTCGGTGCCAGGGAGGCTCATCCCCGGGTGTCATGTCCCATGCTGGGGGGAAGGCATTGCATTTACATGCTGAGTTTGGCTTCAAGACTGGACACATTTGAGCAACATGAAGGCTGTCCTCGGCCTAAGGCGCCAGACTCAAGCATCACTTCCAATCTTGACCACTGGCAGCATAGTGCTGGCCATCACTCAGGAAGGAGTCCCTGAAAGATGACAACTCAGACCACGAGGAGCCCCAGGGACAGGTGGAGCAGGGAGAAGGGCCACCCTACAGCTCCCTCTCTCTGAAGCCTGGGCTCCAATTTATTATGATGCTGATGACCATATACAAGGAGGACACTTCACTACTACTGATCTCTTTATCTGGAAAAGTCACACCCCACATACCTGGAGAAGCCTCAGGTCATGATAGACCTCTTCCAGTCTATCATTCAAACCTGCAAACCCACCTGGGCTGACTGACTGTAAGCAGCTCTTTATGACCTTACTCAACTTCAAGGAGAGAATGTGAGTCACAAAGGAGCTTTCACCTGGCTTAAGGAGCACCCATCTGGGGGAAGCCTGGACAGGGATCAATATGCCCACACACAGTTCCCAGACAAGGACCCCCAATTGGATCCCAATGACATGACCTGGCCCAACTGATTAGAAATTTTCCATAGGGCCTTAGTTGAAGGTTTCAGAGCTGGGAGCCAAAAGGTAGTAAACATGGCAAAGACAACACAAGTCCTACAGACTCTAGAGGGAAGTTGGCTCAATTCTGACAGGATTGACTCCTGACATTTATTTCAAACTTTGGGGTGTGATACGATACTACTTTTGTTGTTGATTTTCAATTTGTTCTACTTTTTAGCCATGGTAGCTCTTTGCAGTGCATTCTATTGCTCTTTACTATAACCCTATCATTGAGGGGTTCATTTTACATCTATTTATTTTTGGTACTACAAAATATTCCAGATCCTTCTTGCATATTTCTTTCCTAGAAAGAGCAATTTCTCTAAGAAGGCATTTATTCGAGAATGGTTTTAAAACCTAGAGCCTGGGCATTATCTCTGCTCATTGTTACTGCAGCCTTGGGGGCCTCTCTGCAGAGAGTGTAAGGAAATATATGTGTATATACTAAGATGTGTACATGCACATATCTAGAACAAGAAACCTTCCCTTCAAGAAATTCTAAAGAGAATTCTACAGGAAAAAAGGAAAAAACAGGACAGGCAGAGTTCGAGGAGAGTGTAAGAGCAACAAAAAAGACAAAAAGACAAGGGTAAAAAAAGCACACAAAATATGAAAAACACAACTACAATCAAAATATGGCTAACACAAATAATTCCTTGAAAGTGATAACACTGAATGTCAACGGACTTAACTCACCTATCAAAAGATTCAGACTGGGACATTGGTTAAGGAAATATGACCCATCTATATGCTGTCTACAAGAGACACATCTTAGACCCAGAGACTCATGGAGGTTGAAAGTGAATGGCTGGAAAATAATTTTACAAGCAAACAATAATCAAAAAATTGCAGGAGTAGCTATATTAATATCAGACAAAATAGACTTTAAATGCGAAACTATGTTGAGAGACAAAGAAGGATACTGCATTTTAGTATAAGGGAAAATCTGTCAAGAAGATCAAACAATCATAAATATTTATGCTCCTAACAAGGGCACCTCTAAATATGTGAGGCAAACGCTGGAAAAACTAAGTGAAAGAATAGATGCATCTACAATTATAGTGGGGGATTTTAAAACACCATTATCAACTCTGGACAGAACATCTCAAAAGAGAATCACTAAAGAAACAAAACATTTGGACAGTATATTAGAGGAGCTGGATCTAATAGACATATATAGATCATTACACCCAAACACAGCAAGATATACATTTTTCTCAAGTGCACATGGATTATTCTCCAAGATAGACCATATGCTAGGCCACAAAGAAAGACTTAATGAATTCCAAAAGATCGAAATCATACAAAATAATATCTCTGACAACAGTGGAGTGAAGCTGGAAATTTGCAAGGGTCAGAGGCCCAGATTTCAGACCATGATTTGGAAATTAAACAGCACACTCTTAGAAAAACAGTGGGTCAAAGAGGAAATCTCAAAAGAAATCAAAGACTACCTTGAAACAAATGATAATGATTACACAACATACAAAAATTTATGGGATGCAGCAAAAGCAGTACTGAGAGGGAAATTGATAGCCATAAATTCATATATCAAAAAGAAGAAAGAGCAAAAATTGAAGAACTAACTGCACATTTGGAGGAATTAGAAAAACAACAACAAAGTAATCTAATAGGAAGAAGAAGAATGGAAATAACAAAGATAAGAGCAGATCTAAACAAAATAAAAAATAAGAAAGCACTTGAAAAGATAAACAAGACCAAGAGCTGTTTTTTTTAGAAGATCAACAAAATTGACAAATCTTTAGCAAGACTAAAAGAAAAAAAAGAAAAAAGATGCAAATAAGAAACAAGAAAGGCTATATCACCACTGACCCGACAGAAATAAATACTATCATAAGAGGATACTTTGAAAAACTATATTCCAACAAAAATGAGAATTCAGAGAAAACAGACAAATTCCTAGAAACACATAAGCAGCCCATATTGACAAAAGAAGAAATTGATGATCTCAACAAACCAATGAAAGTAAAGAGATAGAATCATTCATTAAATACCTCCCAACTAAGAAGAGCCCAGGGCAAGACGACTTCACAGGTGAATTCTACAAAACATTCCACAAAGAACTAACACCAATCCTGCTGAAACTATTCCAAAAAACTGAAACAGAATGAACATTGCTGAACTCCTTCTATGATGCCAACATTATCCTAGTACCAAAGCCAACCAAAGACACCACAAGAAAAGAAAATTACAGACCAATTTCTCTAATGAACCTAGATGCAAAAATACTTAACAAAATACTTGCTAATTGTATTCAACAACACATTAAATGAATTATACACCATGACCAAGTGAGATTCATTCCAGGTATGCAAGGATGGTTCAACATAAGAAAATCAATCAATGTAATACACCGTATAAACAGATTGAAGGAAAAAAAATCACATGATTATATCTATAGATGCAGAAAAACCATTTGACAAATTACAGCACACTTTCTTGATAAAAATCCTCCAAAAGATCAGAATACAAGGCAATTTTTTTAACATGATAAAGAGTATATATGAAAAACCCACAGCCAACATCGTTTACAATGGAGAAATCCTAAATTCCTTCTCTCTAAAGTCAGGAACAAGACAAGGATGCCCATTGTCTCCCCTTCTATTTAACATTGTCTTAGAAGTACTTGCTGAAACACTGAGGCAAGAACCAGACATAAAAAGTATTCAAATTGGAAAGGAAGCAGTCAAAATTTCATTATTTGAAGATGACATGATCCTATACATAGAAAACCCTGAGAGATCTACAACAAAGCTTCCAGGACTGATAAATGAGTTTAGGAAAATCGCAGGTTATAACTTCAATGTGCAAAAATCAGTAGCATTTTTGTACACCAATAATGAGCAAGATCAGGAGGAAATCAGGAAACAAATACCATTTACAATAGTAAGTAAAAAAATAAAATATTTAGGAATAAATTTAACTAAAGATGTAAAAAACTTATACACTGAGAACTATACAAGACTGTTCAAGGAAATCAAAGAAGACCTAAATAAATGGAAGAATATTCCCTGTTCATGGATAGGAAGACTAAATATTACTAAGATGTCTATCCTACCAAAACTGATCTACACATTCAATGCAATCCCAATAAAAACCAACACAGCCTTCTTTAAGGAACTAGAAAAACTAACTATGAAATTTATTTGGAAAGGAAAGAGGCATGAATAGCCAAGGACATATTGAAAAAGCAAAATGAAATTTGAGGAATCACACTACCTGACTTCAAAACATACTACAAAGCCACAGTAGTGAAAACACCATGGTATTGGCCTAAGGAGAGACACACAGACCAATGGAATTGAATTGAAAGTTTTGATATAGAACCTCATATATATAGCCATATAATATGTGATAAAACCACCAAACCCTCCATTCTGGAGGACAGTTTGGTGGTTTCTCAAAAAGCTAACCATAGATTTGCCATATGACCCAGCAAAACCACTGCTGGGTATATACCCAGCAGAACTGAAAACAAGGACACAAGCCGATATATGTACACCAATGTTCATAGCAGCATTGTTTACTATTGCCAAAAGTTGGAATCAACCTAAATGCCCATGAACAGACGAGTGGATCAATAAAATGTGGTATATACATACAATGGAATACTACTCGGATGTAAGAACAAATACACTACAAACACACGTGATAACATGGATGAATCTTGAGAACCTTATGTTGAGTGAAGCAATCCAGGCATTGAAGGACAAATACTACATGACCTCAATGATATCAAATAAGCAAGCTGCTTCAGAGAGCTACAGACTGGAAGATAGGCTTACAGGAAATCGGGGGGTGGAGGAAGGATGTGAGCCGACGTCTGCTGGTGTGGAATCTATGATGATCTGGCGGTAAGTATGAGTACAAAGAAGAGATAAAATGGGGGCAAGGGGTTGCCTTTGGGTGGGACTTTGCAGATTTGAGGGGGGCTAGGGATGGGCGGATGGGTAATATTGCCCAAAAATTGGGAGGAGGGAGGGGCAACATATGAACATAGGAGAGAGTCAGGTGTTGGTTAAGAGTAAAATACTGAGAAAATCATATCAAAATATAATTAGGAGTGTTACCTGTTTAGGATGCTCGGATGGGATGGTCTGATGCGGGATGGACTCCTGGGGAATGTCTGAATGCTCATTTTGCCAGGGTGGGTTGTACCATTGGGTAGAGACCCAAGGAGTGAGAGTGGGGGTGGACCCACATCCTGGGGAGGACTAATGCCATCAAATAGAGGGAACTGTATCTCTCGAGAGAAAGGATGGCTCCCCGGGCATTAGGACAGCTGAGCAAGTCAGGCCCTGAACACTGTTGCAAGTATCTCTGTACATGACTCCTTGGGAAATGGAAGTTGACTGTCACTGTGGGCCCCAAGGGGAGGGGAAAATGGATGTTGAATGGATAGAACCAAGGTAAATGTAGGGGTAAGAGAGGAGTTTCGCGAGAGTACACAAGGATGGATATAAAACATGTGATATTACACCATAAACATATAGGGGACGACAGACTAATAATGTAAACCATAATGTAAAACATAGGATAACTAAAAATTTAGAAACCTGTGTATCCTAAAGTATGGACCACGATGTAAGCACAGATGTCACCTTGTTTGAAAGCTATTGTCTCAGAGTCTGTACATCAGTTTCAGTAAATATGATATGAATAAGTTATTAGAATATCACTGTGGAAGGGAAAAGGTTTTATGGTGGATGTGTGGGAGTACTGTATATTGTATATATGAATTACTGTGATCTAGGGCTCTTGTGAAGAGAAGCTCAATAATTAGGAGAAAAGAAAAGAAAAAGAGAGGACATAGACACTGAGGAAAAGATGGAAGTACTTGCCTTGCCCATTTTCATACAGGGCAACACTTATTGCAGTGACAGAAGTTAAAACATCCAAAACAAAGCTTTTGCATTTTTAAATTTTTTGATACCCCAATTTATTTTTACCTTAATATTTCCAAGTTAATATGTATTCTATATCTAACCTTTAAACTCATCACTATATTCCATTTTACTATTAATGGAACCTGGCAATATATTGGGTTTCACTTTTCATGATGTTTTGGATCACAGAGAGGTTCATCAATTGCAGGGGAGGAATACTGGTGTAGGATGTTATTGACAGGGGACACATGGTTGGCAGGATGTTCTACAGGGCATATATCCAGGGTACATAAAAATGTTTGGATATTTTCATAGTGGATACAATTAAAAACAACAACTGAGGGAGTGCTGATTACCTAGCCAGGGGAACTCTACCACAGCCCCTAAAGAAACAGTAACAATCCCCCAAGTGCAATAGCAAAGACCAAAAAATAAGTAAGGTCCAACAATGAGCCCTTGGTACTAATGACTATGCTTGTGAGGCTGTGTACCTGAAATAAGAATAAGGCCTAGAGCTGCAGGGTGCCTAAGAGTTACCTCCTGAGAGCCTTGGTGTTGCTCAAATGTGGCCAGTCTTGAAGCCAAACTCAGCATGTAAATGCATTGCCTCCCCCCCAGCATGGGACATGACTCCCAGGAATGAGCCTCCCTGGCATGGAGGGATTACTACCAAGTACCAGCTGATGATATAACTAGAAAATGACCTTGAATAAAAGGTCAACTCAGGCCAGCAAAATATCTCAATCTACATATAATTCCAGGAGTTAAAAATGCTGTGTGACCTGAATCAAAGGGGGAAATGGAAAGGACAAATTAGTCTATATGGCTGTGAGTCTCCAAAAAGATCCAGGAGATTATCAAAGGGGTTGCCCTTATGCATTACTCAGCAGAGTCCCAGTGACAGATAAAGTAGATATAACCCCGGGTATTGGTTCTTTGGAGGGCTACAGAGATCCACATGTCCTATGGTCATGGCACTTGGAATTCAGTGCCATGTCAGTTGGCCCTACTTTGGAGTTTGTTTTTCTGTGTGATGGAGCTGGACTCAGATGTGATCTTTGTTCACAAGCCTCTCCTGTTGATATAGATGTGGAGTGGACACAACCATTCCAAGGTCCACAGGATGGACGAATAGAGTATGGATTAGAGTGGACTTACTGATATTCTATTCATGAAATATTGTGATTAGTAATCGAAGAAAATGTGGCATTGGTGTGGAGAAAGCGGTCATGGTGGCTGCTGGGGGTAGGGAATGGCAGGAAGAGATGAGATGTGGGGGCATTTTCAGGACTTGACGTTGTTCTGGTTGGTGCTGCATGGACAGTTACTAGACATTGTATGTCCCCCCATGGCCCAGTGGGTGGAATATGGGAGAGTGTGAGTTATGATGTGGACCATTGACCATGAGGTGCAGTGGTGCTCAGAGATGTATTCACCAAATGCAATAAATGTATCATGATGATGGAGGAGGTTGTTGTTATGGGGGGAAAGTGGGGTGAGGGGTTTGGGGGGTGTATGGGGACCTCATATTTTTTTAATGTAATATTAAAAAAATAAAGACAAAAAAATAAATGATATTCACCTATTCCTAGAAAAATAAAAGTTGCCAAAAAATAGGCCCCCAAAATTAAAAATCTGAAAATTTTCATATCTTCTTCAGTTATTGAATCCATAGTTAAAAACATTCTCATAAATTTTCATATTGACCAATGGCCTTATTGGGGAATTCCACTAAAACTTCAAGGAAAAAATAATACTTATTTACTCAAACTTTTCCAAGGAATAGGAAAAAAATGGGAAAATACCTCCATTTATGATTACGGCTTAACATTTGTATCAAAATCTTATAAGGCCATTAAAAATAGGAAATTTACAAGTTCTTTATCTATCCTTTAAACCCATCGCTATATGCCATTCCCTAGTAAGGGACCATGACATTATATTAGGCTTCAAATTTTGGGGAGTTCTGGATCACAGAGTGTTTCAACAATGGCAATGGAGGGATACTGGTATGGGATACCAATGACAGGTGATATATGGCTGACAGGGAGCTGTACAGAACATATGTCCAGGGTGCATGGTAATGTTTGGATATACTCATAGTGGCAACAATTAAAAACCACAGTAGGGGGGGGGTACTGGGTTCCTGGCCAGTGGTGCTCTGTCATGGTCCCTAGGGGAGCAGCGACAGTCTCCCAGATACAGTGGCGGGGACCAGGAGGGAGTGAGGGTTCAACAGTGAGCCCCTGATGCTAATGACTATGCTTGTGAGCTGATAAACCTAAAATAAGAACAAGGCCTAGAGCAACATTGTGCCTGGGAATGTCCTCCTGTCAGCCTTCATGTTACTCAAATGTGGCCAGTCTCGAAGCCAAACTCAGCATGTAAATGCAATGCCTTCCCCCCAGCATGGGACATGACACCCGGGAATGAGCCTCCCTGGCAACGAGGGACCACTATCAACTACCAACTGATGATGCAACTAGAAAATGACCTTATACGGAAGGTTCAATGCGGATCAGCAGAATATCCATGTCTACATAAAATACCATGACTTTAAAATGCTGTTTGACCTAAAGTAAGGGGGAAATGGAAAGAAGAAATGAGTTTATATGGCTATGAGTTTCTAAAAAAGAGTCTGGAGGCTGGCAGAAGGATTGCCCTCATGCACAACTGAGCAGAGTCAGAGAGACAGATAAAGCAGATACAACCCCCAGATACTGGTTCTTTTGAGGGCTAAAGAGACCCATAGGAGTTATGGTCATGGCCGATGGGGTTAACTACCAGGGCAGATGGCCCCTCTTTGGAAATGGTGTTTATGTGTGATGAATCTGGACTCAGATGGGATCTCCCTTCATAAGACTTTCATGCTAATGTGCTGGAGGTGCAGTTAATGTTGGGGTTTAAGATATATTTAGGGGATTTGAATCTCTGGACTGACAATGTGATAGCCAGGTCCTGAGCCTCAACAGACTCCAGCACCTATAATCTGATTTATTGGACTTACCACATTCAGCTAAGATGGAGTTGAAGAAGGACAACCACCACACCATGGAGCCTAGAGTGATTACAACTGAAAATGGGAGGATTGCATCCAGCATCCATGTGGAATCTGAGCCTCCTCTTGACATAGAGGTGCAATGGACACAACCAATCCAATGTCCACATAGAAGAGGTGGCATTGGATTGGGAAAAGTGGACATGGTGGACGATGGGTATGGGGAAAGGCAGGAAGAGATGAGAGGTGGAGGCGTCTTTGGGATATGGAGCTGCCCTGGATGGTGCTGTAAATTTCCTATTTTTTTTTCCTTTTTTTATTGACTTTGTAATAATATTACATTAAAAATATATATGTGAGGTCCCATTCAACCCCACCCCACCCCCCAACAACACTCGTTCCCATCATCATGACACATCCATTGGATTTGGTAAGTACATCTTTGGGCACCTCTGCACCTCAAAGACAATGGTTCACATCATGACCCATACTCTCCTCCATTCCATCCAGTGGGCCCTGTGAGGATTTACAATATCCAGCGATTACCTCTGAAGCACCATCCATGGCAGCTCCATGTCCCAAAGACGCCTCCACCTCTCATCTCTTCCTGCCTTTCCCCATACCCATCGTCCACCATGTCCACTTTTTTGAAGTCACAATAATGTTGTTTCATCATAAGGAAAAAAGGAAATAAAATGAACCAAATATCTAGAAACAAATTGGTCACATGCAGATTCATCAATATCAGGAAAATTGTAATTCTAAATGTAAAAATAAAAACCTTAAAGAAACAAAAAAGAGAAGAATGTTTTCATTTTCAAAGGAGAAAATTTGTTGAATAAGACATGTATCATCATATATCATCAACCTTAAAGGAAAAGTTTAATGAATGTTAATTACATTATACTGATATTTTCTGTTTGGCAATGAATGGTCAAGCCACAAGTGGAATAAATTATTTAACATAGATCTAGTCAATAGTGAATTATATCAAAATTATACAGGGACCATCTACAGAAACAAGCAGAAAATCCACTAGAAAAAGTACGATGTGTGGACAAGGAAAGAATGGAAGCTCAACAGTAAATAAAGTACGCTGTTATCAAATTGATGGACTGAATGTTTAAAAGAAAGCCAGAGGTCTAAGAGAAAGATTAGGGAAGGAAAAACAAGCACATTAAAGCACAGGGTTATTTAAAATCATCACAAGCTGGACAAATTTGGCTGAAATTGTCCAATGTTATTCTTTTGGGTCCAGTGTTCATTTCATGTGTGTGTGTATGTTCATTCATTCAACATGTCTGCATTAATACAGCTTAAGTATTTATTCCATGAAGATACAAAATTGAATACCATAGAGCCAGAAACTGTCCTCATTATTCTAACTGAAAAGTTCAATTGTTGGCATTGGCCTTTGAAGGTCGAGTCAGGATGCAAGGAGAAAATAGAATGGGATGTCCTAATCTGGATATGGCAATAAGAAAAAGCCTTCCATGGTAAGGAAATTAGAGAAGATACCTCGAGGAGGAGCAGGAATTGAGACTAGGAAGGGAAAGGGGACATAGATGTAGAAAATGATATTACAAGCATGGGGACAAGCTGAGCATAGACCCCAAGTTTGACAGGTGCATTGAAGAAGACAGAGGCTCTGGAATCCAATGAGGAGGGAGAAGTGAGAATAGATAGGCATGAGTCAGACAGTATAGATTTTGTAGTTCATTTTAGTGGGAGTATGAACAATTTTATGCTACTTTTATGCTAAAAAAACTAGACAATGTAGATAAAATAGAAAACTTCCTAAGAATGTACAAACAACCTACACTGATGCTTAAAGAAATAGAAGACTCACCAAACCAATCACAAGTAAAGACATTGAAACAATCATTTAACAGTTCCCCACAATGAAAAGCCCTTGAACAGACAGTTTCACAGGTGAGTACTACCAAGCATTCAAAGAAGATTTAATACCAATGTGACTCAAGCTCTTCCAAAAAATTGAACAAGAAGGAATGCTACAAAACTCATTCTATGAAACCAATATCACCCTAACACTAAAGCCAAATAAAGCTATTACAAAAAAATAAAGCTATAGGCCCATTTCTCTAATGAATATAGATGCAAAAATCCTCAATAAAATATTTGTTAATCAAATCCAACAACACATTAATAGAATTATCCTTCTTTATCAAGTGGATTATATACAAGGCATGTAAGTCTGGTTCAACACAAGAAAATCAATCAGCGTAATACACCACATTAATAAGTCAAAGAAGAAAAATCACATGATCTTATCAATTGACACAGAAAAGGCATCTGACAAAATACAGTATCCTTTCTTGAGAAAAATATGCAAAGAAATAGGAATTGAAGGAAACTTCTCAACTTGATAAAAGCCATATAAGAAAAACCCACAGCTAACATTGTATTCAATGGTGAAAGACTGAAAACTTTCTGACTGACATCAGGGAAAGGACAAGGATGCTCACTAACCCCATTGTTCTTCAATGTAGTGGTAGAGTTTCTAGCTAAAGCAATTAGACAAGAAAAAGAAATAAAAGGCATACAAATTGGAAAAGAAGAATTATAACTTACTATTCGCAGATGATGATTATATATCTAGAAAGTCCTGAAAAATCTACAACAAAGCTGCTAGAGCTAATAAATTATTTCAGTAGAGTGTCAGGATTCAAGATCAATAAGCAAAAATCAGTAGTGTTTCTTTACATGAAAAATGCACAATCTGAGGAGGAAGTCAAGAAAAACACTCCATGTACAATAGCAACAAAAAGAATTAAATATTTAGGAATAAACTTAACCTAGGATGCAAAACACTTGTATTCAGAAAACTATAATGCGTTGCAAAAAGGAATTTAAAACACCTAAATAATTGGAATAACATTTCTTGCTCATGGATTGGACGACTAAATATCATTAAGATGTCAATTCTACCCAAATTGATATACAGATTCAATGCAATACAAATAAAAATTCCACCAGTATTTTTTTTTTAGCAAATGGAAAACACAATTATCAAGTCTATGTGGAAGTGTAAGAGTCCCAAAATGGCCAGAAACATTTTCAAAAGGAAAAATGAAGTTGGAGGACTCTCACTTACAGACTTTAAATCATATAATTAGCTAAAGTGGTAAAAACAACATGGTATTGTCATAAACATAGACACATAGACCAATGGAACCGAACTGATGGTTCAGAAACAGACACTCACATCTATGGCCAAGTGATTTTTGACAATCCTGTCAAGCCCTCCCAGTTGGGGAAGAAAAGCTTATTCAAAAAATTTTGTTGGGAGAACTGGATATCCATAGCCAAAAGAAAGAAAGAAGACCCCTATCTCACATATAATACAAAAATAAACTCAAAGTTGACAAAAGACCTGAATATAAAAGGAAGTACAATAAAGCTTCTAGAAGAATATGTAGGAAAATATCTTCAAGACCTGGTGGTAGGTGAAGGATTCATAAACCTTACACCAAAAGCACGAGCAAAAAAAGAAAGCATGGATAAATGGGACCTCCTCAAACTTAAACATTTCTATGATTCAAAGGGCTTCATCAAGAAGGTGAAAAGTCATCAAGACAACGGGAGAAAATATTTGGAAACCAATTATCTGATAAGGGTTTGATTTCCATGCTATGTAAAGAGATCACACAACACAACAATAAAAAAGCCAGCAATAAATTTAAAAATGGACAAAAGATTTAAATAGACATTTCTCCAAAGAGGAAATACAAATGGCCAAAAAGCACATGAATAAATGTTTCATATCACTAGCTATTAGGGAAATGCAAATTGAAACAACAATAAGATATCATTTAACACCACATAGAAAGGCCATTATTAAAAAAAATAAACAGACAACAATATGTGCTGGAGAGGATGTGGAGAAACAGGAACACTCCTTCACTGTTGGTGGGAGTGTAAAATGGTGCAGCCTTCATGGAATACAGTTTGGAGGTTCCATAGGAAGATAAATATAGAACTGTCACATGATCCAGCAATTCCTCTACAAGGAATATATCCAGAAGAACTAAAAACTAGGCCATAAAAAAACATCTGCACACCAATGTTCATAGCGAAGTTGTTCACAATTGCCAAAAGATGGAAACAACTCAAGTGTGCCTTCATGATTGAATGTATAAACAAATGTGGTCTATACAAAGGAATATTATGCTGCAGTAAGAAGAAATGAAATTGGGACATATGTGATAACATGGATGAGTCTTGAAGACATTATACTAAGTGAAGTAAGCCAGACACAAAAGGACAAATATTGCATGGTCTCATTAATATAAACTAAATACAAATAATAAACACATGGAATTGTATATGTTATTAGGAGATAAGAGGAGTTTTGAGAATAAAGATGCTTAATGTATGTAGAAGTTTTTTTCTTTATTTTCTTTTACATGTTACATTAAAAAAATAACAGGCCCCTTTATACCTCCCACCACCCTCACCCCACTCCTCCCACAACAACAACCTCTTGCATCATCATGGCACATTCACTGCACCTGGTGAATACATTTTGGAGCACTGCAGCATGACATGTACAGTGGTCTACATAATAGTCTACACTCTTCTCCAGTCCACCCAGTGGGCCATGGCATGACACACAATGTCCAGCATCTGTCCCTGCATCATTACCCAGGACAACTCCAAATCCTGAAAATGCACCCACATCATATCTTTTCTTCCTTCTCCCTAACATCAGCGGCTACCATGACCATTTTCTTCACATCACTACTACAATTTCTTCCCTTACTAATCACAATAGTTCCCCAGCAGAACACCAGTAAGTCAACTCTAATCTATATCCTACTCCTCCATCCTGTAGACCCTGGGATGGTTCTCTCCAGTCCACCTCTACATCAAGAAGGGGCTAACATTCCACATGGATGATGGATGCAATTCTCCTGCTTTCAGTTGTAGGCACTCTTGGCTCCCTGGTGTAGTGGTTGACCTTCTTCACCTCCCTGTTAGCAGGCCAGGATAAAAGCAATAAACCAGAGTGTAAGAGTTGCAAGCCTGCTGAGGCTCAGGGCCTGACTGTCACATGGACAGTCCAGAGATTCAGGCCTCCTGAGTATACACCAATCCCAAAGCCAACTACAGGTCTGGTAAAAGTAACAGAAGAGGCATGTGTAGAAAGATCACATCTGAGTCTAACTCCATCTCACTCAGGAACGCAAACTCAAAGCAGGGCCAACTGACATGGCACTGAACTGCAGAGCCATCTGCCATGAACATAGGGTCTCTGTAGCCCTCAAGAGAACCAGTACCTGGGTTTCTATCTACTTTGGCTGTCTCTGGGACCCTGCTGAGATGTGCATAAACGTTACTCCATTGATGACCTCCCAACTGTTTTGGAGAATCATAGCCATACAAACTCATTTGTCCTTTCCATTTCCCCCTTTTGTCCAAAGAAAAAAGCAGGTTTAAACACTTGATATTACATGTAGGCTGAGATATTCTGCTGGTCTGAGTTGACCCTTTTATTTAAGGTCTTTTTCTAATTACATCATCAAATGGTGCTTGGTAGTAATGCCTTGGCACCAGGGAGGTTCATCCCCAGAAGTCATGTTCCATGCTGGGGGGAAGATAATGCATTTACATGCTAAGTTTGGCTTAGTGACCACATTTGAGCAACATGGAGGTCCTCAGGAGGTAACTCTTCGGCACCTTGCAGCTCTACGCCTAGTTCATATTTCAGGCACACAAGCTAATAATCATAGCCATCAGTATCAAGGGCTCATTGCTGGGCCGCCCATCTTTATTGGTTTTTGACTTTGCACTTGGGGTATTGTTGCTGTTCAATTGGGAATGTGATAGAGCTCCCCTGGATTGGAACTCAGCACTCCCTCAGTTGTCATTTTTAACTGAAACCACTACGAAAATATCCAAACATTTTCATGTACCCTGTGTAAACCCCATGGAGAACTCCCTCCCAATCACGTGCCCCCTTTCAATAACACACCACACCAGTATTCCTCCCCTGCCATAGTTGAACCCTTCTGTACTCCAAAACTTCTTTAAAAAGGAAGCCTAATATATTGCCAGATTCCATAAATATCAAAATGGGATATAATGATGGGTTTAAAGGTTAGATATAGAATATATACTAATTTAGAAAAATTTTAAAAAGGAAAAATAAATTGGAGTATCAAAAAATGAAAAACTGAAAGTTTTGTTTTAACATTTTGCCTTTCATCACTGCTGTAGGTGTTGCCCTGCATGTACCGTGGCAAGGCAATTTCTTCCATTTCTTCCTCAGTGTCTACATACTTTCTTTTTTTTTCTTCTTCCAGCTATTAAGTTTATCTTTACATAAGTTTTAGATCACAATAATTCACATATACAATATATGGTACTCCCACATATCCAACATCAAACCCTTTGTCCCTTCACAAATATTGATCTTTCTACATGTTCATATTCTATTTGCTGCAGTTCATGTACAGATATTGAAACAATAGCTTTCAAACATGATTCTATTTGAGTTTCCATTATAGTTTATATTTTAGACTATACAATTTTCTAAATTTTTAGTTATCTTATGTTTTACATTATCATTTATATTTTAGCCTATAGATTTTAATACATTTTTGGTGTAATTTAACATGTCCTATATCCATCACTGCATGATCTTATGGAATACTTCCATTGACCCACAGTTACACTGATTCCATCTATTCAACACCTTTTTCCCAATCCTCTCAGGGCCCACTGTGACATTCAATCTTCATTACATGAAGGACCATATTCAGAGATACTTGCAACAATGTTGAGAGCTTGACATACTTGACTGCCCTAACCCACTGGGAGCCACCAATTCTCTCAAGAGGTAAAATTCCCTCTATTTGAGAACATCAGTTCTCCCCAGGATGTGGGTATACTTTCACCCTCATTGTATGGGTCTCCTCCCAATAGTATAACCCATTATGACACTCTCCCTAGAAGCTTTCCATGTGTCAGAAGCCCCCCCGCCTTAAGCATCTTAAAACAGGTAACCTTCCATACTATATTTTCTAGAGTTTTCTCTAATTTATAATTTCAACCACATATCTGACAGTTTCCTATGTTCAAATGTTCTGCCCACCGTCCCCCCGAAAAATTGGGCCATCTGATCCATCCTTTCATCTCCAGCCCCCCTCATGCTCAAAAAGCCCTGCCCCGAGGTATCCTTATGCCCCCATTTTATCCCTCCTCTGTACAAATACTTATCTTCAGCTTATCATAGATTTCACCCATGCAGGTGTCAGCTTGCACACTTTCTCTACTCCCCAACTTCCTTTAAGCATATCATCCAGTCACTCTGAAGCTGTTTCTATCTCTCTGAAACAGCTTGGTTTACTTATTTCTTATCAGAGAGGTCATGTAGTATTTGTCCTTCAATGCCTGGATTACTTCACTCAACATAAAGTTCTCAAGATTCATCCATGTTATCAAATGTGTTTGTAGTGTATTTGTTCTTATAGCTGAGTAGTATTCCATTGTATGTATACACATTTTATTTATTCATTCATCTCTTGATGGCATTTGGATTGATTCCAACTTTTGCCAACAGTGGATAGTGCTGCTATGAACATTGGGGTGTGTATATCAGCTTGTGTCCTTGTTTTCAGATCTTCTGGGTATATACCCAGCAGTGGAATTGCTGGTTCATATGGTAAATCTGTATCTAGTTTTTTGAGAAATTACCAAACTGTCCTCCAGAATGGCTGGGTCTTTCTGCATTCCAACCAGCAGTGGATGAGAGTTCTCATTCCTCCACATTCTCTCCAGCACCTGTAGATCTCTGATTTTTTGATAGCTGCCAGAATTATGGGAGTAATATTGTATCTCATTGTGTTTTGACTTGCATTTCCCTAGTAGCTAGTGATTTTGAGCATTTTTTCATGTGCCTTTTAGCTATTTGTAAAACTTCTTTTGAGAAGCATCTGTTCAAATCTTTTTCCCATTTTTTAAATGGGTTGCTTGTCTTTTTATTTTCAAGATATAGGAATTCTTTATAAATGCAGGATATTTCTCCCATAAGATATATGGTTACCAAATAATTTCTCCCAATGTGTAGGCTCCCTTTTCACTTTCTTGACAAAATCCTTTGAGGTGCAGAAGGCCTTAATTTTGAGGAAGTCCCATTTATCTATTTGTTCTTTGGCTGCTCATGCTTTTGGTGTGAAGTTCATGAAGCCATTTCCTATTACAAGGTCCTGTAGATGCTTCCCTACATTGCTTTCCAAAGTCTTTATGGTCTTGGCTCTTATACTTAGGTCTTTCATCCATCCTGAATTGATTTTTGTAAAAGGTGTGAATTGGTAATCCTCTTTCATTCTTTTAAATATGGATATCCAGTTCTCCAGACACCATTTGTTGAAGAGGCCATTCTCTCACAGTTGAGAGGTTTTGGTGGCCTTGTTGAATACCATATGGCTGTTTATTTGAGGATCTATATCAGAACTCTCATTTCAAGTCCATTGGTCAGTATGTCTATCCTTCTGTCAATACCATGCCATTTTCACAACTATAGCTTTGTAGTATGTTTTGGAGTCAGGTAGTGTGATTCCTCCAATTTCATTTTTCTTTTTCAATATGTCTTTGGCTATTTGGGACCTCTTTCTTTTTCAAATAAATATCATAGTTAGTTTATCTAGTTCATTAAAGAATGCTGCGTGGATTTTTATTGGGATTGCATTGAATCCATAGATCAGTTTTGGTAGGATAGACATTTTAATGATATTTAGTCTTCCTATCCATGGGCAGGGAATATTCTTCCGTTTATTTAGGTCTTCTTTGATTTCCTTGAGCAGTGTTTGTAGTTTTCTGTGTATAAGTCCTTTACATCTTTAGTTAAATTTATTCCTAGGTATTTTTTTTAGTTTAATATTGGAAATGGTATTTGATTCCTGATTTCATCCTCAGATTGATCATTATTGGTATACAGAAATGGTATTGATTATTGCATATTGATTTTGTAACCTGTGACTTTACTGAACTCATTTATGAGTTCTAGAAGATTTCTTGTAGACTTCCCAGGGTTTTCTATGTATAGGATCATATCATCTGCAAATAGTGAAATTTTCACTTCTTCCTTTCCAATTTGGATGGCTCTTACGTCTGGTTCTTCCCTCAGTGCTTGAGCAAGTAGTTCTAAGACAATGTTAAATAGAAGGGCTGATAGTGGGCATCCTTCTTTTGTTCTTGATCTTAGAGAGAAAGATTTTAGATCTTCAACATTGTAAATGATGTTAGCTGTGGGTTTTTCATATATGCTCTTTATCATGCTGAGAAAGTTTCCTTCTATTTTGATCTTTTGCATTGTTTTTATTAGGAAAGTGTGCTGTATTTTGTCAAATGCTTTTTCTGCATCTATAGATATGATCATGTGATTCTTTTCCTTCAGTCTGTTTATATGGTGTATTACATTAATTGATTTTCCTATGTTGACCCATCCTTGCATACCTGGAATGAATCTCACTTGGGCATGGTGTATAATTTATTTAGTGTATTGTTGAATATGATTAGCAAGTATTTCTTTGAGGATTTTCATGTCTAAGTTCATTAGAGGGATTGGTCTGTAATTTTCCCTTCTTGTGGTGTCTTTGGCTTTGGTATTAGAGTAATGTTGGCATCATAGAATGAGTTAGGCAATGTTCCTTGTATTTTTATTTTTTGGAAGAGTTTAAACATGATTGGTGTTAGTTTTTTCTGGAATGCTTGGTAGAATTCACCTGTGAAGCTGCCTGGCCCAGGGCTCTTCTTAGTTGAGAAGTTTTTAATGAATGATTCTATCTCTTTACTTGTGATTGATTTGTTGAGATCATCAGTTTCTTCTTTCATCAATGTAAGCTGCTTATGTGTTTCTAGGAATTTGTCCATTTCCTCTAAATTGTCCTTTTTCTTGGAATATAGTTTTTCAAAGTATCCTTTTATAATAGTCTTTATTTCTGTGGGGTCAATGTTGATATCTCCTTTCTCATTTCTTATTTTGCATATTTGCATCTTCTTTCTTTTTTTCTTTGTTAGTCTAGGTAACGGTTTGTCAATTTTATTGATCTCAAAAATCAGCTCTTGGTTTTGTTCATTTTTTCAAGTGCTTTCTTTTTTTCTCTTTCATTTAGTTCTTTACTGATCTTTGTTATTTCTTTCTTTCTTCTTCCTTTGTATTTAGTTTGTTGTTTTTTTTTCACTAATTCCTCCAATTGTACAATTAGTTATTCAATTTTAGCTCTTTCTTCTTTTTTGATATATGAATTTATGGTTATAAATTTCCCTATCGGTATTGTTTTTGCTGCATTCCATAAGTTTGGATATGTAGTGTTATAATTTTCATTAATTTTAAGGTAGTTATTAATTTCTTTTGTGATTTCCTCCTTGACCCACTGTTTTTCTAAAAGTGCTGTTTAACTTCCAACTCTTGGTGCCAAATCTCGGTCTCTGTCCCTTGAAGATTTCGAGCTTCATTCCACTGTGGTCAGAGAAATTATTTTGTAGGATTTCAGTCTTTCTGAATTCATTGAGACTTTTTCTGTGGCCTAGCATGTAATTGGACAAGTATATGTCTTGGGGTAGGCCTGTTGGAATTTATGCTGTTTGGAGTGCATTGTGCTTCCTGGACATGTACATCCATCTCCCTCAGTAGATTTGGGAAGTTTTCAGCCATTATTTCCTCCAACACCCCTTCTATCCCCTTTCCCTTCTCTTCTCCTTCTGGGATGCCTGTAATGCATATGTTTGTGTGTTTTCCATTGTCATTCGGGTCTCTAAATCCCTGCTGGAATTTTTCTTTCTTTTTATTGATCACTTCTACTATCTGTTTGATTTCAGATATACTCTCTTCCACACCACTAATTATTTTCTGTGCCTCTTCGAGTCTGCTGTTATTTGTCGAGAGTGTATTTTTGATTTCTAGAATTGTGCTGTTCATCACCATCACATCTGTTACCTTTTTGTGTATGATTGCAATTTCTTCTGTATTCTCTCTAAGTGTTTTCTTCATATTCTTAAACTCTTCCTCCACCTCATGAAATTTGTCCCTAATATATGTTTTGAGAGCTTTAATTACTTGTTTGATGTTCTGTTACTCTTCCTGGTTTTAGTTTGTTCATTGGATTGGAGCATGTTTTCCTGATTATTATTTTGGTTTGTAATTTTTTGTTGCTGCCTTGTCATCATTTTATCTTGATGGTTTTATTCAGTTGCTTAGCTTCTTTGTTTAGTTTGGTGTTTAATTGGTTGTTTTTGCATGTGTGTTAAGTCTTCTCTTTGTCACTTTGTTCGTCTTATTCTATTTCCTTGTTGGCTAAGTTCACTTGAAGGAAAATATTAAGGTCAGGGAAAGCAAAAGAAGTAAGAGAAGAAAAATGAACAATAGTAGCATTGATAATAAATATTAAGAGGAACCATGTGTGATCTAGGAGAATGGATATTTGACTTATGTAAGGTATGTATACTTATAACAGTATGAAAAGTAGTGTATGTATAATGAGACAGCAAACTAAATATGGGGAGGAATATAGTGTGAATTAAAAGGCCAGTGTGTTCAGGAGAGAGGGAAAAAGAAAAGAAAGGACCATAATATAAAGAGTGAATATAAGACAGAAAACAGTGCAAAGGTATTAGAAATAAATTCAGAAAAATAAGGGGGCAAACAAAGAGATGTGTAATGTAAGAGAAACAATAAATGATGGAGGATAGAAAGATGTAGAGGAAAGGGGATAGTGTTGGTGGCCCAAATCAATATACACACAAAAGTGGAATGGAGAATGAGGAAATACAGCAAATGTGAAGCACTTCCTGCAGCACCTAATATTTTAAAGAATTTAAAAAAGAAGAGATGAAAGAAAGAAATGGAAAAAAAGGGACAAAAAGGAGGGGTAAGTAAGCAAGAAAAAGAAAAAGAGAAAAAAGAAAAAAGAAAGAGAAAAAGGACCTTGGGGGATAAAGAGGAAGAAAACAAGAAGACAACCCAATAAAATGCCAGACAAAGTTTCAAGCAAGGTATCTCTTTGCAGTTAAATAAAATGCTTAGGGATTTGACATTCCCCCCTTTTCCCTTCCTTACTTCCCTGTCACCCAGGGCAGCAGGAAAGCTGCCTGAGAGGTCCAGTAGGAGATTCAAGTGGGTTGAACCAGCTCTGCACAGAAAACAGTGACTTTTGTTTTACAGATAGAGAGCACTCACAGCTCACCTGGAACCCCAAGTATGCTATTGGAAGCTTGGAAAGCACCTCCTACATTCCCTCTCTTTTAGGTGTGCTATGAGAGGGCTAGTTGATTTTCTGACTCCACCTTCTCCTAGACCAAGTTTCATATCACTGGGTATTTAGGTGAATTGGGTTTTGTCAGCAGATTCACTACTCCTTTCTTCCCAGGCTCTCCCCAAGCCAGCCGGTATGTTCCTCAAAGCACAGATACACAGAAAAAGGAGGGAGGAAGAACCAGAAAATTGAACCTGCACTCGCTTGGCCCCTTTGCTGCACCTCCTACCGAATCCCTCCCACTCATGGAGTCAGTCCAAAACTGGAGGGCTCGGGCAATCCCGGAACTCCAGAAGTGCTGGACTTGGGAAAGGGAAGCCCAGGACACTGCAGACTCAGAGTATGTAGGTCTGTGGAATGTGGGCTATGGAGCTTAGGGGACACAGACCTGGGGACCACGTATCTGGGGATCATGGTGCCCAGGGACACCACCACACAACTGACAGTTCTCAGGGAACATTGTGGCCACCAGCCGTAAGTGGAAGGGTCCTACCTCCCCACAGCTTTCAATCTCTGTGCTTGTAATCTGCAATTCTACATTTAGCAAGCACTACTTCTGTCACTGTCTCTAAAAAACAGAAGTCCATACACCACCTGCCTTGCAAGGTTCTGAAACAGCCTGCTCTGGCAAGACTCCAACACCACTTTGCTGCTTCTTTGCAGTTGCACTCACTCAGACACCATCTTGCCCTGCCTCCTCCTGTAGAAGTTTTAATTAACTGGACTTAAAAGTGTGGTGATGGGTAGAGTTGATAATAACACATTATAGTGAGTAGTAACTGGAGTATAAATGGGATTGTGGCTGAAAAATTTAGTCTGGGGAAGTAAATGTCAATAGAAAGAAAGCTAAAGAATAACTGAGGGGGAAGCAGACTTGGCCCAGTGGATAGGGCATCCATCTACCACATAGGAGGTCCGCGGTTCAAACCCCGGGCCTCCTTGACCCGTGTGGACCTGGCCCATGTGCAGTGCTGATGCACGCAAGGGTATGCCCACATAAGGGAGCTCCATGCGCAAGGAGTGGGCCCCATAAGGAGAGCTGTCCAGTGCAGAAGAAATTTCAGCCTGCCCAGGAATGGCAGGCAACACACAGCAAGATGACGCAACAAAAAGAAACACGGATTCCCATGCCACTAACAATAAGAGAAGCGGACAAAGAAGAAAACATAGGAGATAGACACAGAGAACAGACAACTGGGGCAGGGTGGGGGGGGAGAATTAAATAAATAAATCTTTAAAAAAAATAAAAGAATACCTGAAGGACTGAAATACACAGTAAACCCAGAGGCAGTTGAGAATTGTGGTTAAGGGTGCAAATACAAGCAAGTTCTTCTGTGAGCTAGAGCAGATGTATATCACTATTGTATATACATGGAAAACTACAGATGGCGTGACCTATAGACTGTGGTTAACAGCAATACTATAATATTCTTGCATAAATGTCAAGCTGTACTGTGTTGATAAAGGAGGTGTATGGAAAAAGTGTGCTAAATGTATGCTATGGGCAGAGGACGTGGCCCAGTGGTTCGGGCATCCATCTACCACATGGGAGGTCTGCAGTTCAAACCCTGGGCCTCCTTGACCCATGTGCAGCTGGCCCATGCGCAGTCCTGATGCTTGCAAGGAGTGCCCTGCCATGCAGGGGTGTCTCCTATGTAGGGGAGCCCCATGCACAAGGAGAGCACCCCAGAAGGAGAACTGCCCAGTGCGAAAGAAAGTGCAGCCTGCCCAGGAATGGTGCCACACACACAGAGAGCTGACACAATAAGATGACACAACAAAAAGAAACACAGATTCCTGTGCTGCTGACAATAACAGAAGCGGACAAAGAAGACACAGCAAATAGACCCAGAGAACAGACAACTGGGGTTGGGCTGGGGAAGGGTAGAGAAATAAATAAATCTTAAAAAAAAAAGAAAGATAAAGGTTTGCATGACTCTAAAAAAAAAAAAAAGGATGCTAATGGACCATGATTGGTAGTAATAGTCTGGTCATATTGTCTCATAATCTGTAACAAATGTTCCGTCAGGGTGTGGAATTGTATGGGAAATTTACACATCTGTATGATTGCTTTGCAAGTCCACAATATTTGTAATAAAATATATTTTAAAAAATAGTATGGGTTGGGGAAAAAATACACCAAATGTAAGATAGGAAATATAGTTGGTAGTAATATTGTGATGATGTTCATGCACAGTTTGTAACAAATGTTTCACAATGCAAAGAGTTGTTGGAAGGGTGATGTATGAGACACCTGTGTGATGTTATGTATGTATATTTTGTAAGATCACAATCTTTAGTGTGCATGTTAATGTATGAATGATATACTTCCATAAAATATAAAAAGCTTTTTAAGAATAGAGTATTCAGAGATGAAGAAAGAGTTGGCCTTGCTGATTCTGAAACTTCAAGATTGAGAGCCACATACTCACACATTGTTGTGACTGGTAATGGAAGAAATTGAGCATTGATATGGAGTAAGTGGCCACAGTAGTTGCTGAGGGCAGGGAGAGGGAAGAAAAGAGGTGATGTGGGGACAATTTTGGGACTTGGAGTTGTCCTAAATGATATTGCAAGGACAGATGCTGGACATTATATATCCTGCCATAACCTACTGAATGGACTGGGGGAGAGTGTAAACTAAAATGTAAACTATAATCCACGTGGTGCAGCAGCGCTCCAAAATGTATCCACCAAATGCAACAAATGTACCACAATGATGAATGAGGTTGTTGATGTGAGAAGAGTGGGGTAGGGGGTTTATGGGAACCTCTTATTTTTTTAATGTAATTTGTGATCTATTTATCAATACAATTAAAAATGATACAGTTGGGAGTGGGGAGTGGGGTGTAAAGGAATTTCTTATATTTTTCAGTGTAACATTTTGGAAAAAAATCTACTCATTCCCTATAAATGTGTATTATTTTCATAATTAATTATCTTTAAAGACATTTTCAATGATATGTTTTAAACTTTAAAAAAGAAGTAATAGTGGATATGAATGGACTCTGTAAAATAAAGCCAAAAGAAACTATGAAAGTACAGTACTCTAATTAACAATGTACCAACCCACCATGTATGGATTAACAATTCTAATACTTCTATGCATTTGCACTGGAATCAAGTTTCATAGACAGTTGACAGATGAGGGAATATTTTTCACACTGTGAAATAGGTGATTATAGATAAGCAAGGGAGGAGGCTAGAATGTTCTATATGTTAATAGTTTAGATTTATTAACTCATGTATCGGTAAATATAGATAGAGTGTTGTATGTAGACATGTTTATAAATGTGTATATACACACATATGTTTCCACACATTCTCTTCAGAGAGGCCTTAGAAGGCACAGTACCATGGAACTCAGAACATGGAATTTATCACCATTATCCAATAAGTGTCTTCTTGGAGAAATTGTTGACTCTAGGAGAGAAACGTGCAAGAAATGACTGGCACAATTTATAGTACCATAGAGTAAATATGTGCTAAAATAAAACTCTCAATGATGGGGTTGTACTACAGATAAAGAGTACAGCTGACAATTCACCCCCATGGCCAAAAGTGGAACAAATTAAACAACAAGAAAAGTAATATTGTATCACTACTAAAAGTATCATATAAATTTCATGAGTTCATCCTGATATTAATAAATAATTGATTAAATAAATAAGAAGAGACAAATCTCTCTTGCAGGAAAAAAATAAATAATTTATGTAGATATTTCTTTTTCAAGGCCATGGAGAAAAATCCCACTCTTGATGTATGGGTTTCACTTAGTGACTTCTTCCCAAAGGTGATATAAGGAAGGTTAGAGAAATGAGGAACTTTATGCTGGGGAACCACAAAACATTGCTGAAAGAAGTCAATATCAACAATGATAAGTCATGTTGATAGGATGCACCCTGGTTGTGATGGGATGAAAATGATACTTTATTTCCGGTGCATTCTTCCCAAAACCCATAAACTCAGTCTAATCATGAAAAGAACATCAGAAAATTCAAACTGAGGGAAACTTTACAATATACCTTACCTACACTCCTCGAAAATATCCAGGTTATCAAAACCAAGAAGAGTCTGAGAAGCTGCCACAATCACAAAGTGACTAAGAAGTTATGACAAATAATTATAAGGTGTTATTTTGGATGGCAGATGGTACGAACAGGGGAAAGGAGGTAAGAGGTTCTTGGAAACTATCTATAACATCCTTACAGGATTTCTGCAACTCTAAAACTGTTCTAAATATTACAATTATTAAGAAGTAAAATTTTTAGTGAAATGCAAATTCCTGGGATCATAAAACTCCAAGATTCAATACCGACACAATTATATGCAATGGAAAATTACTCTGATTTCACAGAGTAATTGGAATAACTAAATAAAATGATAAACATGAAATGACTGACATTATGCCAAGCATTAATAGTGAATACTTTATGATTCAACCCCACATGTACTAACTCATCACACCTCCTTCCATGCATCCACTCTTCTATTTTCATCCCTTATCATCTTTCCAAAGTTTTTACAACAGGTAGAGTCATATTAATCCAGAGAAATATTTCTAATTGGCAAGGGCTTTCATGAACATCACTGTCTCTAAACCATACACAGATTCCAATAACCTAAAACATAAAGATCCAATTTGTGGACAGAATACAAGACTCTCTTTTACAAGGCTCATTTTCCACTTTTCATGAATGCCCATCATTGTTCATCAGATATTCAGAACTATTTCTAAAACTGCACCACATCCTATGGTTATACTGAACTCACATTTGTGTCCCTCTTATCTCTTTTTGTTGTGCTTCTACCTCCACTTCCTCATGGAATTATTCCAATTCCTCCTTCAAGGCTCAGTTCAATCATGAGGTCCCATATGATTCCTTCATTAACTCGCACAGCACAGGATGAGTCCAAAGTTCTAGACCCTCTTCACCAGGAATTAAGAGCCAGCTAAGGATATTGCATGTACTCATTTCTATGTCTCTTAAACTGTTCAGATATAATCTTTTTGTAAAAGAAACAATGTGTCACTCACTTCTTCATTCCCAAATTCATATTTAGTTCTTCATATTGTTTGATGACTAAATGTCAGTTGAATTACTAAAAGAAAAAATGGGTGAATATGTTGAACCGGAATCTTCCCAAAATTTTAGAAAAAGAAAAAGCAGTGAAACAAAAATCTCTATCTATGAAATTATGTTCCAGTGTGTGTCTTCTCCTGTGTATCTTCATGAGTGAGTGTTCATTTATATAGGACTCCAAGGGGGCAGGGACTCAACCCTGAGTACCACCAGTGATATGATCAAATCAAAGCTCTAATCTTGATTTAATTAAGTAAATGCAAAAAAAAAAAGAATTTAAATCAATCAAAGGATATGATATACAGAGGAACAGACCAGTTTACAATCATAATTGAAATCTCTTCTTGGAATTCATAAATAGTATCAACCTACCACAGAGACCTTTAGGGATTTCATTCCCATGAAACTCATTAATGAATTATTCTTTTGTCTCTCTTCTTGATAAGATACATACTTCTCTGGAGGTAAGAAAGAAAACCACAAAGCAAACTCGTGCCAGTTTTGACCCTCAGAAGACAGATATGGAGAACCATGTCCATCTCTTATCCCACTGAACACCTTCCTTCCCTGTAGGAAGTCACCTTTCTTTAGATGTGAACTCTAATATTACAAAGTTTCCCAAAATGTTTTCTTTATCACTGATAGTAAAAAAGATTCTGGGTACACTAAAATATCTTGTTTCAAATCTGTCACCTTTGGAATCATGGGACTTCCCTCTCTTAACAAGATTTTCTTTTCTCTCCCTGCTTCTCCATTCTCCCCAAAACTTAGCAATATATGTGCAACTCACTCAATCAATTATTTCTTAGTCATTTGACAAATATTTATTCAACAATACTGTATGGTAAATCGTAAGTTATGTTCTGGGAATGAATAGAAGAGTGAGATATTTTGCTTCTGCTCAAACAGCTCACAGACTTTATAAGGCATGAGATAAGCAAATAAGCAAATGAAACATAATAAGATGGTACTGGAGCCCTCCTGGAGTGTATTTCCATATAAATCAGGATCAGCTTTTCCATTTCTGCTAAAAAGGCTCTTAGGACTTAGATGGGAATTACATTGAAGCTGTAGATAACTTTGGGTAGTACTGACATTTTAACAATATTAATTCTCCCTATTCATGAACACAGAATACCTTGCCAATTACTTAGTACTTTTATTATTTCATTCAACTTTTTTTTGAAGTTTTCATTGTGCATCCTGTTTAGTTAAAGATATTCCTATGCATTTTCTTCTTTTAGATGCTATGGTGAGTGGATTTTTTTATTGTCCATTTAAGAATGTTCTTTCTGTTGCATAAAATAAAACTTTTTTTGTCGTGTAAACCTGATAGGTTTCATTTGGTTGAATTCATTTATGATCTCTAGGGTCTTCTTGGGGCAGCTTGTCATGATATAGATAAGGATCACCACATTTCTTAAAACAGATGATTTTACTTTTTTCTTTCTAAATTGTGTAGACTTTATTTAGTTTTATGGCCTAATTTCTTAACTTCCAGTATAATACTGAATAGCAATATTGAAAGCAGTCATCCTTGTTTTGTTCCAGATCTCAAAGAGATAACCTCCACTCTTTCAGGATTGAGGATAAGATTACCTGTGTTTTCTTATATATTTTGTTTATTCTGTTTAGGGAGTTATTTATATTCTTATTTTTCTAAGTATTTTTATCATGAAAAGGTGTTGGAATTTATCATTCACATTTTCTGCATCAATTTAGATTTTCATGTGATTTCCTTTTCATTAGGTTAATGGGTATATTACATTGATTTTCTTAAGTTGAACATTCATTTTGAATCCCATTTTGTCTTGGTGGGTAATTCTTGTAATATTCTCTTGGATTTGACATGCTAGTATTTGTTAAGTGTTTTGCATCTATATTTATGAGAGAAATTGCTCCTTGCTTTACTTTCTTTGATATGCTTTATGTAGTTTTGACATCAAAATAACTTTAGTCTCATAGAATGAGTTTGGAGGCTATATGTATCTTGATTTCAAGTTGGAAGGTTATGAAAAATATCGTCATTAATTCTTCTTTGAATATTTCATAGATTTCATTTTGGAAGATGTCTGATCCTAGACTTCTAGTTTTGAGAAGTTTTTGATAACTAATTGAATTTCTTTACTCATTATATTTTTGTTGAGATCTATTTCTTTTCAGTCAATTTAGATAAATTGCATGTTTTTAGGAATTGGTCCATTTTCTTCTATTTTCTAGATTTTGGTAGACAATTATTCATAGATTTAATTCATAATCCCTTTAATGTCAGCAATATTTAGCAACATCCCCGATTACATTTTTTATTTTGGTAATTTGCATCCTCTTTCTTGTTTCTTTTTCAATCTAAATGAGCCTTTTCTATTTTATTGATCTTTTCCAAGAAACAATTTCATTGGTTCACACAATTGTTTTTTCTATACTCTAGTTCATTGCTCTTCACTGAAATCTATATTGTTTTTCTCCTTCTACTAGATTTAGGTACAGTTTGCGCTTCTTTTTCTATTTCCCACTAATCTGTATTTAGGCTTTTTAAAAAAAAAATTTCTCTCCCCTTCCTCCCTCCCCCCTCCCCCCAGTAGTCTTTTCTCTGTGTCTATTTGCAGCATGTTCCTTGTTCACTTCTGTTGTTGTCAGCAGCACGGGAATCTGTGTTTCTTTTTTGTTGTGTCATTTTGCTGCGTGAGCTCTCTGTGTGTGCGGTGCCATTCCTGGGCATGCTGAACTTTCTTTCACACTGGGTGGCTCTCTTTATGGGGTGCACTCCTTGTGCATGGGGCTCCCCTATGCAGGGACACCCCTGCGTGGCATTGTATTCCTTGCATGCAATAGCACTGTGTGTGGCCAATTGGACACAGGTCAAGGAGGCCCTGATTTGAACCGCGGACCTCTCATGTGGACCTCCCATGTGGTAGACAGATGCCCTATCCACTGGGCCAAGTCTGCTTCCCTGTAGATAGATTTTTGATGTGTTATTTTTTAAAATATGAGGATTCACACCTTCAAATTTCCCTGAATATTTTAAATTCATCCCAAATCTGGCCTAACAGAATGAATTAGTTTAGCCACAAAATAAATAATAAAATGGACTGTGATGCGTAGTGGATTTCAAATGCCAGCTGCAGTTTTGAAAGACTGTCCACATTAAGGAATTTGAGATTCCATATTACTAAATATGTTCTATATGAAAATGAATTAAAAAATTCTCCTAAGTGGAAACTCTGGTAAGAGATTCCTGTATAAAAGATGGATCCTTAGAATTACAGTTGCATTGTAAAGGTTAACAAAGTATAAATACATTAATCAAGCATGTGTATGAAGAGACACACTTCTCCTGACCATGGTCCTACAAGTGCCAAAGCTCTCTGAATGAGGATCCAGCATGCAGTCTGAAATCACAGAACCAATGTGACCTTAAAGGCTCAAAGTGCACAACTTAACATTAAATTGTTTTAGCTTGCTAATTTCCAAATAATGTAAAATGTGAATATTCTCTTTTCCACTGAGACCTCCAAGAATTCACATAAATATGTACTCAAATTAAACAGCACAATTTTAAAACTCAGTATAACAATGGGTAAATTCTTCCATTGCTAGAATCACAATAAGTCCATAGTAAGATACCAGTAAATCTACTTTAGTCCAAATTTCATTCCCAAAACCAGAGGATTCTGGGATGGGGATGTCTACTCCACATCTAATAGAGAGGGGCTGTGATCCTTTAGAGCTGATGGATGGGACTATATTGCTTGCAGTTTTAGGCTTTCTCAGTTACTTGGTATGTAGTTGTCCATCATCACTCCTTGCCTGTTGTCTTGGGTGAAAGCAATGAACTGTAGAGTAGGTGTTGCAAATCTATTGAGATTCAGGGCCCAGCTGGCACATGGGCAGCCCCCAAACTTAAGTCACTTGTACATAAACCTACAAACTCTAGTACTAATTACAAGTACAAATGAAAGGACTGAAAAGCCACATGTAGGGAATCTGAAGGTAGTGGTCACTGGAGGTTCTGAGGGTAGGAAACAGTAAAAAGTGTTATAAGACAGGGGCATTTTTTGGAATTGGGAATTGTCCTAAAAGACATTGCAATAACAGATGCAAACCATTATATATCTTGCCATAACCTATGGAATTATGTCGAAGAGAGTGTAAACTACAATGTAAACATTTGTCCAAGCTTAGTGGCAATGCTCCACAGTTTGTTCATCAATTGCAATGAATGTACCTCACTAATGAAAGATGTTGTTCATGTGGGAAAATGTGGGAAGTGTGGGGAGTGGGGCATATTAGAATCCCCTATCTTTTTCATATGATATTTGTGTAATCTAAGTATCTTTTCAAAAATTAAAAATATCTATACAGACCCTAAGAAAGCAAGTTATCATGACTAAAAGACAGAAAAAAACACAGACAATAGGAATAAAAGCTTTTAAGTTTTTCAGATTTTGAAAATATTCAGAGAATATGAAACACTTTTTAATGAGTTTTAGAAGATTAAAAAGAATATTGCAATTATATAAAATGGTATATTTCAATAATTAAATAAATAGAACCTCTGAAACTAAAATGTACAATGATGAAAATGTAAAATTTCCAAGTAGGAATGGGAGAAATTTATCTACAATGGAAATCAAAGACCCACTAATCCTGAAACAGAAATGGAAAATAAACCAAATTTATATCTGTGGACCTTCTACACTTGACATTTTATCCGTGTCCCTCCATTTACTGCCAGTAAAACATTCCCTTTCATATTTTCTTTGCACAGTGAATCAGATCTACAGGTTGATTTCAGTGATTTATTGTTCCACTGATGTTTTCCTTCTTGGATAATAAATAAATACAAAATATTTTCATTCAGGAAACTTCAGGAAATGAAAAAAATATATATAACCACAGTTAGGGTGATGTATCTCAGAGCTATTAATATGCAGGTGCTTCCAATGACATTAGAATGTGAAATCCAGGACCTTCTCATTCAATACTGTTACTCTAGAATTTGCTTCTCTTGCAAACTCGGTTCTTGGCAGTGGAGGAAGGAGTAATTGTTCCTATGTTTGAAATATATTCACTTAGACATGGGCTACCTTATTACAATGCATTATAATAGGTAAGCATTCTGTTACAGTTTTCTACTTTTTCTTGGTTTAAATGATGTTCCTTGGACCTGGGTGTGTTTATTCTCACTTCCCCACTCTGGACAGTAAATCTTCAATTGGCAGTATTCATCTTTTCTAAATTTCTCATGTTAGGGTCCCAAAGTATTTATTCTCCTCATACAAAATTCAATTAAACAGAACAGAGCTCACGCAAAATGTATCTTGACCTCCTTCTATGTAACATATATTTCATGGTTTTCAGACAGCAAATAAATCCCCCAATTATCCAGGAAAAAAAAACAGTTTTTCCCTCTGTAACTTGGTGTTTATCTCTCACTGAAATTATGGAAGTGTCCTTCAATGAAATCTATATTTTAGGAACTCTCTTCAAGGTTTCCCTTTTTTAAAAAAAAACTAACTGTACTTAAGTTTCACGGATAAAAGACAATATGATGCTTTTTTCCCTTATAGTCATTTATAGACTCTTAAGGAATAAACTTTGTTTAATATGAGAAAAAATTTTACCCTCAGTTTAGAGTGAAACATTGTTTCCACATATTTTAGGATCCTGGAGAAGAATAAAATTCTACTGACAAAACCAGGAATACTTTTTTATTTTAAAGGAAAAGAGAAGATGCAGGAATGGGGAAATAAGAAAAGATCTTTGTAATAACATAAGTTCTAGGAGAACATAATAGAGTTGAAAAGGTCTCCATCACTCATATATGATATTTGCTTAATAAAAATGTTACCTTATGAATCAGTGTACCAGTTAAATATTTAGAAAGGAAACAGGAAGTTTCTTAGGGGATTTTGAAAGATACCAATCACCCTCTCTTCATAAATACAATCAAAGTGTAAGTAAGTTTGGCATCCACAACTGAGACTTCTTAGGGTGTGACATCAGTAGGGTAGGTGATTCTTAGCAGTCTTTTCTCACTCTTTCTGGTTTGTATTCCTGTCCTCCAGATGGGGAAACTGCAGGTGGTGGTGCCTATTTAATCAATACTGAAGACATGAGCCTGCTTCTCCCTGACTGCAGAAAGGGGGCATATTTGTGTGGTCAATAATTCCAGTGGAGTCTTCTTGATTATACAGTGTTCCTGATTATAACAGAAGTATCACTTTTCTTAGCTGGACTGTTTTTCACTCTTTTCTATACTTCCAATTATTGAAAGACATAACTCTAGTTTCTTCAGTAAGATGAGTGTTCATGACTACCACGTTTTTTCTCAAGATTCTTTTTCAAAATTTTCTTAACGTTTTTATTTTTAAAGAAGCTTTAGATTACATAAATGTTACATTAAAAATACAGGAGATTCCCATATGCTCCAGCCCCTGAAGATCCCACACTTTACCACATTAACAACTTGTTTCATTAGGGTTGTACATTTGTTAACATTGAAGAACACATATTGAAGCATTGCTACCAACCATGGACTACACTGTAGATTATAGTTTACCCTCAGTCTCAGACAATTTTGTAGGCTGTGACAAAATGTATAATGGCCTTGTTTCCATCATTGAAAGGTCATGTAGGAGAATTTCCATGTCTCCAAAATGTCTCCATATTACTCCTATTCTTCCCTTCCCTCCCCTCAAAAACTCTGGTGGCCAATGCCTTTATTTCAATGATAAAATTCTTCAATTACTATAATAATACATGTATAATAGAATAATAATGTCTAGTTATTATAATGTACAATGGACTAAAGTCAAGATTCTTAAAAGCTTTTATTTGGAAAGAGATTTCTGTTCAAAAATAAGCCTTTCATGTAAACTATTTTGTACAAGAACTGATTTCAAAATAGCAGTCTTGTAGGGTAGCAATTGGGAACTGATACGTCAAGTTGTTGGGAGTGAGAAGACCACTGACACTATTTCCATGTGATAAATGTACATAGTTGCTCTTGTATAGCTTGGAAAAAATGATTCACAATATATTGTTTTCAGTAACATTTAAAGAAATCACCTAGGAAAGGTATTGACAAACTGGTTTATGTGAAAAATGATTTTACTGAGAATCCTAATTCAAGTTAATGTGGAATAAGGTGGGCTCTTACTTGCACTGGAAAGAATTCCAGAAAAAAGTGACAAGGTGAGGATTTTTAATTTTCAGATTAAGGTGTAAGCAAAACATAGACATTTTATAAAACTGCATGAATGAAATATCTTTTCCTGAAATTTGCAGTTCTGATAAGTGTATGACTCACATCAGAGACTGAACCTGTGTGTTAATAAATTACAAGTGAAAATGAATTCACAGCTTTGCCAAAGAATTTGAAGTGAATACAAATATGTAAGCAATTATTAACATCTTGATATGACCATTAGCTCAGAGAAATCATTAATTCCAAAATGCCGCTCTGGTTTGCCATTTGTAGTGATGGCAAGGAAATCAGTTGGTGAATGAAGTATTCACCTTAGTCTACCCAGAAGAAAACAGCAAGCTTACATAAAAGTCTGAAATTATGTCCTAATATCTGGGTTTAATATAAGAATAAGATACAGTAGGAAAGGCAGAAAAACACATATTTGCTTTTTATGATCCATAAATGAGGACTATTGTTTTAGGGAGTGCTCAAAGAAATTTCCAGAAAATATCCTTCAATATGGAAATATTTTTTAAAGGGCAAATTTATGTCGCTGGAAGAATGATAGAAATTATTGAAATCATCATTGTTTGAAAAATCAGGGAATGTGTTGTTGATTACAACCTCACTTGAATTATGATTTTGAAGGTGCAGGAGAAAGGCACATATTGGAGATGGAATGTGGATTACTATAAAGCAGTCAGATGACATCTCCAGTTCAGGCTGTGACCTCTTTCAGGAACTAATGAACAAACCTTGGTAGCTGGTACAGAACCTTTGCTAGGAGAGCTTATTTTTCACTAACACCATAAAACACAAGCAGTTTCTTTCATCTGGGAGTGACTGCAGTACACTTTCATCCCTCCAGCACCTGCTATAATTTTATACATACAGAATAAACTGAATGAAATATTTTACTGCTGAAAATCCAGGAGGCAGTTTCTATCTTCAATCCTGAATCCAGGAATACAATGAGAGAACACATGATGTAAAAATAATACAAAAGAAATAGGAATCCGTGATATACCAAAATGAAACAAATGTAAATTTTTATTAGGCAAATGCAAGATTATCTCTCTATACACTTACAAAGTACCTAGATTAAGATCTCCTCTAATCCAAATTTTATTCCTCCACCTTGTGTACCCTGGGATGGTGATGTCCACTCCACCTCTAAATTGAAAGTTGGCTTAGATCCCACATGGCTGATGGGTGGAATTCTCCTGCTTGCACTTGTAGACTCTCTCGGTTCCCTGGTATGGTGGTTGACCATCCTCACCTCCCTGTTAGCTGACACTGGCAAATCCAATGAATTGGAGAGCAGGTGTTGCAACTCTCCTGAGGCTCATTCAAGTCTCCTGACCATACAACAACCCCAGCACCAACAAAAGGTTGAGTAAAAGTGACAGAGAGGCACATGTAGAAAGATCACATCTGAGTCCAACTCCATCACACTTCAGGGTACAAATTCCAAAGTAGTATCTTCTGGCAAGGCACCGAACTCCAGAATCATCTGCCATGACCATAGGAATGAAGTGTCCCTGTAGTCCTCAGGAGAACCACTACCTGGGGTAGTACTTACTTAGGCTGTCTCTGAGATCCTGCCGAAAGGTGCATAAGCCAAACTCATCTGAAGACCTGACACATTTTGAAGTCTCTTAGCCATATGAACTCATTTGTCATTCCCATTTCCCCTTTTTGTTCAAGGTATTTTTCTAATTGTATCACCAGCTTGTGGTTGGTAGTAATTCCTCAGCACCAGGGATTCTCAACCCAAGGAATATGTCCCATGCTGAAGGGAAGGTAATGTTGAGTTGACTTAGGGAGTGGCCACATTTGAGCAACATGGAGGCTCTCAGGAGGTTACTCTTAGGCAACTTGCATCTCTAGACCTAGTTGAAATTTCAAGCACACAGGCCCATAAGCATAGTCATCAGTATCAAGGGCCCATCATTGGACCATCCTTCTTCATTGGTCTTTGTTCTTGCACTTGGGGAATAGTTGCTCCTCAACTGGGGAGTGCAACATCGTTTCCCAGAATAGGAACTCAGCACTTCCTCCGTTGTCATGTCAAACTCTACCTACTATGACAATTAATATCCAAAATATATTTATATACCCTGCATGAATGCCCTGGAGAACTGCCCCCTGCCCATGCATCCCCCATCAATGACATCCCACACCAGTACTCCTGCCCTGCAATTGTTGAACCAGTCTGTGATTCAAAACTTCTTCAAAACTATATGCTAATATATTTCTAAACTCAATTAACAGGAAAATGAAATATTAGTGATAGGTTTAAAGATAAAAAATAGAATATTTTTATTCTATATTTAAGAAAAACTAAAAGTAAAAAATAAATCAGGGTATTAAAATGCAAAATATCATAAAATATATTTTACATTTTGCCTTCATCACTGTAATAAGTGTTGCTGTGTATGTACAGTAGAAAAGCTCTCTCTCCCATTATTTTCTCAGGGTCTTCATCCTTTGTTTAAAAAAAACTATAATGTCTTCAAAGAAGTTTTAGATCACAATAAAGTCACATATACAATATAAGGGAATCTGATATGTCAACATCAAACACTTTTCTCTCTTCCCCCCGCAATTATCTTTTTAATGTGCATTTATTTGCTATAGCTGATGAACAGATATTGAAACATAGATACAAACCATGGTTTCACTATGGTTTACATTATGGTTTATATTTTAGATTGTACAATTTTATAAAAATTTGGTTGTACTATGGTTTACATTTAATTTTTTGGTGAAATTTAACAAGGCCTATATCCATCACTGCATAATCTTGTGGAACACTTCCACTGTCCCCAGTTGCCCCCTCTTCCATCTATTCTATTCCTCTCTCCTCCACCCCTTGGGGCCCACAGTGACAACCAAGCTTCACTGCCTGAAAGACACGATTCACAGATACTTGCGACAATGCTGAGGATTTGACACACTAGTCTGTTTGGAGACAGTGGCCGTGGGAGTTGCTGAGTGCTGGGAGAGGGAAGATGTGTGATATGGAGGCATTTTTAGGACTTGAAGTTGGCCTGAATGATATAGTAGGGATAGATGAAGGACATTACATATCATGCTTTAGGGCATTGAATGGACTGTGGGGAAGTGCAAACTAAAATGCAAATGATAATCCACACAACCAGAAGTTGGTGGTGTGAGAGGAGTGGGGGTGGGGTGGGGAGTGGTATATATGGGAACCTCATATTTTTAATGTTACATTTTGCATTATCTATGTATCTTCAAAAAAAGACAACAAAATATTTCATTTTCAAAAAAAGAATCTTCTAGTGTTTCATCTCTGTTAATCATGAGCACTTTTGTAAACTTGAGACAAAGTATCCTTTTATAGACAGAATGTTTCCCAGCTTTTTAAAGGCCTGCTTTATGTCCTTGTTTCTAAGAATGTAAATAAAGGGGTTCTACATGGGAGTAATCACTGTGTACATCACTGAGGCTATTGCATTTGCCTTTGAGTTTTTGGTAGCAGCAGAGCTAAGATACACTCCAATACATACCATAAAACAAGGTCACTAATGAGAGGTGAGATCCACAAGTAGAAAATGCTTTATATTTACCACGAGCTGTTGAGATTCTCAAAATTGAGGATATAATTTTATAGTAAGAGAAAAAGATCCCAGTGAGTGGTATAACCCCCAGAAGTCCAGCTGCAAAATACATCACAAGGTCATTGAGGAAGGTGTCAGAACAAGCATGTCTGACTACCTGATTAAGTTCACAGAAAAAGTAGGTCATTTCCATCTCTGTACAAAAAGACAATTGCAAAACCATTAAGTCATGCAAAAGAGAGTAAAACACTCAATAACCAGGATGCTAACAGCAGGAGACCACAGAGCCACGGGTTCATGATGACTGTGTAGTGCAGGGGGTGACAGATGGCCACGAAGCAGTCATAGGCCATTGCAGTCAAGAAGGAGTTATCTAATTGTCCAAAAATCATGAAAAAATATATCTGGGTGAGACAGTTTTCAAAAGTAATGATTTTGTTGCCTGTCTGAATGTTCAGCAGCATCTTTGGTTTCGTGGTGGAGGTGAAACAGATATCAGTAAAAGACAGTTTGGAGAGGAAGAAGTACATGGGTGTGTGGAGAAGGGAGTCCAAGATGATGGCCAGGATGATGAGCAGGCTGCCAATGAATGTAACCAGGTACATAGACAGGAAAATCCCAAAGAGGAGGGACTGCACCTCTGTATTTTCTGAGAGCCCCAGGAGGATGAATTCTAAAGCATATGTTTGGTTTTCTGTTTCCATGTGGATGATGAATTTCCTGGATATATTCAAAACAATGCAATTTAGCCTCAAGCCATAATCAGAAAAATATCATAAATGGTACTGTTTGTATTGTAATTACATTAAGTTAATATTTTTATGGATTTTATAGAGATCTAGTACCCTTTTCTGAAAATAGGGAAAACATATGTTCCTGCTTCTCCTTGATAGTTGTGATGGCTAGAAACCCTGGGCCATAATAGAATACACTTTGCCAAGGCAATAATTTCAATGATAAATTCTCTAAGACTTTATTTTAAGCAACAAACATTATGACCATGTTTTTGTACCCTGTGACAAAATAGAAAAGAAGAACAAAGTAGTAGGAACCATGTTATTTGGTTGTAACAGTTATTATAAAAACACAATAATTTAAAAAATCTTTTTGGTGAAATGGACAAATGACCCACACAAATGTGTTCCACTAATGTTTCACAGAGGACAAGGGTAATTCAGTGTAGAAAGTATGATCTTTTCAAGAAGTGGTGTTGGAACAGAAGTGAAGCAGGCTAGTAAGATAGGGAATAGATGGATCTAGAACCTGACAGAGTCCAAGTGGACATCAAAACCCCCTAAGATGGCTGCTGGAGGAATCTCACCCTGGGATTCTGCTACCCAGAACAAAGCCTCCTTCCTGAGAATATGGAAAAGCCTGGATCTTCAATAGGAACTTTATCACTGGGTCTTCACTAAGGAATTGATGGGCAGGGTAATCAATCCAAAGAGCAAACAGCTGAAACCCCCACCCTGCCATTAGCAAAGGGGTGGAATAACTAACAGTTTAAAAGCAAACCATGAGGATTGAGCTTGCTCTTGCCTAGCTTTTTGCCTATGGACCCCTCTTGCCTTCTGCGTGTCACTTTCATCATTTTTCCTCTGCCATGTGGCCATGCAAGTTACCCTGGGGACTTATAATCTATAAAGGGGAATTGTAGCTTGTAAATTAGTCCTCTTCATCACTTTTCAGCCCCTTCCTCAGTACCTGCTGGGGCCCTGCTCTGTTATTTTCTCCCATTTCTCTTCCCTTCCTACCTGAATTAATTACTGGCCTAACTCACCTGGCATGTTCTTGAAATTCACTTCTGCAGCATAGCCAAGAACTTAGTTAGAATCTGGTAACAATGGATGCACTCATGCCAAACAAAAAAAGGAACTTAGGCACTGATTGAATTCATTTCACAAAAATTAAATCAAAATGAATCATACCATTTTAAAGTAAAATGCATTGTAAAAGTGCTAGACTAAAATGTGAAGAAAATCTAAGGGCCCATAGGTTGGAAAAGAGTTTTTAGATATAGTAATGGAAGCATGATTCATGAGAGATTAAAATTTATAAGTCAGTTTTTATTCAAATGTAAAATATCTGCTCTGTGAAAGACATTGGTAAGGGGTTGTAAGAAAACATAGAGATTTTGAAAAATACTTACAAAACACATCTGATAAATGATTTGTATACAAATGTAGAAATTAATATTAACACCACAAAATAAGAAAACATGTGCTGAATTTAAAAATCTGCAAAAGATATAAACAGAATCCTAACTTAGGAAGAAATTCAAAATACAAATACAAAATACAATATATAAAAAGAAATTCAACTTCACTGGCACCTAGGTATTATGACCAAATGCCAACTAGCAATGTCTCTGAAAATGACCTTGACCAAAAAGGGGAAATATTCAGTGCAGATGAGATTTTATGATTAAGAGATTTCAAAGTGAGTTTGGTGGTCATTCCAGAGGTTATGCTTATGCTCATCTCAGCAGAATCTCACTATCTGTTACAGTAAACAGTGCCTCAAACAGTAGGGATCCTGATGGTTCTAGAGATATCTAGACACTGTAAATAGTGCAGGGAATCTCAGGAATTTGGCACCCTGTCAGTAGACCTTACTTTGGAATTTATGCTCCCCAGTTTAAAAGAGTTAGCCTCATTTGTAGATTCCCAACATGTGGCTCTTCTCTACATGTTATTTACATAAAGCCATGTGTTGGCACTATTCTTGTTAAATACATGAGCCAGAGCCTTATGTTTTTGGTCTGTTCATGTGCCAGTTGAACCCTTAATCTAAGCAGAGTTTCAACACTTACTCGCCAGGTCATTGGACCTATGTAGAACATCTAATAAGGAGATGGTAATGGACAACACCTATCCCAAGGAGCAAAGAATGTCTGCACCTCTAAGCAAGCTAGTTCCACCCATATATCCCAAGGGATCTAAGCCCCCTCTCAATTAGAATTAGTGGGCATCACCATCACAAAATCCTGAAGATTGGGGAATGAACAATGGACTAAAGTAGACATTATTTTTATATTATAGACTTACTATTCTAGCAATGGAAGAATGTTTATCATTGATATAAAGGCCATGGCCACCAGAGATTCTGAGAGGAGGGAGCCGGCAGAATAGGTGTAATATCAGGGCATTTTCAGGACATTTGGATTGTTCTGCATGACATTGCAATGATGGATATAGGCCATTATATGTTTGTCATTACCTAAAAGTGTGCAGGACAGGCTATTAACTATAATATAAACTATAATTCATGGTTAGCAGCATTGTTTCTATATGCATTCATCAATTGTAGCAAATGTACTATACTAATGAAAGATGTTGTTACTATGGGAAAGAGTGGGAGGGTGAAGGGGTGGGGCATATGGGTCCCCTCTATATTTTATGTAACATTTATGTAATCTAAACCTGTTTTAAAATTTAAAAATTTAAATAAATAAATGAATTAATAAACTCATTTAAAAATCTTTTAAAAATTAAACATCATCTGTCATTGGGGAATTGGAAGACTATGAACACAATAATATATGACCACATGCTTCTTAGAAGAGATAAAAACCTAAAAACTGAGAATACCAATTGCTGTTGAGTATATGGAGCAATACATCTCTCATTCACTGCTAGTGAGAACACAAAATGGTTCATCCAGAAGACAGTTTCTTTTAAAACTAAACATTGTCTTACCATACAATCCAGCAGTTTTGTTTTTAGGTATATATATATATGATATGAAAATTAGAGTCCACACAAAAGTCCACACATGAATGTTTACAGCAGCTATATTTGTAAACTCCAAATCTGAAAGCAAACAAAATGTTGGTCAACCACCACAACAGGGAACAGAGAGAGTCCACAACTGCAAGCAGAATTCCATCCATCAGACATGTGGGATCTAAGGCCCCTCTTGATTTAGAGGTGGAGTGGTCATCACCATCCCAAGATCCTCAAGATAGAGGAATAAAATAAGAATTAGAGTGAACTTAATGGTATTCTACTATCGACTTATTGTGACTCTAGCAATGGAAGAAATTGTGTCACTGTCATGGAGACAGTGACCACTGGAGTTGTTGAGTGCAGGGAGAGGGAAGAAGAGGGTGTGATATGGTGGCTTTTTTGGGGACTTGGGGTTGTCCTGAAATATATCACATGGGCAGATGCAGGATATTATATATCCTACCATATCACGCTGAATGGACTGGAAGAGAGTGTAAACTAACATGTAAACAATAATCCAAGCTTTGTAGCAATGATCCAAAATGTATTCATTAAATAAAAGGAATGTGCCACACTGATGAAAGGTTGTTAATGTGGGAGGATGGGGAGTTTAGGGAGTGGGGTATATGGGAACGTCATATTTTTTAATGTAAAATTTATTGTCATCTATGTATCTTAAAAAAAAGAAGACCATAATAATTTTTGCTAAAAAATCTCATAGCGAATTTATAAAAACAAACAAGAAAAATCTTTACCTCTCAGTGAACATACTCTAATAATGACTGAAGTAATAAATGCACAATTATGTCATTATGGCAAATACAACAAATTTTACATGTCACAGGAATTGTATGCTTTTTTTAAAATTAAAATTATTTATTTTTACAAATTACATTAAAAAAATACGAGGTCCCAATCAACCCCACCGCCCCCACCCCCCATGCCCCCCACAGCAACATGCTCTCCCATCATCGTGAGACATCCATTGCACCCAGTAAGTACATCTCTGAACATCACTACACGCCGTAGTCAGTGGTCCACATCATAGCCCACACTCTCCCACGTTCCATCCAGTGGGCCCTAGGGGGATCTATGATGTCCTGTAATTGTCCGTGAAGCACCACCCAGGACAACTCCACGTCCCAAAAATGCCTCCACATCTCATCTCTTCCTCCCATTCCCCAAACCCAGCAGCCACCATGGCTACCCTTCCCACACCCATTCCACATTTTCTCTGTGGACATTGGATTGGTTGTGTCCATTGCACATCTATGTCAAGTGGGGGCTTAGATTCCACATGGATACTGGATGCACTCCTCCTGCTTTCAGTTGTAGACACTCTAGGCTCCATGGTGTAGTGGTTGACCTTCCTCAACTCCATGTTAGCTGAGTGTGGTCAGTCCAATAAATCAAAGTGTAGGAGCTGAAGTCTGTTGAGGCTCTGGGCCTGGGTGTCTTATTATCAGTCCAGAGATTCAAATCCCCTAAATATATCTTAAACCCCAGCACCAACAACAATTCCAATAAAGTAGCATGCAAGTCTTGTGGGAAGAGATCCCCTCCGAGTTCAATTCCATCATGTAGAAACACCAGCTCCAAAGAAGGGCCATCTTCCATGGCAGTGAACCCCATCTGCCATGACCATAGGACCCATGGGTCTCTTTATCCCTCAGAAGAACCAATACCTGGGGCTGTATCTACTTTATCTGTCTCTTATGCTCTGCTCAGTTGTGCATAAGGGCATTCCTTCTGACAACCTCCAGACTCATTTTTAGAGACTCATAGCCTTATAATCTCATTTCTCCTTTCCATTTCCCCCTTATATTAGGTCAAACAGCATTTTGAAGTCATGTTATTATATGTAGACAGGGATATTCTGCTGATCCGTATTGAACCTTTAATTCAAGGTCATTTTCTAGTTGCATCTTCAGCTGGTATGTGGTAGTGATCCCTTGGTGCCAGGGAGGCTCATCCCTGGGTGTCATGTCCCATGTTGGGGGGAATGCACTGCATCTACATGCTGAGTTTGGCTGTGAGAGTGGCCATATTTGAGTAACATGAAGGCTATCAGGAGGAAACTCCCAGGCACAGTGCTACTCTAGGCCTTGTTCTTATTGCAGATGTATAGGCTCAAAAGCATAGCCATTAGTATCAGGAACCCACTGCTGGGCCCTCCTTCCTTCCTGGTTCTTGCCGTTGCCCCTGGCGGACAGCCGCTGCTCCCCAGGGTCCATGACTGTGACCCCCCGGCCAGGCGCCCAGTACCCGCCCCAGCTGTTGTTTTTAATTGTTTCCACTATGAGTATATCTAGACATTACTGTATACCCTGGGCATATGCCCTGTATAACTCCCTGTCAGCCATATATATCCTGTCAATAACATCCTGTATCAGTATTCCTCTGCTGCCATTGTTGAACCACTCTGTGATTCAAAACTTCCTGTAAAGTGAATCCCAACATAATGTCAGCTTCACAAGAGTCTTAGATCACTGAAATTCATATATACAATATACAGTACTTCCCCAGATCCACCATAAAACCTTTTCCCTTCCATAGCGATAATCTTTTAGCTTATTCATATCATATTTCCTGATACTGATGTACAGATTCCGGGACAATAGCTTTCAAACAAGGTGACATCTGTGCTTACTATGTGGTCCATGCTTTAGATTGTACAGTTTTCTAAATTTTTTAGTTATCCTATGTTTTGCCTTATGGTTTACATTATTAGTCTGTTGGCCCCTATATGTTTCTGGTGTAATATTACATGTTTTATATTCATCCTCGTGTACTCTCACAGAAATCCTCTCTTGCCCCCATATTCACCTTGGTTCCATCCATTCCACATCCATTTTCCCCCTCCCCTTGAGGCCCACAATGCCAGCCAAACTCTATTTCCCAAGAAGCCATGTCCAGAGATCCTTGCAGCAGTATTCAGGGGCTGACTTTCTCAACTACCCTAATGCCCTGGGAGCCATCCTTTCTCATGAGAGATACAGTTCTCTCTATTTGATGGCATTAGTCCTCCCCAGGGTGTGGGTCCACCCCAACTCTCACTTCTTGGGTCTCTTCCCAATGGTACAACCCACCTTGGCAAAATGAGCCTTCAGCTATTCCCCCAGAGTCCGTCCCACATCAGACTATACCCCCTGAGCATCCTAACCAGGTGTCCTTCCTACTTATACTTTGATACGATTTTCTCAACTTTTTGTTCTCAATGGACACCTACACTCTCCCATGTTTGTATGTTGCCCCTCCCTCCCCTGAATTTTTGGACAATATTACCCCTCTTCCCATCCCCAGCCCCCCTCAAACCAACAAAGCCCCACCCGAAGGCAACCCCTTGCCCCATTTTGTCCCTTCTTTGTGCTCATACTTACCGCCAGCTCATCACAGATTCCACTCCTGCAGACGTTAACTAACATCCTTCCTCCACCCCCCGCTTTCCTGTAAGCCTCTTTTCCAGACTCTAGCTCTCTGAGGCAGTTTGCTTATTTCACATCATTGAGGTCATGTAGTATTTGTCCTTCAATGCCTGGGTTGCTTCACTCAACATAAGGTTCTCAAGATTCATCCATGTTATCACGCGTGATTGTAGTGTATTTGTTCTAACAGCCGAGTAGTATTCCATTGTGTGTATATACCACATTTTATTGATCCACTCATCTGTTGATGGGCATTTGGATTGATTCCAAATTTTGGAGATAGTGAACAATGCTGCTATGAACATTGGTGTACATATATCGGTTGTGTCCTTGTTTTCAGTTCTGATGGGTATATACCCAGCAGTGCTATTGCTGGGTCATATGGCAAATCTATGGTTAGGTTTTTGAGAAACTGCCAAACTGTCCTCCAGAATGGTTGGATCCTTCTGCATTCCCACCAGTAGTGGATGAGTGTTCCCCTCTCTTCACATCCTCTCCAGCATTTGTATTCTTCTGTTTTTTTCATAGCTACCAATCTTATGGGAGTAAGATATTATCTCATTGTGGTTTTGATTTGCATTTCCCTGATAGCTAGAGATTTGGAGCATTTTTTCATGTGCTTTTTAGCCATTTGTGTTTCTTCTTTGGAGAAGTGTCTGTTTAATTCTTTTTCCCATTTTTTAAATGGGTGGTTTATCTTTTTGTTTTCAAGATATATGGGTTCTTTATATATGCAAGATATAAGTCTCTTATCAGATATATGGTTGCCAAATATTTTCTCCCATTATGTGGGTTCCCTTTTTACTTTCTTGACAAACTCCTTTGAGGTGAAGAAGGCTTTAATTTTGAGGAAGTCCCATTTATCTATTTCTTCTTTTGCTGCTCATGCTTTTGGTGTGATATTCACAAAGCCATTTCCTATTACAAGGTCCTGTAGATGTTTCCCTATACTGCTTTCCAAGATCTTTATGGTCTTGGCTCTTATATTTAGGTCTTTGATCCATCTTGAGTTGATCTTTGTATAAGGTGTGAGATGGTAATCCTCTTTCATTCTTCTACATATGGCTATCCAGTTCTCCAGGCACCATTTGTTGAATAGGCCATTCTTTCCCAGTTGCGAGGGTTTGATGGCTTTATCGAATATTATATGGCTATATACATGAGGTTCTATATCTGAACTTTCAATTCGATTCCATTGGTCTGTGTGTCTCTCCTTATTCCAATACCATGCTGTTTTCACTACTGTAGCTTTGTAGTATGTTTTGAAGTCAGGAAGTGTGATTCCTCCTATTTCATTTTTCTTTTTCAGAATGTCTTTGGCTATTCGGGGCCTCTTTCCTTTCCAAATAAATTTCATAGTTAGTTTTTCTAGTTCCTTGAAGAAGGCTGTGTTGATTTTTATTGGGATTGCATTGAATGTGCAGATCAGTTTTGGTAGGATAGACATCTTAATAATATTTAGTCTTCCTATCCATGAACAAGGAATATCCTTCCATTTATTTAGGTCTTCTTTGATTTCCTTGAACAGTCTTGTATAGTTCTCGGTGTATAGGTTTTTTACCTCTTTAGTTAAATTTATTCCTAAGTATTTGATTTTTTTATTTACTATTGTGAATGGTATTTGTTTCTTGATTTCCTCCTGATGTTGCTCATTTTTGGTGTACAGAAATGCTACTGATTTTTGCGCATTGATCTTATAACCTGCGACTTTGCTGAACTCATTTATGAGTTCTAGAAGCTTTGTTGTAGATCTCTCAGGGTTTTCTATGTATAGGATCATGCCATCTGCAAATAATGAAATTTTGACTTCTTCCCTTCCAATTTGAATGCCTTTTATATCTGGATCTTGCCTCAGTGCTCGAGCAAGTATTTCCAAGACAATGTTAAATAGGAGCCGAGACAATGGGCATCCTTGTCTTGTTCCTGAGTTTAGAGGGAAGGATTTCAAGATTTCTCCATTGTAAAGAATGTTGTCTGTAGGTTTTTCATATATACTCTTTATCATGTTCAAAAAATTTCCTTGTATTCCGATCTTTTGGAGTGTTTTTATCAAGAAGGGGTGCTGTATTTTGTCAAATGCCTTTTCTGCACCTATAGATATAATCATGTGATTTTTTTTCCTTGAATCTGTTTATATGGTGTATCACACTGATTGATTTTCTTATGTTGAACCATCCTTGCATACCTGGAATAAATCCCACTTGGTCATGGTGTATAATTCGTTTAATGTGTTGTTGAATACGATTAGCAAGTATTTTGTTAAGTATTTTTCATCTAGGTTCATTAGAGAAATTGGTCTGTAATTTTCCTTTCTTGTGGTGTCTTTGTTTGGCTTTGGTACTAGGATAATGTTGGCCTCATAGAAGGAGTTCGGCAATGTTCCTTCTTTTTCGATTTTTTGGAATAGTTTCAACAGGATTGGTGTTAGTTCTTTCCAGAATGTTTTGTAGAATTCACCTGTGAAGCCATCTGGCCCTGGGCTCTTCTTAGTTGGGAGATTTTTAATGACTGATTCTACCTCTTTGCTTGTGATTGGTTTGTTAAGATCATCAATTTCTTCTTTCGTCAATATGGGCTGCTTATGTGTTTCTAGGAATTTGTCCATTTCCTCTGAATTGTCATTTTTGTTGGAATATAGTTTTTCAAAGTATCCTCTTATGATAGTCTTTATTGCTGTGGGGTCAGTGGTGATATCCCCTTTCTCATTTCTTATTTTGTGTATTTGCATCTTTTCTCTTTTTTTCTTTGTTAGTCTCGCTAAAGGTTTGTCAATTTTGTTGATCTTCTCAAAAAACCAGCTCTTGGTATTGTTTATTATTTCAAGTGCTTTTTTAGTTTCTATTTCATTTAGTTCTGCTCTTATCTTTGTTATTTCCTTCCTTCTTCTTCCTGTTGGGTTACTTTTTTTTGTTTTTCTAATTCCGTCAAAAGTTCAGTTAGTTCTTCAATTTTTGCTCTTTCTTCTTTTTTTGATATGTGAATTTATGGCTATAAATTTCCCTCTCAGTACTGCTTTTGCTGCATCCCATAAATTTTGGTATGTTGTGTTATCATTATCGTTTTTTTCAAGGTAGTCATTGATTTGTTTTGAGATGTCCTCTTTGACCCACTGTTTTTCTAAGAGTGTGCTGTTTAATTTCCAAATTGTGGTGTGAAGTCTGGGCCTCCATCTCTTGCGAATTTCCAGCTTCACTCCACTGTGGTCAGAGATATTGTTTTGTATGATTTCAATCTTTCTGAATTCATTAAGCCTTTCTTTGTGGCCTAGCATATGGTCTATCTTGGAGAATGTTCCATGTGCGCTTGAGAAAAATGTATATCCTGCTGTGTTTGGGTGTAATGATCTATATATGTCTATTAGGTCCAGCTCTTCTAATATACTGTTCAAATGTTTTGTTTCCTTAGTGATTCTCTTTTGAGATGTTCTGTCCTGTCCAGAGTTGATAGTGGTTATTAAAATCCCCCACTATAATTGTAGATGCATCTATTTTTTCACTTAGTTTTCCAGCGTTTGTCTCACGTATTTAGAATCACCCTTGTTAGGAGCATAAATATTTATGATCGTTCGATCTTCTTGACAGATTGTCCCTTTCACTAAAATGTAGTATCCTTCTTTGTCTCTCACAATTGTTTCTCATTTAAAGTCTATTTTGTCTGATATTAATATAGCTACTCCTGCCTTTTTTTGGTTGTTGTTTGCTTGTATGATTGTTTTCCAGCCATTCACTTTCAATCTCCATGCGTCTCTGGGTCTAAGATGTGTCTCTTGTAGACAGCATATAAATGGGTCATATTTCCTTATCCAGTGTCCCAGTCTGAATCTTTTGATAGGTGAGTTTAATCCATTGACATTCAGTGTTATTACGCTCATAGAATTATTTGTGGTAGCCATATTTTGGTTGGATTTGTGTTTGTTATATTTTGTTTGTATTATTATATTTTCCCCTTCTATTTTTGTCTTTTTTGTTGCTCTTATGCTCTCCTCCATCTCTGACTGTCCTGTTTTTTCCTCTCTTCCTGCAGAACTCCCTTAAGAATTTCTTGAAGGGGAGGTCTTGTTGATATACTCTTTCAGTTTCTGTTTATCTGTGAATATTTTGAACTCTCCATCATTTTTGAATGCTAGTTTAGCTGGATAGAGTATTCTTGGTTGGAAATTTTTTTCCTTTAGTACCTTGCCTATATCATACCACTGCCTTCTTGCCTCCATGGTTTCAGATGAGAAATCAGCACTTAATCTTATGGAGCTTCCCTTGTATGTGATGGTTTTCTTTTCTCTTGCTGCTTTTAGAATTTTCTCTTTCTCTTGAGCATTGGATAATTTGACAAGTATATTTCTTGGGGTGGGCCTGTTGGGATTTATGACCAGTGGAATGCGCTGTGCTTCTTGGATATGTACATCTGTCTCTTTCAGTAGATTTGGGAAGTTTTCAGTCATTATTTCCTGCAACATTCCTTCTGACCCCTTTCCCTTCTCTTTTTCTTCTGGAATGCCTATAATACGTATGTTTGAGCGTTTTGCATTATTATTCAGGTCCCTAAGTTCTATCTGGTTTTTTTCTACCTTTTTATTGACCACTTCTACTATCTGTTTGATTTCCAATGCACTGTCTTCCACATCACTAATTTTCTGCTCTGCCTCTTCTAGTCTGCTGATATTTGCTGCAAGTATATTTTTGATTTCTTGAATTGTGGCATTCATTTCCAGCATATCTGTTATTTTTTTGCGCATGTCTGCAATTTCCCCTCCAAGTGTTGTCTTCATGTTGTTAACCTCTTTCATTACTTCATCAAATTTGTCGGTGATAAATGTTTTGAGATCTTTCATTGCTTGTGCGAAGTTCTGCTCCCCTTCCTGATTTTTAGTTTTTTGATAGGATTTAGTCGTGTTTTCCTGATTACTGGTTTGGTTTGTAGATTTTTGTTGTTGTCTTGTCATCATTTTTCCTTGATGGGTTTAATCAGATCTGTAGCTTCTTTGTCTAGTCTTGGAGATTAATTAGCTGTTTTTTTTTTTTTGCGTAAGTGTTATATCTTCTTTTGTCACTTTGTTCTTTCTATTCGAATTTCTTATTGCTGGTTAAGTTCACTTTAAAGGAAAGTATTAGTGCTGGGCAAAGGCAATTGTGTAAGGAAGGAAAAAGTGTAAAGTAGTATTTGTGATATATGTTAACAAAGCATCAATATGAGTTCTGGGAGGATGGAGGTTAGATCATGTAAATTGTGTAGAGTTGTAGTAGTAGGAAAGTACCTGTAATAAGGTAGATGACTGAATATGGTAGGAATATGGTACATACTAAGAAGCTATTGTTTTTGTGAGAGAGGGAAAGACAAAAGAAAGATAATCATTTCAAGGGCAGATACCAGATGGAAAACTGAACAAAGGTATTAGAAATTAAGAGTTAGACACTTAGTGGATCAAAGAAAGGGAGGTGGAATTTAGGAGAGATAGTAGATGGTGGAGGATATCAAGTTGTAGGGGAAAGGGGTTAGTGTAGATAGCCTAAATCTATTCACAGAGAAATGAGGCAGTGGAGGATGAGGAAACCCAGTAAATGTGAGGTGTTTCCTGCAGGACCTATCATATTGTTAAGATAAAATAGAATAAGAGGAAGATCGGGGACAAGAAAGAGAGGATAAAAAAAAAAAAGGAAAAAGAGACTTTGGGGCATACGCTGGGAGAAAATACTAGGGGATAATGCAATGCCAGGAATCAGAACATTAAAAAACTGGAATAAAAAAAAATAGAAATAGAATAAAAATAAAAGCAAAACAAAATAAAATAAAGAAGAAAAAATGCAAACTTTGAGGGATAGGATATTCAAGGGCCTCAGATGAACCTCAGGGCGTGGTGGATTCAGGGATGGACAGTCTGAGGTATTAAGACCTCAAGAGGTGTGAGTATCTGGCGTGTGGGCCGCCAGAGTCCAGGGAACTCAGACCTGGCAACCTCAAGTCCAGTTAACGGGAATCCTGGGAGCACCACAGTGCATCACAGCCTTCAGGTATCCCCGTAGCTGGGTGCCAGCTCTATGGGTGAGGTCTCATCCACAAGCTCTATCCTGTGTTCTGTGTCCTACAATTCACTCACTTACTAGGGTCTATTGTGTGGATATATCACCAATTGACTTCAGTAACCCTCCCACCCTGTGGTCCCCAGGAACGTCCACCTGGGGGCTCCTCTAGGCTGCAGCCAATTTAATGACTCAGATCAAATATCCAGGTCCAGGGGAGGGGCTCCAGCCAGAAACGCTAATAGCAGAGTCCAAACCCGAAATTCCCACGCTTCGCAAAATATTCCCCTAATCAGTTTCCAAATGTCTGCCACCCCATGAAACCCTGGTAGCATCTCTTTGTTGCTACCACTTTGAGACTGCTGTAGTTCCGCAGCAGGGGTGAGGGGGGTGGGGGCGTGGCTCTAGGTGGAAACGCTATTGTTTGTGTCCGCAATCACAACTTCCCCCCGCTTTGCCCTAAAACCCCCGTCTGTCTGCCCAAATGGGTCTGCAAGCACCTCCCTTCCACAAACCCCCAATAGGCCACCCAGGGCCCAGGAACTCCCCAGTACTGTAGAGGCTCCAAAAAATAAATAAAAATAAAAAAATAAAATAAATAAAAAAATTTTAAAAAAACAAAGAACAGAAACCCCGCCGCAGGCCCGGCTCTGCTCGCCGCTGCCCGCCGCCGCGGCCCCAGCCCAACTCCGGCGTCCGCCGCCCGCCACAATGGCCCAGACCGGCTCCGCCCGGCTCCGCTCGCTACAGCGGCCCAGCCCGGCTCCTGTGTCCACCGCCCGCTGCCGCGGCCTGGTCTGGCTCCGCCTGGCTCAGTACCCCGCCGCAGACCAGCCCGGCTCCGCCCACCGCTGTGGCCCGGCTCAGCCCTGCCCGGCCCCCTCGCCGCCGCTGCAGCCTGGCCCGGCTCCGTATGCTGCCGCGGCCCGGCCCGGCTCCGGCGTCTGCCACTGCGGCCCGGCCTGGCTCAGCCCCACTGTGCAGAGCTAGAATCCTCGGCTCCACCTACCCAAGGAGGGAATCCTCCACACGTAGCTGGGATCTCCGTGTATATTTCACAGATGGATCCTCTCTGTTACCTTCCCTCCAAATCGATGTCCAGACACATCCGGACCAGCAAAAATCTCAAAACAATCCGGTCCCAAAAGCTGTATGCTTTTTAATATGTATCAATAAACTTCATTTCTTTTTTAAAAAGAACTATTTTTAAAACCTCACAACACCATATACTTATTGACTCCATATTTGTGTCCATGTCATCTCTTCTTCATGTACTTCTAGTCTTTTCTCCTTCTGAAATTACTCTAAATCCTACTTCAATCCTTATTACAATTAAAATCTCCCTTGTGATGCCTTTACTAACCTCCCCAGGATGAGTCTGTAATTTTTGATCCACTTCACTAGAATTCCAGAGCCACATATATTGAATGACTAAAAGAAAAAAAATGAATAAACACAGGTAAACAGATAATTTCTACAAGTGTAGAGAAAGAAGAATGAGTGAAACAAGGAAACAATGCTTCTGAGAGAGGGAAGACCCAAGAGTAAGAGATCAGAGGAAACAGATTGGGAAAAAAAAATCTATTTTAGTTTATCTGCTATTTTCACTCAGGCTTTTTAATAAGACAGGACTTAGTGTTTTAAGCTTTCTCTGTGGTCATAATCTGCTGATTTCCTTAAAGCTTCTATGAATAAAAGGTGTCCATGGAGTCAAAAATATATTCCCCCAGTACCTGTGAAGATTCTATAAGTCGCTCTGAAATTATCAAGTCAGTCTCTAAGTTCACCAATGGAGGTTCTTCCTTGAATGATGAAAGAAGTTGGAAGCTCTGTTCCCAAGAAGTGAAGTGAGATGAAATGAGTCATAAGGTCTGTAGAAGACAAATTGTGTTTTCTTTGATATAGTGAAGGAGAAGCACATAGAGTATCTGAGCAATTAGGGATTCCATTCCCATGAACCACATTAATGAAGTATTCTTTTGTCTCAATCTCCCTGAGATAATTATTTCTCTGGAGATAAGAAAGGAAAACACAATGCAAATTTGTGCCAGTTTAGTCCCTTGTGACCGCTTTGGAGCTCCATGTTCATCTCTTATCCCTGTGGACACCTACCTCCCAGGAGGAGGTCACCCTTATTAAAGTGTGGGCTCTAGTCTTGTCAGGTTTCCCATACTGATTTCCCTCTTGTTGCTTCTGGAGAAAGATTCTGAATACATTAAACTATCTTATTTCCCAATTTTTCTCCTCTGGAGCTGGCTGTCATGAATGGAGACACCCACTCACAAGTGAATTTCCTCTTCTCTCACTGCTTCTCCTTTCTCCCCCATAATTAGCAATATCTGTTCAACCCACACAACCATCTGGTTTCTCAGTCATTCAACAATATTTATTCAGCAATACTGTATGGTAAATCCTAAAGTACATTCTGGGAATGAAGAGAAGACAAAGGTACTGTGTTTCCTAACAAACTGTTCACAGTTTTAAAAAGCCAAGAAATGAGCACTCACACAATCCTTAGAAGCCTGCCCCTGGTGCACCTTGTGCCAGATGTCCACCATCCAATACCCTAAAACAGTAACCCTTCCTTACTATATCATCTACAGTGTTTTCTCAAGGATGGATATAAGACATTGAAAATTACACAAAAAATATATAGGGGCTGATAGGCTAAATATAAATCATAATGTAAAACATAAGATAACTAAAAATATAGAAAATTGTATAGTCTAAAAAATAAACCACAATGTAAACACAAATGTTACCTTATTTGAAAGCTATTGTCTCATATCTGTACATCAGTTTTAGTAAATATGGTATGACTATGTTAAAAGATTACTGCTGTGGAAGGGAAAAGATATTAGGTGGGATATGTGGGATGACTGTATATTGTATATATGAATTAAAGTGATCTAAAACTCTTGTGAAGATAAGCTTAATAATTAGAAAAAAGAAAAGAAAAAGATAGGATTTTGAATTTTTCCAAATTAATATGTACTCTATATCTAACCTTTAAACTCATCGCTATATTCCATTTTATTATTAAGGGAACCTGGCAATATATTGGGCTTCACTTTTTAGGAAGCTTTGGATCACAGAGAGGTTCAACAATGGCAGGGGAGGAATACTGGTGTGGGATGTTATTGACGGGGACACATGGTTGACAGGGAGTTCTACAGGGCATATATCCAAGGTACATAAAAATGTTTGGATATTTTCATAGTGGAAACAATTAAAAACAACTGAGGGAGTGCTGAGTTCCTAGCCAGGGGAGCTCTATCACAGTCCCTAAAGGAACAGCAACCATCCCCCAAGTGCAACAACAAAGACAAATAAGAATGAAGGTCCAACAATGAGCCCCTGATACTAATGAGTATGCTTGTGAGCCTGTGCACCTGTAATAAGAACAAGGCCTAGAGCAGCAATGTGCCTAAGAGTTACCTCCTGAGAGCCTCCGTGTTACGCAAATATGGCCGGTCTTGAAGCCAAACTCAGCATGTAAATTTGTTGCCTTCCCCCCAGTGTGGGACATGAATCCCAGGGATAAGCCTCCCTGGTGCCGAGGGATTAATACCAAGTAGCAGCTGATGATGTAACTAGAAAATGACCTTGAATAAAAGGTTCAACTCGGACCAGCAGAATATCTCTGTCTACATATAATAACAGGAGTTAAAAATGCTTTTTGACCTAAATCAAGGGGCAAATGGAAAGGGCAAATGAGATTATATGGCTATGAGTCCAAAAAAGAGCTGGGAGTTTATCAGAGTGGTTGCCCTTATGCACAACTCAGCAGAGCCTTAGAGACAGATAAAGTAGATAGAACCCGAGGTATTTGTTCTTCTGAGGGCTACAGAGACGCACAGGTTTTATGGTCATGGCAGATGGAGTTCAGTGCCATGTCAGTTGGCCCTTCTTTGGAGTTTGTGTTTCTGTGTGATGGAGCTGGACTCAGATGTGATCACTTTTCAGAAGCCTTTCCTGTTACTTTACCAGAATTGTAGTTGGTGCTGGGGGTTAATATAAACCCAGGGGATCTGAATCTCTGGACTGACCATATGATAGCCAGGCCCCGAGCCTCAGTAGACTTCAGCTCCTACACTCTGGTTTATTGGACTTACCCCACTCAGATAACATGGAGTTGAAGAAGGTCAACCACCATACCATGGAGTCAAGAGTGCCTACAACTGAAAGCAGGAGGAATGCATCCAGCATCCATGTGGAATCTGAGACCCCTGTTGACATAGATGTGGAATGGACACAACCAATCCAAGGTCCACAGGATGTAGGAATAGAATATGGATTAGAATGCACTTACTGATATTCTACTCATGAACTATTGTGATTAGTAATCGAAGAAAATGTGGCATTGGTGTGGAGAAATTGGCCATGGTGGCTGCTGAGTGTGGGGAATGGGATGAAGAGATGAGATGTGGAGGCGTTTTGGGGTCTTGGAGTTGTCCTGGGTGGTGCTGCAGGGACAATTAGCAGACATTGTAGGTCCTCCCATGGCCCACTGGATGGAACATGGGAGAGTGTAGGCTATGATGTGGACCATTCACCATGAGGTGCAGCAATGCTCAGACATGTATTCACCAAATGAAATGAACGTGTCATGATGATGGAGGAGAATGTTGCTATGGGGGGAGTAGTGGGGTGCCGGGGGTAGGGGGTATATGGGGACCTCGTATTTTTTGAATGTAATATTAAAAAAATGAATAAAGACCAAAAAAGTGAAAATAAAATAAAGATGCAGAATCAGGATTATAGTAAAAAAAAAAGTGTTTTCTCAACATTATAATTTCAACCACGCACACATCAATCCTGCGTGTTCACCTTTCCACCCCGAACATACCCACAATTCCATGGACCATCTGACCCAGTGTGTTATATTCGTGGGCGTAGAGCAATACAATGAGCAAGAATTGTTCTACTCCGATAATGAAGAGGACACATAGATGTTCTCAAATAGAGGGGAGAGTATCTCTCAAGAGGAAGGCTTGCTCCTAATGGGACAGGATAGACCAGTTTGTCAAGCCCTCAGCATTGTTGCAAGTATCTATGAATCTTGTCCTTCAAGCAATGAAGCTTGGTTGCCAATGTGGGCCCCAAGGAGAGGGAGAGAGAGAGAAAATAGATGGAAGAGGGGGTAACTGGGGGTAAATGGAAGTGTTCTGTATGATCTTGCAATGATGGATACAGGCCACGATAAATTTCAACAAAAATTTATAAAAGTGTATGGTCTAAATTGTAAACCATATTGTGTACTACTGAGCATGGTTGGTAGCTATCCAATATTTGTACATCAGTTGTAGCAAATGTAACATCCACATGTAAAAACATCATTGGTGAGGAAGAGGGAGGATGTTGGGTATATGGGAGATACCTATGTTCTGTGCATGACTTTACTGTGACCTTAAACTTTTTTGAAGATATAATGAAAAATAAAAGAGGCAAGACACTGAGGAAGAAATGGAAGAGATTGCCTTGCCACTATATATAAAAGACAACACCTATTAGAGTGATGAAAGGCAAAACCTTAAAAAAATATATAAAAATTTTCATTTTTGTTTTCTTTATATGAGGTCCTCATATACTCCCTCTATATGAGGTCCCCATATACCCCCCACACCCTCACCACACTCCTCCCCCCATAACAACAATCTCCTCCATCATCATGAGACATTCATTGCATTTGATGAATACATCTCTGAGCACCACTGTACCTCATGGTAAGTGGTCCACACCGTAGTGCACACTCCCACATTCCACCCAGTGGGCCATGGGAGGACATACAATGTCTTCTAACTATCCCTGCAGCACCATCCAGGACAACTCCAAGTCTGAAAATCGCCCCCACATCTCATCTCCTCCCACTCACTACCCCAGAAGCCACCATGGCCACTTTCTCTACACCAATGCCATATTTTCTTCGATTACTAATCACAATAGTTCATGAATAGAATATCAGTAAGTCCACTCTAATCCATACCCTATTCCTCCATCCTGTGGGCCTTAGAATGGTTGTGTCCACTCCACATCTATATCAAGAGGGGGCTTAGATTCCACATAGATGCTGGGTGCACTTCTCCTGCTTTCAGTTGTAGGCTCTCTTGGCTTCCTGGTGTGGTGGTTGACCTTCTTGACCTTCAAGTTATCTGAATGGGGTAAGTCCAATAAACCAGAGGACAGGGGTTGCAAGTCTGTTGGGGCTCAGGGCGTGGCTATCAGATGGTCAGTCCAGATATTCAGGTCCTTTGGGTATACACTAAACCCTAGCACCAACTACAGATCCAGTAAAAGCAACAGGAGAGGCTTGTGGACAAAGAACACATCTGAGTTCAGCTCCATCACACAGAAACACAAACTCCAAAGTAGGGCCATCTGACAAGGCACTGAATTCCATCTTCCATTACCATAAAACCTGTGGGTCTCTGTAGCCCTCAGAAGAACCAATACCTGAGGTTGTATCTACTTTATCTGTCTCTGGGACTCTGCTGAGGTGTGCATAAGGGCAACCCCTCTAATAAGCTCTCAGCTATTTTGGAGACTCATAGCCATATAAACTCATTTGTCCTTTCCATTTTCCCTTTTTATTCAGGTCAAAAAACATTTTAACTCCTGGTATTTTATGTAGACTGATATATTCTGCTGGTCTGAGTTGACCCTTTTATTCAAGGTCATTTTCTAGTTAAATCATCAGCTGGTACTTGGTAGTAATCCCTCAGTGCCAGGAAGGCTCATCCCCAGGAGTCATTTCCCACGCTGGGGGGAAGGCAACACATTTACGTGCTGAGTTTGGCTTTGAGACTGGCCACATTGTAGCAACACGGAGGCTCTCAGGAGGTAACTCTTAGGCACCCTGCAGGTCTAGGCCTTGTTTTTATTTCATGTGCACAGGCTTAAGAGCATAGTCATTAGTATCAAGGGCTCATTGTTGGACCTTCCTTCTTTTTTGGTCTTTGCCATTGCACTTGGAGGATTGTTGCTGTTCATTTCAGGACTGTGATAGAGCTCCCCTGACTAGGAACTCAGCACTCCCTTAGTTGTTTTTAATTGTAAGCACTATGAAAATATCCAAACATTTTTATGTACCCTGGATATATGCCCTAGAAAACTCCCTCCCAAACGTGCATCACCTGTCCATAACATCCCACACCAGTATTCCTACCCTGCCATTGTTGAGCTTCTCTGTGATCCAAAACTTCTTCAAAAATGAAGTCCAATATATTGCCAGGTCCATTAATAGTAAAAAGGAACATAGTGATGAGTGTAAAGGTTAGATATAGAATACATATTAATTTAGAAAAAATAACGTACAAATAAATTGGGGAATCAAAAAATTAAAAAATTCAAAGCTTTGTTTTTGATGCTCTGTCTTCCATCACTGCAATAAGTGTTGCACTGTATGCACATTGGCAAGGCAACTTCTTCCGTCTTTTCCTCACTGTCTATGTCCTTTCTTTTTCATTTATTTCCTAATTATTAAGCTTACCTTCACAAAAGTTTTAGGGCACCGTAATTCACATATACAATATACAGTACTCTCACATATCCAACATTAAACCCTTTTCCGTTCCAAAGCAATAATTTTTTTTACATATTCATACTATATTTACTGAAACTGATGTACAGATATTGACACAATAGCTTTCAAACAAGGTAACATTTCTGTTTACATTGTGGTTTATATTTTAGACTATACAATTTTCTAAATTTTTAGTTATCTTATGTTTTACATTATGATTTACATTTTAGCCTATCAGCCCCTATACATTTTTGGTGTAATTTAACATGTCTTATATCCATCCTTGTATAATCTTGTGGAACACTTCTATTGCCCACACAGTTATATTGGTTCCATCTATTCAATACTTCTTTTCCCCTCCGATCAGGGCCCACAGTGACAGCCAATCTTCACTGCTTGAAGGGCCATGTACAGAGATACTTGCAACAGTGTTGAGGGCTTGACATGCTCAACTGCCCTAATGCATTGGGTGCCACCATTTCTCTCAAGAGATACAATTTTCTCTACTTGAGAACATCAGTCCTCCACAGGAAATGGGTATAACTTTGCTCTCATTATATGGGTCTCTATCCAATGATATAACCCGCTATGGCAAAATGAGCACTCACACACTGCCTAGAAGCCTGTTCTGCATTTGATTATCACCTTTGAGCATCTTAAATAGGTAACTTTCCTTATATTTTTGAAAAAGTTTTCTCAGCATTGTAGTCTCAACCAAATACCTGACAATCTCCTATGTTCCTATGTTCCCCCACCATCCTCCTAATTTCTTGGGCAATATTACCCATCCTCCCATTGCTAGGCCCCCTCAAGTCCACAAAGCCCTACCCAAATTTAGCCCTATGTCCCATTTTACCCCTTCCTTGTGCAAATACCTTCAGCTTATATAGATTTCTCCCATGTAGGTGTCAGCTTACATCTTTCCTCTACCCCCCAATATTCTTTAAACCTATCATCCAGTCTCTAGCTCTCTGAGGCAGCTTGGTTTACTTATTTCATATCATTGAGATCATGTAGTATTTGTCCTTCAATGCTTGGGTTGTTTCACTCAGTATAAGGGTCTCAAGATTCATCCATGTACTCACTTGTGTTTGTAGTGTATTCATTCTTAAAGCTGAGTAGTATTCCATTGGATGTATATACCACATTTTATTTATTTATTTATCCATTCATCTGTTGGTGGGCATTTGGGTTGATTCCAACTTTTGGCAATAGTGAACAATGCTGCTATGAACATTGGTGTGCAAATATCGGTTTGTGTCCTTGTTTTCAGTTCTACTGGATATATACCCAGCAGTGGAATTGCTGGGTCATATGGCAAATCTATAGCTAGTTTTTTGAGAAACTGCCAAACGGTCCTCCAGAATGGTTGGATCCTTCTGCATTTCCACCAGCAATGGCTGAGTGTTCCCATTCCTCCACATCCTCTCCAGCACTTGTAGTCCTCTGTGTTTTTGATAGCTGCCAGTCTCATGGGAGTAAGATGATATCTCATGGTAATTTTGATTTGCGTTTCCATAATATCTAGTGATTTTGAGTATTTTCATATGCTTTTTAGCCATTTGAATTTTTTATTTGGAGAAGTGTCTGTTTAAGTCTTGCCACTTTTTAAGATGTGTAGGTTGTCTTTTTATTTTTTGAGATATAGAAGTTCTTTATATTTGAAGGATATTAATCTCCTATCATATACATGGTTACCAAATATTTTTTCCCATTGGGTAGGCTCTCTTTTCATTTTCTTGACAATGTCCTTTGAGGTGCAAAAGGCTCTAATTTTGAAGAAGTCTCATTTATCTATTTGTTCTTTTGCTGCTCGTGTTTTGGGTGTGAAATTCATGAAGTCATTTCCTATTACAAGGTCCTGTAGATGTTTCCCTATATTACTTTCTAAGGTCCTTATAGTCTTGGCTCTTATATTTAGGTCTTTGATTCACCTTGAGTTGGTTTTTGTATAAGGTGTGAGTTGGTAATTCCCTTTCAGTGTGTTTGGTGGACTTCGGAATATCACGTGTCTGTATCTATGAGGATCTATATCAGAATTTTCAAATTGGTTCCATTGATCAGTGTGCCTCTCCTTGTGCCAATACCATGCTGTTTTCACTAGTGTACTATGTTTTGAAATCAGGTAGTGTGATTCCTCCAATTTCATTTTTCTTTTTCAATAATCTTTGTATATTCGTGGCCACTTTCCTTTCCAAATAAATTTCATAGCTAGTTTTTCTAGTTCCTTAAAGAATGCTGTGTTGATTTTTATTGGGATTGTATTGAATGTGTAGATCAGTTTTGGTAGGATAGACATCATACGAATATTTAGCCTTCCTATCCATGAACAGGGAGTATTCTTCCTTTTGTTCAAGTTTTCTTTGGTTTCATTGAATAGTGTTGTGTAGTTTTCTGTGTATAAATTTTTTACACCTTTAGTTAAATTTACGCCTAGGTATTTGATTTTTAATTTACTATTGTAAATGGTATTTTTTTCTTGATTGCATCCTCACATTTTTCATTATTGGTGTACAGACATGCTACTGATTTTTGCGCATTGATTTTATAACCTTCAACATTACTGAACTCATTTATAAGTTCTAGAAGTTTCGTTGTAGACTTCTCAGGGTTTTCTATGTATAGGATCATATCATCTGCAAACAGTAAATTTTGACTTCTTCCTTTCCAATTTGAATGCCTTTTATGTCTGATTCTTGCTTCAATGCTCACCCAAGTACTTCTAACAAATATTAAATAGAAGGGTTGATAATGGGTTCCTTGCCTTGTTCCTGATCTTAGAGGGAAAGATTTTCAGATTTCAAAATTGTAAATGATGTTAACTGGAGGTTTTCATGTATATCTTTTATTATGTTCAGAAAGTTTCCCTTTACTCCAGTCTTTTGCAGTGCTTTTAATAAGAAATAGTGCTGTATTTTGTCAAATGCTGTTTCTGCATCTATAGATATGATCATGTGATTTTTTCCTTTAATCTGTTTATGTGGTTTTTACATTAATGTATTTTCTTATGGTGAACAATCCTTGCACACCAGAAATGAATTCCACCCTGTCATGGAGTGTAATTGATTTATGGTGCTGTTGAATATGATTAGTAAGTATTTTGTTGAGGATTTCCACATCTATGTTGATTAGAGAGATTGGTCTGTACTTTTCCTTTCCTGTGGTCTCTTTGTTTGGCTTTCATATTAGGATAATTTTGGCATCATTGTATGAGTTATGCAATGTTCTTCTGTTTCAAATTTTTGGAAGATTTTCAGCAAGATTTGTGTTAGTTCTTTATGGAAAGTTTGGTAGAATTCACCTGTGAAGCCATTTGGCCCAGGGCTCTTAGTTGGGAGGTTTTTAATGACTGATTCTATCTCTTTACTTGTGATTAGTTTGTTGTGATCATCAATTCTTTCTTTCATCAATATAGGCTGTTTATGTACTTCTAGAAATTTGTCCATTTCCTCTGAATTGTCATTTTCGTTGGAATATAGTTTTTCAAAGTATCCTCTTATGATAGTCTTTATTTCTGTGGGGCCAGTGGTGATATCTCCTTTGTTATTTCTTATTTTGTGTATTTGCATCTTCTCTATTTTTTTCTTTGCTAGTCTAGCTAAGGGTTTGTCAATTTTATTGATCTTCTCAAAGATCCATCTCTTGGTTTTGTTTATCTTTTCAAGTGCTTTCTTATTTTCTATTTCACTTAGTTCTGCTCTTATCTTTGTTCTTTCTTTCTTCTTCCGGCGGGGTTAATTTGTGTTTTTTTTTCTAATTCCTCCAAATGTTCAGTTAGTTCCTCAATTTTTCCTCTTTCTTCTTTTTTGATGTATGAATTTATGGTTATAAGTTTCACTCTCAGTACTGCTTTTGCTGCATCCCATAAGTTTTGGTATGTTGTGTTATAATTTTCATTAGCTTCATGGTAGTTATTAATTTCTTTTGAGATTTCCTCTTTGACCCACTGTATTTCTAAGAGTGTGCTGTTTAATTTCCATATCTTGGTGTGAAATCTGGGCCTCTGGCCCTTGCAGATTTTCAGCTTGATTGTGGTGTATTAAAGTCCCCCACTGTAATTGTAGAGACATCTATTCCTTCCCTTAGTTTCTCCAGTGTTTGCCTCAGATATTTGGAGGTACCCTTGTTAGGAGCATAAATGTTTATAACTGTTCTTTCTGTTTGAATGATTATCCCTTTCACTAATATGTAGTGTCAATATTTGTCTCTCACAATTGTTTTGCATTTAAAGTCTTTTTTGTCTGATATTAACATAGTTACTCCTGCCCTTTTTTGGTTATTATTTGCTTGTAAGATTCTTTTCCAGCCATTCATTTTCAACCTCCTTGAATCCCTGGGTCTAAGATGTTTTTCATGTAGACAACATATAGATGGAACATACTTTCTTATCCAATTTTCCAGTCTGAGACTCTGGACAGGTGAGTTTAATGCATTGACATTCAGTGTTATCACTTTCAAGGAATTATTTATACTAGCAATTTTTTCTTTGGATTTGTGTTTGTTATATTTTGTTTTTTTTTTTTCTTTTTAGTTGTTCTTACACTCTTCTCCAACTCTGTCTCTCCTGTTTTTTTCTTTCCTTCTATAGAATTTCCTTTAGTATTTTTTGAAGGGCAGGATTCTTGTTGGCATACTCTATTAATTTCTGTTTATCTGTGAGTATTTGAACTCTCTATCATATTTGATTGTTAGTTTAGCTGGAAAGAGTATTCTTTTTTGGGAATTTTTTTTTCATTTAGTACCTTGACTATGTCATACCACTACCTTCTTGCCTCCATGGTTTCAGATGAGAAATCAGCACTCAATCTTATGAAGCTTCCTTTGTATGTGTGTTTTTTTTCTCTTGCTGCTTTTAGAATTTTCTCTTTGTCTTGAGCATTGGATAATTTGACAAGTATACGTCTTTGGGTAGGCCCGTTGGGATTTATGCTATTTAGGGTGCATTGTGTTTCCTGGATGTGGATGTTCATCTCCCTCACTAGGTTTGGGAAGTTTTTATCCATTATTTCCTCCAACACCCCTTCTGTTCCCTTTCCCTTCTCTTCTTTTTCTGGGATGCCTATAATGCATATGTTTTCACATTTTGCATTGTCATTCAGGTCCCAAAGTTCCTGTTGAATTTTTTCTCTCTTTTTATCTGTCAATTCTACTAACTGTTTGATTTCAGATGTACTGTCTTCCACATCACTAGTTCCTCTCCCTCTTCAAATGTACCGTCATTTGCTGAGAGTGTATTTTTGATTTCTTGGATTATGCTGTTCCTTCCCATCATATCCGTTGTCTTTTTTTTTTCATGATTGCAATTTCTCCTGCATGCTCTCCAAGTGTTTTCTTCATATTCTTATCTCTTACTTCACCTCATTAAATTGGCCCCTATTTAATGTTTTGAGAGGTTTAAATACTTGCTTGATGTTCTGCTGTTCTTCCTAATTTTAGTTTGTTCACTGGATTGGGTCATGTTTTCCTGATTATTGGTTTGGTTTGTAGTTTCTTGTTGCTGTCTGGTCATCATTTTATCTTTTTGGTTTGAATAACTTCTTTGTCTAGTCTCAGGGATAACTAGTTGTTTTTGCGTGTGTGTTAAGTCTTCTCTTTGCCACTTTGTTCTTCTTCTTCTATTTCCTTGCTGTTGGCTAAGTTCACTTGAAGGAAAATATTAGGGCAAGTGAAAACAAAACAAGTAAGAAAAGAAAAAAGTAGAATAGTAGTATTGATAGTAAATGTTAGCAGAAGAACCATGTGAGATCTAGGAGAATGGGTATTAGACTCATGTAAACTGTGTAGAGTTAGAACAGTAAGAAAAATGGAGTATCTATAATGAGACAGTAAACTGAATATGGGGAGGAATATAGTATGAATTAAAAGACCAGTGTGGTCAGGAAAGTGGGAAAGAGAAAGGAAAAGACAATAATATGGAGAGCGAATAAAAGAAAAAACCACACAAAGGTATTAGAAATGAAAATTGATGGCTAAATTAAGAGCAGTGGAATGTAAGAGAAACATTAAATGATGGAGGATAAAAAGATGTAGAGGAAAGGAGTTAGCATTGGTAGCGAAAATCAGTACACACAGAAAAGAGGAAATCGAGGATGAGGAAACACAGCAAATGTGAATCACTTCCTGGAACACCTAATATAAAAAAAGAAGAGAAGGAAAAAAGGGGGGAAGGTGGAAAACGGGGTTGGAAATGCAAGCAAGAAAAACAGGAAGATGAAGAAAAAGAAGAAGAAGAGGAGGAGGAGGAGGAAAGGGCTGTCGGGGTATAAAGAGGAAGGAAAAAATAAGAAAATAAACCAATAAAAAAGACCAAAATTTCAAGCAAGGAATCCTTTCTGCATTTAAGTAAAATGCTTAGGAGTCTGGCCTTCCCTCTTTCTCCCTTTCTCACTTCCCTCTCACCCAGGGCAGCAGGGAAGCTGTGTGATGTGTCCAGTAGGAGATTCAAGTGGGTCCTTGGTGTACCAAATCACCAGAGAAAACAATGTGTCTTAATTTCCAAAGACAGAGTGCCCCCACCTCACCAGAAACCCCAAATATGCTAATGGAAGTTTTCAAAACACATCTTACAGCTATCTCCCTTAGGTGTGCTACAGGAGGGGCAGTTAATTTTCTGACTCCACCTTCTTCCAGACCAAGTTTCCTAACCCAGCATTTTTAGGTAAATAGGGCTTTCTCAGCAGATTTGCCTCTCCTTTCTTCCGCAGCTTTCCCCAAGCCAGCTGGTATGCTCCTCCAAGTTAAAAAAAAAAGGGGAGGGGCAGGACCTGAAAATGAACCCGTACTCATTTTGCCCCTCTACACCTCCCACCCAACCCTCCAACTCACAAAGTCAGTCCAAAACTGAATGGCTAGTGTATTCTTTTACAGCAGGGAGCTCTGGATTTGGGAGTGAGAAGTCTGGGATATTGCAGACTTAGGGTATGTAGGTCTGTGGAACGTCCGCTGTGGTGACTTCGGGGTCATGGTTCTGGAGACCATGCTTCTGGGGAACACAGGGCCTATGAATGCCACCACACTACTGACAGTCCAGGGAATGCCTAAGGGGGAAGAGTCCCACCTCTCCACAACTTCCGACCTCGGTGCTAGAAATCTACAATTCTACCTTAGCAAGCATGATTTCTGTCTCTCCAAATCAATGTCCAAACACCTCCTGCCTTGCAAGTTCCCAAAACAGCCCACTGCAGCAAGATTCCAACCCTACTCAGCCGCTCTTCTGAGGGCGCAATTATGAAGTGCATTCACTCAGATGCCATCTTGCCCCACCCATCAGCTATCATCTTTTAATATCTCCATTTGTTCACCCCAGCTTGTCCTTAAAGGGAAAGTACATCTGCCTCATTATCTAATAAAAGATGAAGAAATGCACATGCTGGCTGTTCTTTAATCCTCCCCTGGTCAGCCATGTATATCACTCTGGCTGCTTAGATACTCCCAACAGTGAACTCAGACACTTGTTCTTGCTGGATTTGGGAAGTATCAGGTCTCGAACCTAATGCCAGGTTGCCTAAGTTTGTTTTTGCATTACCTTTTGCCTCTGGGTAGTAACGCTAAAAAGCATTTCTACCAACTGCAAGGCACAAGGCAGAAAGTTCAGTGAAGAGAATGCAGCATATATGCAGAGTATGTTGGAAAACCCAGTAACGCCCATGCTCACTGACCCCAGGAACTCAGACTGGGTGAAAGCAGCTTCAAATGAGCCTCTATAAACCCTTCACACACCTTCCATCCTGTGCAAAACACCTGGTCATTCTGGGAGAGGTGTGAAGATAAGTCAGCCTGGTTGTTGTCCACAGCCACCTGCTAAGGCCAACAAGGCAATCCTTAGTATTGTCTTAAAGTTCTTTTTTTTTTTTTAATTTTTTTTATTTTTTATTGACTTTGTAATACTATTACATTAAAAATATATATGTGAGGTCCCATTCAACCCCACCCCCCCACCCTCCCTCTCCCCCCCCCAACAACACTTGTTCCCATCATCATGACACATCCATTGGATTTGGTAAGTACTCCAGGGGTGCCATACGAAAGGAACTTGTCCCATGGCTGCTGGAAATCCTGGTGTGCCTGTGCTCCAAGTCACTTTACAGGACGGGGAGGACAGAAAACCTCCCAGCATGGGCTCAGGGCTCCTGCTCCCACACCATGTCTAGCCAGAACCAGCCCGCAATACCCGAGCTTCCTCCCACTGCTGCCTTCAAGCTTGTCCATTTCTGGCATGGTCACATGATGCCCTGGTCCACTGTGGCCTTCACTTCTGTGGAAAGCATCTCCTCCAGTATGGCTCCTACACTCCTAGTTTAACAAGAAGCCCAAACAATGGCCAGTGATAAAGTTTTCAGTGTTTGGTACTGTGAAAGTTGGATAGCTCTTTAGGTTAAAAATAAAATTGTATCTTCCCACTTCATTGTAGAAAAAAGAAAATTCTGGATGGATTTTTAAAGGTGAAAAAACAGCTCTAAGGGTCTTCTAATCATCAAAGCACTGGGGAGAAATCACAAAAAAATATCAACCACTTTGACTATATGTATTAGTCAACTAAAGGGGTACTGATGCAAAGTACCAGAAAGCTGTTGATATTTACAAAGAGGGTTTATTTTGGGTAGAAGCTTACAGTCACATGATCATAAAGTGTAAGTTACTTCCCTTACCAAAGTCTGTTGCCACATGTTGGAGCAAGATGGCTGCTGGTCTCTGTGAGGATTCAGGCTTCTTCACACTCCATGGTCCCAGCTTCTTCTGGTCTCAGATGTAGACTGATGTAGGGCTTGTCTCTCTATCTTGCACTTGTTACTTTATGGGCTTGGCTTCTCTGGTCTCTCCACAAGGTCAGCTGTAGACCCTGAGGTTATCTCTCTTCCTAGGCCTCTGCCATGTCTACGGAGACATCTCTATTTCTCTGTGTTCTTCTCCTGTGTGTTTACTTCCCCAGGTTCCAGCATCAAAACTCCAACTACTTCCTTTGCCATGTCTTTCTCTTGCTGAGTCCCTGCCCACCAAGGGGGTGAAGACTCAATGTCCTACTGACATGGGCCATTCAAACCCCTGATCATAATTTAATACGTAAAAATGAAACCTATGAAGTTAATACAATATATCATGCCCAGAGGAACAGAACAGTTTACAAACATAATCCAATATCTATGTTTGGAATTCATAAACAATATCAAATGGCTACACTATATAAAAATTAAAGATATTTGAATTAAATCAAATAAAATGCAACAGTTTAAAAAACGTAATGCACCATGGAGAGATCACATTATCTTTAACATACATAACATAGGATGTTGATTGGCCGAGAGTCACCTCTAGCTAGCAGTGTTATGTCCTCTAGAAGGAAACTTTGTAGGTAAGCCCCTAGACCAGAAGGCCCTTCAGGAGCCCAAGGAAGCCCAAGCACCCAACCCACACTCCTGGGATGATGGAAGGTCAATTCTCCAAAGAAGAAACTTGGTCTCCTGTCAGGCAAAGTTCTGGAATCCAGAGGTTCAGAGTTACTGCCCAGCCCACTTGAGGCCAGCTGGCAAGAAAGAAAGATGACATGCTCTCCATCACTCACACCACTTCCATATGCCCATTAAATTAAGGACTTAGAAGGGAGCTGGGCTCCTGTTCATTCTGTGGCTTAAGTCACTCCTGGCCAGCCCACCCGTGGAACACATATGTGGCTGGAGAACACATAGACCAGGCCTGCAGGCACCTGGTGGAGAGGTGGGAGGCACCTTCCTCTCTCAAATCTGAAAGCCTGGTGCCAAAGTGGATAGGGCAGTAGGTCAGCCAGCTGGGGGCAGCACTAACAGTAGGGGAACAGGGAAAGGGAAGATCGTCATGGAAGAGGCTGTGCTTGTGCTTTCCTCTGATCCTTCTGCGCTGAGTAAGCCCCTTGGGTTCTGATTCTGAGGGGAAGATCCTAAAGGGGAAGAAGGGACTCAAGAACAGAACATGCAATCAACCTACACTGAATGTGAGAGCAAATGGCACTTTATTTTGTTCCCTAAGCTGGAGAAAATCAGCATAATAGAGTATGATATGCAACACGACAGAAAAATGCCCATTTCTTCTCCTTCTAATTAGTTCTAAAACTCTCTGTAATGTGAGAATGATAAGAAAGCAGCAATGCCTGCCTCCCAAGCCCTGGATTAGTTACCAGGAGCCTATCATAGCTCAGAATAACCTTCCTTAACAATGCTGGTTGATGTTATCAGAATCTTAGATAGGTCTTCTTTGTGGGGATTTCGTGTCTTCAGAAATTTTGCAGAACAAAATGAAATTTTTTTAATCACAGAAAAATAAAGAAAATAGTATTCATCACCAGTCAACCTCAGTTAATAACATGGCTATCCATTTCCAACAACTAATCAAACTGAAAAATCTGCTTTTCCTTGATTTGTGTCATCAATTTTTCTTCTTTCTTCTTTTTTTTTCTTTCACTACTTTATGGATTGAAGCAGAATGTCATTAATAAAACTGATCCAGATTTAGATGCTACCACAAAACGGAGCTTCTGGGTTTATTGGTATTTCATTATTACCATTTCTCAAGGGAGTTCTTGTTTCACAAAGGATGTTGCTTTTAAAACACAAAGCAAGGTTATACTCAGGTAAGACGGCATCTGAGTGAGTGCACCTTATAACCTCTCCTGCAAAGAAGCAGCTGAATAGGGTTGGGATTTTGCTGGACTGGGCTGTTTCAGGCATTTGCAGGGCAGGAAGTGTCTGGATATCAAATTAGTGGCACTGTGAAAAAGAAGATTCATGTATAATGTAGAATTTTGGGTCTCTTTCATGGAGATTGGGGCTGCTCGTATTAAGCTTCCAGGGCAGTCCTGGAGACTTTGCTGCACCAGGGAATTCCCAAGACCTGAGCGGGCTATTTGGGGGCTTGCAGGGTGGGAGGTGTCTGGAAGTCGATTTGGTGAGACAGAGATGGAAGCATTCTTGCAAGACGTGGAATTTTGGGTTTCTGACACAGAGATCAGAGCTTCCAGATAGAGCCCCTCCAACTGGAGCCGACAGCCCATCTGTGGCATCCCCAAACTGCTTGTAGTACAGCGGTGCCCCCAGCAGGCTGTTTCAGGGGCTTGCAGGTTGGGAGGTGTCTGGAAGCCAATTAGACAAAGATGGAGATTTTTGCGAGATGTGGAATTTTGGATTTCTGAAATGGAGCTCAGAGCTCCCGGCTAGAGCCCCTTCTCGTAGGACTGGCGGCCCATCTGCACCAGTCCCTGAATTGTCTATAGTACAGTGGCATCCCCAGCAGGCTGTTTCAGGGGCTTGCAGGGCAGGAGGTGTCCTGAAGTTGACTTGGTGAGACAGTGACAGAAGAGACTCCTGTGAGAGGGGGAATTTTGGGTTTCTGACATAGAGGTCAGAGTTTGTGGGCATGACCCCTCCCCATAGGGCTGGTGCCAAGCTGCAGGGATCCCTGAAGGCTGTGCTGCACTGTGGTTCTCCCAGGCTCCCTGTTCACTGGATTCGTGGTTCCCAGGTCTGTGCCCCCTAAACCCTGGTGGCTCACACCCCAGAGACTCACACCTCTTGAGTCTGCAATATCACAGACTTCCTATCCCTGAATCTTCCATGCCCTGAGGGCCATCAGACGTCCTTGACTGTCCTAGCCCTTGGAGTTTGTGGGTTTTTTTTTTTTCCTTTTTCCTTTTTTAAAATTGTCTTGGTTGCTAATATTGCATTATCTCCTGGTCTTTTCTCCCATTGTATCCCCCAAGGTCCTTTTTTGTTTATTGGGTTTTTTTTCTTTCTTCTTTTATTTTCTTGCTTGTTTCCCTCTCTTTTCTTTGCCCACCCCCTTTTTTCCTTCTCTTTTTTTCTTTTCTCTCTTTTTCTTCCTATTTTAAATTATTTTATTTATACAATAGGTGCTGCAGGGAGCGCCTCACTTTTGCTGTGTTTCCTCATCCTCCATTTGCTCAGTTCTGTGTGAATTGATTTTGGTCACCTACACTAACACCTTTCCCCCACATCTTTCTATCCTCTACCATCTACTGTTTTTCTTACATTCCACCTCCATTTCTTTTTCCCCAAATTGTCTAACTTTTTATTTCTAATACCTTTGTTCTGTTTTCTGTCTTTTATCCACTCTTGATACTATTGTCTTTCTTTTCTCTTTCCTCTCTCATGAAAACACTGGCCTTTTAATTCATACTATATTCCCCCCATAATCAGTTGACTGTCTCATTATAGGTACTTTAATTACTGTTATAACTCTACACAACTTACATGAATCTAATATCCATTCTCCCAGATCTCATATTGTTGCTCTGTTAACATTTATTACCAATACTACTTTAAACATTTTCTTTTCTTACACAATTTCCTTTCCCTGGCCCTAATATTTTCCTTCAAAGTGAACTCATCCAGCAACAAGAAATTAGAATAAGAAGAACAAAGTTACAAAGAGAAGATTTGACACTTATGCAAGAACATCAACTAATTAATCTCCTAGACTAGACAAAGAAACTAAGGATGATTAAACTCATGAAGATAAAACGATGTCCAGACAGCAAAAAAAAGCTACAAACCAAAAGAATAATCAGGAAAACATGCTGAATCCAATGAACAAACTAAAAACCAGGAAGGATCAGAACATTGGACAAGTAATTAAAGATCTCAGAACATATATTAGAGACCAACTTAATGAAGTAAAGGAAGAGTTTAAAAATATGAAGAAAGCACTTGGAGAGGAAATTGCAGACATACATAAAAAGATAACAGATATGATGGGAATGAATGCCACAGTTCAACAGTTCAAGAAATCAAAATTACACCCGCAGCAAATAGCAGATTAGAAGAGGCAGAGGAGAGAATTAGCAACGTGGAAGGCAGTACATCGGAAATCAAACAGATATTAGAATTCATCGATAAAAAGATAGAAAAAATCCAGCTAGGACTTAGGGACCTGAATGACAATGCAAAATGCACAAACATACGTATTATAGGCATCCCAGAAGGAGTAGAGAAGGGAGAGGGGTCAGAAGGGGTGTTGCAGGAAATAATGGCTGAAAATTTCCCAAATCTACTGAGAGAGACAGATGTACATATCCAGGAAGCACAATACACCCCAAACATCATAAATCCCAACAGGCCCACCCCAGGACATATACTTGTCATATTATCCAATGATCAAGAAAAAGAGAAAATTCTAAAAGAAGTAAGAGAAAAGAAAACGATCACATACAAGGAGGGTTCATAAGATTAAGTGCTGATTTCTCTTCTGAAACCATGGAGGCAAGAAGGCAGTGGTATGCTATAGTCAACGTACTAAAAGAAAAAATTCCAACCCAGAATACTCTACAAAGCTAAACTAGCATTCAAAAATGATGGCGAGTTCAAAATATTCACAGATAACCAGAAATTGAAAGAGTATGCCAAAAAGAAACCTCCCCTTCAAGAAATACAAAAGGGAGCTCTGCAGGAAGAAAGGAAAATACAGGAGAGACAGAGTTTGAGGAGAGTGTAAGAGCAACAAAAAAGACAAAAAGAGAAGGAAAAAAAAAACAGACAAAATATGACAAACCCAAGTCCAATCAAAATATGGCTAACATAAATAATTCCTTGAAAGTAATAACACTGACTGTCAATGGATTAAGCTCACCTATCAAAAGATTCAGACTGAGACATTGGATAAGGAAATACGACCCATCTATATGCTGTCTACAAGAAGCACATCTTAGACCCAGCAATTCATGGAGGCTGTAAGTGAATAGTTGGAAAACAATCTTACAAGCAAACAATAACCAAAAAAAAAAAAAAAAAAAAAGGCAGCAGCTATATTTTTATCAGACAAAATGGACTTTAATTGCAAAACAATTGTGAGAGACAAAGAAGGATACTACATATTAGTGAAAGGGGCAATCTCTCAAGAAGAATGAACAATCATAAATATTTATGCTCCTAACTAGGGCGCCTCCAAATACGTGAGGCAAACACTGGAAAAACTAAGAGAAAGAATAGATGCCTCTACGACTATAATGGGAGATTTTTTTTTTAAATATTACATTCAAAAAATTTGAGGTCCCATTCAACCCCACCACCCCCACCCCCCACTCCTCCCACAGCAACACTCTCTCCCATCATCATGACACATCCATTGCACCTGGTAATTACATCTCTGAGCATCACTGCGCCCCATAGTCAATGGTCCACATCATAGCCCACACTCTCCCACTTTCCATCCAGTGGGCCCTGGGGGGATCTACAATGTCCTGTAATTGTCCATGAAGCACCACCCAGGACAACTCCACGTCCCGAAAATGACTCCCCATCTCATCTCTTCCTCCCATTCCCCGCACCCAGCAGCCACCATGGCCACCCTTCCCACACCCATGTCACATTTTCTCTGTGGACATTGGATTGGTTGTGTCCATTGCACATCTATGTCAAGTGGGGGCTTGGATTCCACATGGATACTGGATGCACTCCTCCTGCTTTCAGTTGTAGGCACTCTAGGCTCCATGGTGTTGTGGTTGACCTTCTTCAACTCCATGTTAGCTGAGTGGGGTAAGTCCAATAAATCAGAGTGTAGGAGTTGAAGTCTGTTGAGGCTCAGGGCCTGGCTATCATGTTGTCAGTCCAGAGATTCAAATCCCCCAAATATATCTCAAACCCCAGCACCAACTACAATTCCAGTAAAGTAGCATGTGAGTCTTGTGAAAAGAGTTCCCCTCTGAATCCAATTCCATCACGCAGAAACACCAACTCCAAAGAAGGGCCATCTGACATGGCAGTGAGCCCCATCTCTATAATGGGAGATTTTAAACACCACTATAAACTTTGGACAGAACATTTCAAAACAGAATCACTAAAGAAAGAAAATATTTGAACAGTATATTAGAGGAGCTGGATCTAATAGACATATACAGATCATTACACCAGAATACAGCAGAATATACATTTTTCTCAAGGATACATGGATCATTCTCCAAGACAGGCCATATGCTAGGCCACAAAGAAAGGCTTAATGAATTCAGAAAGATTGAAATCATACAAAATAATATCTCTGACCACAGTGGAGTGAAGCTGGAAATCTGCAAGGGCCAGAGGCCTAGATTTCACACCAAGATATGGAAATTAAACAGCACACTCTTAGAAAAACAGTGGGTAAAAGAGGAAATCTCAAATGAACTTAATATCTACCTTGAAACTAATGATAATGATAATAAAACATACCAAAATTTATGGGATGCAGCAAAAGCAGTACTGACAGGGAAATTTATAACCATAAATTCATACATCAAAAAAGAAGAAAGAGCAATAATTAAAGAACTGCACATTTGGAGGATTTAGGAAAAAAAAACAACAAAGTAACCCCATAGGAAGAAGAAAGAAAGAAAGAACAAAGATAAGAGCAGAACTAAATGAAATAGAAAATAAGAAAGCACTTGAATAGATAAACAAGACCAAGAGCTTGTTGTTTGAGAAGAGGAATAAAAATGACAAGCCCTTAGCTACATTAACAAAGAAAAAAATAGAAAATATGCAAATACACAAAATATGAAATGAGAAAGGAGATATCACCCCTGACCCCACAGAAATAAAGACTATCATAAGAGGATACTTTGAAAAAGTATGTTCCAACAAAAATGACAATTCATAGGAAATGGAGAAATTCATAGAAACACATATGCAGCCTATACTGACAAAAGAAGAAATTACTGATCTCAACAAACCAATCACAAGTAAAGAGATAGAGTCAGTCTTTAAAAACCTCCCAACTAAGAAGAGCCCAGGGCCAGATGGCTTCACAGGTGAATTCTACAAAACATTCCAGAAAGAACTAACACCAATCTTGCTAAAACTCTTCCAAAAAAACGAAACAGAAGGAACATTTTCAAACTCATTCTATGATGCCAACAATACTCTAGTACCAAAGCCAAACAAAGACAACACAAGAAAGGAAAATTACAGACCAATTTCTCTAATGAACTTAGATGCAAAAATACTTAACAAATACTTGCTAACCATATTCAACAACACATTAAATGAATTATACACCATGACCAATTGGGATTCATTCCAGGTATGCAAGGATGGTTCAACATAAGAAAATCAATGAAAGTAATACACCATATAAACAGATTGAATGAAAAAAATGAGGTGATTATATTTACAGATACAGAAAAAGCATTTGACAAAATACAGCACCCTTTCATGATAAAAACACTGCAAAAGATTGGAATACAAGGAAATTTTTTGAACATGATAAAGAGTATATATGAAAAACCCACAGCCAACATCGTTTAAAATGGTGAAATCCTAAAATTCTTCCTCTAAGATCAGGAACAAGACAAGGATGTCCACTATCACGTCTTCTATTAAACATTGTCTTAGAAGTACTTGCTCAAGGACTGAGGCAAGAACCAGATATAAAAGGCATTCAAATTGGAAACGAAGGAGTCAAAATTTCATTATTTGCAGATGACATGATCCTATACATAGAAAACGCTGAGAGGTCTCCAACAAAGCTTCTAGAACTCATAAATGAGTTTAGTAAAGTCGCAGGTTATAATATCAATGCACAAAAATCAGTAGCATTTCTGTACACCAATAATGAGCAAGCTCAGGAGGAAATCAAGAAACAAATAACATTTACAATAGTCAATAAAAAAATCAAATACCTAGGAATAAACTGAACTAAAGAGGTAAAGAACTTATACACACAGAACTACACAAGATTGTTCTAGGAAATCAAAGAAGACCTAAATAAATGGAAGAATATTCCCTGTTCATGGATAGGAAGACTAAATATTAATAAGATGTCTATCCTACCAAAACTGATCTACACATTCAATGCAATCCCAATAAAAACCAACACAGCATTCTTTAAGGAACTAGAAAAACTAACTGTGAAATTTATTTGGAAAGGAAAGAGGCCTGGAATAGCCAAAGACATATTGAAAAAGAAAAATGAAATTGGAGGAATCACACTACCTGACTTCAAAACATACTACAAAGCTACAGTAGTGAAAAGAGCATGTTATTGGCATAAGGAGAGACACACAGACCAATGGAACCAAACTGAAAGTTCTGACATAGATTCTCATATATATAGCCATATAATATTTGATAAAGCCACCATACACTCTCAACTGGGAGAGAATGGCCTATTCAACAAATGGTGCCTGGAGAACTGGATATCCATATGTAAAAGAGTTACAGAGGATTACCATCTCATACCTTATACAAAGATCAACTCAAGATGGATCAAAGACCTAAATATAAGAGTCAAGTAATAGGAAATGTCTTCATGAACTTCACAGCAAAAGCACACGCAGCAAAAGAACAAATAGATAAATGGGACTTCCTGAAAATTAAAGCCTTCTGGACCTCAAAGGAGTTTGTCAAGAAAGTAAAAAGGGAGCCTACACAATGGTAGAAAATATTTGGTAACCATATATCAGATAGGAGACTTATAACTTGCATATATAAAGAAATCCTATATCTTGAAAACAAAAAGATAAACAACCTATTTAAAAAATGGGGGAAAGTTTTAAATAGACACTACTCCAAAGAAGAAATACAAATGGCTAAAAAGGACATGAAAAAATGCTCCAAAGCTCTAGCTATCAGGGAAATGTAAATCAAAACTACAATGAGATACCATCTTACTCCCATAAGATTGGCAGCTATGAAAAAAACAAAAGAGTACAAATGCTGGAGAGGATGTGGAGGAATGGGAACACTCATCCACAGCTGGTGGGAATGCAGAAGGATCCAACCATTCTGGAGGACATTTTGGCTGTTGCTCAAAACTAACCATAGATTTGACATATGACCCAGCAATTCCGCTGCTGGGTATATACGCAGCAGAACTGAAAACAAGGACACAAACGGATAGATGCACACCAGTGTTCATAGCAGCATTGTTCACTGTTGCCAAAAGTTGGAATCAACCCAAATGCCCATCAACAGATGAATGGATCAACAAAATGTGGTATATACATACAATGGAATACTACTTGGCTTTAAGAACAAATACACTACAAACACATGTGATAACATGGATGAATCTTGAGAACCTTATATTGAGTGAAGCAACCCAGGCATTGAAGGACAAATACTACATGACATTAATCATATGAAATAAGTAAACACAAGGTGCCTTAGAGAGCTAGAGACTGGATGATAGGCTTACAGGAAATCGTGGTGTAGAGGAAGGATGTAAGCTGACATCTACATGGGTGAATCTGTGATAAGCTGGAGGTAAATATGTGTACCCGGAAGGGATAAAATTGGGGCATAGGGTTACCTTTGGATGGGGCTTTGTGGGTTTTAGGGGGGCTAGGGATAGGCAAATGGGTAATATTGCCAAGAAATTGGGGGGAGTTTGGGGCAACATACGAACATAGAAGATTGTCAGGTATTTGGTTGAGAGTATAATGCTGAGAAAACCTTTTCAAAAATATAATAAGGAAAGTGACCTGTTTAACATCCTTAAAGGGAATAATCTGATGCAGGACAGACTCCTAGGGAATATGTGAATTTCCATTTTGCCAGAGAGGGTTATATCACTGGGTAGAGACCCATATAATGAGAGTGAAGGTATACCCACATCCTGGGGAGGACTGATGCCATCAAATAGAGGGAACTGTATCTCTCAAGAGAAATGGTGGCTCCCAGGGCATTGGGGCAGTTGAGCATGTCAAGCCCTCAACACTGTTGCAAGTATCTCTGAACATGGCTCTTCAAGAAATGAAGATGGACTGTCACTGTAGGCCCTAAGGGGAGGGGGAAATAGGTATTGAATAGATGGAACCAACATAACTGTGAGGGCAATAGAAGTTTTTCATAAGAGTACGCAAGGATGGATATAAGACATGTAAAATTACACCAAAAATACATAGGGGCTGATAGGCTAAAATGTAAATCATAATGTAAAACATAGGATAACTGAAAATTTAGAAAATTGTATAGCCTAAAGTATAAACCACAATGTAAACACAAATGTTACCTTGTTTGAAAGCTATTGTCTCAATGTCTGTACATAAGTTTCAGTAAATATGGTATGACTATGTTAAAAGATTATTGCGGTGGAAGGAAAAAGGTTTTATGTTGGATATGTGAGATTACTATATATTGTATATATGAATTACTGTGATCTAAAACTCTTGTGAAGATAAGCTTAATAATTAGAAAAAAGAAAAGAAAAAGATAGGATGTTGAATTTTTCCAAATTAGTATGTACTCTATATCTAACCTTAAAACTCATTGCTATATTCCATTTTACTATTAAGGGAACCTGGCAATATATTGGGCTTCACTTTTCAGGAAGTTTTGGATCACAGAGTAGTTCAACAATGGCAGCAGAGGAATACTGGTGTGGTATGTTATTGACAGGGGACATATGGTTGACAGGGAGTTCTACAGGGCATATATGTTTGGATATTTTCTTAGTGGAAACAATTAAAAATAACTACTGAGGGAGTGCTGTATTCCTAACCAGGGAGCTCTATCACAGTCCCTAAGGGAACGGCAACAATCCCCCACATGCAACGGCAAAGACAAAAAAGGAATGAAGTTCCAAAAATGTGCCCCTGATCCTAATGACTATGCTTGTGAGTCTGTGCACCGGAAATAAGAGCAAGGCCTAAAGCCATAGTGTGCCTAAGAGTTACCTCCTGAGAGCCTCCGTGTTGCTCAAATATGGCAAGTCTCGAAGCCAAACTCAGCATGTAAATGCATTGCCTTCCTCCCCCCCCCCCCAGCATGGGACATGAATCCTGGGGATGAGCCTCCCTGGTGCCGAGGGATCACTACCAAGTACCAGCTGATGACATAACTAGACAATGACCTTGAATAAATGGTTCAACTCGGACCAGCAGAATATCCCAGTCTACATATAATAACAGGAGTTAAAAATGCTTTTTGGCCTAAATCAAGGGGGAAATGGAAAGGACAAATGAGTTTATATGGCTATGAGTCTCTAAAAAAGAGCCTGGAGGTTATCAGAGGGTTTGCCATTATGCACACCTGAGCAGTCTCAGAGACAGATAAAGTAGATACAACCCCAGGTATTGGTTCTTCTGAGGGCTACAGAGACCCACAGGTCTTATGGTCATGGCAGATGGAGTTCAGTGCCATGTCAGTTGGCCCTTCTTTGGAGTTTGTGTTTCTGTGTGATAGAGCTGGACTCAGATGTGATCTCTTTTCAGAAGCCTTTCCTGTTACTTTATCAGAATTGTAGTTGGTGCTCGGGTTTAAGATATTTCTAGGGCATCTGAATCTCTGGACTGACCACGTGATAGTCAGGCCCTGAGCCTCAACAGACTTCAGCTCCTACACTCTGGTTTATTGGACTTACCCCACTCAGATAACATGGAGATGAAGAATGTCAATCACCACACCATGAAGCCTAGAGTGCCTACAACTGAAAGCAGGAGGAATGCATCCAGCATCCATGTGGAATCTGAGCCCCCTGTTGACATAGATGTGGAATGGACACAACCAATCTAAGGTCCACAGGATGGAGGGATAGAATATGGATTAGAGTGGACTTACTGATATTCTATTCATGAACTATTGTGGTTAGTATTCAAAGAAAATGTGGCATTGGTATGGAAAAAGTGGCCATGGTGGCTGCTGGGTGTGGGGAATGGGAGGAAGAGATGAGATGTGGAGGGTTTCTCAGGACTTGGAGTTGTCCTGGGTGGTGCTGCAGGGACAATTACTGGACATTGTAGATCTTCCCATGGCCCATTGGATGGAACGTGGGAGAGTGTGGGCTATGATGTGGACCATTGACCTTGAGGTGCAGCGCTGCTCAGAGATGTATTCACCAAATTCAATGAATGTGTCATGATGATGGAGGAGAATGTTGCTATGGGGGGAGTAGTGGGGTTAGTGGGATGGGGGGTACATGCAGACCTCATATTTTTTTAATGTAATATTTTAAAAAATGAATTAAAAAAAATAAAAACACAAAGCAAAACAAACTCCATTTACCTTTCTCTCTTGATAGCCATTTGGCCCTTTGTGTTTTGAGTATTGTTGAAATTCAGTGTTTCCTGATCCTGGTTTGGCCCTTGTTGTGTACCATCAGTTTTCCCTCAGGAAATAGCTGAGGTGTGACACAGAAGGAGGGTTGCTGATGTTGGTGGTGCTGGAGGTAGGAAACGGACATGACAGTGGAGGAGACCTTGGTACTGCAGATAGAGCTGCTGGCTGAGAAAGGGCACTTGGTAGGAGAAGCAAGGGCTTTCCAGCAGTGGGAAATGGAGCCAGAGACCCAACCCTGGAGGGCACTTCAGGATTACCTGAGTGGTAGATGGCACCAATAGCCAATTCTCCTGCACTCCCGGCCCCCCACAGGAATAACCGTCCCTGCTCCTCTGCTAGGTGCTTGCATGTGATCAAGGAGCCATGTGTGACTCTTCAGGCAGAAGCATATAAGCACCCATGGCCAGGAGCTCCAAAGACTTCACACTGAAAGGACAACATCCTGACTGGTGACCCTCCCTCCACCTGGGTTCCTGAGACTGGACTGAGCAGAGCCTCCCTGCCACACACACACACACACACACACACACACACACACACACACACACACACGCACACACACCTTGGCATGGGAAGTCTATCTTTACTTTTAGCCACTGTCTCAGTTTGCCAGGGCTAGTCTGACAATACCCCAGAACTGCTTATTTAAGCCCCCAGGTTGAAGGTTCTATCATGTGCCTCTCTGACAGTAACCAGATCAGGAAGGAAAGGCTTGGCCCTGTCGACCCAGTCCTCAGCAAAAGGGCACTGACCATCACTAGCCAAAGCCAATTAGTCTATGGGGTGTAGCAGTGTTCCAAAATGTATTCACCAAATCGAATGAATGTGCCACACTAATGAAAGAGGTTGATGATGTGGGAGGAGTGGAGTGAGGGGGGTGGGGGTATATGGGAACCTCTTATATTTTTTGAATGTAACATTTTTTGTGATCTATGTATCTTTAAAAAATACAACTAAAAAATTGATGGGAGTGGGGAGTGGAGTATATGGGAACCCCTTATGTTTTTTAATGTAACTTTTTGTGTGATCTATTAACTTTAAAAAATGATAATTAAAAGATTAAAAATTAAAAACCAAACAGTAATTAGAGCTCCACTGACCCAGGGCTTACTGTGAGCCACTGTATGCATGCTAATTACATTCATTCTTATAAGTGGTCCATGAGGTCAGTTCTGTTTGCTCTGTCCTAGAATGGCAAAGTGAGTCAGAGAGGCTGTGACTTGTGAAGGCTCCACAGCTAGTCACTGTAGCGCTGATACTTCCACCCGGGACTCTTCAGCCTGGGATGCTAACCAACACACTGACTACTGTTTACTGTGCTCCAAGAAAATTGACTTAGGAAGTAATCTGATCAGCTTTGTTAGGGGCTGAATGTACCTGCAATGAATTTTGGGGCAGTTTTGTCCTTCAGCAAACCTGTAGTACATAATTCACCCTCTTTATGATCAATGATCCCAAGGTCGGAGAAACTGCTCCTGGAGCCCTGGAGTTGATCAGATACCAGTGCCCATAATCCCAGTACCATGGTGTGAACATTGGTACAAATGGAATTTGAAATGCCTTTTGCTGTTCTTGTTGTTTTTAAGGTTCTTTTCTTTAGATTTTAATTAATATTTATTTCAGTTGCATCATTTCCTTTTGGCATACACAAAGCCCCAGGACTTGAATTTGCCTGTAACCCCACCTAATCAAAACGGCCATGAAATGCTTTAAACACATAAAATCCCTTTTGAATCAATGTATTCTAAGGACAATTCCCATTTTCCAGGCGGCAGTAAAGCATTAGAGGAGGAGTCAGCGACTTTCTCTGTGAAGGGCCAGGTGGGAACTTTCCTGTCCCAGGGGCTCTGCCACTATCACTGAACCCCAACATCCTACACAGGGAGGATAGAGAAATGAATGGGTGTGGCTATGTCCTAATAAAACTTTATCAAAACTGGCTGGGGGCCAGATTTGGCCCACGGGTTTAGTGTGCCGACAGTGTCATATAGAAAGGCGTGCTTATGGCTCATTCTTGATTTCCCTCCAAGGGGCAGAGCCCCAGTCACTTCCTACCTCCAGGCCCCTCTCCGGCCCTTGTTCAGTCAGCCCTGGAAGGTGGGACTGCTTATCAGACCGGCAAATTCAAAAATGAGATACTGAGTCTTCAGGCTCACTCTGCCCTTCTCCGTCTTGGGCCTGGCCCACAGGGGGCAGGGGTTCTGCTCTGCTCTTAACCACATTTGAGATTCAGAAGCTACAAGCCCCACTGTGCAGTCCTCAGCGGTACTTTCCATCAGTGATACCCTATCAAGGAGTAATCTACAATCCACCTTAGGGTGCTATGGAAAGGGACTCCTCAAAGGTACAAACAAACCGGTGTAGCATGAACTCTCTTTGTTATTCTGAAAATCCAGACGAATTTTATATTCTCTCAATAAAGAAGCATTGAACAACTTCAGACACCAAGAGTTCTGGCTTTTTCACTATTATCACATGATGGCCGTCAACTCACTGGCAATATCATAGGTACCGTGGACTCAAAATGTAAACCCCACTTAATAAGTGAAACTATTTACAGTTGTTCAAAACCTATTGCTTACAGGAAGAAAATAAACGAAGTGTGTGTTGGCAGAAGGTCGGGAACCCTTCCGTTCCACCCCTCTCCTGTTTCAATGGCCAGCAGAGACAGGTACCTTGTCAGATGCTCCCAGAAGTCCCCTTCCTTCCTTCCTCCATCCAGTCCTTCCACATGCTAGAAGCCAGGCAGAGGGGTACCTCGGATTCAAGAGACATCCCGGGGAGCAGGCTGAGGGCCATGGTTGCTTCAACTGGAAACTATGCTTCTATGTGTGAAGTGAAGCTCATGAGACTCAAGAGGCCTCCCACTAGTACTCCAGCAAGAGTTGACCAGAACTGGGGACTCATCTGGGCACCACTGATATTGGGTGGCTAGGAGAAGAGGAAGGAGGCATTTTTTGGGATTATTTTACACACCATTAACTTCCTTTCCAAGGGAATCTGTGTTCCACCTTATGGGTTGAGATGTGTATCCCAAAAAGATACCTTGAAGTCCTAATCCCAGGTACCTGGGAACATGAACTTTTTGCAAAAGCATTATTGCAAGCAGAATCATTTAAACTGAATGAGGCCGACTGCAGTGGGTGGACCTTTAGTCCAGGATGGCTGGTGTCTTTAGAAGGGGGGTGTGGGCACAGATAGAAAGGGAGGGCGCCATGGGAAGAGAGACTGAGCAGGCCATAGGGTGAATGCGGAGGCACTGAAAACCCAAGGCTTGCTGGCCAAGGGACAGGTGCCCCAGCGGCCAGGACTGACCCACCAGCACAGCCCATGCACTTGAAGCTTCAGTCTGCAGGGCTGAGAGAGCGGTTCCTGGTGTTTTTAGCCACCTAGTTCGTGGCACTTGTGACAGCAGCCTGAGAAAAGTGAGGTGTCCCTCTTCTGGCAGTCCCATCCCTCCAGGAGGCCTGAGGGATAGCCCAGGTGCCCAGCTGTCCTCCAGGCTGAGAGTCTCCAACCAAGGCTTTTATCTAATCAGATGCCCTGGGGAACGCCCTGGGGACAGACAGAAACAATGTTGAAAAGAAAGGAATGGGTGACCTGGACAACTCTGAACACCCTTCTCTTCCTTCCTTCCACCCTCTCTTGGGTGCTTCAGCTGCTTAGACCTCAGAGCTCATCCCACCACGCACACCTTCCCAGAGGGCCGGGCCAGAAGGTGCAGACCTATTCCTGGTTGTCGGTGGGTGGGAAGGCGGCCCGAGGGTTCCCGTGGTGGCACAGGACCGCCCATTAGCCTGGCTGCTTATTCACAGCCCCGGGAACCACCGCACATACTGCTCAGGGGGACGCATCCTGTACGCTCCCTTTCTAGACTCTTCCAGCACCCCCGGATTGCCGCGGGGCCCCTCCAGCTCTGGGGGGAAGGGGTGCCTCTGTGTCTCTCAGTACTAGACGCTCTGCTCTTTCGGGTCCAGGTGCCCGACCCAGGGACCCCGCCAAGCAGCCCCTGCCCCCTCCACCCCCGGGCGCCCCATGGAGTCTTCCTGGTGAGCACTCCCTCCTTGCCCCCCACCCCCCCACCGTCACTTGACCTCCCCGGTAGCCCTTTCCTACTATGATGTCCTGCTCCCACCCCCACAGAAGCATCCCCCACCCTGCCCGGGCCCCGCCCCCACCCCCTGCCTGGTCCCCAGACCCCTTCCACGCAGTGCCGCTGGGTGTCCAGTCCCCGCTCCGGGTGACACAGCCCCGCCCCAGCCCCTCCCTGGCAGGGGACCCCTGCCCCCAGCCCCGCCTCACCCCCACCGCTCGATGCCGCCCCTCCCCTCTCACCCTGGCCTGGCGGGAGAAGTAGCTGTGCTCCTCGGGGTCCAGGCGCTGCGGCGGGAAGTAGCTGAAGGCGACAGCGCCGAGGTGGGCGGTGGCCGGGGCTTGTCCCGCAGCATGGCGGCGGCGATCTCCTAGTCCCCCAGGCCGCCCCGATCCAGCTTCTCCGCCCCTGCCAGGTCGGTCCCACCCGGCGAGGGGCTCGGTCCGAGTCCGCCGGCCAGGCTGCCCCGCGCCCGCGTTCTGCAGTTGCCGGGAAACTGCAGCCTCACGTCACAAAGCTGGGCGGGGAGCGCAGGGCCTGGGGCGCAGGGCCCAGGGCGCAGCCGGGATGGGGATGGGACCGTGCTCTCCCGTCTCCCTGAGGGTCCCTGGAGCGCCCACTTGGGACGCGAGGAGCCGCGTCTGCTGGACTGGCGGCCTGCGCCGGCTTGCACTTGCCCTTGCCCTTGAGCTCGGGGAGGGTCCCAAGCCGGCTGTCTGGAAGAAGTGCAGGCCACCCGCGCGCTGCATCTGAAACCCTCCAGGAGCCGCGGAACAGTAGTGGAAGAAACAGGTGGAATTCATTGCCATCGTATATTAACTCTGTGTCCGCAGAAGCATCGTGTCAATGTGCAACGAATCAGTTTTCAGCGCCTCGGTCACCACGAGGGGTCACCGCTCAAGGTACTGGCAGGTGCGGCACGAATCGAATCCAGCCAAGTAATATCTGGGAAAACTGAGCTGTTCCACAGCGCTCTGCTGTTTCTTTTCTTTTCTTTTCTTTTTTAAAGATTTATTTATTTATTTAATTTCCCCCCCTCCCCTGGTTGTCTGTTCTTGGTGTCTATTTGCTGCGTCTTGTTTCTTTGTACGCTTCTGTTGTCGTCAGCGGCTAGGGAAGTGTGGGCGGCGCCATTCCTGGGCAGTCTGCTCTTTCTTTTCACGCTGGGCGGCTTTCCTCATGGGTGCATTCCTTGCACGTGGGGCTCCCCGACGCGGGGGACACCCTTGCGTGGCAGGGCACTCCTTGCACGCATCAGCTCCACACGGGTCAAGGAGGCCCGGGGTTTGAACCGCGGACCTTCCATGTGGTAGAAGTTAGGCAGTGGTATGATATAGTCAAAGTACTAAAGCAAAAAAATTTCTGACCAAGAATACTCTATCCAGATAAACCAGCATTCAAAAATAATGGAGAGTTCAAAATAATCACAGATAAACAGAAATTGAAAGAGTATGCCAACAAGAAACTTCCCCCTCAAGAAATTCTAAAGGGAGTTCTGCAGGAAGAAAGGACAAAACAGGACAGGCAGAGGTGAAGGAGAGTGTAAGAGCAACAAAAAAGACAAAAAGAGAAGAAGAAAAAAAACAAACAAAATATGACAAATAGAAGTCCAATCAAAATATGGCTAACATAAATAATATCTTGAAAGTAATAACACTGAATGTCAATGGATTAAAATCACCTATGAGAAGATTCAGACTGGAACATTGGATAAGAAAATATGACCCATCTATATGTTGTCTACAAGAGACACATCTTAGAGCCAGAGATTCATGGAGGCTGAAAATGAATGGTTGGAAAACAATCTTACAAGCAAACAATAACCAAAAAAAGGCAGGAGTAGCTATATTAATATCAGACAAAGTAGACTTTAAATGCAAAACAATTGTGAGAGACAAAGAAGGATACTACATATTAGTGAAAGGGACAATCTGTCAAGAAGAATGAACAATCATAACTACTTATGCTCCTAACAAGAGCTCCTCTAAATACGTGAGGCAAATGCTGGAAAAACTAAGTGAAAGAATAGACACATCTACAATTATAGTGGGGGATTTTAATACACCACTATCAAGTCTGGACAGAGCTTCTCAAAAGAGAATCACCAAAGAAATGAAATATTTGAACAATATATTAGAGGAGCTTGTCTAATAGACATATACAGATCATTACACCCAAACACAGCAGGATATACATTTTTCTCAAGTGCACATGGATCATTCTCCAAGATAGACCTATGCTAGGCCACAAAGAAAGGCTTAATGAATTCAGAAAGATCGAAAGCATACAAAATAATATCTCTGACCACAGTGGAGTGAAGCTGGAAATCTGCAAGGGCCAGAGGCCCAGATTTCACACCAAAATAATGAAATTAAACAGAACACTCTTAGAAAAACAGTGGATCAAAGAAGAAATCTCAAAAGAAATCAATGACTACCTTGAAACAAATGATTATGATAACACAACATACCAAAATTTATGAGATGCAGCAAAAGCAGTACTGGCAGTGAAATTTATAGCCATAAATTCATACATCAAAAAAGAAGAAAGAGCAAAAATTGAAGAACTAACTGCATATTTGGAGGAATTAGAAAACAAACAACAAAGTAATCCCACAGGAAGAAGAAGGAAGGAAATAACAAAGATAAGAGCAGAACTAAATGAAATAGAAAATAAGAAAGCACTTGAAAAGATAAACAAGACCAAGAGCTGTTTTTTTGAGAAGATGAATAAAATTGACAAACCTTTAGCAAGACTAACAAAGAAAAAAGAGAGAAGATGCAAATACACAAAATAAGAAACGAGAAAGGAGATATCACCACTGACCCAACAGAAATAAAGACTATCATAAAAGGATACTTTGAAAAGCTATATTCCAACAAAAATGACAATTCAGAGGAAACGGACAAATTCCTAGAAACACATAAGCAGCCTATATTGATGAAAGAAGAAATTGATGATCTCAACAAACCAATCACAAGTAAGGAGATAGAATCAGTCATTAAAAACCTTGCAGCTAAGAAGAGCCCAGGGCCAAACAGCTTCACAGGTGAATTCTACAAAACATTCCGGAAAAATTTAACACCAATCCTGGTGAAGCTCTTCCAAAAAAATCGAAACAGAACGAACATTACCTAACTACTTCTTTCTTGCCAACATTACCCTAGGACGAAAGCCAAACAAAGACACCACAAGAAAGGAAAATTACAGACCAATTTTTCTAATGAACTTAGATGCAAAAATACTTAACAAAATACTTGCTAATCATATTCAACAACACATTAAACGAATTATACACCACGACCAAGTGGGATTCATTCCAGGTATGCAAGCATGGTTCAACATAAGAAAATCAATCAATGTAATACACCATATAAACAGACTGAAGGAAAAAAATCACATGATTATATCTATAGATACAGAAAAAGTGTTTGACAAAATAGAGCACGCTTTCTTGATAAAAACACTCCAAAAGATTGGAATACAAGGAAATTTTTTGACCATGATAAAGAGTATATATGAAAAACTTACAGTCAACATTGTTTACAATGGAGAAATCCTAAAATCCTTCCCCCTAAACTCAGGAACAAGAAAAGGATGCCCACTGTCTCCCCTTCTATTAAACATTGTCTTAGAAGTACTTGATCGATCACTGAGGCAAGAATTCAAAGGAATTCAAATTAGAAAGGAAGAAGTCAAAATTTCATTATTTGCAGATGACATGATCCTATACATAGAAAACCCTGAGAGGTCTACAACAAAGCTTCTAGAAGTCATATATGAGTTTAGTAAAGTCACAGGTTACAAGATCAATGCGCAAAAATCAGTAGCATTTCTGTACACCAATAATGAGCAAGATCAGGAGGAAATCAAGAAACAAATACCATTCACAATAGTAAATTTAAAAATCAAGTATTTAGGAATAAATTTAACTAAAGAGGTAAAAAACTTATACACTGAGAACTACAGAAGACTGTTCAAGGAAATCAAAGAAGACCTAAATAAATGGAAGAATATTCCCTGCTCATGGATAGGAAGACTAAATATTATTAAGATGTCTATCCTACCAAAGCTGATCTACACATTCAATGCAATCCCAATAAAAATCAACACAGCCTTCTTTAAGGAACTAGAAAAACTAACTATGAAATTTATTTGGAAAGGAAAGCGGCCCCGAATAGCCAAAGACATATTGAAAAAGAAAAACAAAATTGGAGTAATCACACTACCTGACTTCAAAACATACTACAAAGCTACAGAAGTGAAAACAGCATGGAATGGGCATAAGGAGAGACACACAGACCAATGAAATTGAATTGAAAGTTCTGATATAGAACTTCATATATATAGCCATATAATATTCGATAAAGACACCAAACCCTCTCAACTGGGAGAGAATGGCCTATTCAACAAATGGTGCCTGGAGAACTGGATATCCATATATAGAAGAATGAAAGAGGATTACCATCTCACACCTTATACAAAGATCAACTCAAGATGGATCAAAGACCTAAATATAAGAGCCAAAAACATAAAGACCTTGGAAAGCAGTGTCGGGAAACATCTACAAGACCTTGTAATAGGAAATGGGTTCATGAACATCACACCAAAAGCACGAGTAGCAAAAGAACAAATAGTTAAATGGGACTTCCTCAAAATTAAAGCCTTCTACACCTCAAAGAAGTTTGTCAAGGAAGTAAAAAGGGAACCCACACAATGGGAGAAAATATTTGGCAACCATATATCTGATAAGAGATGAATAACTTGCATATATAAAGAACTCCTATATCTTGAAAATAAAAAGATAAACAACCCATTTAAAATATGGGAGAAAGGTTTAAACAGACACTTCTCCAAAGAAGAAATACAAATGGCTAAAAAGGACACGAAAAAATGCTCCAAATCTTTAGCTATCAGGGAAATGCAAATCAAAACTACAATGAGGTACCATCTTACTCCCTTAAGATTGGCAGCTATGAAAATAACAGATGAGTACAAATGCTGGAGAGGATGTGAAGAAATGGGAACACTCATCCACTGCTGGTGGGAATGCAGAAGGATCCAACAATTCTGGAGGACAGTTTGGTGGTTTCTCAAAAAATTAACCATAGATTTGCCATTTGACCCAGCAATACCACTGCGGGTATATACCCAGCAGAACTGAAAACAAGGACACAAACCGATATATGCCCACGAATGTTCATAGCAGCATTGTTCACTATTGCCAAAAGTTGAAATCAACCCAAATGTCCATTAACAGATGAGGGGATCAATAAAATGTGGTATATATATACAATGGAATACCACTCGGCTTTAAGAACAAATGCACTACAAACACTCGTGATAACATGGATGAATCTTGAGAACCTTATATTGAGTGAAGCAACCCAGGCATTGAAGGACAAATACTACATAACCTCAATGATATGAAATAAGCAAGCTGTCTCAGAGAGCTAGAGACTGGAAGATAGGCTTACAAGAAATTAGGGGGTAGAGGAAGGATGTAAGCTGACGTCTGCAGGGGTGGAATCTATGATGATCTGGCGGTAAGTATGAGCACAAAGAAGAGATAAAATGGGGTCAAGGGGTTGCCTTTGGGTGGGGCTTTGCGGGTTTGAGGGGGCCTGGGGATGGGCGGAAGGGTAATATTGTGAAAAAAATTGGGGGAGGGAGGGGCAACATATGAACATATGAGAGTGTCAGGTGTTGGTTGAGAGTAAAATGCAGAGAAAACCGTATCAAAATATAATTAGGAGGGATACCTGTTTAGGATGCTCGGAGGGAACGGTCTGATGCGGGACAGACTCCTGGGGAATGTCTGAATGCTCATTTTGCCAGGGTGGGTTGTACCATTGGGTAGAGACCCAACTAGTGAGAGTGGGGGTGGACCCACATCCTGGGGAGGACTAATGCCATCAAACAGAGGGAACTGTATCAATCGAGAGAAAGGATGGCTCCCAGGGCATTAGGTCAGTTGAGCAAGTCAGGCCCTGAACACTGTTGCAAGTATATCTGGGCGTGGCTCCTTGGGAAATGGAGATTGGCTGTCGCTGTGGGACCGAAGGGGAGGGGAAAATGGATGTTGAATGGATGGAGCCATGTAAATGTGGGGGCAAGAGAGGAGTTTCGCGAGAGTACACAAGGATGAATATAAAACATGTAATATTATACCAAAAAAATATAGGGGACGACAGACTAATAATGTAAACCATAATGTAAAACATAGGATAACTAAAAAATTTAGAAAACTGTATAGCCTAAAGTATGGACCACAATGTAAGCACAGATGTAACCTTGTTTGAAAGCTATTGTCTCAGATTCTGTACATCAGTTTCAGTAAATATGATATGAATAAGTTGAAAGATTATCGCTGTGGAAGGGAAAAGGTTTTATGGTGGATGTGTGGGAGTACTATACATTGTATATATGAATTACTGTGATCTGGGGCTCCTCTGAAGAGAAGCTGTATAATTAGGAAAAAAGAAATGAAAAAGATAGGATGTAGAATTTTTCCAAATCAATATGCATTCTATATCTAACCTTTAAACTCATCGCTATATTCCATTTTACTAGTAAGGGAACCTGACATTATATTGGGCTTTACTCTTCAGGAAGTTTTGGATCACAGAGTGGTTCAACAATGGCAGTGGAGGAATACTGATGTTATTGACAGGCGATATATGATTGACAGGGAGTTATACAAGGCATACATCCAGAAGGTATGGAAATGTTTGGATATGCTCATAGTGGAAAAAATTAAATACAACCGCTGGGGGGGTACTGAGTTACTGGCCAGTGGGGCTCTGCCATTGTCTGGAGGGGAGCAGCGGTAGTCCCCCAGGTGCAACGGTAAGGATTAGGAAGGAATGAGGGTCCAACAGTGTGCCCCTGATACTAATGACTATGCTTGTGAGCCTATACACCTGAAATAAGAACAAGGCCTAGAGCAGCACTGTGCGTAGGAGTTCCCTCCTGACAGCCTCAGTGTTACTCAAATGTGGCCAGTCTCGAAGCCAAACTCAGCATGTAAATGCAATGCTTTCCCACCAGCGTGGGACATGACATCCGGGGATGAGCCTTCCTGGCACCGAGGGGTCACTTCCAAGTACCAGCTGATGATGTAACTAGAAAATGACCTTGAATTAAAGGTACAATGCGGACCAGCAGAATATCCCTATCTACATATAATAACAGGAGTTAAAAATGCTGTTTAACCTAAATTAAGGCGGAAATGGAAAGGACAAATGAGTTTATATGGCTATGAGTCTCTAAAAAAAAGTCTGGAGGTTGTCAGAAGGATTGCCCATATGCACACCTGAGCAGAGTCTTAGAGACAGATAAAGTAAATACAACCCCAGGTATTGGTCCTTTTGAGGGCTAAAGAGACCCACAGTTTCTATGGTCATGGCAGATGGGGTTCACTGCCATGTCAGATGGCCCTTCTTTGGAACTAGTGCTTCTGCGTGATGAAGCTGGACTCAGATGGTATCTCTTTTCACAAGCCTTTCATGCTACTTTACTGGAATTGTAGTTGGTGCTGGGGCTTAAGATATATCTTGGGGGTTTGAATTTCTGGACTGACAATATGATAGGCAGGCCCTGCCCTCAACAGACTTCAGCTCCCATATTCCACACCATAGCCCACACTTTCCCACCTTCCATCGGGTGGGCCATGGGAGGACAAACAACATCCGGCAATTGTCCCTGGGGCACCACCCAGGACAACTCCAAGTCCTGAGAAGTCATTACTCTTTTCTTTTAAAAATTTTTTAACAATGCCAAGGCCTATAAAGATAAACACTAAAATTAGTTAACCCCAACCACCTCAATTCCCTGAAATAACAAATTTGTAACTGTGCTTTCTATGCCAAACATACACAAATATGGAAACCAATTTTCTTTTCTCTTTGTTATGTCCAGTGTATCATACAATTTACCATTATGTCCAGTATACGTAGACCTTCCTCAAGACCAATGTGTGTGGATCAAATATGTTCTTTTTCAAGTGGTGTATTTTATGGGACTTACTCACCAGTTCCCCAGCTTATAATCTTTCAGGTTCTTTCCATCTTTGGTCTCTATCCACAATGCTGTAGTAAACATCCTTGCATGTCATTCTACTGGGGCCCATGTTCCTTCAAGCGGCAGACTAGAATGTTAACAGTGGGACTACTAGTGTAATGTCAGTAGATAGTATTCTGAATGGTAGATGTCATACCTCCCCAGCAGAGAGTGAAGGTGGCTTTGTCACCCCCACCTCCACTGTACAGTTTTTTTGTCCTGTTAGCTTTTGCCACTCAATTCAGTGGAAAGGGGTGTCTTGTCATGTATTTAAATTGCATTTGAGTGAGCAATAATGAAGTTGAGCATTTTGTCAAATGTTTATTGGCCATTTCTATTTTCTAGGAATTGCCTTCCTGCTCCCTAACTCATCTTTCTATTGCGTTGTGTTTTTAAGATTTGTGTGACCAAATCTACATGTCATTTAATGGTTCCTGACTTTCCCATCATGTACAAGATTATTTCACTAAATATGTGTTAGTGCAAATATTTTACTAATTTTTCACCATTGGATCTTTAATCCACCTGGGATTTATTATATAGGTATACCTCAGAGATTTGGCAGGTTCAGTTCAAGACCACCATAATAAAGTGAGTTACATGCATGTTTTGGTTTCCCAGTGCACATATACTATAGTCTTTTAAGTATGCTATAACATTATTTTTTATTTTTAAATACATATACTTCAATTAAAATGTGACACAGATGAAGCGAGCACATGTTGTTGGAAAACGGGCAAAATAAAATGTGACACTGATGAAGCAAGCACACGTTATTGGAAAACTGGCACTGATAGACTTGCTTGACACAGGATTGCCACAAACCCTCAGTCTATTTAAAAAAACAAACAAACACAATATCTGCAAAGTGCAATAAAGCAAAACTCAGTAAAAGGAGATATGCCCATAGTCTGATGTTTGGTAGGAGTTTACCTGTTCTTTTCTAGACAGATAACCAATTTTCCATCACTATTTGTTCCATTGCAATCCTTTATTTATTGAATTGAGATGTCAGTTTTATCATTTCTTCTTGGATTAAAAAAATTAACTGAGTGTCCTTCAGGTCCTTAAAGCAATTCTGAGATTTTCAGAGATGTTTCTTGAACTTGACAGCATTGTCATTATGTTTATTGTTCTTTTTCCAGTGACTACTTTTAAAACACATTTTAAAGATATTTTGAGCTATTAGACTTGAACTATAACAAGGATATTTTTCATTGCTGTGTTAAGAAAGGTATCAGTCCTAAGTCCTGGAAAAGCATCATTTATTAAAGGAATTTTGTATCAAACTTTTATACATAGGTAACTCACTACCTACACTTTATTCTCTGGTTTTGTATCTTGTTTATCTCTCTCATGTTTGTATATATAATTTTTAGGGTCCCAAACTTCTTCCTAAATATCAAGTGAAATCATTTCTTATTCCATACCATTCCCTGGAGACCCCTGTGGATTTTCACTTTCATAAATCTTTAGTGATTGGATTGGTTGACCTTTTAGGAACAAGATCCTACTTTGCTTCCAAAATGTAACACCCTATTGGTATACAAAAGGTAAGTATCAGGGGGTTTGTTTACAGAACCTTAGTGGTTGTTATCTCTTTGGGAGACAGATGGAGCTTAGTAGCCACAGAATACAAAATGGAATCTTCCCTGCTCTGCATGAGGTTCTAGAGTGTAGATGGTAGAATATAGTATATAGATTGTATTTGAATCCAGCTTGCCACAGATCAGCAGAATGTCTTTGCACAGTGTATTTACCCTTCTTAACCTTTTTCTCTTTACTTCCTCATCTGTAAAATGTGAGTAAGAAGAATATTGACCTCAAACACATATGGCAAGAGGGTCTAAATGAGGGAATAACACAAGAAGTACTCATGTCTGTTTAGCTGTTCTTATAGTTTAGGCCTGTGCTGTTCAGTATAGTAGCCACTAGTGCAGATGGCTACTTAAATTTAAATTAAACATAAGTAAAATTTAAAATTCATTTCCCTAGTCATAAATCACATTTCAAGTGCTCCAAGGCCTCCCATTGCTGGTGGCTACCACATTAGCACAGATGTAAGCACATGAATCATCACGGAAATAGCTACTGGACTATGGTGACTTCAAGTCCAAATCCTTCCTTTCATCAATTAAAAAGTCATCTCAAAGAGGACCATCTCTGATAGGCTTCATGTCACATGTTCCACCTCTGCTGCTCTCATGGTCCTTTCTACAGAAGGAATGGCATATACCAGAGGGCTGGGAAGGGAACTCCAGCCACTCCCCTTGGCCACATGTTGCAGTCGTGGGGTGCCGCGGTCATGGGCTGCATTAGCTGTCAGGAGACATGGAAGAGATGGATGTGTTGAGCTGCTTAGGTGTCTAACTTTGCTGAGCTTAGATTTTCTTCACTGTCTGAATTGAGAGTGTGCCACCATTTGTAAGAAGAAGGAGAAAGTGTGTGGTTCCTACTGCTCCCCAGTTAATTTGAGGACCTACTCCTTGCTTTAGCCCAGGAAGCCTCCTTAATTTCAGGCTGACAGGCTTGTTCTTGAAGCTGAGTGAGTGAACATCCTCATTTGGTTGTGGTCATTACTTTACACCCTTCTGTCCTACTGGTAAATACAGTTTGGAAGAAATCAAAACAGAACAAAGAAGTAAAGGAAGATAGTGTTTGTGAGGGTATCACATGAAGAATTTTTTCCTTCTCTCACTAGATATTGAAATTAAATTAGATAAAGAAGGATTTGTATTACCTTTTACAGTTGATGAAGATGTACACAAAAGGTAAAGAAACTGTTGTGGTTTTATGTTACAAGGTCTGTTGAAGTGAATAGGCAAGGATTATTTTCTTAAAAGGGTGAGAAAAATAGATGATTTCAGAAATTAAAACTACTTTTCAGGATATATTTTCTTTTTAAATTCCTTTTAATATTTTATAAATAGCATCATTAATAAAGCCAAGTACTTTTTCAGTAGACTAAAGAGTAACAGATTTGTGATTGATGTGAAAGTATTGGCCATTAGGAAAAGCCAAATCTTGAGTAAACTTTGGCCAAAAAATATTAAAAATGTTTTGGATTGTTATAAAAAATATGTTTATTTTTCTATTTTTTTTCAGAGTAGCACTACTCATTAATGGCCCCAAAAGATTTTAACAGCAAACATTTACTAGGAAAAGAGGCTATTAAACAATGGCACTTCCAGTTACTTGATTATCAAGTTGTCCAGGTATGGTTCCATTTCCCCCACCCCCAAAGTAATCCCTAATTCAAACTTGCTTTTTCCAGGGTCCTAAGTAGTCTGCTAGCCCAGTGAACTAAGAATCTCATATCTCTCATTTAATACCCACTTTGTTAATTAGGCTTTTCTGGGTACTGGATATTTTTTATAAATCTTTGGCTTCTGTTTTGAAATATGGAATTATCTTACCTTCAGTTTTCCAAAAGCAGAACATGCCTATATTCTTCATAAGCCAGGCTCAACTCTGTTTTTAGAGTTATTAAATTATTGGAATATCTGTTTTAATTTCCCCCTGGTATAAGGGAAAGAATGGACAAGATGTCTCACTAAAACCAATATCTTCATCACTCCCTAATGCCTAAGACTTGATTGTTTCCTTTGTAAGTTACTTAATAAGGCATTATGATGATGAGTGACTAGAATGTAGATGAGTTTCCCAAGTTCTCTAAGGTATTGGTGCTAGTCTGGTCCCCGGTTTCCTCTCTAGCTTACTCTTGTCCAGTTCATCTTGCACAGCCCAGACTAATCTTCTGAAAACCCTCAGCATGCCAGCCTGTGATCAAAAATCTTGTCTCTTTCCTACTCACAGGATACAGTAGAACCTCCTCTGCTGACTTTTGTGACCCCTGCAGGCTGCACCTTGCAGGACGAGCTGACTTGGTGAGCAGATGCAACAAGGTGACACAGTGAGCTGATGCAACCAGATGGTGCAGTGAGTGATGTAACTAAGAGACACAGTGAAGAAACACAATGAGACATATCAAATGGAGCAGAGGTGGTTTGAGTAATTAGGTGCCTCCCTCCCACATGGGAGGCCCCAGGTTCTGTTCCCAGTGCCTCCTAAAAAGAAGATGAGCAGACAGCAAGTGCAAACAACTGTGGGGGGGGGGGTCAATTAAAATAAAATCTTAAATATATATGTATTCAGGAGCTTTTCTTTAAAATGTACAATGAAGTAAAGTAAATTTAGGGAGGGTTGTGAGGGGGCAGGTTTGATTGTGGGGGAAATCTTCTAAAATGTAAATCATGAGTGAATTACATTGTATTTAGTGAAGTACAGATGCCCATTACGCTCAGGTTAAAGCTTAAGGGGAGAGTGAGACAAGGCAGGCAGGTGTGGAAAGGGCTGCAGAGTTAGGAGACTGGGTTTCTACCTCCGGCTATTTCTGGGACCTTGAACAGGGGAAGTAGCTGCCATTTACTTTTCACCTGCTCTGTGCCGAGCTCCATGCTAAGCACTTGAACACAGGCCTGTATGACTTCCAGGGGCCTTGGACTTGGGCAGTGTTCCCTCTCCAAAGCTCAGAGATGGTCAATGTGTGCCTTGGGTACAGAACCACGGGTGAAGATGAGACTTGAACCTGGTCTGAGCAGCAGCAGAGGACTGAGAATCTGTGTTCAGGAGTCAGGCACGTGGGGTTGATTTCAACCTCTCTTGCAAATTGTATAACCTTGGGCCTCATTTCCAAATGGCTAATCAGAAAATAAGGATGAAATGAGTTAATACACATAAAAACATTTAGCAAAAGGCCCACCACAAAGTAATCACAGGACATATTAGCTAGTAATGTCTGCATTTCTACCAGTATTAGGGTTCTCTGAAGAAACAGCCAATAGGATATGGGGCCATATGTAAATAGGAAGGGATTTGTTAGTAGAATTGGCTTAGTGACCCTGGGGATAGGCAAGTTCAGATTTCCTAGGGCAGGCCATGCATTGGAAACAGCACAGGAGATGACTTCCTCGGGAGAAGTTGGAGAAGTAGAGAAAGGAGTTGTGACTGCTGAGAGACTTGGTGTTGCTTTAAGACCTCCAGCTGCTGGGGTGATGGGACTCCCCTCCTTGCTGAAGGCAGTCACCCTTGTTTGTGGATGTAACCAGCCTTAAATGCAACCAACTGCCTAATAATCTAAAGTTACCGACAGAATGTCCTCACAGTGGCAGGCCAGGGCTTGCATCATCCAATGACTCGGCACCAACTGGATGGTGATTAACCATCACATGTAACTTTTTAGATCTCTTTATCTTTACTTTTTAAAGATTTTTAATCTTTAGCATAGGTTATTGAAACTCTATGAGTTCTAGAGCTCTAAGTTCCCTTTAAAATTTTATGCTTCTTTGCAGAGAAGGAATGAGACATATAGAATCAAATTAAAGATTGACCGGGAGAGAGATGCAATCGATTCGGATGTGTTCATATGCCCAAGTGAATTGCAACTCACCTGGGGGCCAGGCTGAAAGGACTCTCACATCTTGGAAACATGTGAAGTGGTCTCATTTACAGTTCTTAGTGGTACTTACTTACAGTTCATGCAGTTCATGGCTTTGGGCCTGAGCCCTGTTCTGGATCATTCTCTGCCTCAGAAACCCTTCCACAGTCCCTCTTTGCTACCGAGACCAAGCCCAGTGTCACTTCTGTCTTCTGTGAGCTCTCTTGTCCTTCTCTGCCCCACCTTGCAGCCCTCCCCCACCAACCCACAACTCTTGTCCATCCTCCTTGTTTCTCAGCTCACCCTTGGTATGAAAGTAAACCCTGAGTTTAGAGTGTAAAGAGGGGAGACCTGACTACATTGCCATGCACATTGGTAATGTGGTTGTGAATAATGTGAAGAAAACGTGCAGCCTAGAACATTCCTCCACCCTCTCCACTCAGGTACTCATCCATCATGGCCTTTTCCTGCATTGCTCTTTCAGTTCCCTCCTCCATGGAGCCCTTGCCTCATCTGGCCTCCCCCTGCCCACTTCACACATCTATCATATAAGGGATTCCCACTTGCAGGTATTGTGCTAAGTGCTCCAGGGTAAAGGAGAAAAATACCCCCTGTGCTTGCCTTAGCAGTTGTGTGGGACAAAGAGATAAGTGAGCCCACATTCCAGTGATGTGCAGCCGGCATTCTGCAAACCTCTGCGGGAGTGCAGGAGACTTCAGGCCAGCCCAGGGAGTGAGAGGAGGCCCTTGGGTGGGTTCCTGAGTTGCAGGCTGCCGTGGATGGGGAGCATCTGAGACATGGCGCCGGCTGCAGCACACTGTGCAAAGCATGAAGCAAAGTCAGGCCACGGGGCTGGCGCTCCCTCTGCAACTGCTTAAAATGTTTCATCCTGCAAGAATGCATGTGCTTGTTATGAAAAATTTAAGCTACTGAGTACATGACTGCTGCTTTCACTAACCATCCCACTACAAGAGGAGGGATTTGACAAGTTGTTAGATTTCAAAGTCCAGTCCTTACGACCCGAATCCTCATGTATATCTAATTCTAATGTTTCTACAGACACAAGCCAAATGGCCGATAATGCTGCGGCCATCTGACTTCCTCATATACTCTGCCCACCAACTCTGTAGTGGTGTTAGACAAAGCAGGTGACATCTAGTAGCAAGTGAAACCAAGATTCAAACCATTTTAGTATTCACTGCGTAGCACTGGTCTCTGATGATGACCCTGAAGAATTTGAGGTGACATTCACATAAATGGTTAGAGATTAGCAAAACATTTCCCAGTGTCCCTGTTGGAAGTATTGGAGCCATGCATTTGAAGATAATTTTGAACACAGCATCTTCTTGCCATTAGTCTTCAAAATTAAAGCAGAGAAAGGAAAATGATTAAAAAGAGCTGTACTTGTGAGCATCACCTCTTAAGCAATGGAGGTATTCTCCGGTCAGTAGGGGGCAGCAAAACTTAGTAGATTTACTGGCCACCCTTGAAACTCTGGATGGTCCCTGGATCCTGTAATTGCTGGGCAGAGCAGTAGCTGCAGAAAGGTACAGTGACAGTTCCGGCTGAGCAAAAGGGTAGCAGTTTCTCTTGCACTGCTTACCTTCCTCCCAGTGAAGAAGCACTTTGCCTGAGCCAGGCCTGGAAGCAGAGGGATGGTGCTGCTGGGAGAGGTGCCTGTGGAGTGTGTGGTCCTAAAGTTGCTGCCTTCCAAGCCTTCATAGGCTGGTGCATAGGGAACTTGGGGAATGCTTGTCAGATGGAAGGAAGACTAGGGAGGAGCAGAAATCAGTGTAGTTGAGATAGTCCTGGGGAAGAAGAGCAGTCAGTTCCCTCCAAAAATACTCCACACCACAAGGGCTTGGGCCACAAATCCAGAAGGGATTTTGGCTCATTGGTGAACTGAGCACCTCTGGAGGCTGAAATATCCCCAAAATTTCAAACAAGTGTAGTCTAAATATTGTAGGATAGTCAATGAAACATGCCATGGAATTGCTTAGGGCAGCACCTGGCAAACAGTGAAGGGAATGCTTAGTCAATGGCAGGTGCTATCGTCGCTTCTCATAGAGGTGCTAGGGTGCTTTCTTTTCCAGTCAAATTTTATTGACACAGCTTTTGGTGAGGGTACATGTAAGGAAGGGTAGGAGAAGCACAGACTGGCTTGCTGGGTCATACTTCTAGGGGTGCCATAATTCTAGGGTTCCCTTCTGCTAGTGTGCTGTACTTCTAGGGGTACCATACTTCTAGGGTCCTCTACTTCTAGGGGTGCCACTGTGAATGTGTGGTTACTGTTTTTGTTAATTAGCATCAAGGACATGGTACTGAAAAATCTCTAAAACCTCTGCCTGAATCAAGGACCTGCAGGCAAGAAGCCCCTTGAGAGGGGTGCTCGTTGGTCCCGGCCTGAGAGATACCCCTCCCCTGCCTGCCTGTCCACCTGCACTCCCTGCTGCCTACCCCTTCTCCTCCCTTTCTGCCGCCTGCACATCAATGGGCTCGGCCTCAGGGCCACCACAGATGCTCTTCCCTCTGTCTGGAATAACCCACTGTTCCCCAGATTTCACAAGTCTGGCTCCTCATTATCACAGGCCAAAGTCCTGTTTCTTGAGTCAAATGCTGGTTTGGCCCAGTGGTTAGGGCGTCCGTCTACCATATGGGAGGTCCGCGGTTCATACGTATTATAGGCATCCCAGAAGGAGAAGAGAAGAGAAAGGCGTCAGAAGGAGTGTTGCAGGAAATAATGGCCGAAAACTTCCCAAATCTACTGAAAGAGACAGATGTACATATCCAAGAAGCACAGTGAACCCCAAACATCAAAAACCCCAACAGGCCTACCCCAAGACACATACTTGTCAAATTATCCAACGCTCAAGACAAAGAGAAAATTCTAAAAGCAGCAAGAGAAAAGAAAACCGTCACATACAAGGGAAGCTCCAAAAAATTAAGTGCTGATTTCTCATCTGAAACCATGGAGGCAAGGCAGTGGTATAGACATAAATATATATATATAAAAAAAAGAAGAGCAAAAATCAAAGACCTAACAACACACCTGTAGGAATTAGATAAAGAAAAACAAACTAACCCCAAATGAAGTAGAAAGAACTAAATAAAGATTAGAGTAGAATTAAATGAAATAGAAAATATGAAATCACTAGAAAAAATTAAGAAAACTAAAACCTGGCTCTTTGAGAAGATCATTAAAATTGAAAAACTCTTAGCTATACCAACAAAGAAAAAAGGAGATAAGATGTAAATACACAAAATAATAAATGAAGAAGGGGATATCACCATTAACTCCATAGAAATAGAGTACCAGAAGAGGATACTTTGAGAAATTATATGCCAACAAGAAGGATAATTTAAAGGAAATGAAATATTTCTTAGAAACACACAAGCAGCTTACATTGACAAAAGAATTTGATGAACTCAACAGACCAATCACAAGTCAATATGGAATCAGAACCTCCCAAATAAGAAGAGTGCAGGATCAGACAGCTTCACAGGTGAATTCTACCAAACATTCCACAGAGAACTAACACCAATCCTGCTTAAACTCTTCCAAAAAAAACAGAAGTAGAAGGACCGTTGCCTAGCTCATTCTATGATGCCAACATTACCCTAAAAACAAAGCCAAACAAAGACACCACAAGAAAGGAAAAATACAGACCAATTTCTGCAATGTCCTTAGATGCTAAAATCCTCAAAAAATACTTGCTAATCATATTCAAAAACACATCAAATGAATTATATACCATAACCAAGTGAGTTTCATCCCAGGTATATAAGGATTATCCAACAAAAGAAAATCAATCAATGTAATACACCACATAAACAGATTGAAATAAAAAATCACATGATCATATCTACAGATGCAGAAAAGCATTCACCAAAATACATCACCCTTTTCCTGATAAAAATCCTGCAAAAGAGATAGTAATAGGAGGAAAATTTTTGAACAAGAGTATATATGAAAAAGCCACAGCTAACAACATGTACAATGGTGAAATCCTAAAACCTTTCCCACTAAGATCAAGAACAAGACAAGGATCTCCACTGCCACTGCTTCCATTTAACATTGTGTTAGAAGTACTTACTCAAGCACTTAGGCAAGAAAAAGATATAAAATACATCCAAATTGAAAGGAAGAAGTCAAAATTTCACTATTTGCAGATATCATGATCCAATGTATAAAAGGCCCTGAGAAATCTACACCAAAACTTGTAGAACTTATAAATGATTTCAGTGATGTCATAGGTTATAATATTAATGCACTAAAGTCAGTAGCATTTCTGTACACTAGTAATGAGCAACCTGTGAAGGAAATCATGACAAAAATCCAATGTAGAAGATCAAATAAAAGAATCCAATACCTAGGAATAAACTTATTGAAAATGTAAAGGATTTCTACACAGAAAACTACACAGCCCTGTTAAAGTAAATCAAAGAAGACTTTTTAAAAAATGAAGAATATTCCATTTTCATGGATGGGAAGACCAAACTTCATTAAGATGTCCATCCTACTGAAAATGATCTACACATTTAAAACAATCTCAATAGAAATCAACACATCCTTTTTATTGAATTGGAAAAACTAAATATGAAATTTAAATGCAAGGGCAAGTGTCCCCAAATAGCAAAAGATGTATTGAAAAAGAAAAATGAAATTGGAGGAATCACACTTTTTGACTTTAAAACATTCTATAAAGCTACAGTGGTCAAAACTTCATGGTATTGACACAAGGATAAACATACCAACAAAATGAGCCAAATTGAGAGTTCTGATATAGAATCAGATATTCAAAAAGGCCACCAAACACATTCAACTGGGAGAGAATGCCATCTCCAACAAATTGTGCTTGGAAAACTGGAATCCATATCCAAAAGAATGTGAGAGAAACACCATCTCACACCATATACAAAAATCAACCCAGGATTGATCAAAGATCTAAATGTAAGAGCAAACAGCATAAAGACCTTGAAAGATAATCTAGTGGAGCATTTACAGGACCTTGTAATAGGGAATATTTTTTCATCTTTTTTATTTTTTTTAATGTTACATTAAAAAAATATGAGGCCTCCATATACCCCCCACCCCCCCTCACCCCACTCCTCCCACATCAACAACTTCTTTCATCATTGTGGGATATTCATTGCATTTGGTGAATATAATTTGGAGCACTGCTTCACCACATGGATAGTGGTTTACATTGTAGTTTACACTCTCTCCCAGTCCACCTAGTGAGCCATGGCAAGACATACATTGCACAGTGTCTTTCCTTGCAGTACCACCGAGGACAACTCCAAGTCCTGAAAATGCCCCCACATCATATCTCTTCTTCCCTCTCCCTAACCTCAGCAGGTACTGTGGCCACTTTCTCCACATCAATGCTACAAATTCTGCCATTACTAATCACAATAGTTCCATAGTTGAATATATCAGTAAGTTTACTCTAATCCATATTCTAATCCTCCAGCCTGTGGACCCTGGGATGTTTATGTCCACTCCACCTCTATATTGCAGGAGCTTAGGTTCCACATGGATGAAGGATGCAATTTTCCTGCTTGCAGGTGTAGGCACTCTTGGCTCTGTGGTGTGGTGGTTGACCTTCTTCACCTCTCTGTTAGGTGGCCAGGGTAAGTCCAATAAACCAGACAGTATAAGTTGCAAGTCTGCTGAGGCTTAGGGCCTGACTATCACATGGACAGTCCAGAGATTCAGATCTCCTGAATATACACCAACTCCAGTGGTAACCACAGGTCCAGTAAAAGTGACAGAAGAGGCATATGTAGAAAGGTCATATGTGAATCTAACTCCATCACACTCAGGAACACAAACTCCAAAGTAGTGCCCACTGACATGGCACTGAACTCCAGAGCCATCTGCCATGACCATAGAACCTGTGGGTCTCTATAGCCCTCAGGAGAACCAGTACCTGAGGTTGTATCTACTTTGGCTGTCTCTGGGACCTTGCTGAGGTGTGTGTAAGCACAACCTCTCTGATGACCTCCTGACTCTCTTTTAGAGACTCATAGCCATATAAACTCATTTGTTCTTTTCATTTCCTTTTATTCAAGATCATAAAGCAGTTTTTAATGCCTAATATTACATGTAGGCTGAGGTAGTCTGCTCTTCTGAGTTGACCCTTTTATTCAAAGTCTTTTTCTAGTTACATCACCAGCTGGTGCTTGGTAGTAATTCCTCAGCACTAGGGAGGTTCATCCCTGGGAGTTGTGTCCCATGATGGGGGGAAGGTAATGCATTTACATTCTGAGTTTGGCTTGAACTTCACATCCAAATCCCAAGCAGTGAAAGAAAAAAATAGATAAATGGGAACTCCTCAAAATTAAAACTTTTACACCTCAAAGGTGTGATGGAAGAAAATATTTGGTAATTATATATCTGATAGGAGCCTAACATACAGCATATATAAAGAAAACATATCTAAAAACAAAAGACAAACAACCCTTTTAAAAATGGGGAAAAGAGAAAGACAAAGTAGATACACCTCCAGGTATTGGTGCTACACAGATTCTACGGTCATGGCAGATGGCTCTGGAGTGGGCCTTACTATGGAAATTGTGCTCCTGAGTGTGATGGAATTGGACTCAGATGTGACCTTTCTACACATGCCTCTTTTGTCACTTTTATTGAACTTGTAGTTTGTCACTGGGGTTGGTGTATCCTAAGAAGACTTGAAGCTATGGACTGGCCATGTGGCAGCTGGGCTCTAAGCCTCAGCAGATTTGAACTCCTATTCTCTGGTTTGCTGAACTTGCACAGGCCAGCTAACAGGAAAGTGAAAATGGCTAACCACCACACCAGGGAACTGAGATTGCCTACAACTTTAAGTAAGAGAATCATATCCACCAACCATGTTGGATATAAGTCCCCTCTCAATATAGAGGTGGAATGGACATCACAAACCCAGGGTCTACAGGATGGAGGAATAAGTTATGGAATAGTGTGAACTTATTGGTATTCTTCTGTAAAATTATTTTGAATAGTAAGGGAAGCAGCTGTAACATTGATCTGGAGAAAGTGGCTATGGTAGTTGCTGAGGGAAGGGAGAAGGAAGAGTTGAGATGTGGGACATTTTTGCTACTTGGAGTTGTCCTAAATGATATTGCAGGGACAGATGCTGGACATTATATATCCTGCCATAACCCACTGAATGTACTGGGGAGAGTGTAAACTACAATGTAAATTATAATCCATGTGGTCTGGCAACGCTCCAAAATGTAGTCACCAAATGCAAATAATATGCCACAATGATAAACAAGGTTTTTGATGTGGGAGGAGTGGGAGGGTGGTGTGTCGGAAATGGAAGAACCTTTTACTTTTTTTAATACAACTTTATTTTGTGATCTATGTATCTTTAAGAAACATACAATTTAATAAGTAAAAAGAAAGAATACGGAACTAGCTCATGGAATAACATGGATGAACCTTGTGGTCCTTATGTTGAGTGAAGCAAGTCAGACATTGAAGGACAAATATTACATGACTTTTGATATAAATTAAGCAAATCAAGCAGACTCAGAGAGCTATTGTCTGTAAGAGATATTTAGAGGAAATATAAAGGGAGAAGTTTGTGAGCCAATGCCCATATGGACCAAATCTATGATAAGGTGAAAGTGTGTCATTGGGTAGTGAAGGACTATGACAAAACATTGGTGATACTATTGGGTTAGGCATTGCTGGTTTGACAGGGGTGGGGTAGTGAGGGTACGTTGGACGGCTCATGGAACTGGGGGAGGGTTGGGCAATGGACCATGTGAACACTGGGAATTGTCAGGTATGTGGTTGAATGTAAAAAGTTGAGAACACTCCTATGGCAATATGACAAGGGAGGGTTACTGGTTTATGGTGTTGGATGGGGAGCATTCAGGACAGGGTGCACCTGGGGCAGGCTTCTAGGGAGAGTGTGCGTGATCATTTTGTCATAATGTTTTGTGTCGGTGTGTGGAAACCCACATAATGAGTGGGAAGCTGTTGAACTCCCATCCTGGGGAGAACCTATATCTTCTCAAACAATGGGACAGGAGTCATTTGAGGGCATAGGTGATTCCTAAGAGGGGAGGACAAACCAGAATGTCAGAACTTCAGTGTTGCAAGTAACTATGAATCTTATCCAAGTAGTGAAACCAGATGATCAATATTGGCCCCAAGGGGAGGCAGAGGGAGCACACAGAGTATATGAAAGAGGGTTATTTATTGGGCAATGGAAGTGTTCTACATGATCTTACAATGATGGACACTGGTCATGTTAAAAGTCATCAAAATTTATAAATGACCACACCATGGAGCCTAGAGTGTCTACAACTGAAAGCAGGAGGAGTGCATCCAGTCTCCATCTGGAATTTAAGCCCCCACTTGACATAGATGTGCAATGGACACAACCAATCCAATGTCCACAGAAAAAATGTGGAATGGGTGTGGGAAGGGTAGCCATGGTGGCTGCTGGGTTTGGGGAATGGGAGGAAGAGATGAGATGTGGAGGCGTTTTCGGGACGAGGAGAAGTCCTGGGTGGTGCTTCATGGACAATTACGGGACATTGTAGATCCCCCCAGGGACCACTGGATGGAACGTGGGAGAGTGTGGGCTATGATGTGGACCACTGACTAGGGGTGCAGTGATACTCAGAGATGTACTTACCAGGTGCAATGGATGAGTCACGATGATGGGAGAGAGTGTTGCTGTGGGGGGAGTGGGGGGTGGGGGTGGTGGGGTTGAATGGGACTTCATATTTTTTGAATGTAATTTTTAAAAATAAATAAATAATCTATTAAATAATTTATAAATTAATGTGCTGTAAAATGTAAACCATAATATAAACCATTGACCGTGGTTAGTAGCTATGATTTACTGCTTGTATAACAGTTGAAACAAATGTACCATCCACATGTAAAACGGTATTAACATGGGAAGGGGAAAAGGGGGGAGGATGTTGGGTATATCGGATCCCCTATATGCTGTGTGTGACTTTTCTGTGACCTAAAACTTCTTTGAAAACAAAATTTTATACTTTTGTTTAATGGAATAAACAAAATGGAGTAAATGGAAGGAAATGTCAGTATACACACAGTACAATATATATAAACTGATGAAAGAAAAAAATTTTTTAAGAAAATAATAGTTTTCATTATTTTGTAATATCCTAAATTTTAAATTTTATTTTAATTTTTTTTGTATTTTATTTTTAATATTTAACCTATCATTATTATTTGATTTTCCTAATAATTGTATTTGGCTATTTTATTGGCTTCATTTTTGAAGAAGCTTTGGATCACAGAAGAGTTACAATTGGAGAAGGGGAGAATCATTAGTGTGGAGTGTCAGTAATGAGGGATACATGGGAGGAATTTCTCCTGGAAATACATGTAAGGTATATAAATGTTTTCACATATTCATGTGGCATTGCCACAGTGGGTGGAGAGACACACAATAACTGAGAGAATATTGAATTCTAATCCTGGAGAGCTCTGCTACATTCTCTAATGGAACAGCAGCAATCCCCCAAGTACAGGGGCAATGACTAGTGAAGAAAAATGGCCCATTGATGGACCCTTGATATTGATGACTATGCTTATGAGCCTTTGCTCTTTAAATTGAAACTTAGCCTTGTGTTTAGGGTGCCTAAAATTACCTTCTGAGATCCTCCTTGTTGCTCAAATGTAGCCTCTTTCTAAGACAAATTCAGCATACAAATGCGTTCGTTGTCTTCCCCCCAGAGTAGGACATGACTCCTAGGGATGAGCCTTCTGTACATTGAGGGATTACCATCACCAATCAAATAGCAGGGTAACTGGAAAAAGATGTAAAAGAAAAGGGGGGGGGATGTAAAAACAAATGAGTTCAGAAGGCCGAGAGACTTCAAAGTGAATTGGGAGGTCATTTCAGAGGTAGCACTTATGCACATCTCAGCAGGATCTCATAGACTGCCAAAATAGATACTACCCCAAATAGTCTCCTGAGAGCTCTGGAGACACCTAGGTCCTATGGTCATGATAGATAGGTCAGGAATTTGGTGCCTTCCCAGTGGGCCTACCTTGGGGTTTGTGCTCCCCATTGTGACAGAGTTGGGACTCAGTTATGACTTCCCTACACATAGATCATCTGTCCCTTCTATTTGAACTTGTACTTGGTCATGATGTTAGTAGATGTACACCCAAGAAACTTAAGTCTTTGGACTGCCCATGTGCCAGCTGTGCCCTGAGCCTCAGTGGAGTTGCAACACCTACTCTCCAGTTCATTGGACCCACCCAGGGTAATTAACAAAGAGGTGAGGATGGGCAACCACTATACCAAGGAAATAAGAAAGCCTACAACTGCCAGCAAGAGCATCCCATCCATATATGGGATCAAACTCCCCTCTCAATTAGAGGTGGATTGGGCATCACCATCCCAGATTCCTTAAGAATGGGAAAGAACTATGGACTAGAGTGGACTTACTGGTATTCTTCTATAGCCTTATTGTCTATACTTATTGTTACTTATTGTAATTCTAGCAATGGAAGAAATTATAACATTGGTGTGGAGGCAGTGACCGCTGGAGGATCTGAGGGCAAGGAGAGGGAAAAACAGTTGTAACACGGGGGCATTTTGGGGACTTGGAGTTGTTCTGAATGGCTTTGCAATGAAAGATAAAGGCCATTATATGTCTTCCCATAACCTACAAAATTATGTGGGAGAGAGTGTCAACTACAATGTAAACTATAATCAATGCTCAGTAGCAATATCCTGAAATGTGTTTATCAATTGCAATGAATGTATGTCCCTAATGAAAGATGTTGTTTATGTGGGAGAATGTGGGAGATACGAGGAGCAGGGCATATGGAAATTCCTACACTTTTTATGTAACATTTATGTAATCTAAGTACCTATAAAATAATTTTAAAAAAATATTTTTTAAAAAAGAAACCAGTCTAATAGGATAAGACAAAACAGCGAGATATTAGAATGATCACTGTTTGCCCAGGCCTTAGGCAGAGGGAGGTACATTGAGTAGGTGAAGCTCAGAAATTTTCAGAACAGTGAAATTATTCTCTATTATACTGGGATTGCAGGCATATGACATTATGCATTTTTCAAAACCCATTGAACTTGACAACATCCAAGTTCAAAAATAATCTAACTGTATTGTAAATGCATCAAATGCCCTATCTGAGGGGTATGGGAGGAAAAGATGCTGGATTAGTAATATTGGATATGAACAGTGTCTGTAATATGAAATCAATGGGCACTGTACACAGGTATGATACTCTATTTGATATTGGGTCCCATCAGGGTATGGGTTAACAAATTTTACTTTTATACATGTACACTGGAATTAAGCAATGAAGTAAATGAATGGAATATGGGAAATATGCTTCCCAACATGGTGTGGAAGGACTCAGATAAGCAAGGGGAGGATGTTAGATTGTTCTGTTAATGATTTAGAGACAGACACATCAGTGTGAATTCGTGTGGAGGTAAATATAGTTACACAGGGTTTGCTTGTAGAAATATTTGCAGATATGTATATATACATAGGATTGTGTACACACATGTGTGTTTTTGTAATATCCATGGAGATGGCCCAGTAGCAAGGCACATATATCGTCCAGACTTTAGATATTAAAAGCATTTTTGCAAGAAGAATTTTCTTGGAGAAATAGGTGCCTGCAGGACTAGGTCAAGAAATATACAAAAAGAGTCTGGAGTATCTCTTAGTACCAAAAAGTTAGTATGTGTTAAAATAAAACTGGTAATGTTGGGGATAATTTCAAATAGACACAGGACATAGCCAAAAGGGTTCCAAAGATCAAAACTGGAATAAACTGAAAAACAAAATAAAGTAGTACTGTATCACAACACAAAGTAAGAAATAAATGTCATGAGGCAATCCTAATATAAATAATTGATTTTTAAAAGATACATATTTATTGTGAAGATGAATTCCATAATATATGGAGATATTTTTCTCTCAAGGCAGTGGCACAAACATCACACTCCTGAATGTGGGCTTCATGTATTAATTTCATTCCAAAAGCCATATATGGAAATGCAGAGAATTGATGAGTATTGGGGAAGCTAGGAAAGCTCCAAACACTGTTGATCAAGGTCAACATCAAGAGTGATAAGTGATGTTGATAGGATGCACCCTAGATATGATGCAATGAAAATAACACATTATCCTGGGATCTTCCTCCAAAATCCCATTAACCCTGTCTAAACATGAGAAGAATATCAGGCAAATTCAGAGTGAGGGGCACTTTAGAAAATACCCGAACTACACTCCTCAAAATTATACAAGTCATAAAACATGAGGAGAAAATCTGAGATGTAGTCACTGCCTGAATGGCTTAAGAATTTTTGAAAATAAATATAATTTGCTATTCTGGCTTGGAGGTGTTAAGATATTGGAAAAGTATGTGAGAAGTTCTTGAAAATCCTCTCTACTATCCTTGCAACTTTTCTGTAAATCTAACACAATTTTAAAATATTAATTTTATTAATAAATAAATTATTAGTTAAGTGCAAAATTCTAGAAACTTTGAACTCCAAGGTTCAATCCATGACAATTACATTTACATACCTTGGATAAGAATATAGCATTGCTGCCTCACATTATTCTTCCATTAAATCAGAATAGTGAAAAACAATTTTATGGAATAATTGAATTAAATGAAATAATGAATACAAAATGCCTGGCATTGTGCTTAGGATAAAAATGAATATTTTTCTTTGTAGTCCAAGCCCACACAGATTCACTTCCCACTACAATTGTGCTATTTCCATCCCTCATCCTCTCTGTAGGGTTTTGGCAACAGCGATCATCATGTTGACTGAGAGTAAGCTTTCATCATGGCAAGTAATTTCACGACAATCACCTTCTATAAACCTGCCCTGACTCTCAATAATTTAAAACATAAATATCCATGTTCTGCACAAAACACCAGGCTCTCTATACTATGGCTACTGCCAAACTGGTCAGGCTGCTTATCCCCTTTTCACATCCTACCCCTTCATTGTTCATCAGATAGCAAGAACTAATTTTAAAACTTCACCACACCATATGGTTACCTTGATTGGATTGTTTCCCTCTTGTTTCTTCTTGGTGCGTTTCTGCACCTTTCTCCTCTTGAAGTTACCCCAATCTCTACTTTCAGTGTCAGTGCAGTCATCTCCCTTGTGAAGCCTTCATTGTCTCCACAGAATGAGCATAAACTTTTAGATCCACTTCACCAGGATGTCAGTGCCATCTCAGGGTATTTCATGTAGTCACTACTATTTTTGCTTGCACATAATCTCTATAAGATGTGGAAGAATATTTTTCTTATCTCTTTATTCACAAAATATTATTTAGTAACTTCCATGATGTGTTTGATGACTAAATGGTTGTTGAATGACTAAAATTAAAAATGAATGAGGGATGTGCAGAAAGGTCACATCTGAGTAAAATTCCATCATACTCAGGAATACAAACTCCAAAGTAGGGCCCACTGACATGGCGCTGAACTCCAGAGCCAGCTGCCATGACCATAGAACCCATGGGTCTCTGCAGCCTTCAGGAGAACTAGTACCTGGCCTTCTATATACTTTGGCTGTCTCTGGGACCCTGCGGAGGCATGCATAAGCACGACCCTTCTGATGACCCCCTGACTCTTTTTTGGAAACTCATAGCCATATAAACTCATTTCTCCTTTTCATTTCCCCCTTTTATTCAAGGTCAAAAAACAGTTTTGTTTTTTTTTTTTTTAAATCTTTTGTTGTTTTTTTTATTTTTTTTAATTTTTTTATTTTTTATTTATTTATTTATTTTTTTTATTGAGTTTGTAATAATATTACATTAAAAATATATATGTGAGGTCCCATTCAACCCCACCCCCCCACCCCACCTCTCCCCCCCCCCAGCAACACTCATTCCCATCATCATGACACATCCATTGGATTTGGTAAGTACATCTTTGGGCACCTCTGCACCTCATAGTCAATGGTCCACATACTGTTATTACGTTATTACGTGAAGGTTGAGATATTCTGCTGGTCTGACTTGACCCTTTTATTCAAAGTCTTCTTCTAGTTACATCATCAGCTGGTGCTTGGTAGTAATCCCTCAGCACCAGAGAAGCTCATCCCTGGGAGTCATGTCCCATGCTGGGGGAAAGTAATGCATTTTCATGCTGAGTTTGGCTTAGAGAGTGGCCACATTTGACCAACATGGAGGATCTCAGGAGGTAACTCTTAGGCAAATTGCACCTCTAGGTCTAGTTCATATTTTAGGCACACAGGCTCATAAGCATAGTCATCAGTATAAAGGGCTCATTGTTGGACCATCCTTATTAGTCTTTGTCATTGCATTTGGGGATTGATGCTGTTCCATTGGGGAATGTGATAGAGCTCCCTAGTTTAGGAACTCAACATTCCCTTATTTGAAGTTTTTAATTGTAACCACTATGAAAATATCCAAACATTTTTATGTACCCTATATACATGCCTGGAGAACTCCCTCCCAACCATGTGGCTCCCATCAATAACATCCCACACAGTGTTCCTCCCCTGCCAGAGTTGAACCTCTCTGTTCACACTGAGACTATTTTAATATTTACTCTTTGAAATCTAAATGTGATTTTGAAAATAATTGATTCTTCCTTCCAATGTACAATATATAGTCAAAATAACCTGCTGGATGTTGATTAAATTTAGAATATTAAAATTTTGTTCAACACACACAAAAAAAATTCTTAAAAAATGAAGCCTAATATATTGTCAAGTTCCACATATAATAATGTGGAAGATAGTGATGGATTTAAAGGTTAGATATAGAATACATAGTAATTTAGAAAAACTAAATAAAGTAAAAATAAATTCGGGTATCAAAAAATGAAAATGCTTCATTTTTGATGTTTTGTCTTTCATTAATGCAATAGGTGTTGCCCCGTATGTACAGTGGCAAGGCAATTTCATTTCTTCCTCAGTGTCTACATCCTTTCTTTTTTTCTAATTATTTGTTTTGTCTTCACAAAATGTTTAGATCACAGTAATTCACATATATAATATAGGGTATTCCCACATATCCAATATCAAACATTTTGTCCCTTCCCTAGCAATGATATTTTTACATGTTCATATTGTGTTTGCTGCACTTGATGTACAGATATTGAAACATAGATTGCAACCAAGGTTCCATTTTGTCTTACATTATGATCTATATTTTAGACTATACAATTTTCTAAATTTTTAGGTATCTTATGTTTTACATTATAGTTTACATTTTAACCTATATACTTTTATACAATTTTGGTGTAATTTAACATGTCCTATATCCATCATTGCATGATCTTGTGGAACACTTCCATTACCCTACAGTTACCCTGATTCCATCTATTCAATACCCCTCTCCCCCTCCCCATAGCACCCACAGTGACAATCAGTCTTCATTACCTGAAGGACCATATTCAGAGATACTTGCAACAGTGTTGATGGCTTGACATACTCGACTGTCCTAACCCATTGAGAGCCACCAGTATTCTTGAGACACATTTCCCTGTTTGAGAACATCAGTCCTCAGGATGTGGGTATAACTTCACACTAATTGTATGGATCTCCACCAAGTGATATAACCCACTATGACAAAATGAGCATTCACACACTACCTGGAAGCCTGACCTGCGTAAGATGTCCCCCCTTAAGCATCTTAAACATGTAAACTTCCTTATTATATTTTCTAAAAAGTTTTCTCAACATTACAGTTTCAACCACATACCTGACAATCTACTATGTCCAAATATTTCCCCACCCTCCCCCCAATTTCTAGGGCCATTGGACCCTTCCTCCCATCCCTAGCCCCGCTCAAGCCATTAAAGCTCCACCCAAGGCATCCGTATGCCCCCATTTTATCCCTTCCCTCTACAAATATTTACATACAGCTTATCATTTATTTCACCCATGTAGGTGTTAGCTCTCTTCCAAACTTTCTTTAAGCCTATCAACCAGTCTGTAGCTCTCTGAGACAACTTATCATGTAATATTTGTGCTTCAATGCCTGGGTTGCTTCACTGAACATAAGGTTTTCAAGATTCATCCATGTTATCACATGTGTTTGTACTGTATTCCATCTTATAGCTGAGTAGTAGTCCATTGTATGTATATGCCACATTTTATTTATCCATTCATCTATTGATGGGCATTTGCATTGATTCCAACTTTTGGCAATAGTAAATAATGCTGCTATGAACATTGGTGTGCATATATCAGTTTGTATCCTTGTTTTCAGTTCTACTGGGTAAATACCCACCAGTGGACTTGCTGGGCCATATGGCAAATCCATAGCTAGTTTTTTTTGACAAACCACCAAACTGTTCTTCAGAATGGCTGTATCCTTCTGCATTTCCACCAGCATGAGTGAGTGTTCCCATTCCTCCACATCCTCTCCAGTACTTGTAGTCTTCTGTGTTTTTGATGTCTGCTAGTCTCGTGGGAGTAAGATGGTATGTCATTGTAGTTTTGATTTGCATTTCCCTAATATCTAGTGATTTTGAGCATTTTTCATTTGCTTTTTAGTCATTTGCATTTCTTATTTGGAGAAGTTTCTATTTATTTTTTTATTTTTATTTTTATTTATTTATTTATTTTTTATTGACTTTGTAATAATATTACATTAAAAATATATATATATATATGAGGTCCATTCAACCCCACTACCCCCAACCCACCTCTGCCCCCCCAGAAACACTCATTCCCATCATCATGACACATCCATTGCATTTGGTAAGTACATCTTTGGGCACCTCTGCACCCCATGGTCAATGGTCCACATCATGGCCCATACTCTCCCCCATTCCATCCAGTGGGCCCTGTGAGGATTTACAATGTCCGGTGATTGCCTGCCCCTGAAGCACCATCCAGGGCAGATCCATGTCCCAAAGTTGCCTCCACCTCTTATCTCTTCCTGCCTTTCCCCATACCCATCAGCCACCATGTCCACTTTTCCCAATCCAATGCTACCTTTTCTATGTGGACATTGGATTGGTTGTGTCCACTGCACCTCTATGTCAAGAGGAGGCTCAGATTCCACATGGATGCTGGATGCAATCCTCCCACTTTCAGTTGTAATCACTCTAGGCTCCATGGTGTGGTGGTTGTCCTTCTTCAACTCCATCTTAGCTGAGTGTGGTGAGTCCAATGAATCAGATTGTAGGTTCTGGAGTCTGTTGAGGCTCAGGACCTGGCTATCACATTGTCAGTCCAGAGATTCAAATCCCCTAAATATCTCTTAAACCCCAACACTAACTGCACCTCCAGCACATTAGCATGAAAGTCTTAGGAAGAGAGATCCCATCTGAGTCCAGATTCATCACACATAAACACCATTTCCAAAGAGGGGCCATCTGACCTGGTAGTTAAGCCCATCGGCCTTGACCATAACTCCCATGGGTCTCTTTAGCCCTCAAAGGAACCAATACCTGGGGGTTGTATCTGCTTTATCTGTCTCTCAGACTCTGCTCAGTTGTGCATAAGGGCAATCCTTCTGCCATCCTCCAGACTCTTTTTTAGAGACTCGTAGCCATATAAACTCATTTCTCCTTTCCATTTCCCCCTTACATTAGTCAAACAGCATTTTAAAGTCATGTTATTTTATGTAGACAGGGATATTCTGCTGATCCGCATTGAACTTTCCATATAACGTCATTTTCCAGTTGCATCATCAGTTGGCAGTTGATAGTGGTCCCTCAGTGCTAGGGAGGCTCATCCCCGGGTGTCATGTCCCACGCTGGGAGGAAGGCATTGCATTTACATGCTGAGTTTGGCTTCAAGACTGGCCACATTTGAGTAACATGAAGGCTGACAGGAGGAAATTCCCAGGCACAATGCTGCTCTAGGCCTTGTTCTTATTTTAGGCTTATCAGCTCACAAGCATAGTCATTAGCATCAGGGGCTCACTGTTGAGCCCTCACTCCCTCCTGGTCCCCACCGCTGCACCTGGGAGACTGTCGCTGCTCCCCTAGGGACCACAACAGAGCACCACTGGCCAGGAACCCAGTACCCCCCATGCTGTGGTTTTTAATTGTTGCCACTATGAGTATATCCAAACATTACCATGCACCCTGGACATATGTTCTGTACAGCTCCCTGTCAGCCATATATCACCTGTCAATGGTATCCTATACCAGTATCCCTCCATTGCCATTGTTGAACCACTCTGTGATCCAGAACTCCCTGAAATTTGAAGCCCAATATAATGTCAGGGTACTTTACTAGGAAATGGCATATAGCGATAGGTTTAAAGGTTAGATAAAGAATACGTGATGACTTGGAAAAAATTCTACATCCTATCTTTTTCTTTTTTTTTTTCCCCCTAATTATTGAGCTTCTCTTCACAGGAGCCCTAAACCACAGCAATGCATATATATAATATACAGCACTCCCATACATCTACCACAAAACCTTTTCCCTTCCACAGCGATACCCTTACACCCTATTCACATCATATTTACTTAACGTGATGTACAGAGTCTGAGACAATAGCTTTCTAACAAGGTGACATCTGTGCTTACATTGTGGTGCATACTTTAGGATACACAGTTTTTTACATTCTTAGTTATCCTATGTTTTACATTATGGTTTACATTATCAGTCTGTCATCTCCTATATGTTATGGTGTAATATTACATGTTTTATATCCATCCTTGTGTACTCTCACGAAACTCCTCTCTTACCCCCCATTTACCTTGGTTTGTGGGTTTGAGGGTGGCTGGGGAGGGGCGGATGGGTAACAATGCCCAAAAGTGGGGGGAGGGAGGAGTAGCATACGAACACAGGAGAGGGTCAGGTGTTGGTGGAGAGTAAAATGTGGAGAAAATCATATCAAAATATAATAAAGATGGTTACCTGTTTAGAACGCTCGGAGGGGAGGGTCTGATGCAGGACGGGCTCCTGGGGAATGTCTACATGCTCATTCTGCCAGAGTGGGTGACACCATGGGGTAGACACCCAAGTAGTGAGAGTGGAGGTGGACCCACATCCTGGGGAGGACTAATGCCATCAAATAGAGGGAACTGTATCCCCTCGAGAGAAAGGGTGGCTCCCAGGGCATTGGGGCAGTTGAGCAAGTTAGGCCCTGAACACTATTCCATCTATCTTTGGAAGTGTCTCCTCGGGAAACGGAGGTTGGCTGTCACTGTAGGCACCAAGGTGGAAGGGAAAATGGACGTTAAATGTGTGGAACCGAGGAGTTTCTATTTAAGTCTTGCCACTTTTTAAAATGGGTGGGTTGTCTTTTTATTTTTGAGATATAGGAATTCTTTATATTTGAAGGATATTAGTCTCCTATCAGATATATGGTTACCAAATATTTTTACCCATGGGGTAGCCTCTCTTTTCATTTTCTTGACAAAGTCCTTTGAGGTGCAAAAGGCTTTAATTTTAAAGAAGTCTCATGTATCTATTTGTTCTTCTACTCGTGCTTCTGGTGTGAAGTACATGAAGCCATTTCCTATTACAAGGTCCTGTAGGTGTTTCGCTACATTGCATTCTAAGGTCCTTATGGTCTTGGCTCTTCTTTCAGGTCTTTGATCCATCTTGAGTTGATTTTTTTATAAGGTGTGAGTTGGTAATCCTCTTTCAGTGGGTTTGGTGGTCTTGTGAATATCATATGACTGTATCTATGAGGAGCTATATCAGAATTTTCAAATTGGTTCCATTGGTCAGTGTGTCTCTCCTTATGCCAGTACCATGCTGTTTTCACTACTGTACTATGTTTTGAAGTCAGGTAGTGTAATTCCTCCAATTTTGTTTTTTCTTTTTCAATATGTCTTTGGCTATTCGGGGCCTCTTTCCTTTCCAAATAAATTTCTTAGTGAGTTTTTCTATTTCACTAAAGAATGTTGTGTTGATTTTCATTGGGATTACATTGAATGTGTAGATCAGTTTTGGTAGGATAGACATCTTAATAATATTTAGCCTTCTTATCCATGAACAGGGACTATTCTTCCATTTATTTGTCTTCTTTGATTTCCTTGAACAGTGTTGTGTAGTTTTCTGTGTATAAATTTTGTACATCTTTAGTTAAATTTATTTCTAGGTATTTGATTTTTTAATTTACTATTGCAAATGGTATTTTTTCTTGATTTCCTCCTCAGGATTTTCATTAGTGTTGTACAGACATGCTACTGATTTTTGTGCATTGATCTCATAACCTGTGACATTACTGAACTCATTTATAAATTGTAGAAGCTTTGTTGTAGATTTCTCAGGGTTTTCTATGTATAGGGTCATATCATCTGCAAATAGTGGAATTTTGACTTCTTCTTTTCAAATTTGAATGCCTTTTATGTCTGGTTCTTGCCTCAATGCTCAGGCAAGTACTTCTAACACAATATTAAATAGAAGGGGTAATAATGGACATCGTTGTCTTGTTCTTGATCTTAGAGGGAAAGATTTTCAGTTTTCAAAATTGTAAATGATGTTAACTGGGGGTTTTCCATATATATCTTTTATCATGTTCAGAAAGTTTCCATCTACTCCAATCTTTTGCAGAGTTTTTATTAAGATATAGTGCTGTATTTTGTCAAATGCTTTTTCTGCATCTGCAGATATGATCATGTGATTTTTTTCCTTCAATCTGTTTATGTGGTGTTTACATGAGTGTATTTTCTTATGTTGAACCATCCTTGCATACGAGGAATGAATTCCTCCTGGTCATGGTGTATAATTCGTTTAATGTGCTGCTGAATATGATTAGTAAGTATTTTGTTGAGGATTTCCACATCTATGTTCATTAGATAGATTGGTCTGTAATTTTCCTTTCCTGTGGCGTCTTTGTTCAGCTTTGATATTAGGGCAATATTGGCATCGTAGTATAAGTTAAGCAATGTTCTTCTGTTTCAATTTTTTGGAAGAGTTTCAGCAAGATTGACATTAGTTCTTTATGGAAAGTTTGGTAGAATTCACCTCTGAAGCCATCTGTCCCAGAACTCTTATTAGTTGGGAGGCTTTTAATGACTGATTTTATATCTTTACTTGTGGTTGATTTATTGAGATTGTCAGTTTCCTCTTTCATTAATATAGGTTGCTTATGTGTTTCCAGGAATTTGTCCATTTTCTCTGAATTTTTTGTTGGAATATAGTTTTTCAAAGTATCTTCTTATGATAGTCTTTTTTTCTGTGGGGTCAGTGGTGATATCCCCTTTCTCATTTCTTATTTTCTGTATTTGCATCTTTTTTTTTCTTGTTAGTCTAGCTAAGGGTTTGTCAATTTTATAGATCTTGTCAAAGAACTGGCTCTTGGTTTTGTTTATTTTTTCAAGTGCTTTCTTATTTTTTCATTTAGTTCTGCTCTGATCTTTGTTATTTCTTTCCTTTTCCTTTGCGTTTAGTTTGTCATTGTTTTTTTTTTTAATAAATCCTCCAACTGTGAAGTTAGTTTTTCAATTTTAACTCTTCTTTTATCACGTGTGAATTTATGGCTATAAATTGCCCTCTCAGTACCACTTTTGCTGCATCCCATAAGTTTTGATATGTGCATTATCATTTTCATTTGTTTCAAGGTAGTTATTGATTTCTTTTGAGAGTTCCTCCTTGACCCACTGTTTTTCTAAGAGTGTGCTATTTAACTTTCATATCTTGTTGCCAAATCCAGGTCTCTGACCTTTGCAGATTTCCAGCTTCATTCCATTGTAGTCAGAGAAATTATTTTGTATGATTTCAAACTTTCTGAATTCACTGAGACTTTCTCAGCAACCTATCCTGTTGTCTATCTTGGAGAATGATCCATGTGCACTTGAGAAGAATGTTTATCCTGCTTTATTTGGGTGTAATGTTCTGTATATGTCTATTAGGTCCAGTTCCTCTAATATATTGTTCAAAGTCTTTTCTTCTTTATTGATTTTCTTTTGAAATGTTCTGTCCAAAGGTGATAGTGGTGTATTAAAGTCCCCCACTATAACTGTAGAGGCCTCAATTCCTTCCCTTAGATTCTCCAGTGTTTGTCTTACATATTTGTAGGCACCCTTGTTAGGAGTGTAATGTTTTTGTTTGTTTTTGTTTTTGTTGTTAAAGATGTATTTATTTATTTCTCTCCCCTCCCCCACACACTAGTTGTCTGTTCTCTGTCTTTTTGCTGCATCTTCTTTGTCTGCTTCTGTTGTCAGTGGCATTGGAATCTGTGTTTCTTTTTGTTGCATCATCTTGCTGTGTCAGCTCTCTGTGTGTGCAGTGCCATTCCTGAGTAGGCTGCACTTTCTTTCACACTGAGCAGCTCTCCTTACAGGGTGCACTCCTTACGCTTCGGGCTCCCCTACATGGGGACACCCCTGTATGGCACAACAATCCATGTGCGCATCAGCACTGTGCATGGGACAGCTCCACATGGGTCAAGGAGGCCCCAAGCAGGTCCAGGGTTTGAACCGTGGACCTCCCATGTGGTAGACAGATGCCCTAATCACTGAATCAAGTCTGCTACCCAGGAGCATAAATGTTTATACCTGTTCTTTCCTTTTTGAATGATTATCCCTTTCACTAATATGTAGTGTCCATATTTGTCTCTCACAATTATTTTGCATTTAAAGTCTATTTTGTCTGATATTAACATAGTTACTCCTGCCCATTTTTGGTTATTATTTGCCTGTAAGATGATTTCCAGCTATTCACTTTCAACCTCCTTGAATCCCTAGGTCTAAGATGTTTTTCATGTAGACAACATATAGATGGATCATACTTTCTTATCCAATCTTCCAGTCTGAGTCCCTTGACAGGTGAGTTTAATCCATTGACATTCTGTGTTATCACTTTCAAGGAATTATTTATGTTAGCCATATTTTCTTTGGATTTGTGTTTGTTATATTTTGTTTGGTTTTTTACTTTTTTTTGTCTTTTTATTGTTCTTACACTCTCCTCCAACTCTGTCTCTCCTGTTTTTTATCTTTCCCCCTATAGAACTTCCTTTAGTATTTCTTGAAGGGCAGTATTCTTGTTGGTATAATCTATTAATTTCTGTTTGTCTGTGAATATTTGAACTCTCTATCATATTGAATGTCAATTTAGGTGGACAGAGTATTCTTTTTTGGAAATTATTTCTTTTAGTACTTTGACTATATCATACCACTGCCTTCTTGCCTCCTTGGTTTGAGATGAGAAATCAGCACTTAGTTTTATGAAGCCTCCTTTGTATGTGATGTTTCTCTTTTCTCCTGCTGCTTTTAGTATTTTCTCTTTGTCTTGAGCATTGGATAATTTGACAAGTATATGTCTTTGGGTAGGCCTGTTGGGATTTATGCTATTTAGGGTGCATTGTGCTTCCTGGATGTGGACATTCATCTCCCTCAATAGGTTTGGGAGGTTTTCACCCATTATTTCCTCCAACACCCCTTCTGTTCCCTTTCCCTTCTCTTCTTATTCTGGGATGCCTATAATGCATATGTTTTCACATTTTGCTTTGTCATTCAGGTCCCAAAGTCCCTGTTAAATTTTTTCTCTCTTTTTATCTATCAATTCTACTGTCTTTTTGATTTAGGATGTACTATCTTCCATAGTGGAAGACAGTACATCACTAGTTCTTTCCTCTCCCTCTTCAAATCTGCTGTTATTTGCTGAGAGTGTATTTTTGATTTCTTGGATTGTGCTGTTACTCCCCATCATATCCATTGTCTTTTTTTTTTGCATGATTGCAATTTCTTCTGTATGCTCTCTAAGAGTTTTCTTCATAGTCTTATCTCTTCCTTCACCTCATTAAATTGGCCCCTATTAAATGTTTTGAGAGCTTTAATTACTTGTTTGATGTTCTGCTCTTCTTCCTACTTTTTAGTTTGTTCATTGGATTGGGTCATGTTTTCCTGATTATTGGTTTGGTTTGTAGTTTTTTGTTGCTGTCTGGTCATCATTTTATCTTGGTGGGTTGATTAGCTTCTTTGTCTAGTGTCAGGGTTAAATTAGTTGTTGCTTTTCATGTGTGTTAAGTCTTCTCTTTGCAATTTTGTTCTTATTCTATTTCTGTCCTGTTGGCTAAGTTCACTTGAAGGAAAATATTAGGGTAAGTGAAAGCAAAAAGAGTAAGAAAAGAAAAAAGTATAATAGTAGTATTGTTAGTAAATATTAGCAGAAGAACCATGTGAGATCTAGAAGAATGGGTATTAGACTCATGTAAGCTGTGTAGAGTTATAACAGTAAGAAAAATGGAGTATCTATAATGAGACAGTAACCTGAATATGGTGAGGAATATAGTATTAATTAAAAGACCAGTGTGGTCAGGAAAGTGGGAAGAGAAAGGAAAGGACAATAATATAGAGAGTGAATAAAAGACAGAAAACAGTACAAAGGTATTAGAAATAAAAATTGGGGGCTAAATTAAGAGCAGTGGAATGTAAGAGAAACACTAAATGATGGAGGATAGAAAGATGTAGAGGAAAGGGTTAAGTAATGGTAGCCAAAATCAGTACACACAGAAAAGAGGAAATAGAGGATGAGGAAACACAGCAAATGTGAATCACTCCCTGCCACACCTAATATAAAAAATATAAAAAAGAAGAGAAAGGGAAAAAAGGGGGAAAAGTGGGGGTGGAAATTCAAGCAAGAAAAGGGGGATGAAGAAGAAGAAGAGGAGTAGGAGGAGAAGGAGGAGGGGGAGGAGGAAAGGGCTGTGGGGTTATAAAGAGGAAGGAAAAACAAAAAAATAAGCCAATAAGAAAGACCAACATTTCAAGCAAGGAATCCTCTTTGCATTTAAATAAAATGCTTAGGAGTCTGACCTTCCCCCTTTCTCCCTTTTTCCCTTCTCTCTCTCCCAGGGCAGCAGGAAAGCTGTGTGAGGTGTCCAGTAGGAAAATCAAGTGGGTCCTTGGTGAACCAAATCACCAGAGAAAACAATGTCTCTTAATTTCCAAAGAGAGCGTGCCCACACATCACCAGGAACACCAAATATGCTAATGGAAGTTTTCAAAACACATCTAATTTTTTTTATTTTTTTATTGACTTTGTAATAATATTACATTAAAAATATATATGTGAGGTCCCATTCAACCCCACCCCCCCACCCACCTCTCCCCCCCCAGCAACACTCGTTCCCATCATCATGACACATCCATTGGATTTGGTAAGTACATCTTTGGGCACCTCTGCTCCTCATAGTCAATGGTCCACATCATGGCCCATACTCTCCTCCATTCCATTCAGTGGGCCCTGTGAGGATTTACAATGTCCGGTGATTGCCTCTGAAGCACCATCCAGGGCAACTCCTTGTCCCAAAGACTCCTCCGCCTCTCATCTCTTCCTGCCTTTCCCCATACCCATCAGCCACCATGTCCAATTTTCCCAATCCAATGCCACCTCTTCTATGTGGAAATTGGATTGGTTGTGTCCATTGCACCTCTATGTCAAGAGGAGGCTCAGATTCCACATGGATGCTGGATGCAATCCTCCCACTTTCAGTTGTAATCACTCTAGGCTCCATGGTGTGGTGGTTGTCCTTCTTCAACTCCATCTTCGCTGAGTGTGGTAAGTCCAATAAATCAGATTGTAGGTGCTTGAGTCTGCTGAGGCTCAGGACCTGGCTATCACATTGTTAGTCCAGAGATTCAAATCCCCTGAATATATCTTAAACCCCAACATTAACTGCACCTCCAGCACATTAGCATGAAAGTCTTATGAAGGAAGATCCCATCTGAGTCCAGATTCATCACACATAAACACCATTTCCAAAGAGGGGCCATCTGACCTGGTAGTTAACCCCATCAGCCATGACCATAACTCCCATGGGTCTCTTTAGCCCTCAAAGGAACTAATATCTGGGGGTTGTATCTGCTTTATCTGTCTCTCTGACTCTGCTCAGTTGTGCATGAGGGCAATCCTTCTGCCAGCCTCCCGACTCTTTTTTAGAAACTCGTAGCCATATAAACTCATTTCTCCTTTCCATTTCCCCCTTACTTTAGGTCAAAGAGCATTTTAAAGTCATGTTATTTTATGTAGACAGGGATATTCTGCTGATCCGCATTGAACTTTCCATATAACGTCATTTTCCAGTTGCATCATCAGTTGGCAGTTGATAGTGGTCCCTCGGTGCTAGGGAGGCTCATCCCCGGGTGTCATGTCCCACGCTGGGGGGAAGGCATTGCATTTACATGCTGAGTTTGGCTTCGAGACTGGCCACATTTGAGTAACATGAAGGCTGACAGGAGGAAATTCCCAGGCACAATGTAGCTCTAGGCCTTGTTCTTATTTTAGTGTTATCAGCTCACAAGCATAGTCTTTAGTATCAGGGGCTCACTGTTGAACCCTCACTCTCTCCCGGTCCCCTCAAAACACATCTTACAGTCCATCTCCCTTAGTTGTACTACAGGAGGTCTAGTTGAATTTTTTTTTAAGATTTATTTATTTATTTCTCTCCCCTCCCCCCCCCCCCCCAGTTTTCTGTGTCTATTTCCTGTGTCTTCTTTGTTCGCTTCTGTTGTCAGGGGCACGGGAATCTGTGTTACTTTTTGTTGCATCATCTGGTTGTGTCAGCTCTCCGTGTGTGCGGCATCAATCCTGGGCAGACTGCACTTTCTTTCATGCTGGGTGGCTCTCCTTACAGGGCACACTCCTTGCACATGGGGCTCCCCTATGTGGGGGACCCTCCTGCTTAGCAGGGTACTCTTTGCGTGCATCAGCACTGCGCATGGGCCAGCTCCACACAGGTCAATGAGGCCCGGGGGTTTGAACAGGAGACCTCCTATGTGGTAGGCAGACACTATAACAACTGGGCCAATTCTGCTGCCTAGTTGATTTTCTGACTCCACCTTCTCCCAGACCAAGTTTCCGATCCCAGCACTTTTAGGTAAATTGGGCTTTCTCGGCAGATTTGCCTTTCCTTTCTTCCCCAGTTTTCCCCAAGCCAGCTGGAATGCTCCTCAGCTCAAAAAAAAAGAGGGGGTGTGTCAGGACCTGAAAATTCAACCCCCATCTCATTTGGCCCCTCTGCACCTACCACCAAAACCCTCCAACTCACACAGTCACTCCAAAACTGAACGGCTAGTGTATTCCCTTACGGCAGGGAGCACTGGATTTGTCAGAGCGTTGGATTTGGCAGTGGGAAGTCTGGGATATTATCCGCTTGGGGCCTGTGGGTCTGTGGAAAGTGGGCTGCGGTGGCTTAGCGGTCATGGACCTGGGGACATTTCTTCTGGGGAACACAGGGCTTGGGAATGTTGCCACACTACTAACAGTTCAGGGAATGCCCTAGGGGGAAGAGTCCCACCTCTCCACAACTTCTGACCTCAGTGTTAGAAACCCACAATTCTACCCTTAGCAAGCATGACTTCTGTTCCAGTCTCTCCAAATCAATGTCCAAACACTTCCTGCCTTGCAAGTCCCCGAAACAGCCCACTGCAGCAAGATTCCAACTGTACTCAGCATGCCTTTTGCAGGAACAATTATGAAGTGCATTCACTCAGGTGCCATCTTGCCCCACCCATCAGCTATCATCTTTTAATATCTCCATTTGTTCATCCCAGCTTGTCCTTAAAGGGAAAGTACGTCTGCCTCATTATCTAAAAAAGATGAAGAAATGCACTTGCTAGCTGTTCTTTAATCCTCCCCTGGTTAGCCATGTATATCACTTTGGCTGCTTATATCCTCCCGACAGTGAACTCAGACACGTGGTCTTGCTGGATTTGGGCAGGATCAGGTCTCGAACCTAATGCCAGGTTTCCTAAGTTTGTTTTTGTCTTACTTTTTTCCTCTGGGTGGGTAACAAAAGGAAGCATTTCTACCAACTAAAAGGCACAAGGTAGAAAGTACAGTTAAGAGAATGCAGCACATATGCAGAGTATGTTGGAAAACCCAGTAACCCCCAAGCTCACTGACTCCAGGAACTCAGACTGGGTGAAAGCAGCTTCAACTGAGTCTCTACAGACCCTTCACACACCTTCCATCCTGTGCAAGACACCTGGTCATTCTGAGAAAGGTGTGAAGATAAGTCAGCCTGGTTGTTGTCCACAGCCACCCTGCTAAGGCCAGCAAGGCAATCCTTAGTATTGTCTTAAAGTTCTTAAGAACTTCAGGGGTGCCATGCTAAAAGATCTTGTCTCACAGCTACTGGAAAATCTGGTGTGCTTGTGCTCCAAGTCACTTTACAGGATGGGGAGGACAGAAAATCTCCCAGTATGGGCTCAGCGCTCCTGCTCACACACCACCACTGGCCAGAACAAGCCCACCACACCTGAGCTTCCTCCCACTGTGGCCTTCAAGCTTGTCCACTTCTGGCATGGTCACAGGGTGCCCTGGTCCACTGTGCCTGTCCACTTCTGGCATGGTCACAGAGTGCCCTGGTCCACTGTGGCCTTCATTCTGTGGAAAGCATCACCTCCAGTATGGCTCCTACACACCTAGGTTAACAAGAAGCCCAAAACATGGCCAGTGATAAAGTTTTCAGTGTTTGGTACTGTGAAAACTGGATAGATCTTTGGGTTAAAAATAAACTTGTATTTTCCCACTTCATTGCAGACAAAAGAAAATTCTGGATGGATTTTAAAAGGTAAGTGAAAAAACAGCTCTAAGGGCCTTTTAATCATCAAAGCAATGGGGAGAAATCAAAAAGAAAATATTAAACACTTTGACTATATGCCTTAGTCAACAAAAGGGGTACTGATGCAAAGTACCAGAAATCTGTTGGCATTGACAAAGGGGGTTTATTTTGGGTAGAAGCTTACAGTCACAAGGCCATAAAGTGTAAGTTATTTCCCTCACCAAAGTCTGTTGCCACATGTTGGAGCAAGATGGCTGCTGGTCTCTGTGAGGATTCAGCCTTCTTCTTCAGACTCCATGGTCCCAGCTTCTTCATGTCTCAGCTGTAGGCTGGCATAAGGCTTGTCTCTCTGTCTGGCACTTGTTACTTTATCGGCTTGGTGGCTCTGGTGTTGCCACAATGTCAACAGTAGACCATCAGGTTCTCTCTCTTTCCAGGCCTCTGCCATGTCTATAGAGCCATCTCTGTTCCTCTGTGTTCTTCTCCTGTGTGTTTACTTCCCTGGGATCCAGCATCAAAACTCCAACTACTTCCTTTGCCATGTCTTTTTCTTAGTGAGTCCCTGCCCACCAAGGGGGTGAAGACTCAATGTCCTACTGACATGGGCCATTTCAACCCCTGATCATAATTTAACAAAGTAAAAGTGAAACCTCTGAAGTTAATACAATCTATTATGCCCATAGGAAGAGACCAGTTTACAAACATAATCCAATATCTATGTTTGGAATTCATAAACAGTATCAAATGGCTATACTATATAAAAATTAAAGACATTTGAATTAAATCAAATAAAATCCAACATTTTAAGAAATGTAATACACCGTGGAGAGATCACATTATCTTTAACATACATAACGTAGGATGTTGATTGGCCGAGAGTCACCTCTTGCTGGCAGTGTTATGTCCTCTTGAAGGAAACTTTGTAGGTAAACCCCCACATCAGAAGGCCCTTCGGGAACCCAAGGAAGCCCAAGCACCCCACCCACTCTTCTGGGATGATACAAGGTCAATTCTCCAGAGGAGGAACTTGGTCTCCTGTCAGGGAAAGTTCTGGAATCCAGACCCTCCCCTCAGAGGTTCAGAGTTACTGCCCAGCCCACTTGAGGCCATCTGGAAAGGAAAAAAAGATAACATGGTCCCCATCACTCACATCACCTCCATATGCCTAGTAAATTAAGGACTTAGAAAGAAGCTGGGCTCCTGGTCATTCTGTGGCTTAAGTCCTTCCTGGCCAGCCCACCAGTGGAACACATGTGTGGCTGGAGAAGAGCCACAGGGTCCAACACATAGACCAGGTCTTCAGACACGTGGTGGAGAGGTGGGAGGCACCTTCCTCTCTCACACCTGAAAGCCTGGTGCCAAAGGGGACAGGGCAGCAGGTCAGCCAGCAGGGGGCAGTGCTAACAGCAGGGGAACAAGGAAACAGAAGATCCTCATGGAAAAGGCTGGGCTTGTGCTTCCTCTGACCCTTCTGAGCTGAGTTAACCCCTAGGGTTCTTATTCTGAGAGAAAGATCCTGAAGGGGAAGGATGGACTCAAGAACAGAACATGCAATTACCCTACACTGAATTTAAGAGCTAATGGCACTTTATTTTGTTCCCTAAACTGGAGAAAATCAGCATAATAGAGTATGATATGCTACATTATTGAAAAACGCCCATTTCTTTTCCTAATGAGTTCTAAAACTCTCTTTAAAGTAAGAATGATGAGTAAGCAGCAATGCCTGTCCCTCAAGCCCTGGATTAGTTACCAGGAGCCTATCATAGCTCAGAATAACTTCCCTTAGCAATGCTGGTGGAAGCTATCACAATCTTAGACAGCTCTTCTTTGTGGGGATTTCGCATATTCAGAACTTTTGCAGAACAAAATGAAATTTTCTATCACAGAAAAATAAAGAAAAAAATATTCATCACCAGCCAGCCTCAGTTAGTAACATGACTATCCATTTCCAAAAACTAATCAAACAAAAATCTGCTTTTCCTTGATTTGTTTCACCAATTTTTCTTCTTTCCTCTTTTTTTCTTTCACTACTTTATGGATTGAAGCAGAATGTCATTAATAAAACCGACCCAGATTTACATGCTACCACAAAACGGAGCTTCTGGGTTTATTGGTATTTCATTATTACCATTTCTCAAGGGATTTCTTGTTTCACACAGGATGTTGCTTTTAAAACACAAAGCAAAAAGAACCCCATTTACTTTTCTCTCTTGATGTCCATTTGGCCCTTTGTGTTTTGAGTATTATTGAAATTCAGTGTTTCCTGATACTGGTTTGGCCCTTGCTGTCTACCATCAGCTTTCCCTCAGAAAATAGCTGAGGTGTGAACAAAGTGCAGGGTGACACAGAAGGAGGGTTGCTGAGGTTGGTGGTGCTGGGGGTAGGAAACAGACGTGACAGTGGAGGAGACCTTGCTACTGCACGTAGAGCTGCTGGCTGAGAAAGGGCACTTGGTAGGAGAAGCAAGGGCTTTCCAACAGTGGGAAGTGGAGCCAGAGACACAACCTCAGAGCATTGTTCAGGATCAGCTGAGTGGTAGATGGCACCAATAGCCAATTCTCCTGCACTCCCGGCCACCCACAGGAGTAACCGTCCCTGTTCCTCTGCTAGGTGCTTGCATGTGACCAAGGAGCCATGTGTGACTCTTCAGGCAGAAGCATGTAAGCACCCATGGCCAGGAGCTCCAAAGACTTCACACTGAAAGGACAACAGCCTGACTGGTGACCCGCCCTCCACCTGGGTTCCTGAGACTGGACTGGGCAGAGCCTCCCTGCCACATACACAAACACACACACACACACACACACACACACACACACACACACACACACACACACCTTTTGGCATGGGAAGTCTATCTTTACTTTCAGCTGCTGTCTCAGTTTGCCAGGGCTAGTCTGACAATGCCCCAGAACTGCTTATTTAAGCCCCCAGGTTGAAGGTTCTATCATGTGCCTCTCTGACAGTGGTCAGATCAGGAAGGAAAGGCTTGGCCCAGTGGACCCAGTCCTTAGCAAAAGGGCACTGACCATCACTAGCCAAAGCCAATTAGTCTATGGGGTGCAGCAGTGCTCCAAAATGTATTCACCAAATACAATGAATGTGCCACACTAATGAAAGAGGTTGTTGATGTGGGAGGAGTGGAGTGAGGCGGTTGGGGGTATATGGGAACCTCTTATATGTTTTGAATGTAACATTTTTTGTGATCTATGTATCTTCAAAAAATACAACGAAAAAATTGATAGGGGTGGGGGTGGGGAGTGGGGTATATGGGAACCTCTTATGATTTCTAATGTAACATTTTGTGTGATCTATTAACTTTGAAAAAAGATAATTAAAAAATAAAAAAATAAAAACAAAACAGTAATTAGAGCTCCACCGACCCAGGGCTTACTGTGAGCCACTGTATGCGCACTAAGCACATTCATTCTCTTAAGTGGTCCATGAGGTCAGTTCTGTTTGATCTGTCCTAGAATGGCAAAGTGAGACAGAGAGGCTGTGACTTTTGAAGGCTCCACAGCTAGTCACCACAGAGCTGATACTTCCACTTGGGGCTCCTCAGCCTGGGCTGCTAACCAACACACTGACTACTGTTAACTGTGCTCCAAGGAAATTGATTTAGGAAGAATTTGATCAGCTTTAGTACAGAGTTTGATCAGCTGTAGTACAGAATTCGCCCTCTTTATGACCAATGATCCCAAGGTCAGAGAAACTGCTCCTGGAGCCCTGGAGCTGATCAGATACCAGTGCTCATAATTCCAATACCATGGTGTGAACATTGGTTCAAATAGACTTTGAAATGCCTTTTGCTGTTCTTGTTGCTTTTAAGGCTCTTTTCTTTAGATTTTAATTAATATTTACTTCAGTTGCATAATTTCCTTTTGGCATGCACAAAGCCCCAGGACTTGAATTTGCCTGTAACCTCAGCTAACCAAAACTGCCCTGAAATGCTTTAAACACATAAAATCCCATTTGAATGCATGCGTTCTAAAGACAGTTACCAGACATTGTATGTCCTCCCATGGCCCACTGGGTGGACTGTGGGAGAGTGTGGGCTATAATGTGGACCATTGACCATGAGGTGAAGCGGTGCTCAGAGATGTATTCACCAAATGCAATGAATGTCTCATGATGATGGAGGAGATTGTTGCTATGGGGGAAGGAGAGGGGTGAGGGGAGGGGGGAATATATGGGGACCTCATATTTTTTTAATGTAATATTAAAAAAGTAAAGACAAAAAAATAAATAAATAAAGACATTTCCCATTTTCCAGGAGGCAATAAGGCATTCGAGCAGCAGTCAGAGACTTTCTTTCTGGAGGGCCAGGGGGGAACTCTTCTGGCCCTGTGGGCTCTGCCGTTATCACTCAACCCCAACATCCTGCACAGGAACGTTAGAGAAATGAATGGGTGTGGGTGTGTTCTAATAAAACTTTATCAAAACAGGCAGGCGGCCAGATTTGGCCTGCAGGCCTTAGTTTGCCGACCCTGTCATATAGAAAAGTGTGCTTATGGCTCATTCCTGATGTCCCACCAAGAGATAGAGCCCTGGTCACTTCTTACCTCGGGGCCCCTCTCTGGCCCTTGTTCAGTTAGCCCTGGAAGGCGGGGCCATTTATCAGAGCGCCAAATTCTGGAAGGAGACACTGAGTCTTCAGGCTCACTCTGCCCTTCTCCCTCTTGGGCCTGGCCCGCAGGGGGCAGGGGCTCTGCTCTGCATTTCTACCACATTTAAGCTTCAGAATCCACAAGCCCCACTGTGCACTATTCAGCGGTACCTTCCATCAGTGACATCCCATTGAGGAGCAGTCTATAGTCCACCTTATGGAAAGGGACTCCTCAAAGGTACAAACAAAACGGTGTAGTGTGAACTGTCTGTTATTCTGAAAATCCAGATGAATTTTATATTCTCTAGATAAAGAAGATTTGAACAACTTCATACACCAAGAGTCTTGGCTTTTTGACTATTATCTCATGATGGCCATCAACTCACTGGCAGTATCATAGGTACCGTAGACTCAAAATGTAAACCCCACTTAGTAGTGAAACTATTTACAGTTGTTCAAAAGCTATTGCTCACAGGAAGAAAACAGATGAGGTGTGTGTTTACAGGTCAGGAACCCTTCCGTTCCACCCCTCTCCTGTTTTAATGGCCAGCAGAGACAGGTACCTTGTCAGACAGCCCCAGAAGTCCCCTTCCTCCATATTGTTCTTCCACACGCTAGAAGCCAGGCAGAGGGGTACCTCAGATTCAAGAGACATCCCGGGGGGCAGGCTGAGGGCCATGGTTGCTTCAACCGGAAACTACGCTTCTGTGTGTGAAGTGAAGCTCATAAGACTCAAGGGGCCTCCCATCAGTACTCGAGCGAGAGTTGACCGGAACTGGGGACTCACCTGGGCACCACTGATTGTGGGTGGCTAGGAGAAGAGGAAGGAGGCATTTTGTGGGATTATTTTATACACCATTAACTTCCTTTCCAATGGAATCTGTGTTCCACGTTATGGGTTGAGCTGTGTACCCCAAAAAGATACATTGAAGTCCTAATCCTGGGTACCTGGGAACACGAACTTTTTGCAAAAGCGTTATTGCAAGCAGAATCATTTAAATTGAATGAGGCTGACTGCAGTGGGTGGACACTTAGTCCAGGATGGCTCGTGTCTTTAGAGGGGGCTGTGGACACAGACAAAAGTGGGGGCCGGGAGCACCATGGGAAAAGAGACAGAGCAGGCCATAGGGTGACTGAGGAGGCACTGAAAACCCAAGGCTTGCTGGCCAAGGGACAGGCGCCCCAGCGGCCAGGACTGACACACCAGCACGGCCCACGCACTTGCGGCTTCAGCCTGCCGGGCTGAGAGAGCCGTTTCTGGTGTTTTCAGCCACCCAGTTCATGGCACTTGTGACAGCAGCCTGAGAAAAGTGAGGTGTCCCTCTTCTGGCAGTCCCATCCCTCCAGGAGGCCTGAGGGATAGCCCAGGTGCCCAGCTGTCTGCCAGGCTGAGGGTCCCCAATCAAGGCTTTTATCTAATCAGATGCCCTGTGGAACACCCTGGGGACAGACAGAAACAATGTTGAAAAGAAAGGAATGGGTGACCTGGACAACTCTGAACACCCTTCTCTTCCTTCCTTCCGCCCTCTCTTGGGGGCTTCGGCTGCTTAGACCCCCGAAGTCTTCCCACCACGCACACCTTCCCAGAGGGGCCGGGCCAGATGGTGCAGACCTATTCCTGGTTCTCCTTGTCGGTGGGAAGGCGGCCCGAGGGTTCCTGTGGCCCAGGACCATCCATCAGCCTGGTTGCTTATTCAGGGCCGCGGGAACCACCGCACATACTGCTCAGGGGGCCGCATCCTGCACACTGGATAGCCTCGGGGCTCCCTTTCTAGACTGTCCTCGCACACCTGGATTGCTGCAAGGCCCCTCCAGCCCGGGGGAGGGGTGCCTCTGTGTCTCGCAGTACTAAAAGCTCTGCTCTTTCGGGTCCAGGCGCCCATCTCACCGACCCTGCCGAGCAGCCCCTGCCCTCTCCACCCCAGGGCGCCCCATCGAGTGTTCCTCCCTGGTGAGCACTCCCCCCTTGCTCGCCCCCCACTTGACCTTCCCGGTAGCCCTTTCCCACTATGATGTCCTGCTCCCACCCCCACAGAAGCATCGCCCACCCTGCCGGGGTCCCGCCCCCACGCCCTTGCTTGGCCCCCAGATCCCTTCCACGCGGTGCCGCTGGGTTTCCAGTCCCCGCTCCGGGTGGCACAGCCCTGCCCCAGCCCCTCCCTGGCAGGGGAACCCTGCCCCCAGCACCGTCTCACCCCCACCGCGCGGTGCCGCCCCTCCCGCCTCACCCGGGTCTGGCGGGAGAAGTAGCTGCTCTCCTTGGGGTCCAGGCGCCACAGCGGGACATAGCTGAAGGCGGACTGCGCGGAGATGGGCAGCGGCCCTGGCGTGCCCCGCAGCGTGGCGGCGGTGATCTCCTCCTCATCCGACAGGCCGCCCGCTTCCAGCTTCTCCGCCCAGGCCCTGTCGGTAGCACCCGGCCTGGGGCCCCGCCCGAGTCCGCCTCCCTGGCTGCTAGGCGCCCGCGTTCAGCAGTTGCCGGGGAACAGCGGCCTCGCCTCACAAAGCTGGGCGGCGGGCGCAGGGCCAGGGGCCCAGGGTGGAGGGCGCAGCTGGGCTGGGGATGGGACCGTGCCCTCCCATCTCCTTGCGGGTCCCTGGAGGGCCCACTTGGGAAGCAAGGAGCCGCGTCTGCTGGACTGGGGGCCTCTGCCTGCTTGCCCTTGCCCTTGCGCTCCCGGAGGGTTCCAAGCGGGCTGTCCAGAAGAAAAGGCCATGGCAGCGCGGCATCTGAAACCCTCCAGGAGCCGCGGAACAGTAGCGGAAGACTCAGGTGGAATTCACTGCCGTGGTATATTAACTCAGTGTGTCCGCAGCAGCATCGTGTCAACGTGCAACGAGTCGGTTTTCAGCGCCTCGGTCACCAGGAGCGGGCACCGCTCACGGTACTGGCAGGTGCTGTTGTGCAGCGGCACAAATCGAATCCATTCAAGTGGTATCTGGCAAAACTGAGCTGTTCCGCAGCGCTCTGCTGTTTCTTGAGTCAAATGCTGGTTCAAGAGGTGTGTTCCTTCTGTCGAAAATTCGCTTAACTCTAAAGCCTGGGATGTGTGTGCATCAGTAGAAAGGAAAAGGAGAACTAAACAGGCCTTGAGAATACTTTAACCAGGGCGGCTCTAGGAAGACTGGCTTGAAACATAAATGATAATGAGGGGCAAGACTTGTGGAATCTGGGGAACAGTCGGTCATTCCAGGCAGAGGGAAGAGCATCTGTGGTGGCCCTGAGGCCGAGCCCATTGATGTGAGGGTGGCAGAAAGGGAGGACAAGGGCGGTGCAGCTTTCAGAAGGGGAAGGCAGTAGGGAGTGCAGGTGGACAGGCAGGCAGGGGAGGGGGCGGTCTCAGGCCCGGACCAACGAGCACCCCTCTCAGGAGGCTTCTTGCCTGTATGTCCTTGATTCAGGCAGAGGTTTCAGAGATTTTTCAGTACCATGTCCTTGATGCTAATTAACAAAAGCAATAACCACACACTTACAGTGGCACCCCTAGAAGTAGAGCACCCTAGAAATATGGCACCCCTAGAAGTACAGCACACCTAGCAGTAGGGAACCCTAGAATTATGGCACCCCTAGAAGTATGACCCAGCAAGCCAGTCTGTGCTCCTCCTACACCTCCTTACACATGGACACAACCATTCTAAGGTCCACAGGATGGAGGAATAGAGTATGGATTGGAGTGGACTTACTGATATTTCTATTCATGAACTATTGTGATTAGTAATTGAAGAAAATGTGGCATTGGTGTGGAGAAAGTGGCCATGTTGGCTGCTGGTGGTGGGAGTGGGAGGAAGAAATGTAAGTGTGGGGGCATTCTCGGGATTTGGAGTTGTCCTGGGTGTTGCTGCAGGGACAGTTACTGGGTATTGTATGTCCTCCCATGGCGCACTGGGTGGACTGTGGGAGAGTGTGGGCTATGGTGTGGACGACTGACCATGAGGTGCAGCGGTACTCAGAGTTGTATTCACCAAATGCAATGAATGTCTCATGATGATGGAAGAGATTGTTGTTATGGGGGTTTGAGTAGGGTGAGGGGGGTGGGGGGTATATGGTGTGACAGGGAGGGACAAGAGAGCTCACAGAAGGCAGAAGTGACACTGGGCTTGGTCTGGGTAGCAAAGAGGGACTGTGGAAGGGTTTCTGAGGCATAGTATGATCCAGAACTGTGCTCAGGCCCAAAGCCATGAAATGCTCTAAGAACTGTAAGTGAGACCACTTCACAGGTTTCCCAGAGATGTGAGAATCCTTTTGGCCTGGCCCCCAGGTGAGCGGAATTCACTTGGGTATATGAACACATCTGAATCGATTGCAGCTCTCTCCTGGTCAATCTTTCATTTGCTTCTATTTGTCTCATTCCTTCTCTGCAAAGAAGCATAAAATTTAAAAGTGAACTTAGAGCTCTAGAACTCATAGAGTTTCAATAACCTATGCTAAAGCTTAAAAAGGCTTAAAAAGTAAAGATAAAGAGATCTAAAATGTTAGAGCATGATGGGGTCATGCGATGGTTAATCACCATCCAGTTGGTGCTGAGTCATTGGATGATGCAAGCCCTGGCCTGCCAGTGTGAGAAGGCATTCTGTAGGTGGCTTTAGACCATTAGGCAGTTGCAGCTATGGCTGATGACATCCACAAACAAGGGCGACTACCTTCAGCAAGGACGGGAGTCCCATCACCCCAGCAGCTGGAGGTCTTAAAGCAACGCCAAGGCCCTCAGCAGTGGCAAATCCTTTCTCTCCTTCTCCAGCTTCTCCCAAGGAAAGTCATCCCCTGTGCTGTCTCCAATGCATGGCCTGCCCTAGGAAATCTGAACTTGCCTATCCCCAGGGTCACTGAGCCAATTTTACTAACAAATCCCTCCCTATTTACGTATGGACCCATATCCTGTTGGCTGTTTCTTCAGAGAATCCTAATACTGGTAGAAATGCAGACGTTACTAGCTAATATGTCCTGTGATTACTTTGTGGTGGGCCTTTTTCTAAATGTTTTTATGTGTATTAACTCATTTCATCCTTATTTTCTGATTAGCCATTTGGAAATGAGGCCCAAGGTCATACAATTTGCAAGAGAGGTTGAAATCAACCCCACGTGCCTGACTCCTGAACACAGATTCTCAGTCCTCTGCTGTATCGCTGCTCAGACCAGGTTCAAGTCTCATCTTCACCCGTGGTTCTGTATCCAAGGCAGGCATTGACCATCTGTGAGCTTTGGAGAGGAAACACTGCCCAAGTCCAAGGCCCCTGGAAATCATACAAGCCTGTGTTCAAGTGCTTAGCATAGAGCTCAGCACAGAGTGGGTGAGAAGTAAATGGAAGCTCCTTTCCCTGTCCAAGGCCCCGGAACTAGCCAGAAGTCGAAACCCAGTCTCCAAACTCTGCGGCCCTTTCCACATCTGCCTGCCTTGTCTCACTCTCCCCTCAAGCTTTAACCTGACTGTAATTGGAGAGTGAAGCATCTGTACTTCACTAAATACAATGTAATTCATGCATGATTTACATTTTAGAATTTCCCCAAATTAAGCCTGCCCCCTTACAACCCTACCTAAATTTACTTTGCTTCATTGTATATTTAAAAAGAGAATACTCCTGAATATATATATATATACTTAAAGATTTTATTTTAATTTACCCCTCTCCCCGGTTGTTTGCACTTGCTCTCTGCTCATCTTCTTTTTAGGAGGCACTGGGAACTGAACCTGGGGCCTCCAATGTGGGAGGGAGGCACCTAATTACTCAAACCACCTCTGCTCCATTTGATATGTCTCATTGTGTTTCTTCACTGTGTCTCTTACTGCATCATCTTGTTGCATCAGCTAACTGTGGTTGCATCAGCTCACCAAGTCAGCTAGTCATGTCAGCTTGCTATTTGGCTCATCATCTTTACGAGGCACTGGGAACTGAACCTGGGATCTACCACAGTGTGGGTATGAGTCCAGCTGCTTAAGACACATCCACTTCCCTATATTTTATTAAAGGATTATTTCTGTATAATTCTACAATTATAAATGTTATATTAATCCAAAGTGCTGTCATCTGTTTTCCCATTGCTCCTCCTCACCATACATTATATCTGCTAACAAAGTACATCAGGAAATGGGAAAAAAAACATTTCTTATATTTGTAGGAGGAGGAAATGAAGGTCTCTAAAAAGCATACTCTTTTCATTTAGCAGATAACTGTTACAAGATGGCAGATTTAAAAATAGTCATTCATTGTATTCATTTATTGTACTTGATCGATTCTGTTTGACATATAAAATCAAGTATCTATGATACTAATATTAAATTGAACTTCAATTTTAAATCAATCACTGACACTTTGTATTCATGGTATAGGGAAAATAAAGGCTCCTTCCATGTCTCTGTAAGATCTAGACAGATCCTTTTCAGATCACCAAATAGTCCATAATTCTGCAAAATGGCTAATTCACAAATAAGGCTCTTTTTATGCTGAGACCCATAAAAACACAACTTCTTTCATTATCTGAGTTCTGAAGTCACTATTCTTTCTTGTAAGCACTGAACCCCGGGGTTCTGAGAAAACAATTTTCTTGATAAAGATTTGACAAATTCAAGCCTTGATTTTAGCATCTCAGCCTCATGAAAATGGATCTGTTATGGGAAGAATAAAAAAAAAAGGAACTGGCTAGTATAATCCTTCACAATTGAAATTACCGTGTTGAACTTGTTTGTCTGTAACAACCTGCCAACAAATACTTGCACACACATAAGAATGGAAGCTCCTCCAGGGCAAAGTCACAGCTATCTTACTTGTGTACTCCCAGAGCCCAGAACAATGCTTAGTACATAATAAGAGCTCAATAAATATTAGTTGCTTAAATAAGAGGGATATTTAAAGGATCAAAGATGATTCCTGTCCTCGAAGACACAATCAATACTAGAAGTATGCAACAAGCCAATGCAGAGTGTGTGAAGAAAATCAACATTCCAGCCCTCAGAGGAGTTCAGGGTTTTAGGTTGTGGAGAAAGAAGAGACCTGAGTGGGGTGTTGCTGAATGGACAGAATTTAGTCATGAGGAGATGCTGTCTGGAGGGAGAGGGGGCACCTGGTCAAAGGAACAAGGGGAGAGAGAATGGAGTGGGTTAGGTGGGAGGGAAGAGACCCCCAGCTTGAAGACAGGTAACAAGATGCAGCCTCAGGGGATCCCAAAAGTCAGAGCAGAGGAGGTTCTACTGTATCCCGTGAGTAGGAAAGAAACAAGATTTCTGATCACAGGCTGGCATGCTGAGGGTTTTCAGAAGATTAGTCTGGGGTGTGCAAGATGAACTGGATAAGAGTAAGCCAGAGAGGAAACCAGGGAGCAGACTAGCACCAATACCTTAGAGAACTTGGGAAATTCATCTACATTCTAGTCACTCATCATCATAATGCCTTATTAAGTAACTTACAAAGGAAACAATAAGGTCTTAGACATTAGGTAGTGATGAAGATACTAGTTTTAGTGAGTCATCCTGTCCATTCTTACACTTACATCAGGAGGAAATTAAAACAGATATTCCAATAATTTAATACCTCTAAAAGCAGAGTTGAGCATATCTTATGAAGAATATAGGCATATTCTGCTTTTGGAAAACTGAAGATCAGAAAATTCTGTATTTCAAGGGAAGCAGACTTGGCCCAGTGGTTAGTGTATCTGTCTACCACATGGGAAGTCCACGGTTCAAACCCCGGGCCTCCTTGACCCGTGTGGAGCTGGCCCATGCACAGTGCTGATGCACGCAAGGAGTGCTGTGCCATGCAGGGGTGTTCCCCGCATAGGGGAGCCCCACACGCCAGGAGTGCGCCCCATAAGGAGAGCAACACAGCATAAAAGAAAGTGCAGCCTGCCCAGGAATGGTGCTGCACACACGGAGAGCTGACACAACAGGATGACGCAACGAAAAGAGACACAGATTCCCATGCCACTGACAACAACAGAAGCAGACAACGAAGATGCAGCAAATAGACACAGAGAACAGACAACCGGGGTGGGGTTTGGGAGGGGAGAGAAATAAATAAAATAGATAAATCTTAAAAAAAAAAGAGAAAAATCTGTATTTCAAAACATAAGCCAAAGATTTATAAAAAATATCAAGTACACTGAAAAGCCTAATTAACAAAGTGGGTACTTCAATTAGAGATATAAGATTCTCAGCCCACTGTCCTAGCAGACTACTTAGGACCCTGGAAAAAGCAAGTATGAATGAGGGATTACTTTGGGGGGTGGAGAGAATGGACCCATACCTGGACAACTTGATAACCAAGTAAATAGAGTTGCCGTTGTTTAATAGCCTCTTTTCCTAGTAAATTTTTGCTGTTAAAACAAACTCTTTTGGGGCCATTAATGCATAGTGCTTCTCTGAAAAAAAAATCAAAGAGAAATAAACTTAGTTTTTATAACAATCCAAAACATTATTTTTTTGGCCAAAATTTACTCAAAATGTGGCTTTTCCTAATGGCCAGTACTCTCACATCAATCATGAATGTGTTACTCTTTAGTCTACTGAAAAAGTACTTGGCTTAATTAATGATGCTGTTTATAAAATATTACAAGGAATTTCCAGAAAACATATCCTGAAATGTAGTTTTAATTTCTGGAATCATCTATTTTTCTCACCTTTTTAAGAAAATGATCCTTTCCTATTCACCTCAACAGGCCTTTTAATATAAAAACTAGAACAATTTCTTTATCTTTTGTGTACATCTTCATCAACTATAAAAGGTAATACAAATCCTTCTTTATCTAATTTAATTTCAATATCTAGTGAGAGAAGGAAAAAATTCTTCATGTGATACCCTCACAAACACTATCTTCCTTTACTTCTTTGTTCTGTTTTGATTTCTTCCAAACTGTATTTACCAATAGGACAGAAGGCTGCAAAGTAATGACCACAACCAAATGAGGATGTTCACTCACTCAGCTTCAAGAACAAGCCTGTAAGCCTGAAATTAAGGAGGCTTCCTGGTCTAAAGCAAGGAGTAGGTCCTCAAATTAACAGGGGAGCAGGAGGAACCACACACTTCCTCCTTCTCCTTACAAATGGGAGCACACTTTCAATTCAGACAGTGAAGAAAATGTTCTAAGTTCAGCAATATTAGACAACTAAGCAGCTCAACACATCCCTCTCTTCCATGTCTCCTGACAGCTAATGCAGCCCATGACCGTGGCACCCCACAACTGCAACATGTGGCCAAGGGGAGTGGCTGGAGTTCCTTTCCCAGCCCTCTGGTATATGCCATTCCTTCTGTAGAAAGGACCATGAGAGCAGGAGAGGTGGAACATGTGACCATTTGAAGCCTATCAGAGATGGTTCTCTTTGAGATGATTTTTAATTGATGAAAGGAAGGACTTCGACTCAAAGTCAGCATAGTCCAGCAGCTATTTCTGGGAGGATTTGTGTGCTTATATCTGTGATAATGTGGTAGCCACCAGCTTTGGGAGGCTTTGGAGCACTTGAAATGTGATATATGATTAGGGAAATGAATTATAAACTTTACTTATGTTTAATGTAAATTTAAGTAGCCATCTGCACTAGTAGCTACTATACTGGACAGTGCAGGCCTAGAATATAAGAGCGGCTAAACAGACACGAGCACTTACTGTGTTATTCCCTCATTTATTCCTTCTTACCATAAGTGTTTGAGGTCAATATTCTTCTTAATCACATTTTACAGATGAGGAAGCAAACAGAAAAAGGTTAAAAAGGGTAAGTACACTGTGCAAAGACATTCTGCTACTCTGTGGCAAGCTGGATTCAAATACAGTCTATATACTATATTCTACCATCTACACTCTAGAGCCTCATGTGGGGCAGGGAAGATTCCATTTTGCATTCTGTGGCTACTAAGCTCCACCTGTCTCCCAAAGAGATAACAACCACTAAGGTTCTGTAAATAAATCCCCTGTTACTTACCTACTGTATACCAATAGGTTATTAACATTTTGGAAGCAAAGTAGGATCTTGCTCCTAAAAGGTCGATCAATTCAATTACCAGAGATTTATGAAAGTGAAAATCCACAGGGGTCTCCAGGGAATGGTATGGAGAAAAAATGATTTCATTTGATATTTAGGAAGGAGTTTGGGATCCTAAAAATCATATATTCAAACATGAGAGAAAAATAAGATACAAAACCAGAGAATAAAGTGAAGGTAGTGAGTTACCTATGTATAAAAGTTTGATACAAAATTCCTTTAATGAATGATATTTTCTAGGACTTAGGACTGGTATCTTTCTTAACACAGCAATGAAAAATACTCTTGTTATAGTTAAATTCTAATAGCTCAACATATTCTTAAAATGTGTTTTAAAAGTAGTCACTGAAAAAAGAACAATAAACATCATGACAATGCTGTCAAATTCAAGAAACATCTCTGAAACTCTCAGAATTGCTTTAAGGAGGACACTCAGTTAAAATTTTTAATCCAAGAAGAAATGATAAAACTGACATCTCAATTCAATAAATAAAGGATTGCAATGGAACAACTAGTGCTGGAAAATTAGTTATCTGTCTAGTAAAGAAGAGTTAAACTCCTACCAATCATCAGACTATGAGCATATCTCCTTTTACTGAGTTTTGCTTTATTGCACTTTGCAGATATTGTGTTTGTTTGTATTTTTAAATAAACCGAGGGTTTGTGGCAATCCTGGGTCAAGCAAGTCTATCAGTTCCAGTTTTCCAACAATGTGTGCTTTCTTCATCTGTGTCACATTTTAATTGAGGTATATACAGTTAAAAATAAAAATAATGCTTTTGCATATTTAAAAGGCTATAGTACACGTGGACTGGGAAACCAAAACATGCATGTAACTCACTTTATTATGGTGGCCTGAAACTCGACCAGCCAAATGTCTGAGGTACACCTATATAATAAATCACAGGTGGATTAAAGATCCAATGGGGAAAAATTAGTAAATATTTGCACTAACACATATTTGGTGAAATAATCTTATGCATGATGGAAAAGTCAGGAACCATTAAAAGACAGGTAGATTTGGTCACACAAAACTTAAAAACACAAAGCAATAGAAAGATGAATAAGGGAGCAGGAAGGCAATACCTAGGAAATACAAATGGCCAAAAACATTTGACAAAATGCTCAACTTCATTACTGCTCACTCAAATGCTATTTAAATACATGACAAGACAACCTTTTCCACTGAACTGAGTGGCAAAAGCTAACAGGATTAAAAAAACACAGCCACCTTCACTCACTGCTGGGGAGGTGTGACATCTACAATTCAGAGTCACTACTGACATTACACCAGTGGTCCCACTCTTAACATTCTAGTCTGCAGCTTAAAGGAACATGGGCTGCAGTAGAATGACACACAAGGGTGTTTACTACAGCACTGCTGATAGAGACCAAAGTTGGAAAGAACCTGAAAGATCATAAGCTGGGAAACTGGTGAGTAAGTCCCATAAAATACTGCACCACTTTGAGGAAGAACGTATTTGTTCCACACACATTGACCTTGAGGAAGGTCTATGTATACTGTACATAATGGTAAATTATATGATATACTGGACATAAAGAGAAAAGAAAATTGGTTTATATATTTGTGTATGTTGGGCATAGAAAGCACAGTTACAAATTTGTTATTTCAGGGAAGGGAGGTGTTTGGGGTTAACTAATTTTAGTGTTTATATGCCTTGGCATTGTTAAAAATGTTTTAAAAGAAAAGAGTAATGACTTTCCACTTCTTTACATTTTACCAGAATATGATCCTGAGTCAAGTTTGTAGGACCAAGCAGAAGGTGATGAAGTCTGTTGGAACTATTTCCAATCACACAAAAAAGATGTGCTGTGAAGTTTATGAGAGTGAATCTTTATAGCACAGATACCACCTAAAATAAAGTCTACCAGAGAAGAGTGAAATTTCTGACTTGGTTTAAAAATACACTCAGAAATAATTAGGATTTGTAGAGTTCAGAGATTCAGACTTTTTAATCAAATGGCTATTGTGCGTGCTAAGCCCTTTAAAACCCTTGAAATGAATCAAGGAATATTAAGATTTGTATGCCTTCAACACTTGAAACCATCTAGAAATCTCACACAGCAGGAATTGGTCCTATAGGACAAGACAGAAATGGGGTCAATTTATCAAAGAAAAGGCCAGCTGTTGCACCTAGCTCCAAGTAAATGAAAGTTTTCCCTTTTAATAAAGTTATGGAGACAGGTCAAAAGAGAAAAGACTTAGTTTTCAGAAGGGGCACAAGAAACCTGTTTGCCCTCCTTGAAATAATGCCATACACCTTTTGTTTTTACCTTATAGAAAGGATATTCTATGACTGAGAATAAGTAAAGTTGTGTCAGTTGTGCTAGACTCAGTCTGTCCAGATATGATTCTTCACCTGAAATGAAAACATCCCAATCAGTTATGCTTGAATTTTGGTACATGTAATGAAAAAAATCATGAACATACAGCACTAATTCATTCATTCCAGAAGTGTGATGTATTTTTAAGTGACACTAGAAAGTGAAGTTGTTAGAATTATGCGCTCATGCTTGTTTAACCAATGACATCTCATTTTGACTTCTATGAACCCAAGCTCCTACCTTCTGCCCCTTTGCATGATTCAGGCAGCTACAGCAGCAGACCCCTGCTAATGGGAGCATCTCAATGATCCCCTACAGGAGCATGAATGGCCCATTGAGGTGCTGATGTCTTCCACCTATGGGAAGCACATCCACCAGCCCATCAAGCCACAGAACCACCACCATGGCTGTGCCAACCACGTGAGGGCTGACTTCTACAGGAAGAACGACATCCCCAGCATCAATTCTCCTGGCTTTGGGCACTTTTCTCCAGTCTGAGGTTCACCCCAGGCTCCAAAGACCCAGGGTCTCCTTTTACAGGGGGTGGGGAACCTAGGGCCTTATATCCTGGTTCTGCTGACATCTAGAAACTGCAGAGATGCCCCCATCTGGCCTTATGGTGGGGACAATGAAAGACAAGCAGCTTCCGTAAGGGCCCTTGGTCAAGAGCCTGGGAGACACCTTTAGGATATAGGCACATCCAGCAGGTGGACTTTTACATGAGACTATTTCAGATTAAGTGATGCTGGTGACTCATTGACTGCAGGCACTTTCACAACATTAAAAATACCCCCCCACCTTAAGTGAATGGGATTTTTGTTCATGGATTCTCTGCATTTGTATTTGGGGAGGGGTGCGCAGTTATTTTCCTAATAGTCACAGAAGCCACTACTGCCTGATATTATCTCAAGTGTACCTAAAACAATGCTTGCATTTTACTTTCTTCAAGAGGAAATATCAGGAAAGTTACATTTTAGCACAATTGAACTCTAGATATACTGCAATGCACTTTCTCCCCAATGATCTGAACTGCAAATAATGGAATTTTGTTCACTCGAGGACAAAATCCCTAGCAGGATGGATGGCCCTGGTGTCCAGCATTTTCTGTTGTCACCCTGTGAGAAGCAGCTGAGGTCATGAGGAAAGCATGGGGCTTGGCATTCACCAGGGTTGGGTAAAATTCTGGCTCTTCCTTTTTCTAGCTCTGAGGTCTAGTGTAAGTCATGTCATCTCTTTGAGCCTACATTCCCCCATCTTTACAGTGGGGGATGCTAACCTCGTCTGTCTGAGTCTGGCTGGTTCACTGTGACACGTATCATAGGCAGCAGGAATTCAGTGTCTCAGGGTTTGGAGGCTAGACATCAAATCAAGGGATTAGCAGCCACATGATTGTGCAGGGGGGCATCCTACTGGTGGCTCAACCTCTGCTCATCACATGGCCATCTGAATCCTGTGGTCTCCACTTCTGCACAGGGGTCCATCTGCCTAGATCCTCTCCTTGTGAGGTCTCCAGTCCTGTAGGATGAAGGCCCTCCTGGCTCAATTTGGTTTTATCTTAAAAGGATCTTAGAGATTCTTCCAAATAGCTCCCACCCACAGCACCAGGGACCAGGATTTGAATGTGTCTTGGGGAATATGAGTCAGCCCCCATCACTAAGTCTGTGAGGGGCTTGGTGTGCTCCCAGAGTTGGTCATGAAACAGGTGGCCCTGTGGTACACCACCCTGCTCAACAATCATGGTGATGATCACCAACTTTGGGTGGTTTTTATGGCAGTCACTTTTAACCTCATTTGGAAATGTTTACTTTGGTTAGAATATGAAAAATTGTTTGAGTTTTAAGATACTATCTATATTTTTAATGAAGTAATCCCTTGGAAAAGATAATCCCTCATCTTTTGTGATTAAATTCTCCAGTTCAGTAGTTGAAAGGTAGGTGATTCAGTTGATTTCAAGCCTGATTCCTCAATCATTGGTTTTATTGTTTTGAAGACCAGGTCATTCTCAAAGGACACATGACATTGAATTACTGGTAATTTCAAGGCTGAGTGACTTCTAAATATGTCTTTATTAATTTGAAGCCAGCTTTTTTCACAATATTTGCCTTTTATTTTTTTCAAACAATTAACAATATTTTATTCAGAATGCCTTTGGGTCCGTGATATCATATTAGTAATGCCATAAAAGAAAATATATAAAGTTTGGGTTATAGACATTTTTATAAATAACTCTTTCTTCAGTCTAGATTACCAAGAAAAACAATGCATCTGTGGGAGATGCCTTCATCTGAAAGTGACAGCAATAAATTAATTTCAAACTTAAGTTATTTTCATTTAGTTTAAATTAGACCTTTAACCTTTTAGTGCTTACTTTTAATAAGCAGGGTTGGAAATGGGCAAGATTTCAAAAGCTCTCATGTTTGTTACACAGCTAGGGAAATTAAATGTATTTCTGTAGATGAGACATTTTCAACTTAAATGTGTTAAGTATGCCCATTAGAGCCATATCAAGCAGAAACATATTCTTAGATTAAAATAATTTGTTTTACTAATCAGATATCCACCATTAGTCAAAAATGATTTTTCTATTGTTAGACATATCTAGAGCAAGGGGAAGTGGAGTGGTTGCTGGCTTTAAGAATTGCACATTGAGTTTGGAAAAAGAATAATATAGAGGATTCAAGACAAAGCCTAGTCATTTCAAAACAGATGCTTTGAAATACTGGAATTTTAAAGGGTGTGGACTTAAAGTGTTTTTGTGTTTTCTAAATATTTTATTATATATTTATTTATTCATTTATTTATTTAATTTATCTCTATATTTCTCATCCTCTCATTGTTTGTACTCACTGCCTGCTCTCTATGTCTAGTGTTTTTTTTGTTTTTGTTTTTTTTTAGGAGGCATCTGGAACAGAACCCAGGATCTCTCATATGGGTGGGAGGTGTTCAGCCACTTGAGATACATCTGCTCCCTGCTTGTAGCATCTTTTGTAGTGTTTCCTCATTGTGTTGTCTCATTGTGTCATTTTGTTGTGTCAACTTGCTGCACCAACACTTTGGATCAGCTCTCTGTCTTGTTAGTTTTCTTTAAGAGACACTGGGAACTGAAGCCAGGACTTCCCAAGTGGTGCCCAACTGCTTGAGCCAATTCTGCTTCCCCTAAAGTGCTTTTAATGAAAGAATACTTCCTACAAAGCTTAAGCGTTTAGAAGAACTTTGAGTATGGGCATTTTTACTCACCTATGGATGTCACTGTTCATTGGCTTGACAAAAGTGAACTCCAAGGCTTCTGATTTGCATTTTTAGTTCATAGAGTTGTTCAGTTGCCTGAAGCTTTGCATAGGTTTTACTCTGTCTTGGAATTCAGGGAAGAGGCAATTTTCCATTCCATTCTTGCCTCAGCCATTGGACAACTGTGAAAATTTGGAGATGTCCCTTATTCTCTCTGCAATTCAGTTTTGTTTTTGGAAAATACAGGGGCTGGTCTAGTGCCTGGACTCTGAGCCACAGGGTCTCAAGATTGACCTTGAATCAGAGTCTCCTGGACAACTGTTAACTAAAACAGCCTGCCCTATCCCTGGAGTTTCTGATTCAGCAGGTCTGGATCTGGGTCTGAGAATTTGCCTTTCTAACAAATTCCCAGGTGAAGCTGTGGCTGCTGGTAGGTGGGTTGGGGGAACCCCACTTAGCCAGGCCCTTGTATGCATAGAGTTTCATCAGGTAGACTCTGATCATAATGCTGATTGCTTTTAAGGCCTATTGGTTAGAAAGACTGCTGATAAAGCCTCAGGAAAGAAAAATCTTCCCTTTGTGTTCTTTTTGCCATAAACCCCAAATTGAGATAATCTCATGGGGATAGAGGGGAGGGACCATATTTGAGAGGATTTAGCAATCACTAGCTGTGGACATTTCCATGGGCTAGCAAAGGGGACGGCTGTGCTACCTCAGGAAGGTCTCTATGACATGGGCTATGGGTGGGAGGCTCTTTGTCTCTTCAGAGATAACTTAAACTGTCTGACTTGTGGGTGTGAAATGGTAAGAGGCTGCAGTCCTGCCCTTGGTGACAATGCCAACATCTCCAGTCCCAGGAAACAGTTTAACAATGCAAGGTCTATAAACTTTAAGTATTAAGGGGAAATGTAACCAAATATGCTAAAAGATTATCTAGAATGTATGAAGTCCATGCTAAAACCTAACCTAGGATGTGGAAGATATATATGCTAATTCAAGCCTATTGAGAACTGAAACAAAGGGACCATTTAATGTTTCCTCCATATAAGAGGGATTCAAAAATCTTGTTCAGGGCTCAGGATTGAAACAGAAAGCTCCTGAGTCCGACCACCATCAATAAACCATTTTTCCTTCTCAAAATCATTCCTGAGTCCTGGCCTCTCTATACACAAATAATTGAACCTCTCTCAAATTCTACAACAATATCATACTATTTTCTGTCTTTTTACCATTTATTTCACCCTTTGTAATAATCTTCATTTCAACTCTATTCTCCAAGTCTCTCTCTTTTTTTCCCTTTCAGGATGCAGTAGTCCCTTTTGTATCTCTTGTAAGTCTTTTGGTAACATTCTATTAGTGTTCGTTTTTTTTTTCCTGTGAAAACTTTGGACTCAGCCTCATTTTTGAAGTTCAGTTTTACCAGATACAAAATTCTTGGCTGATGGATTTTTCTTTTTAAGTACATTAAGTACTTCATAACACTTTCTTCTCTTCTTCATGGTTTCAGATGTGAGGTCAGCACTTAATCTTACTGAGGTTCTATTGCATGTGATGCTTTTCTTTTGCTGCTTTCAGAATTCTTTTTATCTCTTATGTTTGTCATTCTGAATAGCAGGTGTCTCAGAGTAGGTCTATTTGGATTTACTCTACTTCTGGTGCATTGTCCTTCTTGGATTTTGATATTTATATCTTTCATAAAGGTTGGGAAGTTTCCATTTGCTATTCCCTCAAATATTCTTTCTACCCCTTTTCCATTCTCTTCTTCTGGGAAACCAATAGTGTAAATTTGTGTACTTTGCATTGTTTTTTGATTTCTTGAACACTTGTTTCACTTTTTCCACTGTCTTCTCTTTTACTCTCCTGTCTTTTCCAGTTCAGGTGTTCTGTCTTTGAAATCACTAATTCTGTCATTGAACATTGAAAATCTGCATTTATTGTCTCTAATGTATTTTTAAATTCATTGAACTATATCACTCATACATAAACATACATAAACAGTAAGTGTATAGTAGTTGTAAACTTACAAAACATATATAACATCAAACAAACATATATATCTCACCGTACCACCAATAACTTATATTATTTTTCAACTTTTAACTAATAAAAAGTATCGTCAAAATATTACTACTAAACAATTTTCCCCTAACCAATCCAATTATTATCTTTACATCATTCATATATGAGCATACATAAACAATTAAGTGTATAGTATAAGTTGTGAACTTACAAAGCAAACCTGCATAACATCATACAGGGGTCCCATACATCAACCCTCCACCAACACCTTGCACTGTCATGAGACATTTGTTACAAATTATGAAAGAATATTGTCAAAATCTTACTATTAATCATAGTCCTTATGTTACATTTGTTGTGTTTTCCCCAACCCACCTCATTATTTTTTAAATATTTTCTATGACAGAAGTTGTAACCTTATAAAACATCATGCATATGTGCAGAATTCCCAACCAACACCCTCCATCAACACACCACAATGTGGTGTGTGTCTTTTGCTACAGATGAAATAATATCAACTGATTGTTACCATGTCCATAGTGTACATTTGGCTCACTTTTTCTGTACTGCCTCAGTACCAACACAGTACATCTTTCACACAGATGCAAGAATATTACATTATTACTACTAACCACAGTCCATAGGTCACTCCAGCTGTGTTTTTCCCATCCTTCTCCATATTCCCAACACCCAGCAGTAGTGATCTACATTTGTTTTACCTAACAAAGGACACTCTTGCATCTGTATTATCAATCACAATTCTCACCCACCTCTTAGTTTACTATGCTACTCAGTTCCTAGATTATTTCCTAGCATTCTGTCAATTGGCATTTTAAGAACTAGACTACCATTTTCAGCCACATCTCCATTTATAAACTAGCTGTTACTCACTGTGTGTTACCATCCACTCTATATATTTCCATACCTTTACAGTAAAGCTAATTAAATTTCTACATACATTAAATATCAGTAGTCCACTCAGTCCTTCTCTTATCTCTTCTAAGAATCCACCACCCACTACCAGGTATTGAAGATATTTTCCTAAAATGTCTTCTATAAATTTTATGGTGCTTACTTTTATTTTCAGTTTGTGATATATTTTGAGTTAATTTTTGGATAAGGTGTGAGATAGGAGTCCTCTTTCCTATTGTCAGCTATGGATGTCCAATATTTTCAGTGCCATTTGTTGAGTGGATTGTTCTGTCCAAGCTGTGTGACTTTGGCAGGCTAGTAAAAAATCACTTGAACATATATGTGAGTCTGTTTCTGAACCATAAATTTGATTCCATTGGTCTATTGTGTCTGTCTTTAGGCTAGAACCATGCTATTTTTACCACTATATGTAGGTATTATGATTTAAAGTCTGGAGATGAGGGCTTGCTTTTCCTTTTTATGATGTTTCTGGCTATTCAGGACTCCTTACCATCCCAAATAAATTTAATGATTGTGTTTTCAATTTTTTTCTTTAATGCTGGTGGAATTTTTATTAGGATTGCATTAAGTCTATATATCAACTTGAGTAGAATTGACATCTTGATGATATTTAGTCTTCCAATCCATGAGCATGGAATGTTCTCCCAGTTATTTAGGCCATTTTTGAATTGTTTTAACACTGAGTTGCAGTTTTCTGAATACAAGTGCTTTGCAACATTGGTTAGGTTTATTCCTGACTATTGAGTTTTATCTGTTATATTGTATTTTCACCACTCTTTTGACACTATTAGTTACTTTCATTGATATAATCTTCATTTCTATACTTTCTTCCAGGCCCTTCTCTCCTGTCTTTTCTTTTCAGGCTCTAGCACACCCTTTTTATTTCTGAAAAATCTGGTCTCTTGCTTAGAAATTCTCTCAGTTTCTGTTCATCTGTGAATATTCTAATCTCACCCTCATTTTTGAATGACAGACTTGCTGGATATAAGATTCTTGGCAGGAAGTTTTTCTCTTGTAGTATCTTAAATATATCAGACCACTGTCTTCTTGCCTCCATGATTTCTGGTGAGAAATCAGCATATACTCTTATTGGATATCCCTTATATGTTATGTATTTCTTTTCTCTTGTTGCTCTCAGAATTCTCTGTCTTAGGCCCTTGACATTTTGATGAATATGTGTCTCAGAGTTGGTCTATTTGGATATTTTTTGGATGGAAGTACATTGTGCTTCTTGGACAGGGATCTGTCCTTCAATAAGGATGGGAAATTATATACCATTTTTTCTTCAAATATTTCTTCTGCCCCTTTTCCCTTCTTTTCTCCTTCTGGGACACCCATGACTTTTATGTTTGCATGCTTTTGCTGTCATTTCTTTCCCCAAGACCTTGTTCAATTTTTTTCCATTCTTTTCTTCATCTGTTCTTTTATATGTTCACTTTCAGAGGCCATTTCTTCAAGTTCACCAATCCTTTCTTCTTCCTCCTCAAATCTGCTCTTATATGATTCCAATGTTTTTAAAATTTCATTGATTGCACCTTTCATTCCCATAAGATCTGCTATTTTTCTATGTATGTTTTCAAATTCTTCTTCGTGCTCATCCAGTGTCTTCTTTTTTTATTTTTTATTTTTTGTCTTTATTTTTATATTTTAATATTACATTAAAAAAATATGAGGTCCCCATATACCCCCCACTCCCTCCCTCCCCCTTCCCCCATAGCAACAACCTCCTCCATCATCATGAGACATTCATTGCATTTGTTGAACACATCTCTGAGCACCACTGCACCTCATGGTCAATGGTCCACATTATAGCCCACACTCTCACACGTTCAATCCAGTGGGCCATGGGAAGACATACAATGTCCAGTAACTGTCCCTGCAGCATCACCCAGGACAACTCCAAGTCCCAAAAACACCTCCAGTGTCTTCTTAATATCCTTAATTTCTTTGGCCATCTCATTGAATTTATTAAGAAGATCTCTTTGAACATCTGTAATTAGTTGTCTCAACTCCTTTATGTCATCTGTAGGCTTATCTTGTTCCTTTAACTGGGTCATAGCTTCCTATTTCTTGGTGTGGATTGTACTATTTTTGTTGGTGTCTTGGCATCTGGCTTACTAGAGAATTTATTCTGGGTGCAGTTTTTCTGTTAGTTTAGGGCTTCCTATCATTTCTCCCTTGCTGGTTGAGCAATAGGAGCCAAGCATGTAGTTGGTGCTGTAAGCTATGGAGGCTCAAGCTGCCCTCATTGTGCCAGGGGCCAATGAAGCTTCTTCCAACTTTCTCCTTTGCCAGGGGTAGGGACAGAGTCACAGCTATGTAGAATAACCCAAGTGCAGGCCTAGACTGTAGTTGCCCAGAGAGACTGATGAAGCTTCATAACTTTTTCTCCCCTGCCTGGGACAGGGATGGAGCTGCAGGTGTGGGCAGCAATCTATGCAGTGCAGGTCAAAGATGACTACAGTTGCCCTGGTAGACTTCTGATTTTTCAGTCTTTTACAGCCAAAGTTACCTGCAGTTACCTGTATAGGCTGGTGCAGGGCTCCTCAGGCTTCTCCCTGCCAGAGGCAGGGCTGAAATCCTAGGTAGGCTGCAGGCTGATCTGCATGAAAGAAACTGGTTCCTGCCAACACTGAGAATTTCAGTCATCCTGGCTTCCCCTCAGGCTGTAGGTGAAGTCAGAATGATGGCTACTGGCCTCTTTTTGACTTGGGCTGGTTCACACCCCAGCTGTTCCCAGGGTTATATCTTAGCCAGCTGAGTCTACCAATCAGCAGCCCAAATTGGCAGCCAACTGTCTCCTCCTTCCCCATTTCTGGGAAATGGAGCTTTCAATTCCAGCCACAGAATAGCCTCTGGGGTGGCTCCTGCAGCCAGAGTAGGATAGTCACCAGCCTCCACGGCTTGGCTGGTAATTTCCCAGAGAGGCTGATGCAGGTCTCTGCAGCTTCCTCCCTGCTGAATAAGGCACTGGGGCCTAGGCTTGAGCTGTAATATGATCTGGGTGGGAAGAAGCCGGTCCCCACCAGCACTATGATCCTCAGTCTACCCCACTTCCCCTCATGCCAGGCGCAGAGTTAAGTTGGTGGCTCCCCACCTCTTTCTGACTTGGACAGTCTCAAACTTTAGCTGTTCTCAGGATTATATCATAGCACACTGAATTTACTCATCAGTAGCTGAAATTCGTGCCCAACTGACTCTTCCTCCCCCATTTTGGGGAGGTGGAGCTTTCAGTTACAGCCATGGAACAGCTCCCAAGGTGGCTTGTGCCTTCAGTGGATGATAAGCACCGACCTCCGTGGCATGGAGTACTCTACTTACGAGTCTTCTCTGAAGATTCATCTTCAGATGAATCGTCTACTCCTTCAAGGACATTGCAGGATGCTCTTCTGGCTTCCTGGAGCACCCAAAGAGGTGCTTCAGCTAGCTCCAGAGAGCTCTTTGTGTTTACTAACTGCCCCGTAGCAGGAGCTGATTCTAGGAGCTCCTTACTCTGCCGCCATCTTGCTGGTTCCTCTAATATATCTTTTATATATATATAAATATTTTAAAGATACATAGATTACACCAAATGTTACATTAAAAAATATGGGAGGTTCCCATATGGCCCACCCCTACATCCCCCACTTTATCTTCATCAACAACTTCTTTAATTAGTGTGGTGCATTCATTGTATTTGCTGAATACATTTTGGAACACTGCTACACAGCATGAATTATAGTTTATGGTGTGGATTACACTACCCCAGTCCACCTAGTGGGTTATGTCCCTGCAATATCATTCAGGATAACTCCATGTCCCCAAAAAGCCCCATATCACACCTCTTACTCCCTCCCCCTGCCCTCAGTAGCTTCCATGCCCACAATCTCCACATCAGTGACATAATTTTCTTCCATTGCTAGAGTCACAGTAGTTCTATAGTAGAATACCAGCAAGCCCACTAAAATCTGTAATATATTCCTCCATCCTGTGTAACTTGGGATGGAGATGTACACTCCACCTCTAGAATCATCAAGTGGGGACTTAGATTCCACATGACTGATGGATGCAATTCTCCTGCTTGCAGTTGTACACATTCTTGGTTGCCTGGTGTGGTGGTTGACCATTATACTTCCCCATCAGCTGATCTGGGTAAGTCCAAGGAAACACAGAGTAGGTGTTCCAACTCTGTTGAGGTTCAGGGCCCAGATGACACATGGAGCATCCAGAGATTCCAGTCTTCTGAGCATACACAAACTGCAGCATCAGTCACAGGTTCAGTAAAAATGACAGAAGAGGCATGTGTAGAGAGGTCACATCTGAGTCCAACTCCATCACAGTCAGGAGCACAAATTCCAAAGTAAGGCCCACTGCAAGGCAATGAATTCCACAGTCATCTGTCATGACTATAGGACCTGTGTGTCTCTGTAGCCCTCAGGAGCACCAGTATGTGGGGTTGTATCTACTTTGGCTGTCTTTCAGATCCTACTGAGATGTGCATTAGTGCGACCCCTCTGATGACCTTCCAACTCATTTTGAAATCTCTTAGCCATATAAATTAATTTGTCTTTACCACTTCCCCCTTTGATTTAAGGTCTTTTTCTAGTTGCATCACCAGCAGGTGATTGGTAGCAATCCATCAGCACTAGGTAGGCTCATCCCCGGGTGTCATGTCCCACGCTGGGGAGAAGGCAGTGCATTTACATGCTGAGTTTGGCTTAGAGAGTGGCCACATTTGAGCAACATGGAGGCTCTGAGGAGGTAACTCTTAGGCACCCTGCAGCTCATGGCCTAGTTTAAATATCAAGCACAGAAGCTCATAAGCATAGTCATCAGTACAAAGGGCCCATCATTGGGCCATTCTTCTTCATGGGTCTTTTCCCTTGCACCTGGGGGATTATGCTCTTCCACTGGGGGATGCAACAGAGCTCCCCAGGATAAGAACTCAGCACTCCCTCAGTTGTCATGTGTAACTCTACTCACTATGACAATATCCAATGAACATCTGAACATATCTATATATCCTATATGCATACCCTGGAGAACTCCCTCCCACCCATATATTCCCTTTCAATGACACCCCTCACCAGTACTCTTCCCCTGTCATAGTGGATCCTCTCTGTAATCCAAAACTTCTTCAAAAATTAAGTCTAATATATTGCCAAATCCAATTAGAAGGATAATGAAACAGTATTGACATGCTTATAGATTAGACATAGAATTTATAATAATTTAGAAAAACTAAAATAAAGAAATAAATTGGGGTATTAAAAAATGAAAAATATCATAAAACTTTGTTCCTGATGTTCTGTGTTTCATCATTGTAATAGGGGTTGCCCTGCAAGTACAGTGGCAAGGCAATCTCTTCCATTCCTTCTGCAGTATCTACATCATTTTAAAAAAATTTAATTTTAACTTCTAAAGTTTTAGATCACTATAAAATCACATATACAATTAGGGGACCCCCATATACCCAATATCAAACCCTTTTCCCCCTTCCTCAGCAATGATCTTTTTACATGTGCATGTTGCGTTTGCTACAGCTGATGTACAGATTTTAAAATATAACTATTAACCATGATTCCGTTATGGCTAACATTATGGCTTATATTTTAGACTGTATACTTTTTGGTTACTGTATAGTTTACATTATGTTTTACATTTTTGACTATTCACTTTTATATATTTTTGGTGAAATTTAACAGGGCTTACATCCATTTTTGTAAGATCTTGTGGAACACTTCCATTGCCCTCCAGTAAACCCCACTTCCATCTATTCTATTCCTCTCTCCCACTCCCCTCAGGGCCCACAGCGACAACCAAGCTTCACTGCTTGGAGAACAAGATTCATAGATACTTACAACAATGCTGAGGGCTTGACACTCTAGTCTATCCTCCCCCTTTGGGAACCACCCACGCTCTTGAGAGACACCTTCTCCTCTGTTTGAGAACATCAGGCCTCCCCAGGATGGGCGTACAATACCTTCCCACTCATTGTAAGTATCTCCACCCACTAACAAAACACAATATGACAAGATGAACCCTCACACACTCCCTAGAAGTCTGTCCCAGGTACATCCTGTGCCAAATGTTCCCCATCAAACACCTTAAACAAGTATCCTTTCCTTAATATATTTTCTAAAGAGTTTTCTCAACATGTAGTTTTAATCACATACCTGACAATCTCCCATGTTCTCCCCCTCCCCCAACCCTTGTCCTCAACTACATGGGCCAGCTGACCCACCCTCCCAATCCTAACCCCCCAAGCCTTCAAAACCCTACCCAATAGTATACCTATGCCCTCATCTTATCCCTTCACTCCACAAAAACTTACCCACATTTTATCATAGATTTCTCTCATGTAGACATCAGCTCATACACACACACACACACACACATTTCCTCTAAGCATATCGTCCAATCTCTAGCTCTCTGAAACAGTCTGATTTGCTTAATTCATGTCAGAGAAGATATGTAGTATTTGTCCTTCAATGTTTGGGTTACTTACTCAACGTAAGGTCCTCAAGGTTCATCCATGTTATCCCATGTGTTAGTACTGTATTCTTTCTTACAGATGAGTAGTATTCTGTTGTATGTATATACTACATTTTGTTTATCCATTCATCTTTTGATGGGCATTTGGGTTGATTCCAACTTTTGGCAAAAGTGAATAATGCTGCTATGAACATTGGTGTGCATGTATCAGTTTATGTCCTGGTTTTCAGTTCTTCTGGGGATATACCCAGCAGTAAAATTGCTGGTCATATGGCAAATCTGTAGCTAGTTTTTGAGGAACTGCCAAACTGAACTCCAGAATGGCTGGATTCTTCTACATTTCCACCAACGGTGGATAAGGGTTCCCATTCATCTGCATCCTCACCAACACTTGCACTTCTCTATTTCTTTAATAGCCTCAAGTCTAATTGGTAAGATGGTATCTCATTGTAGCTTTGCTATGTATTTCCCTAATAGGTAGTGATGTTGAGCATCTTTTCATGTGTCTTTAATCCATTTGTATTTCTTCTTTGGAGAAACATCTGCTCAAATCTCTTGCCCACATTTTGAATGGGTTGTTTTTCTTTTTATTTTTGAGAAATAGGATTTTTTATATATGTTGGATATTAGGATCCTATCAGATATATGGTTACTAAATATTTTCTTCCATTGGGTAAGCTGTCTTTTTACTTTCTTGATAATCTCCTTTGAGGTGCAAAATGCTTTAATTTTGAGGAGGTCCCATTTATCTATTTTTTCTTTTGCTTTTGTGTTTTGGGTGTGAAGTTCATGTAGCAATTTCCTATTACAAGTTCCTGTAGATGCTTCCCTACATTGTCTTCCAAGGTCTTTATGGTCTTGGCTCTTATATTTAGATCTCTCATTTATTTGAGTTGATTTTTGTATAAGGCATGAGTTGGTAATCCTCTCCTTCTTTTGCATATGGATATCCAGTTCTCCAAGGACCATTTGTTTAAGAGGCCATTCTTCCCAATTATTGGGCTTTGTAGTTTCTTGAATATCAGATGACTGTATATATGAGGATGTGTGTGTGAACTCTCAATTCAGTTTCATTGGTCAGTGTGTCTATCCTTCTGCCATTACAATGTTTTTTTGACCACTGTAGCTTTATTGTATGATTTAACATCAGGTAATATTGTTCATCACATTTAATTTTTCGTTTTCAAATGTCTTTGACTGTTTGGGGCCACTTTCCCCTCTAAATCAATTTCATATTTAGACATTCCAGTTCATTAAAAAATGCTGTGTTGATTTTTATTGGGTTTGCATTAACTGTGCAGATGAGTTTGGATAGGATAGTCATCTTAATGATGTTTATTCTTCCTATTCATGAACAGGGAGTATTCTTCCATTTATTTAAGTGTTCTTTGATTTCCTTTAACAATGTTGTGTAGTTTTCTCTAATATAAGTCCTTTACATGTTTAAATTTATTCCTAGGTATTTGATTTTTTAATTGGTATTGCAAATGGTATTTTTTTCTTGATTTCCTCCTCAGATTGTTTAATATTGGTGTGGAGAAATCCTACTGATTTTTACACATTTGATATTATACCCTGTGACTTTACTGAACACATTTATAAGTACTAGAAGCTTTGTTTTAGATTTCTCATGGCTTTCTATGTAGAGAATCATGTCATCTGCAAAGAGTGAAATTTTACCTCTTCCTTTCCAATTTGGATACTTTTTATATCTGTTTCTTCCCTCATGCCCGACAAGGTACTTCTAACACAATTTTAAATGGGAGAGGTGATAATTGGTATTCTTGTCTTGTTCCAAATCTTAGAGGGAAAGATTTTATAATTTCAGCATGTATATGATGTTAGATGTGTGTTTTTCATATATATCCTTTATCCTGTTCAGAAAGTTTCCTTCTATTCTTATCTTTTGCAGTATTTTTATTGGGAAAGGGTGGGTAGTTTGTCAAATGCTTTTTTGTACATCTATAGATATGATCATGTGATTTTTATTTGACCTGATTATATGGTGTATTACTCTGATTAATTTTCTTATGTTTAGATTTCATTGCATACTAGGGATGAAATCCACTTTGTCATGGTGGATAATTCATTTGATGTGTTGCTGAATACAATTAGCAAGTATTTTGTTAAGGATTTTAGTATATAGGTTCATTTGAGTGTTTGGTCTGTTAATTTCCTTTCTTGTGGTGTCTTTGTTTGCCTTTGGTATTATGGTAATGTTGACATCCTAGAATGAGTTACACAATGTTTCTTTTATTTCAATTTTTTGTAAGAGTTTAAGCAGAATTGGAGGTAGTTCCTTCCAGATGTTTGGTGGAAGTCACCTGCGAGGCTGTCTGACCCAGGGCTCTCCATATTTGGGAGGATTTAATGACAGGTTTTTTCTCTTTACTTGTGATTGGTTTGTTGAGATCATCAGTTTCTTCCTTTGTGAATGTCAACTGCTTATGTGTTATTGTTGGTATATAGTTTTTCAAAATATTCTCCTATGATTCTTTTTATTTCTGTAGGTTCAGTGGTAATATCCCCTTTCTCATTTCTTATTTTGTCTATTCACATCTTTGGTCTTTTTTCTGTGTTAAAAAAAAACACAAGAAAAAGCTAAGGGTTTGTCAATTTTATTGTTTTCTTCAAAGAACTAACTCTTTGTTTTGTTTATTTTATCTAGTGCTTTCTTATTTTCTTTTTCATTTAGTTCTGCTCTGATCTTTGTTATTTCTTTCTTTCTTCTTCCTTTGGGGTTATTTATTCTTTCAACAATTCCTCTAAATGTGCAGTTATTTGTTTGATTTTAGCTATTTTTTCTCTTATGATATATGAATTTATGGCTAAGAATTTCCCTCTCAGTACAGCTTTTGCTGCATCCCATAAGTTTTAATATGTTGTGTTATCATTTTCACTTATTTCAAAGTAGTTGCTGATTTCTTTTGAGATTTCCTCCTGGGCCCACTGTTTGTCTAAGAGTGTGTTGCTTGACTTCCATATCCTTGTGCCTAATCTGGTTCTCCAGCCCTTGCAGACTTTCAGTTTCATCCCACTGTGGTCACAGAAATTATTTTGTATGATTCCAATCTTTCTGAATTCATTGAGACTTTCTCTGTGGCCTAGCCTGTGTTCTATCTGGGAGAATGATCCATATGCACTTGAGAAGAATGTATTTATGCTGTATTTTGTTGTAGTGTTCTGCATATGTCTATTAGGTTCAGATCCTCTAATAAATTATTCAAATCTTTGTTTCTTTATTGATTCTCTGTCAAGATGTTCTGTCTAGTGATGATAATGGTATATTAAAGTCTCCCACAATGATTGTGGAGTCATCTATTCCTCCATTTAGTTTATCCAGTGTTTGCCTCATGTATTTTGAGGCACTCTGATTAGGTGCATAAATATTTATGATTGTTCTTTCTTGATAGATTAACACTTTTACTAATATGTAGTGCCCATTTTTGTCTCTCACAATAGTTTTGTTTTTAAAGTCTGTTTTCTCTGATATTAGTATAGTTACTTTTGCCTTTTTTGGTTATTAGTTGCTTGTAATATTATTTTTCAGCTATTCACTTTCAACCTTCTTGAATCACTGGGTCTATGGTGAATTTCATATAGACAGCATATAGATGGGTCACATTTCCTTATCCATTCTGCCAATCTGTGTCTCTTGACAGGTGAGTTTAATCCATTAACATTCAGTGTTATTACTCACAAGAAATTACTTACATTAGCCATATTTTCTTTGAAGTTGTGTGTGTCATATGTTGTTTTTATTTCTTTTCTGTCTTTTATGTTCGTCTTAAACTGTCCTCCAAATCCGACTTCAGTTTTTTTCTTTCAAGCTACAGAATTCCCCTTAGTATTTCTTGAAGAGCACATTCATTATTGGCATACTCTGTTAGTTTCTGTTTATCTGTGAATATTTGAGCTCTCCATCAATTTTGAATGCCAGTTCTACTCAATAGAGTATTCTTGGCTGGAAAATTTTTTCTTTTAGTATGTTGACTATGTCATACTACTGTCTTCTTGCATCCATGGTTTCAGATGAGAAATCAGCACTTAATCTTATTGAGCCTCCCTTGTGTTCGATGGTTCTCTTTTCTCTTGCTGCTTTCAATATTTTCTCTTTGTCTTGAGCATCAGATAATTTCGCAGATATGTTTTGTATTAGGTCTTTGGGATTTATACTGTTTGGGTTGCGCTGTGATTCCTGGGCATGTACCATAGATCTCCCTCAGTAAGTTTGGGAATTTTTCAGCCATTATTTCCTCCAAAAAACCTTCTGTCCCCTTTCCCTTATCTTCTCCTTCTGGGATATTTGTGCATTTTGTGTTGTCATTCAGATCCCTAAGTCTCTATTGGATTTCTTCTAAATTCTTGTCTAATAATTCTACTCTTTCTTTGATTTCAGATTTAATGTTTTCCACCTCAATAATTCTTTCCTCTGCCTATTCAATTCTGGTGTTATTTGCTTAGAGTGCTTTTATTTATTTATTTTTTTTTTTATTTCTTGAATTGTGCCATTCATTACCAACAATTCTGTTATCTTTTTCCATATGTTTACAATTTCTTTAGTAGGCTCTGCAAGTGTTTTCTTAATATCCTTAATCTCTTCTTTCACTTCATTATAATGAGCCATGATATTAGTTTGGACATCTTTGTTTAGTTGTTCAAAGTTCTGCTTCTCTTTCTGGTTTTAAGTTTTTTTCATTGGTTTGGCCATGTCTTCCTGATTATTGGTATGTTTTGTAATTTTTTGTGTCTCTCTGCTCATCATTTTATCTTGATGGGTTTCTTCAGTTGGTTATGTCTTCCATGTAGTCTCAGGTTTTATTTAGTTGCTGTTTTTGTGGGTGTATTAAGTTTTCTATTTTACACTTTGTTCTTCTTATTCTATTTCCTTGTTGTTGTCTAAGTTCCCTTGAATGAAAAAGTTTACATCCAGGGGAAGCAAAAGAAGTTAAAAAAAAGATTTAATAGTAATATTGATAGTAAATGTTAGCAGAAGAATCATATAAGACCTAAGAGATTGAATATTAAACTAATGTAACTGTGTAGAAAAACAGGAATAAAAAAGTGGTGCACCTACAAGGAAATGGGAAACTGAATATCAAAAAGAATATAGTGTGAATTAACAGGTCAGTGTGATGAAGAGAGAGGGAAACAGAAAAGAAAGGATAAAAATAGAAAGGTAATAAAGGATAGAAAACAGAACGGTTAGAATTAAAAAGTCAGGAAAATTGGGGACTAAACAAAGGTAATTGGAATGTAAGGACAGCAACAGAAGGTGGAAGTTAGAAAGATGCAGGAGGGAAATGAGACAGCATTGATTGCCAAAATAAGTACACACAGAAATGAGAAAATCAAGAAAGTGGAATCACACCAATCAAGAAACAAGCTGACAGCATCGAAATGACTCTCAGTCTCTTTGAAAGAGAGCACCCACACCTTGCTGGGAACCCTAAATATGCTCTTGGAAGCTTATTAAGCACTTCCTACTGTCCCCCTCCCTTAGAGGAGTTGCACAGGACTAGTTAATTGCCTGGCTCCACCTTCTCCCAGACCAATTTTCCCTATCCCAGGGAGGCTAGGTAAATCAGATGGCCTCAGCAGATTTACCTCTCCCATCTTCCTGGTTTCTCCAGAGGCCAGCTGGTATGCTTCTGAAAGCTAAAAAAAGGGGGGTCCAGACCATAGAACCCACACTCAGGGGATCCCTCTCCACCTTTCACCAGAACCCTCCCACTCTCAGAATTTGTCTCTTTTAGATGACTGACTGGCAAGGGTCAGGGAATGCTGTGGCTCCTGCCCTGAGGGAGGGGCTCAGCTGTCCAATAGTTCCTGCCTGAAGCATCAGAAACTCATCCTTTGACCTTGCACAATCAGCTTTTTGTTATGCTCTCTGCAGATGGATGCCCTTAAGCCTCCTGCTTTTTGGGTTCCCAAAACATCTCAGTCAGGAAGGATTTTGCTGAACTCAGTTGTTTTACTTAGGAGAGATGATGTAGGTGTACTTAGTCTGTCACCATCTTGCCTCTCTCCATTTTTTTTTGATTGAATTTTTTATACAAAGTCTTTGTTAATTTCAGAAGAAAAGAAGTTAATATAGGAAGGAAGAGGAGTTGGGAAGAGTGCTGGTGAAGGAAGGGATGGGTCTGTGTGAAAGGACCTTTGTGCAGGAATGCCAAACCCAGCAGTTAGACAGGGTGAAGGACATGTCACTGCTATTTGATAGGATTTGTTATCTTGTTGGTGAATGAATTGCAGTTGCTTAAAGAATTTTATCATATCACAGTTTACATAATGATTTCAAGTACTTTTCACAAGTGAATCAATTTTCTCAGTTTATTCAACTATTTTAAAAGCACAAACCTGGGAATGATATCTACCTTTCCCCCCACATACCAACTAACTCTGTAGGGCACAGCTTTCTACTGGGATTCCCTCATTTTTGTCTGGAGCCAGAACCCTCAGCCCAGAAGAGAAGTGGCTCTTCTCATTCAAGACCCCTAGCACTTGCCCTCTGAATTTGAGTCATTTTCTGGTAGCATAGCAAACAGGAAATCTGCTTCTCCTCCCTTGGGTCTGACCAAGGCCACCAGACATTGAGCAGTGGGGCCAGGGCTGATGAGACCACAGTAAGCAGTAGGCATGTTTAAGGGTAAAGAACACATGTTGAGGTCTGGACCTCAGAAATTCAGGGTCACCCCATTCCTCTCTGCACCCCACCTTGGTCTGCAGGCAACATCTTCAGACTATCACACATAGCTTCAGAGAGAGGGAACCCACCCCATTCCCCACAGACAAAACACCAAAGGTCAGCTCGAATAGGGGTCCTGAATGTGAAAGAGAGCCCAGTGCTGACCCTGGTTCTTCCTTGCCTCTTCACGTTTATGGGTCTTGGTCTGTCCCTTTCCTTCACATGGCCTCAGTGTCCCCATCCCTAAATGAGGGCCTAGGACTCATATGTCAGTTGTAGAATTGGAATAGAGCCTGAGGGAGCTTTTGTTGATTCACTATCTTTTACCTTATTTATCCTTGAGTAAGCCAGCATAAGCAAACTATGTCTAGAATTAAATTCATGATCATCTTTGGGAATGGTTATTATGAAAAGGAAACTAATATTTTAATCACAGATATTTTTTTGTTTAAAAATTATTTCAAAGCTGTTTTGACTCTTGACCCCTAACTGAAATCCTAAAATGACTGGGCATAAATAAGACATTAACAGAGTAAGGGATTTATTGTTCTTTTATTATTCTCCCAATTACTATGAACAATTAAAAGAATCAGGGAGTTATTGTTAAGTAAAAACAGTTCAGGAGAGTGACTGTGGCTCATGTATTGAGTGCCTGTCTCTGACATGGGAGATCCTGGGTTTGGTTCCTGGTGCCTTCTGAAAAATACAACAAAAAAGAAACACCAAGGAAACAAATGAAAAAAAAACCTCAGGGGATAAGTGATGATTTCTCACTTAAAATGTCCCAGGTTCAATCTCTGGCCCTGGGACCTCAAAAAAACCCACCACATCACAAAAATTCAAAGCCCCTTATCTGGCAGATCCAGTCACAGAAATTCCTCTATTGTTTTATTTTTCCATAAATAATATAACACCAGTTTGTTATTTCATTTATATACCAAACTCTCCTAACTGGCTCTCCTGTTCATAGAAATCCTTTAAATAAAATACATTCCAAGAACTAAAAGCATCTGTAAGTAGTTAAGATTTCTACTTTGAAATCATCATCAGGACTAACAGGGATGCCTAGGCCCGCCATGACCCTGGACCACCACGTGGCATTAATCTGCATCTTCTGCCCACAGGATCAGAGCTGTGAAAGGGGGGCTGTGTATCTGTGGGTCTCGGGCCCATGAGGAACAGGACTCAGAGAAGGTGACCACTCAGGGGATGGCTGGTGGGGAAAGGCAGAGAATGAGCAGGATTCTGCTGACCAAAAACAGCATTTGTCCTGAGCTTATGGAGGAATGGGAGGGTTAGGGAATATATAAAAAGGACAGGGAGGGGGAAAGGAGTTGTTTTAAATTGTCATGTTTCCATACAAAAAAAAATCATGTACAATTGTGTTAAAGCACCTGTAAACAGAGTGATAGAGAGGGTATATTGTGTACTTTTAAGTTAATATGCATAGACAAATATAAATAGGTAAAAATTAATATTGGTGTGAATGTGTCTGTAGGTAAATATAGCCACAGTTAGTTTGGCCTCACTGGCCCCAGGGCCTATAGTCAGTCTTATTTAGGCAACTGCGTGAAGTAGGAAACAGGGTTGTGGTCTGTAGACCAGGACAGAAAGTGGTCATAAGAGACCCAGGTGGGACTTTGCCTTGATTTAGGAGTCCCCATGGGAGTTTACTTAAAGAAAGTCAGTTGACATTAAAAAAAGGATCAGGAAGCCATTATAAATGGCATTACTTGGCCTAGAATTGTCTCTTAATAAACAAACATCTATCTACTGTTATGGATTAGTGATATTAACCAGACTCAGACTTTGAATAAAGTTCCAATTGAGAGCTTCATTAGCTGTGCAGTGACTGTCTCATCCTATGCGGAGGAGACAGCAGCCCTGAGTTAAGGGAAGAGGTGTTTTTATAGCCTTTGAGGATGGGGGGAGAGTTACTAGTAAGCAAGCAGGCACAGAAGCAGAACACTGTGGTTAGCTGAAGATAGTGTATCTATTTTTTTCTTTTTTAAAAGCCCTTTCTTGTGATCAGTCCCATGTTATTTTTTGGCCCTTTTCTTGGGGACAGCCCTAAGTTATTTACTGACACTCTCCTTGGAGACAGCCTAAGTTATTTATTTATCTGAAGGCACATGCAATTCCCATTTCCTAATGTAGTTCTATTCCTATTTTCCCAATGTGGCCTTACCCTTACACTACCAAGAAATGAAAGACCTTCCAAATGGTGTGTTTAACTTTATGATGATTGTGATCCTGTGCAGCAGCCCTTGGGGATGCATCCCTAGGAGGAGGCTTCCCTAGGAATCCCTCCACATTGAAAGCCCTCAGCACAGGGTCAGGGACAAATCATTTGTGGGAGGGGCTTAGCAGTGTTGGGAATGCTGATGAGTCATTTCAGATATAGTAGCATTAAAACTCTCATGACTGGCTTGCCTAGCTGTCACTTTTGCAGAAAATCCTCTTGAGAAAATACCTGTGAAGAAATAAATTTATTTTGAGATCTTTGAGGCACAGCAAAACTCAAATAATTACACTTGCAATTGTCTTAAAATTAGCCCAATAAACATTTTTTAGCCATTTAGCATTAACTGGCTTTGCATACCCCAGGAAACTAGCTCAACATAGGCTCTCAATTTGTAGGTAAGCAGGGATGTTTATATGGTCCCAAGCTGCCTTGGCATTCCTTGCCCTGCTTCCCCCTCAGCGGACTCCTTCCCACCTGTGGCCTTTGGAAGCTTTTCTGTAGGGGTCCATCCTACAAAACAGTCAACACCATGTCCAATGAACAGATTGTCACTGCCATCTGGTGGTTATGTCTTCTGGGTCAACGACAAAATCCTCCATTTAAATTCCCCACAGATGCACATCCTTTTAATGTGCTTCCTGTGTTCCCTGAGCATGTGAATTGTGGAATTTCCTTTCTGACCCAAAAAGGGGCTTCACCTGGTGTTCCACTGCTTTTTCTTTAGCTGCCCCAAGGGTAGAGAGGGAAGCTGTGGAAGGGGAGCAGATACCTGGATCCTGGCCCCAGATTTGGACAGGAGTATGTCCCAAGTGGGAAACATGTCATGGGGAGTCAAAGAAGGAGGAACAGGTGCCAGAGAGCATCCTCCCTTCACCCAGACTCTTCTCTCCATATTTTATCCCAGCTCCAGCTGTCACACCCAGGCTCCGATTGTAGCACTGGGGACATCTTGATCACACATATGTGATGTTACACTGGGGCACCACTTCACATCACCCTCCTCCCCCCAGGTGCTTGGCTCCCTCCATGGAATCCCCACCCTCTCAGAGCCCTCCCTCTCTTATGCCCATCAACTCTCTGCTGTGTCCTTTCAGGAAATGTCCACAGAGATCTAGAAAGTTCATCTGGGTAGAAGCTAAATGTCTGCCTCCATGCCAGTGATTCTCTAATAGGGGTAGGAAAAGTGAGGAATGGGATTTGCCCCAGACTGGGGGTTTCCCAGAGGCCCTCTAATTTTCAACCTGCGATCTGGGTGGGGGGGGGGGGAGTAGTTGAAAGAAGCCTGTGGCTGTATCCCATACTCCATTTACACTGATGCTTCTAGCTTTCAGAATGTCTGCATTTGAAAGAAGTGATTGAAATCTGCTATGGATTTGGGAGCAAAGGTAAGGGATTTTATCGTTTTTTTCTATCTGGTTGCACCATCCTCTTTTTGGTGCTTAATTTTGCATGTGGGGGCAGGGGTTGCACCTCACTGCACAGGTCTGGGATGCCTTTATTTTTTAACGGGAGGTTCCAGGAATTGAACCTGAGTTCTACATATGGTAAATGGGAGCTCAATTGCTTGAGCCACAGCTGCTTCCTTAGAGTTGCATCTTAAACGATCAACCAAGCCTGAAGCCATCTATAGGAAATTATTCTCAGATAACTAAAAGAACTTCATTAATGCCACTTTTGGGAACCTGCACTAAATTCCTGTGACAGTTGACATCCTTCCATCTAAGCTCAGAAGCTTCCTGTGGAATAACAGTGTGAGGACTGGTCTCTAAAGGTAAGTTAATTCTTAAGCTGAAATTCAACAAGTGTTTTAGGCAAAGTCCCCATAGTGGTGACCCATTTGGGGATGAGACCTTTATCCTGGGATTGCCCTTCATATATCCGTGCTTTGGGATCTGGTTTTGGCTGTGAAAATCCTGGGGAGGCCTGTGGAAGGAGGTTGGTAGGGGAAGACCATAGGATGGCCAGCCAGTGGCCACTATATGGAGCTGATGCCACCCTTGACCTGAGAACACAGAGACCGCTGATCCCCAGATCTTGGGGAAGGGCAAATGGGAACCATCTGTGATCTTATGTATGCAATTGTCAGGGATTCTGTTTATTCCAGGCAAGGTGTTAAGACATCAATAACAATACTACGGGAAGTAATACCAGTAGAAGTGACTACTAGTCACTGCTCTTGGATAAGAATTGTTTCAATATTCACAGTTCCTCAAGGGGCAGGGGACTGGGCTTTTTATACAGGAGGAGGAGGCAGGGACACTTCTGTAAAGGGGTGTGTGGACCCATGTATAGTGGGTGCCTGGGTTTGATCTGTGACTGATGTGTGACCCTCCCTCCTGCTGATAGCTCACCTGGCCCAAGGCTTGCTGGCAGTAGGAGCCTTGGTTGATCCAGGCTGCCTGGTAACATGGGCAGAGGGATTTCCTCACAAAAAATGTTCCATGACTGTGTCAAAGGGGCCTCCTCAAGGCTGGAGATATACTCAGGGTATCTTCTATCACAAGGCTCAAAGAAAAGTTCTGTCCATAGCATCATCTCCATCTTTTTATGTAAAAACGTGGCCTTATGAATTGTTGGTGGGAATCTGCCTTGTCTATCAGCCAGCTCTGCAGATAACTGTCTCTCTCATTTTGTATGTAAATAGAGGAGGGCCTCAGAGTCTTTAGTGTTAGGAGTCAATTACCTCTGTCTCTTTTTTTTCTGGGATGAGAGGGGCCACTCACACCCCCAGTTACACTTACCAGGCTGCCCTTTCTCCTCATTCCTCTATTTTTCACCCTGTTCATGATCATTTTTATTTTTATTTTTTTGAGTTCTTGTGACCAAGAAAACAGCTGCTTAAAGATTTGTGTACAAGATTGTATGTGGAAATATATTCCATTCTCTTGAGTAAATATTTACAAGTGGGACTAAAGGAATATTTGTTAAGTGTATGATTTACTTTAGAAGAAACTGATATTATATTCCAAAGTGGCAGTTTTGTTTTGTTTGGTATTCATATGAGTAAAACATATGAGTTCCTGTTGTTCTGCATTCATGCCACTATTTGATATTCTCATTTTTTTCAAACTAGTGGTAGTGGTATCTCATGAGGCTCTAATTTGCATTTCTCTCATGGCTATTATGTAGAACTTTTTTTCATATGTTTTTTCCTACCTATGTATTTTTTTAAAAGGTACTATTAGGATCACTTAGCTATTTCTTCATTTTTCTCCCCACTGAAAGCAACTGTGACATTCAGAACATAGCCTGCTGCAAACACACAATGAGACATTTAATCATGAGCTGTACTAGGTTAGACATGCTTATGATTAACCAGGAAAAAAGATTCATGTGTTATGTTTCATTTTTAATTCTCCATCAATGATAGAAACAGGAGAATATATATGGTTGAGTTTTGAGTATTCTTTGTATATATCTCTACGGAAGAAATACAAATGGCCAAAAAGCACATGAAAAGATCCACAGTTCTGTGGTAACCGCTCTGGTCCAGGGCAGTCTGGGGCACCTCCCTGATAAAAAAACCCTCTTCCGAGTCCCGAGCTTATACTGACTTGCTTAGGCTAAGGGGCGCCTTGTGTTCCCACAATGGACACAGCTGGGGATGGTTGAAACAAAAGGCTGAGTGAGTGTTGTGCAGTGTCAACACACAGAGGAAACATGGGAAGCACAGAAAGTAGGACCCCATTAAGTTATATGCAGAAAAACTTTCCCTGAGTTTTCCACGAAGATGTGGCATAAAGTTCTAACCAGGAAATGTTAGAATGCCTTGTGAACTACAATGGCTGGCTTTTGGCATGGGCTGGCCCCAGGAGGGCACCTTTGACCTCGGATCATCTGTAAAGTCCATGAGATGTTAACGAGAAAACCAGAGTGCCCTGGCCAGTTCCCCTACATTGATGCCTGGCAGGACACTGCAAGTCAAAGTCCGCCCTAGTTAAGGGTGTGTAAGGAAGCCAGGATTTGCCTGATACAAAAGCTCACAGGTGCTGTCTCAGGAACCAGGCCAAACAGGTGCCTTGCAAAGGGTCCAGAGAAAGTAAGCCCCAAATCTAGTGACAACCCACCCATTCTAGAGGGGCCACCAACTTATGAGATTGTTCCTACAGTGCCAGTGCCGAGGAGTGGGGATGAGCCAATTTTCCCAAGCAATGCAACCTCGCTGCCCCGACTGCCATCTCCACTGCCGTCCTCCCTGAGCAGTATGACCTCGCTACCCTGACAGCTGTCTCCACTGCCATCCTTCCTGAAGAGCATGACCTCACTGCTCCCACACCCACCGTCCTCCCAGAGCAGCTCTACCTCGCAGCCGTTCCTGCAGCCGCTTCCACAGCCATTCCCACAGCCGATTCTGCAGCTGCTTTCTCCAAGCAACACAGCCCAGCTGTTCCTACAGCCACTCCCACAGTCCTTTCCACAGCCGGTTCAGTTCCACGGCCACTTTCTCCAAGAAACAGGAGCCAGGTGCTCCTGCAGCTGTTTCCACAGCCGGTTTCGCAGCTGCTTTCTCCAAGCGACACAGCGCAGCTGCTGCAGCAGCCGCTCCCACAGCAGGTTCTGCTGGCAATTTCTCCAAGCAACATGGCCCAGCCACTCCCGCAGCCACTCCCACAGCCGCTTTCTCCAAACAGTGCAGCCTCTGCACCTCTGCAATGGCTGTCTCCACCAATCTTGACCACTGGCAGCATAGTGCTGGCCATCACTCAGGAGGAGTCCCTGAAAGATAGCAACTCAGACCACGAGGAGCCAGCCCCAGGGACAGGTGGAGCAGGGAGAAGGGCCACCTTACAACTACCTCTCTCTGAAGCCTGGGCTCCAATTTATTATGATGCTGATGACCATATACATGGAGGACACTTCACTACTACTGATCTCTTTATCTGGAAAAGTCACATCCCACATACCTGGAGAAGCCTCAGGTCATGATGGACCTCTTCGAGTCTATCATTCAAACCTGCAAACCCACCTGGGCTGACTGACTGTAAGCAGCTCCTTATGACCTTACTCAACTTTAAGGAGAGAATGTGAGTCACAAAAGGAGCTTTCACCTGGCTTAAAGAGCACCCATCTGGTGGAAGCCTGGATGGGGATCAATATGCCCACACTCAGTTCCCAGACAAGGACCCCCAATGGGATCCCAATGACATGACCAGGCCCAACTGATTATAAACTTTCCATAGGGCCTTAGTTGAAGGTTTCAGAGCTGGGAGCCAAAAGGCAGTAAACATGGCAAAGACCACCCAAGTCCTACAGACTCTAGAGGGAAGTTGGCTCAATTCTGACAGGATTGACTCCTAACATTTATTTCAAACTTTGGGGTGTGATACAATACTACTTTTGTTGTTGATTTTCAATTTGTTCTACTTTTTAGCCATGGTAGCTCTTTGCAGTGCATCCTATTGGTCTTTACTATAACCCTATCATTGACGGAATTATTTTACATCTATTTACTTTTTGGTACTACAAAGTATTCCAGATCCTTCTTGCATATTTCTTTCCTAGAAAGAGCAATTTCTCTAAGAAGGCATTTATTGGAGAATGGTTTTAAAACCTAAAGTCTGGGCATTATCTCTGCTCATTGTTACTGCAGCCTTGAGGGCCTCTCTGCAGAGAGTGTAAGGAAATATATGTGTATATACTAAGATGTGTACATGCACATATCTAGAACAACAAGAAACCTCCCCTTTAAGAAATTCTAAAGAGAATTCTGCAGGAAGAAAGGAAAAAACAGGACAGGCAGAGTTCGAGGAGAGTGTAAGAGCAACAAAAAAGACAAAAAGACAAGGGAAAAAAAGCACACAAAATATGACAAACACAACTCCAATCAAAATATGGCTAACACAAATAATTCCTTGAAAGTGATAACACTGAATGTCAACGAACTTAACTCACCTATCAAAAGATTCAGACTGGGACATTGGATAAGGAAATATGACCCATCTATATGCTGTCTACAAGAGACACATCTTAGACCCAGAGACTCATGGAGGTTGAAAGTGAATGGTTGGAAAATAATCTTACAAGCAAACAATAATCAAACAATTGCAGGAGTAGCTATATTAATATTAGACAAAATAGACTTTAAATGCAAAACAATGTTGAGAGACAAAGAAGGATACTACATTTTAGTAAAAGGGAAAATCTGTCAAGAAGATCAAACAATCATAAATATTTATGCTCCTAACAAGGGGGCCTCTAAATACGTGAGGCAAATGCTGGAAAAACTAAGTGAAAGAATAGATGCATCTACAATTATAGTGGGTGATTTTAATACACCACTATCAACTCTGGACAGAACATCTCAAAAGAGAATCACTAAAGAAACAAAACATTTGAACAGTATGTTAGAGGAGCTGGATCTAATAGACATATATAGATCATTACACCCAAACACAGCAGGATATACATTTTTCTCAAGTGCACATGGATCATTCTCCAGGATAGACCATATGCTAGGCCACAAAGAAAGGCTTAATGAATTCAGAAAGATCGAAATCATACAAAATAATATCTCTGACCACAGTGGAGTGAAGCTGGAAATTTACAAGTGTCAGAGGCCCAGATTTCAGACCATGATTTGGAAATTAAACAGCACACTCTTAGAAAAACAGTGGGTCAAAGAGGAAATCTCAAAAGAAATCAAAGACTACCTTGAAACAAATGATAATGATAACACAACATACAAAAATCTATGGGATGCAGCAAAAGCAGTACTGAGAGGGAAATTGATAGCCATAAATTCATATATCAAAAAGAAGAAAGCAAAAATTTAAGAACTAACTGCACATTTGGAGGAATTAGAAAAACAACAACAAAGTAATCTAATAGGAAGAAGAAGGAAGGAAATAACAAAGATAAGAGCAGAACTAAACAAAATAAAAAATAAGAAAGTACTTGAAACGATCAACAAGACCAAGAGCTGTTTTTTTGAGAAGGTCAATAAAATTGACAAACCTTTAGCGAGACTAAAAGCAAAAAAAGAAAAAAGATGCAAATACACAAAATAAGAAATGAGAAAGGCGATATTACCACTGACCCCACCGAAATAAAGACTATCATAAGAGGATACTTTGAAAAAACTATATTCCAACAAAAATGAGAATTCAGAGGAAATGGACAAATTCGTAGAAACACATAAGCAGCCCATATTGACAAAAGAAGAAATTGATGATCTCAACAAACCAATCACTAGTAAAGAGATAGAATCAGTCATTAAAAACCTCCCAACTAAGAAGAGCCCAGGGCAAGACGGCTTCACAGGTGAATTTTACAAAACATTCCAGAAAGAACAAACACCAATCCTGCTGAAACTATTCCAAAAAATTGAAACAGAAGGAACATTGCTGAACTCCTTCTGTGATGCCAACATTACCCTAGTACCAAAGCCAAACAAATACACCACAAGAAAAGAAAATGACAGACCAATTTCTCTAATGAACCTAGATGCAAAAATACTTAACAAAATACTTGCTAATTGTATTCAACAACACATTAAACGAATTATACACCATGACCAAGTAAGATTCATTCCAGGTATGCAAGGATGGTTCAACATAAGAAAATCAATCAATGTAATACACCATATAAATAGATTGAAGGAAAAAAATCACATGATTATAACTATAGATGCAGAAAAACCATTTGACAAAATACAGCACACTTTCTTGATAAAAATCCTCCAAAAGATCGGAATACAAGGAAATTTTTTGAACATGATAAAGAGTATATATGAAAAACCAACAGCCAACATCGTTTACAATGGAGAAATCCGAAATTCCTTCTCTCTAAAGTCAGGAACAAGACAAGGATGCCCATTGTCTCCCCTTCTCTTTAACATTGTCTTAGAAGTACTTGCTGAAACACTGAGGCAAGAACCAGATATAAAAGGTATTCAAATTGGAAAGGAAGAAGTCAAAATTTCATTATTTGAAGATGACATGATCCTATACATAGAAAACCCTGAAAGATCTACAACAAAGCTTCCAGGACTCATAAATGAGTTTAGTAAAATCGCAGGTTATAAGTTCAATGTGCAAAAATCAGTAGCATTTTTGTACACCAATAATGAGCAAGATCAGGAGGAAATCAGGAAACAAATACCATTTACAATAGTAAGTAAAAAAATAAAATATTTAGGAATAAATTTAACTAAAGATGTAAAAAACTTATACACTGAGAACTATAAAAGACTGTTCAAGGAAATCAAAGAAGACCTAAATAAATGGAAGAATATTCCCTGTTCATGGATAGGAAGACTAAATATTACTAAGATGTCTATTCTACCAAAACTGATCTACACATTCAATGCAATCCCAATAAAAACCAAACAGCCTTCTTTAAGGAACTAAAAAAACTAACAATGAAATTTATTTAGAAAGGAAAGAGGCCCAAATAGCCAAGGACATATTGAAAATGAAAAACGAAATTGGAGGAATCACACTACCTGACTTCAAAACATACTACAAAGCAACAGTAGTGAAAACAGCATGGTATTGGCATAAGGAGAGATACACAGACCAATGGAATCGAATTGAAAGTTATGATATAGAACCTCATATATATAGCCATATAATATGTGATAAAGCCACCAAACCCTCTCAACTGGGAGAGAATGGCCTATTCAACAAATGGTGTCTGGAGAACTGGATCTCCAGATGTAGAAGAATGAAAGAGGATTACCATCTCACACCTTATACAAAGATCAACTCAAGATCGATCAAAGACCTAAATATAAGAGCCAAGACCATAAAGACCTTGGAAAGCAGTGTAGGGAAACATCTACAGGACCTTGTAATAGAAAATGGCTTCATGAATATCACACCAAAAGTACGAGCAGCAAAAGAACTAATAGATAAATGGGACTTCCTCAAAATTAAAGCCTTCTGCACCTCAAAGGAGTTTGTCAAGAAAGTAAAAAGGGAACCCACACAATGGGAGAAAATATTTGGTAACCATATATCTGATAAGAGACTTATAACTTGCATATATAAAGAACTCATATATCTTGAAAATAAAAAGATAAACAACCCGTTAAGAAATGGGAAAAAGATTTAAACAGAACTTTTCCATAGAAGAAATACAAATGGCTAAAAAGCACATGAAAAAATGCTCCAAATCTCTAGCTATCAGGGAAATGCAAATCAAAATTACAATGAGATAACATCTTATTCCCATAAGATTGGCAGCTATGAAAAAAAACAGAAGACTACAAGTGCTGGAGAGGATGTGAAGAAAGGGGAACACTCATCCACTGCTGGTGGAAATGCAGAAGGATTCAGCCATTCTGGATGACAGTTTGGTGGTTTCTCAAAAAACTAACCATAGATTTGCCATATGACCCAGCAAAACCACTCCTGGGTATATACCCAGGAGAACTGAAAACAAGGACACAAACCAATATATGCACACCAATGTTCATAGCAGTATTGTTCACTATCGCCAAAAGTTGGAATCAACCCAAATGCCCATCAACAGACGAGTGGATCAATAAAATAAGGTATATACATACAATGGAATACTACGCAGCTGTAAGAACAAATACACTACAAACACACGTGATAACATGGATGAATCTTGAGAACCTATGTTGAGGTAAGCAACCCAGGCATTGAAGGACAAATACTACATGACCTCAATGATATGAAATAAGCAAGCTGCCTCAAAGAGCTAGAGACTGGAAGATAGGCTTACAGGAAATCGGGGGGTGGAGGAAGGATGTGAGCCTACGTCTGCAGGTGTGAAATCTATGATGAGCTGATGGTAAGTATGAGCACAAAGAAGAGATAAAATGGGGGCAAGGGGTTGCCTTTGGGTTGGGCTTTGCAGATTTGAGGGGGGGCTAGGGATGGGTGGATGGGTAATATTGACCAAAAATTGGGAGGAGGGAGGGGCAACATATGAACATAGGAGAGAGTCAAGTGTTGGTTAAGAGTAAAATACTGAGAAAATCGTATCAAAATATAATCAGGAGTGTTATCTGTTTAGGATGCTCGGAGGGGATGGTCTGATGCGGGATGGACTCCTGGGGAATGTCTGAATGCTCATTTTGCCAGGGTGGGTTGCACCATTGGGTAGAGACCCAAGGAGTGAGAGTGAGGGTGGACCCACATCCTGGGGAGGACTAATGCCATCAAATAGAGGCAACTGTATCTCTTGAGAGAAATGGTGGCTCCCAGGGCATTAGGGTAGCTGAGCAAGTCAGGCCCTGAACACTGTTGCAAGTATCTCTGTACGTGGCTCCTTGGCAAATGGAGGTTGACTGCCACTTTGGGCCACTAGGGGAGGGGAAAATGGATGTTGAATGGATAGAACCAAGGTAAATGTAGGGATAAGAGAGGAGTTTCATGAGAGTACACAAGGATGGATATAAAACATGTAATATTACACCATAAACATATAGGGGACGACAGACTAATAATGTAAACCATAATGTAAAACATAGGATAACTAAAAATTTAGAAACCTGTGTATCCTAAAGTATGGACCACGATGTAAGCACAGATGTCACCTTGTTTGAAAGCTATTGTCTCAGAGTCTGTACATCAGCTTCAGTAAATATGATATGAATAAGTTATTAGAATATCACTGTGGAAGGGAAAAGGTTTTATGGTGGATGTGTGGGAGTACTGTATATAATGTATATATGAATTACTGTGATCTAGGGCTCTTGTGAAGAGAAGCTCAATAGTTAGGAGAAAAGAAAAGAAAAAGAGAGGACATAGACACTGAGGAAAAGACGGAAGTACTTGCCTTGCCTATTTGCATACAGGGCAACACTTATTGCAGTGACGGAAGGTAAAACATCCAAAACAAAGCTTTTGCATTTTTAAATTTTTTGATACCCCAATTTATTTTTACCTTAATTTTTCCAAGTTAATATGTATTCTATATCTAACCTTTAAACTCATCACTATATTCCATTTTACTATTAATGGAACCTGGCAATATATTGGGTTTCACTTTTCATGATGTTTTGGATCACAGACAGGTTCATCAATGGCAGGGGAGGAATACTGGTGTGGGATGTTATTGACAGGGGACACATGGTTGGCAGGATGTTCTACAGGGCATATATCCAGGGTACATAAAAATGTTTGGATATTTTCATAGTGGATACAATTAAAAACAACTGAGGGAGTGCTGAGTTCCTAGCCAGGGGAGCTCTACCACAGCCCCTAAACGAACAGTAACAATCCCCCAAGTGCAATAGCAAAGACCAAAAAATAAGTAAGGTCCAACAATGAGCCCTTGATACTAATGATTATGCTTGTGAGCCTGTGCACCTGAAATAAGAATAAGGCCTAGAGCTGCAGGGTGCCTAAGAGTTACCTCCTGAGAGCCTTCGTGTTTCTCAAATGTGGCCAGTCTTGAAGCCAAACTCAGCATGTAAATGTGTTGCCTCCCCCTCAGATTGGGACATGACTCCCAGGAATGAGCCTCCCTGGCATGGAGGGATTACTACCAAGTACCAGCTGATGATGTAACTAGAAAATGACCTTGAATAAAAGGTCAACTCGCACCAGCAAAATATCTCAATCTACATATAATACCAGGAGTTAAAAATGCTGTGTGACCTGAATCAAAGGGGGAAATGGAAAGGACAAATTAGTCTATATGGCTGTGAGTCTCCAAAAAGATCCAGGAGATTATCAAAGGGGTTGCCCTTATGCATTCCTCAGCAGAGTTCCAGTGACAGATAAAGTAGATACAACCCCGGGTATTGGTTCTTTGGAGGGCTACAGAGATCCACAGGTCCTATGGTCCTGGCACTTGGAGTTCAGTGCCATGTCAGTTGGCCCTACTTTGGAGTTTGTGTTTCTGTGTGATGGAGCTGGACTCAGATGTGATCTTTGTTCACAAGCCTCTCCTGTTGATATAGATGTGGAGTGGACACAACCATTCCAAGGTCCACAGGATGGACGAATAGAGTATGGATTAGAGTGGACTTACTGATATTCTATTCATGAAATATTGTGATTAGTAATCGAAGAAAATGTGGCATTGGTGTAGAGAAAGCGGCCATGGTGGCTGCTGGGGGTAGGGAATGGGAGGAAGAGATGAGATGTGGGGGCATTTTCAGGACTTGAGGTTGTCCTGGGTGGTGCTGCATGGACAGTTACCAGACATTGTATGTCCCCCCATGGCCCAGTGGGTGGAATATGGGAGAGTGTGAGCTATGATGTGGACCATTGACATGAGGTGCAGTGGTGCTCAGAGATGTATTCACCAAATGCAATGAATGTATCATGATGGTGGAGGAGGTTGTTGTTAGGTGGGGAAGTAGGGTGAGAGGGTTGGGGGTGTATGGGGACCTCATATTTTTTAATGTAATATTAAAAAATAAAGACAAAAAATAAAGGATATTCACCTATTCCTAGAAAAATAAAAGTTGCCAAAAAATAGGCCCCCAAAATAAAAAATCTGAAAAGATTCATATCTTCTTCAGTGACTGAATCTATAGATTAAAACATTCTCATAAATTTTCATATTGACCAATGGCCTTATTGGGGAATTCCACGAAACTTTCAAGGAAAAAATAATACTTATTTACTCAAACTTTTCCAAGGAATAGGAAAAAAATGGGAAAATATCTCCATTTATGATTACGGCTTAACATATGTATCAAAATCTTATAAGGCCATTAAAAATAGGAAATTTACAGGTTTCTAGATTTTTTAAACATAAGCTCACATATCATAAAAAAATAATCTGCAGTCTAATTCCAGCAATATTTTGTAAAGAGGATTTATCATGGCAAAGCAAGGTAATTCAGTATATGTACCCCCTGAAAAGTAGAAACTGTCATCTCAGTGAATGAAGGAAAATACTTAATAAAATTCAACACCCACCAGTGATTTTAGAACAAACAACAAAAGCGTAACTTATCAAATAAAAATTGAGAAGAACCATCTTCATCCTTTTAAAGATACTTCCTGAAAACTAACACAAATTTCACATCATATTGAAGTATTTCATGCCTGGGAGATCAATAACAAAACAAAAATTTTCAATATTAACACATCTAACAATGCACTGGAGATCCTTCCCAAAGCAATATTGGCAAGAAAAAGATTGGAAGGAATAATTATTTGAAAGGATAAAGTAAAATTGACATAATTTGGAAAGGAGTTTATTGCATAAGTTGAAGATCTGGAAGATTTTATACACTCAGTTTAGTGGTCTGAATACAAGGGTAATATAAAAGCTTCTTATATATGCAACTCATAGGGCTTTATAAAATGAAACTTTCAAACATGATATTTAAAATATCTTGAAAGTATTAAATGCCTAAAAATAATATTTAGGAAAGTTTGAAAGACTTCTGTATAATAAAGGTATCAAGAAAAATTTAAAGAAAACTAAATAAATGGAGGGATGAACCATGTTCATAATTGAAAGGACTCAATATTGTAAAGATATCATTATTCTCCAAATTGATTGACTGAGTCAATGCAATTGTTATCACAATCACAACTTTATGGGGCAATTACAACTTATTAAATCATTCCTATGAGATCATTTTCAAAAAGCTTTGCTAAGACAAACTTTAAAACAAGGAGTGAAATGGGAATGTATATTCTACCTGTTTCTTTTTTTAAGTCACTATAATGTTGTTTCATCATACGCATAAAAAGGAAATAAAATGAACCAAATGACATATCTAGAAACAAATTGGTCACATGCAGATTCATCAATATCAGGAAAATTGTAATTCTAAATGTAAAAATAAAAACCTTAAAGAAACAAAAAGGAGAAGAATGTTTTCATTTTCAAAGGAGAAAATTTGTTTAATAAGACATGTATCATCATATATCATCAACCTTAAAGGAAAAGTTTAAAGAATGTTAATTACATTAATACTGATATTTTCTGTTTGGCAATGAATGGTCAAGCCACAAGTGGAATAAATTATTTAACATAGATCTAGTCAATAGTGAATTACATCAAAATTATACAGGGACCATCTACAGAAACAAGCAGAAAATCCACTAGAAAAAGTATGATGTGTGGACAAGGAAAGAATGGAAGCTCAACAGTAAATAAATTACACTGTTATCAAATTGATGGACTGAATGTTTAAAAGAAAGCCAGAGGTCTAAGAGAAAGTTTAGGGAAGGAACAACAAGCACATTAAAGCACAGGGTTATTTAAAATCATCACAAGCTGGACAAATTTGGCTGAAATTGTCCAATGTTATTCTTTTGGGTCAAGTGAATAAGTGAGAATTACTGAACATGGGCTGATGACACTTTGCATTTCTCACCAGATGTAGAACACTGTGTGAAGTGTCCAGATCATCAGAATGCAAACAATGAGAGAACTCATTCCCTCCAAAAGACCCATTGGGGTTGACTCTGGTCTGCACAGCTCTTTGCTTCTCTTTCCTCACTACTGTTATTCTTGGGGTCTTTGTGAAGCACCAAGACACTCCCACCGTCAAGGCCAATAAATGGATCCTCAGCTACATCCCGCTCATCTCCCTTACCCTGTGTTTCCTATGCTCCTTGCTCTTCATCATTTATCCCAACACAGCCATCTGCATCCTCTGACAAATTACATTTAGAATTGTTTTTGCAGTGGCTGTGCCCACTGTTTTGGCCAAAACAATCACTGTGGTTCTGGAATTCAAGGTCCCTGCTCTAGGGAGAAGGATGAGGCAGTGTTTGGAATCAGGGCCACCTAACTTTGCTATTTCCATTTGCTCCCTAATCCAGATGATACTCTCTGGAATCTGGTTCAGAACCTCTCCCCCATTCATTGATAAAGATGCACACACTGAGCCTGGTTATATTACCATTGAGTGTCTTAAGGGCTCAGCTACTGCCTTCTACTGTGTCCTGGGATACCTGGGCTGCTTGGCCCTCTGGAGCTTCAATGTAGCTTTCATGGCCAGGAACCTGCTTGACACCTTGCTGGTGTTCTGCAGGGTTTGGGTCAGTTTCCTCTCTGTCTACCACAGCACCAAGGGGAAGGTAATGGCAGCCATTGAAATCTTCTCCAGCTTGGCTTCCAGTGCTGGATTACTAGGCTACATCTTTGCTCCTAGGTGCTATATTATTTTATTAAGACCAGATAGGAACACTCACCATGGATTATGGTATAGAACATATTCTGTGGACAATAAGACTTCTTAAGTTGTTACTGAATATTGCCCTGCAATAAATAGAATGCCTGAAGAAAATCAACACCATGCTTGCATTTACCTTCACCAATTAAGAAGTGAATCACATTTTTTCTCTAATAATGTCAGGAGAATGACAGTCACACCATCCAACTTTTCAACATTAAATTACATTTTTTTGTCCTTTTTCATTACATTAAATCTAATATTGAATACTCATATTCTAGTTAGTTTTGTATGTTTGGAATACATTTGAATAGACTTCCACTTTGGTTTTCAGTTTTTTGTTTATAAATTTCCTTTTTTCCTAATTATCGTGGAATGCATGATAAAGGTTTCCCTCCTTTCTTCTGTCTGTGGTTATTTTAAAGATCCAACAACATTTTGGGAATATTCCTTATTTTTCCACATATTTGAATTTCTATGTATTGAGGATAATAAATACCTACATATAAGTTCTGTTTCTGGACACACTCTGTAGCAGTTTGATATTGATTATGAATTCCAAAAATAGATGTTAGATTTTGTTTGTGAACTGGTCAGCTCCTCTGGGCATATTAGATTAAATTGATTCAGAGGTTTCACTTTTACTTGATTGAATAATAAGCAAAGCTTTGATCGGGCCACATCTGTAGCACACTGGGTGTCCATAACTTTGGTTTCTGAGATTCCAGCTTTTGGACTCAGAAACCAATAATTCCCCAACATCAGAATAGTTTGCAGTGCAAACAGTGCACAAATGAATACCCTGTTGCCCCTAGCCCTAGAGGTGCTCGCAGTCAAGACATGGAGACCAAGCTGATACGTAAACTTTAACTGACTTCTGTACCAAGAAACACAGCATTTTTCCATTACTAGAGGCTGCAGAAACAATGGCAGGCACAGACAAGTAGTTTATTGAGGAAATAGCATGGACCAGGTGTGAAAACCATGTGGTGTATGAATGGTGGAATGGACCATTGTATAGCTCTTGCCCAGTCATTTTAGGTATCATATTAAAACAATTTTTGTACCCCTCTTTCACCTGAATGCATTAAAAATGAATATACTTGCTTACTGGAAGTACTAAAGTGGAAGATGGGATCAGATTTTTAATCACTCTACTTCTGAATCACATTTAACCTGGTATAATTTATAGTCACTAGTACTGAATGACTGGACCTGAATTTACCCTGACATTGAAATGACATTATGCGTTTTACTCTTTAAGCCTTCAGAGGAAATGTTTCCTGTGCACAACACCTTGTGCACACTAGACATCAATATGTTAATTGAATAAATTTTGTGAATGTATAAAATTGTGATACTATGTGTGCATTTCATTTGTGTGTGTATGTTCATTCATTCAACATGTCTGCATTAATACACCTTAAGTATTTATTCCATGAAGATACAAAATTGAATACCATAGAGCCAGAAACTGTCCTCATTAGTCTAACTGAAAAGTTCAATTGTTGGCATTGGCCTTTGCAGGGCGATTCAGGATGCAATGAGAAAATAGAATGGGATGCCTTTATCTGGATATGGCAATAAGAAAAACACTTCCATGGTAAGGAAATTAGAGAAGATACCTTGAGGAGGAGTAGGAATTGAGACTAGGCAGGGAAAGGGGACATAGATGTAGAAAATGATATTACAAGCATGGGGACAAGCTGAGCATAGACCCCAAGTTTGACAGGTGCACTGAAGAAGACAGAGGCTCTGGAATCCAATGAGGAGGGAGAAGTGAGAATAGATAGGCATGAGTCAGACTGTATGGTTTTTGTAGTTCATTTTAGGGGGAGAATGAACAATTTTATGCTACTTTTATGCTAAAAAAAACTAGACAATGTAGATAAAATAGAAAACTTCCTAAGAATGTACAAACAACCTACACTGATGCTCAAAGAAATAGAAGACTCAACAAACCAATCACAAGTAAAGAGATTGAAACAGTCATTTAACAGTTCCCCAAAATGAAAAGCCCTTGACCAGACAGTTTCACAGGTGAGTACTACCAAGCATTCAAAGAAGATTTAATACCAATGTGACTCAAGTTCTTCCAAAAAATTGAACAAGAAGGAATGCTACAAAACACATTCTATGAAACCAATATCACCCTAACACTAAAGCCAAATAAAGCTATTACAAAAAAATAAAGTTATAGGCCCATTTCTCTAATGAATATAGATGCAAAAATCCTCAATAAAATACTTGTTAATCAAATTGAACAACACATTAAAAGAATTATCCTTCTTTATCAAGTGGATTATATACAAGGCATGTAAGGCTGGTTCAACACAAGAAAATCAATCAGCGTAATACACCACATTAATAAGTCAAAGAAGAAAAATCACATGATCTTATCAATTGACACAGAAAAGGCATCTGACAAAATAGAGTATCCTTTCTTGAGAAAAATACGCAAAGAAATAGGAATTGAAGGAAAATTCTCGACATGATAAAAGCCATATAAGAAAAACCCACAGCTAACATTGTATTCAATGGTGAAAGACTGAAAACTTTCTGATTGACATCAGGGAAAGGACAAGGATGCTCACTAACCACATTGTTCTTCAATGTAGTGGTAGAGTTTCTAGCTAAAGCAATTAGACAAGAAAAAGAAATAAAATGCATGCAAATTGGAAAAGAAGAATTAAAGTTTTCACTATTCGCAGATGATGATTATATATCTAGAAAGTCCTGAAAAATCTACAACAAAGCTGCTAGAGCTAATAAATTATTTCAGTAGAGTGTCAGTATTCAAGATCAATAAGCAAAAATCAGTAGTGTTTCTTTACATGAAAAATGCACAATCTGAGGAGGAAGTCAAGAAAAACACTCCATGTACAATAGCAACAAAAAGAATCAAATATTTTGGAATAAACTTAACCTAGGATGCAAAACACTTGTATTCAGAAAACTATAATGCATTGCAAAAAGGAATTTAAAACACCTAAATAATTGGAATAACATTTCTTGCTCATGTATTGGAAGACTAAATATCATTAAGAAGTCAATTCTACCCAAATTGATATACAGATTCAATGCAATACAAATAAAAATTCCACCAGTATTTTTTTTAGCAAATGGAAAACACAATTATCAAGTCTATATGGAAGTGTAAGAGTCCCCAAAAGACCAAAAACATTTTCAAAAGGAAAAGTGAAGTTGGAGGACTCTCACTTACAGACTTTAATTCATATAATTAGCTACAGTGGTAAAAACAACATGGTATTTTCATAAACATAGACACATAGACCAATGGAACCAAATTGATCGTTCATAAACAGACACTCACATCTATGGCCAAGTGATTTTTGACAATCCTGTCAAGCCCTCCCAGTTCGGGAAGAAAAGCTTATTCAAAAAATTTTGTTGGGAGAACTGGATATCCATAGCCAAAAGAAAGAAAAAAGACCCCTATCTCACATATTATACAAAAATAAACTCAAAGTCGACCAAAGACCTGAATATAAAAGGAAGTACAATAAAGCCTCTAGAGGAATATGTAGGAAAACATCTTCAAGACCTGGTGGTAGGTGAAGGATTCATAAACCTTACACCAAAAGCACGAGCAAAAAAAGAAAACATGGATAAATGGAACCTCCTCAAACTTAAACATTTCTATGCTTCAAAGGGCTTCATCAAGAAGGTGAAAAGGCATCAAGACAATGGGAGAAAATATTTGGAAACCAATTATCTGATAAGGGTTTGATTTCCATGCTATATAAAGAGATCGTACAACACAACAATAAAAAAGCAAGCAATAAATTTAAAAATGGACCAAAGATTTAAATAGACATTTCTCCAAAGAGGAAATACAAATGGCCAAAAAGCACATGAATAAATGTTTCATATCACTAGCTATTAGGGAAATGCTAATTAAAACAACAATAAGATATCATTTAACACCACATAGAACGGCCATTATTAAAAAAAATAAACAGACAACAATATGTGCTGGAGAGGATGTGGAGAAACAGGAACACTCCTTCACTGTTGGTGGGAGTGTAAAATGGTGCAGCCTTCATGGAATACAGTTTGGAGGTTCCTGAGGAAGCTAAATATAGAACTGTCACATGATCCAGCAATTCCTCTACAAGGAATATATCCAGATGAACTAAAAACTAGGCCATAAACAGACATCTGCACACCAATGTTCATAACGAAGTTGTTCACAATTGCCAAAGATGGAAACAACTCAAGTGTCCCTTCATGATTGAATGTATAAACAAATGTGGTCTATACAAAGGAATATTATGCTGCAGTAAAAAGAAATGAAATTGGGACATATGTGATAACATGGATGAGTCTTGAAGACATTATACTAAGTGAAGTAAGCCAGACACAAAAGGACAAATATTGCATGGTCTCATTAATATAAACTAAATACAACTAATAAACACATGGAATTGTATATGTTATTAGGAGATAAGAGGATTTTTGAGAATAAAGAGGCTTAATGTGTGTAGAAGTTTTTTTCTTTATTTTCTTTTAAATGTTACATTAAAAAAATAACAGGCCACCTTATACCTCCCACCACCCTCACCCCACTCCTCCCACAACAACAACCTCTTGCATCATCATGGCACATTCACTGCACCTGGTAAATACATTTTGGAGCACTGCAGTCCCGCATGTACATAGTAATCTACACTCTTCTCCAGTCCACCCAGTGGGTCATGGCAGTAAACACAATGTCCGGCAGCTGTCCTGTATCATCACCCAGGACAACTCCAAATCCTAAAAATGCACCCACATCATATCTTTTCTTCCTTCTCCCTAACATCAGCAGCTACCGTGACCACTTTCTTCACATCACTACTACAATTTCTTCCCTTACTAATCACAATAGTTCCCCAGCAGAACACCAGTAAGTCAACTCTAATCTATATCCTACTCCTCCATCCTGTAGACCCTGGGATGGTTCTGTCCAGTCCACCTCTACATCAAGAAGGGACTAACATTCCACATGGATGATGGATGCAATTCTCCTGCTTGCAGTTGTAGGCACTCTTGGCTCCCTGGTGTGGTGGTTGACCTTCTTCACCTCCCTGTTAGCTGGCCAGGATAAAAGCAATAAACCAGAGGGTAGGAGTTGCAAGCCTGCTGAGGCTCAGGGCCTGGCTGTCACATGGACAGTCCAGAGATTTAGGCCTCCTGGGTATGCCCGAAACCCAAAGCAAACTACAGGTCTGGTAAAAGTAATAGAAGAGGCATGTGTAGAAAGATCACATCTGAGTCTAACTCCATCTCACTCAGGAATGCAAACTCAAAGCAGGGCCAACTGACATGGCACTGAACTGCAGAGCCATCTGCCATGAACATAGCGTCTCTGCAGCCCTCAGGAGAACCAGTACCTGGGTTTCTATCTACTTTGGCTGTCTCTGGGACCCTGCTGAGATGTGCATAAACGTTACTCCATTGATGACCTCCCAACTGTTTTTGGAGAATCATAGCCATACAAACTCATTTGTCCTTTCCATTTCCCCCTTTTGTCCAAGACAAAAAGCAGTTTTAAACACTTGATATTACATGTAGGCTGAGATATTCTGCTGGTCTGAGTTGGCCCTTTTATTCAAGGTCCTTTTCTAATTACATCATCAAATGGTGCTTGGTAGTAATACCTTGGCACCAGGGAGGTTCATCCCCAGAAGTCATGTTCCATGCTGGGGGGAAGGTAATGCATTTACATGCTAAGTTTGGCTTAGTGACCACATTTGAGCAACATGGAGGTCCTCAGGAGGTAACTCTTCAGCACCTGGCAGCTCTACGCCTAGTTCATATTTCAGGCACACAAGCTCATAATCGTAGCCATCAGTATCAAGGGCTCATTGCTGGGCCGCCCATCTTTCTTGCTTTTTGACATTGCACTTGGGGTATTGTTGCTGTTCATTTGGGAATGTGATAGAGCTCCCCTGGATTGGAAGTCAGCACTCCCTCAGTTGTCATTTTTAACTGAAACCACTATGAAAATACCCAAACATTTTCATGTATCCTGTGTACACACCGTGGAGAACTCCCTCCCAATCATGTGCCCCCTTTCAATAACACACCACACCAGTATTCCTCCCCTGCCATAGTTGAACCCTTCTGTACTCCAAAACTTCTTTAGAAAGGAAGCCTAATATATTGCCAGATTCCATAAATAGCAAAATGGTGTATAATGATGGGTTTAAAGGTTAGATACAGAATATATACTAATTTAGAAAAATTTAAAAAAGGAAAAATAAATTGGAGTATCAAAAAATGAAAAACTGAAAGTTCTGTTTTAACATTTTGCCTTTCATCACTGCTGTAGGTGTTGCCCTGCTGTAGGTGTTGCCATGGCAAGGCAATTTCTTCCATTTCTTCCTCAGTGTCTACATACTTTCTTTTTTTTTCTTCTTCCAACTATTAAGTTTATCTTCACATAAGTTTTAGATCACAATGATTCACATATACAATATATGGTACTCCCACATATCCAACATCAAACCCTTTGTCCGTTCACAAACATTGATCTTTCTACATGTTCATATTCTATTTGCTGCAGTTCATGTACAGATATTGAAACAATAGCTTTCAAACATGATTCCATTTGAGTTTCCATTATGGTTTATATTTTAGACTATACAATTTTCTAAATTTTTAGTTATCTTATGTTTTGCATTTTCATTTATATTTTAGCCTATAGATTTTAATACATTTTTGGTGTAATTTAACATGTCCTATATCCATCATTGCATGATCTTATGGAATACTTCCATTGACCCACAGTTACAATGATTCCATCTATTCAACACCTTTTTCCCCATCCTCTCAGGGCCCACTGTGACATTCAATCTTCATTACATGAAGGACCATATTCAGAGATACTTGCAACAATGTTGAGAGCTTGACGTACTCGACTGCCCTAACCCACTGGGAGCCAACAATTCTCTCAAGAGGTAAAATTCCCTCTATTTGAGAACATCAGTTCTCCCCAGGATGTGGGTATACTTTCACCCTCATTGTATGGGTCTCCACCCAATAGTATAGCCAATTATGACACTCTCCCTAGAAGCTTTCCATGTGTCAGACCCCCCCCCTTAAGCATCTTAAAACAGGTAACCTTCCATACTATATTTTCTAGAGTTTTCTCTAATTTATAATTTCAACCACATACCTGACAGTTTCCTATGTTCAAATGTTCTGCCCACCGTCCCCCCCAAAAATTGGGTCATCTGATCCATCCTTTCATCTCCAGCCCCCCTCATGCTCACAAAGCCCTGCCTCGAGGTATCCTTATGCCCCCATTTTATCCCTCCTCTGTACAAATACTTATATTCAGCTTATAATAGCTTTCACCCATGCAGGTGTCAGCTTGCACCCTTTCTCTACTCCCCAACTTCCTTTAAGCATATCATCCAGTCACTCTGAAGCTGTTTCTATCTCTTGAAACAGCTTGGCTTACTTATTTCTTATCAGAGAGGTCATGTAGTATTTGTCCTTCAATGCCTGGGTTACTTCACTCAATATAAAGTTCTCAAGATTCATCCATGTTATCAAATATGTTTGTAGTGTATTTGTTCTTATAGCTGAGTAGTATTCCATTGTATGTATACACATTTTATTTATCCATTCATCTCTTGATGGCATTTGGATTGATTCCAACTTTTGCCAACAGTGGATAGTGCTGCTATGAACATTGGTGTGTGTATATCAGCTTGTGTCCTTGTTTTCAGATCTTCTGAGTATATACCCAGCAGTGGAATTGCTGGTTCATATGGTAAATCTGTACCTAGTTTTTTGAGAAACTACCAAACTGTCCTCCAGAATGGCTGGGTCCTTCTGCATTCCAACCAGCAGTGGATGAGAGTTCTCATTCCTCCACATTCTCTCCAGCACCTGTAGATCTCTGATTTTTTGATAGCTGCCAGAATTATGGGAGTAATATGGTATCTCATTGTGTTTTGACTTGCATTTCCCTAGTAGCTAGTGATTTTGAGCATTTTTTCATGTGCCTTTTAGCTATTTGTAAAACTTCTTTTGAGAAGCATCTGTTCAAATCTTTTTCCCATTTTTTAAATGGGTTGCTTGTCTTTTTATTTTCAAGATATAGGAATTCTTTATAAATGCAGGATATTTCTCCCATAAGATATATGGTTACCAAATATTTTCTCCCAATGTGTAGACTCTTTTCACTTTCTTGACAAAATCCTTTGAGGTGCAGAAGGCTTTAATTTTGAGGAAGCCCATTTATCTATTTGTTCTTTGGCTGCTCATGCTTTGGGTGTGAAGTTCATGAAGCCGTTTCCTATTACAAGGTCCTGTAGATGCTTCCCTACATTGCTTTCCAAAGTCTTTATTGTCTTGGCTCTTATATTAGGTCTTTCATCCATCTTGAGTTGATTTTTGTAAAAGGTGTGAATTGGTAATCCTCTTTCATTCTTTTAAATATGGATATCCAGTTCTCCAGGCACCATTTGTTGAAGAGGCCATTCTCTCACAGTTGAGAGGTTTGGTGGCCTTGTTGAATACCATATGGCTGTTTATTTGAGGATCTATATCAGAACTCTCATTTCAAGTCCATTGGTCAGTATGTCTATCCTTCCGTCAATACGATGCCATTTTCACAACTGTAGCTTTGTAGTACGTTTTGGAGTCAGGTAGTGTGATTCCTCCAATTTCATTTTTCTTTTTCAATATGTCTTTGCCTATTTGGGACCACTTTCCTTTTCAAATAAATATCATAGTAAGCTTATCTAGTTCATTAAAGAATGCTGCGTGGATTTTTATTGGGATTGCATTGAATCCATAGATCAGTTTTGGTAGGATAGACATTTTAATGATATTTAGTCTTCCTATCCATGGGCAGGGAATATTCTTCCATTTATTTAGGTCTTCTTTGATTTCCTTGAGCAGTGTTTGTAGTTTTCTGTGTATAAGTCCTTTACATCTTTATTTAAATTTATTCCTAGGTATTTTTTTATTTACTATTGGAAATGGTATTTGATTTCTGATTTCATCCTCAGATTGATCATTATTGGTATACAGAAATGGTATTGATTATTGCATATTGATTTTGTAACCTGTGACTTTACTGAACTCATTTATGAGTTCTAGAAGATTTCTTGTTGACTTCCCAGGGTTTTCTATGAATAGGATCATATCATCTGCAAATAGTGAAATTTTCACTTCTTCCTTTCCAATTTGGATGGCTCTTATGTCTGGTTCTTCCCTCAGTGCTTGAGCAAGTAGTTCTAAGACAATGTTAAATAGAAGGGCTGATAGTGGGCATCCTTCTTTTTTTCTTGATCTTAGAGAGAAAGATTTTATATTTTCAACATTGTAAATGATGATAGCTGTGGGTTTTTCATATATGCTCTTTATCATGTTGAGAAAATTTCCCTCTATTCTGATCTTTTGCATTGTTTTTATTAGGAAAGTGTGCTGTATTTTGTCAAATGCTTTTTCTGCATCTATAGATATGATCATGTGATTCTTTTTCCTTCAGTCTGTTTATATGGTGTATTACATTAATTGATTTTCCTATGTTGACCCATCCTTGCATACCTGGAATGAATCTCGCTTGGGCATGGTGTATAATTTATTTAGTGTATTGTTGAATATGATTAGCAAGTATTTCTTTGAGGATTTTCATGTCTAAGTTCATTAGAGGGATTGGTCTGTAATTTTCCCTTCTTGTGGTGTCTTTGGCTTTGGTATTAGAGTAATGTTGGAATCATAGAATGAGTTAGGCAATGTTCCTTGTATTTTTATTTTTTGGAAGAGTTTAAGTATGATTGGTGTTAGTTTTTTCTGGAATGCTTGGTAAAATTCACCTGTGAAGCTGTCTGGCCCAGGGCTCTTCTTAGTTGAGAGGTTTTAATGACTGATTCTATCTCTTTACTTGTGAATCGTTTGTTGAGATCATCAGTTTCTTCTTTCATCAATGTAAGCTGCTTATGTGTTTCTAGGAATTTGTCCATTTCCTCTAAATTGTCCTTTTTCTTGGAGTATAGTTTTTCAAAGTATCCTTTTATAATAGTCTTTATTTCTGTGGGGTCAATGTTGATATCTCCTTTCTCATTTCTTATTTTGCATATTTGCATCATCTTCCTTCTTTTTTTCTTTGTTAGTCTAGGTAACGGTTTGTCAATTTTATTGATCTCAAAAAACCAGCTCTTGGTTTTGCTCATTTTTTCAAGTGCTTTCTTTTTTTCTATTTCATTTAGTTCTGTGCTGATCTTTGTTAGTTCTTTCTTTCTTCTACCTTTGTATTTAGTTTGTTGTTTTTTTCACTAATTCCTCCAATTGTACAATTAATTATTCAATTGTAGCTCTTTCTTCTTTTTTGATGTATGAATTTATGGCTATAAATTTCCCTATCGGTATTGCTTTTGCTGCATCCCATAAGTTTGGATATGTTGTGTTATAATTTTCATTAGTTTTAAGGTAGTTATTAATTTCTTTTGTCATTTCCTCCTTGACCCACTGTTTTTCTAAGAGTGCTGTTTAACTTCCAAATCTTGGTGCCAAATCTTGGTCTCTGTCCCTTGAAGATTTCCAGCTTCATTCCACTGTGGTCAGAGAAATTATTTTGTATGATTTCAGTCTTTCTGAATTCATTGAGACTTTTTCTGTGGCCTAGCATGTAATTGTACAAGTATATGTCTTGGGTAGGCCTGTTGGAATTTATGCTGTTTGGAGTGCATTGTGCTTCCTGGACATGTACATCCATCTCCCTCAGTAGATTTGGGAAGTTTTCAGCCATTATTTCGTCCAACACCCCTTCTGTCCCTTTTCCCTTCTCTTCTCCTTCTGGGATGCCTGTAATGTATATGTTTGTGTGTTTTCCATTGTCATTCAGATCCCTAAATCCATGCTGGAATTTTTCTTTCTTTTTATCGATCACTTCTACTATCTGTTTGATTTCAGATATACTGTCTTCCACACCACTAATTCTTTTCTGTGCCTCTTTGAGTCTGCTGTTATTTGCTGAGAGTGTATTTTTGATTTCTAGAATTGTGCTGTTCATCACCATCACATCTTTTATCTTTTTGTGTATGATTGCAATTTCTTCTGTATTCTCTCTAAGTGTTTTTTTCTTCATATTCTTAATCTCTTCCTCCACCTCATCAAATTTGTCCCTAATATATGTTTTGAGAACTTTAATTACTTGTTTGATGTTCTGTTACTCTTCCTGATTTTAGTTTGTTCATTGGATTGGAGCATGTTTTCCTGATTATTATTTTGGTTTGCAATTTTTTGTTGCTGTCTTGTCATCATTTTATATTGATGGTTTTAATCAGTTGCTTATCTTCTTTGTCTAGTTTGGTGTTTAATTAGTTGTTTTTGCATGTGTGTTAATTCTTCTCTTTGTCACTTTGTTCTTCCTATTCTATTTCCTTCTTGTTGGCTAAGTTCACTTGAAGGAAAATATTAAGGTCAGGGAAGCCAAAAGAGTAAGAGAAGAAAAATGAACAATAGTAGCATTGATAATAAATATTAAGAGGAACCATGTGTGATCTAGGAGAATGGATATTTGATTCATGTAAGGTATGTATACTTATAACAGTATGAAAAGTAGTGTATGTATAATGAGACAGTAAACTAAATATGGGGAGGAATATAGTGTGAATTAAAAGGCCAGTGTGTTCAGGAGAGAGGGAAAGAGTAAAAAAAGGACAGTAATATAAAGAGTAAATATAAGACAGAAAACAGAGCAAAGGTATTAGAAATAAATTCAGAAAAATAGGGGCGCAAACAAAGAGATGTGTAATGTAAGAGAAACAATAAATGATGGAGGATAGAAAGATGTAGAGGAAAGGGGATAGTGTTGGTGACCAAAATCAATATACACACAAAAGTGGAATGGAGGATGAGGAAATACAGCAAATGTGAAGCACTCCCTGCAGCACCTAATATTTTTAAAAAATTAAAAAAGGAGATGAAAGAAAGAAAAGGAAAAAAGGGACAAAAAGGAGGGGGAAGTAAGCAAGAAAAAGAAAAAGAGAAAAAAGAAAAAGAAAGAGAAAAAGGACCTTGGGGGATTAAGAGAAAGAAAACAAGAAGACAACCCAATAAAATGCCAGACAAAGTTTCAAGCAAGGTATCTCTTTGCAGTTAAATAAAATGCTTAGGGATTTGACATTCTCCTCTTTTCCCCTCCTTACTTCCCTGTCACCCAGGGCAGCAGGAAAGCTGCCTGAGAGGTCCAGTAGGAGATTCAAGTGGGTCCTTGTTGAACCAGCTCTGCACAGAAAACAGTGACTTTTGTTTTCCAGAGAGAGAGCACCCACAGCTCACCAGGAACCCCAAGTATGCTATTGGAAGCTTGGAAAGCACCTCCTACAGTCCCCCTCTTTTAGGTGTGCTATGAGAGGGCTAGTTAATTTTCCGACTCCACCTTCTCCCAGACCAAGTTTCATATCACAGGGTATTTAGGTGAATTGGGTTTTGTCAGCAGATTCACTACTCCTTTCTTCCCAGGCTCTCCCCAAGCCAGCTGGTATGCTCCTTGAAGCACAGATACACAGAAAAAGGAGGGAGGGAGAACCAGAAAATTGAACCTTCACTCGCTTGGCCCCTTTGCTGCACCTTCTACCGAATCCCTCCCACTCATGGAGTTAGTCCAAAACTGGAGGGCTTGGGCAATCCCGGACCTCCAGAAGTGCTGGACTTGGGAAACGGAAGCCCAGGACACTGCAGACTCAGAGTATGTAGGTGTGTGGAATGCGGGCTATGGAGCTTAGGGGACACAGACCTGGGGACCACGTATCTGGGGATCATGGTGCCCAGGGACACCACCACACAACTGACAGTTCTCAGGGAACATTGTGGCCACCAGCCATAAGTGGAAGGGTCCCGCCTCCCCACAGCTTTCAACCTCTGTGCTTGTAACCTGCAATTCTACCTTTAGCAAGCACTACTTCTGTCACTGTCTCTAAAAAACAGACGTCCATACACCACCTGCCTTGCAAGGTCCTGAAACAGCCTGCTCTGGCAAGACTCCAACACCACTTTGCTACTTCTTTGCAGTTGCACTCACTCAGACACCACCTTGCCCTGCCTCCTCCTGTAGAAGTTTTAATTAACTGGACTTAAAAGTGTAGTGATGGATAGAGCTGATAATAACACATTATAGTGAGTAGTAACTGGAGTATAAATGGGATTGTGGCTGAAAAAGTTAGTCTGGGGAAGTAAATGTCAATAGAAAGAAAGCTAAAGAATAACTGAGAGGGAAGCAGACTTGGCCCAGTGGATAGGGCATCCATCTACCACATAGGAGGTCCGCAGTTCAAACCCCAGGCCTCCTTGACCCATGTGGAGCTGGCCCATGTGCAGTGCTGATGCACACAAGGAGTGCCCTGCCACGCAGGGGTGTCCCCGCATAAGGGAGCTCCATGCGCAAGGAGTGAGCCCCATAAGGAGAGCCATCCAGTGCAAAAGAAATTTCAGCCTGCCCAGGAATGGCAGGCAGCACACAGCAAGATGACACAACAAAAAGAAACACAGATTCCCGTGCCACTATCAACAACAGAAGCGGACAAAGAAGAGCACACAGGAGATAGACACAGAGAACAGACAACTGGGGCAGGGTGGGGGGGAGAAATAAATAAATAAATCTTTTAAAAAAATAAAAGAATACCTGAAGGACTGAAATACACAGTAAACCCAGAGGCAGTTGAGAATTGTGGTTAAGGGTGCAAATACAAGCAAGTTCTTCTGTGAACTAGAGCAGATGTATATCACTATTGTATATACATGGAAAACTAAAATTAGTGTGACCTATAGACTGTGGTTAACAGCAATACTATAATATTCTTGCATAAATGTCAAGCTGTACTGTATTGATAAAGGAGGTGTATGGAAAAAGTGTGCTAAATGTATGCTATGGGCAGAGGACGTGGCCCAGTGGTTAGGGCATCCATCTACCACATGGGAGGTCCGCAGTTCAAACCCTGGGCCTCGTTGACTCCTGTGCAGCTGGCCCATGTGCAGTCCTGATGCACACAAGGAGTGCCCTGCCATGCAGGGGTGTCTCCTACGTAGGGGAGCCCCATGCACAAGGAGAGCACCCCAGAAGGAGAGCTGCCCAGCGTGAAAGAAAGTGCAGCCTGCCCAGGAATAGTGCCACACACACAGAAAGTTGACACAATAAGATGACACAACAAAGAGAAACACAGATTCCTGTGCTGCTGACAATAACAGAAGCGGACAAAGAAGACACAGCAAATAGACACAGAGAACAGACAACTGGGGTCGGGCTGGGGCAGGGTAGAGAAATAAATAAATAAATAAATCTTAAAAAAAAAGAAAGATAAAGGTTTGCATGACTCTAAAAAAAAGCATGCTAATGGACCATGATTGGTAGTAATAATCTGGTCATATTGTCTCATAATCTGTAACAAATGTTCAGCAAGGGTGTGGAATTGTATGGGAAATTTACACATCTGTATGATTGTTTTGCAAGTTCACAATATTTGTAATAAAAATATATTTAAAAAATAATATGGGTTGGGGAAAAATACACCAAATGTAAGATAGGAACTATAGTTGGTAGTAATATTGTGATGATGTTCATGCACAGTTTGTAACAAATGTTTCACAATGCAAAGAGTTGGTGAAAGGGTGATGTATGAGACACCTGTGTGATGTTATGTATGTATATTTGGTAAGATCACAATCTTTAGTGTGCATGTTAATGTATGAATGATATACTTCCATAAAATATAAAAAGTTTTTTAAGAATAGAGTGTTGAGAGATGATGAAGAAAGAGTTGGCCTTGCTGATTCTGAAACTTCAAGATTCAGAGAGCCACTTATGCACACATTGTTGTGACTGGCAATGGAAGAAATTGAGCATTGATGTGGAGTAAGTGGCCACAGTAGTTGCTGAGGGCAGGGAGAGGGAAGAAAAGAGGTGATGTGGGGACAATTTTGGGACTTGGAGTTGTCCTAAATGATATTGCAAGGACAGATGCTGGACATTATATATCCTGCCATAACCTACTGAATGGACTGGGGGAGAGTGTAAACTAAAATGTAAACTATAATCCACGTGGTGCAGCAGCGCTCCAAAATGTATTCACCAAATGCAACAAATGAACCACAATGATGAATGAGGTTGTTGATGTGGGAAGAGTGGGGTAGGGGGTTTATGGGAACCTCTTATTTTTTTGATGTAATTTGTGATCTATGTATCAATACAATTAAAAATGATGCAATTGGGGGTGGGGAGTGGGGTGTAAAGGAAATTCTTATATTTTTTCAGTGTAACATTTTGGAATAAAATCTACTCATTCCCTATAAATGTGTATTATTTTCATAATTAATTATCTTTAAAGACATTTTCAATGATATGTTTTAAACTTTAAAAAAAGAAGTAATATTGGATATGACTGGACTCTGTAAAATAAAGCCTAAAGAAACTATGAAAGTACAGTTCTATAAATAACAATGTACCAATCCACCATGTATGGATTAACAATTCTAATACTTCTATGCATTTGAACTGGAATCAATTTTCATAGATAGTTGACAGATGAGGGAATATTTTTCACACTGTGAAATAGGTGATTATAGATAAGCAAGGGAGGAGACTAGAATGTTCTATATGTTAATAGTTTAGATTTATTAACTCATGTATCAGTAAATATAGAGTGTTGTATGTGGGCATATTTATAAACATGTATATACACACATATGTTTCCTCACACTCTCTTCAGAGAGGCCTTAGAAGGCACAGTACCATGGAACTCAGAACATGGAATTTATCACCATTATCCAATAAGTGTCTTCTTGGAGAAATTGTTGACTCTAGGAGAGAAACATGCAAGAAATGACTGGCACAATTTATAGTACCATAGAGTAAATATGTGCTAAAATAAAACTCTCAATGATGGGGTTATACTACAGATAAAGAGTACAGCTGACATTTTACCCCCATGGCCAAAAGTGGAACAAATTAAACAAGAAAAGTAATATTGTATCACTTCTAAAAGTATCATATAAATTTCATGAGTTCATCCTGATATTAATAAATAATTGCTTAAATAAATAAGAAGAGACAAATCTCTCTTGCAGGAAAAAAATAAATAATTTATGTAGATATTACTTTTTCAAGGCCATGGAGAAAAATCCCACTCTTGAAGTATGGGTTTCACTTAGTGACTTCTTCCCAAAGGTGATATAAGGAAGGTTAGAGAAATGAGGAACTTTATGCTGGGGAACCACAAAACACTGCTGAAAGAAGTCAATATCAACAATGATAAGTCATGTTGATAGGATGCACCCTGGTTATGATGGTATGAAAATGATACTTTATTTCTGGTGCATTCTTCCAAAAACCCATAAGCTCAGTCTAATCATGAGAAGAACATCAGAAAATTCAAACTGAGGGAAACTTTACAATATATCTTACCTACACTCCTCGAAAGTATCCAGGTTATCAAAACCAAGAAGAGTCTGAGAAGCTGCCACAATCACAAAGTGACTAAAAAGTTATGACAAATAAATAAAAGGTGTTATTTTGGATGGCAGATGGTACAAACAGGGGAAAGGGGGTAAGAGATTCTTGGAAACTATTTATAACACCCTTACAGGATTTCTGCAACTCTAAAACTGTTCTAAATATTAAGTTTATTAAGAAGTAAAATTTTTAGTGAAATGCAAATTCCTGGGATCATAAAACTCCAAGATTCAATACCGACACAATTATATGCATTGGAAAATTACTCCGATTACACAGAGTAAGTGGAATAACTAAATAAAATGATAAACATGAAATGACTGACATTATGCCAAGCATTAATAGTGAAAACTTTATGATTCAACCCCACATATGCTAACTCATCACACCTCCTTCCATGCATCCACTCTTCTATTTTCATCCCTCATCATCTTTCCAAAGTTTTTACAACAGATAGAGTCATATTAACCCAGAGAAATCTTTCTACTTGGCAAGGGTTTTCATGAACATCACTCTCTCTAAACCATACACAGACTCCAATAACCTCAAACATAAAGATCCAATTTGTGGACAGAACACAAGACTCTCCTTTACAAGGCTTATTTTCAACTTTTCATGAATGCCCATCATTGTTCATCAGATATTCAGAAATATTTCTAAAACTGCACCACATCCTATGGTTATACTGAACTCACATTTGTGTCCCTCTTATCTCTTTTTGTTGTACTTCTACCTCCACATCCTCATGGAATTATTCCAATTCCTCCTTCAAGGCTCAGTTCAATCATGAGGTCCCATATGATGCCTTCATTAACTCACACAACACAGGATGAGTCCAAATTTCTAGACCCTCTTCACTAGGAATTCAGAGCCATCTCAGGATTTTGCATGTACTCATTTCTATGTCTCTTAAATTGTTTAGATATAATCTTTTATAAAAGAAACAATGTGTCACTCAATTCTTCATTCCCAAATTCATGTTTAGTTCTTCATATTGTTTGATGACTAAATGTCATGTGTTGAACCGGATTCTTCCCAAAATTTTAGAAAAAGAAAAAGCAGTGAAACAAAAATCTCTATCTATGAAATTATGTTCCGCTGTGTGTCTTCTCCAGTGTATCTTCATGAGTGAGTGTTCATTTATATAGGACACCAAGGGGGCAGGGACTCAACCATGAGTACCGTCAGTGATATGATCAAATCAAAGCTCTAATCTTGATTTAATTAAGTAAATGTAAAAAAATGAATTTAAATCAATCAAAGGGTATCATATACAGAGGAACAGACCAGTTTACAAACATAATTGAAATCTCTTCTTGGAATTCATAAATAGTATCAACCTGCCACAGAGACCTTTAGGGATTTCATTCCCATGAAACTCATTAATGAATTATTCTTTTGTCTCTCTTCTTGATAAGATACATACTTCTCTGGAGGTAAGAAAGAAAACCACAAAGCAAACTCGTGCCAGTTTTGAACCTCAGAAGACAGATAAGGAGAATCATGTCCATCTCTTATCCCACTGAACACCTTCCTTCCCTGTAGGAAGTCACCTTTCTTTAGATGTGAACTCTAATATTACAAGGTTTCCCAAAATGGTTTCTCTATCACTGATAGTAAAAAAGATTCTGGGTACACTAAAATATCTTGTTTCCAATCTGTCTCCTTTGGAGCCATGGGACTTCCCTCTCTCAACAAGATTTCCTTTTCTCTCACTTCTTCTCCATTCTCCCCAAAACTTAGCAATATATGTGCAAATCACTCAATCATTTATTTCTTAATCATTTGACAAATATTTATTCAACAATACTGTATGGTAAATAGTAAGTTATATTCTGGGAATGAATAGAAGAGTGAGATATTTTGCTTCTGCTCAAACAGCTCACAGACTTTAGAAGGCATGAGATAAGCAAATAAGTAAATGCAACATAATAAGATGGTACTGGAATCCTCCTGGAGTATATTTCCATATATCAGGATCAGCTTTTCCATTTCTGCTAAAAAGGCTCTTAGGACTTAGATGGGAATTACATCGAAGCTGTAGATAACTTTGGGTAGTACTGACATCTTAACAATATTAATTCTCCCTATTCATGAACACAGAATACCTTGCCATTTACTTAGTTCTTTTATTATTTCATTCAACTTTTTTTTTGAAGTTTTCATTGTGCATCCTTTTTAGTTAAAGTTATTCCTATGCATTTTCTTCTTTTAGATGGTGTGGTGAGTGGATTTTTTTATTGTCCATTTAAGAATGTTCTTTCTGTTGTATAATATAAAACTTTTTTTTCATGTAAACCTGATAGGTTTCATTTGGTTGAATTCATTTATGATCTCTAGGGTTTTCTTGGGGCAGCTTGTCATGATATAGATAAGGATCACCACATTTCTTAAAACAGATGATTTTACTTTTTCTTTCTAAATTGGGTAGACTTTATTTAGTTTTTTGGCCTAATTTCTTAACTTCCAGTATAATACTGAATAGCAATATTGAAAGCAGTCATCCTTGTTTTGTTCCAGATCTCAAAGAGATAACTTCCACTCTTTCAGGATTGAGGATAAGATTACCTGTGTTTTGTTATATATTTTGTTTATTCTGTTTAGGGAGTTATTTATATTCTTATTTTTCTAAGTATTTTTATCATGAAAAGGTGTTGGAATTTATCATTCACATTTTCTGCATCAATGTAGATTTTCATGTGATTTCCTTTTCATTAGGTTAATGGGTATATTACATTGATTTTCTTAAGTTGAACATTCATTTTGAATCCCATTTTGTCTTAGTGGGTAATTCTTGTAATATTCTCTTGGATTTGACATGCTAGTATTTGTTAAGTGCTTTGCATCTATATTTATGAGAGAAATTGCTCCTTGCTTTACTTTCTTTGATATGCTTTATGTAGTTTTGGCATCAAAATAACTTTAGTCTCATAGAATGAGTTTGGGAGCTATATGTATCTTGAGTTCAAGTTGGAAGGTTATGAAAAATATTATCATTAATTCTTCTTTGAATATTTCATAGATTTCATTTTGGAAGATGTCTGATCCTAGACTTCTAGTTTTGAGAAGTTTTTGATAACTAATTGAATTTCTTTACTCATTATGTTTTTGTTGAGATCTATTTCTTTTCAGTCAATTTAGATAAATTGCATGCTTTTAGGAATTGGTCAATTTCTTCTATTTTCTATATTTCAGTAGACAATTATTCATAGATTTAATTCATAATCCCTTTAATGTCAGCAATATTTAGCAACATCCCTGATTACATTTTTTATTTTGGTAATTTACATCCTCTTTCTTGTTTCTTTTTCAATCTAAATAAACCTTTTCTATTTTATTGATCTTTTCCAAGAAACAATTTCATTGGTTCACACAATTGTTTTTTCTATAATCTAGTTCATTTCTCTTCACTGAAATCTATATTGTTTTTCTCCTTCTTCTAGATTTAGGTACAGTTTGCCCTTCTTTTTCTATTTCCCACAAATCTGTAGTTAGGCTTTTTAAAACAAATTTTCTCTCCCCTTCCTCCCTGCCCTCACCCCCCAGTTGTCTGTTCTCTTTGTCTATTTGCAGTATGTTCTTTGTCCGCTTCTGTTGTTGTCAGCAGCATGGGAATCTGTGTTTCTTTTTAGTTGTGTCATCTTGCTGCATGAGCTCTCCGTGTGTGTGGTGCCATTCCTGGGCGGGTTGAACTTTCTTTCACACTGGGTGGCTCTCTTTATCGGGTGCACTCCTTGCGCATGGGGCTCCCCTATGCAGGGACACCCCTGCGTGGAATGGTACTCCTTGCATGCAATAGCACTGTGCGTGGCCAACTGGACACAGCTCAAGGAGGCCCTGATTTGAACCGCAGACCTCCCATGGGGACCTCCCATGTGGTAGACAGATGCCCTATCCACTGGACCAAGTCTGCTTCCCTGTAGATAGGTTTTTGATGTGTTATTTTTTAAAATATGAGGATTCACACCTACAAATTTCCCTGAATATTTCAAATTCATCCCAAATCTGGCCTAACAGAATGAATTAGTTTAGCCACAAAATAAATAATAAAATGGACTGTGATGTGTAGTGGATTTCAAATGCCAGCTGCAGTTTTGAGAGACTGTCCACATTAAGGAATTTGAGATTCCATATTACTAAATATGTTCTATATGAAAATGAATTAGAAAATTATCCTAAGTGGGAACTCTGGTAAGAGATTCCTGTATAAAAGATGGATCCTTAGAATTATAGTTGCATTGTAAAGGTTAACAAAGTATAAATACATTAATCAAGTATGTGTATGAAGAGACACACTTCTCCTGACCATGGTGCTACAAGTGCCAAAGCTCTCTGAATGAGGATCCAGCATGCAGTCTGAAATCACAGAAGCTTTGTGACCTTAAAGGCTCAAGGTGCACAACTTAACATTAAATTGTTTTAGCTTGCTAATTTCCAAATAATGTAAAACGTGAATCCTCTCTTTTCCACTGAGACCTCCAAGAATTCACACAAATATGTCCTCAAATTAAACAGCAGAATTTTAAAACTCAGTATATCAATGGATAAATTCTTACATTGCTAGAATCACAATAAGTCCATAGTAAGATACCAGTAAGTCTACTTTAGTCCAAATTTCATTCCCCAAACCAGAGGATTCTGGGATGGTGATGTCTACTCCACATCTCATAGAGAGGGGCTGTGATCCTTTAGAGCTGATGGATGGGACTATGTTGCTTGCAGTTTTAGGCTTTCTCTGTTGCTTGGTATGTAGTTGTCCATCATCACCCCCTTGCCTGTTGTCTTGGGTGAAAGCAATGAACTGGAGAGTAAGTGTTGCAAATCTATTGAGGTTCAGGGCCCAGCTGGCACATGGGCAGCTCCCAAACTTAAGTCACTTGTACATAAACCTACAAACTCTAGTACTAATTACAAGTACAAATGAAAGGACAGAAAAGCCACATGTAGGGAATCTGAAGGTAGTGGTCACTGGAGGTTCTGAGGGTAGGAAAGAGTAAAAAGTGTTATAAGACAGGGGCATTTTTTGGAATTGGGAATTGTCCTAAAAGACATTGCAATAACAGATGCAAACCATTATATATCTTGCCATAAACTATGGAATTATGTCGAAGAGAGTGTAAACTACAATGTAAACATTTGTCCATGCTTAGTGGCAATGCTCCACAGTTTGTTCATCAATTGCAAAGAATGTACCTCACTAATGAAAGATGTTGTTCATGTGGGAAAATGTGGGAAGTGTGGGTAGTGGGGCATATTAGAATCCCCTATCTTTATCATATGATATTTGTGTAATCTAAGTACCTTTTCAAAAATTAAAAATATCTATACAGACCCTAAGAAAGCAAGTTATCATGACTAAAAGACAGAAAAAAAGACAGACAATAGGAATAAAAGCTTTTAAGTTTTTCAGATTTTGAAAATATTCAGAGAATATGAAACAACACTTTTTAATGAGTTTTAGAAGATGAAAAAGAATATTGCAATTATATTAAATGGTATACTTCAATGATTAAATAAATAGAATCTCTGAAGCTAAAATGTACAATGATGAAAATGTAAAATTTCCAAGTAGGAATGGGAGAAATTTATCTACCATGGGAATCAAAGACCCACTAATCCTGAAACAGAAATGGAAAATAAACCAAATTTATATCTGTGGACCTACTACACTTGACATTTTATCCATGTCCCTCCATTTACTGCCAGTAAAACATTCCCTTTCATATTTTCTTTGCACAGTGAAACAGATCTACAGGTTGATTTCAGTGATTTATTGTTCCACTGATGTTTTCCTTCTTGGATAATAAATAAATACAAAATATTTTCATTCAGGAAACGAAAAAAATATATATATATATAACCACACTTAGGATGATGTATCTCAGAGCTATTAATATGCAGGTGCTTCCAATTCTTCTGAGAGGGATGATCTGGAAATGAGGAGAAATGGGAAGTGTGACATTGGAGAAAGACATTAGAATGTGAAATCCAGGACCTTCTCATTCAATACTGTTACTCTAGAATTTGCTTCTCTTGCAAACTCAGTTCTTGGCAGTGAAGGGAGGAGTAATTGCTCCTATGTTTGAAATATACTCACTTAGGCATCGGCTACCTTATTACAATGCATTATAATAGGTAAGCGTTCTGTTACAGTTTTCTACTTTCTCTTGTTTTAAATGATGTTCCTTGGACCTGGGTGTGTTTCTTCTCACTTCCTCACTCTGGACAGTAAATCTTCAATTGGCAGTATTCATCTTTTCTAAATTTCTCATGTTAGCGTCCCAAAGTATTTATTCTACTCATAAAACATTCAATTAAACAGAACACAGATCACTCAAAATGTATCTTGCCCTCCTTCTATGTAACATATATTTCATGGTTTTCAGACAGCAAATAAATCCCCCACTTATCCAGGAAAAAAAAACAGTTTTTCCCTCTGTAACTTGGTGTTTATCTCTCATTGAAATTATGGAAGTGTCTTTTAATGAAATCTATATTTTAGGAACTCTCTGCAAGGTTTCCCTTTTTAAAAAAACCTAACTGTACTTAAGTTTCACTGATAAAAGACAATATGATGCTTTTTTCCCCTTATAGCCATTTATAGACTCTTAAGGAATAAACTTTGTTTTACATGAGAACAAATTTTACCCTCAGTTTAGAGTGAATCATTGTTTTCACATATTTTAGGATCCTGGAGAAGAATAAAATTCTACTGACAAAACCAGGAATACTTTTTTATTTTAAAGGAAAAGAGAAGATGCAGGAATGGGGAAATAAGAAAAGATCTTTGTAATAACATAAGTTCGAGGAAAATATAATAGAGTTGAAAAGGTCCCCATCACTCACATATGATATTTGCTTAATAAAAATGTTACCTTATGAATCAGTGTACCAGCTAAATATTTAGAAAGGAAACAGGAAGTTTCTTAGGGGATTTTGAAAGATACCAATCACTCTCTCTTCATAAATGCAATCAAAGTGTAAGTAAGTTTGGCATCCACAACTGAGTCTTCTTAGGGTGTGACTTCAGTAGGGTAGGTTATTCTTAGCAGTCTTTTCTCTCTCTTACTGGTTTGTATTCCTGTCCTCTAGATGGGGAAACTGCAGGTGGTGGTGCCTATTTAATCAATGCTGAAGACATGAGCCTGCTTCTCCCGGACTGCAGAAAGGGGGCATATTTGTGTGGTCAATAATTCCAGTGGAGTCTTCTTGATTATACAGTGTTCCTGATTATAACAGAAGTATCACCTTTCTTAGCTGGACTGTTTTTCACTCTTTTCCATACTTCCAAATATTGAAAGACATAACTCTAGTTTCTTCAGTAACATGAGTGTTCATGATTCCACGTTTTTTCTCAAGATTCTTTTTCAAAATTTTCTTAATGTTTTTATTTTGAAAGAAGCTTTAGATTACATAAATGTTACATTAAAATTACAGGAGATTCCCATATGCTCCAGCCCCTCAAGATCCCACACTTTACCACATTAACAACTTGTTTCATTAGAGTTGTACATTTGTTAACTTTGAAGGACACATATTGAAGCATTGCTACTAACCATGGACTACACTGTAGATTATAGTTTACCCTCAGTCTCAGACAATTTTATAGGCTGTGACAAAATGTATAATGGCCTTTTTTCCATCATTGAAAGGTCATGTAGGAGAATTCTTATGTCTCCAAAATGTCTCCATATTACTCCTTATTCTTCCCTTCCCTCCCCTCAGAACCTCTGGTGGCCAATGCCTTTATTTCAATGATAAAATTCTTTAATTACTATAATAACACATCTATAATAGAATAATAATATCTAGTTATTATAATGTACAATTGACTAAAGTAAAAATTCTTAAAAGCTTTTATTTGGAAAGAGATTTCTGCTCAAAAATAAGCCTTTCATGTAAACTATTTTGTACCAGAACTGATTACAAAATAGCAGTCTTGCAGGGTAGCAACTGGGAAATGATACATCAAATTGTTGGGAGTGAGAAGACCACTGACACTATTTCCATGTGGTAAATGTACATAATTGCTCTTGTATAGCTTGGAAAAAATGATTCACAATATATTGTTTGCAGTAACATTTAAAGAAAGCACCTAGGAAAGGTATTGACAAACTGGTTTATGTGAAAAATGATTTTACTGAGAATCCTAATTCAAGTTAATGTGGAATAAGGTGGGGCTCTTACTTGCACTGGAGAGAATTCCAGAAAAAAGTGACAAGGTGAGGATTTTTAATTTTCAGATTAAGGCATAATCAAAACATAGACATTTTATAAAACTGCATGAATGAAATATATTTTCCTGAAAATTCTGATAAGTGTATGACTCATATCAGAGACTGAACCTGTGTGTCAATAAATTACAAGTGAAAATGAATTCACAGCTTTGCCAAAGAATTTGAAGTGAATACAAATATGTAAGCAATTATTAACATCTTCAAATATGACCATTAGCTCAGAGAAATCATTACCTCCAAAATGCCACTCTGGTTTGCCATTTGTAGTGATGGCAAGGAAATCAGTTGACGAAGGAAGCATTCACCTTAGTCTACCCAGAAGAAAACAGCAAGCTTACATAAAAGTCTGAAATTATGTCTTAACATCTGGGTTTAATATAAGAATAAGATATAGTAGGAAAGGCAGAAAAACACATATTTGCTTTTTATGACCCATAAATGAGGACTATTATTGTAGGGAGTGCTGAAAGAAATTTCCAGAAAATATCCTTCAATATGGAAATATTTTTTAAAGGGCAAACTTACATCGCTGGAAGAATGATAGAAATTATTGAAACCATCATTGTTTGAAAAATCAGGGAATGTGTTGTTGATTACAACCTCACTTGAATTATGATTTTGAAGGTGCAGGAGAAAGGCACATATTGGAGATAGAATGTGGATTACTATAAAGCAGTCAGATGACATCTCCAGTTCAGGATGTGACCTCTTTCAGGAACTAATGAACAAGCCCTGGTAGCTGGTACAGAGCCTTTGCTAGGAGAGCTTATTTTTCACTAACACCATAAAACACAAGCAGTTTCTTTCATCTGGGAGTGACTGCAATACACTTTCATCCCTCCAGCACCTGCTATTATTTTATATATACAGAATAAACTGAATGAAATATTTTACTGCTGAAAATCCAGGCAGCAGTTTCTATCTTCAATCCTGAATCCAGGAATACAATGAGGGAACACATGATGTAAAATAATACAAAAGAAATAGGAATCCGTGATATACCAAAATGAAACAAATGTAAGTTTTTATTAGGCAAATGCAAGATTATCTCTCTATACACTTACAAAGTACCTAGATTAAGATCTCCTCTAATCCATATTTTATTCCTCCACCTTGTGTACCCTGGGATGGTGATGTCCACTCCACCTCTAAATTGAAAGTTGGCTTAGATCCCACATGGCTGATGGGTGGAATTCTCCTGCTTGCACTTGTAGACTCTCTCGGTTCCCTGGTATGGTGGTTGACCATCCTCACCTCCCTGTTAGCTGACACTGGCAAATCCAATGAATTTGAGAGCAGGTGTTGCAACTCTCCTGAAGCTCATTCAAGTCTCCTGACCATACAACAACCCCAGCACCAACAAAAGGTTGAGTAAAAGTGACAGAGAGGAACATGTAGAAAGATCACATCTGAGTCCAACTCCATCACACTTCAGGGTACAAATTCCAAAGTAGTATCTTCTGGCAAGGCACCAAACTCCAGAATCATCTGCCATGACCATAGGAATGAGGTGTCTCTGTAATCCTCAGGAGAACCACTACCTGGGGTAGTACCTACTTAGGCTGTCTCTGAGATCCTGCTGAAAGATGCATAAGTCCAACTCATCTGAAGACCTGACTCATTTTGAAGTCTCTTAGCCATATGAACTCATTTGTCATTCCCATTTCCCCTTTTTATTCAAGGTATTTTTCTAATTGTATCACGAGCGGGTGGTTGGTAGTAATTCCACAGCACCAGGGATTCTCAACCCAGCGGATATGTCCCATGCTGGAGGGAAAGTAATGTTGAGTTGACTTAGGGAGTGGCCACATTTGAGCAACACGGAGGCTCTCAGGAGGTTACTCTTAGGCACCTTGCATCTCTAGACCTAGTTGAAATTTCAAGCACACAGGCTCATAAGCATTGTCATCAGTATCAAGGGCCCATCATTGGACCATCCTTCTTCACTGGTCTTTGTTCTTGCACTTGGAGATAGTTGCTCCTCAACTGGGGAGTGCAACATAGTTTCCCAGAATAGGAACTCAGCACTTCCGCAGTTGTCATGTCAAACTCTACCTAATATGACAACTAATATCCAAAATATATTTATATACCCTGCATGAATGCCCTGGAGAACTGCCCCCTGCCCATGCATCCCCCATCAATGACATCCCACACCAGTGCTCCTGCCCTGCAATTGTTGAAACACTCTGTGATCCAAAACTTCTTCAAAACTATATGCTAATATATTTCTAAACTCAATTAACAGGAAAATGAAATATTAGTGATAGGTTTAATGATAAAAAATAGAATATTTTTATTGTATATTTAAGAAAAACTAAAAGTAAAAAATAAATCAGGGTATTAAAATGCAAAATATCATAAAATATATTTTACATTTTGCCTTCATCACTGTAATAGGTGTTGCTGTGTATGTACAGTAGAAAAGCTCTCTCTCCCATTCTTTTCTCAGGGTCTTCATCCCTTGCTTAAAAAAAATTATAATGTCTTCAAAAAAGTTTTAGATCACAATAAAGTCACATATACAATATAAGGGAATCTGATATGCCAACATCAAACACTTTTCTCTCTTCCCCCTGCAATTATCTTTTTAATGTGCGTATATTTGCTATAGCTGATGAACAGATATTGAAACATAGATACAAACCATGGTTTCACTATGGTTTACATTATGGTTTATATTTTAGATTGTACAATTTTATAAAAATTTGGTTGTACTATGGTTTACATTTAATTTTTTGGTGAAATTTAACAAGGCCTATATCCATCACTGCATAATCTTGTGGAACACTTCCACTGTCCCCAGTTGTCCCATCTTCCATCTATTCTATTCCTCTCTCCCCCACCCCTTGGGGCCCACAGTGACAACCAAGCTTCACTGCCTGAAATACACGATTCACAGATACTTGCAACAATGCTGAGGATTTGACACACTAGTCTGTCTGGAGACAGTGGCTGTGGGAGTTGCTGAGTGCTGGGAGAGGGAAGATGTGTGACATGGAGGCATTTTTAGGACTTGAAGTTGTCCTGAATTATATAGTATGGATAGATGAAGGACATTACATATCATGCCATAAGCCATTGAATGGACTGTGGGGAGTTGCAAACTACAATGCAAATGATAATCCACACAACCATAAGTTGTTGGTGTGAGAGGAGTGGGGGTGGGGTGGGGAGTGGTATATATGGGAACCTCATATTTTTAATGTTACATTTTGCGTTATCTATGTATCTTCAAAAAAAGACAACAAAATATTTCATTTTCGAAAAAAGAATCTTCTAGTGTTTGATCTCTGTTAATCATGAGCACTTTTGTAAACTTGAGACAAAGTATCCTTTTATAGACAGAATGTTTCCCAGCTTTTTAAAGGCCTGCTTTATGTCCTTGTTTCTAAGAATGTAAATAAAGGGGTTCAACATGGGAGTAATCACTGTGTACATCACTGAGGCTATTGCATTTGCCTTTGAGTGTTTGGTAGCAGCAGAGCTAAGATACACTCCAATACCTACCATAAAACAAGGTCACTACTGAGAGGTGAGATCCACAATTAGAAAATGCTTTATATTTACCACGAGCTGTTGAGATTCTCAAAATTGAGGATATAATTTTATAGTAAGAGAAAAAGATCCCAGTGAGTGGTATAACCCCCAGAAGTCCACTTGCAAAATACATCACAAGGTCATTGAGGAAGGTGTCCAGAACAAGCATGTCTGACTACCTGATTAAGTTCACAGAAAAAGTAGGGCATTTCCATCTCTGTACAAAAAGACAATTGTAAAACCATTAAGTTATGCAAAAGAGAGTCCAAAACACTCAATAACCAGGATACCAGCAGTAGGAGGCCACAGAGCCAGGGGTTCATGATGACTGTGTAGTGCAGGGGGTGACAGATGGCCACGAAGCGGCCATAGGCCATTGCAGTCAAGAAGGAGTTATCTAATTGTCCAAAAAGCATGAAAAAATACATCTGGGTGAGACGGTTTTCAAAAGTTATGATTCTGTTGCCTGTCTGAATGTTCAGCAGCATCTTTGGTTTCGTGGTGGAGGTGAAACAGATATCAGTAAAAGACAGGTTGGAGAGGAAGAAGTACATGGGTGTGTGGAGATGGGAGTCCAAGATGATGGCCAGGATGATGAGCAGGCTGCCAATGAATGTAACCAGGTACATGGACAGGAACATTCCAAAGAGGAGGGGCTGCACCTCTGTATTTTCTGAGAGCCCCAGGAGGATGAATTCTAAAGCATATGTTTGGTTTTCTGTTTCCATGTGGATGATGAATTTCCTGAGGAGATATTCAATACAATGCAATTTAGCCTCAAGCCATAATCAGAAAAATATAATAAATGGTACTGTTTGTATTGTAATTACATTAAGTTAATATTTTTATGGATTTTATAGAGATCTAGTACCCTTTTCTGAAAATAGGGAAAACATATGTTCCTGCTTCTCCTTGATAGTTGTGATGGCTAGAAACCCTTGGTCATAATAGAATACATTTTGCCAAGGCAATAATTTCCATGATAAATTCTCTCAGACTTTATTTTAAGCAACAAACATTATGACCATGTTTTTGTACCCTGTGACAAAATAGAAAAGAAGAACAAAGTAGTAGGAACCATGTTATTTGGTTGTAACAGTTATTATAAAAACACAATAATTTAAAAAATCTTTTTGGTGAAATGGACAAATGACCCCACACAAATGTGTTCCACTGATGTTTCACAGAGGACAAGGGTAATTCAGTGTAGAAAGTATGATCTTTTCAAGAAGTGGTGTTGGAACAAAAGTGAAGCAGGCTAGTAAGATAGGGAATAGATGGATCTAGAACCTGACAGAGTCCACATGGACATCAAAACCCCCTAATGATGGCTGCTGGAGGAATCTCACCCTGGGATTTGCTACCCAGAACAAAGCCTCCTTCCTGAGAATATGGAAAAGCCTGGATCTTCCCTAGGAACTTTCTCACTGGGTCCTCACTAAGGAATTGATGGGCAGGGTAATCAATCCAAAGAGCAAACAGCTGAAACCCCCTCCCCTGCCATTAGCAAAGGGGTGGATAACTAGCAGTTTAAAAGCAAACCATGAGGTTTGAGCTTGCTCTTGCCTAGCTTTTTGCCTATTGACCCGTCTTGCCTTCTGCATGTCACTTTCATCATTTTTCCTCTGCCATGTGGCCATGCAAGTTACCCTCGGGACTTATAATCTATAATGGGGAATTGTAGCTTGTAAATTAGCCCTCTTCATCCCTTTTCAGCCCCTTCCTCACTACCTGCTGGGGCCCTGCTCTGTTATTTTCTCCCATTTCTCTTCCCTTCCTACCTGAATTAATTACTGGCCTAACTCACCTGGCGTGTTCTTGAAATTCACTTCTGCAGCATAGCCAAGAACTTAGTTAGAATATGGTAACAATAGGATGCACTCATGCCAAATAAAAAAGGAACTTAGGCACTGATTGAATTCATTTCACAAAAATTAAATCAAAATGAATCATACCATTTTAAAGTAAAATGCATTGTGAAAGTGCTAGACTAAAATGTGAAGAAAATCTAAGGGCCCATAGGTTGGAAAAGAGTTTTTAGATATAGTAATCGAAGCATGATTCATGAGAGATTAAAATTTATAAGTCAGTTTTTATTTAAATGTAAAATATCTACTCTGTGAAAGACATTGATAAGGGGTTGTAAGAAAACATGCAGATTTGGAAAAATACTTACAAAACACATCTGATAAAAGATTTGTATACAAATGTAGAAATTAATATTAACACCACAAAATAAGAAAGCATAAGCTGAATTTAAAAATCTGCAAAAGATATAAACAGAATCCTAACTTAGGAAGAAATTCAAAATACAAATACAAAATACAATATATAAAAAGAAATTCAACTTCACTGGCACCTAGGTATTATGACCAAATGCCAACTAGCAATGTCTCTGAAAAAGACCTTGGCCAAAAAGGGGAAATATTCAGTGCAGATGAAATTTTATGATTAAGAGGTTTTAAAGTGAGTTTGGTGGTCATTCCAGAGGTTATGCTTATGCTCATCTCAGCAGAATCTCACTATCTGTTACAGTAAACAGTGCCTCAAACAGTAGGGATCCTGATGGTTCTAGAGATATCTAGACACTGTAAATAGTGCAGGGAATCTCAGGAATTTGGCACCCTGTCAGTAGACCTTACTTTGGAATTTATGCTCCCCAGTGTAAAAGAGTTAGCCTCATTTGTAGATTCTCAACATGTGGCTCTTCTCTAAATGTTATTTACATAAAGCCATGTGTTGGCACTATCCTTGTTAAATACATGAGCCAGAGCATTATGTTTTTGGTCTGTTCATGTGCCAGTTGAACCCTTAATCTAAGCAGAGTTTCAACACTTACTCTCCAGTTCATTGGACCTATGTAGAACAACTAATAAGGAGATGGTAATGGAAAACACCTATCCCAAGGAGCAAAGAATGTCTGCACCTCTAAGCAAGCGAGTTCCACCCATATATCCCAAGGGATCTAAGTCCCCTCTCAATTAGAAACAGTGGACATCACCATCACAAAATCCTGAAGATTGGGGAATGAACAATGGACTAAAGTAGACATTATTTTTATATTATAGACTTACTATTCTAGCAATGGAAGAATGTTTATCATTGATATAAAGGCCATGGCCACCAGAGATTCTGAGAGGAGGGAGCAGGCAGAATAGGTGTTATATCAGGGCATTTTCAGGACATTGGGATTGTTCTGCATGACATTGCAATGACGGATACAGGCCATTATATGTTTTATCATTACCTAAAATTGTGCAGGACAGGCTCTTAACTATAATATAAACTATAATTCATGGTTAGCAGCATTGTTTCTATATGCATTCATCAATTGTAGCAAATGTACTACACTAATGAAAGTTGTTGTTACTATGGGAAACAGTGGGAGGGTGAAGGGGTGGGGCATATGGGTCCCCTCTATATTTTATGTAACATTTATGTAATCTAAACCTGTTTTAAAATTTTTAAAATTTAAATAAATAAATGAATAAATAAACTCATTAAAACTCTTTTAAAAATTAAACATCATCTGTCATTAGGGACTTGGAAGACTATGAACACAATAATATATGACCACATGTTTATTAGAAGAGATAAAAACCTAAAAACTGAGAATACCAATTGCTGTTGAGTATATGGAGCAATACATCTCTCATTCACTGCTAGTGAGAACACAAAATGGTTCATCCAGAAGACAGTTTCTTTTAAAACTAAACATTGTCTTACCATACAATCCAGCAGTTTTGCTTTTAGGTATATATATATACACATCATATCATATATATATATATATATATATATATGATATGAAAATTAGAGTCCGCACAAAAGTCCACACATGAACGTTTACAGCAGCTATATTTTTAAACTCCAAATCTGAAAGCAAACAAAATGTTGGTCAACCACCACACCAGGGAACAGAGAGAGTCCACAACTGCAAGCAGAATTCCATCCATCAAACATTTGGGATCTAAGGCCCCTCTTGATTTAGAGGTGGAGTGGTCATCACCATCCCAAGATCCTCAAGATAGAGGAATAAAATAAGAATTAGAGTGGGCTCATTGGTATTCTACTATAGACTTATTGTGACTCTAGCAATGGAAGAAATTGTGTCACTGTCATGGAGACAGTGACCACTGGAGTTGTTGAGTGCGGGGAGAGGGAAGAAGGGGGTGTGATGTGGTGGCTTTTTTGGTGACTTGGAGTTGTCCAGAAATATATCTCATGGACAGATGCAGGATATTATATATCCTACCATATCACACTGAATGGACTGGAAGAGAGTGTAAACTAACATGTAAACAATAATCCAAGCTTTGTAGCAATGATCCAAAATGTATTCATCAAATAAACGGAATGTGCCACACTGATGAAAGGTTGTTAATGTGGGAGGATGGGGAATTTAGGGAGTGGGGTATATGGGAATGTCATATTTTAAAATGTAAAATTTAGTGTGATCTATGTATCTTAAAAAAAGAAGACCATAATAATTTTTGCTAAAGAAATCTCATAGCGAATTTATAAAAACAAACAAGAAAAATCTTTACATCTCAGTGAACATACTCTAATAATGACTGAAGTAATAAATGCACAATTATGTCATTAAGGCAAATACAACAAATTTTACATGTCACAGGAATTGTATGCTTTTTAATATGTATCAATAAAGTTGATTTCTTTTTTAAAAAGAACTATTTTTAAAACCTCACCACACCATATAATTATTGACTCCATATTTGTGTCCATGTCATCTCTTCTTCATGTACTTCTAGCCTTTTCTCTTTCTGAAATTACTCTAAATCCTCCTTCAAGCCTTATTGCAATTAAAATCTCCCTTGTGATGCCTTTACTAACCTCCCCAGGATGAGTCGGTAATTTCTGATCCACTTCACCAGAATTCCAGAGCCACATATATTGAATGACTAAAAGAAAAAAAAATGAATAAACACAGGTAAACAGATAATTTCTACAAGTATAGAGAAAGAAGAATGAGTGAAACAAGGAAACAATGCTTCTGAGAGAGGGAAGACCCAAGAGTAAGAGATCAGAGGAAGCAGATTGGGAAAAAAAATCTATTTTAGTTTATCTGCTATTTTCACTCAGGCTTTTTAATAAGACAGAACTTTGTGTTTTAAGTTTTCTCTGTGGTCATAATCTGCTGATTTCCTTAAAGCTTCTACCAATAAAAGGTGTCCATGGAGTCAAAAATATATTCCCCCAGTACCTGTGAAGATTCTGTAAGTCGCTCTGAAATTATCAAGTCAGGGTCTAAGTTCACCAATGCAGGTTCTTCCTTGACAGATGAATGAAGTTGGAAACTCTGTTCTCAAGAAGTGAAGTGAGATGGAATGAGTCATAAGGTCTGTAGAAGACAAATTGTGTTTTCTTTGATACAGTGAAGGAGAAGCACATAGAGTATCTGAGCAATTAGGGATTCCATTCCCATGAACCACATTAATGAAGTATTCTTTTGTATCAATCTCCCTGAGATAATTATTTCTCTGGAGATAAGAAAGGAAAACACAATGCAAATTTGCACCAGTTTAGTCCCTTGTGACAGCTTTGGAGCTCCATGTTCATCTCTTAGCCCTGTGGACACCTACCTCCCAGGAGGAGGTCACCCTTATTAAGGTGTGGGCTCTAGTCTTGTAAGGTTTCCCATACTGATTTCCCTCTTGTTGCTTCTGGAGTAAGATTCTGAATACACTAAACTATCTTATTTCCCAATTTTTCTCCTCTGGAGTTGGCTGTCATGAATGGAGACACCCACTCACAAGTGAATTTCCTCTTGTCTCACTGCTTCTCCTTTCTCCCCCATAATTAGCAATATCTGTTCAACCCACACAACCATCTGGTTTCTCAGTCATTCAACAATATTTATTCAGCAATACTGTATGGTAAATCCTAAAGTACATTCTGGGAATGAAGAGAAAACAAAGGTACTGTGTTTCCTAACAAACTGTTCACAGTTTTAAAAAGCAAAGAAATGAGCACTCACACAATCCTTAGAAGCCTGCCCCTGGTGCACCTTGTGCCAGATGTCCACCATCCAATACCCTAAAACAGTAACCCTTCCTTATTATATCATCAACAGTGTTTTCTCAAGGATGGATATAAGACATTTAAAATTACACAAAAAATATATAGGGGCTGATAGGCTAAATATAAATCATAATGTAAAACATAAGATAACTAAACATATAGAAAATTGTATAGTCTAAAAAATAAACCACAATGTAAACACAAATGTTACCTTATTTGAAAGCTATTGTCTCATATCTGTACATCAGTTTTAGTAAATATGGTATGAATGTTAAAAGATTACTGCTGTGGAAGGGAAAAGATATTATGTTGGATATGTGGGATTACTGTATATTGTATATATGAATTACTGTGATCTAAAACTCTTGTGAAGATAAGCTTAATAATTAGAAAAAAGAAAAGGAAAAGATAGGATGTTGAATTTTTCCAAATTAATATGTACTGTATATCTAACCTTTAAACTCATCGCTATATTCCATTTTACTATTAAGGGAACCTGACAATATATTGGGCTTCACTTTTCAGGAAGTTTTGGATCACAGAGAGGTTCAACAATGGCAGGGGAGGAATACTGGTGTGGGATGTTATTGACAGGGGACACATGGTTGACAGGGAGTTCTACAGGGCATATATCCAAGGTACATAAAAATGTTTGGATATTTTCATAGTGAAAACAATTAAAAACAACTGAGGGAGTGCTGAGTTCCTAGCCAGGAAAGCTCTATCACAGTCCCTAAAGGAATAGCAACCATCCCCCAAGTGCAACAACAAAGACAAATAAGAATGAAGGTCCAACAATGAGCCCCTGATACTAATGACTATGCTTGTGAGCCTGTGCATCTGAAATAAGAACAAGAGCTAGAGCAGCAATGTGCCTAAAAGTTACCTCCTGAGAGCCTCCGTGCTACGCAAATATGGCCAGTCTTGAAGCCAAACTCAGCATGTAAATTTGTTCCCTTCCCCCCAGCATGGGACATGAATCCCAGGGATAAGCCTCCCTGGTGCCGAGGTGTTAATACCAAGTACCAGCTGATGATGTAACTAGAAAATGACCTTGAATAAAAGGGTCAACTCGGACCAGCAGAATATCTCTGTCTACATATAATAACAGGAGTTAAAAATGCTTTTTGACCTAAATCAAGGGGCAAATGGAAAGGGCAAATGAGTTTATATGGCTATGAGTCCAAAAAAGAGCTGGGAGTTTATCAGAGGGTTTGCCCTCATGCACAACTCAGCAGAGTCTTAGAGACAGATAAAGTAGATAGAACCCCAGGTATTTGTTCTTCTGAGGGCTACAGAGACCCACAGGTTTTATGGTCATGGCAGATGGAGTTCAGTGCCATGTCAGTTGGCCCTTCTTTGGAGTTTGTGTTTCTGTGTGATGGAGCTGGACTCAGATGTGATCACTTTTCACAAGTCTTTCCTGTTACTTTACCAGAATTGTAGTTGGTGATGGGGATTAATATATACCCAGGGGATCTGAATCTCTGGACTGACCATATGATAGCCAGGCCCTGAGCCTCAACAGACTTCAGCTCCTACACTGGTTTATTGGACTTTCCCCACTCAGAGAACATGGAGTTGAAGAAGGTCAACCACCACACCATGGAGTCAAGAGTGCCTACAACTGAAAGCAGGAGAATTGCATCCAATATCCATGTGGAATCTAAGCCCCCTGTTGACATAGATGTGGAATGGACACAACCAATCCAAGGTCCACAAGATGTAGGAATAGAATATGGATTAGAGTGGACTTACTGATATTCTACTCATGAACTATTGTGATTAGTAATCGAAGAAAATGTGGCATTGGTGTGGAGAAATTGGCCATGGTGGCGGCTGGGTGTGGGGAATGGGATGAAGAGATGAGCTGTGGAGGCGTTTTTGGGGACTTGGAGTTGTCCTGGGTGGTGCTGCAGGGACAATTAGTGGACATTGTAGGTCCTCCCATGGCCCACTGGATGGAACATGGGAACTGGATGGAGTATGGGCTATGATGTGGACCATTCACCATGAGGTTCAGCGATGCTCAGAGATGTATTCACCAAATGCAATGAACATGTCATGATGATGGAGGAGAATGTTGCTATGGGGGGAGTAGTGGGGTGAGGGGAGTAGGGGATATATGGGGACCTCGTATTTTTTGAATGTAATATTAAAAAAATGAATAAAGACCAAAAAAGTGGAAATAAAATAAAGATGCAGAATCAGGATTATAGTGAAAAAAAAGTGTTTTCTCAACATTATAATTTCAACCATGCACACATCAATCCTGCGTGTTCACCTTTCCACACCGAACATAGCCACAATTCCATGGACCAACTGACCCAGTGTATTATATTCGTGAGTGTAGAGCAATACAATGAGCAAGAATTTTTGTACACCGATAATGGAGAGGATACTTAGATGTTCTCAAATAGAGGGGAGAGTATCTCTCAAGAGCAAGGCTTGCTCCTAATGGGAGAGGATAGACCAGTTTGTCAAGCCCTCAGCATTGTTGCAAGTATCTATGAATCTTGTCCTTCAAGCAATGAAGCTTGGTTGCCAATGTGGGCCCCAAGGAGAGGGAGAGAGAGAGAAAATAGATGGAAGAGGGGGTAAATGGGGGTAAATGGAAGTGTTCTGTATGATCTTTCAATGATGGATACAGGCCATGATAAATTTCAACAAAAATTTATAAAAGCGTATGGTCTAAATTGTAAACCATATTGTGTACTACTGAGTATGGTTGGTAGCTATCCAATATTTGTACATCAGTTGTAGCAAATGTAACATCCACAAGTAAAAACATCATTGGTGAGGAAGAGGGATGATGTTGGGTATATGGGAGATACCTATATTCTGTGCATGATTTTACTGTGACCTTAAACTTTTTTGAAGATATAATGAAAAATAAAAAAGGCAAGACACTGAGGAAGAAATAAAAGAGATTGCCTTGCCACTATATATACAAGACAACACCTATTAGAGTGATAAAAGGCAAAACCTTAAAAAAAATTTATAAAAATTTTCATTTTTGTTTTCTTTATATGAGGTCCTCATATACCCCCTCTATATGAGGTCTCCATATACCCCCCACACCCTCACCACACTCCTCCCCCCATAACAACAATCTCCTCCATCATCATGAGACATTCATTGCATTTGATGAATACATCTCTGAGCACCACTGCACCTCATGGTCAGTGGTCCACACCATAGCGCACACTCCCACATTCCACCCAGTGGGCAAGGGGAGGACATACAATGTCTGGTAACTGTCCCTGCAGCACCATCCAGGACAACTCCAAGCCCAAAAATCGCCCCCACATCTCATCTCCTCCCACTCCCTACCCCCAGAAGCCACCATGGCCACTTTCTCCACACCAATGCCATATTTTCTTCGATTACTAATCACAATAGTTCATGAATAGAATATCAGTAAGTCCACTCTAATCCATACTCTATTCCTCCATCCTGTGGACCTTAGAATGGTTGTGTCCACTCCACATATATATCAAGAGGGGGCTTAGAGTCCACATAGATGCCGGATGCACTTCTCCTGCTTTCAGGTGTAGGCTCTCTTGGCTTCTTGGTGTGGTGGTTGACCTTCTTGACCTTCATGTTATCTGAGTGTGGTAAGTACAATAAACCAGAGTACAGGGGTTGCAAGTCTGTTGGGGCTCAGGACCTGGCTATCAGATCATCAGTCCAGAGATTCAGGTCCTCTGGGTATACAGTAAACCCTAGCACCAACTACAGATCCAGTAAAAGCAACAGGAGAGGCTTGTGGACAAAGAACACATCTGAGTTCAGCTCCATCACACAGAAACACAAACTCCAAAGTAGGGCCATCTGACATGGCACTGAACTCCATCTTCCATTACCATAAAGCCTGTGGGTCTCTGTAGCCCTCAGAAGAACCAATACCTGGGGTTGTATCTACTTTATCTGTCTCTGGAACTCTGCTGAGGTGTGCGTAAGGGCAACCGCTCTAATAAGCTCTCAGCTATTTTGGAGACTCAAAGCCATATAAACTCATTTGTCCTTTCCATTTTCCCCTTTTATTCAGGTCAAAAAATATTTTAACTCCTGGTATTCTATGTAGACTGAGATATTCTGCTGGTCTGAGTTGACCCTTTTATTCAAGGTCATTTTCTAGTTACATCATCAGCTGGTACTTGGTAGTAATCCCTCGTTGCCAGGAAGGCTCATCCCCAGGAGTCATTTCCCACGCTGGGGGGAAGACAACACATTTACGTGCTGAGTTTGGCTTTGAGACTGGCCACATTGTAGCAACACGGAGGCTCTCAGGAGGTAACTCTTAGGCACCCTGCAGCTCTAGGCCTTGTTTTTATTTCAGGTGCACAGGCTTAAGAGCATAGTTATTAGTTTCAAGGGCTCATTGTTGGACCTTCCTTCTTTTTTGGTCTTTGCCATTGCACTTGGGGGATTGTTACTGTTCGTTTCAGGATTGTGATAGAGCTCCCCTGGCTAGGAACTCAGCACTCCCGTAGTTGTTTTTAATTGTAAGCACTATGAAACTATCCAAACATTTTTATGTACCCTGGATATATGCCCTAGAAAACTCCCTCCCAAACGTGCATCACCTGTCCATAACATCCCACACCAGTATTCCTACCCTGCCATTGTTGAGCTTCTCTGTGATCCAAAACTTCTTCAAAAATGAAGTCCAATATATTGCCAGGTCCATTAATAGTAAAAAGGAACATAGTGATGAGTGTAAAGGTTAGAGATAGAATACATATTAATTTAGAAAAAATAACGTACAAATAAATTGGGGAATCAAAAAATTAAAAAATTCAAAGCTTTGTTTTTGATGCTCTGTCTTCCATTACTGCAATAAATGTTGCCCTGTATGCACATTGGCAAGGCAACTTCTTCCGTCTTTTCCTCACTGTCTATGTCCTTTTTTTTCTTTTATTTCCTAATTATTAAGCTTACCTTCACAAAAGTTTTAGGGCACTGTAATTCACATATACAATATACAGTACTCTCACATATCCAACATTAAACTCTTTTCCCTTCCACAGCAATAATTTTTTTACATATTCATACTATATTTACTGAAACTGATGTACAGATATTGACACAATAGCTTTCAAACAAGGTAACATTTCTGTTTACATTGTGGTTTATATTTTAGACTATACAATTTTCTAAATTTTTAGTTATCTTATGTTTTACATTATGATTTACATTTTAGCCTATCAGCCCCTATACATTTTTGGTGTAATTTAACATGTCTTATATCCATCCTTGCAAAACCTTGTGGAACACTTCTATTGCCCACACAGTTATATTGGTTCCATCTATTCAATACTTCTTTCCCCCTCCCATCAGGACCCACAGTGACAGCCAATCTTCACTGCTTGAAGGGCCATGTACAGAGATACTTGCAACAGTGTTGAGGGCTTGACATGGTCAACTGCCCTAATGCATTGGGTGCCACCATTTCTCTCAAAGATACAATTTCCTCTAATTGAGAACATCAGTCCTCCCCAGGAAATGGGTATAACTTTGCTCTCATTATATGGGTCTCTATCCAATTATATAACCCGCTATGGCAAAGTGAGCACTCACACACTCCCTAGAAGCCTGTTCTGCATCAGATTATTACCTTTGAGCATCTTAAATAGGTAACTTTCCTTATATTTTTGAAAAAGTTTTCTCAGCATTGTATTCTCAACCAAATACCTGAGAATCTCCTATGTTCCTATGTTCCCCCACCGTCCTCCTAATTTCTTGGGCAATATTAACCATCCTCCCATTGCTAGCCCCCCTCAAGTCCACAAAGCCCTACCCAAATTTAGCCCTATGTCCCATTTTACCCCTTCTTTGTGCAAATACCTTCAGCTTATATAGATTTCTCCCATGTAGGTGCCAGCTTACATCTTTCCTCTACCCCCCAATATTCTTTAAACCTATCATCCAGTCTCTAGCTCTCTGAGGCAGCTTGGTTTACTTATTTCATATCATTGAGATCATGTAGTATTTGTCCTTCAATGCTTGGGTTGTTTCACTCAGTATAAGGGTCTCAAGATTCATCCATGTTATCACTTGTGTTTGTAGTGTATTCATTCTTAAAGCTGAGTAGTATTCCATTGTATGGATATACCACATTTTATTTATTTATTTATCCTTTCATCTGTTGGTGGGCATTTGGGTTGATTCCAACTTTTGGCAATAGTGAACAATGCTGCTATGAACATTGGTGTGCATATATCGGTTTGTGTCCTTGTTTTCAGTTCTACTGGGTATATACCCAGCAGTGGAATTGCTGGGTCATATGGTAAATCTATAGCTAGTTTTTTGAGAAACTGCCAAACTGTCCTCCAGAATGGCTGGATCCTTCTGCATTTCCACCAGCAATGGCTGAGTGTTCCCATTCCTCCACATCCTCTCCAGCACTTGTAGTCCTCTGTTTTTTTTTTATTGACTTTGTAATAATATTACATTAAAAATATTTATGTGAGGTCCCATTCAACCCCACCCCCCGACCCCCCCCTCCCCCCCCAACAACACTCGTTCCCATCATCATGACACATCCATTGGATTTGGTAAGTACATCTTTGGGCACCTCTGCACCCCATAGACAATGGTCCACATCATGGCCCATACTCTACTCCATTCCATCCACTGGGCCCTGTGAGGATTTACAATGTCCGGTGATTACCTCTGAGTCCTCTGTGTTTTTGATAGCTGCCAGTCTCATGGGAGTAAGACGATATCTCATTGTAATTTTGATTTGCGTTTCCATAACATCTAGTGATTTTGAGTATTTTTCATATGCTTTTTAGCCATTTGTATTTTTTATTTGGAGAAGTGTCTGTTTAAGTCTTGCCACTTTTTAAGATGTGTAGGTTGTCTTTTTATTTTTTGAGATATAGAAGTTCTTTATATTTGAAGGATATTAGTCTCTTATCATATACATGGTTACCAAATATTTTTTCCCATTGGGTAGGCTCTCTTTTCATTTTCTTGACAAAGTCTTTTGAGGTTCAAAAGGCTCTAATTTTGAAGAAGTCTCATTTATCTATTTGTTCTTTTGCTGCTCGTGTTTTGGGTGTGAAATTCATGAAGTCATTTCCTATTACAAGGTCCTGTAGGTGTTCCCCTACATTGCTTTCTAAGGTCCTTATAGTCTTGGCTCTTATATTTCGGTCTTTGATTCACCTTGAGTTGGTTTTTGTATAAGGTGTGAGTTGGTAATTCCCTTTCAGTGTGTTTGGTGGCCTTCGGAATATCATGTGTCTGTATCTATGAGGATCTATATCAGAATTTTCAAATTGGTTCCATTGATCAGTGTACCTCTCCTTGTGCCAATACCATGCTGTTTTCACTAGTGTACTATGTTTTGAAGTCAGGTAGTGTGATTCCTCCAATTTCATTTTTCTTTTTCAATATATCTTTGGATATTCGTGGCCTCTTTCATTTCCAAATAAATTTCATAGCTAGTTTTTCTAGTTCCTTAAAGAATGCTGTGTTGATTTTTATTGGGATTGTATTGAATGTGTAGATCAGTTTTGGTAGGATAGACATCATACGAATATTTAGCCTTCCTATCCATATACGGGGAGTATTCTTCCTCTTGTTTAAGTTTTCTTTGGTTTCGTTGAATAGTGTTGTGTAGTTTTCTGAGTATAAATTTTTTACATCTTTAGTTAAATTTAATCCTAGGTATTTGATTTTTAAATTTACTATTGTAAATGGTATTTTTTTCTTGATTGCCTCCTCACATTTTTCATTATTGATGTACAGACATGCTACTGATTTTTGCACATTGATTTTATAACCTTCAACATTACTGAACTCATATATAAGTTTTAGAAGTTTCGTTGTAGACTTCTCAGGGTTTTCTATGTATAGGATCATATCATCTGCAAATAGTAAATTTTGACTTCTTCCTTTCCAATTTGAATGCCTTTTATGTCTGATTCTTGCTTCAATGCTCACCCAAGTACTTCTAACAAATATTAAATAGAAGAAGTGATAATGGGTTCCTTCCTTGTCCCTGATTTTAGAGGGAAAGATTTTCAGATTTCAAAATTGTAAATGATGTTAACTGGAGGTTTTCATATATATCTTTTATTATGTTCAGAAAGTTTCCCTCTACTCCAATTTTTGCAGTGTTTTTATTAAGAAATAGTGCTGTATTTTGTCAAATGCTGTTTCTGCATCTAGAGATATGATCATGTGATTTTTTCCTTCAATCTGTTTATGTGGTTTTTACATTAATGTATTTTCTTATGGTGACCAATCCTTGCACACCAGGAATGAATTCCACCTGGTCATGGAGTATAATTGATTTATGGTGCTGTTGAATATGATTAGTAAGTATTTTGTTGAGGATTTCCACATCTATGTTCATTAGAGAGATTGGTCTGTAATTTTCCTTTCCTGTGGTGTCTTTGTTTGGCTTTCATATTAGGGTAATGTTGGCATCGTAGATGAGTTATGCAATGTTCTTCTGTTTCAAATTTTTGGAAGAGTTTCAGCAAGATTCGTGTTAGTTCTTTATGGAAAGTTTGGTAGAATTCACCTGTGAAGCCATTTGGCCCAGGGCTCTTAGTTGGGAGGTTTTTAATGACTGATTCTATCTCTTTACTTGTAATTAGTTTGTTGAGATCATCAATTTCTTCTTTCATCAATATAGGCTGGTTATGTATTTCTAGAAATTTGTCCATTTCCTCTGAATTGTCATTTTTGTTGGAATATAGTTTTTCAAAGTATCCTCTTATGATAGTCTTTATTTCTGTGGGGCCAGTGGTGATATCTCCTTTGTTATTTCTTTTGTGTATTTGCATCATCTCTATTTTTTTCTTTGTTAGTCTAGCTAAGGGTTTGTCAATTTTATTGATCTTCTCAAAAACCCATCTCTTGGTTTTGTTTATCTTTTCAAGTGTTTTCTTATTTTCTATTTCACTTAGTTCTGCTCTTATCTTTGTTATTTCTTTCTTTCTTCTTCTGGCGGGGTTACTTTGTTGTATTTTTCCTAATTCCTCCAAATGTGCAGTTAGTTCCTCAATTTTTCCTCTTTCTTCTTTTTTGATGTATGAATTTATGGTTCTAATTTTCACTCTCAGTACTGCTTTGCTGCATCCCATAAGTTTTGGTATGTTGTGTTATCATTTTCATTAGTTTCAAGGCAGTTATTAATTTCTTTTGAGATTTCCTCTTTGACCCACTGTATTTCTAAGAGTGTGCTGTTTAATTTCCATATCTTGGTGTGAAATCTGGGCCTCTGGCCCTTGCCGATTTTCAGCTTGATAGTGGTGTATTAAAGTCCCCCACTATAATTGTAGAGACATCTATTCCTTCTCTTAGTTTCTCCAGTGTTTGCCTCAGATATTTGGAGGTACCCTTGTTAGGAGCATAAATGTTTATAACTGTTCTTTCTTTTTGAATGATTATCCCTTTCACTAATATGTAGTGTCCATATTTGTCTCTCACAAATGTTTTGCATTTAAAGTCTGTTTTGTCTGATATTAACATAGTTACTCCTGCCCTTTTTTGGTTATTATTTGCTTGTAAGATTCTTTTCCAGCCATTCATTTTCAACCTCCTTGAATCCCTGGGTCTAAGATGTTTTCCATGTAGACAACATATAGATGGATCATACTTTCTTATCCAATTTTCCAGTCTGAGACTCTGGACAGGTGAGTTTAATTCATTGACATTCAGTGTTATCACTTTCAAGGAATTATTTATATTAGCAATTTTTTCTTTGGATTTGTGTTTGTTATATTTTGTTCATTTTTTTAGTCTTTTTAGTTGTTCTTACACTCTCCTCCAACTCTGTCTCTCCTGTTTTTTTCTTTCCTCCTATAGAATTTCCTTTAGTATTTCTTGAAGGGCAGGATTCTTGTTGGCATACTCTATTAATTTCTGTTTATCTGTGAGTATTTGAACTCTCTATCATATTTGATTGTTAGTTTAGCTGAAAGAGTATTCTTTTTCGGATTTTTTTTTTCATTTAGTATCTTGACTATGTCGTAAGACTGCCTTCTTGGCTCAATGGTTTCAGATTAGAAATCAGCACTCAATCTTATGAAGCCTCCTTTGTATGTGTGGTTTTTTCTCTTTCTGCTTTTAGAATTTTCTCTTTGTCTTGAGCATTGGATAATTTGACAAGTATATGTCTTTGGGTAGGCCTGTTGGGATTTATGCTATTTAGGGTGCATTGTGCTTCCTGGATGTGGATGTTCATCTCCCTCACTAGGTGTGGGAAGTTTTTATCCATTATTTCCTCCAACACCCCTTCTGTTCCCTTTCCCTTCTCTTCTTTTTCTGGGATGCTTATAATGCATATGTTTTCACATTTTGCATTGTCATTCAGGTCCCAAAGTCCCTGTTGAATTTTTTCTCTCTTTTTATCTATCAATTCTACTAACTGTTTGATTTCAGATGTACTGTCTTCCACATCACTAGTTCCTCTCTCTCTTCAAATGTACTGTTATTTGCTGAGAGTGTATTTTTGATTTCTTGGATTATGCTGTTCCTTCCCATCATATCCATTGTCTTTTTTTTTTTTTGCGTGATTGCAATTTCTCCTGCATGCTCTCCAAATGTTTTCTTCATATTCTTATCTCTTACTTCACCTCATTAAATAGGCCCCTATTAAATATTTTGAAAGGTTTAATTACTTGCTTGATGTTCTGCTCTTCTTCCTAATTTTAGTTTGTTCACTGGATTGGGTCATGTTTTCCTGATTATTGGTTTGGCTTATAGTTTCTTGTTGCTGTCTGGTCATCATTTTATCTTGCTGGCTTGATTAACTTCTTTGTCTAGTCTCAGGGATAACTAGTTGTTTTTGCGTGTGTGTTAAGTCTTCTCTTTGCCACTTTGTTCTTATTCTATTTCCTTGCTGTTGGCTAAGTTCACTTGAAGTAAAATATTAGGGCAAGTGAAAACAAAACAAGTAAGAAAAGAAAAAAGTAGAATAGTAGTATTGATAGTAAATGTTAGCAGAAGAACCATGTGAGATCTAGGACAATGGGTATTAGACTCATGTAAGCTGTGTAGAGTTAGAACAGTAAGAAAAATGGAGTATCTATAATGAGACAGTAAACTGAATATGGGGAGGAATATGGTATGAATTAAAAGACCAGTGTGGTCAGGAAAGTGGGAAAGAGAAAGGAAAAGACAATAATATGGAGAGCGAATAAAAGACAAAACCACACAAAGGTATTAGAAATGAAAATTGAGGGCTAAATTAAGAGCAGTGCAATGTAAGAGAGACACTAAATGATGGAGGATAAAAAGATGTAGAGGAAAGGGTTAGAATTGGTAGCCAAAATCAGTACACACAGAAAAGAGGAAATCGAGGATGAGGAAACACAGCAAATGTGAATCACTTCCTGGAACACCTAATATTAAAAAAAGAAGAGAAGGAAAAAAGGGAGGGAAGGGGGGGAAACGGGGGTGGAAATGCAAGCAAGAAAAACAGGAAGATGAAGAAAAAGAAGAAGAGGAGGAGGAGGAGGAGGAAAGGGCTGTGGCGGTATAAAGAGGAAGGAAAAAATAAGAAAATAAACCAATAAAAATGACCAAAATTTCAAGCAAGGAATCCTTTCTGAATTTAAATAAAATGCTTAGGAGTCTGACCTTCCCCCTTTCTCACTTTCTCACTTCCCTCTCTCCCAGGGCAGCAGGGAAGCTGTGTGAGGTGTCCAGTAGGAGATTCAAGTGGGTCCTTGGTGTACCAAATCACCAGAGAAAACAATGTGTCTTAATTTCCAAAGACAGAGTGCCCCCACCTCACCAGGAACACCAAATATGCTAATGGAAGTTTTCAAAACACATCTTACAGCTATCTCCCTTAGGTGTGCTACAGGAGGGGCAGTTGATTTTCTGACTCCACCTTCTTCCAGACCAAGTTTCCTAACCCAGCATTTTTAGGTAAATAGGGCTTTCTAGGCAGATTTGCCTCTCCTTTCTTCCCCAGCTTTCCCCAAGCCAGCTGGTATGCTCCTCCAAGTTCAAAAAAAAAAGGGGGGTCAGGACCTGAAAATGAACCCGCACTCATTTTGCCCCTCTGCACCTCCCACCCAAACCCTCCAACTCACAGAGTCAGTCCAAAACTGAATGGCTAGTGTATTCTTTTACTGCAGGGAGCTCTGGATTTGGGAGTGGGAAGTCTGGGATATTGTAGACTTAGGGTATGTAGGTCTGTGGAACGTCCGCTGTGGTGGCTTAGGGGACATGGATCTGGAGACCATGCTTCTGGGGAACACAGGGCCTAGGAATGCCACCACACTACTGACAGTCCAGGGAATGCCTAAGGGGGAAGAGTCCCACCTCTCCACAACTTCCGACCTCGGTGCTAGAAACCTACAATTCTACCTTAGCAAGCATGATTTCTGTCTCTCCAAATCAATGTCCAAACACCTCCTGCCTTGCAAGTTCCCAAAACAGCCCACTGCAGCAAGATTCCAACCCTACTCAGCTGCTCTTCTGAGGGCGCAATTATGAAGTGCATTCACTCAGATGCCATCTTGCCCCACCCATCAGCTATCATCTTTTAATATCTCCATTTGTTCACCCCAGCTTGTCCTTAAAGGGAAAGTACATCTGCCTCATTATCTAATAAAAGATGAAGAAATGAATATGCTAGCTGTTCTTTAATCCTCTCCTGGTTAGCCATGTATATCACTCTGGCTGCTTAGATACTCCCAACAGTGAACTCAGACACTTGTTCTTGCTGGATTTGGGAAGTATCAGGTCTCGATGCCAGGTTACCTAAGTTTGTTTTTGCATTACTTTTTTCCTCTGGGTAGTAATGCTAGGAAGCATTTCTACCAACTGCAAGGCACAAGGCAGAAAGTACAGTGAAGAGAATGCAGCACATATGCAGAGTATTTTGGAAAACCCAGTAACCCCCATGCTCACTGACTCCAGGAACTCAGATTGGGTGAAAGCAGCTTCAATTGAGTCTCTACAGACCCTTCACACACCTTCCATCCTGTGCAAGACACCTGGTCATTCTGGGAGCGGTGTGAAGATAAGTCAGCCTGGTTGTTGTCCACAGCCACCTGTTAAGGCCAACAAGGCAATCCTTAGTATTGTCTTAAAGTTCTTGAGAATTCCAGGGGTGCCATACTAAAGGAACTTGTCCCACGGCTGCTGGAAATCCTGGTGTGCCTGTGCTCCAAGTCACTTTACAGGATGGGGAGGACAGAAAACCTCCCAGCATGGGATGAGGACTCCTGCTCCCACACCACGGCTAGCCAGAACCAGCCCACCATACCCGAGCTTCCTCCCACAGCTGCATTCAAGCTTGTCCACTTCTGGGATGGTCACAGGGTGCCCTGGTTCACTGTGGCCTTCACTTCTGTGGAAAGCATCACCTCCAGTATGGCTCCTACACTCCTAGGTTAACAAGAAGCCCAAACAATGGCCAGTGATAAAGTTTTCAGTGTTTGGTACTGTGAAAGTTGGATAGCTCTTTAGGTTAAAAATAAACTTGTATCTTCCCACTTCATTGTAGACAAAAGAAAATTCTGGATGGATTTTAAAAGGTGAAAAACAGCTCTAAGGGTCTTCTAATCATCAAAGCAATGGGGAGAAATCACACAAAAAATCAACCACTTTGACTATATGTATTAGTCAACTAAAGGTGTACTGATGCAAAGTACCAGAAAGCTGTTGTTATTTACAAAGACGGTTTATTTTGGGTAGAAGCTTACAGTCACACGATCATAAAGTGTAAGTTACTTCCCTTACCAAAGTCTGTTGCCACATGTTGGAGCAAGATGGCTGCTGGTCTCTGGGAGGATTCAGGCTTCTTCTTCACACTCCATGGTCCCAGCTTCTTCTGGTCTCAGATGTAGACTGGCATAAGGCTTATCTCTCTGTCTGGGACTTGTTACTTTATGGGCTTGGCTTCTCTGGTCTCTCCACAAGGTCAGCTGTAGACCCTCAGGTTATCTCTCTACCCAGGCCTCTGCCATGTCTAAGGAGCCATCTCTATTTCTCTGTGTTCTTCTCCTGTGTGTTTACTTCCCCAAGTTCCAGCATCAAAACTCCAACTACTTCCTTTGCCATGTCTTTTTCTTGCTGAGTCCCTGCCCACCAAGGGGGTGAAGACTCAATGTCCTACTGACATGGGCCATTGAAACCCCTGATCAGAATTTAATACGTAAAAATTAAACCTATGAAGTTAATACAATCTATCATGCCCAGAGGAACAGAACAGTTTACAAACATAATCCAATATCTATGTTTGGAATTCATAAACAATATCAAATGGCTACACTATATAAAAATTAAAGATATTTGAATTAAATCAAATAAAATCCAACAGTTTAAAAAACGTAATGCACCATGGAGAGATCACATTATCTTTAACATACATAACGTAGGATGTTGATTGGCCGAGAGTCACCTCTAGCAAGCAGTGTTATGTCCTCTAGAAGGAAACTTTGTAGGTAAGCCCCTAGACCAGAAGGCCCTTCAGGAACCCAAGGAAGCCCAAGCACCCTACCCACACTCCTGGGATGATGGAATGTCAATTCTCCAAAGAAGGAACTTGGTCTCCTGTCACGCAAAGTTCTGGAATCCAGAGGTTCAGAGTTACTGCCCAGCCCACTTGAGGCCAGCTGGCAAGAAAGAAAGATAACATGCTCTCCATCACTCACACCACTTCCATATGCCCAGTAAATTAAGGACTTAGAAGGGAGCTGGGCTCCTGGTCATTCTGTGGCTTAAGTCACTCCTGGCCAGCCCACCCGTGGAACACATATGTGGCTGGAGAACACATAGACCAGGCCTCCAGACACCTGGTGGAGAGGTGGGAGGCACCTTCCTCTCTCACACCTGAAAGCCTGGTGGCAAAGTGGATAGGGCAGTAGGTCAGCCAGCTGGGGGCAGCACTAACAGCAGGGGAACAGGGAAAGGGAAGATCCTCATGGAAGAGGCTGGGCTTGTGCTTTCCTCTGATCCTTCTAGGCTGAGTAAGTCCCTAGGGTTCTTATTCTGAGGGGAAGATCCTAAAGGGGAAGAAGGGACTCAAGAACAGAACATGCAATCACCCTACACTGAATGTGAGGGCAAATGGCACTTTATTTTGTTCCCTAAGCTGGAGAAAATCAGCATAATAGAGTATGATATGCAACACGACAGAAAAATGCCCATTTCTTCTCCTTCTAATTAGTTCTAAAACTCTCTTTAATGTACGAATGATAAGAAAGCAGCAATGCCTGCCTCCCACCCCTGGATTAGTTACCAGGAGCCTATCATAGCTCAGAATAACCTTCCTTAACAATGCTGCTGCATGTTATCAGAATCTTAGACAGCTCTTCTTTGTGGGGATTTCGTGTCTTCAGAACTTTTGCAGAACAAAATGAAATTTTTTTATCACAGAAAAATAAAGAAAATAATATTCATCACCAGTCAACCTCAGTTAATAACATGGCTATCCATTTCCAACAACTAATCAAACTGAAAAATCTGCTTTTCCTTGATTTGTGTAATCAATTTTTCTTCTTTCCTCTTTTTTTTTTCTTTCACTACTTTATGGATTGAAGCAGAATGTCATTAATAAAACTGATCCAAATTTAGATGCTCCCACAAAACGGAGCTTCTGGGTTTATTGGTATTTCATTATTACCATTTCTCAAGGGAGTTCTTGTTTCACAAAGGATGTTGCTTTTAAAACACAAAGCAAGGCTATACTCAGGCAAGACTGCGTCTGAGTGAGTACACCTTATAACCTCTCCTGCAAAGAAGCAGCTGAATAGGGTTGGAATGTTGCTGGACTGGACTGTTTCAGGCATTTGCAGGGCAGGAGGTGTCTGGATATCAAATTGGTGGCACGGTGAAAAAGAAGATTCGTGTATAATGTAGAATTTTGGGTCTCTTTCATGGAGATTAGAGCTGCTCATATGAAGCTTCCCCCTGGGGTGGGCCGTCCTGGAGACTTTGCTGAACCAGGGAATTCCCAAGACCTGAGTGGGCTATTTGGGGGCTTGCAGGGTGGGAGGTGTCTGGAAGTCGATTTGGTGAGACAGAGATGGAGGCATTCTTGCGAGACGTGGAATTTTTGGTTTCTGACACAGAGATCAGAGCGTCCAGCTAGAGCCCCTCCCACTAGAGCAGACAGCCCATCTACCACATCCCCAAACTGCTTGTAGTACAGCGGTGCCCCCAGCACGCTGTTTCAGGGACTTGCAGGATGGGAGGTGTCTGGAAGCCAATTAGACAAAGACGGAGATCTTTGCGAGATGTGGAATTTTGGATTCCTGAGATGGAGCTCAGAGCTTCTGGCTAGAGCCCCTTCTCGTAGGGCTGGCTGCCCATCTGCAGTAGTCTCTGAATTGTCTATAGTACAGTGGCATCCCCAGCAGGCTGTTTCAGGGGCTTGCAGGGCAGGAGGTGTCCTGAAGTTGACTTGGTGAGACAGTGACAGAAGAGACTATTGTGAGAGGGGGAATTTTGGGTTTCTGACATACAGGTCAGAGTTTGTGGGTGTGACCCCTCCCCATAGGGCTGGTGCCCAGCCTTGGGGATCCCTGAAGGCTGTCTTGCACTGTGGTGCTCCCAGGCTCCCTGTTAACTGGATTTGTGGTTCCAGGGCTGTGCCCCATAAACCCTGGTGGCTTACACCCCAGAGACTCACACCTCTTGAGTCTGCAATATCACAGACTTCCTATCCCTGAATCCTCCATGCCCTGAGGGCCATCAAGGTACTTGACTGTCCTAGCCCTTGGCATTTGTGGTTTTTTTTTTCCTTTTTTTTTTTTTTTAACTGTCTTGGTTACTAATATTGCATTATCTCCTGGTCTTTTCTCCCATTGTATCCCCCAAGGTCCTTTTTTGTTTATTGTTTTTTTTTTCTTTCTTCTTTTCTTTTTCTTGCTTGTTTCCCTCTCTTTTCTTTGCCCACCCCCTTTTTTCCTTCTCTTTTTTTCTTTTCTATCTTTTTCTTCCTATTTTATATTATTTTATTTATACAATAGGTGCTACAAGGAGCGCCTCACATTTGCTGTGTTTCCTCATCCTCCATTTACTCAGTTCTCTGTGAATTGATTTTGGTCACCTACACTAACCTCTTTCCCCCACATCTTTCTATCCACCACCATCTACTGTTTTTCTTACATTCCACCTGCATTTCTTTGGTCCCCAAATTGACTAACTTTTATTTTCTAATACCTTTGTTCTGTTTTCTGTCTTTTATCCACTCTTGATACTATTGTCTTTCTTTTCTCTTTCCTCTCTCATGAAAACACTGGCCTTTTAATTCATACTATATTCTCCCCATAATCAGTTGACTGTCTCATTACAGATACTTTAATTACTGCTATAACTCTACACAACTTACATGAATCTAATATCCATTCTCACAGATCTCATATTGTTGCTCTGTTAACATTTATTACCAATACTACTTTAAACATTTTCTCTTCTTATACAATTTCCTTTCCCTGGCCCTAATATTTTCCTTCAAAGTGAACTCATCCAGCAACAAGAAATTAGAATAAGAAGAACAAAGTTACAAAGAGAAGATATGACACTTATACAAGAACATCAACTAATTAATCCCCTAGACTAGACAAAGAAACTAAGGATGATTAAACTCATGAAGATAAAACGATGGCCAGACAGCGAAAAAAAGCTACAAACCAAAAGAATAATCACGAAAACATGCTGAATCCAATGAACAAACTAAAAACCAGGAAGGGGCAGAACATTGGACAAGTAATTAAAGATCTCAGAACATATATTAGAGACCAACTTAATGAAGTAAAGGAAGAGTTTAAAAATATGAAGAAAGCACTTGCAGAGGAAATTGCAGACATACACAAAAAGATAACAGATATGATGGGAATGAACACCACAGTTCAAGAAATCAAAAATACACCCGCAGCAAATAGCAGATTAGAAGAGGCAGAGGAGAGAATTAGCAACGTGGAAGGCAGTACATCAGAAATCAAACAGATATTAGAATTCATCGATAAAAAGATAGAAAAAATCCAGCTAACTTAGGGACCTGAATGACAATGCAAAATGCACAAACATACGTATTATAGACATCCCAGAAGGAGTAGAGATGGGAGAGGGATCAGAAGGGGTGTTGCAGGAAATAATGGCTGAAAATTTCCCAAATCTACTGAGAGAGACAGATGTACATATCCAGGAAGCACAATGCACCCCAAACATCATAAATCCAAACACGTCCACCCCAGGAAATATACTTGTCATATTATCCAATGCTCAAGACAAAGAGAAAATTCTAAAAGCATTAAGAGAAAAGAAAATGATCACATACAAGGAGGGTCCATAAGATTAAGTGCTGATTTCTCATTTGAAACCATGGAGGCAAGAAGGCAGTGGTCTGCTATAGTCAACGTACTAAAAGAAAAAATTCCAACCCAGAATACTCTACCAAGCTAAACTAGCATTCAAAAATGATGGAGAGTTCAAAATATTCACAGATAAACAGAAATTGAAAGAGTATGCCAACAAGAAACCTCCCGTTCAAGAAATACTAAAGGGAGCTCTGCAGGAAGAAAGGAAAATACAGGAGAGACAGAGTTTGAGGAGAGTGTAAGAGCAACAAAAAAGACAAAAAGAGAAGGAAAAAAACAAACAAAATATGACAAACACAAGTCCAATCAAAATATGGCTAACATAAATAATTCCTTGAAAGTAATAACACTGAATGTCAATGGATTAAGCTCACCTATCAAAAGATTCAGACTGAGACATTGGATAAGGAAATATGACCCATCTATATGCTGTCTACAAGAAACACATCTTAGACCCAGGGATTCATGGAGGCTGAAAGTGAATAGTTCGAAAACAATCTTACAAGCAAACAATAACAAAAACAAAACAAAAAAAGCAGCAGTAGCTATATTTTTATCAGACAAAATGGACTTTAATTGCAAAACAATTATGAGAGACAAAGAAGGATACTACATATTAGTGAAAGGGACAATCTCTCAAGAAGAATGAACAATCATAAATATTTATGCTCCAAACTAGGGCGCCTCCAAATACGTGAGGCGAACACTGGAAAAACTAAGGGAAAGAATAGATGCCTCTACGACTATAATGGGAGACTTTTTTTTTTTAATATTACATTCAAAAAATTTGACATCCCATTCAACCCCACCGCCCCCACCCCTCACTCCCCCCACAGCAACACTCTCTCCCATCATGATGACACATCCATTGCACCTGGTAAGTACATCCATGAGCATCACTGCACCCCATAGTCAATGGTCCACATCATAGCCCACACTCCCACGTTCCATCCAGTGGGCCCTGGGGGGATCTACAATGTCCCGTAATTGTCCATGAAGCACCACCCAGGACAACTCCACGTCCCGAAAACACCTCCCCATCTCATCTCTTCCTCCCATTTCCAGCACCCAGCAGCCACCATGGCCACCCTTCTCACGCCCATGTCACATTTTCTCTGTGGACATTGGATTGGTTGTGTCCATTGCACGTCTATGTCAAGTGGGGGCATGGATTCCACATGGATACTGGATGCACTCCTCCTGCTTTCAGTTGTAGACACACTAGGCTCCATGGTGTGGTGGTTGACCTTCTTCAACTCCATGTTAGCTGAGTGGGGTAAGTCTAATAAATCAGAGTGTAGGAGTTGAAGTCTGTTGAGGCTCAGGGCCTGGCTATCATATTGTCAGTCCAGAGATTCAAATCCCCCAAATATATTTCAAACCCCAGCACCAACTACAATTCCAGTAAAGTAGCATGCGAGTCTTGTGAAAAGAGATCCCCTCTGAGTCCAGTTCCATCATGCAGAAACACCAACTCCAAAGAAGGGCCATCTGACATGGCAGTGAGCCCCATCTGTATAATGGAAATAAAGACTATCATAAGAGGATACTTTGAAAAAGTATGTTCCAACAAAAATGACAATTCAGAGGAAATGGAGAAATTCATAGAAACACATAAGCAGCCTATACTGACAAAAGAAGAAATTACTGATCTCAACAAACCAATCCCAAGTAAAGAGATAGAATCAGTCTTTAAAAACCTCCCAACTTAGAAGAGCCCAGGGCCAGATGGCTTCACAGGTGAATTCTACAAAACATTCCAGAAAGAACTAACACCAATCTTGCTAAAACTCTTCCAAAAAACTGAAAGAGAAGGAACATTTTCAAACTCATTCTATGATGCCAACAATAAACAATACCCTAGTACCAAAGCCAAACAAAGACACCACAAAAGGAAAATTACAGACCAATTTCTCTAATGAACTTAGACGCAAAATTACCTAACAAATACTTGCTAACCATATTCAACAACACATTAAACGAATTATACACCATGACCAATTGGGATTCATTCCAGTATGCAAGGATGGTTCAACATAAGAAAATCAATGAAAGTAATACAACATCTAAACAGATTGAATGAAAAAAATGACGTGATTATATTTATAGATGCAGGAAAAGCATTTGACAAAATACAGCACCCTTTCATGATAAAAACACTGCAAAAGATTGGAATACAAGGAAATTTTTTGAACATGATAAAGAGTATATATGAAAAACCTACAGCCAACATCGTTTACAATGGTGAAATCCTAAAATTCTTCCTCCAAGATCAGGAACAAGACAAGGATGTCCACTATCACGTCTTCTATTAAACATTGTCTTAGAAGTACTTCCTCAAGGACTGAGGCAAGAACCAGATATTAAAGGCATTCAAATTGGAAACGAGGAAGTAAAAATTTCATTATTTCCAGATGACATGATCCTATACATAGAAAACCCTAAGAGGTCTCCAAGAATGCTTCTCGAACTCATGAGTTTAGTAAAGTCGCAGGTTATAATATCAATGTGCAAAAATCGGTAGCATTTCTGTACAACAATAATGAGCAAGCTCAGGAGGAAATCAAGAAACAAATACCATTTACAATAGTCACTAAAAAAAATCAAATACCTAGGAATAAACTTAACTAAAGAGGTAAAGAACTTATACACACAGAACTACACAAGATTGTTCAAGGAAATCAAAGAAGACCTAAATAAATAGAAGAATATTCCCTGTTCATGGATAGGAAGACTAAATATTATTAAGATGTCTATCCTACCAAAACTGATCTACACATTCAATGCAATCCCAATAAAAATCAACACAGCATTCTTTAAGGAACTAGAAAAAAGTACTTGTGAAATTTATTTGGAAAGGAAAGAGACACGGAATAGCCAAAGACATATTGAAAAAGAAAAATATAATTGGAGGAATCACACTACCTGACTTCAAAACATACTACAAAGCTACAGTAGTGAAAACAGCATAGTATTGGCATAAGGAGAGACACACAGACCAATGGAACCGACCTGAGAGTTCTGACATAGATTCTCATATATATAGCCATATAATATTTGATAAAGCCACCATACACTCTCAACAGGGAGAGAATGGCCTATTCAAGAAATAGTGCCTGGAGAACTGGATATCCATATGTAAAAGAATGAAAGAGGATTACCATCTCACACCTTATACAAGGATCAACTCAAGATGGATCAAAGACCTAAATATAAGGTCAAGTAATAGGAAATGGCTTCATGAACTTCACACCAAAAGCACACGCAGCAAAAGAACAAATAGACAAATGGGATTTCCTGAAAATTAAAGCCTTCTGGACCTCAAAGGAGTTTGTCAAGAAAGTAAAAAGGGAGCCTACACAATGGGAGAAAATATTTGGTAACCATATATCGGATAGGAGACTTATAACTTGCATATATAAAGAAATCCTATATCTTGAAAATAAAAAGATAAACAACCCATTTAAAAAATGGGCGAAAGGTTTAAACAGACACTTCTCCAAAGAAGAAATACAAATGGCTAAAAAGGACATGAAAAAATGCTCCAAATCTCTAGCTATCAGGGAAAGGCAAATCAAAACTACAATGAGATACCATCTTACTCCCATAAAATTGGCAGCTATGTAAAAAACAGAAGAGTATAAATGCTGGAGAGGATGTGGAGGAATGGAAACACTCATCCACTGCTGGTGGAAATGCATAAGGATCCAACCATTCTGGAGGACATTTTGGCTGTTGCTCAAAACTAACCATCGATTTGCCATATGACCCAGCAATTCTGCTGCTGGGTATATACGCAGCAGAACTGAAAACAAGGACACAAACTGATAGATGCACACCAATGTTCATAGCAGCATTGTTCACTATTGCCAAAAGTTGGAATCAACCCAAGTGCCCATCAACAGATGAATGGATCAAGAAAATGTGGTATATACGTACAATGGAATACTACTTGGCTTTAAGAACAAATACACTACAAACACATGTGATAACATGAATGAATCTTGAGAACCTTATATTGTGTGAAGCAACCCAGGAATTGAAGGACAAATACTACATGACATTAATGATATGAAATAAGTAAACACAAGGTGCCTTAGACAGCTAGAGACTGGATGATAGGCTTACAGGAAATCGTGGTGTAGAGGAAGGATGTAAGCTGACATCTACATTGGTGAAATCTGTGATAAGCTGGAGGTAAATATGTGTACCCAGAAGGGATAAAATTGGGGCATATGGTTACCTTTGGGTGGGGCTTTGTGGGCTTTAGGGGGGCTAGGGATAGGCAAATGGGTAATATTGCCAAGAAATTGGGGGAGTTTGGGGCAACATACAAACATAGAAGATTGTCAGGTATTTGGTTGAGAGTATAATGCTGAGAAAACCTTTTCAAAAATATAATAAGGAAAGTTACCTGTTTAACTTCCTTAAAGGGGATAATCTGATGCAGGACAGACTCCTAGAGAATATGTGAATTCTCATTTTGCCAGAGAGGTTTATATCACTGGGTAGAGACCCATATAATGAGAGTGAAGGTATACCCACATCCTGGGGAGGACTGATGCCATCAAATAGAGGGAACTGTATCTCTCAAGAGAAATGGTGGCTCCCAGGGCATTAGGGCAGTTGAGCATGTCAAGCCCTCAACACTGTTGCAAGTATCTCTGAACATGGCTCTTCAAGAAATGAAGATGGACTGTCACTGTAGGCTCTAAGGGGAGGGGGAAATAGGTATTGAATAGATGGAACCAACATAACTGTGAGGGCAATAGAAGTTTTTCATAAGAGTACGCAAGGATGGATATAAGACATGTAAAATTACACCAAAAATACATAGGGGCTGATAGCCTAAAATGTAAATCATAATGTAAAACATAAGATAACTATAAATTTAGAAAATCGTATAGCCTAAAGTATAAACCACAATGTAAACACAAATGTTACCTTGTTTGAAAGCTATTGTCTCAATGTCTGTACATCAGTTTCAGTAAATATGGTATGACTATGTTAAAAGATGATTGCTGTGGAAGGGAAAAGGTTTTCTGTTGGATATGTGGGAGTACTGTATATTGTATATATGAATTACTGTGATCTAAAACTCTTGTGAAGATAAGCTTAATAATTAGAAAAAAGAAAAGAAAAAGATAGGATGTTGAATTTTTCCAAATTAGTATGTACTCTATATCTAACCTTTAAACTCATTGCTATATTCCATTTTACTATTAAGGGAACCTGGCAATATATTGGGCTTCACTTTTCAGGAAGTTTTGGATCACAGAGTAGTTCAACAATGGCAGCAGAGGAATACTGGTGTGGTATGTTATTGACAGGGGACATATGGTTCACAGGGAGCTCTACAGGGCATATATGTTTGGATATTTTCTTAGTGGAAACAATTAAAAATAACAACTGAGGGAGTGCTGAATTCCTAACCAGGGAGCTCTATCACAGTCCCTAAGGGAACGGCAACAATCCCCCAAGTGCAACGGCAAAGACGAAAAAGGAATGAAGTTCCAACAATGAGCCCCTGATACTAATGACTATGCTTGTGAGTCTGTGCACCTGAAATAAAAGCAAGGCATAAAGCAGTAGTGTGCCTAAGAGTTACCTCCTGAGAGCCTCTGTGTTGCTCAAATATGGCAAGTCTCGAAGCCAAACTCAGCATGTAAATGCATTGCCTTCCCCACCCCCCCACCCCCAGCATGGGACATGACTCCTGGGGATGAGCCTCCCTGGTGCTGAGGGATCACTACCGAGTACCAGCTGATGACGTAACTAGACAATGACCTTGAATAAATGGTTCAACTCGGAACAGCAGAATATCCCTGTCTACATATAATAACAGGAGTTAAAAATGCTTTTTGGCCTAAATCAAGGGGGAAATGGAAAGGACAAATGAGTTTATATGGCTATGAGTCTCTAAAAAAGAGCCTGGAGGTTATCAGAGGGTTTGCCATTATGCACACCTGAGCAGAGTCTCAGAGACAGATAAAGTAGATACACCCCAGGTATTGGTTCTTCTGAGGGCTACAGAGACCCACAGGTCTTATGGTCATGGCAGATGGAGTTCAGTGCCATGTCAGTTGGCCCTTCTTTGGAGTTTGTGTTTCTGTGTGATAGAGCTGGACTCAGATGTGATCTCTTTTCACAAGCTTTTCCTGTTACTTTATCAGAATTGTAGTTGGTGCTGGGGTTTAAGATATTTCTAGGGCATCTAAATCTCTGGACTGACCACGTGATAGTCAGGCCCTGAGCCTCAACAGACGTCAGCTCCTACACTCTGGTTTATTGGACTTACCCCACTCAGATAACATGGAGATGAAGAAAGTCAATCACCACACCATGGAGCCTAGAGTACCTACAACTGAAAGCAGGAGGAATGCATCCAGCATCCATGTGGAATCTGAGCCCCCTGTTGACATAGATGTGGAATGGACACAACCAATCTAAGGTCCACAGGATGGAGGGATAGAATATGGATTAGAGTGGATTTACTGATATTCTATTCATGAACTATTGTGGTTAGTATTCAAAGAAAATGTGGCATTGGTATGGAAAAAGTGGACATGGTGGCTGCTGGGTGTGGGGAATGGGAGTAAGAGATGAGATGTGGAGGCATTCTCGGGACTTGGAGTTGTCCTGGGTGGTGCTGCAGGGACAATTACTGGACATTGTAGATCTTCCCATGGCCCACTGGATGGAACGTGGGAGAGTGTGGGCTATGATGTGGACCATTGACCATGAGGTGCAGCGATGCTCAGAGATGTATTCACCAAATGCAATGAATGTGTCATGATGATGGAGGAGAATGTTGCTATGGGGGGAGTAGTGGGGTTAGGGGGATGGGGGGTACATGCAGACCTCATATTTTTTTAATGTAATATTTTAAAAAATGAATTAAAAAATAAAAACACAAAACAAAACAAACTCCATTTACCTTTCTCTCTTGATATCCATTTGGCCCTTTGTGTTTTGAGTATTATTGAAATTGAGTGTTTCCTGATACTGGTTTGGCCCTTGTTGTGTACCATCAGTTTTCCCTCAGGAAATAGCTGAGGTGTGAACAAAGTGCAGGGTGACACAGAAGGAGGGTTGCTGATGTTGGTGGTGCTGGGGGTAGGAAATGGACGTGACAGTGGAGGAGACCTTGGTACTGCAGATAGAGCTGCTGGCTGAGAAAGGGCACTTGGTAGGAGAGGCACGGGCTTTCCAGCAGTGGGAAATGGAGCCAGAGACCCAACCCTGGAGGGCACTTCAGGATCAGCTGAGAGGTAGATGGCACCAATAGCCAATTCTCCTGCACTCCCGGCAACCCACAGGAATAACCGTCCCTGCTCCTCTGCTAGGTGCTTGCATGTGATCAAGGAGCCATGTGTGACTCTTCAGGCAGAAGCATGTAAGCACTCGTGGCCAGGAGCTCCAAAGACTTCACACTGAAAGGACAACAGCCTGACTGGTGGCCCTCCCTCCACCTGGGTTCCTGAGACTGGACTGAGCAGAGCCTCCCTGCCACACACACACACACACACACACACACACACACCCCTTGGCATGGGAAGTCTATCTTTACTTTTAGCCACTGTCTCAGTTTGCCAGGGCTAGTCTGACAATGCCCCAGAACTGCTTATTTAAGCCCCCAGGTTGAAGATTCTATCATGTGCCTCTCTGACAGTGATCAGATCAGGAAGGAAAGGCTTGGCCCTGTGGACACAATCCTTAGCAAAAGGGCACTGACCATCACTAGCCAAAGCCAATTAGTCTATGGGGTGCAGCAGTGCTCCAAAATGTATTCACCAAAGAGAATGAATGTGCCACACTAATGAAAGAGGTTGAAGATGTGGGAGGAGTGGAGTGAGGGGGGTGGGGGTATATGGGAACCTCTTATATTTATTGAATGTAACATTTTTTGTGATCTATGTATCTTTAAAAAATACAACTAAAAAATTGATGGGAGTGGGGAGTGGAGTATATGGGAACCCCTTATGTTTTTTAATGTAACTTTTTGTGTGATCTATTAACTTTAAAAAAGATAATTAAAAGATTAAAAATTAAAAACCAAACAGTAATTAGAGCTCCACTGACCCAGGGCTTACTGTGAGCCACTGTATGCATACTAATTACATTCATTCTTATAAGTGGTCCATGAGGTCAGTTCTGTTTGATCTGTCCTAGAATGGCAAAGTGAGACAGAGAGGCTGTGACTTGTGAAGGCTCCATAGCTAGTCACCGTAGAGCTGATACTTCCACTTGGGGCTCCTCAGCCTGGGATGCTAACCAACACACTGACTACTGTTAACTGTGCTCCAAGGAAATTGACTTAGGAAGTAATTTGATCAGCTTTGCTAGGGGCTGAACATACCTGCAATGAATTTTAGGGCAGTTTGGTCCTTCAGCAAACCTGTAGTACAGAATTCACACTCTTTATGATCAATGATCCCAAGGTTGGAGAAACTGCGCCTGGAGCCCTGGATTTGATCAAATACCAGTGCCCATAATCCCAATACCATGGTGTGAACATTGGTACAAATGGACTTTGAAATGCCTTTTGCTGTTCTTGTTGCTTTTAAGGCTCTTTTCTTTAGATCTTAATTAATATTTATTTCAGTTGCATAATTTCCTTTTGGCATAAACAAAGCTCCAGGATTGAATTTGCCTGTAACCCCAGCTACTCAAAACGGCCATGAAGTGCTTTAAACACATAAAATCCCATTTGAATGAATGTATTCTAAAGACAATTCCAATTTTCCAGGCGGCAGTAAGGCATTAGAGCAGGAGTCAGCGACTTTCTCTGTGAAGGGCCAGGTGGGAACTCTCCTGTCCCAGGGGCTCTGTCACTATCACTCAACCACGACATCCTACACAGGGAGGCTAGAGAAATGAATGGGTGTGGCTATGTTCTAATAAAACTTTGTTAAAACTGGCTGGGGGCCAAATTTGGCCCACAGGCCTTAGTGTGCCTACAGTGTCATATAGAAAGGCGTGCTTATGGCTCATTCTTGATTTCCCTCCAAGGGGCAGAGCCCCAGTCACTTCCTACCTCCAGGCCCCTCTCCTGCCCTTGTTCAGTCAGCCCTGGAAGGTGGGACTGCTTATCAGACCGGCAAATTCAAGAAAGAGATACTGAGTCTTCAGGCTCACTCTGCCCTTCTCCGTCTTGGGCCTGGCCCACAGGGGGCAGGGGTTCTGCTCTGCTCTTCACCACATTTGAGCTTCAGAAACCACAAGCCCCACTGTGCAGTCCTCAACAGTACTTTCCATCAGTGACACCCTATCAAGGAGCAATCTACAATCCACCTTAGGGTGCTATGGAAAGGGACTCCTCAAAGGTACAAACAAAATGGTGTAGCATGAACTCTCTTTGTTATTCTGAAAATCCAGATGAATTTTATATTCTCTCAATAAAGAAGGATTGAACAACTTCAGACACCAAGAGTCCTGGCTTTTTCACTATTATCACATGATGGCCATCAACTCACTGGCAGTATCATAGGTACCATAGACTCAAAATGTAAACCCCATTTAATAAGTGAAACTATTTACAGTTGTTCAAAACCTATTGCTCACAGGAAGAAAATACATGAAGTGTGTGTTGGCAGAAGGTCGGGAACCCTTCCGTTCCACCCCTCTCCGTTTCAATGGCCAGCAGAGACAGGTACCTTGTCAGATGGCCCCAGAAGTCCCCTTCCTTCCTTCCTTCCTCCATCCAGTCCTTCCACATGCTAGAAGCCAGGCAGAGGGGTACCTTGGATTCCAGAGACATCCCGGGGAGCAGACTGAGGGCCATAGTTGCTTCAACTGGAAACTACGTTTCTATGTGTGAAGTGAAGCTCATGAGACTCAAGAGGCCTCCCACTAGTACTCCAGCAAGAGTTGACCAGAACTGGGGACTCACCTGGGCACCACTAATACTGGGTGGCTAGGAGAAGAGGAAGGAGGCATTTTTTGGAATTATTTTCCACACCATTAACTTCCTTTCCAAGGGAATCTGTGTTCCACATTATGGGTTGAGCTGTGTGCCCCAAAAAGATACCTTGAAGTCCTAATCCCAGGTACCTGGGAACATGAACTTTTTGCAAAAGCATTACTGCAAGCAGAATCATTTAAACTGAATGAGGCTGACTGCAGTGGGTGGACCTTTAGTCCAGGATGGCTGCTGTCTTTAGAAGGGAGGTGTGGGCACAGATAGAAGGGGAGTGCGCCATGGGAAGAGAGACAGAGCAGGCCATAGGGTGACTCAGGAGGCACTGAAAACCGAAGGCTTGCTGGCAAAGGGACAGGTGCCCCAGCGGCCAGGACTGACCCACCAGAACGGCCCACGCACTTGAGGCTTCAGCCTGCAGGGCTGAGAGAGCGGTTCCTGGTGTTTTTAGCCACCTAGTTCATGGCACTTGTGACAGCAGCCTGAGAAAAGTGAGATGTCCCTCTTTTGGCACTACCATCCCTCCAGGAGGGCTGAGGGATAGCCCAGGTGCCCAGCTGTCCGCCAGGCTGAGGGTCCTCAACCAAGGCTTTTATCTAATCAGATGCCTTGAGGAACGCCCTGGGGACGGACAGAAACAATGTTGAAAAGAAAGGAATGGGTGACCTGGACCACTCTAAACACCCTTCTCTTCCTTCCTTCTGCCCTCTCTTGGGTGCTTCCGGTGCTTAGACCCCAGAGCTCTTCCCACCATGCACATCTTCCCAGAGGGGCCGGGCCAGAAGGTGCAGACCTATTCCTGGTTCTTGGTGGGTGGGAAGGCGGCCCGAGGGTTCCCGGGACCCAGGAACTTCCATCAGCCTGGCTGCTTATTCACAGCCCCGGGAACCACCGCACATACTGCTCAGGGGGCCGCATCCTGCACACTGGATAGCCTCGGGGCTCCCTTTCTAGACTCTTCGAGCACCCCCGGATTGCCGCGGGGCCCCTCCAGCTCTGGGGGGGAGGGTTGCATCTGTGTCTCTCAGTAATAGAAGCTCTGCTCTTCAGGGTCCAGGTGCCTGTCCCAACGACCCCGCGGAGCAGCCCCTGCCCCCTCCACTCCCGGGCGCCCCATGGAGTCTTCCTCCCTGGTGAGCAATCCCCGCCCCCTCCTGTCACTTGACCTTCCCGGTAGACCTTTCCCAGTATGATGTCCTGCTCCCACCCCCACAGAAGCATCCCCCACCCTGCCCGCGCCCCGCCCCCACCCCCTGCCTGGTCCCCAGACCCCTTCCACGCGGTGCCGCTGGGTGTCCAGTCCCCGCTCCGGGTGGCACAGCCCCGCCCCAGCCGCTCCCTGGCAGGGGAGCCCTGCCCCCAGCACCGCCTCACCCCGCCGCTCCATGCCGCCCCTCCCGTCTCACCCTGGCCTGGCGGGAGAAGTCGCTGTGCTCCTCTGGGTCCAGGCGCCGCGGCGGGAAGTAGCTGAAGGCGGACAGCGCCGAGGTGGGGCGGCGGCCGGGGCTTGCCCCGCAGCGTGGCGGCGGCGATCTCCTCGTCCCCCAGGCCGCCCCCATCCAGCTTCTCCGCCCAGGCCAGGTCGGTCCCACCCGGCCGGGGGCCCCGCCCGAGTCCGCCTGGCTGCCAGGCGCCCGTGTTCGGCAGTTGCCGGGAAACCGCGGCCTCGCGTCACGAAGGTGGGCGGGTAGCGCAGGGCTGGGGCGCAGGGCCAGGGGCACAGGGCCGAGGGCGCAGCCGGGCTGGGGATGGGACCGTGCCCTCCCGTCTCCCTGCGGGTCCCTGGAGCCCCCACTTGGGACGCGAGGAGCCGCGTCTGCTGGACTGGGGGCCTGCGCCGGCTTGCCCTTGCCCTTGAGCTCGCGGAGGGTCCCAAGCGGGCTGTCTGGAAGAAGTGCAGGCCACCCGCGCGCTACATCTGAAACCCTCCAGGAGCCGCGGAACACTAGTGGAAGAAAAAGGTGGAATTCATTGCCATCGTATATTAACTCAGTGTGTCCGCAGCAGCATCGTGTCAACGTGCAACGAATCAATTTTCAGCGCCTCGGTCATCATGAGGGATCACCGCTCACGGTACTGGCAGGTGCGGGTGTGCAGCGGCATGAATCGAATTCAGCCAAGTAATATCTGGGAAAACTGAGCTGTTCCGCAGCACTCTGCTGTTTCTTGAGTCAAATGCTGGTTCAAGAGGTGTGTTCCTTTTATCGAAAATTCACTTAATTCTAAAGCCTCGAATGTGTGTGTGTGTATCAGTAAAAAGGAAAAGGGGAACAAAACTGGCCTTGGGAATACTTTAACCAGGGCGGCTCTAGTAAGACCGGCTTGAAACATAAATGATAACGAGGAGCCAGACTTGTGAAATCTGGGGAAGAGTTGGTCATTCCAGGCAGAAGGAAGAGCATCTGTGGTGGCCCTGAGGCCGAGCCCATTGATGTGCAGGCAGCAGAAAGGGAGGACAAGGACGGTGCAGCTTTCAGAAGGGGTAGGCAGCAGGGAGTGCAGGTGGACAGGCAAGCAGGGGAGGGGTCGCTCTCAGGCCGGGACCAACGAGCACCCCTCTCAGGGGGTTTCTTGCCCGCAGGTTCTTGCTGCAGGCAGAGGTTTTAGAGATTTTTCAGTACCATGTCCTTGATGCTAATTAACAAAAACAGTAACCACACATTCACAGTGGCACCCCTAGAAGTAGAGGACCCTAGAAGTATGGTACCCCTAGAAGTACAGCACACTAGCAGTAGGGGACCCTAGAATTATGGCACCCCTAGAAGTATGACCCAGCAACCCAGTCTGTGCTTCTCCTACCCCTCCTTACACGTACCCTCACCAAAAGCTGTGTCAATAAAATCTGCCTGGAAAAGAAAGCACCCTAGCACCTCTATGAGAAGCGACGATAGCACCTGCCATTGACTAAGCATTCCCTTCACTGTTTGCCAGGTGCTGCCCTAAGCAATTCCATGGCATGTTTCATTGACTATCCTCCACTATTTAGACTACACTTATTTGAAATTTTGGGGATATCTCAGCCTCCAGAGGTGCTCAGTTCACCAATGAGCCAAAATCCCCTCTGGATTTGTGGCCCAAGCCCTTGTGGTGGTGTAGCATTTTTGGAGGGAACTGACTGCTCTTCTTCCCCAGGACTATCTCAACTACACTGATTTCTGCTCCTCCCTAGTTTTCCTTCCATCTGACAAGCATTCCCCAAGTTCCTTATGCACCAGCCTACGAAGGCTTGGAAGGCAGCAACTTTAGGACCACACACTCCACAGGCACCTCTCCCAGCAGCACCATCCCTCTGCCTCCAGGCCTGGCTCAGGCAAAGTGCTTCTTCACTGGGAGGAAGGTAAGCAGTGCAAGAGAAACTGCTCCCCTTTTGCTCAGCCGGAACGGTCACTGTACCCTTCTGCAGCTACTGCTCTGCCCAGCAATTACAGGATCCAGGGACCATCCAGAGTTTCATGGGTGGCCAATAAATCTAAGCTTTGCTGCCCCCTACTGACCGGAGAAAACCTCCATTGCTTAAGAGGTGATGCTCACAAGTACAGCTCTTTTTAATCATTTTCCTTTCTCTGCTTTAATTTTGAAGACTAATGGCAAGAAGATGCTGTGTTCAAAATTATCTTCAAATGCATGGCTCCAACACTTCCAACAGGGACACTGGGAAATGTCTTGCTAATCTCTAACCATTTATGTGAATGTCACCTCAAATTCTTCAGGGTCATCATCAGAGACCAGTGCTATGCATTGAATACTGAAATGGTTTGAATCTTGGTTTCACTTGCTACTAGATGTCACCTGCTTTGTCTAACACCACTACAGAGTTGGTGGGCAGAGTATATGAGGAAGTCAGATGGCCCCAGCATTATCGCCCATTTGGCTTGTGTCTGTAGAAACATTAGAATAAGATATACATGAGGATTCGGGTCGTAAGGACTGGACTTTGAACTCTAACAACTTGTCAAATCCCTCCCCTTGTAGTGGGATGGTTAGTGAAAGCAGCAGTCATGTACTCAGTAGCTTAAATTTTTCATAACAAGCACATGCATTCTTGCAGGATGAAACATTTTAAGCAGTTGCAGAGGGAGCGCCAGCCCCGTGGCCTGACTTTGCTTCATGCTTTGCACAGTGTGCTGCAGCCGGCGCCATGTCTCAGATGCTCCCCATCCATGGCAGTCTGCAACTCAGAAACCCACCCAAGGGCCTCCTCTCACTCCCTGGGCTGGCCTGAAATCTCCTGCACTCCCGCAGAGGTTTGCAGAATGCAGGCTGCACATCACTGGAATGTGGGCTCACTTATCTCTTTGTCCCACACAACTGCTAAGGCAAGCACAGGGGGTCTTTTCTCCTTTACCCTGGAGCACTTAGCACAACACCTGCAAGTGGGAATCCCTTATATGATAGATGTGTGAAGTGGGCAGGGGGACGCCAGATGAGGCAAGGGCTCCATGGAGGAGGGAACTGAAAGAGCAATGCAGGAAAAGGCCATGATGGACGAGGACCTGAGTGGAGAGGGTGGAGGAATGTTCTAGGCTGCACGTTTTCTTGACATTATTCACAACCACATTAACAATGTGCATGGCAATGTAGTCAGGTCTCCCCTCTTTAAACCCTAAACTCAGGGTTTACTTTCATACCAAGGGTGAGCTGAGAAACAAGAGGATGGACTAGAGTTGTGGGTTGGTGGGGGAGGGCTGCAAGGTGGGGCAGAGAAGGACAAGAGAGCGCACAGAAGGCAGAAGTGACACTGGGCTTGGTCTCGGTAGCAAAGAGGGACTGTGGAAGGGTTTCTGAGGCATAGAATGATCCAGAACAGGGCTCAGGCCCAAAGCCATGAACTGCATGAACTGTAAGTAAGTACTGCTAAGAACTGTAAATGAGACCACTTCACATGTTTCCAAGATGTGAGAGTCCTTTCAGCCTGGCTCCAAGGTGAGTGGCAATTCATTTGGGCATATGAACACATCCGAATCAATTGCATCTCTCTCCCGGTCAATCTTTAATTTGCTTCTATATGTCTCATTCCTTCTCTGCAAAGAAGCATACAATTTTAAAGGGAACTTAGAGCTCTAGAACTTATAGAGTTTCAATAACCTATGCTAAAGATTAAAAAAAAAAACCTTAAAAAGTAAAGATAAAGAGATCTAAAAAGTTACATGTGATGGTTAATCATCGTCCAGTTGGTGCCGAGTCATTGGATGATGCAAGCCCTGGCCTGCCACTGTGAGGACATTCTGTCGGTGACTTTAGATTATTAGGCAGTTGGTTGCATCTAAGGCTGGTTACATCCACAAACAAGGGTGACTGCCTTCAGCAAGGAGGGGAGTCCCATCACCCCAGCAGCTGGAGGTCTTAAAGCAACACCAAGTCTCTCAGCACTCACAACTCCTTTCTCTACTTCTCCAGCTTCTCCCGAGGAAGTCATCTCCTGTGCTGTTTCCAATGCATGGCCTGCCCTAGGAAATCTGAACTTGCCTATCCCTAGGGTCATTAAGCCAATTCTACTAACAAATCCCTTCCTATTTACATATGGTCCCATATCCTATTGGCTGTTTCTTCAGAGAACCCTAATACTGGTAGAAATTCAGATATTACTAGCTAATATGTCCTGTGATTACTTTGTGGTGGGCCTTTTGCTAAATGTTTTTATGTGTATTAACTCATTTCATCCTTATTTTCTGATTAGCCATTTGGAAATGAGGCCCAAGGTTATACAATTTGCAAGAGAGGTTGAAATCAATCCCATGTGCCTGACTCCTGAACACAGATTCGCAGTCCTCTGCTGCATCGCTGCTCAGACCAGGTTCAAGTCTCATCTTCACCCGTGGTTCTATATTCAAGGCAGGCTTTGACCATCTCTGAGCTTTGGAGAGGGAACATTGACCAAGTCCAAGGCCCCTGGAAATCATACAGGCCTGTGTTCAAGTGCTTAGCATGGAGCTCTGCACAGAGCAGGGGCAAAGTAAATGGCAGCTACTTCCCCTTTTCAAGGTCCCAGAAATAGCCTGAGGTAGAAACCCAGTCTCCTAACTCTGCAGCCCTTTCCACACCTGCCTGCCTTGTCTCAGTCTCCCCTTAAGCTTTAACCTGACCGTAATTGGAGAGTGAAGCATCTGTACTTCACTAAATGCAATGTAATTCACTCATGATTTACGTTTTAGAAGATTTCCCCCACAATCAAACCTGCCCCCTCACAACCCTCCCTAAATTTACTTTACTTCATTGTACATTTAAAATAAAAGCTCCTGGACACATATATACTTAAAGATTTTATTTTAATTGACCCCCCCCAGTTGTTTGCACTTGCTGTCTGCTCATCTTCTTTTTAGGAGGCACTGGGAACAGAACCTGGGGCCTCCCATGTGGGAGGGAGGCACCTAATTACTCAAACCACCTCTGCTCCATTTGATATGTCTCATTGTGTTTCTTCACTGTGTCTCTTAGTTACATCACTCACTGCATCATCTGGTGGCATCAGCTCACTGTGTCACCTTGTTGCATCAGCTCACCAAGTCCGCTCATCCTGTCAGCTTGTTATTTGGCTCATCCTCTTTAGGAGGCACTGGGAACTGAAACCGGGACCTACCACATTGTGGGTAGGAGTCCAGCTGCTTAAGACACATTCACTTCCCTGTATTTTATTAAAGGATTTTTTTCTGTATCGTTCTATAATTATAAATGTTATAGTAGTCTAAAGTGCAGTCATCTGTTTTCCCATTGCTCCTCCTCACCATACCTTATATCTGCTAACAAAGTACATCAAGACATTGGGAAAAAATATTTCTTATATTTGTAAAAAGAGGAAATGAAGTTCTCTAAAGAGCATACTCTTTTCATTTAGCAGATAACTGTTACAAGATGGCAGATTTAAAAATAGTCATTCATTGTATTCCTTTATTGTACTTGATCAGTTCTGTTTGACATATAAAGTCAAGTATCTATGATACTAATATTAAATTGAACTTTAATTTTAAATCAATCACTGACACTTGGTATACACAGTATAGGGAAAATAAAGGCTCCTTCCATGTCTCTGTAAGATCTGGACAGATCCTTTTCAGATCACTAAATAGTCCATAATTCTGCAAAATGGCTAATTCACAAATAAGGCTCTTTTTATACTGACTCCCATAAAAACACAACTCCTTTCATGATCTGAGTTCTGAAGTCACTATTCCTTCTTGTCAGCACTGAACCCCAGGGATTTGAGAAAAGAATTTTCTTGATAAATATTTGACAAATTCAAGCCTTGATTTTACCATCTCAGCCTCATGAAAATGGATCAGTTATGAGAAGAAGAAAGAAAAAAGGAACTGGCTAGTATAATCCTTCATAACTGAAATTACCATGTTGAACTTCTTTCTCTCTAACAACCTGCCCACCAACACTTGCACACACATAAGAATGGAAGCTCCTTGAAGGCAAAGTCACAGTTTTCTTACTTGTTTACTCCCAGAGCCCAGAACAATGCCTGGCACATAATAAGAGCTCAATAAATATTTGTTGGTTAAATAAGAGGGATATTTAAAGAAGGATCAAACATGATTCCTGTCCTCAAAGACACAATCAATACTAGAAGTATGCAACAATCCAAAGCAGAGTGTGTGAAGAAAATCAGCATTCCAGCCCTCAGAGGAGTTCAGGGTTTTAGTTTGTGGGGAAAGAAGAGTCCTGAGTTGGGTGCTAATGAATGGACAGAATTTAGTCACAGGGAGATGCTGTCTGGAGGGAGAGGGAGCACTGGGCAAAGGAGCAAGGCAAGAGAGAATGGAGTGGATTAGGTGGGAGGGAAGAGACCACCAGCTTGGAGCCAGGTAGCAAGGTGCAGCCTGCAGGGGTCACAAAAGTCAGAGCAGAGGAGGTTCTACTGTATCCTGTGAGTAGGAAAGAGACAAGGTTTTTGATAACAGGCTGGCATGCTGAGGGTTTTCAGAAGATTAGTCTGGGGTGTGCAAGATGAACTGGACAAGAGTAAGCCAGAGAGGAAACCGGGGAGCAGACTAGCACCAATACCTTAGAGAACTTGGGAAACTCATCTACATCTAGTCACTCATCATCATAATGCCTTATTAAGTAACTTACAAAGGAAACAATAAGGTCTTAGGCATTAGGGAGTGATGAAGATATTGGTTTTAGTGAGTCATCTTGTCCATTCTTTCCCTTATACCAGGGGGAAATTAAAACAGATATTCCAATAATTTAATAACTCTAAAAACAGAGTTGAGCATATCTTATGAAGAATATTTGCATGTTCTGCTTTTGGAATACTGAAGGTGAGAAAATTCCATATTTCAAAACAGAAGCCAAAGATTTATAAAAAATATCCAGTACCCAGAAAAGCCTAATTAACAAAGTGGGTACTTAAATTAGAGATATGAGATTCTCAGTCCACTGGGCTAGCAGACTACTTAGGACCCTGGAAAAAGCAAGTTTGAATTAGGGATTACTTTGGGGGTGGGGGAAATGGAACCATACAAGGACAACTTGATAATCAAGTAACTGGAAGTGGCATTGTTTAATAGCCTCTTTTCCTAGTAAATTTTTGCTGTTAAAATCTTTTGAGGCCATTAATGCGTAGTGCTACACTGAAAAAAAATCGAAAAATAAACTTATTTTTTCTAACAATCCAAAACATTCTTAATATTTTTTGGCCAGTGTTTACTCAAGATTTGGCTTTTCCTAATGGCCAATACTTTCACGTCAATCACAAATCTGTTACTCTTTAGTCTACTGAAAATGTACTCGGCTTTATTAATGATGCTATTTATAAAATATTATAAGGAATTTCAAAAAGAAATATCCTGAGAAGTAGTTTTAATTTCTGAAATCATCTATTTTTCTCACCCTTTTAAGAAAATAATCCTTGCCTATTCACTTCAACAGGCCTTGTAACGTAAAAACCACAATAGTTTCTTTATCTTTTGTGTACATCTTCATCAACTGTAAAAGGTAATACAAATCCTTCTTTATCTAATTTAATTTCAATATCTGGTGAGAGAAGGAAAAAAGTCTTCATGTGATACCCTCACAAACACTATCTTCCTTTACTACTTTGTTCTATTTTGATTTCTTCCACACTATTTATCAATAGGACAGAAGGCTGCAAAGAAATGACCACAACCAAATGAGGATGTTCACTCACTCAGCCTCAAGAACAAGCCTATAACCTGAAATTAGGGAGGCTTCCTGGGCTAAAGCAAGGAGTAGGTCCTGAAATTAGCCAGGAGCAGTAGGAACCACCCACTCTCTCCTTCTTCTTACAAATGGTGGCACACTCTCAATTCAGACAGTGAAGAAAATCTTCTAAGTTCAGCAAAGTTAGACACCTAAGCAGCTCAACCCATCCATCTCTTCCATGCCTCCTGGCAACTAATGCAGCCCATGACTGCAGCACCCCATCACTGCAACATGTGGCCAAGGGGAGTGGCTGAAGTTCCCTTCCCAGCCCTCTGGTGTATGCCATTCCTTCTGTAGAAAGGACCATGAGAGCAGCAGAGGTGGAACATGTGACATGAGGCCTATCAGAGATGGTCCTCTTTGAGATGACTTTTTAATTGATGAAAGGAAGGATTTGGACTTGAAGTCACCATAGTCCAGTAGCTATTTCCAGGATGATTCATGTGCTTACATCTGTGCTAATGTGGTAGCCACCAGCAATGGGAGGCCTTGGAGCACTTGAAATGTGATATATGACTAGGGAAATGAATTTTAAATTTTACTTATGTTTAATTTAAATTTAAGTAGCCATCTGCACTAGTGGCTACTATACTAAACAGCACAGGGCTAAACTATAAGTGCAGCTAAGCAGACATGAGCACTTCTTGTGTTATTCCCTCATTTATACCCTCTTGCCATATGTGTTTGAGGTCAATATTCTTCTTACTCACATTTTACAGATGAGGAAGTAAAGAAAAAGGTTAAGAAGGGTAAATACACTGTGCAAAGACATTCTGCTGATCTGTGGCAAGCTGGATTCAAATACAATCTATATACTATATTCTACCATCTACACTCTAGAGCCTCATGCGGGGCAGGGAAGATTCCATTTTCCATTCTGTGGCTACTAAGCTCCACCTGTCTCCCAAAGAGATAACAACCACTAAGGTTCTGTAAACAAACTCCCTGGTACTTACCTATTGTATACCAATAGGGTGTTACATTTTGGAAGCAAAGTAGATCTTGCTCCTAAAAGGTCAACCAATCCAATCACTAAAGATTTATGAAAGTGAAAATCCACAGGGGTCTCCAGGGAATGGTATGGAATAAGAAATGATTTCACTTGATATTTAGGAAGAAGTTTGGGACCCTAAAAATTATATATACAAACATGAGAGAGATAAACAAAATACAAAACCAGAGAATAAAGTGAAGGTAGTGAGTTACCTATGTATAAAAGTTTGATACAAAATTCCTTTAATAAATGATGCTTTTCCAGGACTTAGGACTGATACCTTTCTTAACACAGCAATGAAAAATATCCTCATTATAGTTCAAGTCTATTAGCTCAAAATATCTTTAAAATGTGTTTTAAAAGTAGTCACTGAAAAAAGAACAATAAACATCACGACAATGCTGTCAAGTTCAAGAAACATCTCTGAAACTCTCAGAATTGCTTTAAGGACCTGAAGGACACTCAGTTAAATTTTTTAATCCAAGAAGAAATGATAAAACTGACATCTCAATTCAATAAATAAAGGATTGCAATGGAACAAATAGTGATGGAAAATTGGTTATCTGTCTAGAAAAGAACAGGTAAACTCCTACCAAACATCAGACTATGGGCATATCTCCTTTTACTGAGTTTTGCTTTATTGCACTTTGCAGATATTGTGTTTGTTGGTTTTTTAAAATAAACTGAGGGTTTGTGGCAATCCTGTGTCAAGCAGGTCTATCAGTGCCAGTTTTCCAACAACGTGTGCTTGCTTCATCAGTGTCACATTTTATTTTGCCCGTTTTCCAACAACATGTGCTCGCTTCATCTGTGTCACATTTTAATTGAGGTATATGTATTTAAAAATTACAAATAATGTTATAGCATACTTAAAAGACTATAGTATATGTGCACTGGGAAACCAAAACATGCATGTAACTCACTTTATTATGGTGGTCTGGAACTGAACCTGCCAAATCTCTGAGGTATACCTATATAATAAATCCCAGGTGGATTAAAGATCCAATGGGGAAAAATTAGTAAAATATTTGCACTAACACGTATTTAGTGAAATAATTTTATGCATGATGGGAAAGTCAGGAACCATTAAATGACATGTAGATTTGGCCACACAAATCTTAAAAACACAAGGCAATAGAAAGATGAATTAGGGAGCAGGAAGGCAATTCCTAGAAAATAGAAATGGTCAATAAACATTTGACAAAATGCTCAACTTCATTATTGCTCACTCAAATGCAATTTAAATACATGACAAGACACCCTTTTCCACTGAATTGCATGGCAAAAGGTAACAGGACAAAAAAACTGTACAGTGGAGGTGGGGGTGACCCAGCCACCTTCACTCTCTGCTGGGGAGGTGGGACATCTACCATTCAGAATCACTATCTACTGACATTACACTAGTAGTCCCACTCTTAGCATTCTAGTCTGAGGCTTGAAGGAGCATGGGCCCCAGTAGAATGACATGCAAGGATGTTTACTACAGCATTGTGGACAGAGACCAAAGATGGAAAGAACCTGAAAGATTATAAGCTGCGGAACTGGTGAGTAAGTCCCATAAAATACTACACCACTTCGAAAAAGAACGTATTTGATCCACACATATTGGTCTTGAGGAAGGTCTATGTATACTGAACATAATGGTAAATTATATGATACACTGGACATAACAAAGAGAAAAGAAAATTGGTTTCCATATTTGTGTACGTTTGGCATAGAAAGCACAGTTACAAATTTGTTATTTCAGGGAATCGAGGTGGTTGGGGTTAACTAATTTTAGTGTTTATCTTTATAGGCCTTGGTATTGTTAAAATTTTTTTAAAAGAAAAGAGTAATGACTTTTTATATATTTAGCTTTTACCAGAATATGATCCTGAGTCAAGTTTGAAGGACACAGAAGAAGGGGATGAAGTCTGTTGAGACTATTTCCAATCACACAAAAAAGGTGTGCTGTGAAATTTATGAGAGGGAATCTTTATAGCACAGATACCACCTAAACTAAAGTTTCCCAGAGAAGAGTGAAATTTCTGACTTGGTTTAAAAATGCACTCAGAAATAATTAGGATTTGTAGAGTTCAGAGATTCAGACTTTTTAATCAAATGGCTGTTGTGTGTGCTAAACCCTTTAAAACCCTTGAAGTGAATCAAGGAATACTAAGACTCATACACCTTCAACACTTGAAACCATCTAGAAATCTCATATAGCGGGAACTGGTCCTATAGGACGAGACAGAAATGGGGTCAATTTACCAAAGAAAAGGCCAGCTATTACACATAGCTCCAAGTAAATGAAAGTTTTCCCTTTTAATAAAGTTATGGAGAAAAGTCAAAAGAGAAGTGACTTAGTTTTCAGAAGGGGCACAAGAAAACTGTTTGCCCTCAGTGAAATAATGCCATACACTTTTTGTTTTTACCTTATAGAAAGGATATTCTAGAACTGAGGATAAGTACAGTTGTGTCAGTTGTGCTAGACTCAGTCTGTCCAGACATGATTCTTCACCTGAAATGAAAAGCATCCCAATCAGTTACGTTTCAATTTTCCTACATGTAATGAAAAAAATCATGAACATCCAGCACTAATTAATTCATTCCAGAAGTGTGATGGATTTTTAAGTGACACTAGAAAATGAAGTTGTTAGAATTATGCCCTCATGCTTGCTTAACCAGTGACATCTTATTTTGACTTCTAAAAACCCAAGCTCCTAACTTCTGCCCCTTGTTGTGAGTCAGGCAGTTACAGCAGCAGACCCCTGCTAATGGGAGCATCTCGATGATCCCCCACAGGAGCATGAATGGCCTGTTGAGGTGCTGATGTCTTCCACCTATAGGAAGCATATCCACCAGCCCATCAAGCCACTGAACCACCACCATGGCAGTGCCAACCACGTGAGGGCTGACTTCTATAGGAAGAACAACATCCCCAGCATCAAGGCTCCTGGCTTTACGTACTTTTCTCCAGCCTGAGGGTCACCCCAGGCCCCAAAGGCCCAGGAGCTCCTTTCAATGGGGAGGAGGGACACCTGGGGCCTTAAATCCTCATTGTGCTGACATCTCAAAACTGCAGAGATTCCCCCATTTGGCCTTATGGTGGGGACAATGAACGACAAGCAGCTTCCCTAAGGGGCCCTGGTTAAGAACCAGGCAGACACCTTTAGATTGTAGGCACATCCAGCAGGTGGATTTTTACATGAGACTATTTCAGATTAAGTGATGCTGGTGACTCATTCACTGCGGGCACCTTCACAACATTAAAAATATCCCCCCAACTTAAGTGACTAGGATTTGTGTTCATGGACTTTCTGCATTTGTATTCTGGGAGGGGTGTGCAGTTAGTTTCCTAATAGTCACAGAAGCCACTACTACCTGATATTATCTCTAGTGTACCTAAAACAATGCTTGCAATTTACTTTCCTCAAGAGGAAATATCAGGAAAGTTACATTTTAGCACAAATGAACTCTAGATATACTGCAGTGCAATTTCTCCCCAGTGGTCTGAACTGCAAATAATGGGATTTTGTTCACTCGAGGACAAAAATCCCTAGGAAGGATGGATGGCCCTGGTGGCCAGCATTTTCTGCTGTCACCCTGTAAGTGAGAAGCAGCTGAGGTCATGAGGAAAGCATGGAGCTTGACATTCACCAGGGTTGGGTAGAATTCTGGCTCCTCCATTTTCTAGCTCTGAGGTCTAGTGTAAGTCTTGTCATCTCTCTGAGCCTACATTCCCCCATCTTTACAGTGGGGAATGCTAACCTTGTCTGTGTCTGAGTCTGAATTCAGTGTCTCAGGGTTTGGAGGCTAGACATCAGATCAAGGGATTAGAAACCACACAGTCCTGCAGGGGGCATCCTGATGTTGGCTCAGCCTCTGCTCATCACATGGCCATCTGAATCCTGTGGTCTCCACTTCTGCAGAGGGGTACATCTGCCTAGATCCCCTCCTTGTGAAGTCTCCAGTCCTGTAGGATGAAGGCCCTCCTGGCTCAAAATTTGGTTTCATCTTAAAAGGATCTTTGAGATTCTTCCAAATAGCTCCCACCCACAGCACTAGGGACCAGGATTTGAATGTGTCTTGGGGGATATGAGTCAGCCCCCATCAGTAAGTCTGTGAGGGGCTTGGTGAGCTCACAGAGTTGGTCATAAAACAGGTGGCCCTCTGGTACACCACCCTGCTTATCAATCGTGCTGAAGATCATCAACTTTTGATGATTTTAAAGCAGACTGCTTTTTTTTTAAATTCTACTCAGTTTATTCATTTTTTAACAAGATATTACATTAAAAAAAATATGAGGTCCCCATTCACCCCCACCGCCCCCACCCCACCACTGCCCCCATAGTAATACTCTCCCCCATCATCATGTCACATCCATTGCATCTGGCGAGTACATCTCCAGGCATCGCTGTACCCCATGTCCTGTATTCCACACCATAGCCCACACTTTCCTACGTTCCATCGGGTGGGCCATGGGAGGACAAACAACATCTGGCAATTGTCCCTGGGGCACCACCCAGGACAACTCCAAGTCCCGAGAATGCCTCCACATTTCTTCTCTTCCTTGCCTTCCCCGCACCCAGCAGCCACCATGGCCACTTTTTCCTCATCAATGCCACATTTTCTTGATTATTAACCACAATAGCTCATAAATAGAGTATCAGTAAGTCCACTCTGATCCTTACTGTATTCCTCCTTCCTTTGGACCATGGCTTGGTTGTGTCCATTCCACATCTATGTCAAGAGGGGTTTTAGATTCCACATGGATATTGGATGCAATCCTCCTGCTTTCAGTTGTAGGCACTCTAGGCTCCATGGTGTGGTGGTTGACATTCTTCAACTCCATGTTAGCTGAATGGAGTAAGTCCAATAAATCAGAGTGTAGGAGCTGTAGTCTGTTGAGGGCAGGGCCTGCGTATCATATTGTCAGTCCAGAAATTCAAACCCCCAAGATATATCTTAAGCCCCAGCACCAACTACAATTCCAGTAAAGTAGCATGAAAGGCTTGTGAAAAGAGATCCCATCTGAGTCCAGCTTCATCATGCAGAAACACCAGTTCCAAAGAAGGGCCAACTGACATGGCAGTGAACCCCATCTGCCATGACCATAGAACCTGTGGGTCTCTTTAGCCCTCAAAAGGACCAATATCTGGGTGTGTATCTACTTTATCTGTCTCTAAGACTCTGCTCAGGTGTGCATATGGGCAATTCTTCTGACAACCTCCAGACTCTTTTTTAGAGACTCATAGCCATATAAACTCATTTGTCCTTTCCATTTCCCCCTTAATTTAGGTCAAAGAGAATTTTTAACTCCTGTTATTATATGTAGATAGGGATATTCTGCTGGTCCATATTGAACCTTTAATTCAAGGTCATTTTCTAGTTGCATCATCAGCTGGTACTTGGAAGTGATCCCTCGGTGCCAGGGAGGCTCATCCCCGGGTGTCATGTCCCACGATGTTGGGAAGGCATTGCATTTACATGCTGAGTTTGGCTTCGAGACTGGCCACATTTGAGTAACACAGAGGCTGTCAGGAGGGAACTGCTAGGCACAGTGCTGCTCTAGGCCTTGTTCTTATTTCAGGCATATAGGCTCACAAGCATAGTCATTAGTATCAGGGGCTCACTGTTGGACCCTCATTCCTTCCTGATCCTTACCGTTGCACCTGGGGTACTACCGCTGCTCCCCTCCAGACAACGGCAGAGCCCCCACTGGCCAGTAACCCAGTACCCCCCCCAGCTGTTGTATTTAATTTTTTCCACTATGAGTATATCCAAACATTTCCATACCCTCTGGACGCATGCCCCGTATAACTCCCTGTCAATCATATATCGCCTGTCAATAACATCCCATACCAGTATTCCTCCGCTGCCATTGTTGAACCACTCTGTGATCCAAAACTTACTGAAAAGTAAAGCCCAATATAATGTCAGGTTCCCTTACTAGTAAAATGGAATATAGCAATGAGTTTAAAGGTTAGCTGTAGAATGCATATTGATTTGGAAAAATACTACATCTTATCTTTTTCTTTTCTTTTTTCCTAATTATACAGCTTCTCTTCAGAGGAGTCCCAGATCACAGTAATTCATATATACAATGTATAGTACTCCCACACATCCACCATAAAACCTTTTCCCTTCCACAGCGATAATCTTTCAACTTAGTCATATCATATTTACTTAAACTGATGTACAGAATCTGAGACAATAGCTTTCAAACAAGGTGACATTTGTGCTTACATTGTGGTCCATACATTAGGATATACAGTTTTCTAAATTTTTTAGTTATCCTTTGTTTTACATTATGGTTTACATTATTAGGCTGTCGTCCCCTATATGTTTTTGTTGTAATATTACATGTTTTATATTCATCCTTGTGTACTCTCACGAAACTCCTCTCTTGCCCCCACATTTACATGGTTCCATCCATTCAACATCCATTTCCCCCCCCCCTTGGGGCCCACAGCGACAGCCAATCTCCATTTCCCAAGGAGCCACGCCCAGACATACTTGCAACAGTGCTCAGGGCCTGACTTGCTCAACTGCCCTAATGCCCTGGGAGTCATCCCTTCTCTCGAGTGATACAGTTCCCTCTATTTGATGGCATTAGTCCTCCCCAGGGTGTAGGTCCACCCCCACTCTCACTACTTGGGTCTCTACCCAATGGTACAACCCACCCTGGCAAAATGAGCATTCAGACATTCCCCAGGAGTCTGTCCCACATCAGACCATTCCCTCCAAGCATCCTAAACAGGTAACCCTCCTAATTATATTTTGATACGGTTTTCTCTGCATTTTACTCTCAACCAACACCTGACACTCTCATTTGTTCATATGTTGCCCCTCACTCCCCCAATTTTTTGGGCAATATTACCCCTCCGCCCATCCCCAGGCCCCCTCAAACCCCCAAAGCCCCACCCAAAGGCAACCCCTTGCCCCCATTTTATCTCTTCTTTGTGCACATACTTACCGCCAGATCATCATAGATTCCACCCCTGCAGACGTCAGCTTACATCCTTCCTCTACCCCCGATTTCCTGTAAGCCTATCTTCCAGTCTCTAGCTCTCTGAGACAGCTTGCTTATTTCATATCATTGAGGTTATGTAGTATTTGTCCTTCAATGCCTTAGTTGCTTCACTCAATATAAGGCTCTCAAGATTCATCCATTTTATCACGTGTGTTTGTAGTGTATTTGTTCTTAAAGCTGAGTAGTATTCCACTGTATATATATACCATATTTTATTGATCCACTCATCTGTTAATGGGCATTTGGGTTGATTCCAACTTTTGGCAATAGTGAACAATGCTGCTATGAACATTCGTGCGCATATATCTGTTTGTGTCCTTGTTTTCAGTTCTTCTGGGTATATACCTGCAGTGGTATTGCTGGGTCAAATGGCAAACCTATGGTTAATTTTTTGAGAAACCACCAAACTGTCCTCCAGAATGGTTGGATCCTTCTGCATTCCCACCAGCAGTGGATGAGGATTCACATTTCTTCACATCCTCTCCAGCATTTGTATTCTTCTGTTTTTTTCATAGCTGCCAATCTTAAGGGAGTAAGATGGTACCTCATTGTAGTTTTGATTTGCATTTTCCAGATAGCTAAGGATTTGGAGCATTTTTTCATGTCCTTTTTAGCCATTTGTATTTCTTCTTTGGAGAAGTGTCTGTTTAAACCTTTCCCCCATTTTTTAAATGAGTTGTTTATCTTTTTATTTTCAAGATATAGGAGTTCTTTATAAATGCAAGTTACTCGTCTCTTATCAGATATATGGTTGAAAAATATTTTCTCCCATTGTGTAGGTTCCCTTTTTACTTCCTTGACAAACTACTTTGAGGTGTAGAGGGCTTTAATTTTGAAGAAGTCCCATTTAACTATTTGTTGTTTGCTCCTCGTGCTTTTGGTGTGATGTTCATGAACCCATTTACTATTACAAGGTCTTGTAGATGTTTCCCGACACTGCTTTCCAAGGTCTTTATGTTTTTGGCTCTTATATTTAGGTCTTTGATCCCTCTTGAGTTGATCTTTGTATAAGGTGTGAGATGGTAATCCGCTTTCATTCTTCTACATATGGATATCCAGTTCTCCAGGCACCATTTGTTGAATAGGCCATTCTCTCCCAGTTGAGAGGGTTTGGTGTCTTTATCGAATATTATATGGCTATATATATGAGGTTCTATATCAGAACTTTCAATTCAATTCCATTGGTCTGTGTGTCTCTCCTTATGCCCATGCCATGCTGTTTTCACTTCTGTAGCTTTGTAGTATGTTTTGAAGTCAGGTAGTGTGATTACTCCAATTTTAAATTTTCTTTTTCAATACGTCTTTGGCTATTCGGGGCCTCTTTCCTTTACAAATAAATTTCATAGCTAATTTTTCCAGTTCCTTAAAGAAGGCTGTGTTGATTTTTATTGGGATTGCATTGAATGTGTAGATCAGCTTTGGTAGGATAGACATCTTAATAATATTTAGTCTTCCTATCCATGAGCAGGGAATATTATTCCATTTATTTAGGTCTTCTTTGATTTCCTTGAACAGTCTTGTATATTTCTCGGTGTATAAGTTTTTTACCTCTTTAGTTAAATTTATTCCTAAGTATTTGATTTTTTTCTTTACTATTGTGAATGGTATTTGTTTCTTGATTTCCTCCTGATCTTGCTCATTATTGGTGTACAGAAATGCTACTGATTTTTGCGCATTGGTCTTGTAACCTGCGACTTTACTAAACTCATTTATGAGTTCCAGAAGCTTTGTTGTAGACCTCTCAGGGTTTTCTATGTATAGGATCATGTCATCTGCAAATAATGAAATTTTGACTTCTTCCTTTCTAATTTGAATTCCTTTTATATCTGGTTCTTGCCTCAGTGCTCGATGAAGTACTTCTAAGACAATGTTTAATAGAAGGGGAGACAGTGGGCATCCCTGACTTGTTCCTGACTTTAGAGGGAAGAATTTTAGGATTTCTCCATTGTAAACAATGTTAACTGTAGGTTTTTTCATATATACTCTTTATCATGTTCAAAAAATTTCCTTGTGTTCCAATATTTTGGAGTGTTTTTATCAAGAAAGGGTGCTGTATTTTGTCAAACACTTTTTCTGTATCTATAGATAAAATCATGTGATTTTTTTCCTTCAGTCTGTTTATATGGTGTATTACATTGATTGATTTTCTTATGTTGAACCATCCTTGCATACCTGGAATGAATCCCACTTGGTCGTGGTGTATAATTCGTTTAATGTGTTGTTGAATATGATTAGCAAGTATTTTGTTAAGTATTTTTGCGTCTAAGTTCATTAGAGAAATTGGTCTGTAATTTTCCTTTCTTGTGGTGTCTTTGTTTGGCTTTCGTACTAGGATAATGTTGGCAAGAAAGAAGGAGTTAGGTAATGTTCCTTCTGTTTCGATTTTTTGGAAGAGCTTCACCAGGATTGGTGTTAATTTTTTCCGGAATGTTTCGTAGAATTCACCTGTGAAGACATTTGGCCCTGGGCTCTTCTTAGCTGCGAGGTTTTTAATGACTGATTCTATCTCTTTACTTGTGATTGGTTTGTTGAGATCATCAATTTCTTCTTTCATCAATATAGGCTGCTTCTGTGTTTCTAGGAATTTGTCCATTTCCTCTGTATTGTCATTTTTGTTGGAATATAGCTTTTCAAAGTATCCTTTTATGATAGTCTTTATTTCTATGTGGTCATTGGTGATATCTCCTTTCTCGTTTCTTATTTTGTGTATTTGCATCTTCTCTCTTTTTTCTTTGTTAGTCTCGCTAAAGTTTTGTCAATTTTATTCATCTTCTCAAAAAAACAGCTCTTGGTCTTGTTTATCTTTTCAAGTGCTTTCTTATTTTCTATTTCATTTAGTTCTTTTTCTTATCTTTGTTATTTCCTTCCTTCTTCTTCCTGTGGGATTACTTTGTCATTTTTTTTTCTAATTCCTCCAAATATGCAGTTAGTTCTTCAATTTTTCCTCTTTCTTCTTTTTTGATGTATGAATTTATGGCTATAAATTTCACTGTCAGTACTGCTTTTGCTGCATCCCATAAATTTTGGTATGTTGTGTTATCATTATCATTTGTTTCAAGGTAGTCATTGATTTCTTTTGAGATTTCTCTTTGACCCACTGTTTTTCTAAGAGTGTTCTGTTTAATTTCATTATTTTGGTGTGAAATCTGGGCCTCTGGCCCTTGCAGATTTCTAGCTTCACTCCACTGTGGTCAAAGATTTTATTTTGTATTATTTCAATATTTCTGAATTCATTAAGCCTTTCTTTGTGGCCTAGCATAGGTCTATCTTGTAGAATGATCCATGTCCACTTGAGAAGAATGTATATCCTGCTGTGTTTGGGTGTAATGATCTGTATATGTCTATTGGACAAGCTCCTCTAATAAATTGCTCAAATATTTCATTTCTTTAGTGATTCTGTTTTGAGATGTTCTGTCCAGAGTTGATAGTGGTGTATTAAAATCCCCCACTATAATTGTAGATGTGTCTATTCTTTCACTTAGTTTTTATGGTGTTTGCCTCACGTATTTAGAGGAGCCCTTTTTAGGAGCATAAATATTTATGATTGTTCATTCTTCTTGACAGATTGTCCCTTTCACTAATATGTAGTATCCTTCTTTGTCTCTCACAATTGTTTTGCATTTAAAGTCTACTTTGTCTGCTATTAATATAGCTACTCCTGCCCTTTTTTTTTTGGTTATTGTTTGCTTATAAGATTGTTTTCCAAGCATTCATGTTCGGCCTCCATGAATCTCTGGCTCTAAGATGTGTCTCTTGTAGATAACATATAGATGGGTCATATTTCCTTATCCAATGTCCCAGTCTGAATCTTCTCATAGGTGATTTTAATCTATTGACATTCACTGTTATTACTTTCAAGGTATTATTTATGTTAGCCATATTTTGATTGGACTTCTGTTTGTCATATTTTGTTTTTTTTCTTCTTCTCTTTTTGTCTTTTTTGTTGCTCTTACACTCTCCTTCAACTCTGCCTGTCCTGTTTTGTCCTTTCTTCCTGCAGAACTCCCTTTAGAATTTCTTGAGGGGGAAGTTTCTTGTTGGCATACTCTTTCAATTTCTGTTTATCTGTGATTATTTTGAACTCTCCATTATTTTTGAATGCTGGTTTATCTGGATAGAGTATTCTTGGTCAGAAATTTTTTTCCTTTAGTACTTTGACTATATCATACCACTGCCTTGCCTCCATGGTTTCAGATGAGAAATCAGCACTTAATTTTTTGGAGCTTCCCTTGTATGTGACGGTTTTCTTTTCTCTTGCTGCTTTTAGAATTTTCTCTTTGTCTTGAGCGTTGGATAATTTGACAAGTATGTGTCTTGGGGTAGGCCTGTTGGGGTTTTTGATGTTTGGGGTTCACTGTGCTTCTTGGATATGTACATCTGTCTCTTTCAGTAGATTTGGGAAGTTTTCGGCCATTATTTCCTGCAACACTCCTTCTGACTCCTTTCTCTTCTTTTCTCCTTCTGGGATGCCTATTATACGTATGTTTGTGCATTTTGCATTGTCATTCATGTCTCTAAGTCCTAGCTGGATATTTTCTATCTTTTTATCAATCAATTTTTCTATCTCTTTGATTTCCGGTGTACTGTCTTCCACATCACTAATTCTCTGCTCTGCCTCTTCTAATCTGCTGCTATTTGCTGCAGCTGTATTTTTGATTTCTTGAACCGTGGTGTTCATTCCCATCATATCTGTTATCTTTTTGCATATGTCTGCAATTTCCCCTCCAAATGTTGACTTCATATTGTTAACCTCTTCCTTTACTTCATTAAATTTGTCTGTGATATATGTTCTGAGATCTTTAATTACTTGTGCGAAGTTCTGCTCCCCTTCCTGATTTTTAGTTCGTTCATTGGATTCAGCCATGTTTTCCTGATTACTGGTTTGTTTTGTAGTTTTTTGTTGCTGTCTGGTCATCATTTTATCTTGATGGGTTAATCAGTTTTTTAGCTTCTTTGTCTAGTCTTGGGGATTAGTTAGCTGTTGTTTTTGTGTAAGTGGTATGTCTCCTCTTTGTCACTTTGTTCTTCTTATTCTAATTTCTTGTTGCTGGGTGAGTTCACTTTGGAGGAAAGTATTAGGGCCAGGGAAAGGCAATTGTGTAAGAAAGGAAAATGTGTAAAGTAGTACTGGTAAGAAATGTTAACAGAGCAACAATATGAATCCTGGGAGAATGGATAATAGATTCATGTATGTTGTGTAGAGTTATAGCAGTAGGTAGAGTACCTATAATGAGGTAGTTGACTGAATATGGGTGGAATATGGTATGAATTAAAAAGTTAGTGTTTTCGTGAGAGAGGGAAAGAGAAAAGAAAGGCAATAGATTCAAGAGTGGATAAAAGACAGAAAACAAAACAAAGGTATTAGAAATTAACAGACAATTTTGGGGATCAAAGAAAGGGAGGTGGAATATAGGAGAGACAATAGATGATGGAGGATGTCAATATGTGGGGGAAAGGAGATAGTGTAGGTAGCCAAAATCAATTAATACAGACATGAGGCAGTGGAGGATGAGGAAACCCAACAAATGTGAGGTGTTCCCTCCAGCTCCTGTTGTATAAGTAAGATAAAATAAGAAGAAAATGAGTGACAAGAGAGAAAGAAGAATAAAAAGACCTTGGGGGATACAATGGGAGAAAAGATTAGGAGATAATGCAATGTTAGCAATCACTACAATAAAAAATAAAAAAAAAATTAAAAAAACAAAACAAAACAAAAAAAAGAAAAAACACAAATGTTGAGGGCTAGGACATTCAATGACATCAGATGTACCACAGGGTGTGGTGGATTCAAGGAAGGAAAGTCTGTGATATTGCAGACTCAAGAGGTGTGATTCTTGGGGTGTAGGCCACCAGGGTTTAGGGGACACAGACCTGGCAACCTCAAATCTGGTTAACGGGGAGCCTGGGAGCACCGCAGTGCAACACAGCCTTCAGGGATCCCCACAGCTCAGTGCCAGACCTATGGGGGAGATCACATCCACAAACTCTGACCTATGCTTCAGAACCCCACATTTCACCCTCTCACTAGTGTCTCCTCTGTGGCTGTATCACTAATTCGACTTCAGGACAGCTCCCGTCCTGCAATCACCTGAAACAGCCACCTGTGAGTCCCTCTACACTGCAGCCAATTTAATGACGCTGCAGATCAGCAGCCAGGCCCAGCCGGCGTGGCTCCAGCCGGAAGTGCAGATATCAGTGTCTGAACCTGAAATTCCCATGCCTTGCAAAATATTCCCCTAATCAGCTTCCAGACATCTCCCACCCTGCAGGCCCCTGAACCAACCTCCTGGTGATGTCTCTTTTTTGTGAGTGATTTAAGGCTGCTGCAGATTGGCAGACAGCCTTGGGGGTGGGGCTCTAGCCAGAAGCACTATTATTCATGTCAGAAATAAAAAATTTCCCCACCTCACACAAAACTTCCGTCTGTCTCCCCAAATCGGTCTGCAAAGGCCTCCTGCAGCTCCGCCCACCCCAGGTGGGAGCGTCCCACATGCAGCCCCCACCACCATGTAAAAGAGCCTCAATTTTATCTTATACATGAATTTTCTCTATTGCCTTCCCACCAAATCAATGTCCAGACACCTCCTGCCCTGCAAAATCTTGAAACAGCCTGGTCCCGAAGAATTTCCAATGCTGCCCAGTTGCTTCTATGCAGGAGAGACACCCAGGTGCACTCACTCAACCACCATCTTGCCCCATCCCTCTCCCCCTGCCTTTGAATTCAGCCCCCTACCCTCCAGCAAGTGTGAGGGAGGAACAATTCTTATCCAACAGTGGCCCCTAGTGGTGGTAGTTTTGCCTCTGACTTTCCACCACAGAGCCGCTTTCTTTTTCCTGTAGCTTCTTCTGCCTCTTTTCTTCCCATCAGACATACATGAGAGAACTGTCCAGGACACAAGAGCAGAGGTTCTCTTCTCACAAAATGATTTTAAGAGCCAAAGATGGGTTCCATATATTAGTAAAAGGGGTAAACTTTCAGGAAGAAAGAACAAAAATAAAGATTTATGCACCTAAGCATGAGGCTCAAAATACATGAGGCAAACACTGGGAAAATTAAGTGGAGAAATAGATGCTTATACAAGTATAGGTGGGTAATTTAATACAAAATTATTATGACTAGACAGAACATCTCAACAAAGAATCAATAAAGAAACAAAGACTCTGAATAATACATTAGAGGATCTGGACCTAATTGACATATACAGAACAGTACACCCAAATACAGTGGGATATACTTTCTTCTCAAGTGCACATGGACCATTATCCAATATACACCACATACTAAGCCACAGAATAACACTCAAAGAATTAAAAAAGATTGAAATTATACAAAGTAATTTCTCTGATTATAATGGTATGAAGCTTGAAATTAGCAGGGGCCAGAAAACTATGTCAGACACAAATACATGGAAATTAAACAACACACTCTACAACAAACACTAGGACAAGGAGGAAATTACAAAAGAAATCAGGAAATACCTTGAAATGAATGAAAAGGACAACCATACATATCAAAACTTATTGGATTCAGCCAAAGCTGTACTGAGAGGGAAATTTATAGACATAAATATATAAATGAAAAAAAAAAAAGAAGAGCAAAAATCAAAGACCTAACTACACACCTGTAGGAATTAGAAAAAGAAAAACAAACTAACCCCAAATGAAGTAGAAAGAACTAAATAAAGATTAGAGTAGAAATAAATGAAATAGAAAATAAGAAATCACTAGAAATATTAAGAAAACTAAAACATGGCTCTTTGAGAAGATCATTAAGATTGAAAAACTCTTAGCTCTATCAACAAAGAAAAAAGGAGATAAGATGTAAATACACAAAATAATAAATGAAGAAGGAGATATCACCATTAACCACACAGAAATAGAGTACCAGAAAAGGATACTTTGAGAAATTATATGCCAACAAGAAGGATAATTTAAAGGAAATGAACTAATTCTTAGAAACACACAAGCAGCTTACATTGACAAAAGAATTTGATGAACTCAACAGGCCAATCACAAGTAAATATGGAATCAGAATCTCCCAAATAAGAAGAGTGCAGGATCAGACAGCTTCACAGGTGAATTCTACCAAACATTCCACAGAGAACTAACACCAATCCTGCTTAAACTCTTCCAAAAAAAAAAAAAAAAACAAAAGTAGAAGGACCATTGCCTAGCTCATTCTATGATGCCAACATTACCCTAAAAACAAAGCCAAACAAAGACACCACAAGAAAGGAAAATTACAGACTAATTTCTGTAATGTCCAGATGCTAATATCCTCAAAAAAATACTTGCTAATCATATTCAAAAGCACATCAAATGAATTATATACCATAACCAAGTGAGTTTCATCCCAGGTATATAAGGATTATCCAACAAAAGAAAATCAATCAATGTAATACACCATATAAACAGATTGAAATAAAAAATCACATGATCATATCTACAGATGCAGAAAAGCATTCTCCAAAATACATCACCCTTTTCCTGATGAAAATCCTGCAAAAGAGATAGTAATAGGAGGAAAATTTTTGAACTGGAGTATATATGAAAAAGCCACAGCTAACAACATGTACAATGGTGAAATCCTAAAACCTTTCCCACTAAGATCAAGAACAAGACAACGATCTGCACTGCCCCTGCTTCTATTTAACATTGTGTTAGAAGTACTTACTCAAGCACTTAGGCAAGAAAAAGATATAAAATGCATCCAAATTGAAAGGAAGAAGTCAAAATTTCACTATTTGCAGATATCATGATCCAATGTATGAAAGGCCCTGAGAAATCTACACCAAAACTTGTAGAACTTATACATTATTTCAGTAATGTCACAGGTTATAATATTAATGCACTAAAGTCAGTAGCATTTCTGTACACTAGTAATGAGCAATCTGTGAAGGAAATCATGACAAAAATCCAATGTACAAGAGCAAATAAAAGAATCCAATACCTAGGAATAAACTTATCGAAAATGTAAAGGATTTCTACACAGAAAACTACACAGCCCTGTTAAAGTAAATCAAAGAAAACTTTTTTAAAAATGAAGAATATTCCATTTTCATGGATGGGAAGACTAAACTTCATTAAGATGTCCATCCTACTGAAAATGATCTACACATTTAAAACAATCTCAGTAGAAATCAACACATCATTTTTATTGAATTGGAAAAACTAAATATGAAATTTAAATGGAAGGGCAAGTGTCCCCAAATAGCAAAAGATATATTGAAAAAGAAAAATGAAATTGGAGGAATCACACTTTTTGACTTTAAAACATTCTATAAAGCTACAGTGGTCAAAACTTCATGGTATTGACACAAGGATAAACATACCAACAAATTGAGCCAAATTGAGAGTTCTGAGTTAGAATCAGATATTCAAAAAGGCCACCAAACACATTCAACTGGAGAGAATGGCATCTCCAACAAATTGTGCTTGGAAAACTGGAATCCATATCCAAAAGAATTTGAAAGAAACACCATCTCACACTATATACAAAAATCAACTCAGGATTGATCAAAGATCTAAATTTAAGAGCAAACAGCATAAAGACCTTGAAAGATAATCTAGTGGAACATTTACAGGACCTTGTAATAGGGAATATTTTTTCATGTCTTTATTGTTTTTAATGTTACATTAAAAAAATATGAGGCTTCCATATACCCCCCACCCCCCTCACCCCACTCCTCCCACATCAACAACTTCTTTCATCATTGTGGGATATTCATTGCATTTGGTGAATATAATTTGGAGCACATGGAAAATGGTTTACATTGTAGTTTACACTCTCCCCCAGTCCACCTAGTGAGCCATGGCAGGACATACATTGTACAGTGTCTTTCCTTGCAGTACCACCGAGGACAACTCCAAGTCCTGAAAATGCTCCCACATCATATCTCTTCTTCCCTCTCCCTAACATCAGCAGGTACTGTGGCCACTTTCTCCACATCAATGCTACAAATTCTTCCATTACTAATCACAATAGTTCCATAGTAGAATGCGGTCACCCCTCGGGCTGTAGTGTGGTTTGCTGGCCTGGCAGGGGAGCGGCCGTGGCAGGCCAAGCTGCTGCCCCCATAAGGGTGGCTGAGTCGGACTCACCGCCACCCCTGAAGGGAGCTCGGCATGGGCACAGAGTGCCCTCGGTTCTCCCCTTCTCGGCAGCCATGCTTCCACGGCCACCCCTCCTCCCAGATGGCGCCACACGATGCCTGTGGGGCGGCACCCTTCTTCTTCTTTCTCCCTGTGCAGGCGCAGGCCTGAAAATTCCAGTCTGCCCTTTTCCCCTCCCCCGACAGCAGCAACAGCCAGGTGTGGGCGGAAAAATCCAGTCTGCCCTTTTCCCTCCCCCCAACAGCAGCAACAGCCAGGCATGGGCGGAAAAATCCAGTCTGCCCTCTTCCCTTCCCCCGACAGCAGCAACAGCCAGGCGTGGGTGGGAAACTCAAGTCTGCCCTCCACCCCAGCAACAGCAGCCACCAATCCCTAAACCCTGCCCCTTCCCCCAGCAATAGCGACAGCCAATCCCTAATCACCACCCCTCCCCCATCCAATACCACCCACTGACCTTTCTCCAGCAACCAATCAGAACAGGGCATGGCTTCGACCAATCAGCCTTCCCCAGCCCAATAAAACTGTTGCCTCTCCCTCAATAAAGTGGACTTGTGTGTTTACTTTGTCTCCGCGGTGGTTCTTCTGCCGTGCGCCCTCCAGTCCTGAGAGCCCCCGACAAGGGCCTGGCCTCCCTTGTCTCCAGTTCGTCGCCTGCTTCTCCGGGCAACCCCTCCATTGCCGGCTTCGCCGGGCGACCCCGTCAGCCGAACCGCGCAACCCCTGTGAGACCGATCCCTCGTCTGCTGCCGGACCGACCCCTCATCCCAAGCGGCACCGACCCCTCGTCCTAAGCTGGACCGACCCCTCGTCCACAGCCAGACCCCATCTCTACCGACCGAGCAAGCCGTCGCAGCTGGCGCCCAACGTGGGGCAAGGCAACTCCACCAGACCGATCCCTCGTCTGCTGCCGGACCGACCCCTTGTCCCAAGTGGGACCGACCCCTCGTCCCAAGTGGGACCGACCCCTCATCCAGAGCTGGACTGACCCCTCGTCTGCAGCCAGACCCCACCTCTACCAACCAAGCAAACCGTCGCAGTAGAATATCGGTAAGTTTACACTAATCCATACTCTAATCCTCCAGCCTGTGGACCCTGGGATGTTTATGTCCACTCCACCTCTATATTGCAGGAGCTTAGGTTCCACATGGATGAAAGATGCAATTTTCCTGCTTGCAGGTGTAGGCACTCTTGGCTCTGTGGTGTGGTGGTTGACCTTCTTCACCTCTCTGTTAGGTGGCCAGGGTAAGTCCAATAAACCAGACAGTATAAGTTGCAAGTCTGTTGAGGCTTAGGGCCTGACTATCACATGGACAGTCCAGAGATTCAGATCTCCTGAATATACACCAACTCCAGTGGTAACCACAGGTCCAGTAAAAGTGACAGAAGAGGCATATGTAGAAAGGTCATATGTGAATCTAACTCCATCACACTCAGGAACACAAACTCCAAAGTAGTGCCCACTGACATGGCACTGAACTCCAGAGCCATCTGCCATGACCATAGAACCTGTGGGTCTCTATAGCCCTCAGGAGAACCAGTACCTGAGGTTGTATCTACTTTGGCTGTCTCTGGGACCTTGCTGAGGTGTGTGTAAGCACAACCTCTCTGATGACCTCCCGACTCTCTTTTAGAAACTCATAGCCATATAAACTCATTTGTTCTTTTCATTTCCCCCTTTTATTCAAAATCATAAAGCAGTTTTTAACGCCTAATATTACATATAGGCTGAGGTATTCTGCTCTTCTGAGTTGACCCTTTTATTCAAAGTCTTTTTCTAGTTACATCACCAGCTGGTGCTTGGTAGTAATTCCTCAGCACCAGGGAGGGGCATCCCTGGGAGTTGTGTCCCATGATGGGGGGAAGGTAATGCATTTACATTCTGAGTTTGGCTTGAACTTCACATCCAAATCCCAAGCAATGAAAGAAAAAATAGATAAATGGGAACTCCTCAAAATTAAAACTTTTACACCTCAAAGATGTGATGGAAGAAAATATTTGGTAATTATATATCTGATAGGAGCCTAACATACAGCATATATAAAGAAAACATATCTAAAAACAAAAGACAAACAACCCTTTTAAAAATGGGGAAAAGAGAAAGACAAAGTAGATACACCTCCAGGTATTGGTGCTCCTGAGAGGTATGGAGACACACAGATTCTACGGTCATGGCAGATGCCTCTGGAGTGGGCCTTACTATGGAAATTGTGCTCCTGAGTGTGATCGAGTTGGACTCAGATGTGACCTTTCTACACATGCCTCTTTTGTCACTTTTACTGAATTTGTAGTTTTTCACTGGGGTTGGTGTATCCTAAGAAGACTTGAAGCTATGGACTGGCCATGTGGCAGCTGGGCTCTAAGCCTCAGCAGATTTGAACCTCCTATTCTCTGGTTTGTTGAACCTCCTAATCTCTGGTTTGTTGAACACCGGCCAGCTAACAGGAAAGTGAAAATGGCTAACCACCACACCAGGGAACTGAGATTGCCTACAACTTTAAGTAAGAGAATCAAATCCACCAACCATGTTGGAATAAGTCCCCTCTCAGTATACAGGTGGAATGGACATCACCAACCCAGGGTCTACAGGATGGAGGAATAAATTATGGAATAGTGTGAGCTTAATGGTATTCTACTGTAGAATCATTTTGAATAGTAAGGGAAGCAGCTGTAGCATTGATCTGGAGAAAGTGGCTATGGTAGTTGCTGAGGGAAGGGAGAAGGAAGAGTTGAGATGTGGGACATTTTTGCTACTTGAGGTTGTCCTAAATGATATTGCAGGGACAGATGCTGGACATTATATATCCTGCCATAACCCACTGAATGTACTGGGGAGAGTGTAAACTACAATGTAAACTATAATCCATGCGGTCTGGCAGCGCTCCAAAATGTAGTCACCAAATGCAAATAATATGCCACAATGATAAACAATGTTTTTGATGTGGGAGGAGTGGGAGGGTGGTGTGTGGGAAATGGAAGAACCTTTTACTTTTTTTAATACAACTTTATTTTGTGATCTCTGTATCTTTAAGAAACATACAATTTAATAAGTAAAAAGAAAGAATATGGAACTAGCTCATGGAATAACATGGATGAACCTTGAGGTCCTTATGTTGAGTGAAGCAAGTCAGACATTGAAGGACAAATATTACATGACTTTTGCTATAAATTAAGCAAATCAAGCAGACTCAGAGAGCTATTGTCTGTAAGAGATATTTAGAGGAAATACAAATGGAGAAGTTTGTGAGCCAATGCCCATATGGACCAAATCTATGATAAGGTGAAAGTGTGTCATTGGGTAGTGAAGGACTATGACAAAACATTGGTGATACTATTGGGTTAGGTATTGCTGGTTTGACAGGGGTGGGGTAGTGAGGGTAGGTTGGATGGCTCATGGAATTGGGGGAGGGTTGGGCAATGGACCATGTGAACACTGGGAATTGTCAGGTATGTGGCTGAATGTAAAAAGTTGAGAACACTCCAATGGCAATATGACAAGGGAGGGTTACTGCCTTATGGTGTTGGATGGGGAGCATTCAGGACAGGGTGCACCTGGTGCAGGCTTCCAGGGAGAGTGTGAGAGATCATTTTGTCATATTGTTTTGGGTCGGTGTGTGGAAACCCACATAATGAGTGGGAAGCTGCTGAACTCCCATCCTGGGGAGAACCTATATCTTCTCAAACAATGGGACAGGAGTCATTTGAGGGCATAGGTGATTCCTAGGAGGGAAGGACAAACCAGAATGTCAAGACTTCAGTGTTGCAAGTAACTATGAATCTTATCCAAGTAGTGAAGCCAGATGATCAATATTGGCCCCAAGGGGAGACAGAGGGAGCACATAGAGTACATGAAAGAGGGGTATATATTGGGCAATGGAAGTGTTCTACATGATCTTACAATGATGGACACTGGTCATGTTAAATGTCATCAAAATTTATAAATGTATGTGCTGTAAAATGTAAACCACAATATAAACCATTGACCGTGGTTAGTAGCTATGATTTACTGCTTGTATAACAGTTGAAACAAATGTACCATCCACATATAAAACGGGATTAACATGGGAAGGGGAAAATGGGGGAGGATGTTGGGTATATGGGAGTCCCCTATATGCTGTTTGTGACTTTTCTGTGAACTAAAACTTCTTTGAAAACAAAATTTTATAGTTTTGTTTAATGGAATAAACAAAATGGAGTAAATGGAAGGAAATGTCAGTATACACACAGTACAATATATATTAAACTGATGAAAGAAAAAAGTTTTAAAAAAATATTACTTTTCATTATTTTGTAATATCCCAAATTTTAAATTTTATTTTAAATTTTTTCTGTATTTTATTTTTAATATTTAACCTATCATTATTATTTGATTTTCCTAATAATTGTATTTGGCTATTTTATTGGCTTCATTTTTGAAGAAGCTTTGGATCACAGAAGAGTTACATTTGGTGAAGGGGAGAATCATTAGTGTGGAGTGTCAGTAATGAGGGATACATGGGAGGAATTTCACCTGGAAATACACATAAGGTATATAAATGTTTTCAAATATTCATGTGGCATTGCCACAGTGGATGGAGAGACACACAATAACTGAGAGAATATTGAATTCTAATCCTGGAGAGCTCTGCTACATTCTCTAATGGAACAGCAGCAATGCCCCAAGTACAGGGGCAATGACTAGTGAAGAAAAATGGCCCATTAATGGACCCTTGATATTGATGACTGTGCTTATGATCCTTTGCTCTTGAAATTGAAACTTAGCCTTGTGTTTAGGGTGCCTAAAAGTTACCTTCTGAGATCCTACTTGTTGTTCAAATGTAGCCTCTTTCTAAGACAAATTCAGCATACAAATGCGTTGTCTTCCCCCCAGAGTAGGACATGACTCCTAGGGATGAGCCTTCACCAATCACATAGCAGGGTAACTGGAAAAAGATGTAAAAGAAAAGGGGGGGAATGCAAAGACAAACGAGTTCATAAGGCTGAGAGACTTCAAAGTGAATTGGGAGGTCATTTCAGAGGTAGCACTTATGCACATCTCAGGTGGATCTCATAGACTGCCAAAATAGATACTACCCCAAATAGTGAGTCTCCTGAGAGCTCTGGAGACACCTAGGTCCTATGGTCATGGTAGATAGGTCAGGAATTTGGTGCCTTCCCAGTGGGCCTACCGTGGGGTTTGTGCTCCCCATTGTGACAGATTTGGGACTCAGTTATGACTTCTCTACATATAGCTCATCTGTCCCTTCTATTTGAACTTATACTTGGTGATGGTGTTAGTAGATGTACACCCAAGAAACTTAAGTCTTTGGACTGCCCATGTGCCAGCTGTGCCCTGAGCCTCAGTGGAGTTGCAACACCTACTCTCCAGTTCATTGGACCCACCCAGGGCAATTAACAAAGAGGTGAGGATGGGCAACCACTATACCAAGGAAATAAGAAAGCCTATAACTGCCAGCAAGAGCATCCCATCCATATATGGGATCAAACTCCCCTCTCAATTAGAGGTGGATTGGGCATCACCATCCCAGAATCCTTAAGAATGGGAAAGAACTATGGACTAGAGTGGACTTACTGGTATTCTTCTATAGCCTTATTGTCTATACTTCTTGTTACTTATTGTAATTCTAGCAATGGAAGAAATTATAACATTGGTGTGGAGGCAGTGATCGCTGGAGGATCTGAGCGCAAGGAGAGGGAAAAACAGTTGTAACATGGGGGTGTTTTGGGGACTTGGAGTAGTTCTGAATGGCTTTGCAATGACAGATAAAGGCCATTATATGTCTTCCCATAACCTACAAAATTATGTGGGAGAGAGTGTCAACTACAATGTAAACTATAATCAATGCTCAGTAGCAATATCCTGAAATGTGTTTATCAATTGCAATGAATGTATGTCCCTAATGAAAGATGTTGTTTATGTGGGAGAATGTGGGAACTACGAGGAGCAGGGCATATAGAAATTCCTACACATTTTATGTAAAATTTATGTAATCTAAGTACCTATAAAATAATTTTTAAAAAATATTTTTTATAAAAGAAACCAGTCTAAGTAGGATAAGACAAAACAGCAGAGATATTAGAATGATCACTGTTTGCCCAGGCCTTAGGCAGAGGGAGGTACATTGAGTAGGTGAAGCTCAGAAATTTTCAGAACAGTGAAATTATTCTCTGTTATACTGGGATTGCAGGCATATGACATTATGTATTTTTCAAAACCCATTGAACTTGACAACATCCAAGTTCAAAAATAATCTAACTGTATTGTAAATGCATCAAATGCCCTATCTGAGGGGTATGGGAGGAAAAGATGCTGGATTAGTAATATTGGATATGAACAGTATCTGTAATATGAAATCAATGGGCACTGTACACAGGTATGCTACTCTATTTGATATTGTGTCCCATCAGGGTATGGGTAAACAAATTTTACTTTTATACATGTACACTGGAATTAAGAAATGAAGTAAATGAATGGAATATGGGAAATATGCTTCCCAACATGGTGTGGAAGGATTCAGATAAGCAAGGGGAGGATGTTAGATTGTTCTGTTAATGAGTTAGGGACAGACACATCAGTGTGAATTTGTGTGGAGGTAAATATAGTTACACAGGGTTGCATGTAGAACTATTTGCAGATATGTATATATACATAGGATTGTGTACACACATGTGTGTTTTTGTAATATCCATGGAGATGGCCGAGTAGCAAGGCACATATAGTGTCCAGACTTTAGATATTAAAAGCATTTTTGCAAGAAGAATTTTCTTGGAGAAATAGCTGCCTGCAGGACTAGGTCAAGAAATATACAAAAAGAGTCTGGAGTATCTCTTAGTACCAAAAAGTTAGTATGTGTTAAAATAAAACTGGTAATGTTGGGGATAATTTCAAATACACACAGGACATAGCCAAAAGGGTTCCAAAGGTCAAAACTGGAATAAACTGTAAAACAAAATAAAGTAGTACTGTATCCAAACCCAAGGTAAGAAATAAATGTCATGAGGCAATCATAATATAAATAATTGATTTTTAAAAGATACATATTTATTGTGAAGATGAATTCCATAATATATGGAGATATTTTTCTCTCAAGGCAGTGGTACAAACATCACACTCCTGAATGTGGGCTTCACGTATTAATTTCATTCCAAAAGCCATATATGGAAATGCAGAGAATTGATGAGTATTGGGGAAGCTGGGGAAGCTCCAAACACTGTTGATCAAGGTCAACATCAAGAGTGATAAGTCATGTTGATAGGATGCACCCTAGATATGATGCAATGAAAATAACACATTATCCTGGGATCTTCCTCCAAAATCCCATTAACCCTGTCTAAACATGAGAAGAATATCAGGCAAATTCAGAGTGAGGGGCACTTTACAAAATACCCGACCTACACTCCTGAAAAGTATACAACTCATAAAACATGAGGAGAAAATCTGAGACGTTGTCACTGCCTGAATGGCTTAAGAATTTTTGAAAATAAATATAATTTGCTATTCTGGCTTGGAGGTGTTAAGATGTTGGAAAAGTATGTGAGAAGTTCTTGAAAATCCTCTCTACTATCCTTGCAACTTTTCTGTAAATCTAACACAGTTTTAAAATATTAATGTTATTAATAAATAAGTTATTAGTGAAGTGCAAAATTCCAGAAACTTTGAACTCCAAGGTTCAATCCATGAAAATTACATTTACATTCCTTGGATAAGAATATAGCATTGCTGCCTCACATTATTCTTCCATTAAATCAGAATAGTGAAAAACAATTTCATGGAATAATTGAATTAAATGAAATAATGAATACAAAATGCCTGACACTGTGCTTAGGATAAAAATGAAAATTTTTCTTTGTAGTCCAAGCCCACACAGATTCACTTCCCACTACAATTGTGCTATTTCCATCCCTCATCCTCTCTGTAGGGTTTTGGCAACAGCGATCGTCATGTTGACTGAGAGTAAGCTTTCATCATGGCAAGTAATTTCACGACCATCACCTTCTATAAACCTGCCCTGACTCTCAATAATTTAAAACATAAATATCCATGTTCTGCACAAAACACCAGGCTCTCTGTACTACGGCTACTGCCAAACTGGTCAGGCTGTTTATCCCCTTTTCACATCCTACCCCTTCATTGTTCATCAGATAGCAAGAACTAATTTTAAAACCTCACCACACCATATGGTTATCTTGATTGGATTGTTTCCCTCTTGTTTCTTCTTGGTGTGCTTCTACACCTTTCTCCTCTTGAAGTTACCCCAATCTCTACTTTCAGTGTCAGTGCAGTCATCTCCCTTGTGAAGCCTTCACTTGTCTCCACAGAATGAGCATAAACTTTTAGATCCACTTCACCAGGATGTCAGTGCCATCTCAGGGTATTTCATGTAGTCACTACTATTTTTGCTTGCACATAATCTCTATAAGATGTGGAAGAATATTTTACTTATCTCTTTATTCACAAAATATTATTTAGTAACTTCCATGATGTGTTTGATGACTAAATGGTTGTTGAATGACTAAAATTAAAAATGAATGAGGGATGTGCAGAAAGGTCACATCTGAGTAAAATTCCATCATACTCAGGAATACAAACTCCAAAGTAGGGCCCACTGATATGGCGCTGAACTCCAGAGCCAGCTGCCATGACCACAGAACCCGTGGGTCTCTGCAGCCTTCAGGAGAACTAGTACCTGGGCTTCTATCTACTTTGGCTGTCTCTGGGACCCTGCTGAGGCATGCATAAGCACGACCCTTCTGATGACCCCCTGACACTTTTTTGGAAACTCATAGCCATATAAACTCATTTCTCCTTTTCATTTCCCCCTTTTATTCAAGGTCAAAAAACAGTTTTTAACAACTGTTATTACGTTATTACGTGAAGGTTGAGATATTCTGCTGGTCTGAGTTGACCCTTTTATTCAAAGTCTTCTTCTAGTTACATCATCATCTGGTGCTTGGTAATAATCCCTCAGCACCAGAGAAGCTCATCCCTGGGAGTCATGTCCCATGCTGGGGAAAGTAATGCATTTTCATGCTGAGTTTGGCTTAGAGAGAGGCCACATTTGACCAACATGGAGGATCTCAGGAGGTAACTCTTAGGCAAACTGCACCTCTAGGCCTAGTTCATATTTTAGGCACACAGGCTTATAAGCATAGTCATCAGTATAAAGGGCTCATTGTTGGACCATCCTTATTAGTCTTTGTCATTGTATTTGGGGATTGATGCTGTTCCATTGGGGAATGTGATAGAGCTCCCTAGTTTAGGAACTCAACATTCCCTTATTTGAAGTTTTTAATTGTAACCACTATGAAAATATCCAAACATTTTTATGTACCCTATATACATGCCTGGAGAACTCCCTCCCAGCCATGTGGCTCCCATCAATAACATCCCACAGAGTGTTCCTCCCCTGCCAGAGTTGAACCTCTCTGTTCACACTGAGACTATTTTAATACTTACTCTTTGAAATCTAAATGTGATTTTGAAAATAATTGATTCTTCCTTCCAATGTACAATATATAGTCAAAATAACCTGCTGGATGTTGATTAAATTTAGAATATTAAAATTTTGTTCAACACACACACACAAAAAACTTCTTAAAAAATGAAGCCTAATATATTGTCGAGTTCCACAAATAATAAAGTGGAAGATAGTGATGGATTTAAAGGTTAGATATAGAATACATAGTAATTTAGAAAAACTAAAGTAAAAATAAAATGGGGTATCAAAAAATGAAAATGCTTCATTTTTGATGTTTTGTCTTTCATTAATGCAATAGGTGTTGCCCCGTATGTACAGTGGCAAGGCAATTTCATTTCTTCCTCAGTGTCTACATCCTTTCTTTTTTTCTAATTATTTTTTTGTCTTCACAAAATGTTTAGATCACAGTAATTCACATATATAATATAGGGTATTCCCACATATCCAATATCAAACATTTTGTCCCTTCCCTAGCAATGATATTTTTACATGTTCATATTGTATTTGTTGCACTTGATGTACAGATATTGAAACATAAATTTCAACCAAGGTTCCATGTTGGCTTACATTATGATCTATATTTTAGACTATACACTTTTCTAAATTTTTAGTTATCTTATGTTTTACATTATAGTTTACATTTTAACCTATAGACTTTTATACAATTTTCGTGTAATTTAACATGTCCTATATCCATCATTGCATGATCTTGTGGAACACTTCCATTACCCTACAGTTACCCTGATTCCATCTATTCAATACCCCTCTCCCCCTCCCCAGAGCACCCACTGTGACAATCAGTCTTCATTACTTGAAGGACCATATTCAGAGATACTTGCAACAGTGTTGATGGCTTGACACACTCGACTGTCCTAACCCATTTAGAGCCACCAGTATTCTTGAGAGACACATTTCCCTGTTTGAGAACATCAGTCCTCAGGATGTGGGTATAACTTCACACTAATTGTATGGATCTCCAACGAGTGATATAACCCACTATGACAAAATGAGCATTCACACAATACCTGGAAGCCTGACCTGTGTAAGATGTCCCTGCTTAAGCATCTTAAACAGGTAAACTTCCTTAATATATTTTCTAAAAAGTTTTCTCAACATTACAGTTTCAACCACATACCTGACAATCTACTATGTCCAAATATTTTCCCACCCTCCCCCCAATTTCTAGGGCCATCTGACCCTTCCTCCAATCCCTACCCCCCTCAAGCCATCAAAGCTCCACCCAAGGCATCCCTATGCCCCCATTTTATCCCTTCCCTCTACAAATACTTACATACAGCTTATCATAGATTTCACCCATGTAGGTGTTAGCTCTCTTCCAAACTTTCTTTAAGCCTATCAACCAGTCTGTAGCTCTCTGAGACAACTTATCGTGTAATATTTGTGCTTCAATGCCTGGGTTGCTTCACTCAACGTAAGGTTCTCAAGATTCATCCATGTTATCACATGTGTTTGTACTGTATTCCATCTTATAGCTGAGTAGTAGTCCATTGTATGTATATGCCACATTTTATTTATCCATTCATCTATTGATGGGCATTTGCATTGATTCCAACTTTTGGCAATAGTAAATAATGCTGCTATGAACATTGGTGTGCATATATCAGTTTGTATCCTTGTTTTCAGTTCTACTGGGTAAATACCACCAGTGGAATCGCTGGGCCATATGGCAAATCCATAGCTAGTTTTTTTTTTGACAAACCACCAAACTGTTCTCCAGAATGGCTGTATCCTTCTGCATTTCCACCAGCGTGAGTGAGTGTTCCCATTCTTCCACATCCTCTCCAGTACTTGTAGTCTTCTGTGTTTTTGATAGCTGCCAGTCTCGTGGGAGTAAGATGGTATCTCATTGTGGTTTTGATTTGCATTTCCCTAATATCTAGTGATTTGAGCATTTTTCATGTGCTTTTGAGTCATTTGCATTTCTTATTTGTTGAAGTTTCTATTTAAGTCTTGACACTTTTTAAAATGGGTGGGTTGTCTTTATTTTTGAGATATAGGAATTCTTTATATTTGAAGGATATTGGTCTCCTATCAGATATATGGTTACCAAATATTTTTACCCATGGAGTAGGCTCTCTTTTCATTTTCTTGACAAAGTCCTTTGAGGTGCAAAAGGCTTTAATTTTGAAGAAGTCTCATGTATCTATTTGTTCTTCTACTCGTGCTTCTGGTGTGAAGTACATGAAGCCATTTCCTATTACAAGGTCCTGTAGGTGTTTCCCTGCATTGCGTTCTAAGGTCCTTATGGTCTTATGGTCTTGGCTCTTATATTCAGGTCTTTGATCCATCTTGAGTTGATTTTTTAATAAGATGTGAGTTGGTAATCCTCTTTCATTGGGTTTGTTGGTCTTGTGAATATCATATGACTGTATCTATGAGGAGCTATATCAGAATTTTCAAATTGGTTCCATTGGTCAGTGTGTCTCTCCTTGTGCCAGTACCATGCTGTTTTCACTACTGTACTATGTTTTGAAGTCAGGTAGTGTAATTCCTCCAATTTCGTTTTTTCTTTTTCAATATGTCTTTGGCTATTTGGGGCCTCTTTCCTTTCCAAATAAATTTCTTAGCGAGTTTTTCTAGTTCATTAAAGAATGTTGTGTTGATTTTCATTGGGATTACATTGAATGTGTAGATCAGTTTTGGTAGGATAGGCATCTTAATAATATTTAGCCTTCTTATCCATGAACAGGGAGTATTCTTCCATTGATTTAAGTCTTCTTTGATTTCCTTGAACAGTGTTGTGTCGTTTTCTGTGTATAAATTTTGTACATCTTTAGTTAAATTTATTTCTAGGTATTTGATTTTTTAATTTACTATTGTAAATGGTATTTTTTATTGATTTCCTCCTCAAATTTTTCATTAGTGTTGTACAGATATGTTACTGATTTTTGCGCATTGATCTCATAACCTGTGACATTACTGAACTCATTTATAAATTCTAGAAGCTTTGTTGTAGATTTCTCAGGGTTTTCTATGTATAGGGTCATATCATCTTCAAAGAGTGGAATTTTGACTTTTTCTTTTCCAATTTGAATGCCTTTTATGTCTGGTTCTTGCCTCAATGCTCAGGCAAGTACTTCTAACACAATATTAAATAGAAGGGGTAATAATGGGCATCATTGTCTTGTTCCTGATCTTAGAGGGAAAGATTTTCAGATTTCAAAATTGTAAATGATGTTAACTGGGGGTTTTCCATATATATCTTTTATCATGTTCAGAAAGTTTCCATCTACTCCAATCTTTTGCAGAGTTTTTATTAAGAAATAGTGCTGTATTTTGTCAAATGCTTTTTCTGCATCTGCAGATATGATCATGTGATTTTTTTCCTTCAATCTGTTTATGTGGTGTTTACATTAGTGTATTTTCTTATGTTGAACCATCCTTGCATACGAGGAATGAATTCTTCCTGGTCATGGTGTATAATTCGTTTAATGTGCTGCTGAATATGATTTGTATTTTGTTGAGGATTTCCACATCTATGTTCATTAGAGAGATTGGTCTGTAATTTTCCTTTCCTGTGGCGTCTTTGTTCAGCTTTGATATTAGGGCAATATTGGCATCGTAGTATAAGTTAAGCAATGTTCTTCTGTTTCAATTTTTTGGAAGAGTTTCAGCAAGATTGGCATTAGTTCTTTATGGAAAGTTTGGTAGAATTCACCTCTGAAGCCATCTGGCCCAGAAATCTTATTAGTTGGGAGGCTTTTAATAACTGATTCTATATCTTTACTTGTGGTTGATTTGTTGAGATTGTCAGTTTCCTCTTTCATTAATATAGGTTGCTTATGTGTTCCCAGGAATTTGTCCATTTTCTCTGAATTTTCATTTTTGTTGGAATATAGTTTTTCAAAGTATCCTCTTATGATAGTCTTTTTTCTGTGTGGTCAGTGGTGATATCTCCTTTCTCATTTCTTATTTTCTGTATTTGCATCTTTTTTTTTTTCTTGTTAGTCTAGCTAAGGGTTTGTCAATTTTATAGATCTTGTCAAAGAACTGGCTCTTGGTTTTGTTTATTTTTTCAAGTGCTTTCTTATTTTTTCATTTAGTTCTGCTCTGATCTTTGTTATTTCTTTCCTTTTCCTTTGCGTTTAGTTTGTCATTGTTTTTTTTACTAAATCCTCCAACTGTGAAGTTAGTTTTTCAATTTTAACTCTTCTTTTATCACGTGTGAATTTATGGCTATAAATTGCCCTCTCAGTACCACTTTTGCTGCATCCCATAAGTTTTGATATGTGCATTATCATTTTCATTTGTTTCAAGGTAGTTATTGATTTCTTTTGAGAGTTCCTCCTTGACCCACTGTTTTTCTAAGAGTGTTTTATTTAACTTTCATATCTTGTTGCCAAATCCGGGTCTCTGACCTTTGCAGATTTCCAGCTTCATTCCACTGTAGTCAGAGAAATTATTTTGTATGATTTCAAACTTTCTGAATTCACTGAGACTTTCCCAGCAACCTATCCTGTTGTCTATCTTGGAGAATGTTCCATGTGCACTTGAGAAGAATGTTTATCCTGCTTTATTTGGGTGTAATGTACTGTATATGTCTATTAGGTCCAGTTCCTCTAATATATTGTTCAAAGTCTTTTCTTCTTTATTGATTTTCTTTTGAGATGTTCTGTCCAAAGGTGATAGTGGTGTATTAAAGTCCCCCACTATAACTGTAGAGGCATCAATTCCTTCCCTTAGATTCTCCAGTGTTTGTCTTACATATTTGTAGGCACCCTTGTTAGGAGTGTAATGTTTTTTGTTTGTTTTTGTTTTTGTTGTTAACGATGTATTTATTTATTTCTCTCCCCTCTCCCCCACACTAGTTGTCTGTTCTCTCTCTTTTTGCTGCATCTTCTTTGTCCGCTTCTGTTGTCAGTGGCATTGGAATCTGTGTTTCTTTTTGTTGCATCATCTTGCTGTGTCAGCTCTCTGTGTGTGCACTGCCATTCCTGAGTAGGCTGCACTTTCTTTCACACTGAGCAGCTCTCCTTACAGGGTGCACTCCTTACGCTTGGGGCTCCCCTACACGGGGACACCCCTGCATGGCACAACAATCCGTGTGCGCATCAACACTGTGCATGGGACAGCTCCACATGGGTCAAGGAGGCCCCAAGTAGGTCCAGGGTTTGAACTGCGGACCTCCCATGTGGTAGACAGATGCCCTAATCACTGAGTCAAGTCTGCTTCCCAGGAGCATAAATGTCTATACCTGTTCTTTCCTTTTTGAATGATTATCCCTTTCACTAATATGTAGTGTCCATATTTGTCTCTCACAATTATTTTGCATTTAAAGTCTATTTTGTCTGTTATTAACATAGTTACTCCTGCCCATTTTTGGTTATTATTTGCCTGTAAGATGATTTCCAGCTATTCACTTTCAACCTCCTTGAATCCCTAGGTCTAAGATGTTTTTCATGTAGACAACATATAGATGGATCATACTTTCTTATCCAATCTTCCAGTCTGAGTCCCTTGACAGGTGAGTTTAATCCATTGACATTCAGTGCTATCACTTTCAAGGAATTATTTATATTAGCCATATTTTCTTTGGATTTGTGTTTGTTATATTTTGTTTGGTTTTTTACTTTTTTTTGTCTTTTTATTGTTCTTACACTCTCCTCCAACTCTGTCTCTCCTGTTTTTTATCTTTCCTCCTATAGAACTTCCTTTAGTATTTCTTGAAGTGCAGGATTCTTGTTGGTATAATCTATTAATTTCTGTTTGTCTGTGAATATTTGAACTCTCTATAATATTGAATGTCAGTTTAGGTGGACAGAGTATTCTTTTTTGGAAATTATTTCTTTTAGTACTTTGACTATATCATACCACTGCCTTCTTGCCTCCTTGGTATGAGATGAGAAATCAGCACTTAGTTTTATGAAGCCTCCTTTGCATGTGATGTTTCTCTTTTCTCCTGCTGCTTTTAATATTTTCTCTTTGTCTTGAGCATTGGATAATTTGACAAGTATATGTCTTTGGGTAGGCCTGTTGGGATTTATGCTATTTAGGGTGCATTGTGCTTCCTGGATGTGGACATTCATCTCCCTCAATAGGTTTGGGAGGTTTTCACCCATTATTTCCTCCAACACCCCTTCTGTTCCCTTTCCCTTCTCTTCTTATTCTGGGATGCCTATAATGCATATGTTTTCACATTTTGCTTTGTCATTCAGATCCCAAAGTCCCTGTTGATTTTTTCTCTCTTTTTGTCTATCAATTCTACTCTCTGTTTGATTTAGGATGTACTATCTTCCATAATAGAAGACAGTACATCACTAGTTCTTTCCTCTCCCTTTTCAAATCTGCTGTTATTTGCTGAGAGTGTATTTTTGATTTCTTGGATTGTGCTGTTACTCCCCATCATACCCATTGTCTTTTTTTTGCATGATTCCAATTTCTTCTGTATGCTCTCCAAGTGTTTTCTTCATAGTCTTATCTCTTCCTTCACCTAATTAAATTGGCCCCTATTAAATGTTTTGAGAGCTTTAATTACTTGTTTGATGTTCTGCTCTTCTTCCTACTTTTTAGTTTGTTCATTGGATTGGGTCATGTTTTCCTGATTATTGGTTTGGCTTGTAGTTTTTGTTGGTGCCTGGTCATCATTTTATCTTGGTGGGTTGATTAGCTTCTTTGTCTAGTGTCAAGGTTTAATTAGTTGCTGCTTTTCATGTGTGTTAAGTCTTCTCTTTGCAATTTTGTTCTTCTTATTCTATTTCTGTCCTTTTGGTTAAGTTCACTTGAAGGAAAATATTAGGGTAAGTGAAAGCAAAAAGAGTAAGAAAAGAAAAAAGTATAATAGTAGTATTGTTAGTAAATATTAGCAGAAGAACCATGTGAGATCTAGAAGAATGGGTATTAGACTCATGTAAGCTGTGTAGAGTTATAACAGTAAGAAAAATGGAGTATCTATAATGAGACAGTAACCTGAATATGGTGAGGAATATAGTATTAATTAAAATACCAGTGTGGTCAGGAAAGTGGGAAGAGAAAGGAAAGGACAATAATATAGAGAGTGAATAAAAGACAGAAAACAGTACAAAGGTATTAGAAATAAAAATTGGGGGCTAAATTAAGAGCAGTGGAATGTAAGAGAAACACTAAATGATGGAGGATAGAAAGATGTAGAGGAAAGGGGTAAGTATTGGTAGCCAAAATCAGTACACACAGAAAAGAGGAAATAGAGGATGAGGAAACATAGCAAATGTGAATCACTCCCTGCCACACCTAATATAAAAAATATAAAAAAGAAGAGAAAGGGAAAAAAGGGGGAACAGTGGGGGTGGAAATTCAAGCAAGAAAAGGGGGATGAAGAAGAAGAGGCGGAGGAGGAGGAGGAGAAGGAGGAGTGGGAGGAGGAAAGGGCTGTGGGGTTATAAAGAGGAAGGAAAAACAAAAAAATAAACCACTAAAAAAGACCAACTTTTCGAGCAAGGAGTCCTCTTTGTATTTAAATAAAATGCTTAGGAGTCTGACCTTCCCCCTTTCTCCCTTTTTCCCTTCTCTCTCTCCCAGGACAGCAGGAAAGCTGTGTGAGGTGTCCAGTAGGAGAATCAAGTGGGTCCTTGGTGAACCAAATCACCAGAGAAAACAATGTCTTAATTTCCAAAGAGAGCGTGCCCACACATCACCAGGAACACCAAATAAGCTAATAGAAGTTTTCAAAACACATCTTACTGTCCATCTCCCTTAGTTGTACTACAGGAGGGCTAGTTGAATTTTTTTTAAAAGATTTATTTATTTATTTATTTCGCTCCCCTTCCCCCCCCCCAATTTTCTGTGTCTATTTGCTGTGTCTTCTTTGTTCGCTTCTGTTGTTGTCAGTGGCATGGGAATCTGTGTTTCTTTTTGTTGCATCATCTTGTTGTGTCAGCTCTCCGTGTGTGCGGCATCAATCCTGGGCAGACTGCAATTTCTTTTATGCTGGGTGGCTCTCCTTACAGGGCGCACTCCTTGCACATAGGGCTCCCCTACGTGGGGGACCCTCCTGCTTAGCAGGGTACTCTTTGCGTGCATCAGCACTGCGCATGGGCCAGCTCCACACAGGTCAACGAGGCCCGGGGGTTTGAACCGCAGACCTCCTATGTGGTAGGCAGACACTATAACAACTGGGCCAAGTCTGCTGCCTAGTTGATTTTCTGACTCCACCTTCTCCCAGACCAAGTTTCCGATCCCAGCATTTTTAGGTAAATTGGGCTTTCTTGGCAGATTTGCCTTTCCTTTCTTACCCAGTTTTCCCCAAGCCAGCTGGAATGCTCCTCAGCTCAAAAAAAAAAAGGGGGGGGGTGGCAGGACCTGAAAATTGAACCCCCATCTCATTTGGCCCCTCTGCACCTCCCACCAAAACCCTTCAACTCACACAGTCACTCCAAAACTGAACGGCTAGTGTATTCCGTTACTGCAGGGAGCACTGGATTTGGGAGAGCGCTGGATTTGGGAGTGGGAAGCCTGGGATATTGTCGGCTTGGGGTCTGTGGGTCTGTTTAATGTGGGCTGTGGTGGCTTAGGGGTCATGGACCTGGGGAGCATTCTTCTGGGGAACACAGGGCTTGGGAATATCGCCACACTACTAACAGTCCAGGGAATGCCCTAGGGGGAAGAGTCCCACCTCTCCACAACTTCTGACCTCAGTGTTAGAAACCCACAATTCTACCCTTAGCAAGCACGACTTCTGTTCCAGTCTCTCCAAATCAATGTCCAAACACTTCCTGCCTTGCAAGTCCCCGAAACAGCCCACTGCAGCAAGATTCCAACTGTACTCAGCCGGCCTTTTGCAGGAACAATTATGAAGTGCATTCACTCAGGTGCCATCTTGCCCCACCCATCAGCTATCATCTTTTAATATCTCCATTTGTTCATCCCAGCTTGTCCTTAAAGGGAAAGTACGTCTGCCTCATTATCTAAAAAAGATGAAGAAATGCACTTGCTAGCTGTTCTTTAATCCTCCCCTGGTTAGCCATGTATATCACTTTGGCTGCTTATATCCTCCCGACAGTGAACTCAGACACGTGGTCTTGCTGGATTTGGGCAGTATCAGGTCTCAAACCTAATGCCAGGTTGCCTAAGTTTGTTTTTGCCTTACTTTTTTCCTCTGGGTGGGTAACAAAAGGAAGCATTTCTACCAACTACAAGGCACAAGGTAGAAAATACAGTTAAGAGAATGCAGCACATATGCAGAGTATGTTGGAAAACCCAGTAATCCCCAAACTCACTGACTCCAGGAACTCAGACTGGGTGAAAGCAGCTTCAACTGAGTCTCTACAGACCCTTCACACACCTTCCATCCTGTGCAAGACACCTGGTCATTCTGGGGGAGGTGTGAAGATAAGTCAGCCTGGTTGTTGTCCACAGCCACATGCTAAGGCCAACAAGGCAATCCTTAGTATTTTCTTAAAGTTCTTGAGAATTCCAGGGGTGCCATACTAAAGGAACTTGTCCCGTGGCTGCTGGAAATCCTGGTGTGCCTGTGCTCCAAGTCACTTTACAGGACAGGGAGGACAGAAAACCTCCCAGCATGGGCTCAGGGCTCCTGCTCCCACACGAAGGCTAGCCGGAACCAGCCCACCACACCCGATCTTCCTTCCACTGCTGCCTTCAAGCTTGTCAACTTCTGGCATGGTCACAGGGTGCCCTGGTCCACTGTGGCTTTCACTTCTGTGGAAAGCATCACCTCCAGTATGGCTCCTACACTCCTAGGTTAACAAGAAGCCCAAACCATGGCCAGTGATAAAGTTTTCAGTGTTTGGTACTGTGAAAACTGGATAGCTCTTTGGGTTAAAAATAAACTTGTATTTTCCCACTTCATTGCACACAAAAGAAAATTCTGGATGGATTTTAAAAGGTAAGTGAAAAAACAGCTCTAAGGGCCTTTTAATCATCAAAGCAATGGGGAGAAATCAAAAAGAAAATATCAAACACTTTGACTATATGCATTAGTCAACAAAAGGGGTACTGATGCAAAGTACAAGAAATCTGTTGGCATTGACAAAGGGGGCTTATTTTGGTTAGAAGCTTACAGTCGCAAGACAATAAAGTGTAAGTTACTTTCCTCACCAAAGTCTGTTACCACATGTTGGAGCAAGATGGCTGCTGGTCTCTGTGAGGATTCAGCCTTCTTCTTCAGACTCCATGGTCCCAGCTTCTTCTGGTCTCAGCTGTAGGCTGGCATAAGGCTTGTCTCTCTGTCTGGGGCTTGTTTCTTTATTGGCTTGGCTGCTCTGGTGTCTCCACAAGGTCAGCTGTAGACCATCAGGTTCTCTCTCTTTCCAGGCCTCTGCCATGTCTATAGAGCCATCTCTGTTCCTCTGTGTTCTTCTCCTGTGTGTTTATTTCCCTGGGATCCAGCATCAAAACTCCAACTACTTCCTTTGCCATGTCTTTTTCTTAGTGAGTCCCTGCCCACCAAGGGGGTGAAGACTCAATGTCCTACTGACATGGGCCATTTCAACCCTTGATCATAATTTAATAAAGTAAAAGTGAAACCTCTGAAGTTAATACAATCTATTATGCCCATAGGAAGGGACCAGTTTACAAACATAATCCAATATCTATGTTTGGAATTCATAAACAATATCAAATGGCTACACTATATAAAAACTAAAGATATTTGAATTAAATCAAATAAAATCCAACATTTTAAGAAACGTAATGCACCATGGAGAGATCACATTATCTTTAACATACATAACATAGGATGTTGATTGGCCGAGAGTCACCTCTTGCTGGCAGTGTTATGTCCTCTTGAAGGAAACTTTGTAGGTAAACCCCCAGATCAGAAGGACCTTCAGGAACCTAAGGAAACCCAAGCATCCCACCCACTCTTCTGGGATGATACAAGGTCAATTCTCCAAAGGAGGAACTTGGTCTCCTGTCAGGGAAAGTTCTGGAATCCAGACCCTCCCCTCTGAGGTCCAGAGTTACTGCCCAGCCCACTTGAGGCCAGCTGGAAAGAAAAAAAGATAACATGGTCCCCATCACTCACATCACCTCCATATGCCTAGTAAATTAAGGACTTAGAATGAAGCTGGGCTCCTGGTCATTCTGTGCCTTAAGTCCTTCCTGGCCAGCCCACCAGAGGAACACATGTGTGGCTGGAGAACAGCCAAAGGGTCCAACACATAGACCAGGCCTCCAGACACCTGGTGGAGAGGTGGGATGCACCTTCCTCTCTCACACCTGAAAGCCTGGTGCCAAAGGGGACAAGGCAGCAGGTCAGCCAGCAGGGGGCAGTGCTAACAGCAGGGGAACAAGGAAATAGAAGATCCTCATGGAAAAGGCTGGGCTTGTGCTTCCTCTGACCCTTCTGAGCTGAGTTAACCCCTAGGGTTCTTATTCTGAGAGAAAGATCCTAAAGGGGAAGGATGGACTCAAGAACAGAACATGCAATCATCCTACACTGAATGTAAGAGCTAATGGCACTTTATTTTGTTCCCTAAGCTGGAGATAACCAGCATAATAGAGTATGATATGCAACATTATTGAAAAATGCCCATTTCTTTTCCTAATGAGTTCTAAAACTCTCTTTAAAGTAAGAATGATGAGTAAGCAGCAATGCCTGTCCCCCAAGCCCTGGATTAGTTACCAGGAGCCTATCATAGCTCAGAATAACTTTCCTTAGAAATGCTGGTGGATGTTATCACAATCTTAGACAGCTCTTCCTCGTGGGGATTTCGCATATTCAGAACTTTTGCAGAACAAAATGAAATTTTCTATCACATAAAAATAAAGAAAAAAATATTCATCACCAGCCAGCCTCAGTTAGTAACATGACTATCCATTTCCAAAAACTAATCAAACTGAAAAATCTGCCTTTTCTTGATTTGTTTCACCAAGTTTTCTTCTTTCCTCTTTTTTTCTTTCACTACTTTATGGATTGAAGCAGAATGTCATTAATAAAACTGACTCAGATTTACATGCTACCACAAAACAGAGCTTCTGGGTTTATTGGTATTTCATTATTACCATTTCTCAAGGGATTTCTTGTTTCACAGAGGATGTTGCTTTTAAAACACAAAGCAAAAAGAACGCCACTTACTTTTCTCTCTTGATGTCCATTTGGCCCTTTCTGTTTTGAGTATTATTGAAATTCAGTGTTTCCTGATACTGGTTTGGCCCTTGCTGTCTACCATCACTTTTCCCTCAGAAAATAGCTGAGGTGTGAACAAAGTGCAGGGTGACACAGAAGGAGGGTTGCTGAGGTTGTTGGTGCTGGGGGTAGGAAACAGACGTGACAGCGGAGGAGACCTTGCTACTGCAGGTAGAGCTGCTGGCTGAGAAAGGGTACTTGGTAGGAGAAGCAAGGGCTTTCCATCAGTGGGAAATGGAGCCAGAGACACAACCCCAGAGCATTGTTCATGATCAGCTGAGTGGTAGATGGCACCAATAGCCAATTCTCCTCCACTCCTGGTCACCCACAGGAGTAACCATTCCTGCTCCTCTGCTAAGTGCTTGCATGTGACCAAGGAGCCATGTGCGACTCTTCAGGCAGAAGCATGTAAGCACCCATGGCCAGGAGCTCCAGAGACTTCACACTGAAAGGACAACAGCCTGAATGGTGGCCCTCCCTCCACCTGGGTTCCTGAGACTGGACTGGGCAGAGCCTCCCTGCCACATACACAGACAGACAGACAGACAGACACACACACACACACACACACACACCTTGGCATGGGAAGTCAATCTTTACTTTTAGCCGCTGTCTCAGTTTGCCAGGGCTAGTGTGACAATGCCCCAGAACTGCTTATTTAAGCCCCCAGGTTGATGGTTCTATCATGTGCCTCTCTGACAGTGGTCAAATCAGGAAGGAAAGGTTTGGCCCAGTGGACCCAGTCCTTAGCAAAAGGGCACTGAGCATCACTAGCCAAAGCCAATTAGTCTATGGGGTGCAGCAGTGCTCCAAAATGTATTCACCAAATACAATGAATGTGCCACACTAATGAAAGAGGTTGATGATGTGGGAGGAGTGGAGTGAGGTGGTTGGGGGTATATGGGAACCTCTTATATTTTTTGAATGTAACATTTTTTGTGATCTATGTATCTTCAAAAAATACAACTAAAAAATTGATAGAGGTGGGGGTGGGGAGTGGGGTATATGGGAACCTCTTATGTTTTCTAATGTAACATTTTGTGTGATCTATTAACTTTGAAAAAAGATAATTAAAAAATAAAAAAATAAAAACAAAACAGTAATTAGAGCTCCACCGACCCAGGGCTTACTGTGAGCCACTGTGTGCGCACTAAGCACATTCATTCTCTTAAGTGGTCCATGAGGTCAGTTCTGTTTGATCTGTCCTAGAATGGCAAAGTGAGACAGAGAGGCTGTGACTTGTGAAGGCTCCACAGCTAGTCACCACAGAACTGATACTTCCACTTGGGGCTCCTCAGCCTGGGCTGCTAACCAACACACTGACTACTGTTAACTGTGCTCCAAGGAAATTGATTTAGGAAGAATTTGATCAGCTTTAGTACAGAGTTTGATCAGCTGTGGTACAGAATTCGCCCTCTTTATGACCAATGATCCCAAGGTCAGAAAAACTGCTCCTGGAGCCCTGGAGCTGATCAGATACCAGTGCCCATAATCCCAATACCATGGTGTGAACATTGGTTCAAATAGACTTTGAAATGCCTTTTGCTGTTCTTGTTGCTTTTAAGGCTCTTTTCTTTAGATTTTAATTAATATTTATTTCAGTTGCATAATTTCCTTTTGGCATGCACAAAGCCCCAGGACTTGAATTTGCCTGTAACCTCAGCTAACCAAAACTGCCCTGAAATGCTTTAAACACATAAAATCCCATTTGAATGCATGCGTTCTAAAGACAGTTACCAGACATTGTATGTCCTCCCATGGCCCACTGGGTGGACTGTGGGAGAGTGTGGGCTATAATGGGGACCATTGACCATGAGGTGCAGCGGTGCTCAGAGATGTATTCACCAAGTGCAATGAATGTCTCATGATGATGGAGGAGATTGTTGCTATGGGGGGAGGAGAGGGGTGAGGGGAATAGGGGGTATATGGGGACCTCATATTTTTTGAATGTAATATTAAAAAAATAAAGACAAAAAAATAAATAAATAAAGACTTTTCCCATTTTCCAGGAGGCAATAAGGCATTCGAGCAGCAGTCAGCGACTTTCTTTCTGGAGGGCCAGGGGGGAAGTCTTCTGGCCCTGTGGGCTCTGCCGTTATCACTCAACCCCAACATCCTGCACAGGAACGTTAGAGAAATGAATGGGTGTGGGTGTGTTCTAATAAAACTTTATCAAAACAGGCAGGCGGCCAGATTTGGCCTGCAGGCCTTAGTTTGCCGACCCTGTCATATAGAAAAGTGTGCTCATGGCTCATTCCTGATGTCCCACCAAGAGATAGAGCCCTGGTCACTTCTTACCTCGGGCCCCTCTCTGGCCCTTGTTCAGTTAGCCCTGGAAGGTGGGGCCATTTATCAGACCGCCAAATTCTGGACGGAGACACTGAGTCTTCAGGCTCACTCTGCCCTTCTCCCTCTTGGGCCTGGCCCGCAGGGGGCAGGGGTTCTGATCTGCTTTTCTACCACATTTAAGCTTCAGAATCCACAAGCCCCACTGTGCAGTATTCAGCGGTACCTTCCATCAGTGACATCCCATCGAGGAGCAGTCTATAGTCCACCTTATGGAAAGGGACTCCTCAAAGGTACAAACAAAACGGTGTAGTGTGAACTGTCTGTTATTCTGAAAATCCAGATGAAATTTATATTCTCTAGATAAAGAAGATTTGAACAACTTCATACACCAAGAGTCTTGGCTTTTTGACTATTATCTCATGATGGCCACCAACTCACAGGCAGTATCATAGGTACCGTAGACTCAAAATGTAAACCCCACTTAGTAGTGAAACTATTTACAGTTGTTCAAAAGCTATTGCTCACAGGAAGAAAACAGATGAGGTGTGTGTTTACAGAAGGTCAGGAACCCTTCCGTACCAGCCCCCTCCTGTTTTAATGGCCAGCAGAGACAGGTACCTTGTCAGACGGCCCCAGAAGTCCCCTTCCTCCATCCAGTTCTTCCACATGCTAGAAGCCAGGCAGAGGGATACCTCAGATGCAAGAGACATCCCGGGGGGCAGGCTGAGGGCCATGGTTGCTTCATCCGGAAACTATGCTTCTGTGTGTGAAGTGAAGCTCATGAGTCTCAAGGGGACTCCCATCAGTACTCGAGCGAGAGTTGACCTGAACTGGGACTCACCTGGGCACCACTGATTGTGGGTGGCTAGGAGAAGAGGAAGGAGGCATTTTGTGGGATTATTTTATACACCATTAACTTCCTTTCCAATTGAATCTGTGTTCCACGTTATGGGTTGAGCTGTGTACCCCAAAAAGGTACCTTGAAGTCCTGATCCTGGGTACCTGGGAACACGAACTTTTTGCAAAAGCGTTATTGCAAGCAGAATCATTTAAATTGAATGAGGCTGACTGCAGTGGGTGGACCCTTAGTCCAGGATGGCTGGTGTCTTTAGAGGGGGGGTGTGGACACAGACAAAAGTGGGGGGCGGGAGCACCATGGGAAAAGAGACAGAGCAGGCCATAGGGTGACTGAGGAGGCACTGAAAACACAAGGCTTGCTGGCCAAGGGACTGGTGCCCTAGTGGCCAGGACTGACACACCAGCAAGGCCCACGCACTTGCGGCTTCAGCCTGCAGGGCTGAGAGAGCCGTTTCTGGTGTTTTTAGCCACCTAGTTCATGGCACTTGTGACAGCAGCCTGAGAAAAGTGAGGTGTCCCTCTTCTGGCAGTCCCATCCCTCCAGGAGGCCTGAGGGATAGCCCAGGTGCCCAGCTGTCCGCCAGGCTGAGGGTCCCCAATCAAGGCTTTTATCTAATCAGATGCCCTGAGGAAAACCCTGGGGACAGACAGAAACAATGTTGAAAAGAAAGGAATGGGTGACCTGGACAACTCTGAACACCCTTCTCTTCCTTCCTTCTGCCCTTTCTTGGGGGCTTCGGCTGCTTAGACCCCCAAGGTCTTCCCACCACGCACACCTTCCCAGAGGGGCCGGGCCAGATGGTGCAGACCTATTCCTGGTTCTCCTTGTTGGTGGGAAGGCGGCCCGAGGGTTCCAGTGGCCCAGGACCCTCCATCAGCCTGGTTGCTTATTCAAGGCCGCGGGAACCACCGCACAAACTGCTCAGGGGGCCGCATCCTGCACACTGGATAGCCTCGGGGCTCCCTTTCTAGACTGTCCGTGCACCACAGGATTGCTGCAAGGCCCCTCCAGCCAGGGGGAGGGGTGCCTCTGTGTCTTGCAGTACTAAAAGCTCTGCTCTTTCGGGTCCAGGCGCCCATCTCACCGACCCTGCCTAGCAGCCCCTGCCCCCTCCACTCCCCGGCGCCCCATCGAGTCTTCCTCCCTGGTGAGCACTCCCTCCTTGCCCGCTCCCCACTTGACCTTCCCAGTAGCCCTTTCCCACTATGATGTCCTGCTCCCACCCCCACAGAAGCATCCCCCACCCTGCCCGGGTCCCGCCCCCACGCCCTTGCTTGGCCCCCAGATCCCTTCCACGCGGTGCCGCTGGGTGTCCAGTCCCCGCTCCGGGTGGGTGGCACAGCCCTGCCGCAGGCCCTCCCTGGCAGGGGAACCCTGCCCCCAGCACCGTCTCACCCCCACCGCGCGGTGCCGCCCCTCCCGCCTCACCCGGGCCTGGCGGGAGAAGTAGCTGCGCTCCTTGGGGTCCAGGCGCCAGCTGCGGGACTTAGCTGAAAGCGGACTGCGCCGAGATGGGCGGCGGCCCTGATGTGGCCCGCAGCATGGCGGCGGTGATCTCCTCCTCATCCGCCAGGCCGCCTGCGTCCAGCTTCTCCGCCCAAGCCATGTCGGTCCCACCCGCCCGGGGGCCCCGCCCGAGTCCGCCTCCCTGGCTGCCTGGCGCCCGCGTTCAGCAGTTGCTGGGGAACCGCGGCCTCTCGTCACAAAGCTGGGCGGCGGGCGCAGGGCCAGGGGCGCAGGGCGGAGGGCGCAGCTGGGCTGGGGATGGGACCCTGCCCTCCCGTCTCCTTGCGGGTCCCTGGAGGGCCCACTTGGGACACAAGGAGTCGCATCTGCTGGACTGGGGGCCTGCGCCTGCTTGCCCTTGCCCTTGCCCTTGCACTCCCGGAGGGTTCCAAGCGGGCTGTCCTGAAGAAGAGCAGGCCATGGCAGCGCGGCATCTGAAACCCTCCAGGAGCCCAGGAACAGTAGTGGAAGACTCAGGTGGAATTCACTGCCATGGTATATTAACTCAGTGTGTCCGCAGCAGCATCTTGTCAAGGTGCAAGGAGTCGGTTTTCAGCGCCTTGGTCACCACGAGCGGGCACCGCTCATGGTACTGGCAGGTGCTGCTGTGCAGCGGCACAAATCGAATCCATTCAAGTGGTATCTGGCAAAACTGAGCTGTTCCGCAGCGCTCTGCTGTGTCTTGAGTCAAATGCTGGTTCAAGAGGTGTGTTCCTTCTGTCGAAAATTCGCTTAACTCTAAAGCCTGGGATGTGTGTGTATCAGTAAAAAGGAAAAGGAGAACTAAACAGGCCTTGGGAATACTTTAACCAGGGCAGCTCTAGGAAGACTGGCTTGAAACATAAATGATAATGAGGGGCAAGACTTGTGAAATCTGGGGAACAGTCGGTCATTCCAAGCAGAGGGAAGAGCATCTGTGGTGGCCCTGAGGCCAAGCCCATTGATGTGCAGGTGGCAGAAAGGGAGGACAAGGGCAGTGCAGCTTTCAGAAGGGGAAGGCAGTAGGGAGTGCAGGTGGACAGGCAGGCAGGGGAGGGGGCGGTCTCAGGCCCGGACCAATGAGCACCCCTCTCAGGAGGCTTCTTGCCTGTATGTCCTTGATTCAGGCAGAGGTTTCAGAGATTTTTCAGTACCATGTCCTTGATGCTAATTAACAAAAGCAATAACCACACACTTACAGTGGCACCCCTAGAAGTAGAGCATCCTAGAAATATGGCACCCCTAGAAGTACAGCACACCTAGCAGTAGAGAACCCTAGAATTATGGCACCCCTAGAAGTATGACCCAGCAAGCCAGTCTGTGCTCCTCCTACACCACCTTACACATGGACACAACCATTCTAAGGTCCACAGGATGGAGGAATAGAGTATGGATTGGAGTGGACTTACTGATATTTCTATTCATGAACTATTGTGATTAGTAATTGAAGAAAATGTGGCATTGGTGTGGAGAAAGGGGCCATGTTGGCTGCTGGGGTTGGGAGTGGGAGGAAGAAATGTAAATGTGGGGGCATTTTCGGGATTTGGAGTTGTCCTGGGAGTTGCTGCAGGGAGAGTTACTGGATATTGTATGTCCTCCCATGGCGCACTGGGTGGACTGTGGGAGAGTGTGGTCTATGGTGTGGACCATTGACCATGAGGTGCAGCGGTGCTCAGAGATGTATTCACCAAATGCAATGAATGTCTCATGATGATGGAAGAGATTGTTGTTATGGGGGTTGGAGTGGGGTGAGGGGGGTGGGGGGTATAGGGTGTGACAGGGAGGGACAAGAGAGCTCACAGAAGGCGGAAGTGACACTGGGCTTGGTCTGGGTAGCAAAGAGGGACTGTGGAAGGGTTTCTGAGGCATAGTATGATCCAGAATAGTGCTCAGGCCCAAAGCCATGAAATGCTCTAAGAACTGTAAGTGAGACCACTTCACAGGTTTCCCAGAGATGTGAGAATCCTTTTGGCCTGGCCCCCAGGTGAGCAGGAATTTACTTGGGTATATGAACACATCCGAATCGATTGCAGCTCTCTCCTGGTCAATCTTTCATTTGCTTCTATTTGTCTCATTCCTTCTCTGCAAAGAAGCATAAAATTTAAAAGTGAACTTAGAGCTCTAGAACTCATAGAGTTTCAATAACCTATGCTAAAGCTTAAAAAGCCTTAAAAAGTAAAGATAAAGAGATCTAAAATGTTACAGCATGATGGGGTCATGCGATGGTTAATCACCATCCAGTTATTACCGAGTCATTGGATGATGCAAGCCCTGGCCTGCCAGTGTGAGGGCATGCTGTAGGTGGCTTTAGACCATTAGGCAGTTGCAGCTATGGCTGATGACATCCACAAACAAGGGTGACTGCCTTCAGCAAGGAGGGGAGTCCCATCACCCCAGCAGCTGGAGGTCTTAAAGCAACACCAAGGCCCTCAGCAGTGGCAAATCCTTTCTCTCCTTCTCCAGCTTCTCCCAAGGAAGTCATCCCCTGTGCTGTCTCCAATGCATGGCCTGCCCTAGGAAATCTGAACTTGCCTATCCCCAGGGTCACTGAGCCAATTCTACTAACAAATCCCTCCCTATTTACGTATGGACCCATATCCTGTTGGCTGTTTCTTCAGAGAATCCTAATACTGGTAGAAATGCAGATGTTACTAGCTAATATGTCCTGTGATTACTTTGTGGTGGGCCTTTTGCTAAATGTTTTTATGTGTATTAAGTCATTTCATCCTTATTTTCTGATTAGCCATTTGGAAATGAGGCCCAAGGTCATACAATTTGCAAGAGAGGTTGAAATCAACCCCACGTGCCTGACTCCTGAACACAGATTCTCAGTCCTCTGCTACATTGCTGCTCAGACCAGGTTCAAGTCTCATTTTCACCCGTGGTTCTGTATCCAAGGCAGGCATTGACCATCTGTGAGCTTTGGAGAGGAAACACTGCCCAAGTCCAAGGCCCCTGGAAATCATACAAGCCTGTGTTCAAGTGCTCAGCATAGAGCTCAGCACAGAGCGGGTGAAAAGTAAATGGAAGCTCCTTTCCCTGTCCAAGGCGCCGGAAGTAGCCAGAGGTAGAAACCCAGTCTCCAAACTCTGCGGCCCTTTCCACATCTGCCTGCCTTGTCTCACTCTCCCCTCAAGCTTTAACCTGACCGTAATTGGAGAGTGAAGCATGTGTACTTCACTAAATACAATGTAATTCATGCATGATTTACATTTTAGATTTTCCCCCAATCAAACCTGCCCCCTTACAACCCTACCTAAATTTACTTTACTTCATTGTATATTTAAAAAGAGAATACTCCTGAATATATATATACTTAAAGATTTTATTTTAATTTACCCCTCTCCCCGGTTGTTTGCACTTGCTGTCTGCTCATCTTCTTTTTAGGAGGCACTGGGAACTGAACCTGGGGCCTCCCATGTGGGAGGGAGGCACCTAATTACTCAAACCATCTCTGCTCCATTTGATATGTCTCATTCTGTTTCTTCACTGTGTCTCTTAGTTACATCACTCACTGCATCATCTGGTTGCATCAGCTCACTGTGTCACATTGTTGCATCAGCTCACCAAGTCAGCTAGTCCTGTCAGCTTGCTATTTGGCTCATCATCTTTACGAGGCACTGGGAACTGAACCTGGGATCTACCACAGTGTGGGTACGAGTCCAGCTGCTTAAGACACATCCACTTCCCTATATTTTATTAAAGGATTATTTCTGTATAATTCTACAATTATAAATGTTATAATCCAAAGTGCTGTCATCTGTTTTCCCATTGCTCCTCCTCACCATACATTACATCTGCTAACAAAGTACATCAGGAAATGGGAAAAAAAAAACATTTCTTATATTTGTAGGAGGAGGAAATGAAGGTTTCTAAAAAGCATAATCTTTTCACTTAGCAGATAGCTGTTACAAGATGGCAGATTTAAAAATAGTCATTCATTGTATTCATTTATTGTACTTGATCGATTCTGTTTGACTTATAAAATCAAGTATCTATGATACTAATATTAAATTGAATTTTAATTTTAAATCAATCACTGACACTTGGTTTTCACGGTATAGGGAAAATAAAGGCTCCTTCCATGTCTCTGTAAGATCTAGACAGATCCTTTTCAGATCACCAAATAGTCCATAATTCTGCAAAATGGCTAATTCACAAATAAGGCTCTTTTTATGCTGAGACCCATAAAAACACAACTTCTTTCATTATCTGAGTTCTGAAGTCACTATTCTTTCTTGTAAGCACTGAACCCCGGGGTTCTGAGAAAACAATTTTCTTGATAAAGATTTGACAAATTCAAGCCTTGATTTTAGCATCTCAGCCTCATGAAAATGGATCTGTTATGGGAAGAATAAAAAAAAAAAGGAACTGGCTAGTATAATCCTTCACAATTGAAATTACCGTGTTGAACTTGTTTGTCTCTAACAACCTGCCCACAAATGCTTGCACACACATAAGAATGGAAGCTCCTCGAGGGCAAAGTCACAGCTATCTTACTTGTGTACTCCCAGAGCCCAGAACAATGCTTAGTACATAATGAGAGCTCAATAAATATTAGTTGCTTAAATAAGAGGGATATTTAAAGGATCAAAGATGATTCCTGTCCTTGAAGACACAATCAATACTAGAAGTATGCAACAAGCCAATGCAGAGTGTGTGAAGAAAATCAACATTCCAGCCCTCAGAGGAGGTCAGGGTTTTAGGTTGTGGGGAAAGAAGAGACCTGAGTGGGGTGTTGCTGAATGGACAGAATTTAGTCATGAGGAGATGCTGTCTGGAGGGAGAGGGGGCACGTGGTCAAAGGAGCAAGGGGAGAGAGAAAGGAGTGGGTTAGGTGGGAGGGAAGAGACCCCCAGCTTGAAGACAGGTAACAAGATGCAGCCTCAGGGGATCCCAAAAGTCAGAGCAGAGGAGGTTCTACTGTATCCCGTGAGTAGGAAAGAAACAAGGTTTCTGATCACAGGCTGGCATGCTGAGGGTTTTCAGAAGATTAGTCTGGGGTGTGCAAGATGAACTGGACAAGAGTAAGCCAGAGAGGAAACCAGGGAGCAGACTAGCACCAATACCTTAGAGAACTTGGGAAATTCATCTACATTCTAGTCACTCATCATCATAATGCCTTATTAAGTAACTTACAAAGGAAACAATAAGGTCTTAGACATTAGGTAGTGATGAAGATACTGCTTTTAGTGAGTCATCCTGTCCATTCTTACACTTACATCAGGGGGAAATTAAAACAGATATTCCAATAATTTAATAACTCTAAAAGCAGAGTTGAGCATATCTTATGAAGAATATAGGCATATTCTGCTTTTGGAAAACTGAAGATCAGAAAATTCTGTATTTCAAGGGAAGCAGACTTGGCCCAGTGGTTAGTGCATCTGTCTACCACATGGGAAGTCCACGGTTCAAACCCCAGGCCTCCTTGACCTGTGTGGAGCTGGCCCATGCACAGTGCTGATGCACGCAAGGAGTGCTGTGCCATGCAGAGGTGTTCCCCGCATAGGGGAGCCCCACACACCAGGAGTGCACCCCATAAGGAGAGCCGCCCAGCATAAAAGAAAGTGCAGCCTGCCCAGGAATGGTGCTGCACACACGGAGAGCTGACACAACAGGATGACGCAACCAAAAGAGACACAGATTCCCATGCCACTGACAACAACAGAAGCAGACAAAGAAGATGCAGCAAATAGACACAGAGAACAGACAACCGGGGTGGGGGTTGGGAGGGGAGAGAAATAAATAAAATAGATAAATCTTAAAAAAAAAAGAAAGAAAAATCTGTATTTCAAAACATAAGCCAAAGATTTATAAAAAATATCAAGTACACTGAAAAGCCTAATTAACAAAGTGGGTACTTCAATTAGAGATATAAGATTCTCACCCACTGTCCTAGCAGACTACTTAGGACCCTGGAAAAAGCAAGTATGAATGAGGGATTACTTTGGGGGGTGGAGGGAATGGACCCATACCTGGAAAACTTGATTACCAAGTAAATGGAGTGGCCGTTGTTTAATAGCCTCTTTTCTTAGTAAATTTTTGCTGTTAAAACAAACTCTTTTGGGGCCATTAATGCATAGTGCTACTCTGGAAAAAAAATCAAAGAGAAATAAACTTAGTTTTTATAACAATCCAAAACATTATTTTTATGGCCAAAATTTACTCAAAATGTGGCTTTTCCTAATGGCCAATACTCTCACATCAATCATGAATGTGTTACTCTTTAGTCTACTGAAAAAGTACTTGGCTTAATTAATGATGGTATTAATAAAATATTACAAGGAATTTCCAGAAAACATATCCTGAAATGTAGTTTTAATTTCTGGAATCATCTATTTTTCTCACCTTTTTAAGAAAATGATCCTTTCCTATTCACCTCAACAGGCGTTTTAATATAAAAACTAGAACAATTTCTTTATCTTTTGTGTACATCTTCATCAACTGTAAAAGGTAATACAAATCCTTCTTTATCTAATTTAATTTTAATATCTAGTGAGAGAAGGAAAAAATTCTTCATGTGATACCCTCACAAACACTATTTTCCTTTACTTCTTTGTTCTGTTTTGATTTCTTCCAAACTGTATTTACCAATAGGACAGAAGGCTGCAAAGTAATGACCACAACCAAATGAGGATGTTCACTCACTCAGCTTCAAGAACAAGCCTGTAAGCCTGAAATTAAGGGGGCTTCCTGGGCTAAAGCAAGGAGTAGGTCCTCAAATTAACAGGGGAAGATAGGAACCACACACTTTCTCCTTCTCCTTACAAATGGTGGCACACTTTCAATTCAGACAGTGAAGAAAATGTTCTAAGTTCAGCAAAATTAGACAACTAAGCAGCTCAACACATCCCTCTCTTCCATGTCTCCTGACAGCTAATGCAGCCCATGACTGTGGCACCCCATGACTGCAATATGTGGCCAAGGGGAGTGGCTGGTGTTCCCTTCCCAGCCCTCTGGTATATGTCATTCCTTCTGTAGAAAGGGCCATGAAAGCAGGAGAGGTGGAACATGTGACCATTTGAAGCCTATCAGAGATGGTTCTCTTTGAGATGATTTTTTAATTGATGAAAGGAAGGACTTTGACTCAAAGTCAGCATAGTCCAGCAGCTATTTCTGGGAGGATCTGTGTGCTTATATCTGTGCTAGTGTGGTAGCCACCAGCTATGAGAGGCTTTGGAGCACTTGAAATGTGATATAAACTTTACTTATGTTTAATGTAAATTTAAGTAGCCATCTGCACTAGTGGCTACTATACTGGACAGTGCAGGCCTAGACTATAAGAGTGGCTAAACAGACATGAGCACTTACTGTGTTATTCCCTCATTTATTCCTTCTTACCATAAGTGTTTGAGGTCAATATTCTTCTTACTCACATTTTACAGATGAGGAAGCAAACAGAAAAAGGTTAAAAAGGGTAAGTACACTGTGCAAAGACATTCTGCTAATCTGTGGCAAGCTGGATTCAAATACAGTCTATATACTATATTCTACCATCTACACTCTAGAGCCTCATGTGGGGCAGGGAAGATTCCATTTTGCATTCTGTGGCTACTAAGCTCCACCTGTCTCCCAAAGAGTTAACAGCCACTAAGGTTCTGTAAATAAATCCCCTGGTACTTACCTACTGTATACCAATAGTTTATTAACATTTTGGAAGCAAAGTAGGATCTTGCTCCTAAAAGGTCGATCAATTCAATTACCAGAGATTTATGAAAGTGAAAATCCACAGGGGTCTCCAGGGAATGGTATGGAGTAAAAAATGATTTCATTTGATATTTAGGAAGGAGTTTGGGATCCTAAAAATCATATATTCAATCATGAGAGAAAAATAAGATACAAAACCAGAGAATAAAGTGAAGGTAGTGAGTTACCTATGTATAAAAGTTTGATACAAAATTCCTTTAACGAATGATATTTTTCTAGGACTTAGGACTGATATCTTTCCTAACACAGCAATGAAAAATATTCTTGTTATAATTAAAGTGTAATAGCTCAAATATTCTTAAAATGTGTCTTAAAAGTAGTCACTGAAAAAAGAACAATAAACATCATGACAATGCTGTCAAATTCAAGAAACATCTCTGAAACTCTCAGAATTGCTTTAAGGACCTGAAGGACACTCAGTTAAAATTTTTAATCCAAGAAGAAATGATAAAACTGACATCTCAATTCAATAAATAAAGGATTGCAATGGAACAACTAGTGCTGGAAAATTAGTTATCTGTCTAGTAAAGAAGAGTTAAACTCCTACCAAACATCAGACTATGAGCATATCTCCTTTTACTGAGTTTTGCTTTATTGTACTTTGCAGATATTGTGTTTGTTCTTTTAAATAAACTGAGGGTTTGTGGCAATCCTGTGTCAAGCAAGTCTATCAGTTCCAGTTTTCCAACAATGTGTGCTTTCCTCATCTGTGTCACGTTTTAATTGAGGTATATACATTTAAAAATAAAAATAATGCTTTTGCATACTGAAAAGGCTATAGTACACGTGCAGTGGGAAACCAAAACATGCATGTAACTCACTTTATTATGGTGGCCTGGATCTCACAGGTGGATTAAAGATCCAATGGGGAAAAATTAGTAAATATTTGCACTAACACATATTTGGTGAAATAATCTTATGCATGATGGAAAAGTCAGGAACCATTAAAAGACAGGTAGATTTGGTCACACAAAACTTAAAAACACAAAGCAATAGAAAGATGAATTAGGGAGCAGGAAGGCAATTCCTAGGAAATACAAATGGCCAATAACATTTAACAAAATGCTCAACTTCATTATGGCTCACTCAAATGCAATTTAAATACATGACAAGACACCCTTTTCCACTGAACTGAGTGGCAAAAGCTAACAGGATTAAAAAAACACAGCCACGTTCACTCACTGCTGGGGAGGTGTGACAACTCCCATTCAGAGTCACTACCTACTGACGTTACACCACTGGTCCCACTCTTAACATTCTAGTCCTCAGCTTAAAGGAACATGGGTTGCAGTAGAATGACACACAAGGGTGTTTACTACAGCACTGCTGATAGAGACCAAAGTTGGAAAGAACCTGAAAGATCATAAGCTGGGAAACTGGTAAGTCCCATAAAATACTGCACCACTTTGAGAAAGAACGTATTTGATCCACACACATTGGCCTTGAGGAAGGTCTATGTATACTGGACATAATGGTAAATTATATGATATACTGGACATAAAGAGAAAAGAAAATTGGTTTATATATTTGTGTATGTTGGGCATAGAAAGCACAGTTACAAATTTGTTATTTCAGGGAAGGGAGGTGTTTGGGGTTAACTAATTTTAGTGTTTATATGCCTTGGCATTGTTAAAAAATTTTAAAAGAAAAGAGTAACGGCTTTCCACTTCTTTACCTTTTACCAGAATATGATCCTGAGTCACGTTTGAAGGACAAAGCAGAAGGAGAGGAAGTCTGTTGGGACTATTTCCAATCACACAAAAAAGGTGTGCTGTGAAGTTTATGAGAGTGAATCTTTATAGCACAGATACCACCTAAAATAAAGTCTACCAGAGAAGAGTGAAATTTCTGACTTGGTTAGAAAATGCACTCAGAAATAATTAGGATTTGTAGAGTTCAGAGATTCAGACTTTTTAATCAAATGGCTATTGTGCGTGCTAAACCCTTTAAAACCCTTGAAGTGAATCAAGGAATATTAAGATTTGTATGCCTTCAACACTTGAAACCATCTAGAAATCTCACACAGCAGGAATTGGTCCTATAGGACAAGACAGAAATGGGGTCAGTTTATCAAAGAAAAGGCCAGCTGTTGCACCTAGCTCCAAGTAAATGAAAGTTTTCCCTTTTAATAAAGTTACGGAGACAGGTCAAAAGAGAAAAGACTTAGTTTTCAGAAGGGGCACAAGAAAACTGTTTGCCCTCAGTGAAATAATGCCATACACCTTTTGTTTTTACCTTATAGAAAGGATATTCTATGACTGAGAATAAGTAAAGTTGTGTCTGTTGTGCTAGACTCAGTCTGTCCAGATATGATTCTTCACCTGAAATGAAAACATCACAATCAGTTATGCTTGAATTTTGGTACATGTAATGAAAAAAATCATGAACATCCAGCACTAATACATTCATTCCAGAAGTATGATGGATTTTTAAGTGACACTAGAAAATGAAGTTGTTAGAATTATGCCCTCATGCTTGCTTAACCAGTGACATCTTATTTTGTCTTCTACAAACCCAAGATCCTAACTTCTGCCCCTTGTTGGGATTCAGGCAGTTACAGCAGCAGACCCCTGCTAATGGGAGCATCTCGATGATCCCCCACAGGAGCATGAATGGCCCATTGAGGTGCTGATGTCTTCCACCTATAGGAAGTACATCCACCAGCCTATCCAGCCACTGAATCATCACCATGGCAGCGCCAACCACGTGAGGGCTGACTTCTAAGGAAGAACTACATCCCCAGCATCAAGGCTCCTGGCTTTAGGTACTTTTCTCCAGCCTGATGGTCACCCCAGGCCCCAAAGGTCCAGGGGCTCCTTTCACAGGGGATGGGGAACCTAGGGCCTTATATCCTGGTTCTGCTGACATCTAGAATCTGAAGAGATGCCCCCATCTGGCCTTATGGCGGGTACAATGAAAGACAAGCAGCTTCCGTAAGGGGCCTTGGTCAAGAGCCTGGCAGACACCTTTAGGATGTAGGCACATCCAGCAGGTGGACTTTTACATGAGACTACTTCAGATTAAGTGATGCTGGTGACTCATTGACTGCAGGTACCTTCACAACATTAAAAATATCCCCCAACCTTAAGTGACTGGGATTTTTGTTCATGGATTCTCTGTGTTTGTATTTGGGGAGGGGTGTGCAGTTATTTTCCTAATAGTCACAGAAGCCACTACTACTACCTGATATTATCTCTAGTGTACCTAAAACAATGCTTGCATTTTAGTTTCTTCAAGAGGAAATATCAGGAAAGTTACATTTTAGCACAATTGAACTCTAGATATACTGCAATGCACTTTCTTCCCAATGATCTGAACTGCAAAAAATGGAATTTTGTTCACTCGAGGACAAAAATCCCTAGGAGGATGGATGGACCTGGTGTCCAGCATTTTCTGTTGTCACCCTGTAAGTGAGAAGCAGCTGAGGTCATGAGGAAAGCATGGGGCTTGGCATTCACCAGGGTTGGGTAAAATTCTGGCTCTTCCTTTTTCTAGCTCTGAGGTTTAGTGTAAGTCGTGTCATCTCTTTGAGCCTACATTCCCCCATCTTTACATTGGGGGATGCTAACCTCATCTGTCTGAGTCTGGCTGGTTGACTGTGACACATACCATAGGCAGCAGGAATTTAGTATCTCAGGTTTTGGAGGCTAGACATCAAATCAAGGGATTAGCAGCCACACGGTCGTGCAGGGGGGCATCCTACTGGTGGCTCAACCTCTGGTCATCACATGGCCATCTGAGTCCTGTGGTCTCCACTTCTGCACAGGGGTCCATCTGTCTAGATCCTCTTCTTGTGAGGTCTCCAGTCCTGTAGGATGAAGGCCCTCCTGGCTCAATTTGGTTTTATCTTAAAAGGATCTTTGAGATTCTTCCAAATAGCTCCCACCCACAGCACCAGGGACCAGGATTTGAATGTGTCTTCGGGAATATGAGTCAGTCCCCATCACTAAGTCTGCGAGGGGCTTGGTGTGTTCCCAGAGTTGGTCATGAAACAGGTGGCCCTGTGGTACACCACCCTGCTCAACAATCATGGTGGTGATCATCAACTTTGGGTGGTTTTTAAGGCAGTCGCTTTTAACCTCATTTGGAAATGTTTACTTTGGATAGAATATGAGAAATTGTGCGAGTGTTAAGATACTATCTATATTTTTAATGAAGTGATCCCTTGGAAGAGATAATCCCTCATCTTTTGTGATTAAATTCTCCAGTTTAGTAGTTGAAAGGTAGGTGATTTAGTTGATTTCAACCGTGATTCCTCAATTATTGGTTTTATTGTTTTGAAGACCAGGTCATTCTCAAAGGACCCATGACATGGAATGACTGGTAATTTCAAGGCTGAGTGACTTCTAAATATGTCTTTATTAATTTGAAGCCAGCTTTTTTCACAATATGTGCCTTTTATTTTTTTCAAACAATTAACAATATTTTATTCAGAATGCCTTTGGGTCCATGATATCATATTGGTAATGCCATAAAAGAAAATATATAAAGTTTGGGTTATAGACATTTTTATAAATAACTCTTTCTTCAGTCTAGATTACCAAGAAAAACAATGCATCTGTGGGAGATGCCTTCATCTGAAAGTGACAGCAATAAATTAATTTCAAACTTAAGTTATTTTCATTTAGTTTAAATTAGACCTTTAACCTTTTAGTGCTTACTTTTAAAAAGCAGGGTTTGAAATGGGCAAGATTTCAAAAGCTCTCATGTTTGTTAGACAGCTAGGGAAATTAAATGTATTTCTGTAGATGAGACATTTTCAACTTAAATGTGTTAAGTTTGCCCATTAAAGCCATATCAAGCAGAAAAATATTCTTAGATTAAAATAATTTGTTTTACTTAATCAGATATCCACCATTAGTCAAAAATGATTTTTCTATTGTTAGACATATCTAGAGCAAGGGGAAGTGGAGTGGTTGCTGGCTTTAAGAATTGCACATTGAGTTTGGAAAAAGAATAATATAGAGGATTCAAGACAAAGCCTAGTCATTTCTAAACAGATGCTTTGAAATACTGGAATTTTAAAGAGTGTGGACTTAAAGTGTTTTTGTGTTTTCTAAAGATTTAATTATTTATTTATTTATTCATTTATTTATTTAATTTATCTCTATATTTCTCACACTCTCATTGTTTGTACTCACTGCCTGCTCTCTATGTCTAGTTTTTTTTTTTTTTTTTTTGGTTTTTTTTAGGAGGCATCTGGAACAGAACCCAGGATCTCTCATATGGGTGGGAGGTGTTCAGCCACTTGAGATACATCTGCTCCCTGCTTGTAGCATCTTTTGTAGTGTTTCCTCACTGTGTTGTCTCATTGTGTCATTTTGTTGTGTCAGCTTGCTGCACCAACACTTTGCATCAGCTCTCTGTATTGTTAGTTTTCTTTAAAAGACACTGGGAACTGAAGCCAGGCTTCCCAAGTGGTGCCCAACTGCTTGAGCCACATCTGCTTCCCCTAAAGTGCTTTTAATGAAAGAATACTTCGTACAAAGCTTAAGGGTTTAGAAGAACTTTAAGTATGGGCATTTTTACTCACTTATGGATGTCATTGTTCATTGGCTTGACAGAAGTGAACTCCAAGGCTTCTGATTTGCATTTTTAGCTCATAGAGTTGTTTTCAGTTGCCTGAAGCTTTGCGTAGGTTTTACTCTGTCTTAGAATTCAGGGAAGAGGCAAGTTTTCATTCCATTCTTTTTTTTTTTTTTTATGTATTTTTTTTAATTTTTTTTAATTTTTTTAATTTTTTTATTTTTTATTGACTTTGTAATAATATTACATTAAAAATATATATGTGAGGTCCCATTCAACCCCACCCCCCCATCACTCCTCTCCCCCCCCAACAACACTCGTTCCCATCATCATGACACATCCATTGGATTTGGTAAGTACATCTTTGGGCACCTCTGCACCTCATATACATTGGTTCACATCATGGCCCATACTCTCCTCTATTCCATCAAGTGGGCCCTGTGAGGATTTACAATGTCCGGTGATTACCTCTGAAGCACCATCCAGGGCAGCTCCATGTCCCGAAGACGCCTCCACCTCTCATCTCTTCCTGCCTTTCCCCATACCCTTTGTCCATTATGTCCACTTTTCCCAATCCAATGCCACCTCTTCTATGTGGACATTGGATTGGTTGTGTCCATTGCACCTCTATGTCAAGAGGAGGCTCAGATTCCACCTGGATGCTGGATGCAATCCTCCCATTTTCAGTTGTAATCACTCTAGGCTCCATGGTGTGGTGGTTGTCCTTCTTCAACTCCATCTTAGCTGAGTGTGGTAAGTCCAATAAATCAGATTGTAGGTGCTGGAGTCTGTTGAGGCTCAGGATCTGGCTATCACATTGTCAGTCCAGAGATTCAAATCCCCTAAATATATCTTAAACCCCAACATTAACTGCACCTCCAGCACATTAGCATGAAAGTCTTATATATACGGAAGGTTCAATGCGGATCAGCAGAATATCCATGTCTACATAAAATACCATGACTTTAAAATGCTGTTTGACCTAAAGTAAGGGGGAAATGGAAAGGAGAAATGAGTTTATATGGCTACGAGTTTCTAAAAAAGAGTCTGGAGGCTGGCAGAAGGTTTGCCCTCATGCACAACTGAGCAGAGTCAGAGAGACAGATAAAGCAGATACAACCTCCATTCCATTCTTGCCACAGCCATTGGCCAACTGTGAAAATTTGGAGAAGTCCCTTATCCTCTCTGCAACTCTGTTTTGTTTTTGTAAAATACAGGGGCTGGTCTAGTGCCTGGACTCTCAGCCACAGGGTCTCAAGATTGACCTTGAATCAGAGTCTCCTGGACAACTGTTAATTAAAACAGCCTGCCCAACCCTTGGAGTTTCTGATTCAGCATGTCTGGATCTGGGTCTGAGAATTTGCATTTCTAACAAATTCCTTGGTGATGCTGTGACTGCTGGCAGGTGGGTTGGGGGAAACCCTCTCAGCCAGGCCCTTGTATGCACAGAGTTTCATCAGGTAGACTCTGATCATAATGCTGATTGCTTTTAAGGCCTATTGGTTAGAAAGACTGCTGATAAAGTCTCAGGAAAGAAAAATCTTCCCTTTGTGTTCTTTTTGTCATAAACGCCAAATTGAGATAATCTCATGGGGGTAGACGGGAGGGACCATATTTAAGAGAATTTAGCAATCACTGGCTGTGGACATTTCCATGGGCTAGCAAAGGGGAAGCCTGTGCTACCTCAGGAAGGTCTCTAGGACATGGGCAATGGGTGGGAGGCTCTTTGTCTCTTCAGAGATAACTTAAACTGTCTGACTTGTGGTGTGAAATGGTAAGAGGCTGCAGTCCTGCCCTTGGTGACAATGGCAACATCTCCAGTCCCAGGAAACAGTTTAACAATGCAAGGTCTATAAACTTTAAGTCTTTAGGGGAAATGCAAACCAAAAATGCTAAAAGCTTATATAGAATGTATGAAGTCCATGCTAAAACCTAACCTAGGATGTGGAAGATATAGATGCTAATTCAAGCCTATTGAGAAATGAAACAAAAGGACCATTTAATGTTTCCTCCATATAAAAGGGATTCAAAAATCTTGTTCGGGGCTCAGGATGAAACAAAAAGCTCCTGAGTCCAACCAGCCGTCAATAAACCATTTTTCCTTCTCAAAATCATTCCTGATTCCTGGCCTCTCTATACACAAATAATTGAACCTCTCTCAAATTCTACAACAATATGATACTATTTTCTGTCTTTTTACCATTTATTTCACCCTTTGTAATAATCTTCATTTAAACACTATTCTCCAAGTCTCTCTCTTTTTTTTCCCTTTCAGGATGCAGTAGTCCCTTTTGTATCTCTTGTAAGTCTTTTGGTAACATTCTATTAGTGTTCGTTTTTTTTTCCTGTGAAAACTTTGGACTCACCCTCATTTTTGAAGTTCAGCTTTGCCAGATACAAAATTCTTGGCTGATGGATTTTTCTTTTTAAGTACATTAAGGACTTCATACCACTTTCTTCTCTTCTTCATGGTTTCAGATGTGAGGTCAGCACTTAATCTTACTGAGGTTCTATTGCACGTGATGCTTTTCTTTTGCTGCTTTCAGAATTCTTTTTATCTCTTATGTTTGTCATTCTGAATAGCAGGTGTCTCAGAGTAGGTCTATTTGGATTTACTCTACTTCTGGTGCATTGTCCTTCTTGGATTTTGATATTTATATCCTTCATAAGGGTTGGGAAGTTTTCACTTCCTATTCCCTCAAATATTCTTTCTACCCCTTTTCCATTCTCTTCTTCAGGGAAACCAATAGTGTAAATTTGTGCACTTTGCATTGTTTTTTGATTTCTTGAACACTTGTTTCACTTTTTCCACTGTCTTCTCTTTTACTTTCCTGTCTTTTTCAGTTCAGGTGTTCTGTCTTTGAAATCACTAATTCTGTCATTGAACATTGCAAAGCTGCTTTTATTGCCTCTAATGTATTTTTAAATTCATTGAACTATATCACTCATACATAAACATACATATACAGTAAGTGTATAATAGTTGTAAACTTTCAAAACATATATAACATCAAACAAACATATATAATATCTCACCCTACCACCAATAACTTGTATTATTTTTAAAAATTTTAACCAATAAAAAGTATTGTCAAAATATTACTACTAAACAATTTCCCCCTAACCAATCCAATTATTATCTTTATATCATTCATATATGAGCATACATAAACAATTAAGTGTATAGTATAAGTTGTGAACTTACAAAGCAAACCTGCATAACATCATACAGGGGTCCCATACATCAACCCTCCACCAACACCTTGCACTGTCATGAGACATTTGTTACAAATTATGAAAGAATATTGTCAAAATCTTACTATTAATCATAGTCCTTATGTTACATTTGTTGTGTTTTCCCCCAACCCACCTCATTATTTTTTAAATATTTTCTATGACAGAAGTTGTAACCTTATAAAAAATCATGCACATGTGCAGAATTCCCAAACAACACCCCTCCATCAACACACCACAATGTGGTGTGTCATTTGCTACAGGTGAAATACTATCAACTGATTGTTACCATGTCCATAGTGTACACTTGGCTCACTTTTCCTGTACTGCCTCAGTACCAACACAGTACATCTTTCATACAGATGCAAGAATATTATATTATTACTACTAAACACAGTCCATAGGTGACTCCAACTGTGTTTTTCCCATCATTCTCCACATTCCCAACACCCTGCAGTAGTGATCTACATTTTTTTACCTAACAAAGGACACTCTTGAATCTGTATCATCAATCACAAATCTCACCCACCTCTTAGTTTACTATGCTACTTAGTTCCTAGATTATTTCCTAGCATTCTGTCAATTGGCATTTATATAACTAGACTACCATTTTCAGCCACATCCCCATTTATAAACCAGCTGTTACTCACTGTGTGTTACCATCCACTCTATGCATTTCCATACCTTTACAGTAACGCTAATTAAAAATTCTACATACATTAAACATCAGTGCGGTCACCCCTTGGACTGAAGTGTGGTTTGCTGGCCTGGCGGGGGAGCAGCCGCGGCAGGCCAAGCCACTGCCCCCATAATAGGGTCGCTGGTTGGACTCACTGCCACCCCTGAAGGAAGCTCGGCATGGGCGCAGAGTGCCCTCGGGTCTCCCCTTCTCGGCAGCCATGCTTCCGCAGCCACCCCTCCTCCCAGATGGCGCCACACAATGCCTGTGGGGTGGCACCCTTCTTCTTCTTTCTCCCTGCACAGGCGCAGGGCTGAAAATTCCAGTCTGCCCTTTACCCTCCCCTGACAGCAACAGCCAGGCGTGGGCAGAAAATTCCAGTCTGCCCTTTTCCCCTCCCCTGACAGCGGCAACAGCCAGGGTTGGGCGGAAAAATCCAGTCTGCCCTCTTCCCTTCCCCCGACAGCAGCAACAGCCAGGCATGGGTGGGAAACTCCAGTCTGCCCTCTACCCCAGCAACAGCAGCCACCAATCCCTAAATCCTGCCACTTCCCCCAGCAACAGGGACAGCCAATCCCTAATCACCACCCCTCCCCCATCCAGTAGTGCCCACTGACCTTTCACCAGCAACCAATCAGAATAGGGCATGGCTTCGACCAATCAGCCTTCCCCAGCCCCTATAAAACTGTTCCCTCTCCCTCAATAAAGTGGACTTGCGTGTTTACCTTGTCTCCGCGGTAGTTCTTCTGCCGTGCGCCCTCCAGTCCTGAGAGCCCCCGACAAGGGCTTGGCCTCCCTTGTCCCCAGTTCATCGCCTGCTTCTCCAGGCGACCCCTTCGTCGCCTGCTTCTCCGGGCGACCCTGTCAGTCAAACCACGCAACCCCTGTGAGACCGATCCCTCGTCTGCTGCCGGACCGACCCCTCGTCGCAAGTGAGACCGACCCCTTCTCCCGAGCGGGACCGACCCCTCGTCCAGAGCTGGACCGACCACTCGTCCGCAGCCAGACCCCACCTCTACCGCCCGAGCAAGCCACCGCAGTTGGCGCCCAACGTGGGGCAGGGCAACCCCACCTCTACCGACCGAGCAAGCCATCGCACATCAGTAGTCCACTCAGTCCTTCTCTTATTTCTTCTAAGAATCCACCACCCACCACCAGGTATTGAAGATATTTTCCTAAAATTTCTTCTATAAGTTTTATTGTTCTTGCTTTTATTTTCAGTTTGCGATATATTTTGAGTTAATTTTTGGATAAGGTGTGAGATAGGAGTCCTCTTTCCTATTGTCAGCTATGGATGTCCAATATTTTCAGTGCCTTTTGTTGAGTGGATTGTTCTGTCCAAGGTGTGTGACTTTGACAGGCTAGTAAAAAATCACTTGAACATATATGTGAGTCTGTTTCTGAACCATAAATTTGATTCCTTTGGTCTATTGTGTCTGTCTTTAGGCTAGAACCATGGTATTTTTACCACTATATGTATGTATTATGATTTAAAGTTTGGAGATGAGGGCTTGCTTTTCCTTTTTATGATGTCCCAGCTATTCAGGACTCCTTACCATTCCAAATAAATTTAATAATTGTGTTTTCAATTTTTTCTTTAATGCTGGTGGAATTTTTATTAGGATTGCATTAAGTCTATATATCAACTTGAGTAGAATTGACATCTTGATGATATTTAGTCTTCCAATTCATGAGCATGGAATGTTCTCCCAGTTATTTAGGCCATTTTTTGAATTGTTTTAACACTGAGTTGCAGTTTTCTGAATACAAGTGCTTTGCAACATTGGTTAGGTTTATTCCTGACTATTGAGTTTTATCTGTTATATTGTATTTTCACCACTCTTTTGACACTATTAGTTACTTTTATTGATATAATCTTCATTTCTAGACTTTCTTCCAGGCCCCTCTCTCCTGTCTTTTCTTTTCAGGCTGTAGCACACCCTTTAGTATTTCCAAAAAATCTGGTCTCTTGCTTAGAAATTCTCTCAGTTTCTGTTCATCTGTGAATATTCTAATCTCACCCTCATTTTTGAATGACAGACTTGCTGGATATAAGATTCTTGGCAGGAAGTTTTTCTCTTGTAGTATCTTAAATATATCAGACTACTGTCTTCTTGCCTCCATGATTTCTGGTGAGAAATCAGCACATACTCTTATTGGATATCCCTTATATGTTATGTATTTCTTTTCTCTTGTTGCTCTCAGAATTCTCTGTCTTTGGCCCTTGACATTTTGATGAGTATGTGTCTCAGATTTGGTCTATTTGGATATTTTTTGGATGGAATTACATTGTACTTCTTGGACAGGGATCTGTCTTTCAATAAGGTTGGGAAATTATCTACCATTTTTTCTTCAAATATTTCTTCTACCCCTTTTGCTGTCATTTCTTTCCCCAAGACCTTGTTCTATTTTTTTTTCATTCTTTTCTTCATCTGTTCTTTTGTATGTTCACTTTCAGAGGCCATTTCTTCAAGTTCACCAATCCTTTCTTCTGCCTCCTCAAATCTGCTCTTATATGATTCCAAAGTTTTTTAAATTTCATTGATTGCACCTTTTACTCCCATAAGATCTGCTATTTTTCTATGTATGCTTCCAAATTCTTCTTCATGCTCATCCAGTGTCTTCTTTTTTTTATTTTTTTATTTTTATATTTTAATATTATATTCAAAAAATATGAGGTCCCCATATACCCCCCACTCCCTCACTCCCCCTACCCCCATAGTAACAACCTCCTCCATCATCATGAGACATTCATTGCATTTGTAGAACATATCTCTGAGCACCACAGCACCTCATGGTCAATGGTCCACATTATAGCCCACACTCTTACACGTTCAATCCAGTGGGCCATGGGAGGACATACAATGTCCAGTAACTTTCCCTGCAGCATCACCCTGGACTACTCCAAGTCCCAAAAACACCTCCAGTGTCTTCTTAATATCCTTAATCTCTTGGCCATCTCATTGAATTTATTAAGAAGATCTCTTTGAACACCTATAATTTGTTGTCTCAACTCCTTTATGTCATCTGGAGGCTTATCTTGTTCCTTTAACTGGGTCTTAGCTTCCTATTTCTTGGTGTGGATTGTACTATTTTTGTTGGTGTCTTGGCATCTGGCTTACTAGAGTATTTATTCTGGGTGCAGTTTTTCTCTTTAGTTTAGGGCTTCCTATAATTTTCCCTTGCTGGTTGAGCAGAAGGAGCCAAGCATGTAGTTGGTGCTGTAAGCTATGGAGGCTCAAGCTGCCCTCATTGTGCCAGGGGCCAATGAAGCTTCTTCCAATTTTCTCCTTTGCCAGGAGTAGGGACAGAGTCACAGCTATGTAGAATATCCCAAGTGCAGGCCTAGACTGTAGTTGCCCAGAGAGACTGATGAAGCTTCATAACTTTTTCTCCCCTGCCTGGGACAGGGATGGAGCTGCAGGTGTGGGCAGCAATCTATGCAGTGCAGGTCCAAGATGACTGCAGTTGCCCTGGTAGACTTCTGACTTTTCAGTCTTTTACACCCAAAGTAACCTGCAGTTACCTGTATAGGATGGTGCAGGGCTCCTCAGGCTTCTCCCTGCCAGAGGCATGGCTGAAAGCCTAGATGGGCTGCAGGCTGATCTGCATGAAAGAAACTGATTCCTACCAACACTGAGAATTTCAGTCAGCCTGGCTTTCGCTCAGGCTGGAGATGAAGTCAGTACAGTGGCTACTGGCCTCTTTTTGACTTGGGCTGGTTCACGCCCCAGCTGTTCCCAGGGTTATATCTTAGCCAGCTGAGTCTACCAATCAGCAGCCCAAATTGGCAGCCAACTGTCTCCTCCTTCCCCATTTCTGGGAACTGGAGCTTCCAATTCCAGCCACAAAATAGCCTCTGGGGTGGCTCCTGCAGCCAGAGTAGGATAGTCACCAGCCTCCATGGCATGGCTGGTAATTTCCCAGAGAGGCTGATGCAGGTCTCTGCAGCTTCCTCCCTGCTGGATATGGCACTCGGGCCTAGGCTTGAGCTGTAATATGATCTGGTTGGGAAGAAGCCGGTCCCCACCAGCACTGGGATCCTCAGTCTACCCCGCTTCCTGTCGTGCCAGGTGCAGAGTTATGTTGGTGGCTACCCACCTCTTTCTGACTTGAACAGGCTCAAACTTTAGCTGTTCTCAGTATTATACCATAGCACACTGAATTTACTCATCAGTAGCTGAAATTCGTGCCCAACTGACTCTTCCTCCCCCATTTTGGGGAAGTGGAGCTTTCAGTTCCAGCCATGGAACAGCTCCCAAGGTGGCTTGTGCCTCCAGTGGATGATAAGCACCGACCTCCGTGGCATGGAATACTCTACTTATGAGTCTTCTCTGAAGATTCATCTTCAGATGAATCTTCTACTCCTTCAAGGACATTGCAGGATGCTCTTCTGGCTTCCTGGAGCACCCAAACAGGTGCTTCAGCTAGCTCCAAGAGCTCTTTTTGTTTACTAACTGCCCTGTAGCAGGAGCTGACTCTAGGAGCCACCATCTTGCTGGTTCCTCTAATATATATTTTATATATATATATATATAAATATTTTAAAGATACATAGATTACACAAAATGTTACATGAAAAAATATGGGAGGTTCCGATATGGCCCACCCCCACATTCCCCACTCTTCCTTCATCAAAAACTTCTTTCATTAGTGTGGTGCATTCATTGTATTTGCTGAATACATTTTAGAACACTGCTACACAGCATGAATTATAGTTTATGGTGTGGATTACACTACCCCAGTCCACCTAGTGGGTTATGGCTGGATATAAAATGTCCTTCATCTGTCCCTGCAATATCATTCAGGACAACTCCATGTCCCCAAAATGCCCCATATCACACCTCTTACTCCCTCTCCCTGCCCTCAGTAGTTTCCATGACCACAATCTCCACATCAGTGACATAATTTTCTTCCATTGCTAGAGTCACAGTGGTTCTATAGTAGAATACCAGCAAGCCCACTAAAATCTGTAATATATTCCTCCATCCTGTGCAACTTGGGATGGAGATGTCTACTCCATCTCTAAATCAAGGGGGGGCTTAGATCCCACATGACTGATGGATGCAATTCTCCTGCTTGCAGTTGTAGACATTCTTCGTTGCCTGGTGTGGTGGTTGACCATTATACTTCCCCATCAGCTGATCTGGGTAAGTCCAATGAAACACAGAGTAGGTGTTCCAACTCTGTTGAGGTTCAGGGCCCAGATGACACATGGACCATCTAGAGATTCAAGTCTTCTGAGCATACACAAACTGCAGCATCAGTCACAGGTTCAGTAAAAATGACAGAAGAGGCATGTGTAGAGAGGTCACATCTGAGTCCAACTCCATCACAGTAAGGAGCACAAATTCCAAAGTAAGGCCCACTGCAAAGCAATGAATTCCACAGTCATCTGTCATGACTATAGGACCTGTGTGTCTCTGTAGCCCTCAGAAGCACCAGTATCTGGGGTTGTATCTACTTTGGCTGTCTTTCAGATCCTACTGAGATGTGCATAAGTGTGACCCCTCTGATGACCTTCCAACTCATTTTGAAATCTCTTAGCCATATAAATTAATTTGTCTTTACCACTTCCCCCTTTGATTTAAGGTCTTTTTCTAGTTGCATCACCAGCAGGTGATTGGTAGCAATCCATCAGCACTAGGTAGGCTCATCCCTGGGTGTCATGTCCCACGCTGGGGAGAAGGCAGTGTATTTACATGCTGAGTATGGCTTAGAGAGTGGCCACATTTGAGCAACATGGAGGCTCTCAGGAGGTAACTCTTAGGCACCCTGTAGCTCAAGGCCTAGTTTAAATATCAAGCACAGAAGCTCATAAGCATAGTCATCAGTACAAAGGGCCCATCATTGGACCATTATTCTTCATGGGTCTTTTCCCTTGCACCTGGGGGATTATGCTCTTCCACTGGGGGATGCAACAGAGCTGCCCAGGATGGGAACTCAGCACTCCTTCAGTTGTCATGTGTAACTCTATTCACTATGACAATATCCAATGAACATCTGAACATATCTATATATCCTATATGCATACCCTGGAGAACTCCCTCCCACCCATGCATTCCCTTTCAATGACACCACTCACCAGTACTCTTGCCCTGTCATAGTGGATCCCCACTGTGATCCAAAATTTCTTCAAAAATTAAGTCTAATATATTGCCAAATCCAATTTGAAGGGTAATGAAACAGTATTGGCATGCTTATAGATTAGACATAGAATTTATAATAATTTAGAAAAACGAAAATAAAGAAATAAATTGGGGTATTAAAAAATGAAAAATATCATAAAACTTTGTTCCTGATATTCTGTGTTTCATCATTGTAATAGGTGTTGCCCTGCAAGTACAGTGGCAAGGCAATCTCTTCCATTCCTTCTGCAGTATCTACATCATTAAAAAATTTTTTTAATTTTAACTTCTAAAGTTTTAGATCACAGTAAAATCACATATACAATTAGGTGACTCCCATATACCCAATAACAAACCCTTTTCCCCCTTCCTCAGCAATGATCTTTTTACATGTGCATGTTGCACTTGCTACAGCTGATGTACCGATATTAAAATATAACTACTAACTGTGATTCCGTTATGGCTTACATTATGGCTTATATTTTAGACTGTATACTTTTTGGTTACTGTATTGTAGCTGAGCAAGAGGGTTTCATCCTCGCTCAGGCCCAAGAGTCAGGGGGCCTTGCTCCTGCCGAACCACCGGTGGGGGGTGCCCCAAGAGGGGGCACCGGTTCTCCAGGCGTTGGGGGACGTGCGGTTGGGGAAAAACCACGGAGACCGCTTGAGAGCAAGAATGGGTCTGCTTTATTGCGGAAGTACACTTGGTTATATAGACAGGGAAGGGGGTGGAATATGAAGGGGAGGGCAGGGCGGAGGGGTGGCTGCAGATTGGCTAAAACTGGGGAGGCAGACCTCTGGTAATACGCCGTAAGCAGTTACTGGGGAAGAGGGCAGATTGTAGGTTGGTAATATGGGCGGGACTGGCAGGAAGGGTGGCGGGGGCTGGAAGGGGAGGAGGGGCGGAGAAAGGTGGCAACACTGTATAGTTTACATTATGTTTTACATTTTTGACTATTCACTTTTATATATTTTTGGTGAAATTTAACAGGGCTTACATCCATTTTTGTAAGATCTTGTGGAACACTTCCATTGCCCTCCAGTAAACCCCACTTCCATCTATTCTATTCCTCTCTCCCACTCCCCTCAAGGCCCACAGCGACAACCAAGCTTCACTGCTTGGAGAACAAGATTCATAGATACTTACAACAATGCTGAGGGCTTGACACTCTAGTCTATCCTCCCCCTTTGGGAACCACCCATGCTCTTGAGAGACACCCTCTCCTCTGTTTGAGAATATCAGGCCTCCCCAGGATGGGGGTACAATAACTTCCCACTCATTGTACATATCTCCACCCACTAATAAAACAAAATATGAGAAGATGAACACTCACACACTCCCTAGAATCTGTCCCAGGTACATCCTGTGCCAAATGTTCCCCATCAAACACCTTAAACAAGTATCCTTTCCTTAATATATTTTCTAAAGAGTTTTCTCAAAATATAGTTTTAATCACATACCTGACAATCTCCCATGTTTTCCCCCTCACCCAACCCTTCTCTTCAACTACATGGGCCAGCTGACCCACCCTCCCAACCCTAACCCCCCAAGCCTTCAAAGTCCCACCCAATAGTATACCTATGTCATCATCTTATCCCTTCACTCCACAAAAACTTACCCACATTTTATCATAGATTCCTCTCATGTAGACATCAGCTCACACAAACACACACCCCCATTTCCTATAAGCATATCGTCCAGTCTCTAGCTCTCTGAAACAGTCTGATTTGCTTAATTCATGTCAGAGAGGATATATAGTATTTGTCCTTGAATGTCTGGGTTACTTCACTCAACATAAGGTCCTCAAGGTTCATCCATGTTATCCCATGTGTTAGTACTGTATTCTTTCTTACAGATGAGTAGTATTCTGTTGTATGTATATACTACATTTTGTTTATCCATTCATCTTTTGATGGGCATTTGGGTTGATTCCAACTTTTGGCAAAAGTGAATAATGCCAGTATGAACATTGGTGTGCATGTATCAGTTTATGTCCTGGTTTTTAGTTCTTCTGATGATATACCCAGCAGTAAAATTGCTGGTCATATGGCAAATCTATAGCTAGTTTTTGAGGAACTGCCAAACAGTCCTCCAGAATGGCTGGATTCTTCATTTCCACCAACTGTGGATAAGGGTTCCCATTCATCTGCATCCTCTCCAAAACTTGTAGTTCTCTATTTTTTTAATAGCCTCAAGTCTAATTGGTAAGATGGTATCTCATTGTAGCTTTGCTATGTATTTCTCTATTAGGTAGTGATGTTGAGCATTTTTCATGTGTCTTTTATCCATTTGTACTTCTTCTTTGGAGAAGCATCTGCTCAGATCTCTTGCCCACATTTTGAATGGGTTGTTTGTCTTTTTATTTTTGAGAAATAGGATTTTTTATATATGTTGGATATTAGGATCCTATCAGATATATGATTATTAAATATTTTCTTCCATTGGGCAAGTTGTCTTTTTACTTTCTTGATAATCTCCTTTGAGGTGCAAAATGCTTTAATTTTGAGGAGGTCCCATTTATCTATATTTTCTTTGACTTTTGTGTTTTGGGTGTGAAGTTCATGTAGCAATTTCCTATTACAAGTTCCTGTAGATGCTTCCCTACATTGTCTTCCAAGGTCTTTATGGTCTTGGCTCTTATATTTAGATCTCTCATTTATTTGAGTTGATTTTTGTATAAGGCATGAGTTGGTAATCCTCTCCTTCTTTTGCATATGGATATCCAGTTCTCCAAGGACCATTTGTTTAAGAGGCCATTCTTCCCAGTTTAGTGGGCCTTGTACTTTCTTGAATATCAGATGACTGTATATATGAGGATGTGTGTCTGAACTCTCAATTCAGTTTCTTTGGTCAGTGTGTCTATCCTTCTGTCAATACGATGTTGTTTTGACCACTGTAGCTTTATTGTATGATTTAACATCAGGTAATATTTTTCCTTATTTCATTTTTCGTTTTCAAATGTCTTTGACTGTTTGGGGCCAGTTTCCCCTCCAAATAAATTTCATAGTTAGTCTTTCCAGTTCATTAAAAAATTCTGTGTTGATTTTTATTGGGTTTGCACATTAACTGTGTAGATGAGTTTGGATAGGATAGTCATCTTAATGATGTTTATTCTTCCTATTCAAGAACAGGGAGTATTCTTCCATTTATTTAAGTGTTCTTTTATTTCCTTTAACAATGTTGTGTAGTTTTCTCTAATATAAGTCCTTTACATGTTTAAATTTATTCCTACTGATATATGGCTGACAGGGAGCTGTACAGAACATATATCCAGGGTGCATGGTAATGTTTGGATATACTCATAGTGGCAACAATTAAAAACCACAGCACGGGAGGTACTGGGTTCCTGGCCAGTGGTGCTCTGTTTTGGTCCCTAGGGGAACAGCGACAGTCTCCCAGGTGCAGTGGCGGGGACAGGGAGGGAGTGAGGTTTCAACAGTGAGCCCCTGACGCTAATGACTATGCTTGTGAGCTGATAAGCCTAAAATAAGAACAAATCCTAGAGCAGCATTGTGCCTGGGAATTTCCTCCTGTCAGCCATCATGTTACTCAAATGTGGCAGGCTCGAAGCCAATCTCAGCATGTAAATGCAATGCCTTTCCCCCAGCGTGGGACATGACACCCGGGGATGAGCCTCCCTGCACCAAGGGATCACTATCAACTACCAACTGATGATGCAACTGGAAAATGAACTTGTACAGAAGGTTCAATGCGGATCAGAAGAATATCCCTGTCTACATAAAATAACATGACTTTAAAATGCTGTTTGACCTAATGGAAGGGGTAAATGGAAAGGAGAAATGAGTTTATATGGCTACGAGTCTCTAAAAAAGAGTCTGGAGGCTGGCGGAAGGATTTCCCTTATTCACAACTGAGCAGAGTCTAAGAGACAGATGAAGCAGATACAACCCCCAGGGTATTGGTTCCTTTGAGGACTAAAGAGACGCATGGGAGTTATGGTCATGGCAGATGGGGCTAACTACCAGGTCAGATGGCCCCTCTTTGGAACTGGTGTTTATATGTGATGAATCTGGACTCAGATGGGAGCTCTCTTCATAAGACTTTCATGCTAATGTGCTGGAGTTGCAGTTAGTGTTGGGGTTTAAGATATATTTGGGGGATTTGAATCTCTGGACTGACAACGTGATAGCCAGGTCCTGAGCCTCAACAGACTCCAGCACCTACAATCTGATTTATTGGACTCAGCACACTCAGCTAAGATGGAGTTGAGGAAGGACAACCACCACACCATGGAGGCTAGAGTGCCTACAACTGAAAGCAGGAGGATTGCATCCAGTATCCATGTGGAATCTGAGCCTCGTCTTGACATAGAGATGCCATGGACATAACCAATCCAAGGTCCACAGAGAAAAGTTGGCATTGGAGTGGAGTGGAAAAAGTGGACAGCGTGGCTGATATGGGTATGGGGAATGGCAGGAAGAGATGAGATGTGGAGGCGCCTTTGGGACTTAGAGTTGCCCTGGATGGTGCTGCAGGGGCAATCACTGGACATTGTAAATCCTGCCAGGGCCCACTGGATGGAATGTGGGAGAGTATGGGCCATGATGTGGACCCTTGACCATGAGGTGCAGAGGTGCCCAAAGATGTACTTACCAAATGCAATGGATGTGTCATGATGATGGGAATGAGTGTTGCTGTGGGGGGGGAGTGGTGGGGTGGGGGTGGTGGGGTTGAATGGGACCTCATATATATATATATTTAATGTAATATTATTACAAAGTCAATGAAAAAAAATAAATAAATTTATTCCTAGGTATTTGATTTTATAATTGGTATTGCAAATGGTATTTTTTCTTGATTTCCTCCTCAGATTGTTTAATATTGGTGTAGAGAAATCCTACTGATTTTTACACATTGGTATTATACACTGTGACTTTACTGAACACATTTATAAATGCTAGACGCTTTGTTTTAGATTTCTCATGGCTTTCTATGTAGAGAATCATGTCATCTGCAAAGAGTGAAATTTTACCTCTTCCTTTCCAATTTGGATGCCTTTTATATCTGTTTCTTGCCTCATGCCTGACAAGGTACTTGTAACACTATTTTAAATGGGAGAGGTGATAATGGGTATTCTTGTCTTGTTCTTAATCTTAGAGGGAAAGATTTTACAATTTCAGCATGTATATGATGTTAGATGTGTGTTTTTCATATATATCCTTTATCCTGTTCAGAAAGTTTCCTTCTATTCTTATCTTTTGCAGTATTTTTATTAGGAAAGGGTGGGTATTTTGTCAAATGCTTTTTTCTACATCTTTAGATATGATCATGTGATTTTTATTTTTATTTGACCTGATTGTATGGTGTATTACTCTGATTAAGTTTCTTATGTTTAGATTTCATTGCATACCAGGGATGAAATCCACTTTGTCATGGTGGATAATTCATTTGATGTGTTGCTGAATACAATTAGCAAGTATTTTGTTAAGGATTTTAGTATATAGGTTCATTTGAGAGTTTGGTCTGTTAATTTCCTTTCTTGTGGTGTCTTTGTTTGCCTTTGGTATTATGGTAATGTTGACATCCTAGAATGAGTTACACAATGTTTCTTTTATTTCAATTTTTTGTAAGAGTTTAAGCAGAATTGGAGGTAGTTCCTTCCAGATGTTTGGTGGAAGTCACCTGCGAGGCTGTCTGACCCAGGGCTCTCCATAGTTGGGAGGATTTAATGACAGGTTTTTTCTCTTTACTTGTGATTGGTTTGTTGAGATTATCAGTTTCTTCCTTTGTTAATGTCAACTGCTTATGTGTTATTGTTGGTATATAGTTTTTCAAAATATCCTCCTATGATTCTTTTTATTTCTGTGGGTTCAGTGGTGATATCCCCTTTCTCATTTCTTATTTTGTCTATTCACATCTTTGTTCTTTTTTCTGTGTTAAACAAACACAGGAAAAAGCTAAGGGTTTGTCAATTTTATTGGTTTTTTCAAAGAACTAACTACTTGTTCTGTTTATTTTTTCTAGTGCTTTCTTATTTTCTTTTTCATTTAGTTCTGCTCTGAAATTTGTTCTTTCTTTCTTCATCCTTTGGGGTTATTTATTCTTTCAATAATTCCTCTAAATGTGCAGTTATTTGTTTGATTTTAGCTATTTTTCTCTTTTTATATATGAATTTATGGCTAAAAATTTCCCTCTCAGTACAGCTTTTGCTGCATCCCATAAGTTTTAATATGTTGTGTTATCATTTTCACTTATTTCAAAGTAGTTGCTGCTTTCTTTTGAGATTTCCTCCTGGGCCCACTGTTAGTCTAAGAGTGTGTTGCTTAACTTCTATATCCTTGTGCCTAATCTGGTTCTCCAGCCCTTGCAGACTTTCAGTTTCATCCCACTGTGGTCAGAGAAATTATTTTCTATGTTTCCAATCTTTCTGAATTCATTGAGACTTTCTCTGTGGCCTAGCCTGTGGTCTATCTGGGAGAATGATCCATATGCACTTGAGAAGAATATATTTATGCTGTATTTTGTTGTAGTGTTCTGCATATGTCTATTAGGTTCAGATTCTCTAATAAATTATTCAAATCTTTGTTTCTTTATTGATTCTCTGTCAAGATGTTCTGTCTAGTGATGATAATGGTATATTAAAGTCTCCCACAATGATTGTGGAGTCATCTATTCCTCCATTTAGTTTATCCAGTGTTTGCCTCATGTATTTTGAGGCACTCTGATTAGGTGTATAAATATTTATGATTGTTCTTTCTTGATAGATTACCACTTTTACTAATATGTAGTGCCCATTTTTGTCTCTCACAATAGTTTTGTTTTTAAAGTCTGTTTTGTCTGATATTAGTATAGTTACTTTTGCCTTTTTTGGTTATTAGTTGCTTGTAATATGATTTTTCAGCTATTCACTTTCAACCTTCTTGAATCACTGGGTCTGTGGTGAATTTCATATAGACAGCATATAGATGGGTCACATTTCCTTATCCATTCTGCCAATCTGTGTCTCTTGACAGGTGAGTTTAATCCATTAACATTCAGTGCTATTACTCACAAGAAATTACATACATTAGCCATATTTTCTTTGAAGTTGTGTGTGTCATATGTTGTTTTTATTTCTTTTTTGTCTTTTTTGTTCATCTTAAACTGTCCTCCAACTCTGACTTCAGTTTTTTTCTTTCAAGCTACAGAATTCCCCTTAGTATTTCTTGAAGAGCACATTCATTATTGGCATACTCTGTTAGTTTCTGTTTATCTGTGAATATTTTGAGCTCTCCATCAATTTTGAATGCCAGTTCTACTCAATAGAGTATTCTTGGCTGGAAAATTTTTTTTTTAGTATCTTGACTATGTCATACCACTGTCTTCTTGCATCCATGGTTTCAGATGAGAAATCAGCATTTAATCTTACTGAGCCTCCCTTGTGTTCGATGGTTCTCTTTTCTCTTGCTGCTTTCAATATTTTCTCTTTGTCTTGAGCATCAGATAATTTCACAGATATGTTTTGGACTAGGCCTTTTGGAATTTATACTGTTTGGGTTGTGCTGTGATTCCTGGGCATGTACCATCCATCTCCCTCAGTAAGTGTGGGAATTTTTCAGCCATTATTTCCTCCAAAAAACCTTCTGTCCCCTTTCCCTTATCTTCTCCTTCTGAGATATTTGTGCATTTTGTGTTGTCATTCAGATCCCTAAGTCTCTATTGGATTTCTTCTAACTTCTTATCTAATAATTCTACTCTTTCTTTGATTTCAGATTTAATGCTTTCCACCTCAATAATTCTTTCCTCTGCCTATTCAATTCTGCTGTTATTTGCTTAGAGTGTTTTTTTTTAATTTTTTTTTTCTTGGATTGTGCCATTCATTACCAACAATTGTTATCTTTTTCCATATGTTTACAATTTCTTCAGTACGCTCTGCAAGTGTTTTCTTAATATCCTTAATCTCTTCTTTCACTTCATTATAATGATCCATGGTATTAGTTTGGACATCTTTGTTTAGTTGTTCAATGTTCTGCTTCTCTTCCTGGTTTTAAGTTTTTTCATTGGTGTGGGCCAAGTCTTCCTGATTATTGGTATGTTTTGTAAATTTTTGTGGCTCTCTGCTCATCATTTTATCTTGATGGGTTTCTTCAGTTGGTTATGTCCTCCATGTAGTCTCAGGTTTTATTTAGTTGCTGTTTTGTAGGTGTATTAAGTTTTCTATTTTACACTTTTTTCTTCTTATTTTATTTCCTTGTTGTTGTCTAAGTTCCCTTGAATGAAAAAGTTTACATCCAGGGGAAGCAAAAAAAGTGAAAAAAAAAAAAGATTTAATAGTAATATTGATAGTAAATGTTAGCAGAAGAATCATATAAGACCTAAGTGATTGGATATTAAACTCATGTAACTGTGTAGAAATACAGGAATAAAAAAGTGGTGCATCTCCAAGGAAATGGGGAACTGAATATCAAAAAGAATATAGTGTGAATTAACAGGTCAGTATGATGAAGAGAGAGGGAAAGAGAAAAGAAAGGATAAAAATAGAAAGTTAATAAAGGATAGAAAACCAAACGGTTAGAATTAAAAAGTCAGAAAAATTGGGGACTAAACAAAGGTAATTGGAATGTAAGGACAACAACAGAAGGTGGAAGTTAGAAAGATGCAGGAGGGAAATGAGACAGCATTGATTGCCAGAATAAGTACACACAGAAATGAGAAAATCAAGAAAGTGGAATCACAGCAATCAAGAAACAAGCTGGCAGCATCGAAATGACTCTCAGTCTCTTTGAAAGAGAGCACCCACACCTTCCTGGGAACCCTAAATATGCTCTTGGAAGCTTATTAAGCACTTCCTACTGTCCCCCTCCCTTAGAGGAGTTGTACAGGACTAGTTAATTGCCTGGCTCCACCTTCTCCCAGACTAATTTTCCCTATCCCAGGGAGGTTAGGTAAATCAGACTGCCTCAGCAGATTTACCTCTCCCTTCTTCCTGGTTTCTCCAGAGGCCAGCTGGTATACTTCTGAAAGCTAAAAAAAGGGGGGTCCAGATCATAGAACCCACACTCAGGGGACCCCTCTCCACTTTTCACCAGAACCCTCCCTCTCTCAGAATTTGTCTCTTCTAGCTGACTGACTAGCAAGAGTCAGGGAATGCTGTGGCTTCCTGCCCTGAGGGAGGGGCTCAGCTGTCCAATAGCTCCTGCATGAAGCATCAGAAACCCATGGTTTCACCTTGCACAATCATTCTTTTTGTTATGCTCTCTGCAGATGGATGCCCTTAAGCCTCCTGCTTTTTGGGTTCCCAAAACAGCTCAGTCAGGAAGGATTTTCCTGCACTCAGTTGTTTTATTTAGGCGAGATGATGTAGGTGTACTTAATCTTTCACCATCTTGCCTCTCTCCATTTTTTTTTTTCTTGATTGAATTCTTTATGCTGCGGCGGCTTGCTCAGTCTGTAGAGGTGGGGTCTGGCTGCAGAAGAGGGGTCGGTCCAGCTCTGGACGAGGGGTCAGTCCCACTTGGGATGTGGGGTCGGTCCGGCAGCAGACGAGGGGTCGGTCTCACAAGGGGTTGCACCGTTTGGCTGACAGGGTCGCCCGGCGAAGCCGGCGAAGAAGGGGTCGCCCAGAGAAGCAGGTGATGAACTGGGGACAAGGGAGGCCAGGCCCTTGTCAGGGGCTCTCAGGACTGGAGGGCGCACGGCAGAAGAACTACCGTGGAGACAAGGTAAACACGCAAGTCCACTATATTGAGGGAGAGGCAACAGTGTTATAGGGGCTGGGGAAGGCTGATTGGTCGAAGCCACGCCCTGTTCTGATTGGTTGCCGGCGAAAGGTCAGTGGGCACTACTGGATGGGGGAGGGGTGGTGATTAGGGATTGGCTGTTGCTGTTGCTGGGGGAAGTGGCAGGGTTTAGTGATTGGTGGCTGCTGTTGCTGGGGTAGAGGGCAGACTGGAGTTTCCCGCCCATGCCTGGCTGTTGCTGCTGTCGGGGGAGGGGAAAAGGGCAGACTGGATTTTTCCACCCACGCCTGGCTGTTGCTGCTGTCGGGGGAAGGGATAAGGGCAGACTGGATTTCTCCGCCCATGCCTGGCTGTTGCTGCTTTCGGGGGAGGGGAAAAGAGCAGACTGGAATTTTCCGCCCTGTGCCTGCACAGGGAGAAGGAAGAAGAAGGGTGCCGCCCCACAGGCATCGTGTGGTGTCATCCGGGAGGAGGGGTGGCTGCGGAAGCATGGCTGCCGAGAAGGGGAGACCCGAGGGCACTCTGCGCCCATGACGAGCTCCCTTCAGGGGTGGCGGTGAGTCCAACTAGCCACCCTATTATGGGGGCAGTGGCTTGGCCTGCCATGGGTGCACCCCCGCCAGGCCAGCAAACCACACTTCAGCCCAAGGGGTGACCGCATTATGCAAAGTCTTTGTTAATTTCAGAAGAAAATAAGTTAATATAGGAAGGAAGAGAAGTTGGGAAGAGTGCTGGTGAAGGAAGGGATGGGTCTGTGTGAAAGGACCTTTGTGCAGGAATGCCAAACCCAGCAACTAGACAGGGTGAAGGACATGTCACTGCTATTTGATAGGATTTGTCACCTTGTTGGTGAATGAATTGCAATTGCTTAAAGAATTTTATCATATCACAGTTTACATAATGATTTCAAGTACTTTTCACAAGTGAATCAATTTTCTCAGTTTATTCAACTATTTTAAAAGCAGAAACCTGGGAATGATATCTACCCTTTCCCCCCACATACCATCTAACTCTGTAGGGCAGAGCTTTCTACTGGGATTCCCTCATTTTTGTCTGGAGCCAGAACCCTCAGCCCAGAAGAGAAGTGGCTCTTCTCATTCAAGACCCCCAGCACTTGCCCTCTGAATTTGAGTCATTTTCTGGTTGCATAGCAAACAGGAAATCTGCTTCTCCTCCCTTGGGTCTGAGCAAGGCCACCAGACATTGAGCAGTGGGGCCAGGACTGATGAGACCACAGTAAGCAGTAGCCATGTTTAAGGGTAAAGAACACATGTTGAGGTCTGGACCTCAGAAATTCAGGGTCACCCCATTCCTCTCTGCACACCACCTTGGTCTGCAGGCAACATCTTCAGACTATCACACATAGCTTCAGAGAGAGGGAACCCACCCCATTCCCCACAGACAAAACACCAAAGGTCAGCTCGAATAGGGGTCCTGAATGTGAAAGAGAGCCCAGTGCTGACCCTGGTTCTTCCTTGCCTCTTCACGTTTATGGGTCTTGGTCTGTCCCTTTCCTTCACATGACCTCAGTGTCCCCATCCCTAAATGAGTGCCTAGGACTCATTTGTCAGTTGTAGAATTGGAATAGAGCCTGAGGGAGCTTTTGTTGATTCACTATCTTTTACCTTATTCATCTTTGTGTAAGCCAGCATAAGCAAACTATGTCTAGAATTAAATTCATGATCATCTTTGGGAATGGTTATTATGAAAAGGAAACTAATATTTTAATCACAGATTTTTTTTGTTTAAAAATTATTTCAAAGCTGTTTTGACTCTTGACCCCTAACTGAAATCCTAAAATGACTGGGCATAAATAAGACATTAACAGAGTAAGGGATTTATTGTTCTTTTATTATTCTCCCAATTACTATGAACAATTAAAATAATCAGGGAGTTATTGTTAAGTAAAAACAGTTCAGGAGAGTGACTGTGGCTCATGTATTGAGTGCCTGTCTCTGACATGGGAGATCCTGGGTTTGGTTCCTGGTGCCTTCTGAAAAACACAACAAAAAAGAAACACCAAGGAAACAAATGAAAAAAAACCCTCAGGGGATAAGTGATGATTTCTCACTTAAAATGTCCCAGGTTCAATCTCTGGCCCTGGGACCTCAAAAAAACCCACCACATCACAAAAATTCAAAGCCCCTTACCTGGCAGATCCAGTCACAGAAATTCCTCTTTGTTTTATTTTTCCATAAATAATATAACACCAGTTTGTTATTTCATTTATATACCAAACTCTCCTAACTGGCTCTCCTGTTCATAGAAATCCTTTAAATAAAATACATTCCAAGAACTAAAAGCATCTGTAAGTAGTTAAGATTTCTACTTTGAAATCATCATCAGGACTAACAGAGATACCTAGGCCCGCCATGACCCTGGACCACCACGTGGCATTAATCTGCATCTTCTGCCCACAGGATCAGAGCTGTGAAAGGGGGGCTGTGTATCTGTGGGTCTGGGGCCCAGGAGGAACAGGATTCAGAGAAGGTGACCACTCAGGGGATGGCTGGTTGGGAAAGACAGAGAATGAGCAGGATTCTGCTGACCAAAAACAGCATTAGTCCTGAGCTTATGGAGGAATGGGAGGGTTAGGGAATATATAAAAAGGACAGGGAGGGGGAAAGGAGTTTTCTTAAATTGTCATGTTTCCATGCAAAAAAAAATCATGTACACTTGTGTTAAAGCACCTGTAAACAGAGTGATAGAGAGGGTATATTGTGTACTTTTAAGTTAATATGCATGGACAAATATAAATAGGTAAAAATTAATATTGGTGTGAATGTGTCTGTAGGAAAATATAGCCACAGTTAGTTTGGCCTCACTGGCCCCAGTGCCTATAGTCAGTCTTATTTAGGCAACTGCGTGAAGTAGGAAACAGGGTTGTGGTCTGTAGACCAGGACAGAATGTGGTCATAAGAGACCCAGGTGGGACATTGTCTTTATTTAGGAGTCCCCATGGGAGTTTACTTTAAGAAAGTCAGTTGACATTAAAAAAAGGATCAGGAAGCCATTATAAATGGCATTACTTGGCCTAGAATTGTCTCTTAATAAACAAACATCTATCTACTGTTATGGATTAGTGATATTAACCAGACTCAGACTTTGAATAAAGTTCCAATTGAGAGCTTCATTAGCTGTGCAGTGACTGTCTCATCCTATGCGGAGGAGACAGCAGCCCTGAGTTAAGGGAAGAGGTGTTTTTATAGCCTTTGAGGATGGGGGGGGGGAGAGTTACTAGCAAGCAAGCAGGCACAGAAGCAGATTACTGTGGTTAGCTGAAGATAGTGTATCTATTTTTTTCTTTTTTAAAAGCCCTTTCTTGTGATCAGTCCCATGTTATTTTTTGACCCTTTTCTTGGGGACAGCCCTAAGTTATTTACTGACACTCTCCTTGGAGACAGCCTAAGTTATTTATTTATCTGAAGGCACATGCAATTCCCATTTCCTAATGTAGTTCTATTCCTATTTTCCCAATGTGGCCTTACCCTTACACTACCAAGAAATGAAAGACCTTCCAAATGGTGTGTTTAACTTTATGATGATTGTCATCCTGTGCAGCAGCCCTTGGGGATGCATCCCTAGGAGGAGGCTTCCCTACGAATCCCTCCACATTGAAAGCCCTCAGCACAGGGTCAGGGACAAATCCTTTGTGGGAAGGGCTTAACAGTGTTGGGAATGCTGATGAGTCATTTCAGATATTGTAGCTTTAAAACTCTCATGACTGGCTTGCCTAGCTGTCACTTTTGCAGAAAATCCTCTTGAGAAAATACCTGTGAAGAAATAAATTTATTTTGAGATCTTTGAGGCACAGAAAACTCAAATAATTACACTTGCAATTGTCTTAAAATTAGCCCAATAAACATTTTTTAGCCATTTAGCATTAACTGGCTTTGCATACCCCAGGAAACTAGCTCAACATAGGCTCTCAATTTGTAGGTAAGCAGGGATGTTTATATGGTCCCAAGCTGCCTTGGCACTCCTTGCCCTGCTTCCCCTTCAGCGGACTCCTTCCCACCTGTGGCCTTTGGAAGCCTTTCTGTAGGGGTCCATCCTACAAAACAGTCAACACCATGTCCGATGAATAGATTGTCACTGCCATCTGGTGGTTATGTCTTCTGGGTCAACGACAAAATCCTCCATTTAAATTCCCCACAGTTGCACATCCTGTTAATGTGCTTCCTGTGTTCCCTGAGCATGTGAATTGTGGAATTTCCTTTCCGACCAAAAAGGGGCTTCACATGGTGTTCCACTGCTTTTTCTTTAGCTGCCCCAAGGGTAGAGAGGGAAGCTGTGGAAGGGGAGCAGATACCTGGATCCTGGCCCCAGATTTGGACAGGAGTATGTCCCAAGTGGGATACATGTCATGGGGAGTCAAGAAGGAGGAACAGGTGCCAGAGAGCATCCTCCCTTCACCCAGACTCTTTTTTTTTTATTGTCTTTGTAATAATATTACATTAAAAATATATATGTAAGGTCCCATTCAACCCCACCCCCCACCCCCCCCCTCTACGCCGCCCAACAACACTCGTTCCCATCATCATGACACATCCATTGGATTTGGTAAGTACATCTTTGGGCACCTCTGCACCTCATAGACAATGGTTCACATCATGGCCCATACTCTCCTCCATTCCATCCAGTGGGCCCTGTGAGGATTTACAATGTCCGATGATTACCTCTGAAGCACCATCCAGGGCAGCTCCATGTCCCAAAGATGCCTCCACCTCTCATCTCTTCCTGTCTTTCCCCATACCCATCGTCCACCATGTCCACTTTCCCCAATCCAATGCCACCTCTTCTATGTGGACATTGGATTGGTTGTGTCCATTGCACCTCTATGTCAAGAGGAGGGTCAGATTCCACCTGGATGCTGGATGCAATCCTCCCATTTTCAGTTGTAATCACTCTAGGCTCCATGGTGTGGTGGTTGTCCTTCTTCAACTCCATCTTAGCTGAGTGTGGTAAGTCCAATAGATCAGATTGTAGGTGCTGGAGTCTGTTGAGGCTCAGGACCTGGCTATCACATTGTCAGTCCAGAGATTCAAATCCCCTAAATATATCTTAAACCCCAAAATTAACTGCACCTCCAGCACATTAGCATGAAAGTCTTATGAAGGGAGATCCCATCTGAGTCCAGATTCATCACACATAAACACCATTTCCAAAGAGGGGCCATCTGCCCTGGTAGTTAACCCCATCAGCCATGACCATAACTCCCATGGGTCTCTTTAGCCCTCAAAGGAACCAATATTGGGGGTTGTATCTGCTTTATCTGTCTCTCTGACTCTGCTCAGTTGTGCATGAGGGCAATCCTTCTGCCAGCCTCCAGACTCTTTTTTAGAAACTCGTAGCCATATAAACTCATTTCTTCTTTCCATTTCCCCCTTACTTTAGGTCAAACAGCATTTTAAAGTCATGGTATTTTATGTAGACATGGATAATCTGCTGATCCGCATTGAACCTTCCGTATAAGGTCATTTTCCTGTTGCATCATCAGTTGGTAGTTGATAGTGGTCCCTCGTTGCCAGGGAGGCTCATCCCCGGGTGTCATGTCCCACGCTGGGGGGAAGGCATTGCATTTACATGCTGAGTTTGGGTTTGAGACTGGCCACATTTGAGTAACATGAAGGCTGACAGGAGGAAATTCCCAGGCACAATGTTGCTCTAGGCCTTGTTCTTATTTTAGGTTTATCAGCTCACAAGCATAGTCATTAGCATCAGGGGCTCACTGTTGAACCCTCACTCCCTCCCGGTCCTCGCCAATGTACCTGGGAGACTGTTGCTGCTCCCCTAGGGACCACGACAGAGCACCTCTGGCCAGCAACCCAGTACCCCCCCTACTGTGGTTTTTAATTGTTACCACTATGTGTATATCCAAACATTACCATGCACCCCGGACATATGTTCTGTACAGCTCCCTGTCAGCCATATATCACCTGTCATTGGTATCCCATACCAGTATCCCTCCATTGCCATTGTTGAAACACTCTGTGATCCAGAACTCCCCGAAATTTGAAGCCCAATAAAATGTCATGGTCCCTTACTAGGGAATGGCATATAGCGATGGGTTTAAAGGATAGATAAAGAACTTGGATAAAGTTAGATAAAGAACTTAGATAAAGAATGTTGACTTGAAAAAATTCCACATACTATCTTTTTCTTCCCCCCCCCCCCCCTAATTATTCAGCTTTTCTTCACAGGAGTCCTAGACCACAACAATGTATATATATAATATACAGCACTCCCTCACATCCACCAGAAAACCTTTTCCCTTCCACAGTGATACTCTTACGCCCTATTCATATCATATTTACTTAAAGTGATGTACAGAGTCTGAGACATTAGCTTTCTAATAAGGTGACATCTGTGCTTACATTATGGTGCATACTTTAGGATACACAGTTCTTTACATTTTTAGTTATCCTATGTTTTACATTATGGTTTACATTATCAATCTATCATCTCCTATATGTTATGGTGTAATATTACATGTTTTATATCCATCCTTGTGTACTCTCAAGAAACTCCTCTCTTACCCCCCATTTACTTTGGTTCCACACATTTAACGTCCATTTTCCCTTCCACCTTGGTGCCCACAGTGACAGCCAACCTCCGTTTCCTGAGGAGCCACTTCCAGAGATAGATGGAATAGTGTTCAGGGCCTAACTTGCTCAACTGCCCCAATGCCCTGGGAGCCACCCTTTCTCTCGAGGGATACAGTTCCCTCTATTTGATGGCATTAGTCCTCCCCAGGATGTGGGTCCACCCCCACTCTCACTACTTGGGTTTCTACCCCATGGTGTCACCCACTCTGGCAGAATGAGCATTTAGACATTCCCCAGCAGCCCGTCCTGCATCAGACCCTCCCCTCCGAGCATTCTAAACAGGTAACCATCTTTATTATATTTTGATATGATTTTCTCGGCATTTTACTCTCCACCAACACCTGACCCTCTCCTGTGTTCGTATGCTACCCCTCCCTCCCCCCACTTTTGGGCAACGTTACCCATCTGTCCCTCCCCAGCCACCCTCAAACCCGCAAAGCCCCAACCAAAGGCAACCCCTTGCCCCCCTTTTATCTCTTCTTTGTGTTCATACTTACCACCATCTCGTCTTAAATTCCACCCCTGCAGACATCGGCTCATATCCTTCCTCCACCCTCCGATTTCCTGTAAGCCTATCGTTCAGTCTCTTGCTATCTAGGGCAGCTTGTTTATTTCATATCATTGAGGTCATGTAGTATTTGTCCTTCAATGTCTGGGTTGCTTCACTCAACATAAGGTTCTCAAGATTCATCCATGTTATCACATGTGTTTGTAGTGTGTTTGTTCTTACAGCCGAGTAGTATTCCATTGTGTGTATATACCACATTTTATTGATCCACTCATCTGTTGATGGGCATTTGGGTTGATTCCAACTTTTGGCAATAGTGAACAATGCTGCTATGAACATTGGTGTACATATATCAGTTTGTGTCCTTGTTTTCAGTTCTGCTGGGTATATACCCAGCAGTGGTATTGCTGGGTCATATGGCAAATCTATGGCTAGTTTTTTGAGAAACCGCCATAATGTCCTCCAGAATAGTTGGATCCTTCTGCATTCCCACCCGCAGTGGATGAGTGTTCCCCTTCCTTCACATCCTCTCCAACACTTGTATTCTTCTGTTTTTTTCATAGCTGCCAATCTTATGGGTGTAAGATGGTATCTCATTGTAGTTTTGATTTGCATTTCCCTGATAGCTAAACACTTGGAACATTTTTTCATGTGCTTTCTTGCCATTTGTATTTCTTCTTCGGAGAAGTGTCTGTTTAAGTCTTTTTCCCATTTTTTAAATGGGTTATCTTTTTATTTTCAAGATATAGGAGTTCTTTTTATATGCAAGTTATAAGTTTCTTATCAGATATATGATTGCCAAATATTTTCTCCCATTTTGTGGGCTCCCTTTTTACTTTCTTCACAAACTCCTTTGAGGTGCAGAAGGCTTTAATTTTGAGGAAGTCCCATTTATCTATTAGTTCTTTTGCTGCTCGTCCTTTTGGTGAGATATTCATAAATCCATTTCCTATTACAAGTTCCTGTAGATGTTTCCCTACACTGCTTTCTAAGGTTTTTATGGTCTTGGCTCTTATATTTAGGTCTTTGATCCATCTTGAGTTGATCTTTGTATAAGGTGTGAGATGGTAATCCTCTTTCATTCTTCTACATATGGCTATCCAGTTCTCCAGACACCATTTGTTGAATAGGCCACTCTCTCCCAGTTGAGAGGGTTTGGTGGCTTTATCGAATATTATGTGGTTGTATATGTGAGGTTCTATATCAAAGCTTTCAATTCGATTCCATTGGTCTATGTGCCTCTCCTTATGCCAATACCATGCTGTTTTCACCACCGTAGCTTTATAGTATGTTTTGAAGTCAGGTAGTGTGATTCCTCCAATTTCGTTTTTCTTTTTCAGTATGTCTTTGGCTATTCGGGGTCTCTTTCCTTTCCAAATAAATTTCATAGTTAGTTTTTCTAGTTCCTTAAAGAAGGCTGCGTTGATTTTTATTGGGATTGCATTGAATGTGTAGATCAGTTTTGGTAGGATAGACATCTTAATAATGTTCAGTCTTCCTATCCATAAACAAGGAATAGTCTTCCATTTATTTAGGTCTTCTGTGATTTCCTTGAACAATCTTGTATAGTTCTCGGTGTATAAGTTCTTTACCTCTTTAGTTAAATTTATTCCAGAGTATTTGATTTTTTTATTTACTATTGTGAATGGTATTTGTTTCTTGATTTCTGCCTGATCTTGCTCATTATTGGTGTACAGAAATGCTACTGATTTTTGCGCATTGATCTTATAACCTGCGACTTTACTAAACTCATTTATGAGTTCTAGAATCTTCGTTGTAGATCTCTCAGGGTTTTCTATGTATAGGATCATGTCATCTGCAAAGAATGAAATTTTGACTTCTTCCTTTCCAATTTGAATGCCTTTTATTTCTGGTTCTTGCCTCAGTGCTCGAGCAAGTACTTCTAAGACAATATTAAATAGGAACGGAGACAGTGGGCATCCTTGTATTGTTCCTGAGTTTAGAGGGAAGGAGTCTAGAATTTCTCCATTGTAAACAATATTGGCTTTAGGTTTTTCATATATACTCTTTATCATGTTCAAAAAATTCCCTTGTATTCCAATCTTTTGGAGTGTTTTTATCAAGAAAGGGTGCTGTATTTTGTCAAATGCTTTTTCTGCATCAATAGATATAATCATGTGATTTTTTTCCTTCAATCTGTTTACATGGTGTATTACGTTGATTGATTTTCTTATGTTGAACCATCCTTGCATACCTGGGATGAATCCCACTTGGTCGTGGTGTATAATACGTTTAATGTGTTGTTGAATACGATTAGCAAGTATTTTGTTAAGTATTTTTGCGTCTAGGTTCATTAGAGAAATTGGTCTGTAATTTTCCTTTCTTGTGATGTCTTTGTTTGGCTTTGGTACTAGGGTAATGTTGGCATCATAGAAGGAGTTGGGTAATGTTCTTTCTGTTTCGAAGTTTTGGAATACTTTCAGCAGGATTGGTGTCAGTTCTTTCCGGAATGTTTTGTAGAATTCACCTGTGAAGCCATCTGGCCCTGGGCTCTTCTTAGTTGGGAGATTTTTAATAACTGATTCTATCTCTCTGCTTGTGATTGGTTTGTTAAGATCATCAATTTCTTCTTTTGTCAATATGGGCTGCTTATGTGTTTCTAGGAATTTGTCCATTTCCTCTAGATTGTCATTTTTGTTGGAATATAGTTTTTCAAAATATGCTCTTATGATAGTCTTTATTTCTGTGGGGTCAGTGGTGATATCGCCTTTCTCATTTCTTATTTTGTGTATTTGCATCTTCTCTCTTTTTTTCTTTGTTAGTGTTGCTAAAGGTTTGTCAATTTTGTTAATCTTCTCAAAAAACGAGCTCTTGGTCTTGTTTATCTGTTCAAGTGCTTTCTTATTTTCTATTTCATTTAGTTCTGCTCTTATCTTTGTTATTTCCTTCCTTCTTCTTCTTGTTGGGTTACTTAGTTGTTGTTTTTCTAATTCCTTCAAATGTGCAGTTAGTTCTTCAATTTTTGCTCATTCTTCTTTTTTGATATATGAATTTATGGCTATAAACTTCCCTCTCAGTACTGCTTTTGCTGCATCCCATACATTTTGGTATGTTGTGTTATCATTATCATTTGTTTCAAGGTAGTCATTGATTTCTTTTGAGATTTCCTCTTTGACCCACTGTTTTTCTAAGAGTGTGCTGTTTAATTTCCAAATCGTGGTGTGAAATCTGGGCTTCTGTCCCTTGCAAATCTCCAGCTTGACTCCACTGTGGTCAGAGATAATGTTTTGTATGATTTCAATCTTTCTGAATTCGTTCAGCCTTTCTTTGTGGCCTAGCATATGATCTATCTTGGAGAATGATCCATGTGTGCTTGAGAAAAATGTATATCCTGCTGTGTTTGGGTGTAGCGATCTATATATGTCTATTAGATCGAGCTCCTCTAATATACTATTCAGATGTTTTGTTTCTTTAGTGATTCTCTTTTGAGATGTTCTGTCCAGAGTTGATAGTGGTGTATTAAAATCCCCCACTATAATTGTAGATGTATCTATTCTTTCACTTAGTTTTTCCAGTGTTTGCCTGACGTATTTAGAGGCACCCTTGTTAGGGGCATAGATATTTATGATTGTTCGATCTTCTTGACAGATTTTCCCTTTGACTAAAATGTAGTATCCTTCTTTGTCTCTCACAATTGTTTCACATTTAAAGTCTATTTTTTCTGATATTAATATAGCTACTCCTGCCTTTTTTTGGTTATTGTTAGCTTGTATGATTGTTTTCCAGCCTTTCACTTTCAATCTCCATGCGTCTCTGGGTATAAGATGTGTCTCTTGTAGACAGCATATGGATGGGTCATATTTCCTTATCCAATGTCCCAGTCTGAATCTTTTGATAGGTGAGTTTAATCCATTGACATTCAGTGTTATTACTATCAAGGAATTATTTGTGTTAGCCATATTTTGATTGGATTTGTGTTTGTCATATTTTGTTTGCATTTTTTTTGTCTTTTTTGTTGTTGTTGTTGGTCTTATACTCTCCTCCAACTTTGCCTTTCCTGTTTTTTCCTTTCTTCCTGCAGCACTCCCTTTAGAATTTCTTGAAGGGGAGGTTTCTTGTTGGTATACTCTTTCAGTTTCTGTTTGTCTGCGAATATTTTGAACTCTCCATCATTTTGAATGCTAGTTTAGCTGGATAAAGTATTTTTGGTTGGAAATTTTTTTTCCTTTAGTACCTTGACTATATCATACCACTGTCTTCTTGCCTCCATGGTTTCAGAAGAGAAATCAGCACTTAATCTAATTGAGCTTCCCTTGTATGTGATGGTTTTCTTTTCTCTTGCTACTTTTAGGATTTTCTCTTTGTCTTGAGCATTGGATAATTTGACAAGTATATGTCTTGGGGTGGGCCTGTTGGGGTTTATGACTTGTGGAGTGCGCTGTGCTTCTTGGATATGTACATCTGTCTCTTTCAGTAGATTTGGGAAGTGTTCAGCCATTATTTCCTGCAACACTCCTTCTGACCCCTTTCCCTTCTCTTCACCTTCTGGAATGCCTATAATACGTATGTTTGAGCGTTTTGCATTGTCATTCAGGTCCCTAAATCCTAATTGGAATTTTTCTATCTTCTTATTGACCCCTTCTACTATCTGTTTGATTTCTGATGTACTGTCTTCCACATCACTAATTCTCTGCTCTGTCTCTTCTAGTCTGCTGATATTTGCTGCAAGTGTATTTTTGATTTCTTGAACTGTGGTGTTCATTCCCATCATATCTGTTATGTTTTTGCGTATGTCTGCAATTTCCCCTCCAAGTGATGTCTTCATGTTGTTAACCTCTTTCATTACTGCATCAAATTTGTCGGTGATAAATGTTCTGAGATCTTTCATTGCTTGTGCCAAGTTTTGCTCCCCTTCGTGATTATTGGTTTGTTGATTGGATTCAGCCATGTTTTCCTGATTATTGGTTTGGTTTGTAGATTTTTGTTGCTTTCTGGTCATCTCTTTATTTTGATGAATTTAATCAGTTCCTTAGCTTCTTTGTCTGCTCTTGGAGGTTAATTAGTTGTTATTTTTGCATAGGTGTTATATCTTCTCTTTGTCACTTTTTTCTTCTTATTCTAGTTACTTGTTGTTGGTTAAGTTCACTTTAGAGGAAAATATTAGTGTTGGGGAAAGGCAATTGTGTAAGCAAAGGAAAAGTGTAAAGTAGTATTGGTGATGTATGTTAACAAAGCAAGAAGATGAGATCTGGGAGGATGGAGGTTAGATTCATGTAGATTGTATAGAGTTATAGCTGTAGGTAGAGTACCTTTTATGAAGTAGATGACTGACTATAGGCAGAATATGGTATGAACTACAAAGCTATTGTTTTCATGAGAGAGGGAAAAAGAAAAGAAAGGTAATAGTTTCAAGAGTGGATAACAGACAGAAAACAGAACAAAGGTATTAGAAATTAAGAGTTAGACACTTTGTGGATCAAAGAACGGGAGGTGGGGGGTGGAATATAGGAGAGACAGTAGATGATAGTGGATATCAAGATGCAGGGGAAGCGGGATAGTGTAGGTAGCCTAAATCAGTTCACACAGAAATGAGGCAGTCGAGGATGGGAAAACCCAGCAAATGTGAGGTGTTTCCTGTAGCACCTATTGTATACTTGAATTAAAATAAAATAAGTGGAAGATGAGGGACAAGAGGGAAAGAGAAAACTGAAAAAAAAACTAATTATAATAAAGAAAAAAGAAAGACAAGAAGAAAGGAAGAAAGAAAAAGAGGATGGGCAAACGGTGGGGAACGGATAGGGGGAAGAGAGATACAGGTATACACGTGTCACAATTGCAACACTATCTAAAACAACAACTTCCCCCCGCTTTGCCCTAAAACCCCCCATCTGTCTGCCCAAATGGGTCTGCAAGCACCTCCCTTCCCACAAACCCCAAATAGGCCGCCCAGGGCCCACGAACTCCCCAGTACTGCAGATGCTCCAAAAAAAAGAAAAAAAAAATTAAGTAAAATAAATTAAAAAAAAAAAGAAAACAAAGAACAGAAACCCCTCCGCAGACCCGGCTCCGCCCGCCGCTGCCCACCGCGGAGGCCTGGACCGGCTCTGCCCGGCTCCTTACACCGCCGCGGCCAGGCCTGCCTCAGCCCGGCTCCGCTCGCTACAGCGGCCCAGCCGGCTCCCGCATCCACCTCCCGCCGCCGCGACCTGGACCGGCCCCGCCCGGCTCCATACGCCGCTGCTGCCTGACCCGGCTCCACCTTGCTCTGCTCGCTACAGCGGCCCGGCCCAGCTCAGGCGTCCGCCACTAGCCTCCGCGGCCTGCACCGGCCCCGCCCGGCTCCGTACGCCGCCGCGGCACGGCTCGGCCCGGCTCGGCCCCGCCCGGCCCCGCTCGCCACCGGCGCAGACCGGCCCGGCTCCGGTGTCCGCTGCTGCGGCCTGGCCTGGCTCAGTCCCACCGAGCGGGGCTAGATGCCTCGTCTCCGCCTACCCAAGGAGGGAATCCTCTACAGGTAGCTGGGATCTCCGTGTATATTTCACAGACGGATCCTCTCTGTTACCTTCCCTCCAAATCGACGTCCAGACACCTCCGGACCACCAAAAATCCCGAAACAATCCAGTCCCAAATAGTCTCCAACGCCGCCCAGCCGATTCCCTGCAGAAGACCCTAACAGGGATGTTCACTCAGCCGCCATCTTGCCCCCTTCCTCCAGACTCTTCTCTCCATATTTTATCCCAGCTCCAGCTGTCACACCCAGGCTCCGATTGTAGCACTGGGGACATCTTGATCACACATATGTGATGTTACACTGGGGCACCACTTCACATCACCCTCCTCCCCCCAGGTGCTTGGCTCCCTCCATGGAATCCCCACCCTCTCAGAGCCCTCCCTCTCTTATGCCCATCAACTCTCTGCTGTGTCCTTTTAGGAAATGTCCACAGAGATCTAGAAAGTTCATCTGGGTAGAAGCTAAATGTCTGCCTCCATGCCAGTGATTCTCTAATAGGGGTAGGAAAAGTGAGGAATGGGATTTGCCCCAGACTGGGGGTTTCCCAGAGGCCCTCTAATTTTCAACCTGCGACCTGGGTGGGGGGGGAGTAGTTGAAAGAAGCCTGTGGCTGTATCCAATACTCCATTTACACGGATGCTTCTAGCTTTCAGAATGTCTGCATTTGAAAGACGTGATTGAAATCTGCTATGGGTTTGGGAGCAAAGGTAAGGGATTGTATCTTTTTTTTCTATCTGGTTGCACCATCCTCTTTTTGGTGCTTCATTTTGCATGTGGGGGCAGGGGCTGCACCTCACTGCACAGGTCTGGGATGCCTTTATTTTTTAACAGGAGGTTCCAGGAATTGAACCTGAGCCCTACATATGGTAAATGGGAGCTCAAATGCTTGAGCCACAGCTGCTTCCTTAGAGTTGCATCTTAAATGATCAACCAAGCCTGAAGCCATCTATAGGAAATTATTCTCAGATAACTAAAAGAACTTCATTAATGCCACTTTTGGGAACCTGCACTAAATTCCTGTGACAGTTGACATCCTTCCATCTAAGCTCAGAAGCTTCCTGTGGAATAACAGTGTGAGGACTGGTCTCTAAAGGTAAGTTAATTCTTAAGCTGAAATTCAACAAGTGTTTTAGGCAAAGTCCCCATAGTGGTGACCCATTTGGGGATGAGACCTTTATCCTGGGATTGCCCTTCATATATCTCTGCTTTGGGATCTGGTTTTGGCTGTGAAAATCCTGGGGAGGCATGTGGAAGGAGGTTGGTAGGGGAAGACCATAGGATGGCCAGCCAGTGGCCAGTATATGGGGCTGATGCCACCCTTGACCTGAGAACACAGAGACTGCTGATCCCCAGATCTTGGGGAAGGGCAAATGGGAACCATCTGTGATCTTATGTATGCAATTGTCAGGGATTCTGTTTATTCCAGGCAAGGTGTTAAGACATCAATAACAATACTACGGGAAGTAATACCAATAGAAGTGACTACTAGTCACTGCTCTCGGATAAGAATTGTTTCAATATTCACAGTTCCTCAAGGGGCAGGGGACTGGGCTTTTTATACAGGAGGAGGAGGCAGGGACACTTCTGTAAAGGGGTGTGTGGACCCATGTAGAGTGGGTGCCTGGGTTTGATCTGTGACTGATGTGTGACCCTCCCTCCTGCTGATAGCTCACCTGGCCCAAGGCTTGCTGGCAGTAGGAGCCTTGGTTGATCTAGGCTGCCTGGTAACATGGGCAGAGGGATTTCCTCACAAAAAATGTTCCATGACTATGTCAAAGGGGCCTCCCCAAGGCTGGAGATATACTCAGGGTATCTTCTATCACAAGGCTCAAAGAAAAGTTCTGTCATTAGCATCATCTCCATCTTTTTATGTAAAAACGTGGCCTTATGAATTGTTGGTGGGAATCTGCCTTGTCTATCAGCCAGCTCTGCAGAGAACTGTTTCTCTCCTTTTGTATGTAAATAGAGGAGGGCCTCAGAGTCTTTCGTGTTAGGAGTTAATTACCTCTGTCTCTTTTTTTTCTGGGATGAGAGGGGCCACTCACACCCCCAGTTACACTTACCAGGCTGCCCTTTCTCCTCATTCCTCTATTTTTCACCCTGTTCATGATCATTTTTATTTTTATTTTTTTGAGTTCTTGTGACCAAGAAAACAGCTGCTTAAAGATTTGTGTACAAGATTGTATGTGGAAATATTTTCCATTCTCTTGAGTAAATATTTACAAGTGGGACTAAAGGAATATTTGGTAAGTGCATGATTTACTTTAGAAGAAACTGATATTATATTCCAAAGTGGCAGTTTTGTTTTGTTTGGTATTCATATGAGTAAAACATATGAGTTCCTATTGTTCTGCATTCATGCCACTATTTGATATTCTCATTTTTTTCAAACTAGTGGTAGTGTTGTCCTACGAGGTTCTAATTTGCATTTCCCTCATGGCTAATATGTAGAATTTTTTTCATATATTTTTTTCTACCTATGTATTTTTTTAAAAGGTACTATTAGGATCACTTAGCTATTTCTAAAATTAGAATGTTTGTATTCTTATGGTTGACGTTTTTTCTAATGGTCAGAGAAGAAGCTTCCTTCCTTCATTTTTCTCCCCATTGAAAGTAACTGTGACATTCAGAATATAGCCTTCTGCAAACACACAATGAGAGATTTAATCATGAGCTGTACTAGGTTAGACATGCTTATGATTAACCAGGAAAATAGATTCATGTGTTATGTTTCATTTTTAATTCTCCATCAATGATAGAAACAGGAGAATATATATGGTTGAGTTTTGAGTATTCTTTGTATATATCTCTAAGGAAGAAATACAAATGGCCAAAAAGCACATGAAAAGATCCACAGTTCTGTGGTAACTGCTCTGGTCAAGGGCATTCTCGGGCACCTACCTGAAAAAAAACCCTCTTCCGAGTCCCGAGCTTATACTGACTTGCTTAGGCTAAGAGGCGCCTTGTGTTCCCACAAGGGATACAGCTGAGGATGGTTGAAACAAAAGGCTGAGTGAGTGTTGTGCAGTGTCAACACACAGAGGAAACATGGGAAGCACAGAAAGTAGGACCCCATTACGTTATATGCAGAAAAACTTTCCCTGAGTTTTCCACGAAGATGTGGCATAAAGTTCTAACCAGGAAATGTTAGAATGCTTTGTGAACTACAATGGCTGGCTTTTGGCATGGGCTGGCCCCAGGAGGGCACCTTTGACCCCGGATCATCTTTAAAGTCCATGAGATGTTAACGAGAAAACCAGAGTGCCCTGGCCAGTTCCCCTACATTGATGCCTGGCAGGACACTGCAAGTCAATGTCCGCCCTAGTTAAGGGTGAGTAAGGAAGCCAGGATTTGCCTGATACAAAAGCCCACAGGTGCTATCTCAGGAACCAGGCCAAACAGGTGCCTTGCAAAGGGTCCAGAGAAAGTAAGCCCCAAATCTAGTGACAAGCCACCCATTCTAGAGGGGCCACCAACTTATGAGATTGTTCCTACAGTGCCAGTGCCGAGGAGTGGGGATGAGCCAATTTTCCCAAGCAATGCAACCTCGCTGCCCCGACTGCCATCTCCACTGCCATCCTCCCTGAGCAGTATGACCTCGCTACCCTGACAGCTGTCTCCACTGCCATCCTTCCTGAACAGCGTGACCTCACTGCCCCCACACCCACCGTCCTCCCTGAGCAGCGCTACCTCGCAGCCATTCCTGCAGCCACTTCCACAGCCATTCCCACAGCCGATTCTGCAGCTGCTTTCTCCAAGCAACACAGCCCCGCTGTTCCTACAGCCACTCCCACAGTCCTTTCCACAGCCGGTTCAGTTACACGGCCACTTTCTCCAAGAAACAGGAGCCAGCTGCTCCTGCAGCTGTTTCCACAGCCGGTTTCGCAGCTGCTTTCTCCAAGCAACACAGCGCACCTGCTGCAGCAGCCGCTCCCACAGCAGGTTCTGCAGGCAATTTCTCCAAGCAACATGGCCCAGCCACTCCCGCAGCCACTCCCACAGCCGCTTTCTCCAAACAGTGCAGCCTCTGCACCTCTGCAAAGGCTGTCTCCACCAATCTTGACCACTGGCAGCATAGTGCTGGCCATCACTCAGGAGGAGTCCCTGAAAGATAGCAACTCAGACCACAAGGAGCCCCAGGGACAGGTGGAGCAGGGAGAAGGGCCACCCTGCAGCTACCTCTCTCTGAAGCCTGGGCTCCAATTTATTATGATGCTGATGACCATATACAAGGAGGACACTTCACTACTACTGATCCCTTTATCTGGAAAAGTCACACCCCACATACCTGGAGAAGCCTCAGGTCATGATGGACCTCTTCCAGTCTATCATTCAAACCTGCAAACCCACCTGGGCTGACTGACTGTAAGCAGCTCCTTATGACCTTACTCAACTTCAAGGAGAGAATGTGAGTCACAAAAGGAACTTTCACCTGGCTTAAAGAGCACCCATCTGGTGGAAGCCTGGACAGGTATCAATATGCCCACACTCAGTTCCCAGACAAGGACCCCCAATGGGATCCCAATGACATGACCAGGCCCAACTGTTTAGAAACTTTCCATAGGGCCTTAGTTGAAGGTTTCAGAGCTGGGAGACAAAAGGTAGTAAATATGGCAAAGACCACCCAAGTCCTACAGACTCTAGAGGGAAGTTGGCTCAATTCTGACAGGATTGACTCTGGACATTTATTTCAAACTTTGGGGTGTGATACGATACTACTTTTGTTGTTGATTTTCAATTTGTTCTACTTTTTAGCCATGGTAGCTCTTTGCAGTGCATCCTATTGCTCTTTACTATAACCCTATCATTGACGGGTTTATTTTACATCTATTTACTTATTGGTACTACAAAATATTCCAGATCCTTCTTGCATATTTCTTTCCTAGAAAGAGCAATTTCTCTAAGAAGGCATTTATTGGAGAATGGTTTTAAAACCTAAAGTCTGGGCATTATCTCTGCTCATTGTTACTGCAGCCTTGAGGGCCTCTCTGCAGAGAGTGTAAGGAAATATATGTGTATATACTAAGATGTGTACATGCACATATCTAGAACAACAAGAAACCTCCCCTTTAAGAAATTCTAAAGAGAATTCTGCAGGAAGAAAGGAAAAAACAGGACAGGCAGAGTTCGAGGAGAGTGTAAGAGCAACAAAAAAGACAAAAAGACAAGGGGAAAAAAGCACACAAAATATGACAAACACAACTCCAATCAAAATATGGCTAACACAAATAATTCCTTGAAAGTGATAACACTGAATGTCAACGAACTTAACTCACCTATCAAAAGATTCAGACTGGGACATTGGATAAGGAAATATGACCCATCTATATGCTGTCTACAAGAGACACATCTTAGACCCAGAGACTCATGGAAGTTGAAAGTGAATTGTTGGAAAATAATCTTACAAGCAAACAATAATCAAAAAATTGCAGGAGTAGCTATATTAATATTAGACAAAATAGACTTTAAATGCAAAACTATGTTGAGAGACAAAGAAGGATACTACGTTTTAGTAAAAGGGAAAATCTGTCAAGAAGATCAAACAATCATAAATATTTATGCTCCTAACAAGGGGGCCTCTAAATACCTGAGGCAAATGCTGGAAAAACTAAGTGAAAGAATAGATGCATCTACCATTATAGTGGGGGATTTTCATACACCACTATCAACTCTGGAAAGAACATCTCAAAAGAGAATCACTAAAGAAACAAAACATTTGAACAGTATATTAGAGGAGCTGGATCTAATAGCCATATATAGATCATTACACCCAAACACAGCAGGATATACATTTTTCTCAAGTGCACATGGATCATTCTCCAATATAGATCATATGCTAGGCCACAAAGAAAGGCTTAATGAATTCAGAAAGATCGAAATCATACAAAATAATATCTCTGACCACAGTGGAGTGAAGCTGGAAATTTGCAAGGCTCAGAGGCCCAGATTTCAGACCATGATTTGGAAATTAAACAGCACACTCTTAGAAAAACAGTGGGTCAAAGAGGAAATCTCAAAAGAAATCAAAGACTACCTTGAAACAAATGATAATGATAACACAACATACAAAAATTTATGGGATGCAGCAAAAGCAGTACTGAGAGGGAAATTGATAGCCATAAATTCATATATCAAAAAGAAGAAAGAGGAAAAATTTAAGAACTAACTGCATATTTGGAGGAATTCGAAAAACAACAACAAAGTAATCTAATAGGAAGAAGAAGGAAGGAAATGACAAAGATAAGAGGAGAACTAAACAAAATAAAAAATAAGAAAGTACTTGAAACGATCAACAAGACCAAGAGCTGTTTTTTTGAGAAGATCAATAAAATTGACAAACCCTTAGCGAGACTAAACGCAAAAAAAGAAAAATGATGCAAATACACAAAATAAGAAATGAGAAAGGCGATATTACCACTGACCCCACAGAAATAAAGACTATCATAAGAGGATACTTTGAAAAAACTATATTCCAAAAAAATGAGAATTCAGAGGAAATGGACAAATTCCTAGAAACACATAAGCAGCCCATATTGACAAAAGAAGAAATTGATGATCTCAACAAACCAATCACTAGTAAAGAGATAGAATCAGTCATTAAAAACCTCCCAACTAATAAGAGCCCAGGGCAAGACGGCTTCACAGGTGAATTCTACAAAACATTCCAGAAAGAACAAACACCAATCCTGCTGAAACTATTCCAAAAAATTGAAACAGAAGGAACATTGCTGAACTCCTTCTGTGATGCCAACATTACCCTAGTACCAAAGCCAAACAAATACACCACAAGAAAAGAAAATGACAGACCAATTTCTCTAATGAACCTAGATGCAAAAATACTTAACAAAATACTTGCTAATTGTATTCAACAACACATTAAACGAGTTATACACCATGACCATGTGAGATTCATTCCAGGTATGCAAGGATGGTTCAACATAAGAAAATCAATCAATGTAATACACCATAGAAATAGATTGAAGGAAAAAAATCACATGATTATAACTATAGATGCAGAAAAACCATTTGACAAAATACAGCACACTTTCTTGATAAAAATCCTCCAAAAGATCGGAATACAAGGAAATTTTTTGAACATGATAAAGAGTATATATGAAAAACCCACAGCCAACATCGTTTACAATGGAGAAATCCTAAATTCCTTCTCTCTAAAGTCAGGAGCAAGACAAGGATGCCCATTGTCTCCCCTTCTATATAACATTGTCTTAGAAGTACTTGCTGAAACACTGAGGCAAGAACCAGATATAAAAGGTATTCAAATTGGAAAGGAAGAAGTCAAAATTTCATTATTTGAAGATGACATGATCCTATACATAGAAAACCCTGAGAGATCTACAACAAAGCTTCCAGGACTCATAAATGAGTTTAGTAAAATCGCAGGTTATAAGTTCAATGTGCAAAAATCAGTAGCATTTTTGTACACCAATAATGAGCAAGATCAGGAGGAAATCAGGAAACAAATACCATTTACAATAGTAAGTAAAAAAATAAAATATTTAGGAATAAATTTAACTAAAGATGTAAAAAACTTATACACTGAGAACTATACAATACTGTTCAAGGTAATCAAAGAAGACCTAAATAATTGGAAGAATATTCCCTGTTCATGGATAGGAAAACTGAACATTATTAAGATGTCTATCCTACCAAAACTGATCTACACATTCAATGCAATCCCAATAAACACCAAACAGGCTTCTTTAAGGAACTAGAAAAACTAACTATGAAATTTATTTAGAAAGGAAAGAGGCCCAAATAGCCAAGGACATATTGAAAATGAAAAACGAAATTGGAGGAATCACACTACCTGACTTCCAAACATACTACAAAGCAACAGTAGTGAAAACAGCATGGTATTGGCATAAGGAGAGACACACAGACCAATGGAATCGAATTGAAAGTTATGATATAGAACCTCATATATATAGCCATATAATATGTGATAAAGCCACCAAACCCTCTCAACTGGGAGAGATTGGCCTATTCAACAAATGGTGTCTGGAGAACTGGATCTCCAGATGCAGAAGAATGAAAGAGGATTACCATCTCACACCTTATACAAAGAGCAACTCAATATGGATCAAAGACCTAAATATAAGAGCCAAGACCATAAAGACCTTGGAAAGCAGTGTAGGGAAACATCTACAGGACCTTGTAATAGAAAATGGCTTCATGAATATCACACCAAAAGTACGAGCAGCAAAAGAACTAAGAGATAAATGGGACTTCCTCAAAATTAAAGCCTTCTGCACCTCAAAGGAGTTTGTCAAGAAATTAAAAAGGGAACCCACACAATGGGAGAAAATATTTGGTAACCATATATCTGATAAGAGACTTATAACTTGCATATATAAAGAACTCATATATCTTGAAAATAAAAAGATAAACAACCCGTTAAGAAATGGGAAAAAGATTTAAACAGAACTTTTCCATAGAAGAAATACAAATGGCTAAAAAGCAAATGAAAAAATGCTCCAAATCTCTAGCTGTCAGGGAAATGCAAATCAAAATTACAATGAGATACCATCTTATTCCCATAAGATTGGCAGCTATGAAAAAAACAGAAGACTACAAATGCTGGAGAGGATGTGAAGAAAGGGGAACACTCATCCACTGCTGGTGGGAATGCAGAAGGATCCAGCCATTCTGGATGACAGTTTGGTGGTTTCTCAAAAAACTAACCATAGATTTGCCATATGACCCAGCAAAACCACTCCTGGGTATATACCCAGCAGAACTGAAAACAAGGACACAAACCAATATATGCACACCAATGTTCATAGCAGTATTGTTCACTATCGGCAAAATTTGGAATCCACCCAAATGCCCATCAACAGACGAGTGGATCAATAAAATGAGGTATATACATACAATGGAATACTATGCAGCTGTAAGAACAAATACACTACAAACACACATGATAACATGGATGAATCTTGAGAACCTTATGTTGAGTGAAGCAACCCAGGCATTGAAGGACAAATACTACATGACCTCAATGATATGAAATAAGCAAGCTGCCTCAAAGAGCTAGAGACTGGAAGATAGGCTTACAGGAAATCGGGGGGTGGAGGAAGGATGTGAGCCGACGTCTGCAGGTGTGAAATCTATGATGAGCTGATGGTAAGTATGAGCACAAAGAAGAGATAAAATGGGGGCAAGGGGTTGCCTTTGGGTGGGGCTTTGCAGATTTGAGGGGGGCTAGGGATGGGTGGATGGGTAATATTGCCCAAAAATTGGATGGAGGGAGGGGCAACATATGAACATAGGAGAGAGTCAGGTGTTGGTTAAGAGTAAAATACTGAGAAAATCGTATCAAAATATAATCAGGAGTGTTACCTGTTTAGGATGCTCGGAGGGGATGGTCTGATGCAGGATGGACTCCTGGGGAATGTCTGAATGCTCATTTTGCCAGGGTGGGTTTCACCATTGGGTAGAGACCCAAGGAGTGAGAGTGAGGGTGGACCCACATCCTGGGGAGGACTAATGCCATCAAATAGAGGGAACTGTATCTCTTGAGAGAAAGGGTGGCTCCCAGGACATTAGGGCAGCTGAGCAGGTCAGGTCCTGAACACTGTTGCATGTATCTCTGTACGCGGCTCCTTGGGAAATGGAGGTTGACTGTCACTTTGGGCCACAAGGGGAGGGGAAAATGGATGTTGAATGGATAGAACCAAGGTAAATGTAGGGATAAGAGAGGAGTTTCGCGAGAGTACACAAGGATGGATATAAAACATGTAATATTACACCATAAACATATAGTGGACGACAGACTAATAATGTAAACCATAATGTAAAACATAGGATAACTAAAAATTTAGAAACCTGTGTATCCTAAAGTATGGACCACGATGTAAGCACAGATGTCACCTTCTTTGAAAGCTATTGTCTCAGAGTCTGTACATCAGTTTCAGTAAATATGATATGTATAAGTTATTAGAATATCACTGTGGAAGGGAAAAGGTTTTATCGTGGATGTGTGGGAGTACCGTATATAATGTATATATGAATTACTGTGATCTAGGGCTCTTGTGAAGAGAAGCTCAATAGTTAGGAGAAAAGAAAAGAAAAAGAGAGGACATAGACACTGAGGAAAAGACGGAAGTACTTGCCTTGCCTATTTGCATACAGGGCAACACTTATTGCAGTGACAGAAGGTAAAACATCCAAAACAAAGCTTTTGCATTTTTAAATTTTTTGATACCCCAATTTATTTTTACCTTAATTTTTCCAAGTTAATATGTATTCTATATCTAACCTTTAAACTCATCACTATATTCCATTTTACTATTAATGGTACCTGGCAATATATTGGGTTTCCCTTTTCATGATGTTTTGGATCACAGAGAGGTTCATCAATGGCAGGGGAGGAATACTGGTGTGGGATGTTATTGACAGGGGACACATGGTTGGCAGGATGTTCTACAGGGCATATATCCAGGGTACATAAAAATGTTTGGCTATTTTCATAGTGGATACAATTAAAAACAACTGAGGTAGTGCTGAGTTCCTAGCCAGGGGAGCTCTACCACAGCCCCTAAAGGAACAGTAACAATCCCCCAAGTGCAATAGCAAAGACCAAAAAATAAGTAAGGTCCAACAATGAGCCCTTGATACTAATGAGTATGCTTGTGAGCCTGTGCACCTGAAATAAGAATAAGGCCTAGAGCTGCAGGGTGCCTAAGAGTTACCTCCTGAGAGCCTTCGTGTTGCTCAAATGTGGCCAGTCTTGAAGCCAAAGTCAGCATGTAAATGTGTTGCCTCCCCCTCAGATTGGGACATGACTCCCAGGAATGAGCCTCCCTGGCATGGAGGGATTACTACCAAGTACCAGTGATGATGTAACTAGAAAATGACCTTGAATAAAAGGTCAACTCGCACCAGAAAAATATCTCAATCTACATATAATACCAGGAGTTAAAAATGCTGTGTGACCTGAATCAAAGGGGGAAATGGAAAGGACAAATTAGTCTATATGGCTGTGAGTCTCCAAAAAGATCCAGGAGATTATCAAAGGGGTTGCCCTTATGCATTCCTCAGCAGAGTTCCAGTGACAGATAAAGTAGATACAACCCCGGGTATTGGTTCTTTGGAGGGCTACAGAGATCCACAGGTCCTATGGTCATGGCACTTGGAGTTCAGTGCCATGTCAGTTGGCCGTACTTTGGAGTTTGTGTTTCGGTGTGATGGAGCTGGACTCAGATGTGATCTTTGTTCACAAGCCTCTCCTGTTGATATAGATGTGGAGTGGACACAACCATTCCAAGGTCCACAGGATGGACGAATAGAGTATGGATTAGAGTGGACTTACTGATATTCTATTCATGAAATATTGTGATTAGTAATCGAAGAAAATGTGGCATTGGTGTAGAGAAAGCAGCCATGGTGGCTGCTGGGGGTAGGGAATGTGAGGAAGAGATGAGATGTGGGGGCATTTTCAGGACTTGAGGTTGTGCTGGGTGGTGCTGCATGGACAGTTACCAGACATTGTATGTCCCCCCATGGTCCAGTGGGTGGAATATGGGAGAGTGTGAGCTATGATGTGGACCATTGACCATGAGGTGCAGTGGTGCTCAGAGATGTATTCACCAAATGCAATGAATGTATCATGATGATGGAGGAGGTTGTTGTTATGGGGGGGAAGTGTGGTGAGGGGGTTGGGGGGTGTATGGGGACCTCATATTTTTTTAATGTAATATTAAAAAATAAAGACAAAAAAATAAATGATATTCACCTATTCCTAGAAAAATAAAAGTTGCCAAAAAATAGGGGCCCAAAAAAAAAATCTGAAAAGATTCATATCTTCTTCAGTGATTGAATCTATAGATTAAAACATTCTCATAAATTTTCATATTGACCAATGGCCTTATTGGGGAATTCCACTAAACTTTCAAGGAAAAAAATAATACTTATTTACTCAAACTTTTCCAAGGAATAGGAAAAAAATGGGAAAATATCTCCATTTATGATTACGGCTTAACATTTGTATCAAAATCTTATAAGGCCATTAAAAATAGGAAATTTACAGGTTTCTAGCTTTTTTAAACATAAGCTCACATATCATAAAAAAATAATCTGCAGTCTAATTCCAGCAATATTTTATAAAGAGGATTTATCATGGCAAAGCAAGGTAATTCAGTATATGTACCCCCTGAAAAGTAGAAACTGTCATCTCAGTAAATGAAGGAAAACACTTAATAAAATTCAACACCCATCAGTGATTTTAGAACAAACAACAAAAGCATAACTTATCAAATAAAAATTGAGAAGAACCATCTTCATCCTTTAAAAGATACTTCCTGAAAACTAACACAAATTTCACATCATATTGAAGTATTTCATGCCTGGGAGATCAATAACAAAACAAAAATTTTCAGTATTAACACATCTAACAATGCACTGGAGATCCTTCCCAAAGCAATATTGGCAAGAAAAAGATTGGAAGGAATAATTATTTGAAAGGATAAAGTAAAATTGACATAATTTGGAAAGGAGTTTATTGCATAAGTTGAAGATCTGGAAGATTTTTATAAACTCAGTTTAGTGGTCTGAATACAAGGGTAATATAAAAGCTTCTTATATATGCAACTCATAGGGCTTTATAAAATGAAACTTCCAAAGATGATATTTAAAATATCTTGAAAGTATTAAATGCCTAAAAATAATATTTAGGAAAGTTTGGAAAGACTTCTGTATAATAAAGGTATCAAGAAAAATTTAAAGAAAACTAAATAAATGGAGGGATGAACCATGTTCATAATTGAAAGGACTCAATATTGTAAAGATATCATTATTCTCCAAATTGATTGACTGAGTCAATGCAATTGTTATCACAATCACAACTTTATGGGGCAATTACAACTTATTAAATCATTCCTATGAGATCATTTTCAAAAAGCTTTGCTAAGACAAACTTTAAAACAAGGAGTGAAATGGGAATGTATATTCTACCTGTTTCTTTTTTTAAGTCACTATAATGTTGTTTCATCATAAGGATTAAAAGGAAATGAAATGAACCAAATGACATATCTAGAAACAAATTGGTCACATGCAGATTCATCAATATCAGGAACATTGTAATTCTAAATGTAAAAATGAAAACCTTAAAGAAACAAAAAGGAGAAGAATGTTTTCATTTTCAAAGGAGAAAATTTGTTTAATAAGACATGTATCATCATATATCATCAACCTTAAAGGAAAAGTTTAATGAATGTTAATTACATTAATACTGATATTTTCTGTTTGGCAATGAATGGTCAAGCCACAAGTGGAATAAATTATTTAACATAGATCTAGTCAATAGTGAATTACATCAAAATTATACAGGGAACATCTACAGAAAGAAGCAGAAAATCCACTAGAAAAAGTTTGATGTGTGGACAAGAAAAGAATGGAAGCTCAACAGTAAATAAATTACACTGTTATCAAATTGATGGACTGAATGTTTAAAAGAAAGCCAGAGGTCTAAGAGAAAGTTTAGGGAAGGAACAACAAGCACATTAAAGCACAGGGTTATTTAAAATCATCACAAGCTGGACAAATTTGGCTGAAATTGTCCAATGTTATTCTTTTGGGTCAAGTGAATAAGTGAGAATTACTGAACATGGGCTGATGACACTTTGCATTTCTCACCAGATGTAGAACACTGTGTGAAGTGTCCAGATCATCAGAATGCAAACAATGAGAGAACTCATTCCCTCCAAAAGACCCATTGGGGTTGACTCTGGCCTGCACAGCTCTTTGCTTCTCTTTCCTCACTACTGTTATTCTTGGGGTCTTTGTGAAGCACCAAGACACTCCCACCGTCAAGGCCAATAAATGGATCCTCAGCTACATCCCGCTCATCTCCCTTACCCTGTGTTTCCTATGCTCCTTGCTCTTCATCATTTATCCCAACACAGCCATCTGCATACTCTGACAAATCACATTTAGTATTGTTTTTGCAGTGGCTTTGCCCACTGTTTTGGCGAAAACAATCACTGTGGTTCTGGAATTCAAGGTACCTGCTCTAGGGAGAAGGATGAGGCAGTGTTTGGAATCAGGGCCACCTAACTTTGCTATTTCCATTTTCTCCCTAATCCAGATGATACTCTCTGGAATCTGGTTCAGAACCTCTCCCCCACTCATTGATAAAGATGCACACACTGAGCCTGGTTATATTACCATTGAGTGTCTTAAGGGCTCAGCTACTGCCTTCTACTGTGTCCTGGGATACCTGGGCTGCTTGGCCCTCTGCAGCTTCAATGTAGCTTTCATGGCCAGGAAACTGCTTGACACCTTGCTTGTGTTCTGCAGGGTTTGGGTCAGTTTCCTCTCTGTCTACCACAGCACCAAGGGGAAGGTAATGGCAGCCATTGAAATCTTCTCCAGCTTGGCTTCCAGTGCTGGATTACTAGGCTACATCTTTGCTCCTAGGTGCTATATTATTTTATTAAGACCAGATAGGAACACTCACCATGGATTATGGTATAGAACATATTCTGTGGACAATAAGACTTCTTAAGTTGTAACTGAATATTGTCCTGCAATAAATAGAATGCCTGAAGAAAATCAACACCATGCTTGCATTTACGTTTACCAATTAAGAAGTGAATCACATTTTTTCTCTGATAATGTCAGGAGAATGACAGTCACATCATCCAACTTTTCAACATTAAATTACATTTTTTTGTCCTTTTTCATTACATTAAATCTAATATTGAATACTCATATTCTAGTTAGTTTGGTATGTTTGGAATACATTTGAATAGACTTCCACTTTGGTTTTCAGTTTTTTGTTTATAAATTTCCTTTTTTCCTAATTATCGTGGAATGCATGATAACGGTTTCCCTCCTTTCTTCTGTCTGTGGTTATTTTAAAGATCCAACAACATTTTGGGAATATTCCTTATTTTTCCACATATTTGAATTGCTATATATTGAGGATAATAAATACCTACATATAAGTTCTGTTTCTGGACACACTCTGTAGCAGTTTGATATTGATTATGAATTCCTAAAATAGATGTTAGATTTTGTTTGTGAACTGGTCAGCTCCTCTGGGCATATTAGATTAAATTGATTCAGAGGTTTCACTTTTACTTGATTGAATAATAAGCAAAGCTTTGATCGGGCCACATCTGTAGCACACTGGGTGTCCATAACTTTGGTTTCTGAGATTCCAGCTTTTGGACTCAGAAACCAATAATTCCCCAACATCAGAATAGTTTGCAGTGCAAACAGTGCACAGATGAATACCCTGTTGCCCCTAGCCCTAGAGGTGCTCGCAGTCAAGACATGGAGACCAAGCTGATACGTAAACTTTAACTGACTTCTGTACCAAGAAACACAGCATTTTTCCATTACTAGAGGCTGCAGAAACCATGGCAGGCACAGACAAGTAGTTTATTGAGGAAATAGCATGGACCAGGTGTGAAAAAAATGTGGTGTATGAATGGTGGAATGGACCATTGTATAGCTCTTGCCCAGTCATTTTAGGTATCATATTAAAACAATTTTTGTACCCCTCTTTCACCTGAATGCATTAAAAATGAATATACTTGCTTACTGGAAGTACTAAAGTGGAAGATGAGATCAGATTTTTAATCACTCTACTTCTGAATCACATTTAACCTGGTATAATTTATAGTCACTAGTACTGAATTACTGGACCTGAATTTACCCTGACATTGAAATGACATTATGTGTTTTACTCTTTAAGCCTTCAGAGGAAATGTTTCCTGTGCACAACACCTTGTGCACACTAGACATCAATATGTTAATTGAATACATTTTGTGAATGTATAAAAGTGTGATACTATGTGTGCATTTCATTTGTGTGTGTATGTTCATTCATTCAACATGTCTGCATTAATACACCTTAAGTATTTATTCCATGAAGATACAAAATTGAATACCATAGAGCCAGAAACTGTCCTCATTAGTCTAACTGAAAAGTTCAATTGTTGGCATTGGCCTTTGAAGGCCGATTCAGGATGCAATGAGAAAATAGAATGGGATGCCCTAATCTGGATATGGCAATAAGAAAAACCCTTCCATGGTAAGGAAATTAGAGAAGATACCTTGAGGAGGAGTAGGAATTGAGACTAGGCAGGGAAAGGGGACATAGATGTAGAAAATGATATTACAAGCATGGGGACAAGCTGAGCATAGACCCCAAGTTTGACAGGTGCACTGAAGAAGACAGAGGCTCTGGAATCCAATGAGGAGGGAGAAGTGAGAATAGATAGGCATGAGTCAGACTGTATGGTTTTTGTAGTTCATTTTAGGGGGAGTATGAACAATTTTATGCTACTTTTATGCTAAAAAAACTAGACAATGTAGATAAAATAGAAAACTTCCTAAGAATGTACAAACAACCTACACTGATGCTCAAAGAAATAGAAGACTCAACAAACCAATCACAAGTAAAGAGATTGAAACAGTCATTTAACAGTTCCCCAAAATGAAAAGCCCTTGACCAGACAGTTTCACAGGTGAGTACTATCAAGCATTCAAAGAAGATTTAATACCAATGTGACTCAAGTTCTTCCAAAAAATTGAACAAGAAGGAATGCTACAAAACTCATTCTATGAAACCAATATCACCCTAACACTAAAGCCAAATAAAGCTATTACAAAAAAATAAAGTTATAGGCCCATTTCTCTAATGAATATAGATGCAAAAATCCTCAATAAAATACTTGTTAATCAAATTGAACAACACATTAAAAGAATTATCCTTCTTTATCAAGTGGATTATATACAAGGCATGTAAGGCTGGTTCAACACAAGAAAATCAATCAGCGTAATACACCACATTAATAAGTCAAAGAAGAAAAATCACATGATCTTATCAATTGACACAGAAAAGGCATCTGACAAAATACAGTATCCTTTCTTGAGAAAAATACGCAAAGAAATAGGAATTGAAGGAAACTTCTCGACATGATAAAAGCCATATAAGAAAAACCCACAGCTAACATTGTATTCAATGGTGAAAGACTGAAAACTTTCTGATTGACATCAGGGAAAGGACAAGGATGCTCACTAACCACATTGTTCTTCAATGTAGTGGTAGAGTTTCTAGCTAAAGCAATTAGACAAGAAAAAGAAATAAAAGGCATGCAAATTGGAAAAGAAGAATTAAAATTTTCACTATTCGCAGATGATGATTATATATCTAGAAAGTCCTGAAAAATCTACAACAAAGCTGCTAGAGCTAATAAGTTATTTCAGTAGAGTGTCAGTATTCAAGATCAATAAGCAAAAATCAGTAGTGTTTCTTTACATGAAAAATGCACAATCTGAGGAGGAAGTCAAGAAAAACACTCCATGTACAATAGCAACAAAAAGAATCAAATATTTAGGAATAAACTTAACCTAGGATGCAAAACACTTGTATTCAGAAAACTATAATGCATTGCAAAAAGGAATTTAAAACACCTAAATAATTGGAATAACATTTCTTGCTCATGGATTGGAAGACTAAATATCATTAAGAAGTCAATTCTACCCAAATTGATATACAGATTCAATGCAATACAAATAAAAATTCCACCAGTATTTTTTTTTAGCAAATGGAAAAGACAATTATCAAGTCTATATGGAAGTGTAAGAGTCCCCAAAATGCCAAAAACATTTTCAAAAGGAAAAGTGAACTTGGAGGACTCTCACTTACAGACTTTAAATCATATAATTAGCTACAGTGGTAAAAACAACATGGTATTGTCATAAACATAGACACATAGACCAATGGAACCAAATTGATGGTTCATAAACAGACACTCACATCTATGGCCAAGTGATTTTTGACAATCCTGTCAAGCCCTCCCAGTTGGGGAAGAAAAGCTTATTCAAAAAATTTTGTTGGGAGAACTGGATATCCATAGCCAAAAGAAAGTAAGAAGACCCCTATCTCACATATTATACAAAAATAAACTCAAAGTCAACCAAAGACCTGAATATAAAAGGAAGTACAATAAAGCCTCTAGAGGAATATGTAGGAAAACATCTTCAAGACCTGGTGGTAGGTGAAGGATTCATAAACCTTACACCAAAAGCACGAGCAAAAAAAGAAAACATGGATAAATGGAACCTCCTCAAACTTAAACATTTCTATGCTTCAAAGGGCTTCATCAAGAAGGTGAAAAGGCATCAAGACAATGGGAGAAAATATTTGGAAACCAATTATCTGATAAGGGTTTGATTTCCATGCTATATAAAGAGATCATACAACACAACAATAAAAAAGCAAGCAATAAATTTAAAAATGGACCAAAGATTTAAATAGACATTTCTCCAAAGAGGAAATACAAATGGCCAAAAAGCACATGAATAAATGTTTCATATCACTAGCTATTAGGGAAATGCAAATTAAAACAACAATAAGATATCATTTAACACCACATAGAACGGCCATTATTTAAAAAAAAATAAACAGACAACAATATGTGCTGGAGAGGATGTGGAGAAACAGGAACACTCCTTCACTGTTGGTGGGAGTGTAAAATGGTGCAGCCTTCATGGAATACAGTTTGGAGGTTCCTGAGGAAGCTAAATATAGAACTGTCACATGATCCAGCAATTCCTCTACAAGGAATATATCCAGATGAATTAAAAATTAGGCCATAAACAGACATCTGCACACCAATGTTCATAACGAAGTTGTTCACAATTGCCAAAGATGGAAACATCTCAAGTGTCCCTTCATGATTGAATGGATAAACAAATGTGGTCTATACAAAGGAATATTATGCTGCAGTAAGAAGAAATGAAATTGGGACATATGTGATAACATGGATGAGTCTTGAAGACATTATACTAAGTGAAGTAAGCCAGACACAAAAGGACAAATATTGCATGGTCTCATTAATATAAACTAAATACAAATAATAAACACATGGAATTGTATATGTTATTAGGAGATAAGAGGATTTTTGAGAATAAAGATGCTTAATGTATGTAGAAGTTTTTATCTTTATTTTCTTTTAAATGTTACATTAAAAAAATAACAGGCCCCTTTATACCTCCCACCACCCTCACCCCACTCCTCCCACAACAACAACCTCTTGCATCATCATGGCACATTCACTGCACCTGGTAAATACATTTTGGAGCACTGCAGTCCTGCATGTACAGTGGTCTACATAGTAATCTACACTCTTCTGCAGTCCACCCAGTGGGTCATGGCAGGAAACACAATGTCCGGCAGCTGTCCTGCATCATCACCCAGGACGACTCCAAATCCTGAAAATGCACCCACATCATATCTTTTCTTCCTTCTCCCTAACATCAGCAGCTACCGTGACCACTTTCTTCACATCACTACTACAATTTCTTCACTTACTAATCACAATATTTCCCCAGAAGAACACCAGTAAGTCAACTCTAATCTATATCCTACACCTCCATCCTGTAGACCCTGGGATGGTTCTGTCCAGTCCACCTCTACATCAAGAAGGGACTAACATTCCACATGGATGATGGATGCAATTCTCCTGCTTGCAGTTGTAGGCACTCTTGGCTCCCTGGTGTGGTGGTTGACCTTCTTCACCTCCCTGTTAGATGGCCAGGATAAAAGCAATAAACCAGAGGGTAGGAGTTGCAAACCTGCTGAGGCTCAGGGCCTGGCTGTCACATGGACAGTCCAGAGATTCAGGCCTCCTGAGTATACCCGAAACCCAAAGCCAACTACAGGTCTGGTAAAAGTAACAGAAGAGGCATGTGTAGAAAGATCACATCTGAGTCTAACTCCATCTCACTCAGGAATGCAAACTCAAAGCATGGCCAACTGACATGGCACTGAACTGCAGAGCCATCTGCCATGAACATAGGGTCTCTGCAGCCCTCAGGAGAACCAGTACCTGGGTTTCTATCTACTTTGCCTGTCTCTGGGACCCTGCTGAGATGTGCATAAACGTTACTCCATTGATGACCTCCCAACTGTTTTTGGAGAATCATAGCCATACAAACTCATTTGTCCTTTCCATTTCCCCCTTTTGTCCAAGACAAAAAGGAGTTTTAAACACTTGATATTATATGTAGGCTGAGATATTCTGCTGGTCTGAATTGGCCCTTTTATTCAAGGTCTTTTTCTAATTACATCATCAAATGGTCCTTGGTAGTAATGCCTTGGCACCAGGGAGGTTCATCCCCAGAAGTCATGTTCCATACTGGGGGAAAGGTAATGCATTTACATGCTAAGTTTGGCTTAGTGACCACATTTGAGCAACATGGAGGTCCTCAGGAGGTAACTCTTCAGCACCTTGCAGTTCTACGCCTAGTTCATATTTCAGGCACACAAGCTCATAATCGTAGCCATCAGTATCAAGGGCTCATTGCTGGGCCGCCCATCTTTATTGGTTTTTGACATTGCACTTGGGGTATTGTTGCTGTTCATTTGGGAATGTGATAGAGCTCCCCTGGATTGGAACTCAGCACTCCCTCAGTTGTCATTTTTAACTGAAACCACTATGAAAATCCCCAAATATTTTCATGTACCCTGTGTACACACCGTGGAGAACTCCCTCCCAATCACGTGCCCCCTTTCAATAACACACCACACCAGTATTCCTCCCCTGCCATAGTTGAACCCTTCTGTACTCCAAAACTTCTTTAGAAAGGAAGCTTAATATATTGCCAGATTCCATAAATAGCAAAATGGTGTATAATGATGGGTTTAAAGGTTAGATACAGAATATATATACTAATTTAGAAAAATTTAAAAAAGGAAAAATAAATTGGAGTATCAAAAAATGAAAAACTGAAAGTTTTGTTTTAACATTTTGCCTTCCATCACTGCTGTAGGTGTTGCCCTGCATATACCGTGGCAAGGCAATTTCTTCCATTTCTTCCTCAGTGTCTACATACTTTCTTTTTTTTTCTTCTTCCAACTATTAAGTTTATCTTCACATAAGTTTTAGATCACAATAATTCACATATACAATATATGGTACTCCCACATATCCAACATCAAACCATTTGTCCGTTCACAAACATTGATCTTTCTACATGTTCATATTCTATTTGCTGCAGTTCATGTACAGATATTGAAACAATAGCTTTCAAACATGATTCCATTTGAGTTTCCATTATGGTTTATATTTTAGACTATACAATTTTCTAAATTTTCAGTTATCTTATGTTTTACATTATCATTTATATTTTAGCCTATAGACTTTAATACATTTTTGGTGTAATTTAACATGTCCTATATCCATCATTGCATGATCTTATGGAATACTTCCATTGACCCACAGTTACAATGATTCCATCTATTCAACACCTTTTTCCCCATCCTCTCAGGGCCCACTGTGACATTCAATCTTCATTACATGAAGGACCATATTCAGAGAGACTTGCAACAATGTTGAGAGCTTGACGTACTCGACTGCCCTAACCCACTGGGAGCCACCAATTCTCTCAAGAGGTAAAATTCCCTCTATTTGAGAACATCAGTTCTCCCCAGGATGTGGGTATACTTTCACCCTCATTGTATGGGTCTCCACCCAATAGTATAACCCATTATGACACTCTCCCTAGAAGCTTTCCATGTGTCAGACCCCCCCCCTTAAGCATCTTAAAACAGGTAACCTTCCATACTATATTTTCTAGAGTTTTCTCTAATTTATAATTTCAACCACATACCTGACAGTTTCCTATGTTCAAATGTTCTGCCCACCGTCTCCCCCCAAAAATTGGGCCATCTGATCCATCCTTTCATCTCCAGCCCCCCTCATGCTCACAAAGCCCTGCCTCGAGGTATCCTTATGCCCCCATTTTATCCCTCCTCTGTACAAATACTTATATTCAGCTTATCATAGCTTTCACCCATGCAGGTGTCAGCTTGCACCCTTTCTCTACTCCCCAACTTCCTTTAAGCATATCATCCTGTCACTCTGAAGCTGTTTCTATCTCTCTGAAACAGCTTGGTTTACTTATTTCTTATCAGAGAGGTCATGTAGTATTTGTCCTTCAATGCCTGGGTTACTTCACTCAATATAAAGTTCTCAAGATTCATCCATGTTATCAAATGTGTTTGTAGTGTATTTGTTCTTAGAGCTGAGTAGTATTCCATTGTATGTATACACATTTTATTTATCCATTCATCTCTTGATGGCATTTGGATTGATTCCAACTTTTGCCAACAGTGGAGAGTGCTGCTATGAACATTGGTGTGTGTATATCAGCTTGTGTCCTTGTTTTCAGATCTTCTGGGTATATACCCAGCAGTGGAATTGCTGGTTCATATGGTAAATCTGTACCTAGTTTTTTGAGAAACTACCAAACTGTCCTCCAGAATGGCTGGGTCCTTCTGCATTCCAACCAGCAGTGGATGAGAGTTCTCATTCCTCCACATTCTCTCCAGCACCTGTAGATCTCTGATTTTTTGATAGCTGCCAGAATTATGGTAGTAATATGGTATCTCATTGTGTTTTGGCTTTCATTTCCCTAGTAGCTACTGATTTTGAGCATTTTTTCATGTGCCTTTTAGCTATTTGTAAAACTTCTTTTGAGAAGCATCTGTTCAAATCTTTTTCCCATTTTTTAAATGGGTTGCTTGTCTTTTTATTTTCAAGATATAGGAATTCTTTATAAATGCAGGATATTTCTCCCATAAGATATATGGTTACCAAATATTTTCTCCCAATGTGTAGACTCTCTTTTCACTTTCTTGACAAAATTCTTTGAGGTGCAGAAGGCTTTAATTTTGAGGAAGCCCATTTATCTATTTGTTCTTTGGCTGCTCATGCTTTGGGTGTGAAGTTCATGAAGCCGTTTCCTATTACAAGGTCCTGTAGATGCTTCCCTACATTGCTTTCCAAAGTCTTTATTGTCTTGGCTCTTATATTTAGGTCTTTCATCCATCTTGAGTTGATTTTTGTAAAAGGTGTGAATTGGTAATCTTCTTTCATTCTTTTAAATATGGATATCCAGTTCTCCATGCACCATTTGTTGAAGAGGCCATTCTCTCACAGTTGAGAGGTTTGGTGGCCTTGTTGAATACCATATGGCTGTTTATTTGAGGATCTATATCAGAACTCTCATTTCAAGTCCATTGGTCAGTATGTCTATCCTTCTGTCAATACGATGCCATTTTCACAACTGTAGCTTTGTAGTACGTTTTGGAGTCAGGTAGTGTGATTCCTCCAATTTCATTTTTCTTTTTCAATATGTCTTTGGCTATTTGGGAACACTTTCCTTTCCAAATAAATATCATAGTAAGTTTATCTAGTTCATTAAAGAATGCTGCGTGGATTTTTATTGGGATTGCATTGAATCCATAGATCAGTTTTGGTAGGACAGACATTTTAATGATATTTAGTCTTCCTATCCATGGGCAGGGAATATTCTTCCATTTATTTAGGTCTTCTTTGATTTCCTTGAGCAGTGTTTGTAGTTTTCTGTGTATAAGTCCTTTACTTCTTTATTTAAATTTATTCCTAGGTATTTTTTTTTATTTACTATTGGAAATGGTATTTGATTTCTGATTTCATCCTCAGATTGATCATTATTGGTATACAGAAATGGTATTGATTATTGCATATTGATTTTGTAACCTGTGACTTTACTGAACTCATTTATGAGTTCTAGAAGATTTCTTGTTGACTTCCCAGGGTTTTCTATGAATAGGATCATATCATCTGCAAATAGTGAAATTTTCACTTCTTCCTTTCCAATTTGGATGGCTCTTATGTCTGGTTCTTCCCTCAGCGCTTGAGCAAGTAGTTCTAAGACAATGTTAAATAGAAGGGCTGATAGTGGGCATCCTTCTTTTTTTCTTGATCTTAGAGAGAAAGATTTTAGATTTTCAACATTGTAAATGATGTTAGCTGTGGGTTTTTCATATATGCTCTTTATTATGTTGAGAAAATTCCCCTCTATTCTGATCTTTTGCATTGTTTTTATTAGAAAAGTGTGCTGTATTTTGTCAAATGCTTTTTCTGCATCTATAGATATGATCATGTGATTGTATTTCCTTCAGTCTCTTTATATGGTGTACTACATTAATTGATTTTCCTATGTTGACCCATCCTTGCATACCTGGAATGAATCTCACTTGGGCATGGTGTATAATTTATTTAGTGTATTGTTGAATATGATTAGCAAGTATTTCTTTGAGGATTTTCATGTCTAAGTTCATTAGAGGGATTGGTCTGTAATTTTCCCTTCTTGTGGTGTCTTTGGCTTTGGTATTAGAGTAATGTTGGCATCATAGAATGAGTTAGGCAATGTTCCTTATATTTTTATTTTTTGGAAGAGTTTAAGCATGATTGGTGTTAATTTTTTCTGGAATGCTTGGTAGAATTCACCTGTGAAGCTGTCTGGCCCAGGGCTCTTCATAGTTGAGAGGTTTTAATGACTGATTCTATCTCTTTACTTGTGATTGGTTTGTTGAGATCATCAGTTTCTTCTTTCATCAATGTAAGCTGCTTATGTGTTTCTAGGAATTTGTCCATTTCCTCTAAATTGTCCTTTTTCTTGGAATATAGTTTTTCAAAGTATCCTTTTATAATAGTCTTTATTTCTGTGGGGTCAATGTTGATATCTCCTTTCTCATTTCTTATTTTGCATATTTGCATCATCTTCCTTCTTTTTTTCTTTGTTAGTCTAGGTAACGGTTTGTCAATTTTATTGATCTCAAAAAACCAGCTCTTGGTTTTGCTCATTTTTTCAAGTGCTTTCTTTTTTTCTATTTCATTTAGTTCTGTGTGATCTTTGTTCTTTCTTTCTTTCTTCTTCCTTTGTATTTAGTTTGTTGTTTTTTTCACTAATTCCTCCAATTGTACAATTAGTTATTCAATTTTAGCTCTTTCTTCTTTTTTGATGTATGAATTTATGGCTATAAATTTCCCTATCGGTATTGCTTTTGCTGCATCCCATAAGTTTGGATATGTTGTGTTATAATTTTCATTAGTTTTAAGGTAGTTATTAATTTCTTTTGTCATTTCCTCCTTGACCCACTGTTTTTCTAAGAGTGCTGTTTAACTTCCAAATCTTGGTGCCAAATCTTGGTCTCTGTCCCTTGAAGATTTCCAGCTTCATTCCACTGTGGTCAGAGAAATTATTTTGTATGATTTCAGTCTTTCTGAATTCATTGAGACTTTTTCTGTGGCCTAGCATGTAATTGTACAAGTATATGTCTTGGGTAGGCCTGTTGGAATTTATGCTGTTTGGAGTGCATTGTGCTTCCTGGACATGTACATCCATCTCCCTCAGTAGATTTGGGAAGTTTTCAGCCATTATTTCGTCCAACACCCCTTCTGTCCCTTTTCCCTTCTCTTCTCCTTCTGGGATGCCTGTAATGTATATGTTTGTGTGTTTTCCATTGTCATTCAGATCCCTAAATCCATGCTGGAATTTTTCTTTCTTTTTATCGATCACTTCTACTATCTGTTTGATTTCAGATATACTGTCTTCCACACCACTAATTCTTTTCTGTGCCTCTTTGAGTCTGCTGTTATTTGCTGAGAGTGTATTTTTGATTTCTAGAATTGTGCTGTTCATCACCATCACATCTTTTATCTTTTTGAGTATGATTGCAATTTCTTCTGTATTCTCTCTAAGTGTTTTCTTCATATTCTTAATCTCTTCCTCCACCTCATCAAATTTGTCCCTAATATATGTTTTGAGAACTTTAATTACTTGTTTGATGTTCTGTTACTCTTCCTGATTTTAGTTTGTTCATTGGATTGGAGCATGTTTTCCTGATTATTATTTTGGTTTGTAATTTTTTGTTGCTGTCTTGTCATCATTTTATATTGATGGTTTTAATCAGTTGCTTATCTTCTTTGTCTAGTTTGGTGTTTAATTAGTTGTTTTTGCATGTGTGTTAATTCTTCTCTTTGTCACTTTGTTCTTCTTATTCTATTTCCTTGTTGTTGGCTAAGTTCACTTGAAGGAAAATATTAAGGTCAGGGAAAGCCAAAAGAGTAAGAGAAGAAAAATGAACAATAATAGCATTGATAATAAATATTAAGAGGAACCATGTGTGATCTAGGAGAATGGATATTTGACTCATGTAAGGTATGTATACTTATAACAGTATGAAAAGTAGTGTATGTATAATGAGACAGTAAACTAAATATGGGGAGGAATATAGTGTGAATTAAAAGGCCAGTGTGTTCAGGAGAGAGGGAAAGAGTAAAAAAAGGACAGTAATATAAAGAGTAAATATAAGACAGAAAACAGAGCAAAGGTATTAGAAATAAATTCAGAAAAATAGGGGCGCAAACAAAGAGATGTGTAATGTAAGAGAAACAGTAAATGATGGAGGATAGAAAGATGTAGAGGAAAGGGGATAGTGTTGGTGACCAAAATCAATATACACACAAAAGTGGAATGGAGGATGAGGAAATACAGCAAATGTGAAGCACTCCCTGCAGCACCTAATATTTTAAAAATTTAAAAAAGGAGATGAAAGAAAGAAAAGGAAAAAAGGGACTAAAAGGAGGGAGAAATAAACAAGAAAAAGAAAAAGAGAAAAAAGAAAAAGAAAGAGAAAAAGGACCTTGGGGGATTAAGAGAAAGAAAACAAGAAGACAACCCAATAAAATGCCAGACAAAGTTTCAAGCAAGGTATCTCTTTGCAGTTAAATAAAATGCTTAGGGATTTGACATTCTCCCCTTTTCCCCTCCTTACTTCCCTGTCACCCAGGGCAGCAGGAAAGCTGCCTGAGAGGTCCAGTAGGAGATTCAAGTGGGTCCTTGTTGAACCAGCTCTGCACAGAAAACAGTGACTTTTGTTTTCCAGAAAGAAAGCACCCACAGCTCACCAGGAACCCCGAGTATGCTATTGGAAGCTTGGAAAGCACCTCCTACAGTCCCTCTCTTTTAGGTGTGCTATGAGAGGGCTAGTTGATTTTCCGACTCCACCTTCTCCCAGACCAAGTTTCATATCACAGGGTATTTAGGTGAATTGGGTTTTGTCAGCAGATTCACTACTCCTTTCTTCCCAGGCTCTCCCCAAGCCAGCTGGTATGCTCCTCGAAGCACAGATACACAGAAAAAGGAGGGAGGGAGAACCAGAAAATTGAACCTTCACTCGCTTGGCCCCTTTGCTGCACCTTCTACCGAATCCCTCCCACTCATGGAGTCAGTCCAAAACTGGAGGGCTTGGGCAATCCCGGACATCCAGAAGTGCTGGACTTGGGAAACGGAAACCCAGGACACTGCAGACTCAGAGTATGTTGGTGTGTGGAATGCGTGCTATGGAGCTTAGGGGACACAGACCTGGGGACCACGTATCTGGGGATCATGGTGCCCAGGGACACCACCACACAACTGACAGTTCTCAGGGAACATTGTGGCCACCAGCCATAAGTGGAAGGGTCCCGCCTCCCCACAGCTTTCAACCTACTGAATGGACTGGGGGAGAGTGTAAACTAAAATGTAAACTATAATCCAGGTGGTGCAGCAGCGCTCCAAAATGTATTCACCAAATGCAACAAATGAACCCCAATGATGAATGAGGTTGTTGATGTAGGGGGTTTATGGGAACCTCTTATTTTTTTGATGTAATTTGTGATCTATGTATCAATACAATTAAAAATGATGAAATTGGGGTGGGGAGTGGGGTGTAAAGGAACTTCTTATATTTTTTCAGTGTAACATTTTGGAAAAAAATCTACTCATTCCCTATAAATGTGTATTATTTTCATAATTAATTATCTTTAAAGACATTTTCAATGATATGTTTTAAACTTTAAAAAAAGAAGTAATATTGGATATGAATGGACTCTGTAAAA